>NC_082664.1:46770000-48020000 GCF_025265405.1 Mesoplodon densirostris
AGACCCTGAACTGGAATGAGATGATTCTGCCATGGTGGACACGGTCCAGGTTGGATCAGGGATCCATCCAGGAGCAGCGTGCCCGGGCTGAAATGTATGAATCCATGCCTAGAGTAAGCAACTGATGCTGCTGAGATATCCTTACCATAGTTTCCTGCTGCCAGGACATCCCTAGTTTAAAAAGGAGGATCACAGCAATCCCACTACTGGGCATATACCCTGAGAAAATCATAATTCAAAAAGATACGTGGGGCTTCCCTGGTGGAGCAGTGGTTGAGAGTCTGCCTGCCAATGCAGGGGACACGGGTTCATGCCCAGTCCAGGAAGATCCCACATGCCGTGGAGCGGCTGGGCCCGTGAGCCATGGCCGCTGAGCCTGCATGTCTGGAGCCTGCGCTCCACAACGGGAGAGGCCACAACAGTGAGAGGCCCGCGTACCGCAAAAAAAAAAAAAAAAAAAAAGATACGTGTACCACAATGTTCATTGCAGCACTATTTACAATAGCCAGGATATGGAAGCAACCTAAGTGTCCATCAACAGATGAATGGATACAGAAGATGTGGCACATATATACAATGGAATATTACTCAGCCATAAAAAGAAACGAAATTGAGATATTTGTTGTGAGGTGGATGGACCTAGAGTCTGTCATACAGAGTGAAGTAAGTCAGAAAGAGAAAAACAAATATGCTAACGCACATATATGGAATCTAAAATAAACGGTACTGATGAACCTACTGGCAGGGCAGGAATAAAGATGCAGAGGTAGGGCCTCCCTGGTGGCGCAGTGGTTGAGAGTCCGCCTGCCGATGCAGGGGATACCGGTTCGTGCCCCGGTCTGGGAGGATCCCATATGCCGCGGAGCAGCTGGGCCCGTGAGCCATGGCCGCTGAGCCTGCGCATCCGGAGCCTGTGCTCCGCAACGGGAGAGGCCACAACAGTGAGAGGCCCGCATACTGCAAAAAAAAAAAAAAAAAGATGCAGAGGTAGAGAACAGACTTGAGGACATGGGGTGGGAAGGGGAAGATGGGACGAAGTGAGAGAGTAGCACTGACATACATACAGTACCAAATGTGAAATGGATACCTAGTGGGAAGCTGCTGCATAGCACAGGGAGATGAGCTCAGTGCTTTGTGACCACCTAGAGGAGTGGGATAGGGAGGGTGGGAGGGAGATGTAAGAGGGAGGGGATATGGGGATATATATATACTTATAGCTAATTCACTTTGTTACACAGCAGAAACTAACACAACATTGTAAAGCAATTATACTCTATTAAAGATATTAAATTTAAAAAAATAATAAAAAAATACAAAGGAGGGTCAGGGACTGTACATAAAAACCAGGAGCTGGGCATGAGCCCAGGGCAAGTGCAGAAATACTCTGAGGTTTGTTACATCTCAGCCAGTTCTCCTACCTGCCCTCCTCACCCAGAAATTGCTTTTTTAAATGGATATAATAAACAGTGAAGAATAGATTGGATAGACAGACGGATGGATGGTGGTGGATGGATGGATGGATGGAGATACAGAGGGAGGGGGTTTTAATTCAAGATACTTTCCCAGAAGTATTAGCATTTCAAAAGAGAATATAAACCTTTACGATGGGAAAGCCTCTATATGGAAATCCATGGGACAGCCCAATTGCCAGCTACGGGGCAGCCAGCCCTCAGACACAGGTTTTCTAATTCCAAGTCATCATCCCAGGCTGCACTTATATGTGGCATTATAGCCTTAGGGAAATAAATACGGATAATTAGCTACGCCTGCTTTTAAAAATTCATTCCAAGACACAAAACCTGCTATAGAACCAAAGTTGAGATAATAATTTGGGGACAATGATGATAGCATTCAGACAATGGAGACAGGAGACAACATGACATTTTTTGACTCATAAAACCATTTTCCTATTACCCAAATCCAGTTTAAGTCCACACAACGGCTGCTGATGGTGCTGTGTAATTCCCTAGAGGTACCTTCTCCTGAAGAGAGAAATTTAAACCACGGCATCAAATCCTGGTGAACTGTGGCCATCAGCAATGACCCTGAGGCTAATCAGATCTCCATTCTCTATAAGTAAAGATGCCCAGAAGTGCTGGATATGTTTGGGTGGCCTCCTCCTGGAGCTACATTCATTTTGAGGCTATAAAACCACAGCAACCATTTCTATAAAATTCGGATAATTCCAGTTTCTACGCTATTGGTTTTCATTAGGATGGCTCACACATCAAAACTAGCTGTAAAATATTAAATGAGCAGTAAGGACAGATTCTTCCACGATAGCCACCTCAGTGTTCACCCTGGGGTCACTGCAGGTGCTGAGTTCCAGGCATGGCAATCGGAACATTTCTGCCGTCCCTCTATGATCACTAGCCATATGAACTTGGGATGCTGGTTGGCTCTGCAACTCAGATGTTAGCTGGAGTTTCACAGCTACTTCAGATCTACATAAGATGGATTTACAACCTTTACCAAAACCCAAAGCCCTGTCCGCAAAATTCCTCAGCTCCCATAGGCTTATATTTCTATATTATCCTTCACCTTAAATTTCCTGCTTCTGCTGAAATTTTGTTTTTCACTTGGCATCCCTTGATCTCATCTGGAATTCACCCAAACTTGGTACCCACTCTCCAAAATCCGCAGCTTCAAAACAAGTTCAAATAATTATTATTAACAACTAAGATTTATCGGGTGCTTACTGTATATCAGACTCTATTCAGAGCACTTATGTGTATGTTTTCATTTGATCATCCCAACAATACTTCAAAAAATATCCAGAATATTACCTGTAGCAGAATCAAGATTTGGGGATCACAGGAAAGTGGCACCACATTCTGCACAAAAGAAAAACAACTTATGATTGTCTTGGTCTGTCTGGCTTCCCTGGTCTTCAGTTCTTCACAGGCTCTATCTATCCCCTGTGGCAAGCCCTCCTTGCAACCTCATCTTATTGGCTTCTACTGTCTCCCATCATAAATTTCCTTCTCACTTATTCTGTCTGGTATTAGTCTAGGAATCTTATCTTATGCAGGGAAATCCTGCTTACTTAGAGCACCTATTTCCAAATTCTCCTGTACGAAATGATTGTGGTGCTCAGCAGAACAAGGTGATTCACCCTGCACAGTGAGGACTTCGCTGAGAAGGCAGCTGGGATTATAAAAATCAGGTTTGGCTGATACTTGTGTTATGGTTCTTACTTGTTGTTATTATGACTGTAATCCCCAGGAAATCTAACCAAACATCAGGAATAGAACTGGACTCATTTGTGGACAATCACTTTTTTTTTTTTTTTTGTGGTACACGGGCCTCTCACTGTTGTGGCCTCTCCCGTTGCGGAGCACAGGCTCCGGATGCGCAGGCTCAGCGGCCATGGCTCACGGGCCCAGACGCTCCGCGGCATGTGGGATCTTCCCAGACCGGGGCACGAACCCGGGTCCCCTGCATCGGCAGGCGGACTCTCAACCACTGCGCCACCAGGGAAGCCCTGGACAATCACTTTTAAGATTTTTAGTTTAAATCTTCTGCAATGATAGTGCATTTTCATGCTCTAAATTCAAAGAGTTCAAAGGATATATGGTGAGAAGACTCCCTTCCACCCTGGTCCCCCAGCAAGTGAGTTCTTTTCCACTGAGGGGAATAAATTTTATCAATATTTTGCATATATTCTAGGGATACTTTAGGCATCTACAAACACACCCTTTTAAATTTCACCCTTCCTCTTTTTATTACAATGGCTTTAAAATGGTAGCACGCCATGCCACTGTCAGGCACTTTGCTTTTCTCACTCAACAATAGCTCTCAGAGGTCATTCCACATCAGTATGTAAAGAGTTCTTCATTCTTTGTTACAGCTGCGTAGTATTCTCTTGAGTTCCATAATGTATATAAGCAGTCCCCAAAGTGGGGACATTTAGGTTGATTCCAATGTTCTGCTATTATAAACTATAGTTCAGTTAATAACTTACACATATATCATGTCACATATGTGCAAGGGAAATGGCTTTTGGAGAAAACAATCATGAGAGAAGTACTGTAGAGAGGAACGGAACCTATCTACAAAGCTACACAGACGCAAAGCTACCAGGTCTCTTACACTTCACAAAAGAGGAGTGCCATCCAAGTGTGTTCCCTCAACTCCCTCCTCTCCCTTAGCATCTTCACTCATTTCCTGCTTCCCTCCAGTCTCAGAGGAAGGCCTGCTGCATCAACGATGTCTTTTTCCATCAGTTATCCTCCCTCTTTTGCTTGCTACCTCAATCCCTCCCTCTGAAT
The DNA here is from genome assembly GCF_025265405.1 of Mesoplodon densirostris. Classification (NCBI taxonomy): domain Eukaryota; kingdom Metazoa; phylum Chordata; class Mammalia; order Artiodactyla; family Ziphiidae; genus Mesoplodon; species Mesoplodon densirostris. The sequence goes on from NC_082664.1 coordinate 46,774,272, forward strand.
TCGTTCCTTCCACTCAGCCTACAAATATGCTAAGTCTGCCAAGCTGAAGACAACCAACCAACCAACACTTCACTGACTATTACCTCTTGGTTGTCTAGTCCAGTTTTTTTAAGTTAGTATTTGTGGAGCACTCATTACGTGTCAAGCACTATTCTAAAATCTTTACATGGATTAACTCATTTAATCCCTGACAACCCTATAAGGAAGGTACAAAATTATCTTGCCCAGTTTTTGTTTTTGTTTTTAATGAGGAAATAGGCACAGAGAAGTTAGGTGACTTGCCCAAGGTCACACAGCTAGTATATGGCAGAGCCAGGGTTTGAACACAGCATCCTTGCTCCAGAGTTCACAAGCTTGATCACTACACTGCCCTTTGCCTGCACGCTTCTCAATAGAGCCATCTCCATCAGTATGTCTGCTTCCCACCTCTGACTCACCCCTTAACCCTCCATTCTTACTTAACTAACTTCTAACCTTGCTATTCTACTTAAACTCTTCTGGAAAACTACCAGTGACTTCCTGAGAACCAAACCTAAAGAATCTTATTTTACAAATGTTATTTTCTAGTCATTATGCCAAGCAAATAGAAAAAGTACAAGATTACACAATTTTTACTCTCAAGGAGTGAAGAGTTTTGTACATTAGAAAAGGCAATCACGACACAGTGTGACCTGTGTAAAAATATAAATGTGCACAAGATACAGAAGAGTGTTTACCCCACCCTGAGTGGTCCAAACATGCTTTGTGAAAGAGATGGCACCTGAACAGCATTTTGAAGGGTGAATAAGAATTTTCCAAGCAGACAAAGGTAGAGACAGTGTTCCAAAAAGATTGCAAAGGGCAGATACTGTTTGAAAGGCTCAGGTTCAATGTCGTGGGGAATAAGCAACAGTTGACTCTAAGAAGATGGGAACAGGAGGGTGGGACTGATTGACAGACGATATGGTGGGAGAAGGGGCTGGAGAGTCAAGAAGGGCCACAAACGCAGAAGAAATAAAAGCAAAAGTAAACAAATGGGACCTAGTTAGACTTAAAAGCTCTTGCACAGTGAAGGAAACCACCAACAAAATGAAAAGACAACCTACAGAATGGGAGAAAATATTTGCAAATGATTAGACTAACAAAGGGTAAATATCCAAAATATACAAGCAGCTCATACAACTCAATATCAAACAAAAACAAAAACACATACACACACAATCCAGTCAAAAAATGGGCAAGATATGAATAGACATTTTTCCAAAGAAAACATACAGATGGCTAACAGGCACATGAAAAAATGCTCAACATCCCTCATTATCAGAAAAATGCAAATCAAACCCACAATGAGGTATCACCTCACACTGGTGAGAATGGCTATCATCAAAAAGTCTACAAATAGCAAATGTTGGAGAGGGTGTTGAAAAAAGGGTACACACCTACATTGTTGGTGGAGCCAACAGTGGAGTAGCCACTATGGAAAACAGTATGGAGGTTCCTTAAAACAAAAAAAATAAACAACTGAAAATAGAACTACCATATGATCCAGCAATTCCACTCCTGGGCATATATCTGGAAAAAATGAAAACACTAATCCAAAAAGACACATGTCCCTCTATATTCATAGCAGCACTATTTATAACAGCCAAGGCATGGAGGCAACCTAAGTGTCCATCAACAGATGACTGGATTAAGAATGTGGTATATATATAAAATGGAATATTACTCAGCCATAAAAAGGAATGAAATACTGCCACTAGCAGCAATGTGGATGGACCTAGAAAATATTATGCTTAGTGAAATAAATCAGACAGAGAAAGACAATACAATGTGATATCACTGATATGTGGAATCTAAAAAATAATACAAATGAATGTTTATACAAAACAGCAATAGACTCACAGACATAGAAAACAAACTTATGGTTACCAAAGGATAGGGGGGAGGAACAAATTAGGGGTATGGTATTAACAAGATACTATACATAAAATAGATAAGCAACGAGGACTAACTGTACAGGGGACTATACCCAGTATCTTACAGTAACCTGTAACAGAATATAATCTGCAAAAACACTGAATCACTGTGCTGTATACCTGAAACTAACAAGAGGGAAGGAGCCAGCGCTACTTCAGTCCTCCCTATTTAACTCAATCTCCCTTGGAACTCTTGTGCCTGCTATAAGCCTAGTTCATGCTCTTTTCATAACTGTTATAAAAATATCCTAACTGGTTTCTCCATCTCCATTCTCTCTCCTGCTGGTAGGACATAGGTCCCATCCCTACTCAATTATTGCTATGATTTCCCATGGTCTTGTGAACTTGCTTTGATTCATATCTGGCATTTCAGACTTGGATTCATAATCTGAATCCAAGTCCCTTCTATCTTATCCTTAACCTGCTCCTCTCCCCACCCTCCATTCCAGTTCACCCTTATCCACTCTGAGAGCATTTCTACTAAACGTGCCCTCTCCATTCCCATTTCCCTACAGTATCTCCTCCAGAGATCCTTCTTCCTGGACCCACACTTCTCCAGGAGCAACTCATTCCTCTTCTAGACTCATGTAGTGTTTTATCTGTACCTCTCTTTTGGTCTTTTTGGCAATATAGTTATTTGTGTATTTATTCAACATTCAACGAGCATTATCTAGAATCTATGATGTGCCAAGCCCTGTGCTAAGTGCTAAGTATACAGTGGTAACCAAAACAGGGTGCAGGGCAATTTCACACCCTAAGGAACATTTGACAATATCTAGAGACATTTTTGGTTGTAACAATGTGGGAAAGAAGGTGCTATTGACATTGAGTAGATAGAGGCTAAGGATGATGCTAAACAGCCTGTAAGGCACACAATAGCCCTCACCCAACAGAGAATTATCTGGCTCCAAATGTCAAAAGTGATGAGGTTGAGAGATTATGTACAAAATGCACAGGGGCGGGTGGGGGTGGGAATCTGTTTATTGTTTAGTATAACATCCTCCAAAACACCCAACATAGTGATTTGATAGATTAGCAGCTCCTAATTATTTTTAGGAATAAAAAATGGTACCCTTAGGATCTAGAAAAGGGGTACGTTTTAATTAGAAAAAACAATAAGAAATATTAATTTCAGAGGGGAAATCATAGCCTAAACTTCTCTGTTATGGGTATGGTAAATTAAGTTAGTATTTTATGTTCCACTGTTGTGTTTTCTTCATTATAATATTTATCATGTAAATCCACCAACTTACATAACTCACTGGGAAAGCAAGGGATTAATTAAGCAATTTCAAGATGCATAAGTACATTAATATTAACAAAATATATGTGGTGGTGGAGGAACACATTAAGAGACATAAATCAAAGATAATATAGAACAAACTTACTAGTGGAAAACAGGCTTGCAATGTCTAGAAATGTTTTTCTTTTGTATCTAATAATGTGACAGATTCCTGGAACAATACTCCTGTTCATTACAGGGCTATTAATTTCATCATATGTACCTTGTGTGAACTTGCTTTATTTCATTTGTGTGTATGTGAAGGGTCAATAGAGGTCACTGCCATGGCAATGACTTGGCATATCCACAGCTTTTGAAATGGTTCTTGTACATCCAGCAAAGACAAACATCTGGCAATGGATGGGTTCAGGATGTGCTAACAGGGCCCACACACAGACATGCATTTCAGGGTCAGGCTAAATGGAAGCTCCAGCCAAGTCCAGACTCTCCCCCATAGATGGGGCATTTTCCTCCCCAGCTATCCAAGGGAGATTTTACTCAAAGGCATAAATCCTTAAAATTGCAGCCTTAGAAGTATACTGAGAGCTGATCTAATCTGACCCTTTCATTTTACAGAAAGTGAAACTGAGGCAGAGGAGTTTAAGTGAGTTGCCAAAGGCAGAGAGCTGGCTAGCAGATGCCCTGGTTTTGGATGCCTTCTGACTCCACTAATTCTCCCTGCATTTTCTTACCATTATATCCTTCCGATTTTAAACACATCTCCTACTATTGGACGGAGATTACATTTAATACACCAGTTGCTACTCACTTGTCTCTTTATTTCATGTACTATTTGATTTCAAATGCATTTTATAGTTCAAAGAGGCTCTGTATATATACTTTTACCAAATATGGATGCATCTATATATTGATTTGTTCATTTGTTGATGTCTAATGGTCAGTGTTTGTGTAGCAGCCAGTGTCTAACCAGGAAAATGGAAAGTATTCCAGGTATTTCAGAGGGGATTTAATACAGGTAATTGGTTACAAAAGTGGTGAAAGGATTGAGGGGCCCAAAACGCAAAAAAAATTCCAATTTAAGTAAGCCCCGAGAGGAGCCAAGGGGAAATTATGTCCAAGGGGTTCATGTACACTGCCACTGTCAGAATCTGGCTGCTGAGCAAGAAGCAGGGGAGGCACCTTACTGCCCACTGATACTGCTTTCACTGCTGCTACTGCTGCCCAGAGCTGGAAAATGAAATAGCTCCTCCCTTTCTTCCACCTTCCAGTCACTCATCAGTACCTCCCACCAGCAGAATCTAATAAGCCAGCTGGCTAAAAAGTCTGGGAAATGTAGTTTACAGGCTTCCCGCCCCAAAAGTAGAGAGATGGGTGAAGAAGGATCGGTAAGGCCCTGAGCCACCACAGACAGCATCTGGCACCGCCCCCACAATGGAAAATCCTTTGTGCGTCTTGTGCAAGGGCAAGCTGCACGTGTATTTAAAACTGTCCTCACTGTTGCTCCCATATCTGCCAATCTCCCATCATCTTTTATTCCTGCTTTCCTTCCTTCCTCCCTTCCTCACATATTATATGCTAAGCGAGGCACTTGGCATTGGGAATACAAAGTGAACCAGACAGTGCTCCTGCTCCCATGAGGGTGAGATTCTCGTAGAGGGTAAGACAAACAAACATTCTGAGCTCTCCCTAATTCTTTCCTTTCCTGATTTTTGTTCATGCTTTCCCATTCCTAACTTTCCCAGGATAGCAATTCCCTTATTTAAATGACATGCCAACGCTGCTTAATATTCATGCTTTAGAATGCTGTTTACACTTCTACTGTGAATGTAAATCATTTGCCTAATAGGACGCTATTCCAAGATTAAGAGAGGATACGAGTTAATGAGTGTGTGTGATTTCCAGAAGTATGTTTGAATTTCATAGTCTTATCCTTCACAGCTGAGCCTCAGATTCAGTTGAGGCTTTCTGTATTTTCATTATAATCAATTTGAGGGGTATTAATAAGTAATAAGCTTTGTCAAAACAAAAAGGACAGAACTATAGTTTATAGAATTTTCTCATAGATCCTCCCTGAAAAATGCATAAAACCAGTTTGTTCACTGATTCGAGTGAATGAATTGACAGTTAACCATGCGTTGCTGCTGCGTACTGAGAATACAGAAGAAAATAAGAAAGAGTCTCTGTTCTCAAGAAGCCTGTAGCCTAGAGGGGGAGGTAGACAAACAGAATTAACAGTGACAGCCCAGGGTACAAAGTGCCTAATCGTGGGGTAAGAACACAGAAAAGGGGTATCCATCAGCCTGAGGGCTCAGGGCAGTTTCCAAGAAAAGTGAGGCTTTAGATGAAATGGAAGGGTGCAGACAAGTGAAGTGAAGAAGGGAGAAGAAAGAGGAGGCCTTTTGACCCCCCTGCACAAAGCACTGGAGGGTCATGAGACAAGAGTGAAGGAAGGTGCAGGAGTGACTTCCATGAAGGAAAAAATGAGATGACGTGACGGTTGTTAGGGGGAGTTGGGTTATGGAAGAATTTAAATAATGTGCAAAAGGCTTTATTCTGAAGGAAGTGAACCAGCCACCAGCTTTAAAGGAAAAGAATAAGATCACTCTGGGAGCACCATGGAGGGTGTACCAGAAGGGCTCAAGACTGAGACGGCAGGACCAGTTGAAAGACATCGTGGTAAGAAATGACAAGGACCTAAACTATGCGACTGGAGAAGAAAGGAAGAGCAGAGGGCAGGGATGAGAAATATATAACCTAGAGAGGCAATAAGATATAGTGAGAAGTGCTGTAAGAGCAGAAGAAGGATCTGGAATGACTCCCGGTATGCTGACTTATGTGACCAGCAGGCCAGTGGTCCAGGGACCAAGGCAGTAAAGTACAGAAGCAGGAAAAGTTCAGGGCAGGTATTGGGGTGGTGGGAGATGGCTGGATGAGAAGACTTTTAAAATGCTAAATTTAAAACACTTAAGAAACATCCTCATGTTTGGTAGAAAATAGGAATATGGAGCTCAGTAGACAGACCTGAGCTGTCTACCCAGCTTTAGGAGCTGTCTGCTTTAAAGAGAAGCCAGAGATGGGCAAGAAATCACACAAGGAGAAGGAGGAGGCCAAGGACAAATCGCTTGAGAACTTCCATATTTAAAGGACATACAGAGTAAAAGAAACTCACAAAGAAAACTAGGAAAGAATGGCTAGAACTGCAGGAGAAAAAGTCTGTGTGTGTGTTCTGCCTCATCCCATAAACCTCCAAGATGCATCCTCCAAGTTGCTTTTGCTGGAAACTAGACCATCCTTCCACTTCCAATTCTTCATTGAGTTCCATTAATGGTATCTTCAATATATACTACAAATCCAGTGCCACTGGTAGCAGCTGAGTCCTGGTTCAAGCCACCATCTGCTCTCTACTGATCTATATGATAGCCTTCCACTCATCCCTAATTCCCTCTTGCCCAGCTGTAAGCCAGAGAACCTGTCTGTTTTGTTTCAACAGCACAACATAGCTTCTTGAATGAATACATGATGAAATGAATGAATGTAGCACTGCTGGAAGACACTGGTGACAGCTGTTCTCCTGAAGGAGTGGAGGGCACTGGGGTTAAGTCTTGAGTTCCCTATGATGTTAGGGACCCTGATTAGTCTCTGTGACCAGAGGTCACTCTCCTGCCATTAGGTAGAAGAGCCAAAATTAAACTATTTCTTAAGGTTGAGAATAAATCCTTAAGTATTTATGCTCTCCTTCCCATTGAGGATGGGGAATTTTTGCTGGATGGATAAAAATATCCATTATACCCATTATATCACAGCATTCACTGTCCAAACCTTGAATCTTCCCTATGATTCTTCTTCAACCCAAATGCTGATATACCATAAGTTTCACTGCCCTTAATGAGATCCAGGACCAAATCCCCTGGGCCCCTGATATTCTATTTCCATGTCACATCTAAGCAACTTTGAGAGTCAGGTAAGGAATTCTGTGCCTTCTACATCTGACTAAATTGAGCAGTAATAGCTTTCACAACAGAAAATTTGTCTCACTTGGTCAACATCTGCCAGATTATTACTGCACCTTTCTGCAACCTTCATGAGGTGTGGAGTGACTATTTTTAAGGGAAAAAAAATTTCTCTAACAGGATTTCTCAGGAGCCAGTTGCCAGAGTTGGCAGAGAAAGAGTAAAACTCAGCTGATGAGGAGGGAGGGGTAGCGTTTTGGTGTAAAATTTGGGCCCCATTAGAGCTTAGCAGCACTGACCTAGTGGAAGTCTGGGATCATTCCTTGGATTCCAAGGTCCGGGGAGCATCTCCAGAAGAAGAAAGGCAGACAAGTGCGGACCTTGGGGCCATAGCCAGCATGCCCAAGCAAGAACTGCAGCCCGATGTTTATTGTTTGCTGCCGTTTCCCATTATAGATGTCCCCTGAAGGCTCTAGTACTGGGCACCATTTTTCAGAGAGAAATTTAGTAAAGCAATTGGCATCCACCTGGGCCCCATGGCAAGTGGGAATAAAGCTTGTTGTCCCTTAAACTGACAACGTGGTGATGAATAGGTCTCCTGTGTCTCCCTCTGTTGTCGTACTCACCCTCTGGCCCTGCTAGATGTGAAAACTGTTTCCAGTAGCACCTTGCTAGAAGGAGGCGTGTATTAAACCTGTTCTCCCAAACTGAGCTTGAAGCAGAGTGTAGGCACTGAGCTGGATTTGGAGCCTGGTAACTGTTGATGATACCAGATTGTCCTCAAGGTCTTTGCACCCCAGAAGAAAACGCCGAGATTTTCAGGATAGAATTTAACCCTCCCTCCCAGCTGCCCTGCGAAGTAGGCAATTCATCTTGGGGACTGTCAAAGTCAGAACAGCTGCAGGGGAAACCAGATGCGGGGAGGGGTCCAGAGAGGAGCACAGGGGAAGATGCTGCCTTGACAGCAGGCACCGAGGATGTCCTCCAGCTGGATTTAGCAAAGAAACGGGTTCACAGCAGGACGTCCAGTTCTCCAAACTGGATATAGAAGAAAACTAGTCTCCCCAAGATTTTGAATTTGCTCCAGACTGACTTTTAAGAGCCACAGAGATTCTCCCAGGGGATCAGAAGGAGAGCCCTGGAGTCCTGGGAAGGTGCTGTAAAAGTAGCCCTGTTAAGAAGCTGCAGGAAGAAAGCGGGGCTTCCTGCCCTTCCTTGATATCCCTGTGACCCAGGCTTCCTAGGTTTCAGTAGCCTGGGCTTCAAAGCTGGGCCATTTTAGTGGTACCAACAAACCCACCAACAAACCCAGAAGGTGCCTCCCTGGAGCACATCCATTCAGTGTTAGGAAATTTTCCATTTCTGTCTCCTGCTGAGTCCCTCCCTCTTGGGTCTCAGTGCTCAGTAAGGGAGGGGATCTTCCCTGCTTGTGAAAAAACACAGGCCTTTCTCAGGTATGCTCTGTGGTTTAACTCTGACCCTACTGTAGAAGCATTTGAGGAGCTCTTAAAGAAAGAAATGTTCAGACCCCACCTCTAGAACCACTAGAGGTAGTGCCCAGGAATTGTAAATCACTTTAAAAAGAGACTCGGATAATTACGGTGCAGCCATCCACAGGCTGGCTTGGAAACCACAATCCTGTAAAACAAGAGTCCAGACTTGAAGTCAAATTCCTTCTCTGCCATCAACCAGCTTAATATTTAGGCAAGCTATTTTAACATCCCGGGCCTTGATTTCCTCATCTCCATGGTACAAGTAATCTATTGATATTTTTAAAGCAGTGATTTTTATTTGTATTTTCTTGCTGCCTTCTAAGACGGCATTTTCCATGAGATTTAGTGCCCCAGAGGAGAGGGCAGACCACTAGGGACCCCTCCCCTTTTAATATATGGGGAGCCAGTGCTGGAGACTGTGGTCTTCAAACTTCCAAAAACTTCTCACTTTCCAAGGCACCCCAATCTGGAGAGTTGTATGAGAATCAGTGTTGTCTGCTACACTTTCCTACCTCCCTCTTCCCTCACTGTACAGAGAAAGGTAGACAACTCAAAGAAAGGAAGCTGACTCAAATCTTACTAAAAGGCATTTTCCTAAAGTGCAGAACCTCTGGCAACAAACAAAAGGACACTTTGAAGTATTAGTAGCTGTAAAGCCCACTTGAATTGCCATAACAACCCTCCCATCCATTTCCTTAAGAGATAACATTTCTAGCGCAATTTTTTTTGTTTAATGATTAACCATAAAACTATGTAATATGTATATGTATATATATAGTTTTGATCAATTTGTACTAATAATAATTCTATTGAAAACTTAATCCATAATACATTTTATAACAGGATGCTGTGGTGACTCCCCCAAAATTAACAATTTAAAATTTTCAATGTATATACATATTTTTGTTGAAGAGCAGAATGATAGGGTGATTAATAAAAAGACTTTCAAGCATAAAATATATCACATTAGGATAAAGTTCTGCAGGAGAAGCGAAATGGAAATGCAATTTCAAAAAGGAAAAGAAAATATTGTAAACTTTCCAACTTAAAGAGCTTGTTCATGTGTTCTTTGAACCATGAGTATTAAATCACTATGGTATCTAGATTTCACTGGGTAAATTTATTTATTTATTTATTTTTTGTGGTACGCGGGCCTCTCACTGTTGTGGCCTCTCCCGTCGCGGAGCACAGGCTCCGGATGCGCAGGCTCAGCGGCCATGGCTCACGGGCCCAGCCGCTCCGCGGCATATGGGATCCTCCCGGACCGGGGCACGAACCCGTATCCCCTGCATCGGCAGGCGGACTCTCAACCACTGCGCCACCAGGGAGGCCCTTCACTGGGTAAATTTAAAAGAGCACTATAACAGTTTTATTCTAAAATGCCAGTATTCACGGGGAGGGGGAAGGGTATGCTGGGACGAAGTGAGAGAGTGGCATGGACATATATATACACTAACAAATGTAAAATAGATAGCTAGTGGGAAGCAGCCGCATAGCACAGGGAGATCAGTTCGGTGCTTTGTGACCACCTAGAGGGGTGGGATAGGGAGGGTGAGAGGGAGACACAAGAGGGAGGAGATATGGGGATATATGTATATGTATAGCTGGTTCACTAACACACTAAAAAAATAAAAAATAAAAATAAATATGATCCGGGGGGTGGGGATGGTGGTGGGATGAATTGGGCGATTGGGATTGACATGTATACACTGATGTGTATAAAATTGATGACTAATAAGAACCTGCTGTATAAAAAATAAATAAAAATAAATATGATCCTCATGTATTGTACAACACAAGGAATATAGCCAATATTTTGTAATAACTATAAGTGGAGTATAATCTTTAAAAATTGTGAATCACTATATTGTACACCTATAACATATAATATTGTACATCAACTAACTTCAATATAAAAACATCTAAAGGAAGAAAAATAAATAAATATGATCCTCATTTTAGAAAGAAACAGAAATAAATAAATAAAATGTCAGTATTTACAATAAGACAAAAATTACATCCTTTTGCAACTCTTTCGTTTAGATGAAAAACATGTGATAGCAACCTGAAAAGGAGGTCAGAGCTTCCCAGAAGTTCTTGAGGGGGCACACAAAACAAGAGTATGAAGACCACGGGGCTGTATCATAGGGTTGTACTACATGCCAAGGAGGGAGAGGACACACAGGTGGCTGAGAGGTAGGGGGAGCCATGGTCCTTTGCAGCCCAGGGATCAGGATAAGAGAGGCAGGGAGAGCGATGAGTCAGCGCACTGTCCTCCCATGGAGGGCGGCCTGAGGTTGCCCTCCGGGCACCCCATGGCCCATGTGTGGCATTCGGGAAGTTTCCATGAGCCCCAGCACAGACGGACGATCACCTGCTACAGACTTCACGACAGCACAGATGATCAGCCCCCAGTAGTGTGAGATTCATGTGACTCCGGAAGACCAGATGGGCCCATTTACCCTCCCTGGTCAGCCAGCCCATATACAGCAGGGCAACAAGTGTCCAGCAGCCCCGTCCCCTGACTGTGGAATCCCAGTGAGTCCTGCCAACACCCAGGACTGTCTTTGGGGATATGCAGCAAGGGTACGTGCTCATCAAGGGAGAATGAATCATCCAAAAGACACCAATGGAAACAGCCCTGACAGGGAATTTGGTTTAGAAAACCCTGACTACTGAAACAGGAAAGAGGCTATAAACCAGGAGAGATGGAAGTGTTTGTTAATTGGTGAGACTCAGTTCCATGCTACCCAGCAGGGCGGGGACACATAAGGAGGTTTAAGTCAGCTGGAGAAAAGGGTTTACATTGTCTCTGTGCACCGAGTGTCATCTGAGCAAATACACCATCCTATTGCACCTGTAAATGAGGCTAACGATACTTCCATTGCAGGGTTCCTGTAAGAATTACAGAGAATGAACATAAAGTCACCCAGCGCATACGTGCTCTGTGAAGGGCAACTATGACTGTTATTGTAAAATCTGTCTGCCTCCACTGCTGCCTTGAGGTGATAAGATGCCTGGACCATGGTCCCTGGGGCCGGTGTCAAGCTGTCCCTACCTTTGTGTGGCAGCGGCAGCCTCTGAGCACTGAAGCCCACTTCTAACAGAGGCAGGAGGACACCTCTCCAGTCACATTCAGTACTTTATCCCTGGGTACCGTCGTGCTGCTCAGGGCTGCAATATCATACAGAGCCAGAGAGGAACCAGTTCTGAGGAAAAGCCCTCACACTCTTCTCAGAATCAGTTCTCTGATAACTGGGGCATTGTTCATAGTAGGCCTGACCCTTCCTTAGAGCAGGTTTGTTCCCAGGGAACGCCCCATCCTCCCTGTAAACAGGCCCTCAGTGAGCCCACTCAGGAGTCCCTGATACAGCTGGGTCCCAGCGGGTGTAGAGCGCCCAGCCCCAGAAGCAGACTGACCGTCAAACTGCTGAAACAGAAGCTTCCATACTGCTTCCCAGACCCTGTGCCGCATTCCATATTCTTTCTCTCAAACAGCGCCACCCAAAATGGGAACAGCTCTGGCTCCACAAAACCTGGATCTGTCCCATCCAGACCTTATTCTTACTCTCCCTGGTGAGTGGAAGAAAGAACTGGGCCTCCCATGCTGCTACTGTGAGAAAGCCCTAACTGTGTCAGTGATAAAAGCACCTCCACAGATTGAAAAAACAAAACACTTTCAAGTTAGATTTTCTCACCAAGTTCCCTCAGATAATGAATTCATTGATCAAACGTTAATGAAGCACCCACCAAGGGCAGGCACCAGGCCAGGTGCTCCCAAGCCCATACCAGGAAGATCCTACAGCCAAGTGGGGGCATCTACCAGCACACTGCCTAAGCAATCTCTGCAAACTCTTTCCCTTGGGGCTGATGATCAGCCTAGAGGCATCAGCATGTGCCACCCTGTGTCAGCTCCCCAAGGTCCATCAACTAAAGGGTTAACACAGCAGGAGATGGGAACCATACTGGTTGTTAATATTTTCATATTATCCCTCCTTCCAACTAGTATTTTCCAAGTCCTTCAGTTCTACTGGTCTTCATTAGGGACCAAAAACAAACCGAGGAATAGTGATCATTCTGATCATCTATACAGGAAGCCCAGGTGAGCCTCGATGACCTTTGGAATGCTGTCTACCATGCACATAGCCATATATAGGTAGATCTTGCTTGAAGAAAAATCTAACTCTAAAACTTAGGTCTAAACAAATGGCCAACTAGGAATTCTAATTCCTTTTATAGGATTGATGAAAGATAGGATTCATTTGAACAACAGCTTTCTCCTAATGCATTTAAAATATGTTCTACCAGGGCTTCCCTGGTGGCGCAATGGTTGGGAGTCCGCCTGCCGATGCAGGGGACGCGGGTTCATGCCCCGGTCTGGGAAGATCCCACATGACGCGCAGCGGCTGGGCCCGTGGGCCATGGCCACTGAGCCTGCACGTCCGGATCCTGTGCTCCGTGGCGGGGGGGGGGGCCACAACGGTAAGAGGCCCACATACCGCAAAAAAAAAAAAAAAAAAAAAAAAAAAAAAATATGTTCTACCAGAAGCTAACACAACGTTGTAAATCAACTATACCTCAATAAAAAAAACATGCTCCATTTATAATAACTTATTTATACACAATTGCCCAGGAACATGTCCATGGGGCAAAACGAGTTCAAGCATTCATTCTTTCATTTGACAAAATTTTATTAAGTATCCACTATGTGCCAGGCACTGTTCTAGATACAGTAGTGAACAAAACAGACTGGTTATTTTCATGGAGCTGACATTCTGGTGGAAGTAGACAAATAGCCAGTAAATATGTAATATGTTAGGATGGGATAAGTGCTATATATAAAATAAAACAGAGCAAAGTGGGTATCAGAGTGACTGGGTAAGGAATGGGGTGCTATCTCTACAGGGAAGGCCACTCTGCTTGGCGATGTTTGAGCTCAGAAGATGTGGGCAGAGGAAAGAAAGGGAACATGGCTTGAACTCAGAGCATGCTTGGTGTGTTTGAGGAACAGCAAAGCAGGCCAGCATGGCTGGGGCCTGGTACAGCTGGGGTCGAACCTGCAAAGGGGAGTGTGGAAGAGTATGAAGTTGGAGAACGAGCCAGGACTATGTCTGAACTGCCTGAAGCAGACATTTGTTCTGAAATAGTCCTCGATATGCGCAGCATATAGTCAGGACCCAGAATCTCCCTGACTCCTCTAGAAAATTCAATAATAAAATGTTAAACCAAATTTAGGAACTCTAAACACATTTTAGATTAAAAAACAAGTTCCTTCCAATATCCTGCAACTTTACACCAGGATATCCATGGCAAGCTGGACACGGTATACAATGATTGCTTCTCACTCAATAAATGTGCTGTCAGCTACCCAGGCCTAGAGAGGAAAGGATGGTACTCTCACGTACTTAATTCCACTCTGCTTTTGATTAGGTCTTTGTGATGCACCACTAACTCCCAGAAGGCTTTCTGATACACCAGCTGCTGACGGCCTGGTATGCAATATTCACTGGAAAGGTTATTCTCTGATGCTGACCTCCAGTTTCCTGATGATAAACATGAATGAGCTAAGAAGCACATTAAACCCAACCCAGTGTCATTCCTGACCCAAAGAGAAGTGCTCTTCAAATTCTCACCTCTTCCTTTGATGACTTAGCCTTTATCCTACACTTTAAAAAATTAAAATATATCAACAACTTTCATGAGTTATTTTTCCCCCTTCGTATCTCTGAGGAATTCCGTTACTAGTGTATGGGAAGGGCCAGTGTCTCAGGACCCCATGGAGTCACGCCACAATAATGTCAAAGAAGGATCATTTCTTTATACGGGGAAATTACAGTCACCTAGCATGCTTGACTGTTGGAAGTTATCAGGTAGCATCTCAGCAAGAGAAAACTGTTTCTAGAAACTGCTCAACTAGGCAATCCATCTCTCAAAAGGATTTTAGCTTCCTAACCAAGCAAAAGAATAACATGGAGGAAATTTAGTAAATAATGACCCAACTCCCAAAAGCTACTAGCAAGTGTTTATTTTGTTTTGTTTTTAGATTAAAATAGCTTCTATAAAAACAAAACATTTCTCAATGTAGAAACATATTAATGCAATTCAGAAAAGCATGAAGGAGAAAATGAAAAAATAGTCACTTGATATCACTGAGAGATAACCCATGTTAACATTTTGGTGAACACTTTTTCAGACATTTTTATGCATGAGCACACACAAATAATTTTAAATAAATAGGATCAAAGCATACTTAAAGTTTTGTGATTTACTTTTTTTCACTCATGTATTGTGGACAGCTTTCTAAATTATTAAATATAGACCTTAATCATTATTTCAACTAGATGCACAAAATTCCATTATACAAATTGTGAGAGTCACGAAATCACTTAACTACACTCATACATGCGAAGACATAAGGCTTCTTTATGGGTCATAAGTGGAGTCTTTCACCAGTTAGTGGAGAAAAAATAATTTAGTCCAATTCCATAATCTCAGTACAATCCCATAATGTGAATGGTCCTCAAAGGATAATATTCTTTTCTAGGTAAAATTCTTAATCTCTCATATTCATTTCTCTCCCACATATTTTTACTAATAAAAGTGTGGCTGGGGCTTCCCTGGTGGCGCAGTGGTTGGGAGTCCGCCTGCCGATGCAGGGGATACGGGTTCGTGCCCCGGTCTGGGAGGATCCCACATGCCGCGGAGAGGCTGGGCCCGTGAGCCGTGGCCGCTGGGCCTGTGCATCCGGAGCCTGTGCTCCGCAATGGGGGAGGCCACAACAGTGAGAGGCCCGCGTACAGCAAAAAAAAAAAAAAAAAAAAGTGTGGCTGTATAACAGGAAAGGGTACAGATTATGTGACATTATGGTAACAAGGGAGAAGGATTCTCAGGTGCACCTCCCTTGCCTGGTCTGCTGGATCCTAGCTGGGACTTCCAATGATGTGGCAGGTGTTACCTGCCTCCTGAACAGAGGCTGTGGAAGTACAACTGGCCATCTTGGTTTTTTGTTCAGGCAATGAGCGAAATCCACCCGTGATAGCAACCACTATATACCACCATGGTCAGGGTGATCCCCAGAAAGGAGTGGGGCTCCCAGGCAACTCAACCAGTGTAGGGGTGCCCAAGGTAGCACACTTAAAAGGAGACTACTGCTGACATCTTCCATTGCACCCTTGGGTATATACTATTAAAGACAGACACCTGCAAGTCTAGGGTGGCTGCCTGATTATCCCACCCAGGAGACAGACCTGCTGCAGTCTCATTCAGTTGACCCTGATCTCAAAGGTCCCAACTCTGGCAGCCTCTTCCACCTGCCCCCAGTCCCTGCTCATTCACTGGGGCTCTCAGCACCCCCAAAGCTCCTTGAGGAGCTAGTACTTGAGGAGCTAGTACTTCCTTGGCCCAGAACCCTCCTGATAGCAGTGCCTGTGATCAGTAAAACACCACCCAGTTGGGTTTAGAATTCTCTTAGGGGATCCAGGTGTCCAATCACCTGCCTCCCCATCCTCTGTGGGGTCCATAGTTCCCCATCTTTGGAGCCTTCCTCTCTGCTCTGTGCTGTCAGGGTATAGAGGTCCCATTGTACTCTAGCCTCCCCCATCCACGCATGGAGCACATTCCTCTTCAATCTGCAAGCTCCATGAGGGTGGAGACCACATCTGCTGTGTTTACTATTGAGTTCACAGTGCCCTGCAAAGGGCATTATATGTGCTCAAGGCACATTTGAGGAATGAACAAATGAATGAATGAATGAGGTTCATAACATAAATGAGGTTCCTGCACCAGTGTGGCCCTGAGAGGAGCATTTCCTGCCTAGCACTTGACTTCTGTAATCCTGGGGATGCTGTTTCTGTCTTCTGGGTCTGTCAGAACTCAGATAGGATCCCTGGACAGGATCTTGTTCCTACTCCGACAGAAGCTTCCCTGTGTCTGGACACCAGATTGGATGCTAACAGCAGGAGTCATGAGGGAAGTTAGGCATTCAGAAACACCCTGTTTCCTGACATCGAGAGAGAGAGAGAGAGAGAGAGAGAGAAAGAGAGAGAGAGAGAAAGAGAGAGAGAGAGAAAGAGAGAGAGAGAGAGAAAGAGGGAGAGAGCACACTAAGTGCTACCAGGAGATAGCCATACCCCATCTAAGCCCTGCTTTGCATTGCAGTGTCTTACACTTATTAAGAGGTGAGTATCTCCCTATCATGATTTATCAAACAACTCTAATAAGTACATTTTATGGTCCAGGTCATATCCTTTCATGAGCCTCATTATTTTAAACAAGTTTTATAGCAATAAGAGAATAAAATGTACCATAAATTATTTTTCACTAAGCGTCAATTAGCAGTTCTGTTTAAGCACTACTTCTAGATCCAAAGGAAGAAAGTTGTTTGTGCTAAATAATATGTTGCTATGACAGGGTGTCAAAAATGTAAAGTTCATGTTTATTTTAGTCCACTGAGATAAACTATAAAAGTCTTGGGACTTCCCTGGTGGCGCAGTGGTTGAGAGTCCGCCTGCCGATGCAGGGGACACGGGTTTGTGCCCCGGTCCGGGAAGATCCCACATGCCGCGGAGCAGCTGGGCCCGTGAGCCATGGCCGCTGAGCCTGCGCGTCCGGAGCCTGTGCTCCGCAATGGGAGAGGCCACAACAGTGAGAGGCCCGCGTACCGCAAAACAAAAACAAAAACAAAACAAACAAAAAAACCTATAAAAGTCTTTTACTTTCATTAAAAAATACTGCTTTTTTGCCAACTGGGAAAAAAAAAGCTTGTGGATATTTGTTGCCATTGTTTATTTATTTCCCTCACTTAAAAAAAAAAGTTACTGATATTTTTCTGTGAGTAGCTGTAATTGGCTCTGGCCAGCCAATAAATTCAGGGAGGAAATTAGGGTTTTTCTTGTGTTATGAGTAAGTTACCCAGGAACGTTTTCTAATTACCTTGTTTTATGACAACTGCTTCTACTCAGGAGGTATTTATTGAAAAATCCCTTCAACTACTTCAGAGATATACTTCTAAAGCAAAAGTATTATTTATTTCTAGCTTTTTGCTAGAGTAAAATACTGCCACTTTTACCTGGATGGAGGTGGGGAGATGCCATCCTGCTATGCTGTTATCTCTGACTCAGGGCAAAATCAGCTCCAAACCATTGTGTCTCGTGGCCCTCGTTCATCTGAGCAGCTTCAACCCAGTGTGATCACTGGTCTTCCCCACAGTGTCAGCTGGCACCATCCCATGACCACCTTTAAAGCAGGCTCCTTCAGAAGTTCTGTGCTACAGTTAACCTCTCTTCCCCTTGGATTGTCCTCCAGTCTTGCTCTAATAGAACCTCATTCTGGAGATCTACTCGCCGGTGGTGCTCACAGCCAACAGCACTGTATTATGTACCTAAAGTTTTCTAAGAGGGTGAATCTTAAGTGCTCTTACCACACACAAGTACAAACAAAATAATAACAATAATAATAATAATAATAATAAAGGAGGCAAGAGGAAAGCGGCCCCTTTTGCAAGGTGATGGATATGTCTGTAGCCTTGAAGGTGATGATGGTTTCATGGGTGTATACTTATCCCCAAACTCATCGAGTTGCATACATTAAATATGTACAGCTTTTCCCATGTCAATCATACCTCAATAAAGTGGGGTTTTTGGGGGGTTTTTTTTTGTTGTTGTTTTTTTGCAGTACACGGGCCTCTCACTGCTGTGGCCTCTCCCGTTGCGGAGCACAGGCTCCAGACACGCAGGCTCAGCGGCCATGGCTCATGGGCCCAGCCACCCTGCAGCATGTGGGATCTTCCCGGACCAGGGCACGAACCCGTGTCCCCTGCATCGGCAGGTGAACTCTCAACCATTGCGCCACCAGGGAAGCGCAATAAAGTGGTTTTTAAAAAATAAAGTTTTTTTTAAATTAGGAAAAAAAAAATGGGTCATATCTCCCTTTCAGCTATTGACACAACATGGCTGGCTGCTAAAATTACGCTATATTTTTCTTCCACCAAGATCACCACTTCTGCTCACAAGCTGTAAGAAAATCAGCATTCTATTCACCCAGGAATAAAAGGTAATCATCAAGAGGCATTACGCTGTAAAATTCTATTTCCAGGCTTATAAACTCAAGTTATGAAAGACAGGTGCAGCCAAAATTAATAGCAATAAAGCAATAC
Source organism: Mesoplodon densirostris (assembly GCF_025265405.1). Taxonomy (NCBI): domain Eukaryota; kingdom Metazoa; phylum Chordata; class Mammalia; order Artiodactyla; family Ziphiidae; genus Mesoplodon; species Mesoplodon densirostris. The sequence continues at coordinate 46,793,066 of NC_082664.1, forward strand.
TTTGAAAAGGCATTAGTAAAACCAAAGCTGATAACTTAAAGTCCAGTTAAAATCAATATTTTCATATTTAATAACAAAAGCAAAGAAAGAGTGGCATCAGGAAGCCAGGAAAAGGTATTTTGGGAAAAGAATCTCATTCTTGGAGTTAATGAGTTTCCCTACACAAGTTCCATGAGTTCAAGCATGTTGATAACATCACAAGCGATATTTCAGAGCCAAGATGGAATCACAGAGCTATGTAGCACGTGTTTCGTAAGTTCAAGTTTCAATGAGGATTTCTGCATTTACCCAAAAACCTTTGAAATAATTATGTAAGGATGTAATCACGATTTTCCACTTACCACATTGTTGGAGTTGTTTTGGTGTATCTCAAAGTTTTTGGAACAGCAGTTTGAGACAATGTGATTTGATTGTGTGAAATTTTCCAGGGTGAGTGCATAAGCATGTAATTCATGTTTTTAAATACATGCTATGAAGTGCATGTTGCTTATTAGCTTTCTAGCAATCTCCCAACTCTTCTATTTTCATCCCTTTAATTCTTATTAAATGATTTTCTTATCATTATCTTCCTTATTCCCAACTTCAAAGAAATAATTATTTACATGACCCTATTTTCTCCTAACCTTTGAAAGTATTTTCCCTACCAGCCCCCATCTTTTTTTGCTGATATTTTGTGCAACGGTTCTTGGTAGTGGTGTCCAGTCATAACAGTTAGCATTTACTGGCCGCTTACTATGTGCCAGGCACTACATTATCTCATTTAATTTACTGAAAGCACAGTTCTAAATTCTCCTGTTGCTTTTGCTTGGGAGAATTTGTTAAAACCCCATTTATTAGTGTGAGAATTAGCAGCAGCTTTGCTGCTTGAAGTAGACTAAAAGCAAAATCCGCTCTGTATTCAAGCCAGGGTACTGAATGTGGCTGCCAGGTCCAGCTGGCCACGGGAAATGTCTGGATGATTTCATTTAACGCCTTTAGAAATATTTCTCACTGGGCTAATTCAAGGAAAATGGCTTGTCACGGATGATATCTGACTATAATAAGCGGCTAAAATGCTTTCCCAATAAATATTGTAAAATGAAACAGGTGTAAAGCCACAGTTGAAAAATCAGCAGCCAAAGAGTGCTGCAGGGATTATGGGCCAACTTTCCAGCAGAAGGCTGATCCCTGGGAGGTGGCAGGGATCCGTGTTAGCCAGGCATTCTCCCCAATGCTTCCAAGAAATTCATCATTTATTCAAGCATTCATTTAATAAATATTGATATACTACATAGAGGCATTCTACTGGGTCTCAGTCAGCCTTAAGGAGTTGCAGGCTAGTGGGAATTAGAGGACCTGGTAGGATCTGTGTGAAGCCCTGCCACCCCATATATGTGCAGATTGCTCCCTGCTGCACGTAGAGAAAACCCAAGTCCCTGAGTTGAAGGAGGTGCCAAAGGGCAATCAGTCTGGATTGGTTAGACAGAAAAGAGCTGCAGAAGAAGCTGAAAACGAGCAAGGTGGTAGATGCTGGTGGCAGGAAACAGCTCCCCTCTCCCCTGGAGGAACACCAGGGGTTTAGAGACCTGCAAGGTAAGAGCTGAGCCCGAGCGAGTGGCCTGTGAGGACTTCCTGTTGTGTGGAGGAGCTGCAGCGGAGGCAGGCAGTGGAGGAGATCCAAGGGCATACCTTGCGGGTTGGTCAGCTGGCTTCTGTTTGCCTCCAAGTTGTTGTGCAAGCTGAGCTCAGGGCCTGCCCTGAGAGAGGAGTGAGCAGCACGTCCAGCATCCAATGCAGAGAGTGGAGGGCTCAACATTTAGTGTATTCAGTGGAGCTCCAGGGCAGTGGGAGCTGTGAGGCTGGCCTGAGGAGCCACCCACCCTGAGACTTACGTGTCCACACAAAGAAGGGAGAGCCAAGGTTGTGCGGAAGCCGATGGCCCTTAAGGGAGAGAATGGGCCCTGTGATTTTCTTGTGCTCCCAACATGTGCGTGATGATGATGACGTATTGAGTGTTTCCTACATGCCAAACATTTTTCTAAACATAGAAAAATGTTATCTCATTTAATCTTTATAACAACTCTATGAAGTAAATATTATTATTATCCCCATTTGGCAAATGATAAACCTGAGTACAAGAGAGGTGACAGAACGTCCCCAAGTTCCCACAGCTAATACCCACACAGCTGGATTTCGAACCCTGGCTGCCTGCCCTGGGCCCACACTGTTAATTACTGACTGAGCCGTTCTGCCCCCTGGAAAATGGTCATGCTTCAGAGAAATGAAAATCTATACAGTCATGATGCCAGGCCAGCGTCAGTCAACACAGGCATCTAAGATGCATCTCAAGAGTGTATAACTGAGACAGCTCAGCCACATAAGTGCAGCACATGGCTTCTACATTTATTTGCTTAAAAACTCTTCATTCTATCGGACTTGGAAGCGGAGCAGGAGAAGCTCGTGCTGACGGGGTGAAGGTATCAGCAGGTCCTATAAACCAGTAGGAAAGCAAACCATTCTCCATGATGCTCTGTGTGAATGCTCAAGGACATTTTATTACAATTAATGTGTGAGTCAAGACCTGTCCATGTTTAGAGCATGAGCTTCCAACGGCCAACATCTCTTAAGATTCTAATATGTCATTGCTAAGTACACAAATGTACTTTTCCAGTAATTCTCTTATATCTCAAATTGGAGTTTAAAAAAAAGGAAAATATTACTCCTGGATTTCAGGCTTTTGGTGGGGAACAGAGGGAGAAGGAGAATAATAAAGGCATATTTCAAAAATATTTATGTTCACATGAAAACCTGTACATGAATGTTCACAATAGCTCTATTCCCAATAAGCAAAAACTAGAAATAACCCAGACATCCTACAACAGGTGAAGAGTTTACAGTGGTACATCCATACCATGGACTACTACTTAGTAATAAAAAGGAATGAACTATTGATACATGCCCCCCAAAGTTGTACTCGCTACTCATTAAACTCCATTTCTGTAGGGCTGACCACCTATGCTTTCTTTTACATATTCTTAAGAACACTTGGAATAAAGACTCTGGCAATCCCATAATAGTCTGGGAAATTGAGTGCCTGGGCAGTTTGTGTTAGGGGTGGCTGTCACCAACGTTACACTGAGTTATGTGTAAGTAGTGGTATGCTGGAGTCAGTTTGTACCATTCATCACCCCAACTCTATGCTCAGTGACATCATAATGGTACCTAAAATTAGCCATGGTGGGAGTATTTACATCATGGAAATCAGCGAATCAGAGGTCACTTCCAACCCTGAGAACTTGTTATTAAAGCTTTGCCAGGATGTCACTGTGGATGTCACGTGAATAAGTTATTTTAGAAAGTTCCAAAGGTGGGAATAATCCAAGACAGGGAAATCTAAATCAGTTCATATATTGTAGCACCACCACTGTATGATCCCTCATGTATCACCACCTTGACAATCAGTTCTGAGCCAGACACATTTCTCAAGCCAGAAATAAGACTTGAGTGGAAAAATCTGGGAGATGTGAATAAGGAAAATATTTGAGTTTTAATAAACAAAGTCCTTTCACATTTTTCAAGGAACATGAAAAATAAACCAACAAAATGTCACCCAACACAGTAAGACAAGTTGCTGAAAGGGAAAACACCTGGGCAAGGTCAGTTTTGACCACCTGCAGGTGCCATGTATCCATCTTGAGGAAGGTGATTCAGCACCTACAAAGATCATTGCCTGAGTGCCTTCCAAACATTATTAAAGATCAAAAACTTATATCTTAGAAAAAGCATTTGACAAAATCCAACACCCATCCTTAAAGGAAAAAACAAACAAACAAACAAGAACCTCTTAGCAAACTGGGAATAAAGGGGAACTTTCTTAACTTGATACAGAGTTTCTAAAAAATAAAAATAAACAAAAATAAACCCAAAAAACCCTATACAACTAACATCATACTTAATAAAGAAATGCTTTCTCCCTAAGATTAGGAAGAGGGCTAGATGGTTTCTCTCTCTCTCTTATTCAACGTATGACTCACAACTCATTCAACATAGTATTGGAAGTTCTATGTTGCAATAGGGCAAGAAAAAGAAATATAAGACATTAAGATTGAAAAGGAGGCAATTAAAATGTCTCTATTTGCAGATAACATAATTGTGTAGAAAATCCCAAGGAATTTACAAAAACAAAACAAAAAACAGAAACCCTTCTAGAACTAGTAAGTGAGTTCAGCAGGACTGTAGGATACAAGGTCAATATTTTAAAAATTAATTACATTTCTATGTACTAATAATGATATATGGAAAATGAAGTTAGAACCACAGTACCACTCATGACAAAAAAAATGAATACTTGGATATAAACTTAACAAAACATGTACAGAATCTTTATGCTGAAATTTATAAAACACTGATGAAAGAAATCAAAGACCTAAATAATTCCTCTAAGACCTAAATTCATGGATTGAAAGACTCAACATAGTAAAGATGTAATTTCTCCCCAAATCAATACATAGCTTTAATGCAATCCCTATCGAAATCCCCAGCAAGATTTTTTGGCAGATACAGACAGCATTATTCTAAAATTTGTACGGAAAGGCAAAGAAACTAGAATAGCTAAAACAATTTTGAAAAATAAAGTGGGAGGAATCACTCTACTTGATATTAAAGACTACAACATACTACAGTAATCAAGACAGTGTGGTATTGTCAAAGGGATAAATACATAGATCAATGGGACAGAACACAGAACCCATAAACAGACCCACACAAATATGCCCAACTGATTTTTGATTAAAGTACAAAAGCAATTAAATGCAGGAAGGATAACCTTTTCAAAAAATGGTACTGGAGCAACTCGACATCTGTAGTGAAAAAAACAAAACAGAACAAAAAAGGAAGAACCTGGACTTCAGTCCCTTAACTTACAGAAAAATTAACTCATAATGAATCACAGACTTAAATGCACAATGTAAAATTAAGTGTTATAGCTCTTTTAGAATTAGTCTGGCAGGTTTCTGGTCCTTACCAGAAGACCTCCATAGGGGGGAAAAATGTGAAACTAGAACTTTTAGAAAAAAAATAGGAGAAAAATTTGGGGACATAGGACTAAGCAAAGAATTCTTAGACTTGACTAAAAAAAGCCTAATCTATACAAGGAAAAACTGATAAATTAGACCTTATCCAAAACTTGCAACTTTCCTATGTAAAAGATCTTCTTAAAAGGATGAAAAGATAAGCCACAGACTAGGAAAAGATACTTGCAAACCACATATTCAACAAAGGACTAGAATACATAAAAACTTGACATTAAAAAACAAATAATCTAATTAGGAAATGAGCAAAAAACATTAATAACGTGTCACCGAAGAGGATATACAGATGGCAAACAAGCACATGAAAAGATGTTCAATAGCATTATCCATTAGGAGAATGCAAATTAAAACTACAATGATATGATCACCACACACCTTTCAAAATGGCTAAAATGGAAAACAGTAACAGCACCAAATTCTGCCAAGAATGTAAAACACTGAATCATCCATAGACTGCTCCCGAGAATTTAAAATAAAACTCTGGAAAACTATTTGGCAGCTCCATACAAACAAAAATATGACTAAAATACAAACCAACAATAACACTCTTGGGCATTTTCCCCAGATAATTAAAATGTATGTATGTTTACATCAAAATCTGTGTACAAATGTTCATAACAGCTTTATTCATAATAACCAAAAACTGGAAACAACTCAGATGTCTTTCACTGGGTGATCATTAAACAAGTGTGGTACATCCATACCATGGAATACTACTCAACAATGAAAAGGATAAACTATTGACACACATGGCTTGGATGAATCTCCAGGGGATTATGCTGCATGAAAAAAAGCCAATCCTAAAAAGTCAGACACTTTATGATTTTATTTATATAACATTCCTGAAATAATAAAATTATGAACATGGAGAACAGGTTAGTCGTTGCCAAGAGTCAGGCATGGGAGTTAGGGGGAGGTATACATGGCTATAAAAGGGCATCATGAGGGATTCTTGTGGTGATAAAAATGTTCTTTACCTTGACTGTATCAATGAGATATCCCAGTTGTAATAATACACTATGGTTTTGTAAGATGTTAGCTTTGGGAGAAATGGCACAAATGGTAACAGGACCTCTCTGTATTATTTCTTAGCAATGCATGTGAATCTACAATTATCTCAAAATGAAAATTCTAATATTTTTTTAAAACCCTGTATTTTGGGAACTTGATTGTTTCTTTTTACATTTTTATCTGTGTTTTTTTTGCTTATAACTTTTTGTAATTTTCTTTGAAAATATTAGCCTTTTTGTATATTTAAGAGACTTTTAACATGTTTGATCATTTGATACAGTAATTCCAAGCCCAGAATTATAGCCTGAGAAAAAATTCAAAATGCAGAAAAATATGTTCATTGTAACAATATGTGCTAACAAAAAATCCTAAAAGCAACTGTGTCCAACATCTAAGGAAGGATTAAATAAAATATCATACCCAAATGATGGAATATTCAGCAACCACTGAGGACAATTTTTTTAAACATCTTTATTGGAGTATAATTGCTTTACAATGGTCTGTTAGTTTCTGCTGTATAACAAAGTGAATCAGCTATACATCTACATATATCCCCAGATCTCCTCTCTCTTGCATTTCCCTCCCACCCTCCCTATCCTACGCCTCGAGGTGGACACAAAGCACTGAGCTGACCTCCCCGTACTACGTGGCTGCTTCCCACTAGCTATCTATTTTACATTTGGTAATGAATATATGTCCATGCCACTCTCTCACTTTGTCCCAGCTTACCCTTCTCCCTCCCCGTGTCCTCAAGTCCATTCTCTACGTCTGTGTCTTTACTCCTGTCCTGCCCCTAGTTTCTTCAGAACCCTTTTTTTTTTTTAGATTCCATACATATGTGTTACCATACGGTATTTGTTTTTCTCTTTCTAACTTACTTCACTCTGTATGACAGTCTCTATGTCCATCCACCTCACTACAAATAACTCAATTTCATTTCTTTTTATGGCTGAGTAATATTCCATTGTATATATATGCCACATCTTCTTTATCCATTCATCTGTCGATGGACATTTAGGTTGCTTCCAGGTCCTGGCTATTATAAATAGAGCTGCAGTGAACATTGTGGTACATGACTCTTTTTGAATTATGGTTTTCTCAGGGTGTATGTCCACTAGTGGGATTGCTGGGTCATATGGTAGTTCTATTTTTCATTTTTGAGGAACCTCCGTACTGTTCTCCATAGTGGCTGTATCAATTTACATTCCCACCAACACTGCAAGAGGGTTCCCTTTTCTCCACACCCTCTCCAGCATTTACTGTTTGTAGATCTTTTTTTTTTTTTTTGCAGTATGTGGGCCTCTCACTGTTGTGGCCTCTCCCGTCGCGGAGCACAGGCTCCGGATGCGCAGGCTCAGCGGCCATGGCTCACGGGCCCAGCAGCTCCGTGGCATGTGGGATCTTCCCAGACCAGGGCACGAACCCGTGTCCCCTGCATCGGCAGGCAGACTCTCAACCACTGCACCACCAGGGAAGCCCTGTTTGTAGAGTTTTTGATGATGGCCAACAGTGTGAGGTGATACCTCATTGTAGTTTTGATCTGCATTTCTCTAATGATTAATGATGTTGAGCATCCTTTCATGTGTTTGTTGGCAATCTGTATATCTTCTTTGGAGAGATGTCTGTTTAGATCTTCTGCCCATTTTTGGATTGGATTGTTTGTTTTTTCTTGATATTGAGCTGCATGAGCTGCCTGTATATTTTGGAGATTAATCCTTTGTCAGTTGCTTCGTTTACAAATATTTTCTCCTATTCTGAGGGCTGTCTTTTCGTCTTGTTTATGGTTTCCTTTGCTGTGCAAAAGCTGTGCAAAAGCTTTGAAGTTTCATTAGGTTCCATTTGTTTATTTTTGTTTTTATTTCCATTTCTCTAGGAGGTGGGTCAAAAAGGATCTTGCTGTGATGTATGTCATAGAGTGTTGCCTATGTTTTCCTCTAAGACTTTTATAGTGTCTGGCCTTACATTTACGTCTTTAATCCATTTTGAGTTTATTTTTGTTTATGGTGTTAGGGAGTGTTCTAATTTCATTCTTTTACATGGAGCTGTCCAGTTTTCCCAGCACCACTTATTGAAGAGGCTGTCTTTTCTCCATTGTATATTCTTGCCTCCTTTATCAAAGATAACGTGACCATATGTGTGTGAGTTTATCTCTTTGCCTCCTTTATCAAAGATACAGTAACCATATGTATGTGAGTTTATCTCTGGGCTTTCTATCCTGTTCCATTGATCTATATTTCTGTTTTTGTGCCAGTACCATACTGCATTTAAGACAATTTTAACCCCCCAAATTTCAATCACATGATGATTTGAAAATTTTTAACATTATGCTAAGGGGCAAAATGAAGGTGGAAAACTGTACATTCAACATGATTTCAATAATTTACAATGATATGGATAGAAAGAGGGAAATACTCCAAATGTTAGCAATAATACTCTCTAGGTGATAGAATTACAGATGAATTTTATTCTCCTCTCCAATATTCTTTTTGGTTTTCTGCAAGGAGCTTACAACTGGTATGATCTTGGACTAGCTGTTATCCTTTCTAAGCCTTGGAGTCCTCACTCTTTAAATGGAGATAATAATAGTACCTTCCTTATGTTTGGTATTAATCTATAGTGCTTAGCAAATTATCTGATACACAATAAATGTTATTTATTTGAGAAGCATACATGTATAGTACTCACAATGGACCAGGCACTAGTCTAAGATCTCTCCAAATATTAACTCATTTAGTCCTCATAACACACCTCTGAGGTAGTACAATTATTATTGAATGAGGAAACTGAGGCAAAGAGAAATTAAATAATTTTCCCTAAGTTATACAACAAATAAATAGCAGAGCTGAAGTCTGAACCCAGATAGTCTGGCTCCAAAGTCTGTACTATTAATCATTACACTATTTAGCCATTGTTTATTATTATTATTATGGAGTAAAAGTAAAACTTTAAGTCAGATCCTAAAATAATGAAAAAGGCAGTATTTCTCTAGACATGTATGGTTGATGACAACCAGCATAGAGAAAATATGGCAGAACAGATACATTGCTAGGAGTGCTTATGGAATTTGGAGTCATATAATTTGAACTGGATATCAGTTCCCTCAATTCTAACCTATATGGCCTTTCATAAATATTTAATCTGTCTGGGCATGAATTTAATAATCTGTGAAATAAAATTTAAAAGTGCCTACATTTCAGGCTCATTGAGAGGATTATTTAAGTTAATATAGGTAAAGTAATTCTATATAGTAAATACTCAACAAATGCTTGTTTCTTTTCTCCTTGTTAACATCTAAAACACTGTTTTTAAATAGGGCAGAACATATTCAGATGATCACATCAAAATACATGTCTCATGATAAACAGACCATGTCCTGATTATCACCAGCAAAATAAAATTGATACATGGTATCTAAGTGGCTTAATGGACCATCTTGACTACATAACCCAAAGTTCCTGGAAAATGTAGAACCTACAGAGTGTGTAGTTGAATCATCTCTTGGAGCTTGAATACCCAGCACAGACAGCAAGTGGGTGATTCTTGGTAACATTGTTTACTTGATAAATATAAACATAAAACACCCCTTGCAGAGTCCTAAGACTTCACAACATCAAAAGTAAATATACACCATCCGGTCTTTATGGAGCTTTATGACCCAATAAAAATGGAAACAACAGACCACGGCATCAATATACAAACCCAATATAACAGTGAGGCTCAAGAGACACTGGGGTATACCATCTGCAGCTAAAGAAAGGGAGAGTGATCAAGTATAACTAAACTATCTGTAGCAGGTCCAAACAGGTAGTGTGGTATTACTTACAGCTGGGGACAGGTGGTCAGAGAACCTTAAGGGTGGTGACCTATGAGTTTCCTGATCACAAGGTTGAAAAAAATAGCCTTTCCTACACAAAGTGTGAAGCTGAGGGAAAATGGATTATCTGCTATGACACAAAATGTGTTTTACATTGATCATTTTAACAGTCAGGCAATTTCATATTTCATGTCAATAGCCACAACAATTAGTAAAACCCTGTGTCTAGAAGTCATGCATGCCAAAATTGTGGAAGTTGCCATGAAAAGAACATAGCCTTTGGAGCTAGATGAAGGTTGGCCTCCTGACTCCTCTCTTTACCATTAAGGTGACTTTGAGCAAGACATTTAAGTTCCTTTAATTCTCAGTTTTATTCATCTATAAAGTGAAAAAAATTACTGAAGCTTTAAGAATTATTATAAGATTATAGATTAGGTATGGAAAGGGAAAACATCAAGTGCCCGCTAAATCAACTGCTATTATTATTATTATTAAATTTAAAAGTGTGGAAACTCTTACCACTCAGCCATAAAATAGGGTGGAATCTTGTCATCTGTAAAACATGGATGGGCCTTGAGGGCATTACACTAAGCGAAGTAAGTCAGGCAGAGAAAGAAAAATATCATATGATATTATCTCAGTTACATGTGGAATCAAAAGAAAAAAACAAAACAAAACAACAACAAACTAAGTTTATAAATAGAGAGAACAGACTGGTGGTTCCCAGAGGGGAAGCTGGATGGGGAAGTGGGCAAAATGGATGAAGAAGGTCAAAAGGTACAAACTTCTAGTTATAAAATAAATAAGTCATGGAGATGTAATGTATGGCATGGTGACTATAGTTACTAATACTGTGTTACATGTCTGAAAGTTCCTAAGAAAGTAAATCTTAAACGTTCTCACAAGAAAAAAAAATTTTTTTGTAATGTGTTTGGTGATGGATGGCAACGAGACTTATTATGGTGTTAATTTTGCAGTGTATACAAATACCAAATCATTATGTTATACATCTGAAACTAATATAATGTTATATGTCAATTATACCTCAACAAAAATTAATTTATTAATTTTTTTCAAAAGAAATCATGCAAATTCTACAAAACTCTTTCAGAAAATAGAAAAGCAAAGAACAGGTCCCACCTAATTTTATGAAACCAGAAGTCATTGACCTGATGCCAAACCAGGTAATAAGAAGGAAAGAAAAGGAAAAAAAAAAAGAAAAGAAAAGAAAGACCAATATTCCTCATGGGCATAGATGCAAAAATCCTCAACAAAGTATCAGTACACTGCATCCGACAATACCTAAAAAGAATAATGCACCACAACCAAGTGGGGTTTATCCAGGGAATGTAAGGCTGGTTCATGTTTAAAACTCAGTCATGCAAGGTTGCCCACTCTCACCACTCTTATTCAACATAGCTTTGGAAGTCTTAGCCACAGCAATCAGAGAAGAAAAGGAAATAAAAGGAATCCAAATCGGAAAAGAAGAAGTAAAGCTGTCACTGTTTGCAGATGACATGATACTATACGTAGAGAATCCTAAAGATGCTACCAGAAAACTAATAGAGCTAATCAATGAATTTGGTAAATTTGCAGGATGCAAAATTAATGCACAGAAATCTCTGGCATTCCTATATACTAATGATGAAAAATCTGAAAGTGAAATCAAGAAAACACTCCCATTTACCACTGCAACAAAAAGAATAAAATATCTAGGAATAAACCTACCTAAGGAGACAAAAGACCTGTATGCAGAAAATTATAAGACACTGATGAAAGAAATTAAAGATGATACAAATAGATGGAGAGATGTACCATGTTCTTGGATTGGAAGAATCAACATTGTGAAAATGACTCTACTACCCAAAGCAATCTACAGATTCAATGCAATCCCTAGCAAACTACCACTGGCATTTTTCACAGAACTAGAGCAAAAAATTTCACAATTTGTATGGAAACACAAAAGACCCCGAATAGCCAAAGCAATCTTGAGAACGAAAAATGGAGCTGGAGGAATCAGGCTCCCTGACTTCAGACTATACTACAAAGCTACAGTAATCAAGACAGTATGGTACTGGCACAAAAACAGAAAGATAGATCAATGGAACAGGATAGAAAGCCCAGAGTTAAACCCACGGACATATGGTCACCTTAACTTTGATAAAGGAGGCAGGAATGTACAGTGGAGAAAGGACAGTCTCTTCAATAAGTGGTGCTGGGAAAACTGGATAGGGACATGTAAAAGTATGAGATTAGATTACTCCCTAACACCATACACAAAAATAAGCTCAAAATGGATTAAAGACCTAAATGTAAGGCCAGACACTATCAAACTCTTAGAGGAAAACATAGGCAGAACACTCTATGACATAAATCACAGCAAGATCCTTTTTGACCCACCTCCTAGAGAAATGGAAATAAAGACAAAAATAAACACATGGGACCTAATGAAACTTAAAAGCTTTTGCACAGCAAAGGAAACCATAAACAAGACCAAAAGACAACCCTCAGAATGGGAGAAAATATTTGTAAATGAAGCAACTGACAAAGGATTAATCTCCAAAATTTATAAGCAGCTCATGCAGCTCAATAACAAAAAAACAAACAACCCAATCCAAAAATGGGCAGAAGACCTAAATAGACATTTCTCCACAGAAGATATACAGACTGCCAACAAACACATGAAAGGATGCTCAACATCTTTGCTCATTAGAGAAATGCAAATCAAAACTACAATGAGATATCATCTCACACCAGTCAGAATGGCCATCATCAAAAAATCTAGAAACAATAAATGCTGGAGAGGTTGTGGAAAAAAAGGAACACTCTTGCACTGCTGGTGGGAATGTGAATTGGTACAGCCACTATGGAGAACGGTATGGAGGTTCCTTAAGAAACTACAAATAGAACTACCATATGACCCAGCAATCCCACTACTGGGCATATACCCTGAGAAAACCATAATTCAAAAAGAGACATGTACCAAAATGTTCATAGCAGCCCTATTTACAATAGCCCGGAGATGGAAACAACCTAAGTGTCCATCATCAGATGAATGGGTAAAGAAGATGGGGCACATATATACAATGGAATATTACTCAGCCATAAAAAGAAATGAAATTGAGCTATTTGTAATGAGGTGGATGGACCTAGAGTCTGTCATACAGAGTGAAGTCAGTCAGAAAGAGAAAGACAAATACTGTATGCTGACACATATATATGGAATTTAAGAAAAAAAATGTCATGAAGAACATAGGGGTAAGACAGGAATAAAGACACAGACCTACTAGAGAATGGACTTGAGGATATGGGGAGGGGGAAGGGTAAGCTGTGACAAAGTGAAAGAGTGGCATGGACATATATACACTACCAAACGTAAGGTAGTTAGCTAGTGGGAAGCAGCCGCATAGCACAGGGAGATCAGCTCGGTGCTTTGTGACTGCCTGGAGGGGTGGGATAGGGAGGGTGGGAGGGAGACGCAAAAGGGAGGGGATATGGGAACATATGTATATGTATAACTGATTAAATTTGTTATAAAGCAAAAAATAAAAAATAAATAAATAAATTTAAAAAAAAACTCAGTCATGTAATCCACAGCATTAACATTCTAAAGAAAGAATACCATATGATCATAGTAATTGATGTAGAAGAAACATTTAAAAAACATCAACATCCATTATGACAAAAACTCTCAGCAAACTAGAAACACAAGAGAACTTCCTTGCCCTGATAAAACACATCTACAAAAACCTAGAGCTAACATCATACTTAATGATGTAAGCTGAATGTTTTATCCCTAATACAGGGAACAAGGCAAGGATGTCCACTCTCACCAGTCCTATTCTGTATCAGGAAGTCTTAGCCAGTGCAACTGGCAATAAATAGAAATAAAAGACACACCAAACAGAAAGGAAGAAATAAAACCCTACCTATTCATATGTGACACAGTTGTCTACATAAAAGCCTAAGCAATGTGGAAAAAAAAAAGAATGAGTTAGTAAGGCCTCAGAAAACAAGGTCACCTCACAAAAATTAATCACATTTCTATATACTACAATGAACGTGGAAAACCAAAATTTAAAAATACAGTACCGGGCTTCCCTGGTGGCGCAGTGGTTGAGAGCCTGCCTGCCGATGAGGGGGACGCGGGTTCGTGCCCCGGTCCGGGAGGATCCCGCGTGCCGCGGAGCGGCTGGGCCCGTGGGCCGTGGCCGCTGAGCCTGCGCGTCCGGAGCCTGTGCTCCGCAGCGGGAGAGGCCACAGCAGTGGGAGGCCCGCGTACCGCAAAAAAAAAAAAAAAAAAAAAAAAATACAGTATCATGTAGAATAGATACAAAAATGAAATATTTAGGTGTAAGTTAACAAAATATGTACAGGATCTAGTTTTCAAAAACTACAAAATACTGATGAAAAGATTTAAAGAAGACTTAAGTAAAATAAGGGACCTACCATTTCTTATGTATAGAATGTTTGTGTCCCCCAAAAATCCATATGTTGAAGTGGTAAGCTCCAGTGTGGCTATAAGAGATGGTACCTCTAAGCAAGTAAAGTTAAAAGAGGTCATAGGGTGGAGCCCTGCTCTGATAGGAGTAGTGTTCTGATAAGAAGAGACTGAAGGAGCTCACTTTCTCTCTTTCTCCAAGGACAAAAAGAAGTCATGTGAGCACATAGTGAGAAGATGACTGTCTGCAAACCAAGGAGATATCGACTTCACCAGACATTGACCCTGATGACATCTTGATCTTAGACTTCCAGTCTCCAGAACTGTGAGCAAATAAATTTCTGTTGCTTAAGCTATCCAGTTTATGGTATTTTGGCAAGGTAGCCTGAACAGATAAATACACCATGCTTATGGATTGGAAGACTCAACGAAGTAAAGATGTTAATTCCACCCAAGTTGATCTAGAGATTTAATACCATTCCAAACAAAACACCAACCAAATTCAAATATATATAGAAAGGCAAAGCAGCTAGAATAGCCAAAACAATCATTAAAAATGAGAATAAAATTGGAAGAACCACACTACTTAAATGTACAACTTACTAAAAATTACAGTAATCAAAAGAATATAGTATTGGTCAAAGAACAGATATATAAATCAATGAATCAAAATAGATGGCCAATAAATAAATTCATGGAAATACAGTCAATTGATTTTTGACAAAGGTAAAGACAATTCAATAGAGAAAGAATAGTATTTTCAGCTACAGTGTTGGAAAACTTGGATATCCTTATATCCAATAAGAATCTTGGCCACTGTCTTCATTAGTACTTTTAACCTCATAACTTATACAAAAATTAAAATGTATCATCGGTTTAAATGTAAAAATAAAACTCTCATATTCTTAAGAGAAAACCTTGTGACTTAAGGTTAGACAAAGAGTTCTTAGACATGAAGCAAAAGCACACACAAAAAAGAAAAATTTAATAAACTGGACTTCATAAAAATTATCACCTTTTGCTCTACAAAAGACACTGTTAAGAGAATTAAAAGATAAGCTGCAGACTGGGAGAAAATATTTGCAAGTCACATATCCAACAGACAGTTTGCATACATAAAGAACTCGCAAAATTCAACAGTATGAAAACAGAGAACTCAATTTTTAAATGGGCAAAAGACTTGAACAGACACTTCAGTAAAGAAGATGTATGGATATCAAATGAAAGATATACAACATCATTAGCCATCACAGAAATGCAAATTAAAACCACAATTAGATATCACTATACACATATTAGAAAGACTAAAACTAAAAACTAAAAACACTGACAATACTAAGTGCTGACAAGGATATGGATCAATAAAGTTCTTATATGTTTCTTTGAAAATGCAAAATTGTACAACTTTTCTGGAAACATTTTGGCAGTTTCTTATAAAGTTAAACATACACTTACCGTATGATCCAGGAACTGGAATTTCCTAGTATTTACAAGGTATTTACTATAGAGAAATAATAAACCCTTGTTCATACAAAAGCCTGTTACTATTAACTCTATTCATAATCACCCACAACTGGAAACAACCCACTGTCCCTCAATGGGTAAAAGGATAAATTATGATACATCTATACAGTAGAGTACTACTAAGCAATAGGAAGGAATAAACTACTGATGTGTGCAACAAACTGGATGAATCTCAAAGGCGTTATCCTGAGTGAAAGAAGCCAGTATCCACAGGGATGCAAGGATTCTTCAATATCCACAAATCAATCAGTGTGATACACCACATTAACAAACTGAAGAATAAAAAGCAGACAATCATCTCAATAGATGCAGAAAAAGCTTCCGACAAAATTCAACACCCATTTATGATAAAAACTCTCCAGAAAGTTGGCATAGAGGGAACTTACCTCAACATAATAAAGGCCATATATGACAAACCCACAGCTAACATCATTCTCCACAGTGAAAAGATGAAAGCATTCCCTCTAAGATCAGGAACAAGACAAAGATATCCACTGTTGGCCCTTTTATTCAATATAGCTTTGGAAGTCCTAGCCAGGGCAATCAGAGAAGAAAAAGAAATAAAAGGAATCCAAACAGGAAAAGTAGAAGTAAAACTGTCACTGTATGCAGATGACATGATACTATACATAGAAAATCCTAAAGATGCCACCAGAAAACTACTAGAGCTCATTAATGAATTTGGTAAAGTTGCAGGATACACAATTAATACACAGAAATCTCTTGCATTCCTATATGCCAACAATGAAGTGTCAGAAAGAGAAGTTAAAGAAACAATCTCATTTACCATCACATCAAAAAGAATAAAATACCTAGTAATAAACCTACCTAAGGAGGCAAAAGACCTGTACTCTGAAAGCTATAAGACACTGATGAAAGAAATTGAAGATGACGCAAACAGATGGAAAGATATACCATGCTCTTGGATTGGAAGACTCAGTATTGTCAAAATGACTATACTACCAAAGGCAATCTACAGATTCAACGCAATCCTATCAAAGTACCAATGGCATTTTCACAGAACTAGAACAAACATTTTTTTTTAATTTGTATGGAAACACAAAAGACCCCAAATAGCCAAAGCAATCCTGAGAAGCAAAAACGGAGCTGGAGGAATCAGGCTGCCTGACTTCAGACTATACTACAAAGCTACAGTAAGTAAAACAGTATGGTGCAAAAAACAGTATGGTACTGGTGCAAAAACAGAAATATAAATCAATGGAACAGGGTAGAAAGCCCAGAAATAAACCAACACACCTATGGTCAATTAATCTATGACAAAGAAGGCAAGAATACACAATGGGAAAGATAGTCTCTTCAATAAGTGGTGCTGGGAAAACTGGACAGACACATGTAAAAGAATGAAATTAGAACATTCTCTAACACCATACACAAAAACAAGCTCAAAACGGATCAAAGACCTAAATGTAAGGCTGGACACTACAGAACTCTTAGAGGAAAACATAGGCAGAACATTCTTTGGCATAAATCGCAGCAATATCTTTTTTGATCCGTCTCCTAGAGTAATGAAAATAAAAACAAAAACAAACAAAGGGGACCTAATGAAACTTAAAAGCTTTTGCACAGCAAAGGAAACCATAAACAAAACAAAAAGACAACCCACAGAATGGGAGAAAATATTTGCAAATGAAGCAACTGACAAGGGATTAATCTCCAAAATATACAAGCTGCTCATGCAGCTCAATATCAAAAAAATGAACAACCCAATCAAAAAATGAGAAGATCTAAATAGACATTTCTCCAAAGAAGACATACAAATGGTCAAAAAGCACATGAAAAGATGCTCAACAACACTAATCAGAGAAATGCAAATCAAAACTACAATGAGGTTTCAGCTCACACCAGTCAGAATGGCCATCATCAAAAAATCTACAAACAATAAATGCTGGAGAGGGTGTAGAGAAAAGGGAACCCTCTTACACTGTTGGTGGGGATGTAAATTGGTACAGCCACTATGGAGAACAGTATGGAGGTTCTGTAAAAAACTAAAAATAGAACTACCATATGATCCAACAACCCCACTCCTGAGCATATGTCTGGAGAAAACCATAATTCAAAAAGATGCATGCACCCCAACGTTCATTGCAGCACTATTTACAATAGCCAAGATGTGGAAACAACCTAAATGTCCACTGACAGAGGAATGGATAAAGATGTGGTACTTCTATACAATGCAATATTACTCAACCATAAAAAAGAATGAAATAATGCCATTTGCAGCAAAATGGATGGACCTAGAGATTATCATACTAAGTGAAGTAAGTCAGACAGAGAAAGACAAATATAATATGATATCACTCATATGTGGAATCTAAAGTATGATACAAATGAACTTATTTACAAAGCAGAAACAGAATCACAGACTTCAAAAACAAAGTTATGGCTTCCAAAGGGGAAACATGGCAGGCAGGGATAAATTAGGAGCTTGGGATTAACATACACACACTACTATATATAAAATTGATTACCAACAAGGACCTACTGTATAGCATAGGGAACCCTACTCAATATTCTGTAATAACCTATATGGGTAAAAATCTGAAGAAGAATGAATATGCAGAAAATATGTATAACTGAATTACTTTGCTGTACACCTGAAACTAACACAGCATTGCAAATCAACTATACTCCAATAGAAGTTTAAGAAAAAAGCAGCCAGTATCAAAAGATTATGTTTTGTAATGATTTCATTTATATGACATTCTCAAAAAGACAAACCTATAGTGATGGAGAACACATCATTGGTTGTCAGGGGCTGGGATGGGGGGAGGTTCTGACTAAAAAGGAGTAGCACAATCGAAATTTTTTGGGTGGTGCAATCATCTGTACCCTGATTGTGGGGAGAGTTACACAAATTTTTAAATATGTTAAAATCCATAAAAATGTATATACAAAAAGAGTAAATTTTACTGTATATTAATTTACAAAATAATTTTTTAATAGAAGTAAAAACATTGCATTGCTAGTATCGTTTTGACCAAATTCCATTGGGTTTGATAACTGTATTACCGTGACCATGCTGTGAGTGTCCAGAATCAAATTGCAAATTTGGATATAACGTGATAATGTGGACATGAACTTGACAGTGTTGTATTTACTGGCTTAGAGTAAGGAAACACATCATAATCTTTATTTGGTATTTGTTTACCTTATAGAATTGTATAGCAGAAGTCTAACTTATCATAAGTAAGACTGCCTGTCTAGAGACATTTACAAGCTATTCCTTGATGATATGATGGGCCAAATCAAGTTAGATTTTATGATCAATATTCTTCATAACAAAGAGACTGAAGCCACGTTGGCTAAAAGAGTCAGTTCTCTTCAATCTACTAAATTTTATTTGCTATGTCTTATTCTCCTAGCACTGCCTGTTTTTAATAGACATCTATAATACAAATGGTCAGAAACCCCCTGTTCAGATATCAACTACAGCCCACTGTCTCCATTAGTACTTTTACTATGCCAGAATTTAATTGGACCTGAGAGCTTATGTTTGCCAACTTTTTCTAAATATAGTGCTTTCAAGCTTTATACCGAATATGATACTTGGACACTTAATACTTTGCTTTTTCTTGCTTGGAAATCAGTGACAGGTGTGGGTGGAAAATCTCTGAGCAGGGTTAAAGCAAACTGATAATGAAGAAGCTCTAGAATAGTATCATTTCTAAAGACATTCACTCATTCATTTACTCATACATTCATTTATTCAAGAAATATTTACACAGTAGCTATTTGATAGGCATTATGCTAATGAATAAGACAGTCAAGGTCCCTGCTCATACAGCTTACAATTGGATGGGGAGGAGGGTCAAAAATAATCAAATAAATAGCCAAATAAATAAGATAGTCACAGATTATAATAAGCACTAGGAAGGAAAGTCCAGGTGAGGTGACAGAGAGTAATTGGGAGAGGCCACCTAAGAGGGGATGGTCAGAAAAGGCCCACTAGCAAAGTAAGATTTGAGCCAAGACCTGAAGGATGAGAATGAGATGGCTGTGAGGAAATGAAGGAATGGGATTCCTAAATGGTGAAGGAAAATGCCCAAAGGCAGGAGAAGGCTCAGTGTATCTGAGTAACAGAAAAGCCAGTGTGTTCATGGAGCAGTGAGTGAGAGAGAAGCATGGTATGGAAAGACGTCAGAGGAGTGCAGTAGACAAATCAGGCATAAACTTGTAGGTCAAGCATTCTTTCCTTTCCAAAAGAAACAGAAAGCTACTAAAGAATTTTAAGCAGGGAAGTGACATACATAATTTGTTATTTTTTTTAATCTCTCTGGTTGGTACCTAAGAGAATGGGTTGAAAAGGGGCAAAGATGTACCCAAGTTAAGAAGCAACTGTAGAAATTCAAATAAAAGATAATGATGACTTGAACGTAGGTGGTAATAATGCAGATGGGGAGAAGTGGACAGATTTTAAACCTGCTTTGGATGTAGAATCAACAACATATGCTTTTTGAGTAGACATGTGGAAGGTTGAAGGAAAGGGGGAAATCAAATATAACTCCTATACTTTTGGCTTGAGCATCTGAGAGTTTGACAGTGCCATCTATTGAGAAGGTTAATAGTGGAGGAAGATTCAGTTCGTGAGAGAAAGAAACTCCTCCGTTTTGAGCACATTAAGTTTAAGAAGTCAGTTAGACATTCACATGGGAAGAAATGGAAAGTAACTGGATATGTGAGTAAGTTGCTCAGGTGATAGGTCTAAGTTAGACTTAACCAGGGAATATATTGAACCCTTGGGGAAGAGCTCAGGACTGAACTCCAAGGTGTGCCAACATTTGGAAATTAAGTAGAGAAGGAGTAACCAGCAAAGGAGGATGAGAAAGCAAGGCCAGTGATGTTGAAGCCAAACCAGGGGAGTTCAGTGCTTTGGAAGCCCAGACATGAAAGTGCTGGTAGATGGAGAGGATGGTCAACCAGCCAACAACTGGAGTGGCTGATGCTGCTCAAGGGTCAAATCAGATGAGGGCAGAGAACAGCCCTTTGGACTGACAACATGGAAGACATTGATACCCTTAAGGAGAACGTTTTAGTGGAAGAAAACCAGTTTTAATGCAGAAACTGGACTAGAGTTAAAGTAAGTACAAATGAGAAGTAAAGAAATGGAGGTGGTAAGCATAGGTAATGCACTGTGAAAGTTCAGCTCTTCAGGAGAGCAGATAAGTGGTCTCAAGGGAAAGTTTTTCAACATGGGAGAGCTTAGAGAATATTTATGTGCTTATGGAACTTGTCAGCCAAGAAGGAAAAACTGGTGATGCAGCAGAGAGTGGACGCAAAGGAAGGAGCACTGTTATGAAGAGGCAGGTGATCTTTGATAAAAGAAAGGGCAGAGATGGGTACATGTGCTTAGTTAATCCTTATAAGGTAATAATTAGGAGGCAATGCCTATAACCTGACTCTCCAGATTAAAGACTGTAAGACCCAACCCAGAGAGGCTGATCTCTTTCAATCTCATGTATCCCCGGCCATCATGCTATCATGAGGGCAGCTGGCCCAACAAACCCAGCATGCCTCCCTCCAAAGGGAATTGAGTGAGGAGAGGAGCCACATTCAAGAAAATCTGTAATCGCTGCTTATCCCATGTGTATTCAGTTTCATGCAATGTATGAGTAAACTGATTTTATGTTGTTAATAAAACAGAGTTGTCAGTTATTTTCTATCTAAGGTTTTTCATGGAAACTTAGAGGAGACCATAGTTTAGCCTGTAACATATCCTACCAGTGAAATCTATCAGCAATACAAGAAGGCTTATGAGAGTAAGAATGTCCTATTTCAAGTATGTTGGTGGTATATGGTGGGTTGGCTGGGCTGTGGAGTATGCTGAGACCACTATGGCAGACAAACTCGAAACTGGGACAGAAGCTTCCCTACACAGACAGGATAACTAGAAAAAATGGCTATAGTTTCCTGCACACTCAGCGCCCTTTAGATGATTAAAGGATTATCCCTTCAGGTAGCAGATTAAATCCAGGCATCATCTAAAGGTGGACATTCACTCCGATAGAACTGCAAAGCCAGCTCTCATTGGCTATGCTCAAATTACAGGACAGAACTACACCCACAGGATGAAAGCTGCAGTTATCTTCAGCTGAGCAGGGGTTAGTAAGCTGAGAGCACAGACTGCCAGGATCCAGGGAGAAATGAACCAGTCACTTCCACCAAATCCTATGAGATCTGGGTAGTGAATATAAGCAACGAATTTAAGCTTGCTGGGCAATGCTGCTGACTCCAGAGATTTCTTTTTATCCCTCACCCTTTAGTCATGGTTAAGCTCTAATAAGGATATGTTTTTACTAAGTGAATTTAGAGTCACTTTTTTTGGAGACCTGAATGGCCTTCTCTATCAAATTTTCTACTAAATTCTTATTTTACCATAAAACTGTATACAAACACACACACGTGCACACACACACACACATGTCCTAAAAATAGTCCAGAACATATTCTAATTTAGCCTGTAGGAACAGAGCAGGAAGCTATCATACAATCAAATCTTTCGACCCATAAACCTCACCAAATCTCTTAGAGTCATTAAGACATTTCTGTAATCACATGAGAATGCCTCCAGAGGCACGTGCATGATGGCATGCACACAATTATGACTCACTTAGCAGAGTCAGCATCTCTATGAACAAACACAAAACCCAAGACTAAACACCCTTCCGCATTAGGGCAATCCAAAAAGCTCATCTTCTATTGGCTTCAGAGCTGAAGCTATTGCTGAATGTATCCTCTGAGGCACCACACTTCCCATGATCAAGAAATTCTAAGTGTTCTTAGGGAGCCTGGTGTGACATTAAGCTCCATCCCTAACTGAGTGGGGCTAAGAACAATTCTTTCTGTTTGCAGAACCTGCTACAGATCTCACATTTCCTTCTTGAGTGTTTTCTCAACTCTCCTTAGAGTTATTTTCATATTTCATTAGTGGTTAGTATATGGTTCTTTCTTGGAAAATCACTTATTTGAAAATGATGTCCCAAAAGCTTTTTTTCTCTCCCAGGCAATCTCTCAATGGCTATGCCTCTCCAAGAGTCATTGCCTATTTCTCTCTCATACAAACTGAAGGCCTGCAGGGAGATACAGAAGAACCATTTTTCTTAGCTAAATCTTGAACATATCACGTAGGTCACATATGTGCTCTTAAATACAGT
This sequence comes from Mesoplodon densirostris, assembly GCF_025265405.1. Lineage (NCBI taxonomy): Eukaryota > Metazoa > Chordata > Mammalia > Artiodactyla > Ziphiidae > Mesoplodon > Mesoplodon densirostris. The sequence goes on from NC_082664.1 coordinate 46,816,097, forward strand.
TTTCTCAGTTTCATCTGCCATTTTACAGTACTGGGGGCAAATCACATTCAACTTACCTTGGACTTTTGATTCATGTGAAGGAAGATATGATGGTGGGATAAGAGCAAGAGAGATAACTTTGAGAAACACAGTTTATCCCTGCAGACACTGTTTGTTTCCCCTGGGAAGAAATAAACAGGGCCTCAGGCCAGGAGCTGAAGATGGAGGCACACAGGTATAGCGATAACTAAAAATTAGGGAGAGGAGTGGATATCAGGACAAGTGTGCTGCTGACCATGGTCCTGAGAAATATTTGCCTATTAGGGTCTAATCTTCCTAATCCTGAGATACTGGTGACTCTGGTACAACCCTCTTCAGGACTTCTGAATCAGGTGAGGAAGGAAGTGGTGGCAGGAAAGAATGGAAGAAAGCAAGAGAGAGATGGACAGAGGTTCTCAGAGAAGCGTAGTCATTAACTAATTCCCAGGAAGAAAAAAAGACTTTCTGGACAACATTTTCAATTAATTGTAAGCACTAAGAAAGAAACAACTAACCATACCTAAAAATCAAACATCTGAGGGTAACTAAGAAATTTTGTACCAGAATATGCAGAGTTGTACAAGGGGAGGCATGAACAAATAAGTATGACCAGGAGATGAACAGAGCATCAGCTGTGTAGAATCGAAACGTCATTGTGAGTTGAGTTATAACATCCTCCTCTCATCCCTCTGCATTATCTCCTTGGAGGATCTTGTCCATTTCCATGGCTGCAACAGCATCTAATGCTGATGACTCCCAACTTCATATTTCCACCTTTGATCTCACCTTTGAGCTCTAGAAATTAGTATCCAACTGCCTACTTCCCATCTCTACTTGTATGATTCATAAGATATGAATTCCCCAATTGAACACGCCTATAGAGAGAGAAAAACTGGCAGTACAGAAAAAAAATGCTTCAATAGGATAAATACAGTATCAGACAGTGTAAACCATGCGACAACATTCAGGACAAAGGAAAAAATTCTAACTGGATAGGAAACTTGGACGTGAGACAGGGGGCTTATTCAGAGAGGACAGTGGAAAGATGGAAACTCAGAGGCATTTCCTGCTCTTGGTAACTATAAATAAAAGCAATTCCTTTCTGAATACCCTGCAGAAAGAGTTGCTGGCCAGGCATGTCTTCCCAGTCATATCTGTACCCACAAATAGGAACACTGTCAAATAATGATAATAAGATTCTCAAATCCAGAAACTCGAAGGCTGAAGGTAAGACTGAAGGAAACTCACATACACTGATAAATCCAGAAAAGTGACGATGGAGTCATCATGTTCCAAAGCCTCAGAATTCCAGAACCAAGGCTTACAGGATGATATCTTAAAGGAAGTAAAAGTAGCATTACTGGGCCTCCCTGGTGGCGCAGTGGTTGAGAGTCCGCCTGCCAATGCAGGGGATACGGGTTCGTGCCCCGGTCTGGGAGGATCCCATATGCCGCGGAGCGGCTGGGCCCATGGGCCGTGGCCGCTGAGCCTGCGCGTCCGGAGCCTGTGCTCCGCAACGGGAGAGGCCACGACAGTGAGAGGCCCGCGTACCACAAAAAAAAAAAAAAAAAAAAAAGTAGCATTACTTTACAGAGTGGGTAGTAAATTCATGGAATTCTTAGCTCTAGAGGTAACAGAAGCTAAAAACATAAATCAAGTTGAAAATTTTTGGATCCCTTTCTTGGTAGAGGCATCACTGTGTATTAGCAAGGGACTTTTATCTGGGGGAAACATAACTGGTTGTGTAAGCCTGAAGTCCTAGAGAGATTTGTAAATGCCATCCTGATACCATCTTCTGCCTAAATTCACCTCCCGGAAAAGCGAGGACCTCCCAAGCCTCAAATAAATGCAGAGGTAAGACAAGACTGCCCACAGGTTACAGAACATGGAGCTGATAGAGATCTGAATGTCAACATCTTGGACTAAGACCAGAATTGAGAACTGAGATAACCCAAACGCCACATGTAAAGTAACAGAATGGCATTTAATAGCAAAAAGACAGAAGGAGCAAGTTCAGAGGAGAGGAAGGAAGTAGATACCGGAAAGATGTTTCAAGACACAAACATAGGAGCTTATCTAGGGGGCAAGGGCTTGGCCATGGATGAGAGCAGGTTGTCATGGGCACAATGCTATGGCAACCCTTCAAAGATAAAGCCTGCCAATGGACCAGTGACCTTTCCGTATACTCTTTGGAACATGAAATGCATACACAGATTATAACATCCTCTAAAAACATATTCTAGTATGAAGATTGGCGTGCTGCATGAGAAGGCTCATGCATGCACACAAACACATTCCCATAAAGTTTTTATTAGCATCAAAAGCCAAGAAAGGAGGAGGGAAAGGATCCTTTGACCCAAAGACTGAACAAAGTTTTTCACAATATGTCATGCACATGAGAATTTAATGAGTCTCAAATTCCAGGGGCTATTTTTTTCCTCAATTTTCCAGTTTGTTCTATTTTGCAAATATTTGTACTCAAATGATAATGTGACTTTTGTTGAACAGCCACACTGACTCCCTCATGAAGAGCTTTATTTTGAGCCAGAAGACATCTGCTAAATTGAGGTTTACAAAGAACTTAATAAACCCAAACATAAATAGATGAGCTCTGAATATTTTATTCTGAGCATTCACTTCCTTATGTACTCGCAAATTATACACCAGTATGCAAAGCATCTCAAAAGAGCAATGAGTAAATCTCCTCAGAATATTTTCCTTCTGAACACCTTGGAGATGTTCTTCCATTCAAAGCCATTAATCAGGGAGGTTAGACACTGCCTTCCTCATATGCAATCTTTGTCTCTACAGGCTATTGATGCAGAATGTGGGGAAAGACAAAGCCAGTGCATTGGAGGATTATGACAGTTGATGACTGACATCAAGAATCCATAATAGGGCTTCCCTGGCGCAGTGGCTACCCTGTCGATGCAAGGTATATGGGTTCGTGCCCCAGTCCGGGAAGATCCCACATGCCGCGGAGCGGCTGGGCCCGTGAGCCATGGCCACTGGGCCTGCACGTCCAGAGCCTGTGCTCCGCAACGGGAGAGACCACAGCAGTGAGAAGCCCGCGTACCACAAAAAAAAAAAAAAAAAGAATCCATAATATATTCCAGACACAGATTTCAGTCAAGTCTAACAGTGCACAGGATGCACTATGGCACAAGCCAAAACCCTTGGGAACTTCATATTCCTGGGGAGCAGGCTGTTTTATGATTTTCAGCCTCATAAGTGAATCAGATTTGGCCTCATTGCTTTGCTTTCGAAACCGTTACTTGGCACTGTCACAGTGAAAAAACCAATAGCCTAAAATGCAATTAGTTATTATGCATCCTTGTTAAGCAACAGCCTGCTTGCCCCTGGCAATACATGTGAGATGCAGTTAATGTGGCACGCCTAGCTGTTAGGCAGGTCTCAGTCCAGATGAAATAAGGAACTCAAGGCATTTCTCTGCAGACTCCAAAACTATTAAAAAAAAATTTCCTGCCAAATTAAAGAGAAGTTTTGTAACATGATATAGAGGCAGTGTTGCAGAGGTTCTGGGCTCCCTCTGGAACTGTGTAATATTTTAATAATATTTATCACTTATCTCCTGTGGTTAGAAAGGTAGAAAGGGTCAGAAAGGCACAGCATATAAATTGGTTTCTGCGGCCTTTGATAAAAAACTGTTTGCATTACATCATTTTAGTGGCTCTTGAATTCTGACTGAGGACATTATTTGGCTCTCCATAACTGACGGCACCTCCTCGGGCAATAAAGCCATAATATGGAAAATTTTGCACTCCCTACCCTTCCCTTGTAAATTTAAGTCCTAGCAAGAGGAAAGACATCAGTTTTGCCATCTATCTGCAAATGTATGACCATGATAATGATAATGACCAATTCCACATCACTTAACAAGACTACTCCATTAATTCCGAAGAGCCAGGTCTCAAACATAAATGAAATAAGTGACCAGTGGTCTCAGTCCCTGCCCTGGGTCCTACCAATCCCAGCTGGCTCCCAATCACCCACAGTGAAATCCCAGTTGTTTCCTGAATGTGCAGCAACAGCATATAAATTTCTTTCCATGATAAACCAGCTTCTGAGATGGTGGACCCTGATCATTGTAGGGCTTTAGTTTTGCAGTGTGCAATATGCATGTTTGGGGCCTGTGAGACCGGTTGCTCTAACAGCCCCAATGAATGTCCTCCCTATACTCACCTCTGTGTCCTGTAACTTTGTAGGCCCTGTCCACTGTAACTCTGGGCTTGACCATGTGACTTTCTTTAGCCAGTGGGACCATAACAAACCTGACACTTAACAGAGGTATTACAAAGTGTCTGAGTACTTCTGCTTCCTCCCTTGTTCCTCCGTGATTATGATGAGTACATGTGCAGGGCAGCCTGAGACCATGCCTGAGCTAGCATGCCAGGGGCATATGTGGGACATGTGCATGTGACAGACCCATGGAGGAGACCTCAGCATGCCCAGCTGTGGCCACCCCAGCCCAGGCGGTCTTCAGCTGACTCACCAGCTGAACAGATGCATGAATGGGCCCAGCTAACCCAAGATGCATGGGAAATAATAAATGGCTATTGTTTTGGGTCACTATTTGGGGGTGTTTTGTTACATGGTACTATGTTGGCAATAAGTAACTGATACAGAGCCAGAGCTGAATTTTTTAGGGCAACAAAGGACAATGTGAGTGCTAACATCATCCTGCTTCTCCATTCTCCCCTGTGCAACCTCATTAAATGTCAAACAAAAACTTAAAGAGTCAGCTTGAAAGAGCACTAAATGATTAGTCTGTCTGAAGCACACACAGTCTGGGGAGGCATCACAGACAAGAGGTGAAGCAGGACCTCAGGAATCAGGTGACTGTGAACAGGCCTAGGTGGATGGGTCTAAGGACAGACAGGACTCAAAAGCCTGAGACACTGATGCATAATGAAGGTGAGTACCCGACTTTGGCCGTGGGGCTCCAGAGTCTTTCAGCAAGCTTACAGGTACAGGCTCGATCTCATCAACACCTTCCTTGAGAAAAACTCTGAAGAATCTCAAAAGGAATCTCAATGGTCATCTGGTATGTACACTCCTGAAACTTGATAAATGTGAGTTGTCTGTCATCTTGCCTAGTTTGTTATAAGCTGAACAAATGATTGTATCTGGGAGAGGTGGTGCATTAATGACAATCACTGGGGACAGTCAGACAGGTCTGAGAACTAGAAAAGGCCTCTGTGTATTCAGGTTCCTGCCTGGAACTCCCTCACTAGGCTCTGCTAGCAAGAAATACCAACCAAGCCAGAGCCTTCGATTTCTCTAAAGCTTTTAATCCACACATTAAAGCCAGAATCTGAAGGAAAAATAAACTGGGTTTCATTAATCAGGATTTTACAAAATCTCAAGTCAAACAAAAATGTATTATATGCCTGGTTTTGTGCCCTCTGCTGGACACTATGGTTTTTCAAAGTAAGGACACAGACTTCTGCCTTCAAAATTCTTATAATTTGCTAAAATAAGATCAACATACTGGAAATACTAGCAGACCAATAAGGACTACATAATTATGATAATCATTTATATGTTCACAAATATGCAGATTCTCCTTCCACACACAAGGAAGGATTTTATTTTTTTAACATCTGTATTGGAATATAACTGCTTTACAATGGTGTGTTAGTTTCTGATCTATAACATAGTGAATCAGCTATACATATACATATATCCTCATATCTCCTCCCTCTTGAATCTCCCTCCCGCCATCCCTATCCCACCTCTCTAGGTGGACACAAAAAACCGAGCTGATCTCCCTGTGCTATGTGGCTGCTTCCCACTAGCTATCTATTTTACATTTGGTAGTGTATATGTCATTGTTACTCTCTCACTTCGTCCCAGCTTACCCTTCCCCCTCCCTGTGTCCTCAAGTCCGTTCTCTATGTCTGAGTCTTTATTCCTGTCCTGCCCCTAGGTTCTTCAGAACCATTTTTTTTTCTTTTTTAGATTCCATATATATATGTGTTAGCATACGGTATTTCTTTTTCTCCTTCTAACTTACTTCACTCTGTATGACAGTCTCTAGGTCCATCCCCCTCACTACAAATAACTCAATTTTGTTTCTTTTTATGGCTGGGTAATATTCCATGGTATAAATGTGCCTTATCTTCTTTATCCATTCATCTGTCAGTGGACACTTAGGTTGCTTCCATGTCCTGGCTATTGTAAATAGAGCTGCAGTGAACATTGTGGTACATGACTCTTTTTGAATTATGGTTTTCTCAGGGTATATGTCCACTAGTGGGATTGCTGGGTCGTATAGTAGTTCTATTTTTAGGTATTTGAGGAACCTCCATACTGTTCTCCATAGTGGCTGTATCAATTTACATTCCCACCAACACTGCAAGAGGGTTCCCTTTTCTCCACACCCTCTCCAGCATTTACTATTTGTAGATTTTTTGATGATGGCCATTCTTACCTGCGTGAGGTGATACCTCATTGTAGTTTTGATCTGCATTTCTCTAATGATTAGTGATGTGGAGCATCCTTTCATGTGTTTGTTGGCAATCTGTATATCTTCTTTGGAGAAATGTCTATTTTAGGTCTTCTACCCATTTTTGGATTGGGTAGTTTTTTTTTTTTTTTGATATTGAGCTGCATGAGCTGCTTGTATATTTTGGAGATTAATCCTTTGTCAGTTGCTTCATTTGCAAATATTTCCTCAGATTCTGTGGGTTGTCTTTTCCTCTTGTTTCCTTTGCTGTGCAACAGCTTTTAAGTTTCATTAGGTCTCATTTGTTTATTTTTGTTTTTATTTCCATTTCTCTAGGAGGTGGGTCAAAAAGGGTCTTGCTGTGATTTATGTCGTAGAGTGTTCTGCCTATGTTTTCCTCTAAGAGTTTGATAGTGTCTGGCCTTACATTTAGCTCTTTAATCCATTTTGAGTTTATTTTTGTGTGGTGTGAGGAAGTGTTCTAATTTCATTCTTTTATATGTAGCTGTCCAGTTTTCTCAGCACCACTTATTGAAGAGGCTGTCTTTTCTCCACTGTATATTCTTGCCTCCTTTATCAAAAAAAAATGTGACCATTTGTGCATGGGTTTACCTCTGGGTTTTCTATCCTGTTCCATTGATCTATATTTCTGTTTTTCAGTACCATACTGTCTTCATTACTGTAACTTTGTAGTATAGTGTGAAGTCAGGGAGTCTGATTCCTCCAGTCCTCCAGCTCTGTTTTTCTTTCTCAAGACTGCCTTGGCTATTCAGGGTCTTTTGTGTTTCCATACAAACTGTAAAACTTTTTGTTCTAGTTCTGTGAAAAATGCCATTGGTGGTTTGAGAGGGATTGCATTGAATCTGTAGATTGCTTTGGGTAGTATAGTCATTTTCACAATGTTGCTTCTTCCAATCCAAGAACATGGTATATCTCTCATTCTGTTTCTGTCATCTTTAATTTCTTTCATCAGTGTCTTACAGTTTTCTGCATACAGGTCTTTTGTCTCCTTAGGTAGGTTTATTCCCAGGGAATTTATTCACTTTGTTGCAATGGAAAATGCGAGTGTTCCCTTAATTTCTCTTTCATATTTTTCATCATTAGTGTATAGGAATGCCAGAGATTTCTGTGCATTAATTTTATATCCTGCTACTTTACCAAATTCATTGATTAGCTCTAGTCATTTTCTGGTGGCATCTTTAGGATTCTCTAGGTATAGTAGCATGTCATCTGCAGACACTGACAACTTTACTTCTTTTCTGATTTGGATTCCTTTTATTTCTTTTTCTTCTCTGATTGCTGTGGCTAAAACTTCCAAAACTATGTTGAATAATAGTGGTGAGAGTGGGCCACCTTGTCTTGTTCCTGATCTTAGTGGAAATGGTTTCAGTTTTTCATCACTGAAAAAGATGCTGGCTGTGGGTCTGTCATATATGGCCTTTATTATGTTGAGGCAAGTTCCCTCTATGCCTAACTGTATGTTGAATTTTGTCAAAAGCTTTTTCTGCATCTACTGAGATGATCATATTGTTTTTCTCCTTCAATTTGTTAATATGGCTTATCACATTGATTGATTTGCGTACACTGAAGAATCCTTGCATTCCTGGGATAAACCCCACTTGATCATGGTATACGAGCCTTTTAATGTGCTGTTAGATTCTGTTTGTTGCAAGATTTTTAATCACAGTCTCAGTTTCAGTGCTTGTGATTGGTCTGTTTATATTTTCTATCTCTTCCTGGTTCAGTCTCAGAAGGTTGTGCTTTTCTAAGAATTTGTCCATTTCTTCTGGGTTGTCCATTTTATTGACATAGTTGCCTGTAGTTATCTCTCATGATTCTTTGTATTTCTGGAGTGTCAGTTGTTACTTCTCCTTTTTCATTTAAAATTCTGTTGATTTGAGTCTTCTCCCTTTTTTTCTTGGTGAGTCTGGTTAGTGGTTTATCAATTTTGTTTTTCTTCTCAAAGAACCAGCTTTTAGCTTTATGATCATTGCTATTGTTTCCTTCATTTCTTTTTCATTTATTTCTGATCTGATCTTTATGATTTCTTTCCTTCTGCTAACTTTGGAGTTTTTTTGTTCCTTTTTCTCTAATTGCTTTAGGTGCATAGTTAGGTTGTTTATTCAAGATGTTTTTTGTTTCTTGAGGTAGGATTGTATTGCAATAAACCTCCCTCTTAGAACTGCTTTTGCTGCATCCCACAGGTTTTGGGTCATCGTGTTTTCATTGTCATTTGTTTCTAGGTATTTTTTGATTTCCTCTTTGAATTCTTCAGTGATCACTTGGTTATTTAGCAGCATATTCTTTAGCCTCCATGTGTTTGTATTTTTTACAGTTTTTTTTTCCTGTAATTGATATTTAGTCTCATAGTGTTGTGGTCAGAAAAGATAGTTGATACAATTTCAATTTTCTTAAATTTACCAAGGCTTGATTTGTGACCCAAGATATGATCTATCCTGGAGAATGTTTCATGGGCACTTGAGAAGAAAGTGTAATCTGCTGTTTTCAGATGAAATGTCCTATAAATATCGATTAAGTGCATCTTCTTTAATGTGTCATTTAAAGCTTGTGTTTCCTTGTTTATTTTCATTTTGGATGATCTGTCCATTGGTGAAAGTGGGGTGTTAATGTCCCCTACTATGATTGTGTTACTGTCAATTTCCCCATTCTTGGCTGTTACCATTTGTATTATGTATTGAGGTGCTCCTATGTCGGGTGCATACATATTTACAATTGTTACATCTTCTTGGATTGATCCCTTGATCATTATGTACTGTCCTTCTTTGTCTCTTGTAATAGGCTATTTTAAAGTCTATTTTGTCTGATATGAGAATTGCTACTCCAGCTCTCTTTTGATTTCCATTTGCATGGAACATCTTTTTCCATCCCCTCATTTTCAGTCTATATGTGTCTGTAGGTCTGAAGTGGGTCTCTTGTAGACAGCATATATATGGGTCCTGTTTTTGTATACATTCAGCCAGTCTATGTCTTTTGTTTGGAGCATTTAATCCATTTACATTTTAAGTAATTATCAATATGTATGTTCCTACTACCATTTTCATAACTGTTTTGGTTTTGTTATTGTAGGTTTTTTCCTTCTCTTGTGTTTCCTGCCTAGAGAAGTTCCTTTAGCATTTGTTGTAAAGCTGGTTTGGTGGTGCTGAATTCGCTTAGCTTTTGCTTGTCCGTAAAGGTTTTAATTTCTCCATCAAATCTGAATGAGATCCTTGCTGGGTAGAGTAATCTTGGTTGTAGGTTTTTCCCTTTCATCACTTTAAATATGTCTTGCCAGTCCCTTCTGGCTTGCAGAGTTTCTGCTGAAAGATCAGCTGTTAACCTTATGGGGATTCCCTTTTATATTATTTGTTGTTTTTCCCTTGCTGCTTTTATATTTTTTCTTTGTATTTAATTTTTGATAGTTTGATTAAAACTATCTTGGCATTTTTCTCCTTGGATTTATCCTGTATGGGACTCTCTCTGCTTCCTGGATTTGATTGACTATTTCCTTTCCCATGTTAGGGCAGTTTTCAACTATAATCTCTTCAAATATTTTCTCAGACCCTTTCTTTTTCTCTTCTTCTTCTGGGACCCCTGTAATTCCAATGTTGGTGAATTTAATGTTGTCCCAGAGGCCTCTGAGACTGCCCTCAATTCTTTTCATTCTTTTTTCTTTATTCTGCTGTGCAGTAGTTATTTCCACTATTTTATCTTCCAGGTCACTTATCCATTCTTCTGCCTCAGTTATTCTGCTATTGATTCCTTCTAGAGAATTTTTAATTTCATTTATAGTGTTGTTCTTCATTGTTTGTTTGCTCTTTAGTTCTTCCAGGTCCTTGTTAAACATTTCTTGTATTTTCTCCATTCTATTTCCAAGATTTTGGATCGTCTTTACTATCATTACTGAGAATTCTTTTTCAGGTAGGCTGCCTATTTTCTCTTCATTTGTTTGGTCTGGTGGGTTTTTACCTTGCTCCTTCATTTGCAGTGTATTTCTCTGTCTCCTCATTTTGCTTAACTTACTGTGTTTGGGGTCTCCTTTTCACAGGCTGCAGGTTTGTAGTTCCCGTTGTTTCTGGTGTCTGTCCCCAGTAGGTAAGGTTGGTTCAGTGGGTTGTGTAGGTTTTCTGGTGGAGGCGACTGGTGCCTGTGTTCTGGTGGATGGGGCTGGATACTGTCTTCCTGGTGGGCAGGACCACGTCCGGTGGTGTGTTTTGGGGTGTCTGTGAACTTATTACAATTTTAGACAGCCTCTCTGCTAATGGGTGGGGCTGTGTTCCTGTCTTGCTAGTTGTTTCGCATAGGGTGTCCAGCACTGTAGCTTGCTGGTCGTTGAGTGCAGCTGGTCTTAGTGTTGAGATGGCGATCTCTGGGAAAGCTTTAGCCATTTTTATTACATGGGACCAGGAGGTCTCTGGTGGACCAATATCCTGAACTTGGCTCTCCCTCCTCAAAGGCTCAGATCAGACACCCGGCTGGAGCACAAAGACCTTGTCAGCCACACAGGTCAGAGGAAAAGGGAGAAAAAGAGAGAAGGAAAGAGCGAGAGAGAGCAAGAGAGAGGGGAAGGGAGGAAGAAAAAAAAGAAGGAAGAAAGGAAGAAAGAAAGAAAAAATAATAAAATAAAATAAAGTTATTAAAATAAAATTTTTTTAAAATTATTAAAAAATAAAAACGTAATTAAAAAAAAGAGAGAAGAGAGCAACCAAACCAAAAAACAAATCCAACAATAACAAGTGCTAAAAACTAAAAGGAAAAAAAAAACAGACATACAGAACCCTAGGACAAACGGTAAAAGCAAAGCTATACAGACAAAATCACACAAAGAAGCATATACATACACACTCACAAAAAGAGAAAAAGGAAAAAAAATATACATATAAAAAAAGGAAGAGAGCAACCAAATCAATAAACAAATCTACCAATGATAATAAGCTCTAAATACTAAACTAAGATAAACATAAAACCAGAAACAAATTAGATGCAGAAAACAAACCCCAAGTCTACAGTTGCTCCAAAAGTCCACCACCTCAATTTTGGGATGATTCGTTGCCTATTCAGGTATTCCACAGATGCAGGGTACATCAAGTTGATTGTGGAGATTTAATGCGCTGCTCCCGAGGCTGCTGGGAGAGATTTCCCTTTCTCTTCTTTGTTTGCATAGCTCCCAGGGTTCAGCTTTGGATCTGGCCCCGCCTCTGCATGTAGGTCACCTGAAGGCGTCTGTTCTTCACCCAGACAGGACGGGGTTAAAGGAGCAGCTGATTCGGGGGCTCTGGCTCAATCAGGCCAGGGGGAGGGTGGGATACAGTATGTGTGGCGAGCCTGCAGCAACAGAGGCCAGCATAAGGTTGCACCAGGCTGAGGCGCACCATGTGTTCTCCTGGGGAAGTTGTCCCTGGACCACGGGACCCTGGCCGTGGTGGGCTGCACAGGCTCCTGGGAGGGGAGGTGTGCATAGTGACCTGTGTTGCACACAGGCTTCTTGGTGGCTGCAGCACAGCCTTCGCATTTCATGCCCATCTCTGTTGTCCGCACTGATAGCCACTACTCGCGCCCATCTCTGGAGCTCGTTTAGGTGGTGCTCTGAATCCCCTCTCCTCATACCCCGAAACAATGGTCTCTGCCCTCTTAGGCAGGTCCAAACTTTTTCCCAGACTACCCGCCGGCTAGCTGTGGCGCACTAGCCACCTTCAGGCTGTGTTCATGCAGCCAACCCCAGTCCTCTCCCTGGGATCTGAACTCCGAAGCCTAAGCCTCAGCTCCCAGCCCCAACCCGCCCTGGCGGGTGAGCAGACAAGTCTCTCGGGCTGGTGAGTGCTGGTCGGCACTGATCCTCTGTGCTGAAATCTCTCTGCTTTGCCCTCCGCACCCCTGTTGCTGGGCTCTCCTCCGTGGCTCCGAAGCTCCCCCACCCCCACCCCCGTCTCCGTCAGTGAAGGGGCTTCCTAGTGTGTGGAAACTTTTCCTCCTTCACAGCTCCCTCCCAGAGGTGCAGGTCCCATCCGTATTCTTTTGTCTCTGTTTTTTCTTTTTTCTTTTGCCCTACCTAGGTACGTGGGGAGTTTCTTGCCTTTTGGGAAATCTGAGGTCTTCTGTCAGCATTCAGTAGGTGTTCTGTAGGAGTTGTTCCACGTGTAGACTTATTTTTGATATATTTGTGGGGAGGAAGGTAATCTCCACATCTTAGTCCTCCACCATCTTGAAGGTCCCTCCGCACCACTTTTTAAATATGTTAGGTCTGAACTCAGTCCTCCCACTTGCTCAGACTTCAGTCCACCTGAGGCAGGGGCCAGTGCCCTTAGAAGCACCAACCCTCAGGCCAAGAGCTAAGTGCTTTACAGGCAGAGCAGGCCCTGGGGGCTTGAAATACATGACCATTCATCATGCCATCCCGGGACTGTCATCCTGCTCCAGGCAACCAGCTCTTCCACCAGGAAACCTCAGACTAGAGCTTACTGTCTGAACTGTCTTTGACTAGGCCTGGGACAGCCTTCATCCTAGGTAATATAATTAAGCTATTAAGCAATAATGATGGAGACTATGCTTATTATAAGGTAATTGTATACTCAGGATGGTTTTAGCAGCAAGGCCTACCCAGAGGGCCTTAAGTCTCCAGGAAGGAGATTAACTCGTGATAGAAACACTCACTGGGGCCTTCTCTGCCTTGGAAATTTTTTTCTAAATAATAATCTTTATCATAGAGAAAGATGATACAATGCGGGGGGAGAGGACTTTTGAACAACAATTTCAGATGTGATACATTCAGATTAATGGGCCCTACTAGACTGTCCCACTGCCAGTCAATGCCTCATTAACCTGACTCTTCTTACAATAAAAACAGAAATACTCAAGACAAGGGTCTCCTATTGTGAAAAATAAATAAATACCCCAAAAGCTAATCTTGGAGAGGCTCAATATGGGGATGAGGGAAGCAGGGAATTCACCTGGTCTAATTACATAGGCCATTAACCATTTCTCTTTTATTTGCACTTTCTTGAGAGTGCTCAGGAAAACATGTCATAGATTTTTCTGTCTGGTTTCAACAAGCTTATTGACTCATCTGTGCCAACTGCACATCAAAGCATATGCTCTTAACCTCCTATGTGGTGTGTGATGTGTGTGTGTGTGTGTGTGTGTGTGTGTGTGTGTGTGTGTGTGTGATATCCAGGGCTACGTGGTTCTCTGATATCTCTGCTCCTCACTTCCAGAGAGGCTTCTTAGTCACAATGAGAGAAAAGTGACCAGTACAGAAGTTCCAAAATATCCTATCCCGCACAAAGCCGAAAATTCTCCACAATGGCACAGCAGCATAATGGCTGCCAACAGAATATGTTCTATTCTACATGTACCTATTGATACATAATCAAGGAATTCTAGGTATGTAAAACAAAAAATTCAAGTGGAACATCCCAGGGAAGAATTCCTGCCATTTCCCTTTTATTTTGACACCACACTAGGGATCCTGTGATGTGCGGATTGGTCATTAGTCTTTTACAGTTATCTCTAAATACCCCTTGGATCCATACACGCCTTTCCACCTGCACAGCCGCCTCCTTCATCCAAGCTATCATAATTTCTCACCTGGACTATTGCAATAGCCTTAAAACCTGTCCTTCTAGCAGCCTCCACATTGCATTCAGAGCAATGTGGTTTTCTTTTTTATTGAGGTAAAATTCACATAACATAAAATTAACCACTTAAAGCTTACAATCCACTGGCATTTACCACCTATATCAAGTTCCAAAAGCTTGTCATCATCCCAATAGGAAACTCCATACCCATTAAGCAATCACTCCCCATTCCCATGCTCTCTCCAACTCCTAGCAACCACGAATCTGATTTTTGTCTCTATGGCTTTACCTATTCTAGGTATTTTGTGTAAATGGAATCATGAAATATTTGTCCTTTGTGTCTGGCTTCTTGCACTTAGCTTAATGTTTTCAAGATTCATCCATGTTGTAGCAAGCATCAGTACTTCATTCCTGTTCGTGACTGAGTAATATTCCATTTTTGTATATACCTAATTTGTTTACCCATTCATTCACTGATGGACGTTTGGGGGTTTCCACTTTGAGCTAGTGTGAAGAGTGCTGCTATGAACATTCTGGTGGTGGCAAAAGTCAATCAAAGCAGCTGGGTGGTATTATGAAAAGAAATTTTAGTTTCTACCTAGTCCTGTGAAGTTTATAGAAGTCTGTCCTGCCTAGAGCTGTTGAGCCCCCATGTTTCAAGGGGGAGAAATGGGAAAAACTCACTCCTCTCCAAACCGAGATGTTCTAGCCAAGGCCATTGTGAGCTGTCACTTCACAGACATTGGAGATTTCCCTTCTCACTCTTAAGGGCTCTCACCAATCAAAAGAACATAAACCAACCAATAGGACAGGGTCAAACATGGGTCTTTAACCAGATTATGGTTTTTGCTTTCAAGCCTGTCGTAATACCTATAAGCTGTATAGCAAACCAAAAATGGAGAAAGACCTCTGTTTCAATGGAATTTACCCAGCCTTCACAGTATGCCAATGTAATGAACCCTTTTATGCTAATATCAAGCCAGATCAGTTGCAGGCATTTTGTTCATTAGAAGGTATCATTTTTCAACTCTTATCAGTATGTAAATTAGATTGACTCTCTGGCCACCTGCTCCAAAGGCACAAACTCTCGAAATTCAATTAACATAATTTTTATTCTAGTGTGACACTTCTGTTGATGAGGGCCGGATAGAGCCCCTAGCTGAGGACTGGGCTGGGGTTCCTCTACTTTTGGCAGAACCAGAAAAGACTAGGTTTTCTTAAGGTAAAAGTCACTAGAAATCAAACCTCGGGGACATGAATCAGAGGATGCCAAGTATTTTCTTGCTGGAAGTTCTTCAGAAATTTCTAATGCCAACCCCCTTTTTTGACACATCAGGACACTGAGGCTCCAAGTGCAGAGATGGGAGGGTTCTGATGCAGATGTTCAGGAGGGGCTATCTGAATAGTGGGTGAATACCTGGACTGAATGCCAGAGGCAGCTTCCGACCTAGGTCCAGCTGTAAAATCAGAGAAATGTGTTTTCCATTGTTAAAAAAAGAAAGGACAGGCCCAAAATAGAGTCACTTGTGCTAAGCCCCACATCAATAAACCAAGACTTAATATCTAACCTAATTGCAGTTACGACCACCCGCAGGAATGTAGTCTGACCCGGTCAGTCTGGAATTTTCTGGTCAGCATCAATGAGGTAATCTGCCACATAGCTCCCTTCCATCCCCCATAGGTAGGTTACCTAAGCCTAAAACAGTTCACTCTTTTGCCTCTTCTGCCTATAAAAGGCTTCCATCTTGTACAACTCCTTGGAGCTACTCACTACTTGCCAGATGGGATGCTGCCCATTCATGAATCATTCATAAAGCCAATTAGATCTCTAAAATTTACTCAGCTGAATTTTTATTTTTTAACACCACCTACTCCTATTTCCTTTTTTTTTCACCCTTTTCTTCTCCCTCGTGCCATCACCCCCAGCTACCCAGAAGTCTACGCTATGGTGTCCCATCTCTATGTACTCTCTCAAACACTGCCTTAGAATAAAACTTCTCCTTTCCTTCCTTCTCCCTCTTCTATCTATGTTATTGATTGTTTACTTTGATGATCTGATGAATGCAATGAACTCTCTCAGAAAAAAAATGCACCCACACAATTTTGCATTCAATTTTAGAGTTTTCAGACCTCCTGAAGTTTTATCCACCTATCACAACCTAAGAACTCCTGACTTCTGCCTTTTTTTTCTCTAAGCAATCATGGGGAAAGCAGTCCGAAAATTTAAATTTTGTACTGAAAAGTATTTCCCAACCCAGGTTCCCCACAAAGAAGAGCCTGGGACAAAAGCTTAAAATAGAGCACTTCACTGGGAACTCTGATCCCAGGGAGATGGATGGAGAAGGGGTGAAGGTTGTATTATGGAGTTTCCCACCTGAAGGGGGGAGGGGGAGGCATGAACTGTTCTGGATGGCACAACCTATGAACCTCGCAGATACCTGAGGAATCCCAAGCTGAGGCATCAGTAACAAAGCTCTGGGGTGGGTGTTGAGAGATGCAGAAGGTGGGTCTGAGGTGAGGCATGGCTTGCTGCACCTGCATGAACCTGGTCTGAGCTCTCCCTGAGTTGGTCCCCACAGCAGTGGCCAAAAGAAGACACAGGTGAGGCTAAGAGGATCTAAAGCGATGCTTAAGAGGTATCTGACATAGGAATCTTGCAATTTGTCTAAATCATTTTCCACATTTATCTGATAAACTAACTCACACTTATCTGTCAGAGATTGATAAGAATTCTGGTTACCCAGAAATGGCATTAAATTTGGAAAAGGCATTAAATTTGTACAATAAGATACTTTGAGAAAGAGAGATCACACTCACATAACTTTTACTACAGTGTATTGCTACAATATATTGTTCTATCTTATTATTATTGTTAATCTCTTACTTTACCTTATTTATAAATTAAACTTTATCATAGGTATGTATGTATAGGAAAAAACATAGTACAATATATATAGGGTTTGGTACCTTCCATGCTTTCAGGCATCCACTGGGGGTCTTCGACGTATTCCCCATGGATAAAGGGAGACTACTGTATATCCATGTATATTTCATAAATACTCTGCAACCATGAAAATTGTTCTTATAGATGAATATTTAATGGAAGGGAAAAGTGTGCCCAGAACGTAGTAGGGCTCTATAAATATTGGTTAAATGAATAATAGCTACCACATATAATGTATAGTATCTGCCAGGCTCTATTTTTGTATATTAACTCATTTAATCCTCAGACCAATGCTATGAGGTAGGTACTAATATTATTCCAATTTTATAGACAAGGAAATTTCATGAAGAGATTATGGGACATGCTCAAGATCATGCAGCTATTAAGTAGTGGAGGTGAAATTCACACCTGGAAGTCTGAGTCAGAGTCCCTGCTCTTAACCATTATGGATGGGTGGAGGGGTGGGTGGGTGGATGGATGGATGGGTGGGTGGACGGATGGATGTTGATTCTTCTTAGCAACTTATAGTTTTCTGTATAAAACCACACTACAACTGGGCATTTTGTGCTACACGTATTTCATGAACACATAAAACTCTACAATCACTAGGTTTTATCTTCAATCACAGGAGCATCTCTTTGGAAGTCAACTGTTTCCTCCCACGTAAAGTGAATCTCATTCTCCAGGTGTTAGTAGATGATTTTTTCTAGTGCTATAAGAATCCTTTGTCTTTAAAAGAGTAGCATTGGGACTTCCCTGCTGGTGCAGTGGTTAAGAATCCACCTGCCAATGCAGGGGACATGGGTTCGAGCCCTGGTCCGGGAAGATCCCACATGCCGCGGAGCATCTAAGCTCGTGTGCCACAACTACTGAGCCTGTGCTCTAGAGCCCACAAGCCACAACTACTGAGCCCTGTGCCACAACTACTGAGCCTGCGCGCTAGAGCCCATGAGCCACAACTACTGAAGCCCGCGCGCCTAGAGCCCGTGCTCCACAGCAAGAGAAGCCACCTCAATGAGAAGCCCACGCACCGCAATGAAGAGTAGCCTCTGCTCGTGGCAACTAAAGAAAAGCCCGCGCGCGGCAACAAAAACCCAACTCAGCCAAAAATAAATTTAAAAAAATAAAACTAAAAGAGTAGCATTTTATTCCTAGAGAACAGTGGCTTTTTTATGTCATAACCATGCCATTAGCCAAGCCTGGGGGACATTTTTAACCGTCATTTTAATAACAGCAACGCATTAATGTGGTACACTAACAAGAGCAGACTCAATTTGGGGCAGCCTGTTCTGTTTCTTGTTATTACCTTTTTCCTTTTCTTTCCCCATCACTGTTTACTTCCTTCATTCCCTCCTCCCTCCCTTCCTTCCTTCCTTCTGAAGGTAATTCCTGGAAGGAAAAATGAATTTGAGTTCAGAAAATGTGGCTGTTTTTTAAATAAGGAACTTACTACACTCAATACAAATGCCTTTTTCTTTGGCAAAGTGCTTTGTACTTCTAAAGTACAACTTTCCTGGGTATTATCTCCTTTGCGCCTCGTGAAAAATCCCAAGAAATAAAACCAATACTCTATCATCATTTTGCAGATTAGAATACTGGGGTTGCCGTTCTATACTTTCCGCTCAAAGAAACAAACAAAACAAACAAAAGAATCCCACTGCCCTGTTTCTTTTCTCCAAAAAGAGGAGAGTGAAAGCCATCTGTTGGTGGTCTGTCCTTGGGAAGAAGCATCGTGTAGAAGTACTGTAGCAGCAGCACTGCCCAGAGGAGATCCGTCCTACTGAGCCAGGTGGGCAGGAGGGCGCCAGGCTGGTGGCTGGCCGTGGAGTCTGCTTCCTCCGGCAGCTTCTTCCTCCAGTTGGTGAGGTTGTCCTCTGCTCCTCCACTTCCTCCACTTGGTGAGGCTGTCCTGTGTTAATGTCTTTGCTGCACAGCCTCTGGTAAATACACGAAGGTGGTAATCATGCAGTGGCTCACACAGAGGCAACGACAGTCCTCAAGTGGAGTTGAGGAGGAGGTCAGGGCCGGAGGGGACAGGTGACTCTCAGAGAACTCGCAGGGCTGGTGGATGTGCAGCACACAGGCCAGCTGATCGGAGCCAGAGTCGGCAATGTTGGTGATCCCTGCTGCCTTCTTGGCCTACAGATAGGTGATCAAGGCAGATAGGTGACGAGGGACTTAGTCTGGCTCACAATGTCCTCTTGGTGATGGCCACAGGGCAGAGCCAATAATCTGTCTCTCCCGTCATCTTTCATTTCAGGCAACCCCCTCCAGATCTGAGGCCTCCAGCTGCATCCTCCGTGGAATTCCTAGGGACGCCTCCTTCAGAAAGGGGCAGAGACCCATGGACCAGGGCTTTGTTGCCATTCTATACCTCCCAACAATTTGTTTAGAGACAGGATGATGCATTCGTTCAGTTCATTCAACATTTATTCAGCACCTATTACGGTCCAGACACCATTCTAGTTGCTTTGGATATATCGTGAACAAAACAGACAAAGATCTCTGAGGAGAAGGAGCTTACATCCCAGAAGGGGAGACACATATTAAACAGGAGAAATAAAGTGTGGAGTATGTTAGAAGAGGGTGAGGAACACGGAAAATGAAAACAAAGCACAGAGGAAGAGGGACAGGAAGTGTGGTGGCAGGGGTAAATGAGGAGTCAGGAAAGGCCTCATTGAGATGGTGAATTTTGAGCAAAGACTGTAAGAGGCAGAGGGCATGTGAGCCATGCTGCTATCTGTGGGGGAGAGTTCCAGGCAGACAGAACAGCTTGGATAAGAACCCAGTTCTCCTGACATCTGGTACGGAGCCTTTGGCATCTCACCCAGTGTAATCTGACATAGGGAAGGGAAATAGAATAAATGAGGTTTTGCATAAAATCTATTATGAAGACATTATAATCCAGGCCTCCCAACTGCAATAAAGCAAGCACTCTGTGAGGACACCTATGATTCTCTGGTAAAAGTTTAACAACCAGGACTCCAGAGAGGCTTGTGTGTGTCAATTTCCATGGTGTAAATACCTTCACTATGGCTGAGTCCAAGCTACCAAAATGAGATCACTGAACTTGGAGTTGGAGCTGATGCCAACATACTGATTCTCACCTTCTTCTAGGGAAAAATGCCAAAAATTAGCCAGTGTTTCAGGATTTCTTATCACCCACTCGCTCCTTAATATTTCTTTATTCTGAAGTGGAACCTTCTTTCCCCTACCTTTATACCCAGCACCAAAAGTCAACTCAAGAGCATCTTTTTTTCTTTCTGCTTTGTAAGAAATTTTCTGGAGAAAGGCCTAAATGGATAAAGAAAAATCCAGGGAGACAGAGATGTAAAACATGGAGTCAAGAGGCAAATGCTGAGATGAGGGGAGAGGAAAACCTAGCTCATAACACACAGTTCAAATGGATGAAACATCAAGAACTTAGTCAGAAGCCTGTGAGCTACAGCACCAAAAAAAAAAAAAAAGAGAAAAAAATAATAAAATGCACTTGAAAGCAAACGTACTTTTACTTGAGCAAATGATGTAAATCCATCCAAAACACAAATCTGAGCGCAGCTGTCCCTCCTGAGCTGGTTTTATGCATACACACACACACACATATACATACACACACACACATACACATATAAAGAATTTGGGATGGGGTTAGGAAAGGTAGGCCTATTTGAAACTAGGTTTGCAGACTTGTTTTGATCATAGCCTTTCATAATAACAAAGGCAGCCACACTACATGAAGCCACCTGCTGCTCTTGGTTCCTTCAGCAAAATCAACAAGGAACAAAGGATGAGATTAAAGGTCCAATTAAAACAGGCAAGAGGATTTTGAGTCTGCCTGTGTCCCGCCCAGAGAAGCTCTGGGGATGAACAAAGGGGCCAGAGAGCTCAGACGTGCCCTTAACCCATGGGCAGGGGGACTCTGAAATCCTTTGGCTAGACTACCCAATCCATTTAGTAGAATAATCCCTCTGCCTGTCATTAAACTTTGTATCCACTAGACAACACTGAACTGAATCTACCTTGGAAGGCTATTGTGGGAAAGAGCCATTAAAAGTATTCTTAAAGGGCAGTGGTGAAGAGTCCGCCTGCCGATGCAGGGGACACGGGTTCGTGCCCCGGTCCGGGAGGATCCCACATGCCGCAGAGAGGCTGGGCCCGTGAGCCATGGCCGCTGAGCCTGCGCGTCCGGAGCCTGTGCTCCGCAACGGGAGAGGCCACAACAGTGAGAGGCCCGCATACCGCAAAAAAAAAAAAAGTATTCTTAAGTCTTCATCTCTGAAATTCCTTTCCAGTTTGGTTCAAAAGGAACCAACTCTGCCAGCCCCCTAGATGCAATACTCAAGGTTTTCTTTCGAGCACTTGGTGGAGAAGAGAAACAAGAAAGATCCTGCAAATGTTTTAGAGGCTTTCTTCCAAAGGGGCACTATTTTCATTTTATGAAACATTTTCTACCTAACTTCCTCATCGAGTTCCTCTGAAGACTGAGCTTTAAATAAAACTTAAAGCACTCTGAACTCTGGATGAAAGAAGTTTTGATACGTGCATTATTATTAGTTGCTGTCT
Source organism: Mesoplodon densirostris (assembly GCF_025265405.1). Classification (NCBI taxonomy): domain Eukaryota; kingdom Metazoa; phylum Chordata; class Mammalia; order Artiodactyla; family Ziphiidae; genus Mesoplodon; species Mesoplodon densirostris. The sequence continues at coordinate 46,837,662 of NC_082664.1, forward strand.
TAATGGATATCTATTGTTTTGTCTTCTGAGGAATGTGCCTTTCACTAAACTCTAAATATGATTAAATGAAAGCTGCTGTCATTTTATGAGCCGTGCCTCCCTGGCCACAGTGATTGTCTAGAGATAGCACCTAACCCAAGTAAGAAGAGTCATGGCAACATGCCCCCGGGGCCATAATGTTAAGAGAATAAGCTCTGAAGCACCCTAGTTCAGAAAGGTCTCTAGAAACAAAAGAAGTCTCAGCTACACAGGATGTTTATCTGGAACCAGCCAGGTCTGAGTTCTAGTCCAAATGCACAGAATACTTTTTGTACACAACTTCAAATCTTCTCCGCCTCACCTCTTATCCAATCACAGCTAGAACAACCAGTTCTGCATAGACTTTGAATAGATCATGCAGGTACAACCTGACAGCAGCACCTCTACACAAGCTTCTCACGTCCCACCCTGGGTTTTGCCTGACCAGGAAGCGTAGGCGCATACAAGAACAACCCAGAAGTGCAGGAGAATTAACACCCACAGAGCAGCACCTGACTACTGGGGAAATAGCCAACAGATAGATGCTTCCTCCTTTCCTTCTCCAGGTGGATGCTTCTAACACCTTCAATGGTCCTGTGAGACAGATCACACAGTCACCCCAAGCGGTGGCCACACATAGCTCTGTGACCTTGGGGAAGTAACTGAATGTCTCCAGGTCTCTATTACCTTTTCCAAAAATGAGTATGCTATTACTTACCTTGAAGATTTACTTTAAAGATAACTATGTGACACGCGGTTAGTATTGTGAATGTCAGCTGTAACCCTTAAAAACCCACTTGCCAACAACAAAAAAAAACATATCCTTCAATACAATTCTTCCTTAAAATCAAGTGGCATGCCTAGCAGGTCATCCTCACTTTATGTTGCTATTTCAAACTCTTAATGATGATCACATCACATCACATCACTCACACTCTGTCTTTCTCGTCTAAATAACTTCAGCTTTTCTCTTCCCCCAAAGCTCTCACTTTCCAAGCTCTACGTGACCATGGTAAGTGACATTTTCCCAAAATCGTCACATGCCTTTAAGAATGTGAGACATGAATTGGGAGATTGGGATTGACATATATACACTAATATGTATAAAGTAGATAACTAATGAAAAATATTTTTTAAAAAGAATGTGAAACAGTATTTAGTGGAAGAACAGAAAAGACTCTGGACAAACAATCAGGAATCCTGGATTTCAGTTTCAGCCTCTGTGACCTTGGGCAAGAGTGTCCAGCTCTCAGCTCAGTGTCACCCAGTGTGAAAGGAGGTGGCCTTGAAGTCACTGCTGAAGCTCCCTCTTGTGCTGACTTATGACATCTGAGCCAGATGTTGGAGATCGATGTGGTGGTCTCAGGCGCCATGTAGACCTCGGTGCCATCCTTTGCCTCCTCATGTTCATAATGCCCACTCCCTCATTTCTAACCACGGAGGCCACACCAAAACGATGTCCAACAAGCCATCACACAACTACTATGGATGCACGCAAAATGGTGTGGAAGAAGACTGTTCAATAACATGATATCAACATCTTAAAACTGATACAGAGTACCATCTTATTTTTATAAAAGGAAAGGGTGAGCGTGTGTATAGAGGGAGAGGCGCATGCATAGAAACGTTTTAAAGTGTATCCACCATGGCAGGTTTATGACTGATATCTTTTCCTTGTGGTTGCTGAATTTTCTAAGTTTCCTACAATTAGCATATATTTGTTTTGGAATAAAATTGAAATAGGATTATAAATTGAATCTGCTCTGCCCATAGGCCAAGCAGGCAGACTCTGACCCTGGCCTAAGCCTCCCAAATCCCCAAACATCTCTCTGAGCTGTGGCTCCTTTGTGCTTTTCCCCCTCAGCCCCAATTCCCACCATTCATCTCACCCCATCTGTGTTGAACAACAAACACAGCAGTGTCCCCCAGAGGCCCCTGTTAAATGCCCACGTGTTCTTTTGGAGGAAAGCAGGGGTCCTGAGAGCCTAATCTGGCCTTTCCCATTGGTACATAGGAGCTGGTTTCCTTCTCACATTAGTTCATTCTCACCTCGGATGGCAGTAACAGGTGACTTCAATGGCCTGAGGGTGCTGGGGAAAACTTGGGAGTCATGAACCAGAGAGGGTAGGCCCTCATGGTGGACCACCCAGAACCAGCCTCTGGGTAAAGGGATAAGGAAGGGAGAGAAAAAGGGAGGTCAGGGATGGTGAGAAAGACACATAATCCCAAAACACACATTAGGAGGGAAAAGCTGCCTCCAAATGAACATAGGGAGAAAAGACTATGAATTCTGGAGTCAAATAGAGTTGGTTCTAATCCCACCTACTAGCAACTCCTTAAGAAGAGTTACTCAACCTCCTTCAATCTTAGCTCCCTTAACAGTAAAATAGCTAGACAAAAAACCCATCTTGCTAGGCTATTTTGAAGATTAAAGGAGAAAATGCCTCTGAAGGGCCTATAATAATACCTATCAATAGATAAAGTAGGCCCTCCTATAGAACTCCTACTATTAATAATTTGAATTTATTGTTGTAATTTATAATAATAATAAGAAGAAGAAGGGGAGGGGAGGAGGAAGGGGAGGGGAGGAGGAGAAGAAGAAAAGGAAGAAGTGAGAGGAGGGGAAGGGGAAAAAGAAGAATAAGAAGGAGAAGGCAGAGGTTGTCCATGGCTGCATCCCAGATGGATTTCACAGGCAATCACATATTATCACAAACCATCACTCATGTTATCATTGTTCAACAAAAATTTACTGAGCAATTGCTGAGTACCAGGCTCTGGGGAAATAAGTTCCTGTCTTTAAAAAACAACCAGTTTGGAGAGTGAGGGAGAGGTGTAAATAGAGAGGGGATGGGTGGATGAAAGGCATGAGGGGGGAGCCACAGGAGCACTGGAAAGGGAGCTCACTGCCTGGGAGGACCAGGGAAGGCTTTACAAAGGAGGCAAGGCTTTATTTCAGTCTCTGAGGAGGCTGTTTTGGTAAAGAGCAAGAAAGGCCTTTTAGGGGGCTCAGTTTGTGCAAAGTCAGAGCTGCAGAAGGGGCACAGTGTTGTTTGGGAAATGGAATGACTTTCAGTGTGACTGGGGGCCGTGTGTATCAGGTGAAGTGAGAACTTAAAGAGGAGGATAGAACCGGGTTGTAATGGCCTTGCAAGCCATGATAAGGGACTTGGCAAAAGGGGGAGCAGCACAAAGCTTCAAGCAGATGAATAACAAGCTCAGGTTTGTGTTTTCACTCTGATAGGACACTGGAGGCTGGACTGAAGTGAGGAAAGCCTTTGGCAGGAAGACCAAAAAGGAAGCAGTTGTAATAATCCAGAAAAGACAAAATGAGACCCTACAAAAGACAAGACAGTGGCAAGAAATGGGACTGGATTCAGAAGCTATTTCAGTGGTAGAAATGAAAGGATCTGGAGACCAACAAGGGGCAATGCGTGGAGAAGGATGGGTTCCAGATCCTAGCCAGGTATCCAGCTCAGAAGACTGGATGATGTCCTCACTAGGAGACAAGCAGGAAGGAGGCGATTTTGAAGGGATGCTGAACCCACCTGAGTTTGAGATGACTGTGGGGCACACGAATGAGATATTTGGCCTAGACCTGGAAATATGGATCAGGAGCTCAAGAGGGAACTTAGACGTAAATTGGGGAAGTGTTAACATGTGGGTCGTAGTTGACATCATGGCAATGGATATGATCATAAAGGAAACAATTATAAATCGGAAAGGGGCCAGTGACTAGGGGGACCATACATCCTTGTATCCCCACAGCAGTCCTGGTTTATACCTGCTGTCCCAGCATAATTACCCATAGCACCCTGCTTAATTTCAAATTGTCCTGGTTTAGACAATGAATTATATAGTCCCCCTACCAATAACCCAGCTCTGGGGACCATCAGGCAAAGACTGAAGGAGACAGGAAAGCATATCAAGATGTGGGAGAAAACAGGATAAGGGGGTATCTTTAACCATGTGGGGATAGGCCTCTAATGAAGTGTGTAAATGTCATGCTATCAAAAAACCCAACAAATTTTTTATTGGAACTTGATCATTTAAACTAAAACCACTTATAAAAAATAAACATAAGAGACATGCAGTGAAAATTCCCAAATAAAAACAAAAGGAACAAGAATGTTTTAAATTGATTATAAGGCTACAGCAATAAAAGAGTTTAGTACTGATGAATAAATTGACAGAAACATCAACGAAACAGAATAAAAGGTAAAAACATTCAACCAATCACACACAGAAGTTTAATACATGATAGAGGTGACATTTCTAATGGATGAGGCTAAGATATATTAATTATTAGACAATGTTAAGATAGTTGGCCAACCATGTGGAAGAAAAAGGGGTTAGATTTTTACATATTACTCCCATTCCAAATGGATAAAACATTAAACATTTTTTAAAGAAACCATAAATGTACTAGAAGAGAGCATAGATGCTTTTTTTCCCCCAAAATCATCCTGAGCCTGGTGATAGGGTTAAAAAAGCCTTTATACCCAGGAGTGAAATTGCTGGATCATATGGTAGTTGTATTTTTAGTTTTTTGTGGAACCTCCATACTGTTCTCCATAGTGGCTGTATCAATTTACATTCCCACCAACAGTGCAAGAGGGTTCCCTTTTCTCCACACCCTCTCCAGCATCTGTTATTTATAGACTTTTTGATGACAGCCATTCTGACAGGTGTGACATGATATCTGGTTTTTATTTCCATGTCAACCCAAGTGCCCATCAACAGACGACTGAATTAAGAAGATGTAGTATATATATAATGGAATATTAACCATAAAAAAAAGAATGAAATACTGCTATTTGCAGCAACATGGATGGACCTAGAGAATATTATAGTGAAATAAGTCAGGCAAAGACAAACACTGTATGATCTCTTACATGTGGAATCTAAAAATAATAAAAATGAATGTATATGCAAAATAGAAATAGACTCACAGATATAGAAAACAAACTTGTGGTTATCAAAGGGGAGAGGGAAGGGGGAAGGGACAAATTAGGAGTATGGGATTAACAGATACAAACTACAATATACAAAATAGATAAGCAACAAGGATATACTATATAGCACAGGGAATTATACCCATTATCTTGTAATAATCTATAATGGAGTATAATCTGCAAAAATACTGAGTCACTATGCTGTACATCTGAAACTAACACAATATTTTAAATCAACTATACTTCAATTTAAAAAAAACAACTTCAAGGTTAAAAAAAAAAAAAGACCTTTATAAGCATGACATAAAACCCCAAACCCACAAAGGAAAACTTGATAAATTTACCTCAATAAAACTTAGCATTTTCTGTTGGGCAAAAAGAACATGAATAAAAGTCAAAAGTCAAATAGCAACATGGAAAAATATTTGCAACACATATGATAGACCAATCCTGTGCTCTTATGACTCAGTAAGTAAAAGACCAACAACCCCATTTTTTTTTTTTTTTTTTTTTTTTTTTTGTGGTACGCGGGCCTCTCACCGTTGTGGCCTCTCCCGTTGCGGAGCACAGGCTCCAGACGCGCAGGCTCAGCGGCCATGGCTCACGGGCCCAGCCACTCCACGGCATGTGGGGTCTTCCCGGACCGGGACACGAACCCATGTCCCCTGCATCGGCAGGCGGACTCTCAACCACTGCGCCACCAGGGAAGCCCCAACAACCCCATTTTTAAGTATGAAAAGAAAAATTAAAATGATCAGTATGCATATGAAAACATGCTTAACTTCATTCATAATTTTAATCGCTTCCACCTCAGACTGGCAATAATTAATAATCATAATAACAGCTTTATTCAGATATAATTAATATATGCCATAAGATTCCTTCATTTAAAGAGTATAATTCAGGGGACTTTAGCATATTCACAGAGTTGTGCAGACATCACAGGAGACATTTCTGAGCCTCAGTAAAGCCGGGGGTGATTATGGTGCCACCCTCATGGAGACATTACGACAAGTGACTAGGAACATGTTTATAGAGGGCATGGCACAGTGCCTGACCAACAGAAAGCCCTCAGCCAGGGGAGCAGTTATGGTTATCACCTAGGGTCACACAGTGAAGCTGATGGTGGCATGAGACTCCCCCTCCCCTGCCATATAGCTGACTCTGGGCAGTAATTTAAGGAGGCATAGGTGGGAGGGAAGCTATGACTGCAATTGTTTAAAAAGCCCTGAGATGGCTAATATTTGAGTCAGCCATAACCACTCCTCTCAGCTAAGCCAGTGATTCTCAAAGTTAAGACTGAACACCCTTTGACACACTTTTAGGAATATTACCCTACATATATATTTTTATAATTACTCAAAATATATTTCTAAAGTAATATTAAAATTAAAATTTTGGCAGACAAGAAGATTCAATTAGACATTGCTTTCCAAAAATAGGATACTAAAGAAGATACAGCAATTTTCGAAGTAGGTGGCTGATAATGAGTTAATCAACTCAAAAAACCCCTCATGCACATTGAGAATACAAAAGGGGTTTAAAATTGAAAGATTCTGTTTAATGATTTCAGGAAAGAGCTGTTCCTATGATGAGTCTCATCTCCTACCAAGGATTGGAACAGACACAAATAGCTCCTCATTTCAGAGGACTCAACTTGCATCCCTTGCTGCTGGGGGACGCAGTGCACTGATTTCTGGCATACCTCACCTACTTACACAAATCCTAAAGTTGGCCCTCCTATTCAGGGAAAGGATCTGTTGGGAAAACTTTCCCATACAACTATAGAGGAAGCTCACATCAGTCCCCTTTATTAATCAGGCTAGTCCTTCATTCATAAATGAAAGGAACCTCAAAAAAGCTAGATTTTTTGAGGAAAATCAGCAATGTGAAATGGAAGGACCAAAATAAACAAACAAAGTAATTGAAACTTCACGAAACAAAACATTCAAGGAATAGGAGAAAACTTAAAAGGAAAAATTTTAATTGGTATCCTCAGAAAGATTCAAGAGGATATTGCATTCATAAAGTAAGAATACTGCTATGAAAAGAAATCATCAGGAAAAAAGAAGAGTACATGAAAATTTAAAATATGATCGTCAAAATAAAATTATTTAGCAGAGGGTTGGAATATTAACATAGATGTGGCCAAGACTGAATTGGTACAATATAAAGCCAAGGAAAGTTCCCACAACTTCAAACCAAAAGACAAAGAGAGAATTTGAGAAGAAAGTTGAAAAGATAGGGAGGACCAATCCATGAGGTCCAACACCTGCTCAGTAGGAGTGCAAAAAACAGAAAACAGAAATTGGAGTGAGGAAGCGATAACAGAATAAACAATATAGGAATTTTCTGAGCTGAAGACTTAGGTCTTTAGATGAGAAGGATCTACAGAGTCTCAAACAGGCGAATTGGGGAAAAAGTTCACACCTAGACACATTCTGATAAAATTTCACAACTCAAAAGACAAAGAGAAAATTCTAAAACCTCTCAAAGAGGGAAAAAAACAGGTCACGCATGAAGGAATAACAGAGAGGATGCTCTCAGACTTCTCATCTGCACCACAAGCTACCAGAAGGCATTGAAGCAAAACCTTCACAATTATAATGACATGCTCCTGAACCCGTGTCCCCTGCATTGGCAGGCAGATTCTTAACCACTGTGTCACCAGGGAAGCCCGAAATTATTAAACTTTTAAAGCTTGCCAAGTTCCTCATTATCTTGGCTGGCAAATACACAGAGAATAGATGTGAGTAAAACTCTGGGAAGACAAATACAGCCAAATTTAAATGGATATTCAAATCATTATAATGTATACCTTCTCTAATTCCACATGTAGGCAAGGGGATAGGCATTTGAATTTATCTGCGTTTCCAATCAGTGTAAGAAATCTTCCCTTCTCCAAGCACAAAAGCAGAGATACCTCTCACTGGTACCATGATTATTATGATGCTGTGATGTCCTTAAAATTTTCTGACTAGTTCCATATCCATATAGAACAAACCAAAATGAACATTTGTAGCAAAAAAATACAGTGGCAGCTGCTATAATTTTTTTGACTTTTTGAATTTTTTTTATATATAGCAGGTTCTTATTAGTTATCCATTTTATACATATTAGTGTATATTTTTGGTGATTTTCTGGATAAGGATGTTTCCAGTTTACATGAATCACAGAGTTGAATGAGCAAACTAAAATAACAAGCAAGTCTATCTGAATTTAGAAGGGGTAATCCACGGGACTTCAAAATGTGGGTGAGTTAGAGGCTTATCTCAGCTCTCTGACCCTCAGATGCCTTGAAAACCTGCTCTTTCTCAGCTTTCCAGGTGCAGTAACTGTACCTAAGGATCATGTCTTCACATTTCACTCCGCTGGAGTCTAGGATGGCTCCCTAACCAACTATGGAGGAGCAGAGAGCTTGTGCCAGTGAGGACAGGGCCCACCTGGCAGCCAGGCCCGCTCACCCCTCAGGGCCACAAGCAGAGCTGTGTGCCACGCTCCCTTGGAAACTCTTTAGTCCTTCACAAACTTCTCTCCATTCAATAGTGACTTTAGTGAGGTAGGTACGTGGGAAGAAGCAGAGGCACATAGAACATCCTGACCTTGTTTCTTTGTTTGTTGGGGGCAGGGGGAGGGAACAGACAATTTTCAATTATTTGGAAGACACGTCAAAGATACTGTCTGGATGGTTCCTTACTGTCAGCAAGCTGAAACTTGGTGTTTTGTGAGGTTTTTTTTTTTTTTCCTCAGAATGAATTCCTTATTCTACTACCTCTTCCTTTTCTCTTTCTTGAATAACTGCCCAAAAATTCTTAGCTCCCAAGGGACCATTTTCGTGTTGATGCTTGAAGAGTCCTGTCTATGGAGAATAAGAAGGATAAGTGGTTGTTAAACCCCAAGCATCTTTCAAAGGAGATGCCCTCCCATGTGCTAAAGGCTGTGTGCACCCTCAAATATTCCATCAGTGCTTGCAGAAAAGCATGCTGTCTCCTTCACCAAGCAGGCCATGACTCCACTAGGAGGTCAAGGCAAGTTGTTTGACATCTGTGCTAGACCCCCATCTGATAGAACAATGACATGCTTCCAGAACAACCTTTGCCTAACGTGAATCTAAGGAATGAAGCATCAATCATCTGAATCATTGTGATACGTGCTGACAGAACATTAGCCCTCTAAGATGCTTCCATTGCCATACACACCTGAGAAATCCTGCTCACTGAAACCGCCTCTGGGAGATTCATAATGCAAGTCATATATTAAATGCTCTGAGAAATCCTGCAATTAAAAGAAATCTGTCTGTGATTAACCAAACATTTCCCAAAGTTATTTTACCACTGAACTCTTGTTTTACATATTGAGTGTCAATTTCTCAGAAGATATTTTGGGAAGTGTTTTAAGAAAAAAAAAAGAGTAAAGGCACATCGAAGGGGGATCTGAGAAGCATTTTCCTTGATGACAAGGACTCACACGATAACACCTATCTGGGAATTAGAAATAGGTATCCTGCTAGACGAATCCATTTTTAAAATGTGTCCCTTCTTCAGGCTGAAGCAACTTCACTGTGCGTGGAGACCCTACTTGACCCTAGACTAATCAGTGACACATTCCCTGTCCTTCCCATCATCCAAAACATGGAGACTAGGAGAGCCCATCCCACTGAAACCCTCACCCGTGCCCAGATTGCAATGGTTTCATCAGGACATGGGAACCTTTAAGCATAAAGGAAAATCTAAGCTTATATTGGGACTGGTGTGAACATAATTTCCTGGACCTACTTCTAAATTACCCACGTTAGATTAGGTTTGGTTAATGCTTTCCACATCCTCTTTATCCCCATGTATGTTCTTCACTTTTCTCAGGGCATTTGTTCTTCAAAACAACTCACACACCTGTCTCTTCTGAGACAGCTGTTTCATCTAAGCACACTGGGATAGTGTTGACTTATCGTACCACACATGCCCACCCTCACAGCACAGAATTCTAGCTCAGGACCCAGAAAGTAACCTTTGCCTTGGCCATGCGATCTACACGCGCCATCAGGAGTATCTTTCTTAATTTAGGAAATGTGTTGCTCCTGGGGAACTGCAAATCCCTTTTCTCCAGCTTCTTGCCTCTCTGAGACCAATACCTTGGTGGTTCCAAAGGACTGGTCCCGAAAATCACTGGGAGGAGAAGTATCGGGAAATAGGGGGAAACAAGGCATGTGGCACATGGAATTCATCCAGAACCACCCAGATGCCTCCTAGTTACAGTCTGGAGCGCTCTCTCTCTCTCTCTCTCTCTCTCTCTCTCTCCATTACCTGCAGGATTAATTTGTTCTTATTATTATTTGTTCTGGGAGGTTTTCCTTTTACTAGAACATCTGGCACTATAGTTTCATGCCCTGAGGTTTCCTGGAAACACTCTCAGGGAGGAATTTGAACCTCTGCTACTAGAACTGGCCTGGACCTGAAATGCTGTGAGCTCTCATCTCAGCCCACGTCACGTTCTCTCCCTTGTTTCCTTTGCAAAACGTCATTGCAATCAGCGCTGCTGTTTTTCAGTAAGAGATACTGGCACCAAGCCCAGAACTGGCTGCACAGGCCTTGTCCTGCCAGGGAGTGGAGGCGGCACAGGCCGGATAGCCCTCCCACCATATCTTTGGGTGGCTCCCACCCTACGCTGCTGCCCAGCTTCCCGGGTGAGGTCAGAGTGCACCAAGCAGGGGAGTGGGCTAGGTGTGCACTTGGCTCACACTCTGGTCCCAGTCACACTGTTACTCACACAGCTGAATCACAGGTGAAAAGGCCCCTTGGTCCACTGACTCCTTCAGGGGAGCCACGGGGCCCTTTAAGTTTTCAAAGACCCTGAGCAAATGAAGAATGTTAACTGGGAGGCTCTGGAAGGGGCCCCTCATGCCTCGCCCCATCCCTCTCCTTTCTGTTCCTCCCAGTACTTAGTCACCTCCCAGTACTCACTAGTTTCTCAGCTTGGCTGGGTCCTGAAACAACAGAGTAGAGGCCATAGAAAATGCCAGAGATAGGGGCAGCACCATGGGGAAGTGCACCAGAGGAAGAATGTCACAGGAAAGCTCACAGAGCCACGCCAGAAAGTAACACCTCCTCTTTCTCCAATAAGAACTACTCCTTTCAGAAGGGTTCTTTCTTTCCCCCTTCCCTTTCTCTTCCTGTCCCTACCAACCCCACGGGACTCAGCTTGGCCCTACACTTGTAAAGGAGCAGTAGAGGTCGGAGTGGTGCTCTACAGTCAGGGCAGCCTCGTGTTCCAACCGGGCTGTTGTGCCACCTGGCCTGAGGCTACGGGACAGGTGACAGCTCCCTCCTAGCTGCGCCACCTGAAAATAGTGCAGGAACAATGTCCGAGAAGTCACGTAATTTAACTTCGGACATGACAAGAACGGAAGAAGGGTCAGTCTCCCTTGGTTGTGACCACAGTTCGGTACGGACTCAAGCCTATGACACCGTTAACACTCTGTGCACAAGGTAACAAAGCCACTGGGCCCTGGAACTTGGCATTCCATAGGAGACGGCTTCTCTAGCCACCCAAGGGGAATGGGGGACACAGGTTTTCACTAGGAAAAGGAATTGTGTGCTCCTCCAGACCAGAGATGATCTCTGTCATACCCTCTCCCCACACCCACCCCAGCAGAGAGGACCCTGCAAGCCCCTCTCCTTCCCAAACCAGCCAGCTGCTCGGAACCTCCCATCAAAACCCAGCTGATGCTCTTACATTCTGATCCAGACACCACCTGGTATTTCAATGAATGGTGTGGGGGTCATTCCAGTGGCCCCTGGGGCCCACCCAGCATTCGTCCTCTATTACTGCCAGGGCAAATGCTATATTTAGTAATAATACCAATTCTGCAGCTCAGTCTGATTTCCCCACTGAGTTGTTATTCTTACTCTGTCTACATTGTGGCACTGTATACTCCCCCACTGCAGAGGAGATCAACCCCCAGCTGGACAAACATCTATCTCCCTACCAAGAGCAGAGGGAGGAGAAGGCTGTGGACCTCAGCGAGTTCTCGCAGCTCGGCCCATGTGGCCCTGTGAGCTCTCCACAGTTTCCTGACACTCTAGCTCTGGCAGGAAAAGACCTAGACATTTGTCGGGTCTCACTGGAGTTCCCTCATAAACCTGAGACCAGGATTGGGTGCAAATGTTTATTTGGAGGTGACCAGCACGCATGGTGACAGAGATGGAAATTGAGACAGGGCGGGCATGAAAGCCAAGTAAAAGGCATAAGTGAGAAACTTATGGCTGCAGGTAGCTGATGCTCCATCCCACGGGGACCCTCGTAGAGAACGTGTAGAACCCACCTCAGAATTGGCCATTGCTGGCAAGGAAGCTGGGGGATTTACCCACCAACTCCTGCCCTTATTGACTGAAGTGTTAACTCCTCAGGACTTCAAGTCTGTCCCCAGCAAGCACTACCAGAAAATGTTCTCCAGCAGAGAGCCCGGACGCCATGGGGCCTGTACAGGATTTGTCTGTGGGCAATATTTAAGGTGGGCCAAGGAGATTTGGGCCTGGCCAGACAATTCCTGCTACATCAAGCTTTCTAATGACCAGTAATGAGCTTCTTAGAACAATGTCCTGTGGGTAGAGGCATTTTAGAATAGCTCTTTTAAATTTCTCATAACTTCCTAGAAATCCTTTCAATAATCCTTAAATAGATATAGTTATATAAATCAGCCTCTCTATGATTTCTAATGACATGAAGCAAAGCCGTTCAAACAAATGGCCCAAGTTCCATCCTCCCTGGACTCATCATCAGGACCCACAGAGCTCTGAGTAGACACTTTGCTTTGGACACTTTGGGAGGAGGTCAGATCTCACCAGTTTTCCATGGAGACCAAGCAGGAAAAAAGATAGAGGAGCCTGCTTTGCAAAGCTTTGAAGTTCAGATTAAAAGCTCAGCAGGGAGGCACACACCCTTCCCCCAACTATGGGGCAAAGTGAGCTCAGAATTGGTGGAATAAACTGAATCCTAATGAGAAAAAATAATCTCTTCTCCCAAGTACCTCTCCACCCACCCATCTGGACAGGACTACTCTCACAAGCCCTGGGCAGGAACAGGCTTACTTTGAACAATAGAAATCATATCAGGGGGAATTTTCCTGGAGTTCAGCCATGGAAAAATTCACCCAACTACCATTTGATACCTTGATCCATGGAGCTCCCACCCACCTCAGGCACTCTGAAACTCCTGTAGAGCCTTTTGATAACATCCTGCTTCAACTAAATACCACATTGCTCTTTGCCGACAAAGAAAAATTTTCCACAGGCATTGCTGACTCTGTTACATTCTCAAAAGTAGCAGGTGATTCAGCATGGAAGGTTCCGAAAGAAAAGGAAAAATCTCCTTATTCCTATGCTACAGCCGAAGTTGAGGGTCAACTTTTTATCAAAGAGATACAAGAAGATCAAGGAGTTTTCTGCAATTTATAGCCTAGAATAAAAATGCTTACAATCAGCTCACCCAGGTGCTGATGAGATGATTACAAGATGCACACCTACGAAGTCAAGAGTCCTGTGTTCTGGCTGACTTTTACCAAATAATTTTGTGGCCTCAGATGAATCATTTGACCTACCTAGACCATAAAATGACGGGTCAGTCAGGGATAGCAAATAGAGGCAGCTGCTAGAACAATGCCTCTGCACCTAGAATAGAGACTCGGCAACTAAAATAGTGTCATGCATATAACAAGCACTTGATATTTGGTGGTTGAATGAATGGATATGTCAAACATGTCATTGCTCCTGATTTCTTCATCCCTGACAGACACTGCTAATCAACTGTGATAGTTTTTCACACTGAAACTGGATGCAGTATCAAAATTCTTCTCAGCACAACTCTCCAGACAGGTACCACCAATCTACTGGCGCCCATGTGTGAAATGATATCTGTTTGCCTTACCTGGACAAACTCTGGAAGTTTTCCACATTCAACTTTGGTTTTAAGGGAAATGCTAAAAGGTAGACTATTTGTCACTCAGAGAAGATAAATATAAATATGAATGTTTTAATCTAATCTGCATAAAAATTTGTATTTTTATCATCCTGACCAGAGCAAGGAAATGCATTTTATCAGTGAAGACTCCATAAAAACAGGCCACTTGGAGTCCTTACAGGCAACTACACATTTCTAGACCCTTGTGGAAGCCATCAAATTTCTCATCCCAACCATGTGGAAGAAAAAACCAGCTCTGAGAGATATCCTCACCCCTGCAACTAGACACCTCTGATCCGTGATAACTCTAGAAATATCCAGTGTCTGGGATCTGGTTCATCAGCTGGGTGTCATACTCTCTCACCAACTCCCCACAGATGAAATGTTGTATTAGTCACGGTTCCCCAGAGAAACAGAACCAACAGATTATACATAGAGATCCATTACATGGAACTGGCTTACGTGACTTCAAAGGTTAAGAAGTCCCACTATCTGCTATCTGCAAGATGGAAACTCAGGAAAGCCAGTCATGCAGTTCAAAGGCCTGAGAGCTGGAGAGCTGTAGAATCCAGCTGGACTCTGAAGGCCTGAGAACCAGGAGCACCAAGAACGTGAGAAGATTGCTGTTCCAGCTCAAGTATCCAGGAGGAAAGAGAGTGAATCATCTCTTCCCCACTTTTTTGTTCTATTCAGGCCCTCAACAGATTGGATGATGCCCACCCACACGGGGAAGAGCAATCCCTTTTACTCAGTCTACTGATTCAAATGTTAACCTCTTCCAGAAACACTCTCACAGACACATCCAGAAATAACGTGTCTGGGCATCTTGTGATCTAGTCAAGTTGAAGCATGAGATTAATTATCACAAGTATCAAGGACAGCACTGAAAGGGAAAAAAAGTCACAGAAAGACAACAGAGAGCGAGATGGGGAGAGTGGCTCCTAAGAAGGTACAGACCCTTCAATGTTTTCAACCCCTAGTGTCTGACCTGCCTGGAAATACTTGGTAATACTCATCTCTGTTTCCCTTTGGGCACAAATATTAAAGCTCACCAAATGGCTTTTGGAACATCATCAAAAGAGCCCCAAGGGTGTCTAGCTGCTTATCTTCATTTATGAATACAGAGCTTCTTGGGGGCCGCTGAAGACTTGCATTCTTCAGCATGGTGTTCACGCAGGTAAGCCATGACCATGACCTTTCTCTGCCACCTTAGGTTTCCATCAGCACTGGGCCCTTGTCTGGTGATACACCTGAAGTCTACACCGATTGGCACATGCTAAATTATGTCTGCTTTTCTGTAAAATGAGAACAAATGAAGTGAGTCCTTTCCCACTACATACGCAAAGCACTGAGGCACAGATGTCCCCTCTGGCCCAAAAGTCAGTTTTCAACGTGTTCATCTTCTGTTGATTGTCTCTCAAGGCTTGAACCTGGAGACATAAATCATCAGAAATCTCTAGGCATGAAGAGAAATGGATGTTTGAATTCTTAGCACGCAGCTCTAGTTGTTGGGGGTGGGTGGGGAAGGGTATTTTATTGGTACCAATAGCTTCCAGGAGGCCTTAACTGTCACTCATGCTGGTTTCAGTTAAAACCCTCAAGGCAGTAAATTACAAAATCAGTGGATTTAACGAGAGCCTAGGGATCTAAGAATCAGAGAAGTTGCTATGGAAGGAGTGGCAGGGGGACTTCAGCTAATGCCCCCACCCAGTGCTGAAAGAACTGCTCCCCAGTTTAGTTCCCCCACACAGTGCTCCCACATCCTCAAGAACTGTCCCACTGGGGGAACAGATACCAAATGCAATTATTGGTGCCCTATGGGCTCAACGTAGGACCATGCTTTCTTGACTTTCCTCTGGAAAGGAAACACATGAGACAAAATGCTGACTTGCCCAATCTGTTTAAGTAAAGACACTCTTAGCAAAAGAAAACTCTTTGTCAGCACCATGCTGACCACAGAATTGTTCCTGTCTATGGCAGACAGGGCTTGCTGCAGAGCAAAGATTTTGCTCCTCTCTGTAGAGTTGTTCTTGGGAAGTAGATGCCCAGCCAGGGAAAACTTGGTGATCTAAAAGTCAAAGAACTTGTCATAAATGCAGAGGGCCTTCAATTAATACTTACCCAGTTCAAGAAATACTTCCTCTTGCAAAAGGGGGGCCCATTCAGGAACATGAGTGGACATTTAGGTTGTTTTCATGTCCTGGCTATTGTAAATCGTGCTGCAATGAACATTGGGGTACATGCGTCTTTTTGAATTATGGTTTTCTCAGGGTATAAAGCAATTATACTCCAATTTAAAAAATCATTATGTCCTTAAACTTATACAGTGTTATATATCAACTGTATCTCAATAAAACTGGAAAAAGTCCTTTAAAAAAAAGGAGGAACATGAGTGGAATGGATGTGGTTCAAAAGCAGATGTGTTTCTCTGCTTGTTCTTCCCTCATGTGCTGGCCTGGTATCAATGGAAGGGACATGTTGTGTGCCTTGTATTTAAGATAGCAGAGCATCCGTCAACCTGGATCCCTAAATGCCTACAGGAAGTAGAGCCACCCCACTTTCAGCCAACCAGAAGAAAGTCCTAAGAAATAAAATGCTTGTATTAAACCACTGGAGTTTGTCTGTCATAGCAGTTAGGTTGCTCTAACTAACCCACTATTCTTAACCAGAAGAGTATGAACCCTGTCATTACTCTCACGGCAAACAGCAGAACACCTCCCCATCACCACCCACCCACTAACATTCCATCCCAAAAACTCTAAACAGCCCCAGAATTGAAGGTTATTTCTACCATCACCTTGATATTTGCTTTGGTTTCCAGGAATGTATTTTATCTGTAACCTGCCACCCAAATTTAGATGGGTCAGCCCTCCAGAGGAGTGGAGGCTTCATTTGTTTGGGTTTGCAAAGCTTCTGTTTGTAACGCTGCCAACTTGCCAGACGCCTTTGCCTTTCTCCTTAACATGCATCCTGTAATTCTGTGACCTTAGTTGTGTGACTCTGACCTTGTCAAATCTGCATGCCTATCAGGCTGCAAGAAACAGTGTCTGAGGCTTTCAGAGGAGCCTCAATGTGCTGACTCCAATACACCTTCACAGATGGTCAAAAAGCTCCTCTCCCAAGGAGGCTTAGTTTGGACTCCTAACCACCCCTCCCCCACTCTCCCCCACTCTCCAATAAATCCCTGTGCAGATTCCCAGCCTTAGAAGCAAGCTCACAATTTTGTGCCTTCCATGCTGAGTTCGCAGGAGGCAGAAGGCCCAACAGAAGTGTCATGTTTTGAAAATTCACACCAGGAAGCCCCTTCTTCCCTAAGCAGTCATGTCTAGAAACTGCCTAGAAGCTCTGTTGAGCCATGATGGTGTAACTACCCTGTAAAGGCAATAATATGTCGGAACCCATTCCCTCGTCTTGAGATAACTGATCGGGCGCTTCTCTTCCCAGCTCCAAACTCAGTGATACCACACTGAGGGCTTGAAGTCAGCCCTGGGGAAAGCACACCATGGAAGCTGGCATACACACTACAAGTCAGGGCTTTTTTATGTCCCAGAGAACCAACTATTAAACATTTGCAGAACTGCCCAGCAAACAAGAATCCGTGGAATGAGCTCTGTCTGGCTGCCTCTTTCCTTCTTGGGAAGGACAAGGACAGAGCACCCCATCTCCGGAGCAGTGGCGAGGCCCTGCTGGCTGTGCTCAGTGACGTGTGTAGGGCCTTTGCTCTGGATCTGATGGGAGAGGAGGCTAAGGGATAGTGACCTTCCACGGCAAGTAATGGACACAACGATGCTGAACCGCTGCAGACAAAGGGACTTCAGGGGCAGATTCATCATTCTGGACGCCACAGAATGGATCCTATCTCAGTACTCAGATTCTAATTACTTTCTCTGCCACTCACCTGGCCACTCCGTAGCTCTGAGTAGGAGGAGCAAAGAAGAGGCCCGAGTTCACGGTCAGGCTGTCAAGCCCAGTGCTGGGCACTTCACACGAGTTGATGAAGCTGACCCTCACATGGTCCTATGTCTCAGAGTTGGAATACCCATCGCTCAAAGCAGGGAAATGAGGCACCAGGAGGTCAGAACAGCCACCTGCCTGAGGACCCACGGCGGCAAGGAGCCTGGATGCAAGTCTGGGTATGTCAGATGCTAGTGTCCACACTCTGCATCACACCACACTGCCAACAAGCCTCGTTTTAGTGACTTGGGGAACTGCAGGAAAAGAAGTTCTCACCCTGCCTCGTTGGAAATTAATGACAAACCTGTATTTTTTTAGTAACAGCTTTGTTGAGATATAATTCCCATACCATAAAATTCGCCCTTTTAAAGCATACAACTTGATGGTTCTTAAGATATTCACGGAGCTGAATTTCACCGTCACCACTATCTAGTTAGAGAATATTTTTGTTACCCCGAAAAGGAAACCCCATACCCATGAGCGGTCACTCCCTCTTCCCTCCTCCCTGCAGCCTCCGGCAAGCCCGAAGCTGCTTTCTGCCTCTGTGGATCTGCCTATTCTGGACATTCATACACATGGAATTACACCATTACGTGGCCTTTGGTGTCTGGCTTCCTTCATTTAGCACAAAACTGACGGGTCTGTTTTAAAGTTCATGGAGGCTACAGATGAAATCCACTAAGTTGAAAGGCAAACATATGCAGTTTTTATTTAAGTACAGAAGCAAGGCAATGAATGTGAAGTACTTGCGTCAATGTGTTTTTTTAATTCAATTCTACAGCATTTATTGACTGCCTATTATATGCCAGACACAAAACAGACCAAATCCCTGCCTTCATAGAGCTTCATTATGGTGGGGAGAAACAGACCAAAAAAATAAACAAACATAATAAAATAAGAATAGTATATTAGAGTATTTTAATTACTGTGTGTGGAAACGAGCAGATCTGGAGGATCATGGATGCTGGAGGAGGCCTTCTGAATGGACTCCGGAATATGTTATACTTCTTCCTTTCTCATTTCTCTCTCTCTCCCTCCCCCGCCTCACTAAATGCCCAGTTGTGACCCAGGTGCTGTCCTAATGCCTTCTGTGTTTCCAGACGCCCGACAGCAGGAGTACCCCAACCTCCATGCCATGGCCCGCCTCTGAAAGTTAGTGGGCATCCTTCCCACCACGGGCTATACACCAGCAGGCAGCACCCTTCACTCATTCTGTGATAGCTCCATCCCCAGGCCAGACTCACTTCCTCTCTGAAATCCTGAGTTCAGAAGAGAGAGAAGTTCCTCCTCCTTCATCTATTCTGGCCAGAGCAACCCTGAAAACACCATCACCCCAGCTCCATCCTCCCCAGGCTCCCTGCCCTGCCCCCACATTTACATGCATTTATCAGTGACCTGCAGGGGTTCTTGCCAAATATTTCCAGGCATAACATCTGCCTTGGTCTGAAGCTTTCTGGATCCTGGGGAGGTTTTCCTTAGCCTCCGCATCCTGCCATTTCACAGATTATTGTCTACTTCAGCTCTCCTGCCACTACCATTGCTGGTTCTAAAACACTAAGCCTCTTTTTTAAGCCTGCATTTATTCTTATAATTAGAAACATTCTAACTTTTCCTCCCAGGTAACTTCACCATCTCAAATACCAACAAGAGTTATTAGGCCATAAGGATCCACACCTGAGTGTGATGGAGCCTAAAGAAATCCCAGTTTTCTTCCACAAGGAATATAGTGCTTCCTCCACCACAGTAAGTACTGCTGTATATATAATTAATCATGGTTTTCAAACAGATTTTCTTATTATGAAAGTACTGCGGGTCGTTAGAGAGAAAATAGAAAATACAGATGAGAAAAGCAAAGCCCCCCGTGTAGCGGTTAGTCTCTAAGAGGCCCCCAGTGATCCTCCTCCTGGTACTCACATCCTTGTGAAATCCCCTCCATACTGTGGGCTGGACCTAGTAACTCACTTCTAATGAACAGAATACAGAAGAAGGCATGGCTATCACTTCCAAGATTAGGTGTGTAGAAGAGAGTTAACAGAGCAGGCCTGAGACTGCTATCCTTAGAGAGGCCTGCTTGCAAGGCTGACCTGTGGCCAGCACCTGGGAACCTGGATTTCACGATGAAAGTTTCCCACTGTTCCCTGATAAGAAAGGCTCGCTGTGCCTAAACTGTCTGTGCAAGCAATATGTTTATGTTAAACACCAGCCTCCCTTCTAGGAGTCTGGAATTTTGATATGAACTAGGCAGAGGGTGCCCACGTGTCCAGCCCGCAGTAAAAACTCTGGGCATTGAGTCTTTAATGAGGGTCCCTGGTAGATAACATTTCACACTTGTTGTCACAACTCACTGCTGGGTGAATTCAGTGTGTCCTGCATGATTCCACTGGGAGAGGACTCTTGGAAGCTTCTGCCTAGTTTCCTCCAGACTTCATCTCATGTACATTTTCCCTTTGCTGATTTTGTGTTGTGTCCTTTCACTGTAATAAGTCATAGTCTAAATGCTATAACTATATAGAATATGACTATGTGCTGAGTCCTATAAGCCCTCCTAGCCAACCGTCAAACCTGGGGTGGGTCTGGGGGACCCCCAACATATTAGGCTAGCAAAAGACTAAGATTTCTCTCTTTCTGTGTGTCTGTCTGTCTTTCTCCCCTTCCACTCTCTCTCTTTCTCTCTGCCTCTCTTTCCTCTCTCTCTTCCTCTCTCTCTCACACACACACACCCTTCCTTAGTTGAGCCCTGAGATGACTAAGGCACAGCCACAACCTTGACTGCAGCCTTGTGAGGCACTCTGAGCGAGAGGACATGCAACTAAGCTGCATCTAGATTCCTGACCTATAGAAACTGTGAGATAGTAAGTGCTTGTTGCTTTAAGCTGCTAAATTTTAAGGTAATTTGTTACACAGCAATAGATAACTAATATACCTCCTGTCCCTAGAGATCACTGATGTTTATATTTTAAGGTATGTCTCTTCAAGGATATGTGTGTGTGTGTGTGTGTGTGTGTGTGTGTGTGTGTGTGTGTAGAGAGAGAGAGAGAGAGAAAGAGAGAGAGACTAAGTGTTCTAGTTGAAACTGAATTCTTATTTTTGGAAACATCCTTTGTAAAAAGCAAAGGCATGGGGCAGAGGTACAATATTTCCTTTTATTACTACAAGAAATATTTGTATTCCAGAATGATAACTGATGTTTCAAACTCTCTTTGTTCTGGGGAGTAGAGGGAGTAAAGGGAAGGGTCTCTTTAATGGCCTTTTGGTCCTGCAATCATAAGATCTCACCCTGAAATGGGGAGGTTTCACACACTAAGTTAAATCACTCAGCATAATAGGGTAAATGTTATTATCCTCAGTGTGGGTACAATTAATTTCTACAAACTATATTTCCTTTTAGGAAAGCTATTTTCCCCTCTCCAGGGCCTCAGAGGGATTGGTGGCAAGGACTCCTAGGAGGGGAGATAAGCTGGGTATATTTTCTTCTATGATGCTTTTCTGGGGGAAAATACACAAACTTCTAATCTTGCACCACCTCCTGTAATGCTCTGAGAAGAGAACGTTATCTCCTGTAGTATTCTTGCCAAAAATGAATAACCTGAATTTAATCAGGAGGAGACATCAGACAAACCCAAACTCACACACATTCTACAAAATAACTATCTAACAATCTTCAAAAGCATGTCTTGCAAGACAAAGAAGACTGACTCCAGCTTCAAGGAGGTTAAGGAAATATGACAACTAAATGCACTAGGGGATCCTGGGTTGGATCCTGGACCAGAAAAAGGACATCAGTGGGGCAACTAGAGAAAGTCGAATGATTTGCTTTTAAATTAAATTTCAATTTAATTCTATAGAATTAACCTATAGATTAATAGTATCATATTGATGTTAAGTTAATTTCCTGGTTTTGATCATAGGGCTATGGTTTCTAAGAAGTTAATATTAATATTTAAAGAAGCTGAGAGAAGGGTATAGGGAAGCTTTGTAAGATTTTTGCAACTTCTTTTGTAAGTCTGAAATTCTCCAAAATGAAACATTAAAAAATATTAATGATGTAAATATTTATTAAGTGGGGATGACTGTCTTCTTCCTCCATCCCTTTTTCTTCCTTCTTCAAAGTACCACCTCTCCTTGGCTGTCCTGGCTTCTCAGAAGAAGGGTGGGGTAAGGAAGGTATTGGCAAAAGAAAAGAAATTATATTTTTTAGGCCAGCACATCCTCTTCTGGGGATGAAGGGGAAGACAGGGATTTTATCATGCAGATTGCCTATTAGGGGCTGGGGGGCTGGGGTGGGAACAGAGTGGGCCCATGTGACAGACTACATCATTGGTGCTGACCAGAAAATTCCAGAATGGTTAATTAGGATTACATTTCTGGGGAAGGTCAAAACTACAATTAAGTCAGGTATTAAGTCTAGGTTTGGCATGGGCTTCAACTCAAGTGATCCCATTTTAGCGCTGTGGTTTTTCTTTTTAACACCAAGTAACCTTTTTAAGAATAAACAAAGAAGATGACAAGCTTTAGGGGTACCTTTACTACCCTCCAAGGGCTGTGGAGAACAAGTCAGGGTGAGACCTGCTCCCTCCTCTTCCCAGGGACACTGCCCCACAATCCCGTAAGTCTTACTGGCACTAGCAACTGCAGTGGGCCTTCTGTTTTCAGAACTCTCTAGACTCTACATTGTGGGCACCAGGCTTTCTGTCCATACTTCCTCACCTCAGGGGCCCGGGTTGGCCTTTCCAAGGACTTCTTCATCATGCTGAACTTTGGTGACAGCACAGTGTGGGCCTATGGGTTCTGCCACTCAGCAAACCTCCAACAGCTAGTTTCCCTTCTCATGGGTCCCCACTCTTTGCATTTGGCATCAAAGAAGGAAAAGCATTCCCTTCCCCCTGGTAAGATACCAGCTCCTCACTGCACACTTGGCCTGAGTGCTAGGAAGACCACTCTTCCCTCGCCTCCAGTCCTCTTCCCAAATAGCCTCAGGAGGGGCCAGTGGGAGAGCAGTGGGTGGTGGCAGGCCCCATCCTGCTGCTTCTTGATTAACCTGGCACCGAGGGTCTGGCCCAAATCTTCAGGAAGCGCTGCTTAACTTCTTGTTTCAGACTTGGGCCATAGCCACCATTCAAGACCACAGCACAGGTCCCACCCTCTGAATGAATGAACGAATGAGTTTTGGCATCAGACAAAACTGGATTCCAATCACGACTCCTCTATTTACCATGTAAGTGACAACTTTTCTAACTATAAATTGTCATTCCTTCTGTTCTGGCCTCTAGGAAACCCTGAGCTAAATCTATGGCCACATCTAGCAACTCTGCCAGTGTGCTGTGCATTTCTGGTAGCTTAATATTCTTTCCATGCTTTGCCTTCACTCTTTGTCTCTGCATCAAGTTTTATTGTTTTCCTTTTGAATCCTAAGTGCTTTTGTTAACTATCTCAAATCCTTCAAAGAACAGCAGGGAGTGAAATAAATAAACTTAACTTCCCTGAGACTGTGTTTCCTCATCTAGAAAAGATGATGAAAATATTTGCTACCTCACAGGCTCACGGGGAGGGTAGGTTAAGTCAGCCTTCGTAATGGCCCAGCAGAGGGCCTGGAGCAGATCGGGGGCGGGGGGGGGCTCCCCAGGTGCTGGGCTCCTCCCCACCAACCTTGCCTCCTTTCAGCCAAGTCGAAGGACCTCGAGGACTCAGACTGCGTTTCACAGAGAAGTATTTCTTATTGATTGCTTTTGCCCAGGATAGACTGCTAGAGTGGGAGCTTGTTGGACAGCCCTGGGCTGATCATCCATGAAAGACAGGCACCAGCAGGAGAGGGGCAGGGGCAGGAGAGGATAACGCTTGCACTATGGACCTGGGGTGAGTCCCATGTGGGTGTGGATACATTTCCAGTATAGATCTCCCCATTTAATCATGCTGCAAAAGCAGGCACAAATCTTACTTCCTCCTGTTTATTGACGGGGTCCCCCACCCTGTTTTCAATACTAGTTAACCTTTTTGCCATCAAACTGTGGGCATAAGGCCCAAAATTCCTTCCACTGCAGGTCACAAGGCCCTGTAAAGCATGTTGCCCTGGAATTCTCAGAGCTGGCCTTCATGTTCTTTCTGGAAGGTGCCCTGGTAATGATGTGGAAGGAGGTGGTGGGGAAGAATTTGTGCTGGGTTTTGCTTGTAAGCAAACTGGGGATAGGGGAGGGAGAGGCAGGAGGGAGTGGAGGAGACAGAGTGCCCCCTTCGGTCCTGTGCCTACAGGGTAGTTTGGGAGTCAGAGATTTCCCCGCATTCCTTTTCTCATAAAGCTGCACAAAGCCTGGAATGAAAACATCCCTCCCTCTCCAAGCTCTGAGCTGACGGGCATTGTCCTAAAACACGGTTGCCCAGACATCACCCACAAGGCCCTTCCATCACACCCAACCACGTCAGTCACCCCAGCTTCAGGAAAAGCCTGAATAAACAGGTGAATCAAGCCTCACAGGGACAGGGAAGCTTTACAGGTTTTTCATTAAGCATGTTCGGGAGGGGAAGGGTAGGATACATTTTTCTTTCATCCACAATGGAGCTAAAATCTTCTCCTCTGTGATGTGATCTTCTGACTCTTGTAATGCTCCAAGTATAATACAAACTAAAGGGGGCATCAGTAACATGGGCAACAAGAAGCCGGTGAGGCCCCCAAAGACACGATGAAGCTGGCAGTGGTTTTCCCACATGTTGTGGAGGCCCATCTGGGCTTCCCGGTAGAAAAACACTGCACATTTAAAGAATTATCACTTAATCATGTTAGCAGATTGGGGCTTTATAAAAGTGTAGGGTCACTTCTTGGCAATCCTGAACTGTCTTGACAAGGAAAATAAGCCAAAACACATATTAGCCCTATGGACCGCCCTTCCAGGGTACAGCCTTATAGGAACACCTCCCTGTAACTGACAGAGGAGAATTCTTAGACATATGTGGGCTAAAACACCAGCGGGTGTCCTGGTGACATTATGAAACCTAAGACAGGGCTTCAGTGGCCTGTGCAGTCAGCAAACAGACCAAGGAGAATTATGGCCCATCATTCAAAGTCCAGCAGGGTGGCCATCCATTATTGCCCTTCACCACAGGGAGCCCAACAGCTGAGGTTTTTTAAAATCACACTCACCTAGGCCTTCCATTTTGCACATAATTTTTTTAGCACTAGGCATTTATAAAACCAGGAGGCAGCTTAACATTCCCATGGGCCCCACTTTCAAGTGCAAGAAACGTGAATGCCAAAAAGGGCTAGCCGCTTTGCTGGTTATATCACAACCTCCAAATTCTAGTTCTGTGCCTGGAGTATGGGGAGTTCCGAGTCCTTGAAGAAATCTAAGATCAGTGAAAACAAGCAAAGGGCAAGCTTACAGGAAAGGAAAGATAACCTGCAAGAAAGATGTTGAATCACTATGAAAGGAAGAAGAGACTAACTCATCCGGTCAATGTACAGGTGCTACTGATATGAGGAAGACCACCCTTGTGGCAAGGGCTGTTAGTCCCGAGCAGGTGGCCGATAGAGTCAGAAAGCCCTTTAAGAGGACTTCCTGGAGGCACAGTGGTTAAGAATCCACCTACCAAAGGAGGGAGTATAAGAAAGAAGTATGTGTTCCTGAGTAGCGGGGGTCCCATCCTACTGCTTGGCAGCAGAGCCAGGGAGGTGGAAAGTAGAGAGAGCTCAGGCACCGAGTCTTTGCAAAGACCCTATGGCCCAACAGTGCCTGGAGTAGCAGAGCTCCTGTGTCCATGCAGGTTGTGCAGGTAGATCACAGGGGACAGGTGGGGCCACCCTATTCCCCATGTCTCACCACTGTATATGTTTCCTTGAACCTTCCTGGGGTGGTAAAGAATCTTCAAGAATGACTTCGATTAAATTCTCTGCCTGCTGGGCAGATTGAGGTCTCCAGGTTAGAAGTTAAACTGAGTTATAGAAAATAACCAGACATTTCTTGCACATCTAAGTTTGGTGACTGACATTCATATCTGATGCACAAGTGTGATTTGCTTAATCATTCTTTGGCTGCATCCAGGCTTTATCCATAAGCTAAGAAGAAAATGAAGCCCCCCATTCTAAATTTATATTATTAACTTTTAGGAATTAAATTCAGACTTTATATTAAATCCTACTAAGTTAAAAAAAAGAATCCACCTACCAATGAAGGGGACAGGGGTTCAAGCCCTGTCCAGGAAGAACCCACATGCTGCGGAGCAACTAAGCCCATGCACCACAGCCACTGAGCCTGTGCTCTAGAGCCTGCAAGCCACAAATACTGAGCCCATGAGCCTAGAGCCCGTGCTCCACAACAAAGAAAAGCCACTGCAATGAGAAGCCCATGCACTGCAATGAAGAGTAGCCCCCGCTCACCGCAACTAGAGAGAAAGCCTGCATGTGGCAATGAACACCCAACGCATCCAAAAATTTAAAAAATAAAATAAAATAAAAAAAGAAAGTCCTTTAAGAAAGAGATAGGCAAACACTTTCTGGAATAGTTGAAGCTCAGACCCCAGAGTCTAGAAACTGATGCATGCCAGTTAATGATCTTAGCCTATGGTTCCATGTCTAAAAACAGAGGTAAACAAAGAAAACAGCCTTTTAAAAAAAAGTCATAGCAATAGCTAAAAGAGGGAAACAACCCAAATGTTCATCAACAGAGGAATGGCTAAACAAATTATAGTACATCAATACAATGGAATATTATTCGGCCATGAAAAATAATGAAGTACTAGGACTTCCCTGGCAGTCCAGTGGTTATGACTCTACGCTTCCACTGCAGGGGGTTTGGGTTCAATCCCTGGTCAAGGAACTAAGATCCCACATGCCGTGCCACGCAGCATGGCAAAAAATAATAATAATAATGAAGTACTGATACATGCTACAATATGCATGAAGCTTGAAAATAATCATGCTAAGAAACCAAACACAAAAGGCCATATGTTGTATGATTTCATTTATATTAAATTTCCAGAATAGGTAAATCCATAGAGACAGAAACCAGATTAGTGGTTGCTGGGCCCTGGAAGGTGGGGAATCGGGGAAGAATGGGGAGTGACTGCTTAAGGGGTACAGGGTTTCTGTTTGGGGTGATAAAAACATTCTACAACTAGATTGAGGTAATGGCTGCACAACATTAGAAACGTATAAATGCCACTGAACTGTACACTTTAAAATGGTTGTGTGTTATATGAATTCCACCTTAAGTTTTAAAAAACTCTCAGCATCACTCAAATGAATGATCTTCATGCGTTAGAGAGGGTGGCTGCTAGAGCACATGAGGGAGGTGTGATGGAAGCAGGAGAAATTAAGCATCTGAAGACACTAAAAGCATCAGAGGACAGGCCACTGGGCAGAGAGTAGCTCAGCACAAATTTTGCAGGCTCTGTGGTCCAGGAAAAGGCCCTGGGCATATCCAGTGAAAAGACATTTAGCAGGTCTTCCCTTGCTGGGGAAGGGCTTGAGAAAACATATTTTTGCCAAAGTCCAGACCCTTTCTTGGTGGCCCAGCCGAAGAAGGCGTGGCCCTGACTGTCAATCCCCTAGGACAGCTTTGCTAGACAGAGACCTCATTTGCATAATACCACTGAAGAAAGAGAAAGACCATGCAACAGGCAGAGCAGAGCCCAGATGAAGCTCCAGCCCCTTCTCAAATTCGTGACGGGGGAGGAGGGCACAGCACTGCCTGAACTGGGCCTCTCTCCCTATTCAGAGCACACAACTCAGCAGAGCCAGCCTCCTCCAGCCCACCACACACCATCTCTTACAGGGTCAGGCACCTCCTTCTTCCTGTCTGCCCCACAGGCCATGAGCACCCACCCAAAAGCACTAGAGAACAGTGGCAGTGACTGAAAAATTATTATCAAAATAATCTTATCTCAGGGTGCTTTATGATACCTCTTCAAATGACTTTTAAAAAAAACAAGATTTTAGGTAGAAAAATGTCATGCTCTTATCTTCTTGGCAGTGAGCTTTCCACTGAAATAAAAATACTGAGTAAACAGATTCAGTTACTCTAAGAGAAAAATGTTACATAACAACATTTATGGCTCCAAAAAGTATTTTAAATATTTATCAATTTTGACATATACATAGTCCCAAAATGTCTGAAATGAATAACCTGCCTTTTCTATGTGTTCTCCATGGCCACGTCTGGGGGAAAAAATGTTTAAATAATGAATATAAATGTTTGAAAAATCAATTTTATGACTCCACTAGACTAAATTTCATAAATGATTAGAATTCCTTAACGATGCTCATGAGTATGGAGTTGAGTAACTACACAGTGTATTGCTCCTTAGATTTCTATCTGAGGACTTTCCTATTATTTGCCAGTTGAGTGGCTGTGGTTTTCTATTGCTGTTATATCAAGGAAGTAGGTAGATGCATAAATGGATTGATTGATGATGATAATGACAGTGAAGATATTTTTAATTTTTTATGTTCTTTGAAAATTCTAGCTCTTGCCCTTTTCCAATTGCTTTTTAAAAAAATTTCCTCTGACATTTAAAGAATGCAAGTTCTCTTTAGACTGAATTAAATGCTAAACGCAAACAAGAAAGTAGGGTAGCTGAGATTGTCATGGTCAGGTCAACCTGACCACTTCACCTCATGGGGCAGAAACTGATGCTGTGGCAATAGTTGACTGATGCTGTGGGTTGAATTGTGTCCCCCGGCAAATTCATGTGTTGAGGTCCTGGCCCTCAGTACTTCAGAATGAGACCTTATTTGGGAATAGGGTCATTGCACATGTAATCAGTTAAGATGAGGCCATATTGGGGTAGGGTGGGGCCCTAATCCACTATAACTGGTGTTCTTATAAAAGGGGATAAAGGGGGAAATTTGGACACAGACATGCACACAGGGAGAATGCCATGTGAAGATTAAGACAGAGATGGGGGTGATTTCTACAAGCCAAGGAATTCCAAAGATTGCCAGCAAACCACCAGAAGCTAGCAAAAAGGCATGGAACAGATTCTTCCTCACGGCCCTCAGAAGGACCAACCCTGCCAAGACTCTGATCTCAGACTTCTAGCCTCCAGAACCATAAGAAAATAAATTTCTATTATTTAAGCCAGTTTTGGTACTTTGTTACAGCAGCCCTAGAAGCTAATACATCTACTTACCCAACAGCCATTCCTCTCTACTTTCTTATTGAGTCTTGATGTCATTCATGGAGCTACAGGCTCAGAAAAAGGGAGGCCCTCTCTAGGCCCAGGAAAGGAACCATGATAGGTCTAAACCAAAATGGTAGCCCCATAGGCATTGGCTAGTGATTGGTTTAGAGATGAGCATGTGACTTGCTTCTAGTCAAAGAGAAGTAAGGTAAACCTTTTGGAAGTTTCTGAGAAGGATTTTTCTCCTGGATGAAAGAGAAAGAGAAGAAGAAAGGGAGAGGGAGAAGAAAGAAAGGAGGGGAAGAGGGGGAGAAACGTAGGAAAAGGGGAGAGACAGATGGGGAGAGGGGGGAGGGAGGGATGGAGGGAGGGAAGAAGAGAAAAATACCCTTTCTTTCCCTCTTGGAGCCCTGTTGGAACCTCAGAGCTGTGATGACCATTTTGTGATCTTGACAAAAAAACAGCCAGAAGCATTAAAGAATCACCAACTCAGAGGGTTGACCTGATGAACAAATTCTGAAACTGCCGACCACCAACTCCTTATTAAGAGTACATTTTCTTTGCTTTAAGCCACTCGTAGTCCAGTTAACTGGCAAATTGCAGAAAAAGGCAGCCCACCCAGTGTGTATGGACATGTGTGCCACAGGCTTTGAAAGGACACCTTGTGGCTTCTCTTCAGGCTGTGCCACTGAGTGCCCTAATCAGGGTTGGCAAAACTAGAAAGAATTCTTTCTCTGTCTGGAGTGATGGGTAGTTTAGATTTTAAAATACATTCTTCTGCAGCTACGTTTTTTCTGCTTTGCTATTTTTACTCCTATTTGCTAAGGCACACATTTATGTTATTATAGAAAGTATAACTCATTTAATGAGACCCAACAAACTGCCTGCTATGAAAGGCCTTCTGTGTTTCTGCAGTGGTGGAGAGGAGTCCGGGGGTGTGGGGAGGTTGTTTTTAAGCATCCCCAGCTTTTGAATGTGAAGAGAACATCATCCTGTTGAGTCTACTTAGGAGGCCTCTGCACACAGTTACTTTCTGTCTCATTTTATCAACATCTCTCTGGGTGGTAGGCATCAACTGTTGCTAAAAACTGCCCACTTGATACATCCTGGGGCTTTGCTGTTTAGTTATTTTATGACTATGTCAGACTGATGTCTAACTTTCAGGTGAATGTCAACTCCAGTGCTAACCCTTGAGAAATCTAGCTTGGTTCAGGGACTCCTTGGAATGGGACACAGTCCTACCCCTCAAGGAGTTTATAATCCATGGAGGAAAAAGCATCTACAATGTATGGAGCATAGGTTATAGACCCTGAACTGTGCTAAGTTTAAATACATCATCTCACTTATACATCATCTCATTTATACACCTAAGCTCGTTTAACTAACCTTACTCGGTGTCTTGTGCAAACACACAGCACAGAAAATGTGCAGAAATGTCACCTAAGCCAGACTAACAGGCCCAAGTCACCCTGGCCACCAGTGAATTTGTACAATCACAGAGTAAGATCAAGGGGTATGATCTGGTCATGCCGTTCTCAGGTGGCTCCATAGGAACAGGAGGAATATCATCTGCAGCAAAGTGGACTCTGCAATGGTCAGGAAGTAGAGGGCTAGGGAATGGTACCTAGAGAGACTGCCTGAGCAACAGTGCTCACAGGAGGAAGGGAGCCATCATGGGGACCCTCAGAGGAGGACATGGGCCTGGACAGAAATGAGAAGGAGCCTAAGCTGGTTAGGAGAAACTTTCCCTCTAAAGTTCTGAAATGCCATATCCCCCAGAGAAATTTCTTTCCCTAGTGTGCAAGGCCCAAAGGGCACCTACATCCAAAATCATCAGGAGAGTTGTTAAAAATATGGATTCCTTGAACCCTTTCTCTGACCTACCAAATCATAACTTGGGAGGCTTGAGCCTGGAAAGACTCTAATGAGCCATCTTGGTAAACCTCATGCAAGCTAAAGTGAGAACCACTGCCCCAGACAATGGCCCAAGCACCAAGCCAAACATTTATTCATTCAATAAACATTACTGTACACCTCCGTGTGCTAAGCCTAGTGCTGGGAGATAAGTAAGACTAACTACCCTCATTACCCTCATTACCATGAGCAATAAAAAGAGAATCATGCATATGTCTATTTTTGGAATACACTATATTTCCAAGGTCACCAAAGTATACAAGAAAAACTATTCTTATTATGGCTTAATTGACAGAAGGAAGACCTGGGAACCTCATGGGCTCAGATGTGAACACTGAAGAGGTCTGAGTAAGTAGCTCTGGAGGGCTATTCTGAGCTTCATTAAAAGATACCCCTGTTGCAAAGAGTTTTGTCCCCTTTTCTCTTCTACAAAAGTGTGAAAACGAAGAAATATTAAGGAAATGCAATTGGGAAAATGAGACTGTTTTTAAAAGTCATCTGCAGAAATGGACAAAAACAAAGGAAATTCTGTGACTGAGTCTGCCCCTGTATTCCAAATCCCTACTCATTTTCCTTCTTATTTCTTCTTCAAAAATAATATTGCAAGGTAAGGATAGAGTCAGCCTTCCTGTAGATGGTCCTGGTGTCAGCCCTGGATAACACACTCCATCAAACCAGAAGCATTCAGGCAGGCACAAATGAATCTCAGGAGGCAGCCTTCACAGTTCGGAACAAATCTGACTAATCTAGTAAAAAGAAATATCTAACCCAAAACATATGCACTTAGATATAACTCTATAAAGCCAATGCTAATTAATCCTCCTGCTCATGTAAAATGGCAAAGGAATTCACAATATTGCCAAGTCTCAAAAAGTCTTTTAATTGCACTGCAATTCTTTCCAAGCAGCAGGCATCTGAGCCACATGTGGCTGCACACCCTACTCACACGCGGATTCACCCTTCATGCAAAGCACTTGGCACTCAGCCTCACAACCATGTTTTGTTGAAGCCTGCTACACATCTCCCCACAAACTGCTCAGAAACCAGCAAGGCAAATCCTGTTTACCTTTGTAAAAGATCAACTGCTGAACACTGCAGGTACCCCAGGAACCCTTCAAGTCCCCTCTGGCATTTACCTTCCTGGGAAGATATTTTTGTTTGTTCTTTATGCTAGGAAAGGAATTAATTTAGATTAAAAGTGTGGGCTATGGGTACCTTGCCTTCCATTTGGGAAAGGTCATTAAGTACGTTCTTGAGGGACAACGAAGTGGACTTGCCTTTTTGATTCTAAGGCTAAAATGAAAAGCACGGTTAGGTAGGGTTCCCTTAAATACAAACTCTGGGACAGACTCCTGGGCATACTGGATGGAATATGCTGGTGAGGTGCTCAAACCACCACCACCGAGAGTGAAGGGCATCCCAGGAAGCCCCCGTCCCTTCTCCCACCCCTGCGCAAGCACAGGGCTTTAGGGTCTCAATGGGACGTGAGTTCTGGGGGCATTCTGTTTCCAGACTAAACCCTGACACTGGATTTTCCATCTTCCCTGGCTGGGAGCCTCCAGATGTTTCCAACTCCCAGAGACAGGATTATTCTGCTGGAGAACCAGGAGCCAAACCTTTCTGAGAGGCCCCAGCTAAAAAAGCTGTGACTCATGATCACATGTGTTCTACAAATTAGCAGGTTAAATGACAGAATAAGTAGTTATTGAGCACCTACTATGTATAAAGCAATGCTATCCTAGGGGCTCTGGAAGGCATGAATGAATCAAAGATTCTGTTCTCAGGGAACTTAAATTTGGGGACAAGGAGGAGAGAGGGCCAAGGGCATGTGAATAAACACACATTACCACTAGGTTTGGGGTGGGAGGGTAGCACTGATGACACCTGAGCTTTCCAAGTGGTTCATTACATTTGGAAGTTTTATCAACATTGTGAAGTTTCTGGACCTCCGTCCTGGAACAAAGAACTAGTTATGAGGCCCTCAAGGCTTTGGGATTCCATGTTCTGCAGCGATGGTTCTGTTTAAAAAAATACAGGGCTAAAGTTCCTGAAACTTCAAAGTCCTGATGCTCCCTCCCTCTAGACCACCATCGTGGAATTTAAATAGGGGGCAATAGATTAGACTAAACAGAATCCACTGTCTTCTTCAAATCCACCTCCCCTACCATTATTCCCCTGGTCCCACCCTGCCTCTAACCCAGACTATTTCATAAGATAAATTAAAGGAGAAAACCACATTAATAGGAAACCTTGTCTCGGTCAAAGCTGCCATATATAGTTGTATTCAACTGAGTCTATGTGGATGGTGACCCTAGAGCTGTCTGGGACACAACCTGCAACTGTACATGCGTCCCCCAAAGTGGCAGCTGGTTCTCATGCCATTCTTGGCCATGGTCTCCATAAACTGGGCAAGGCAGAGGTGGTGAAACTCCCAGCAGCTTAGGGAATCCTTAACCTGAGGAAAGTCAGACAAGAAGAATAGCTCTAGGACCACCTTACATGTCCAGACCTGAGCTGTCCTCAAAGGCTCGAGTTCAACTAGGCCTGATGAAATTTTCTCAGATTACCTTGAGTTAAAATTTTTTAATTACTCCATTCTTCTGAGAATTCTTCCTTGACCTTCTCAGCTAAAGTTGCTCCCTCCGTGTTTCACTAGTTTATACCATCCTGGTTTTGTTTCCTTTATAATACCATAATTTGTAAACAATAGATTTGACCACTTACTTGAGTTTTTCTGTCTCTTCCCTCTAGACCTTAACGGCAAGCTCCACGTCTGTCTTGATCACTGCTTTATCCTCAGCTGAGAACAGTTCCAGATGTGTGATAGGTACTCAGAGAAATGTTTTCTGATTAATAAATGACTGACAGGAAACGACAAAGGACATATACCATAAAGGTCAAGTTTCCCTTCATTCAGACATGAACCCAGCAGAAATAGCAAATTATGAGGACAACAGTCATATAGTGTGCACAGAGAAGTTAATTAAGTCTTTAAACATACATGTAATTTTGTATCTAGAACTCGACCTAAACTTTTCTTCCCCATCATCTAGTTGAAGGATTGGACTGAACAGTCTCTGAGATCCCTTTCAGCTCTAACATAGCATGACCTAGGATGCACATCTGGGGAGACCAATCCACTTCCCACCTCTGATCTCTTTAAACCAGAAACAGGGCTAGTACTGCCATCAACTGCAGAGAGGAACAGCTTGTTCCTAAGATAACGGAAAACAAGTCAATACTGACATTATTTTTGAGACACTTCTGCTCCGGGTAGTACTGGCTCTGACTCAGATACACACATTATACTTTCCTTATAACGCCTAAAGGCAGGATGTGGTTCAGCTTAAGTATGTGTCCTTGGAGAGGTCTAACTATAAGTGACCTCCGAGTAGATCGTTACGTCATGTTCTCCCAATAATTGTCCTTGGATGGCTCATTATTCATGGACCACAATGACCCAAAGCACTATTCTCTCCACCTGTTCCCTGAGCATGCTGCCTCTCTCCCCTCACGTACTGGGCATTTTTTGTTTGCACCACGCAGCTTACACCTTCCCTGTCTCTTGGAAAGAGAAGTTTAATTCTCATTCAAGTATCTACCTGCATATCTACCAGATGCACTGGGAAAAACTGACCCTACTTCTAGCTCTATGGGTGAATCTTGACTAACTTAAACCACAAACGGCTGAGTGTGCTCAGAGTGGCTGAGCACCAGGGGACACTCCTGGTTATGTCATCCTGCAGTTCCAGTGAGAGGAGGGAGCTGTCCTCCCTAGTGAGTTACTGTAGCTCCATCCCTGACAGCTAGATCTCAGCTGTGGGTTCTTCTGGGAACTCTGTAGAGTTCATAGCAAAGGTCCAGATCCCAGTCCTGAAGACCAGGGAGCTCTACCCTTGGATGGCTAGTTTAGTAGTAAAGCCTGGATCTAGTCTCAAGGTTCATGGGACAAGATCAAGAAGTGACAATTCCTAGAAGAGAACAAAACCCAAAAATACCCCTATCTTACACCACTCATAAAAATTAATCCCAAATGGATTAAAGACTTAAACATAAGGCCTGATAACTGTAAATTCCTAGAAGAAAACATAGGGAAGATCCTTGACACTGGCCTTGGCAATGATTTTTTGGACACGGCACAAAAAGCACAAGCCACCAAAGCAAAAAATCAACAAGTGGGACAACATCAAACTAAAATCTTCTGCACAGCAAAAGAAACAATCAACAAAATGAAAAAGTCACCTATGGAATGGTAGAAAATATATGCAAACCATGTATCAGATAAGAAGTTAATATCCAAAATATATTTTAAAACTCATACAACTCAGTAACAAACTAAAAAATATATCTGACTTAAAAATGGACAGAGGAACTAAAAATAGAACTACCATACGACCCAGCAATACCACCACTGGGCATATACCCTGAGAAGACCATAATTCAAAAAGAGTCATGTACCACAATGTTCATTGCAGCTCTATTTACAATAGCCAGGACATGGAAGTGACCTAAGTGTCCATCGATAGATGAATGGATAAAGAAGATGTGGCACATATATACAGTGGAATATTACCCAGCCATAAAAGGAAACGAAATTGAGTTATTTGTAGTGAGGTGGATGGACCTAGAGTCTGTCATACAGAGTGAAGTCAGTCAGAAAGAGAAAAACAAATACCGTATGCTAACACATATATATGGCATCTTAAAAAAAAAAAAAAAGGTCATGAAGAACCTAGGGGCAGGACGGGAATAAAGACACAGACCCACTAGAGAATGGACTTGAGGACACGGGGAGGGGAAAGGGTAAGCTGAGACAAAGTGAGAGAGTGGCAAGGACATATATACGCTACCAAATGTAAAATAGATAGCTAGTGGGAAGCAGCTGCACAGCACAGGGAGATCAGCTCGGTGCTTTGTGACCACCTAGAAGGGTGGGATAGGGAGGGTGGGAGGGAGGGAGATGCAAGAGGGAAGAGATATGGGGGTATATGTATATTTATAGCTGATTCACTTTGTTATAAAGCAGAAACTAACACACCACTGTAAAGCAATTATACTTCAATAAAGATGTTAAAAAAATAAAATAAAATAAATGTGCATGTTTATTTGCTAACAAAAAAAAATGGACAGAGGAACTGAATAGACATTTTCCCAAAGAACACATCCAAATAGCCAACAGGTATATGAAAAGAAGCTCAATGTCACTAATCATCAGGAAATGCAAATCAAACCCACAATGAGATATTGCCTCATACCTGTTAGAGTGGCTATCATTAAGAAGACAAGAGATAAGTGTTGGCAGGGATGTGGAGAAAGGGAACCCTTCTGCACTGTTGGAATGTAAATTTGGTGTAGCCACTATGGACAAGAGTATGAAGATTCCTCAAAAAGTAAAAACAGAACTACCACATGATCCAGCAATCTCACTTCTGCCTGTATATCCAAAGGAAATGAATACAGGATATCTAAACTTTAAAGGATATCTGCACTCCCATGTTTATTTCAGTATCATTCACAATAGCCAAGACATGGAAACAACGTGTCTGTCAGATGAACAGATAAAGATGTGGTATATATAGTGTATATACACAGTGTATATACACAATGAAATATTATTGTCATGAGAAAGAAGAAAGTCTTGCCATTAGTGACAACATGGTTGGAAATTGAGGTCATTATACTAAGTGAAATAAGTCAGAAAGACAAATACTGTATGATCTCATTTATATGTGGAATCTAAAAAACAAACAAACAAAACAAACAAACAAAAAACTGAACTCACAGAAACAGAGAGTAGAATGGTGGTTACCAGGGTCTGGAGATTGCAGGGAATTGGGAGATGTTTTTTAAGTGTACAACATTACAACTAGTAGATTTAAAAGTCCTGGAGATCTAATGCACAGCATAATGATTATAGTTAACAATAGATATATTATAAACTTCAAAGTTGCTAAGAGACTAGATCTTAATTGTTCTCACCACAAAAAAAGAAATGATAATTGTGACATGATAATAGTGTTAGCTAACACCACGTGGTAATCATATTGCAATATATGTGTATCAAATCAACACACTGTACATCTTAAACTCACACAATGTTATGTATCAATTATATCTCAATTTTTAAAAAAAATAAATACTAACCCCCCCTCAAAAAATAAAACTCTCACACAATCAGAAAGACAGGAACAGCCAAAGCCAAAAAAGGCAATGAAACTAGCATATAAAGATACTCAACATCACTAATTATTAGAGAAATGCAAATCAAAACTACAATGAGGTATCACCTCACACCAGTCAGAACGGCCAACATCAAAAAATCTACAAACAATAAATGCTGGAGAGGATGTGGAAAAAAGGGAACCCTCCTACACTGTTGGTGGGAATGTAAATTGGTACAGCCATTATGGAGAACAGTACAGAGGTTCCTTAAAAAACTAAAAATAGAGCTACCATATGATCCTGCAATCCCACTCCTGGGCATATACCCGGAAAAAAACCATAATTCGAAAAGATACATGCACCCCAATGTTCATTGCAACACTATCTACAATAGCCAGGACATGGAAGCAACCTAAATGTCCACTGACAGAGGAGCGGATAAAGAAGATGAGGTACATATATACAATGCAATATTACTCAGCCATAAAAAAAGAATGAAAAAATGTCATTTGCAGCAACATGGATGGACCTAGAGATTATCATACTAAGTGAAGTAAGTCAGACAGAGAAAAACAAAAATCATATGATATCGCTTATATGTGGAATCTAAAAAAAAAAAGGTACAAATGAAGTTTTTTACAAAACAGAAACAGAGTCACAGATGTAGAAAACAAACTTACAGTTACCAGAGGGATAAATTGGGAGACTGGGGTTGACACATATACACTACTATATATAAAACAGATGACCAATAAGGATCTACTGTATAGCACAGGGAATTCTTCTCAATACTCTGTAATGACCTATATGGGAAAATAATTTTTAAAAGAGTGTATATATGTATATATATATAACTGATTCACTTTGCTGTACAGCAGAAATTAACACATTTGAAATCAACTATACTCCAATAAAAATTTAAAAAAAAAAATAAAATAAAATACATAACCAACAAGGACCTACTGTATAGCACAGGGAACTCTGCTCAATATTCTATAATAACTTAAGTGGGAAAAGAATTTGAAAAAGAATAGATACATGTATATGTAAAAAAAAATTAAATCTATTTTTGAGATGCTTAATTTAAAAAAAAGAAACTAGCATGTAAAGGGAGAGCAGTGAACCTTTCCTGGCTACACTCCACTCCACCCCACATCTATGTTAGGTCCTCCAGCTCTTAATTCCCATTGCCCTCACCTCTATCAGTATTTATCCAGTGTATTGTAAATGCAAAACTTTTCCTCCATTCCTTCAGTTCCTAATGATTCTGGACTCATCATTGACTCCTCTCTTTCCCTCATCCTATACAAATAATCCATCAATAAATCCCATTGGCTTTATATTAAACGTATGTTCCAAATATTTACAACTATTTCTCAGTAACTCATCATAACCAGCTTAGTCCAAGCCACCATCTTGCCTGTACTAATAAGACAGCCCATTAAGTAGAGTCCCTGAATCCACTCTTAGCCCCCTTTGCTCTCCACAGAGTAGTCAGAGTAATTATTGTAACACTTAGGTCAGATCCTATTACTCTTCTACACGAAGTCCTCCAAAGTGCTCAACAGTGAAGGTAAAATTTGAAGTCCTCACCACAGCTTCTTTTTTTTTTTTTTTTTTTTTTTTTGCGGTACGCGGGCCTCTCACTGTTGTGGCCTCTCCGTTGCAGAGCACAGGCTCCGGACGCGCAGGCTCAGCGGCCATGGCTCAAGGGGCAGCCGCTCCGCGGCATGTGGGATCTTCCCAGACCGGGGCACGAACCTGTGTCCCCTGCATCGGCAGGCGGACTCTCAACCACTGCGCCACCAGGGAAGCCCCCCACAGCTTCTTAAGACTATTTGTCCTGACCTCACTCTCCCTTTCACTCTTTCTGTCCAGTCATGCTGGTCTTGTTGCTTGAAGCCTAGAATGCTCTTCTCCCCAGTATTTACGTGGCTTGCTCCCTTACTTCATCTAGATCTCTGTTCAAACACCACCTCTTCTGAGAGGAGGCCCCTGATCAATTTATCTTAAAAGGTCATTTCTTTCCTTTCTATTCTCTTACCTGCTTCATTTTCCTTCAAAGTGCTTATCATTTGTTTGTTTGCTGTCTGTCTCCTACTATTAGAATGTTAACTCCCATGTGGACAGGGATCAATGCCAAACTCTGCCTTTTTCCAGTAATAGTTGAAGTGTTAAAGGGATAAATAGCCTAAGACCACAGAGCCATTAAAATACAAGTTCTATTACTACCTCCTTCTTAAATTTGGGCAAGTGAACCTCTTTGTCTCTGTTTCCTTCCCATAAGGCACATGTGATAAAATGTATTTTACAAAATGAAAAGATGAGGCTCTATCTTTCTAGCTTTATTATTCAAGGTCTGGTTTGGCATCTATTACTATTTGATCCATCCAAAAAAGTTAATGAATTATAAAAATATGCTTTGGAGCCTAAAATAGTTTTCTTTTGACCCTTTACTTTCCTTTCCTTTTTATGTGTTAACTTACCATTTGTATTTCTTCTCCTGTGAAATGCTTATTCATGCCTTTTGCCCATTCTAAATTTTATCTGTTTTTCGATTATTGCAATATAGCTCAGAAGTCCTCTCTGACCCTTAGAAGCCAAACCACTGCCCAGAGTCTCAGCATCTTATCCATGCCTATACTTACTAAATGTCCCATGAAGAAGGTAGCACATAAAATAAAATAGGCTAATTTCAATGAGCCTTCCTTCTTTCCAGAATCTGGTCCTTCAAATCATAGCACGCTTGGCATCTCTCTGATGCTTTCAAACAAAGCTTTCTTTTGTACTTTATCCACATTTTCTAGGCATTCTTGGCAGAAGCAATGGTCTGGTACAAGTGATAGCCTTATCATAGCCAGAAACCTAACACATTGTGTATTAAATCATTTTTTATTTTATTTATTTATTTTTTAAACATCTTTATTGGAGTATAAATGCTTTACAATGGTGTGTTAGTTCTTGCTGTATAACAAAGTGAATCAGCTATATGTATACATATATCCCCATATCCCCTCCCTCTTGCGTCTCCCTCCCACCCTCCCTATCCCACCCCTCTAGGTGGTCACAAGGCACCAAGCTGATCTCCCTGTGCTGTGCAGCTGCTTCCCACTAGCTGTCTATTTTACATTTGGTAATGTATATATGTCCATGCCACTCTCTCACTTCATCCCAGCTTACCCTTCCCCCTCCCTGTGTCCTCAAGTCCATTCTCTACAACTGCGTCTTTATTCCTGCCCTGCCCCTAGGTTCTTCATAACCAATTTTTTTAATCATCAATTTTTAAAAACCAAAACAGGTTTCAGTAAAAGCATCATGTTTTCCCTACAGTAAAATAATTTGTTAAGGAACATAGGCTGATTGGATATAAAATAATTGTATTTTTCATGTAGAACACAGGAAAGTTTTTCACTGGTGGCAAAGAGTTTTCTTGCAACAGAAAGCACTTCTGAAAAGTTACCACTTTCATGTTTTCTTCTTCAGGAAGAACACAAAGCACATTCTTTTTTTTTATGATTCCATTTATTTATTTATTTATTTATTTGAATCAATTTTTTTATTGGAGTATAGTTGCTTTACAATGTTGTGTTAGTTTCTGCTGTACGGCAAAGTGAATCAGCTATATGTATACATATATCCCCTCTTTTTTGGATTTCCTTCCCATTTAGGTCAGAGCATTGAGTAGAGTCCCGTATGCTATACAGTAGGTTCTCATTAGTTATTTATTTTATACATAGTAGTGTATATATGTCAATCCTAATTTCCCAATTCATCCCACCTCCTCTTCCCCCTTGGTATCCATACATTTGTTCTCTATGTCTGTGTCTCTATTTCTGAACAAATCACATCTATTCAGTCTTCATATGTGGTGGGGCAGTTTGGAGGGTTGCTATGCAAGAAGCAATCAATCAGAGGGATGGGAGTTATCAGACAGATAGGAGTCAACAAGGTCAAGCCTCATAGGCCACCGAAAAGACTTCGCATGTTACTCAGTCTCTCTTTTCTACCTTCTCCCATCTCTGAATAGCGTGTACATGTGGTTACGGTCAGAATTTGTTCCTCGGTGCTCATTAACTGAAAATAATACCAATGTACTAGAACGTTGTCACCAGATAATAGCTTCCAGCAATGACAGAAATGCATTTATATTTCCAAGCCAAAGCAATTGATCCTCCTGGCAATATTCAAGGGCACTGACAGCACTTAAGCTGGGCCCTGTGATTAATGCAGATTTAATCAGTTTCTCAGATGGATATCAGTGCAGAGCTGTGACAGTGCCCCTGCGGACCCCAACACGCTGATTGGTGTACACAACAGAACCACTGTGGCTGAAGCCAATCGAAGACTGGACCAGTTCATCCCAGGGGCACTGAACTGTTATGAATAAGCTGCTTTCTAACTGGCTCAAGTCACTGTTACTGTTTATTAATTTTGCCAATGAATAAAGCTTATCCACATTCATTGGATCCAATTGGTTGGCCCCAATCCCAGGCCACATAACTAATGCCACATTGTGTTGGAATATTTCTGAACTGACATGTGGCAGGCAGAGAGATTCTAAATGAGTTCATCGCCACCAGGGCTCTGACCAAAAAAAAACCAAAAAAAAAGTCAAATTAATGCAGAATAATGGATTGGCCAAACGGCCAGCTGCTATCTTCCTGTCCCAGCACATTGTCATTCATCCCTAGAAATTGTGTCCAACTGGTTATGGCAAGGAAGTTCTTGAAATATCCCACTGTGTGTAAGAATAGGAAATCTTAACTCCAGCACCTTGGCCACCTTCCATTTTGAATAATTATATTCCATATGCCAAGAATTTCCTCTGACTTAGGCCTTCAGAAATATAGTTGGATGGGGTCTCAGTACCCCCAATCGCAACGCTTCATCCCAGAAGAATCTTTACTCATGGTAGTGCTAATTAGAGAAGTTTTTACACACATACACACGTGCACACACACATACACACACACACACAGAGGCAAGTATGTTTTCTCATACACATGACAATTTTATGCCTACCATTAAAAAGGTATGAGCTGGGAGGATCCCACATGCCGCGGAGCGGCTGGGCCCGTGAGCCATGGCCGCTGAGCCTGCGTGTCCGGAGCCTGTGCTCTGCAGCGGGAGAGGCCACAACAGTGAGAGGCCCGCATACCGCAAAAAAAAAAAAAAAAAAAGAGTGAAAAAGGTATGAGCATATTTAAAACAATACTCAATTGGGGAAAAATGTATAATTTGATTCACTACTGGGCATTCGTAGCAGAGGTTTATTGGTTTCTGCATCACAAGGGAGCTCATTATAATAGAAGCTTTGCCTGGACTGCAGCACAAATAGGGGACAGGCCCTATTTCCTGGGATTTTGGTGGCGGGAGGGTAGAGAAAGGGGAGCTGTAATGCTCCAGACGGCTGAGGCCAGAAGCAAATTGAGGAGTCTAGGGGAGGAAAACTTTTCCTTCTACCCTTCTAGGTTCTTTGGCTGGTCTAATGATCAAATTGACATGAGACAGATTAACAGGAGAAAAACCAATTTAATTTTGTACGCACGGGGGTGCCATAAAAATATGAGGCACAAAGGCAAGATGGGCAGTTGAGGCTCATATGCCATCCTGAGCTAAAGAATGGCATAGGGGCCTGGGGCTTCCAAGGAGAGGAGGACAATTCACAGGTCAATAAGTAGAGCAGAAGTATAGTAATTAGATGTTTGCCCTGCCATAGGGATAGGTCATTCAGATGAAAACTTACCTCTGGTAATAGCTCTCTATTACCTAAATTCTTTTATGTAGTTAACGGGGAGGTAGAAAGCTCTTCCTGAGGCTCTTGGGCCTTGACTGTCTTCAGCTCAAAAAATCCACATGCCAAAGTAACACATTTTGAGAAGGCTTGTTCTGAACCCCTTGGAGACAGAGATGGCCTAGCCAGCTGCTCTTTTAAAGACCTGAGTGGATCATTTTAAAAAATTATCTCTCTATATATATGTATATGTGTATATATATATGTATGTATATATATATATATATATATATATATAGTGTACATATATTTCATACACATATAGAGATACATAGCACATATATGTACCCAACATGGGACAGCCCACACCTTCCATGCAGCAGGCTGACCTTTTGCATCCTCTCCAGGCCTTTTTCCCTTCCCGAGTGAAGCTTTGACTACTTCCCTCAGTCTCATGCCTTTGGGAGACATTGATTCTACCACCAACATAGTACAATGGCTTTGCCATGGTTCCTTATTTGGAGTTCAGAAAATATGGCACCCAAATAGCACTGGAAGATCCTTTTAGTCAATTTTATTAGCAAAGAAAGACTAGCAGGGCAGGGAGTAGACGTGGTGTGTGATCAGTCTTCTTCATGCCCCCACCCCTACCCTGCGAGAGATGGCAAGATATTAAAGATTATTGTTTCACCTTTAGAATCCTGGTACTCCAGCAAGGTAACATTTAAAACACCGAAGTGCTCTTTATCATCATAATGATTCCACATCCTATTTGCATAACAACAGTGTAATATAGTGCAAAGACCTGGAAAGATATCAGTAAAGGTCAATCTCTATGGTAGCTTGGGGTTTGGAGTTTTCTTTTTTCTTTCCTTTTTCTCTCAAACACTCTTTTTAACATCCGTTTCATCTAGCTTCCCTTAAGTTTTGAGTGTACCCCTAAAGATAAAATGGGGTGGCTTCCCTGGTGGCGCAGTGGTTGAGAGTCCGCCTGCCGATGCAGGGGACATGGGTTCGTGCCCCGGTCTGGGAAGATCCCACATGCCGCGGAGCGGCTGGGCCCGTGAGCCATGGCCGCTGAGCCTGCGCGTCCGGAGCCCGTGCTCCGCAACGGGAGAGGCCACAACTGTGAGAGGCCCACGTACCGCAAAAAAAAAAAAAAAAAAAAAAAAGATAAAATGGGGTTAGGGAACCTGGAATAGGAGGCTTTCACCTATGCAAGAGAGACTTTCCTGGGTAAAGTAGAGCCAAGAGAGAAACAGGACTCCCCTGGGTCATGACACGAGCCTTGGGAGTCTCAAGAAATGATGTTAGGTGATAAACAGAAATCTACAGGGGAAACTTCTATGAAGAAAAAGTTTGAAAAGTCCCCGTATATCCAGGCAAGTGACTGCAATAAATCTGAAGCACAAATTGGGACTAGAAGTATGCACACTTCATGGGAAAAAGAGGAGACACAGACAGGATGAGGGAGCTCTTGGCACTGCAGAAAATGCCTGCAGGAGGTATTCAAAAACGGGGTGAAGAACAGCTCGGAGCACGTGACAGATACACATGATGCCAGGGTCAACACAATATATTTGTGTAAAATGCAAACTTCCCCAGATTTTAAGAAGTCAAATTGCTTTATTTTAGTTGGTTAGGTAAAGTAACAGTAAAGTCTTGCACTCTATGAATTTCACAGAGCTCTCAGGGACAGAAGATGCTAACTGCAGTAGGTAATTATCTGTTACAGAACATGGTTCATGATTATGCTCAGAAGATGTTAATCATGCTTAGGGAAAAGATTACAAGGCCTTCAAAGGGGTCCCTCTGGGCCATGGGACTGTAATGTGGTCTGAGGAGCCTCTTTAATGCAAATACTTGTTGTCATGGTGACAGGATAGCACTCGTCTGCTCACCAGCAAGATGCAAAAGCCCCCTATTTTGGCACAATAAGCTTTTAGTTCAAGATAGACTTTATAAGTAACCAAGAATGGAAAGTAACATCCCATATGCTTCTATCTATCTGTTGCTCTGTGAGGACCTAAAGTTCAGAGTGAATCTAATCCTAGGAAAGGTCTGGAACAGAATGGAAGAAACTGAGAAAGCCCTAAGAATCCTCACTCCCCAGACACACACAAGCACACATACGCACACACAGAGTCTCCTGTTTTCTCTAATTTAACAGTTA
This sequence comes from Mesoplodon densirostris, assembly GCF_025265405.1. NCBI lineage: Eukaryota > Metazoa > Chordata > Mammalia > Artiodactyla > Ziphiidae > Mesoplodon > Mesoplodon densirostris. The sequence continues at coordinate 46,882,633 of NC_082664.1, forward strand.
CTGCTGGCAGAATTGTCCTTGCACTAAGACACATCATCATTCGTTTTTTTGCTCATTTCTTCTATTTCATTCATAATAAAGGAGATAGCACTTTATTTTGTGATGCCTTAGAGATAAGTGGTCACCTGGAGTGAGTGATGATTTATGGGGGTCAAGTAATAAAGAGTAGGAATTTCATTTATTTTATTGCCTGTTTACCTCCTGGGGGAAGGGACAGCTGGTAAATCATTTGGTGGGTTGGTAAACTGGGGGGCCTTTGTTTGCTGGGCCCCAGAAGAAATCACAGGATGAAGAGGGTCCAGGGGCTGCCTCCTTCGCACATCCCCTTCTGAGGAGGACTGCTCACAGAGCAGATCAGCAAGAAGGCTGTTAATTCTTCCATTTAGAAACTCTAGGCTAAAAAATAATGAGTTTCTTCTCTCCATTGTTCCAATGCCTTTAGGTCCTCTTAGTCTCTAAGTACTTCCTTATGTCTAACCTGAAGCCTCTTGTTTCCCATTTCACCAGTTAATTATTCCTCTTCTATTCATGTAGAGATTTCCCTGGAGGCAAACTCAAGCATTAGTACTTGTCTCAGTTCAAATCTGCGCTTCCCTGGTGGCGCAGTGGTTGAGAGTCCGCCTGCCGATGCAGGGGACACGGGTTCGTGCCCCGGTCCGGGAAGATCCCACGTGCCGCGGAGTGGCTAGGCCCATGAGCCATGGCCGCTGAGCCTGCGCGTCCGGAGCCTGTGCTCCGCAACGGGAGAGGCCACAACAGTGAGAGGCCCACGTACCGCAAAAAAAAGAAAAAAAAGTCCACCGTCAAATCCAAAACTGGATTTCTTTGGGATATCTGGTCAGTTCCTACAGAAACCTCAGGGCATCTCTATTTCCTTCCTCTAAAATAGGAAGAAGACCCCTTGCCCTCAAATAGCCAGTTGAGAAAATATAAACATTTCTTTGCTCTTTTATATGAAGCTCATCAAAACTTAGTTTAATCATTTCCTGAGAGGCCAGCACTCATGCAAGGTGACATCATTATTTTTGTGATCAAATAAGTAAGGATAAAAACTTATATTGTTTTTTTCACAACTATTTTGCACCATAACATACCATAAATACCCAATGTCTCCCTGCCCTTGTTCTAGTTCTTCTGGGATATGGCCCTCAAGATGAAACAGTAAGGAGAAGTGTTGCTCAGGAAAAGTGTGCATTGTCTGCCTGTCTTTCTTGCACTTTGCCCACATATGTGTGTGTGTTTAATGGGCCAACCCAATGCTTTTAAATTTTTTAAATTAGTTGCCGACATTTTGTACATGGGAAATTTCAATTAAAAGTCTGGATTTCAGGCTTTTCTTTAAAAATGTGAAGATGTAGCAACAATTGCCTATATAGCCACAAGTGAAGCTATATAGTAGCTGCCCCCTTTAATGGGGTCTTCACTTTCCACTTCTCCCTAGTCCTCACCAGTCTCTACTGCTTTACACCCTGCTCTTACCTTGCATTGCTTGTCTGACCCCTTTTTCACAGCTAGTTACTTTATTCTAATTTGGGATAAGTCTATCTACCCAATTGAAATCAATGTTCCAAATGCAATCCTTTTTTCCTTTGCTATGAAATCTGGGACTGCTTATTCTCAAAAGGACATATCCTAGTGAGAACTGAACAATCAGCACTGCCCCATGTCCCCTCCCCACTGGCTCCTAACAACGGGGGTCTCCAATAAGGAGGATTAGTGTGAAAGTGCATTTCCTCTCTCTGAAGTGCTCTTTGACCCTCTGTCTACCCACGGGCTGCATCCCTTTCTGTGGCCGAGAATCCATATCTGAACAGCTGAGGGGGGACAAGAACCCTGAGCCAATCAAGTCGCCTCAGAAGACACTCCAAGATCTCCTACCTCCTTTCTTCCTGGCATGCAATCATCCCTACCTCCCAGGAGTCATACCCTGGACTTATTGATTCATTTCTAACACACAGAATATGGCAGAAGCCATGTGATATCAATTCCAAGTTTAGGTTATATAAAAACTGTGGCTCCGGGCTTCCCTGGTGGCGCAGTGGTTGAGAGTCCGCCTGCCGATGCAGGGGACAAGGGTTCATGCCCCAGTCCGGGAGGATCCCACATGCCACGGAACGGCTGGGCCCATGAGCCATGGCCGCTGAGGCTGCGCGTCCGGAGCCTGTGCTCCACAACAGGAGAGGCCACAACAGTGAGAGGCCCACATACCGCAAAAAAAAAAAACCAAAAAACTGTGGCTCCCATTTTGAGTGACTGCTCACTCTCTCTTTGATCTCCTGCCCTAGGGGAAGCCAGGTGTCACGTTAAGAAACAGCCGTATGACACGGCTAACGGGGTGAGAGACAGAGACCCCACAACGACCACACGAGTGAGCTTGGCAGTGGATCTCTCCTCCTTGAGATGAGCCCACAGCCTCTACTGACAGCCTGACTGCAACCTCATGAGAGACTGTGAGCCTGAAGCTCCCAACTAAGCCACACCCAGATTCCTGACCCACAGAAACCGTGAGATAATACATGTTTGTTGTTTTAAGTTACTAAATTTTGGGGTAATTTGTTAAGCAACACTATGTAACTAACACACAGTGGATGCTGGGGCTGCTGATCCAAAGACAATTGTTTGAAAACGTTGGCTCTAATGGAACAGCTTCTTCTTCAGTCTTCTGGCTTGTTTGGGCAGGGAAATGCTGGTTTTTTTGATATGTCTGAGCTCTAGAGTGTCATAGGAGCAACCTTCCAGTCTCTTCACCATGTTGACTACAGAGACAAGTTTGACATATCAGCACCAGTCACCAAAGAGCCCCACCTTCTCTTTGGAATGATGAAGGCAAGGTGCTGTGGGTGGGCTGGTCCTCCCCCTGCTGCCCAGAACTATGGGAGATGGTCTGGAGATGGTCGGGAGATCGAAGATCTCAATTACAAGGAAAGACACAGGCCATTCCTGCTTCTAATGAGAGCACAGCAAAAGTCAGGGCCCAGAAAAATTGGACAAGTGAATAAAGTGTTTCTTTGGAAACCCTCATTGTCCCTCTCCACCCTGGTGAGCAGCCTTGGGGGCCTGCCCTGTGCCTCACTCTCTGGACTTAGTTATCAGTGAATCCACAGGAAGCTGCCCTATGTACATTCCACCGTCATATGTACATTCCACAAGGGCAGAGACCTTTGCCTGTTTTGCTTACTGCTATGTACAAGCACTTTGACCTGTGAGTGGCGTGTAGAAGGCACTCAGTAAATGTGTGTTGAATTTAAGTTTTAATACCTCAGGGTGGGACCTGACCAAGGGTTAATGACCTCCTATAAACCAGAGCATGCATCTTCCACTCCCTTCCCTTCCTCCTAGCATCAGTTTGCTCACCCTTGGAGTCTGGATTGGGGAACACCCCCAATCAGCTTAGCCAGGTCCCTGGCACTGTGGAGATGGGGGACTAGCACAAGGGCACCACCCTCGGACCGTTCCATATTACCACAGTGTTCAAGGAAAAGGACTGTCCCTGTACCCAGCAAGGAGACAGATACACAAAGATTCTGCAGGCCATCTCTGTAAAGCTTCAAGGCCAAGGTCTCAGTTCAAGGGACACAAGGGGCTGGAAACCCCAATGGGGTCCTTTGGTGACTGGGTCCAAACTGCCTGGTGCCAGACACCAGAAAATATAAAATGGCATTTTTTGTACATATAGCAACTGGCCTAGGGTCTTATTCCACCAGCTTCAGAGGGAAATAAATCATGTTTGTTTAACAGACCCCGCGGAAGAATGTCCTGGCACAATGCCTGACACCCAGTAAGCACTTAATAAATATTTATTGAATGAATGAGAAAGATCGTTAAGCCCAGCAATGTATTTCTTGGCTGCAAGTGGGGAAAGGTAAAAATCAGATTTTTGAAGCCATACATCCCCTCTCTTCCCCACAACCCACACACAGAAAAGAGCAAAAAGGAAAGCAAAAAAAGGTATCATTAGAGCAGTAGGAAGAAGCCACCTCTGCTTTGTGACTTGGATCAAAGCAGTTAACCTCTCTGGGCCATAACTGCTTCGTTTGTATAATGGAAAGTCCGGGCTTGGTGAGCCAGTGCTGAGATCCTACGGCTCTGAGCTTCTCTAAGGCACAGCCCCTCACACCTAATTACACGGTTTGCCGGCAAAAGGAGTGAGGCCTGCCTTTATCAAGGTAGCAACAATAAGGAAGAGCCATTGTCATTCAAATCGTGGAGCTGACCTTTCTCTGAACCTCCTGCTTTGAGTAAGGAGCCCAGTTACAGAGCAGATATTCTTCTTTAGAGCTATTTTTTAGCAACACTGCGAAGAGGTTGAAGAGGAGAAAGTTCTGGTGAAAACATGCCCTCCTTTTCAGGTTTTAATTTTTCACGCTCACTACAATGAGAAACCCCCTTGCCAAGGACAGTGGGAAAAAAAAGGCCAGGGTATATGCCCAGTGGTGGGATTGCTGGGTCCTATGGTAGTTCTATTTGTAGTTTTTTAAGGAACCTTCATACTGTTCTCCATAGTGGCTGTATCAATTTACATTGCCGCCAACAGTGCAAGAGGGTTCCCTTTTCTCCACACCCTCTCCAGCATTCATTGTTTCTAGATTTTTTGATGATGGCCATTCTGACTGGTGTGAGATAATATTTCATTGTAGTTTTGATTTGCACTTCTCTAATGATTAATGATGTTGAGCATTCTTTCATGTGTTTGTTGGCAATCTGTATATCTTCTTTGGAGAAATGTCTATTTAGGTCTTCTGCCCATTTTTGGATTGGGTTGTTTGTTTTTTTGATATTGAGCTGCATGAGCTGCTTGTAAATTTTGGAGATTAATCCTTTGTCAGTTGCTTCATTTGCAAATATTTTCTCCCATTCTGAGGGTTGTCTTTTGGTCTTCTTTATGGTTTCCTTTGCTGTGCAAAAGCTTTGAAGTTTCATTAGGTCCCATTTGTTTATTTTTGTTTTTATTTCCATTTCTCTAGGAGGTGGGTCCAAAAGGATCTTGCTGTGATTTATGTCATAGAGTGTTCTGCCTATGTTTACAACCCAGCAATCCCACTACTGGGCATATACCCTGAGAAAACCATAATTCAAAAAGAGTCATGTACCAAAATGTTCATTGCAGCTCTACTTACAATAGCTAGGACATGGAAGCAACCTAAGTGTCCATCAACAGATGAATGGATAAAGAAGATGTGGCACATATATACAATAGAATATTACTCAGCCATAAAAAGAAACAAAATTGAGTTATTTGTAGTGAGGTGGATGGACCTAGAGTCTGTCATACAGAGTGAAGTAAGTCAGAAAGAGAAAAACAAATATGCTAACAAATATATATGGAATCTAAGGGAAAAAAAAAAGTCATGAAGAACCTAGGGGCAAGACGGGAATAAAGACACAGACCCACTAGAGAATGGACTTGAGGATATGAGGAGGGGGAAGGGTAAGCTGAGACAAAGTGAGAGAGTGGCATGGACATATATACACTACCAAATGTAAAATAGATAGCTAGTGGAAAGCAGCCGCATAGCACAGGGAGATCAGCTCAGTGCTTTGTGACCACCTAGAAGGGTGGGATAGGGAGGGTGGGAGGGAGGGAGACACAAGAGGGAAGCGATATGGGAACATATGTATATGTATAACTGATTCACTTTGTTATAAAGGAGAAACTAACACACCATTGTAAAGCAATTATACTCCAATAAAGACGTTAAATAAATAAATAAAACACAAAAAAAGGCCAGCAAAGCTTCTCCACATGGAACTCTTTCTCAGTCTGCTGCTGGGATCGAGCAGCTGGTATTCAAGAAACAGGGAGTAGTTTTACTGGTGACAGGAAGTGGATGAGAGGAAGAGGGAGAGCAGAGAGCAGGCTCTTTTGCCTGTCTGCCTTTCCAGTTTTGCAGACAGTGAAAAATGTCCTTTTGAAAAGAGCAAAAAGAAGAGGGAGGAAAAGAAGTTCTGAAGTGAAATAAAATTAAATTATATTTTGTGAAAATAAGGCACTTATTTTCAGTATCTGTAGTATTGGTGGTCGGCACCAAAATCCTTGCTGAAAAGAGGGCAAACAAATCAAAATTTGTGCCAGGAAATTGCAGAGATTTTAATAAATGTCACATAGCAAAAGGATTCCATGCTCAAATTAGTTTGGGGAATGATTTACTGCAGGACTTCTCAGAGCCTTTAATGTAGGAATGGTTATGGTGACTTGAAAGAGACTTTTTCCTCAGAGAGCAGATTTTTCAGAAGACACTTGGGAAACACTGCTTTATAACTCATTTCTCTTATCGGAAGGCAAATCATGCAAGTGAAAAAGAATTATCTTCTCTAGTTTCAGAAGACAACACATGTTTAAAATTATTCCTTTGGGAGAGTGGAATTAACAATTTAGTTTCAATACTGAACCTTTGCATGGAAGTTAAAGGACAAAAGATCCAGGCTTGATACATTGAAGCACTTGCTGACAATAACAGCTGTTCCCAAATGAAGAAGTTCATCATCAGGAAGACAGAATAACCTGTCTCTGGAATAACAATAATAGCCACCCCAGACAGAGTGTTTGCTCTTTTATGATTCTGTGCTAAATAGCACTATCTATAGAGTTATATAAAACATATATGTATATATGGTATGTACGTATGAATTTATATTTATGTTTATATCCATTTTTTATATTTCATCTTTACAACCCTATGTAAGGAGATACTACCATTTACCCCCATCTTGTAGGTAAGTAAACTAAGGTTCCAGAACATTACCTAACTTCCCCAAGGCCACGTACAGAGTAAAAGGCTTAGCAGAGATTCAAAGGCAGGCAGCTGACTGCAGAGGCCCACTCTTCCCCACACCAGCACACTGGCCCATGGAAGTCACTGGAAGGTAGCTGTAACTAACAGTCACAACAGGGACCTTGTAGAAGGGGTTTTGGTATAGAAAAGGTATGTTCTATGTGATTTACAGGATCCTTACAAATAGTTATGACTAATTTTCCATCAACCTATATAGACTACTAATAATGGTATTTACAAAAACATTGAATTCAACTTTTAAACATATTAGTGGCTGCTATGTGCCTATCACTGTAAAGAATGCAATTGGTAAGAGGGAAGTAAATATTATCAAAGATGGTATCCACCCTTGAGGAGCTCGTGGTTCCATGAGAGACGAGATGACACATAGGAAGCCATGAGACACCAGAGCCTGAACTGGCTGTATTTCTAGCTAGTGTGCCCAGCCTCAGTTTCTGGGGGTGCCTAGAGGACCCAGGTCTATGTGGGTTGTAGGGACCCCCAACACAGTGTGGCTGCCTACCTGACAGGATTTCACAAGGACCCCAGGATGGATGTTGATCATGGGCTGCCCAGCTTCTGAACTTCCTTCCTATGTTTGTGTAAATGTGGGTGAGAGGCAGCAAATGCTAAGTGCTTATGCATTATCAGACTTCCAATTGCCAGCACCCATGGCTTGTTGCCTGAGGGCTTTCTCTGGCCCCCAAAGCCCACTTCGCAAATGCAGGATGCAAGAGGAGCAGGAAAGGTACACTGCACCTCCTACCCAGCAGCCCTCAGCTAATGACTGTCTAGGGTTGATGGACAAACGTCCTACCTCCTTGCCCGTCAGTGACATAGCTCTGAGGTGCATGGTCTACACTGTCTCCCAGCAGGGTTATGCTCTAGTTGCCCACAGGGGTAATTTGCTTGATAACACACCTTTTATTACTTGATTCTCTCCCTGTCTGACTTTCCCACTCCCTTCCAGTGTTTCCTTGGATCACCTCCCAAATTAACCACTTGCATTCAAATCCTTGTTCGGGGTTGCTTCTGGGGGAACCCCACCTGGACTTGGACTCCCAGCCCCTGGCAACAAGGGCATCCAACTTAAGTCCAAATGACCTAAATGCTTCCACCTGAGATTTTTACCCTGGAGCAAGTGAAGGATTAGGAACAGTCCAGAATTTGTTCTGAGGCCAGCAGAGAGGGCCTCCTGTGTCCAACAAGGTGATATTTTACTCCTTGAATTTTAGAGTTGAGAAGGACATTTGAGGCCATCCAGTTTCTTTCTTCACAGATGAGAAAATTGAGGCTTGCAAGGTTAAGAGATTTACTTAAGGTCCCAGAGGGAGGTAGAGACAAGAGACAGTTTTTTGACCATAGTGGTTGAGAACCAGGCTTTTTGAAGGCAGGCATCTTGGTTTGAGGCCCCACTTGCTGCTTGTGTGATTTGTAGAAAGCTATTTACGATCTCTAAGTCACCATTTTCTCATCATTATAAAGTTGTGAGGATCAAGTGAGATGAATTTAGCATGGCATTCATTGGGATGCTTTCAGCTCTAAATAACAGAATACTTCACTAAAAGTATCAAAAAAAAAGGAATTATAATAAGAAGCTCAGAATTGGGGCTGCTCCAAGGCTGGTTAAGCAGTTTTTTATGTCATTGAGGACTCATGCTCTCCATGTTCTGCTATGCCATCTGCAATCTGTCTCCCCTGATGGATGCAAAAATGGCAAAAGATGCTCCAAGCAGCACCACCTCATGCAACAACAATCAGCAGGAGAGCAGGAGATTCTCCCCCAAGATACTCTATATCAAGGGAGAAAACCTTTTCCAGAAGCCCCCTTATGTCTCACTAGCCAGGTCTGCACAGCATTCCATCTCTAAACCAATCCCTGACAACAGGAATCCAGGCAGCATGATTGGCTTAGATCCAAGCAACATGTTCCTCCTGGTACAGGGGTACAAGTCACCTCCCTGGAATACGTGAGGAGGAGCCAAACAGGCATCAGGGCTCTTCCAGCAAGAAGGAGGGGTTGGTACAGATTGACTGATGGGTTAGGAAGCAACGATGTCAACCACAGTTGCTGAGTTTACAGAGATGCTGAATAAATGCTATTTTTAGTGTGATGCTCAGTTCTCTGTGCTAAAAAATTACAACTCTTTCTTTGGTTTAAAGCTATTTGTCTTCAAAGGTAAAATTAACTAGTAGTATAAGTAACACTCTGTCTTAACAGACATTTTGTTTGGTTGGTTGGTTGGTTCGTTGGTTTCGGCTTTGCTTTTTTTTTAAGACATTATTTTTTAGAGCAGTTTTAGGTTCACAGAAAAATTAAGAGGAATGTACAGAGATCTCCCATATACCCCTGCCCACACATACATAGCCCCCCATATCAACATCCCCCACCAGAGTGGTACATTTGTTACAACTGATGAACCTACACTGACACAATACCATCCAAAGTCCATAGTTTACACTCGGGTTCACTCTTGGTGTTGTACATTCTATGGGTTTGACCATATGTATAACATGTATCCATCATTATAGTATCATACAGAGTATTTCCACTACCCTAAAAATCCTCTGTGCTTCACCTATTCGCCCCTCCCCTTGGCAACCACTGATCTTTTCACTATCTCCATAGTTTTGCCTTTTCCAGATTGTCACAGTGTTGCCTCATCCAGTGTGTAGCCTTTTCAGTTTACTTCCCTTCACTTGGTAATATGTTAAGTCACTTTTTACTTTACAATATAGGGAAGTTTTGTAAAGGGGAAAGGTGGATGTGGAGCTGGGGATATAGACGGAAGAACAGAGAAGGAACGGCCTTGTGGAACCAGAAAGCCAATTTCATAGGCATCCCAGTTTTTTCACAGGCAGGGCCTGCTCCAAGCTAGGCTTTAAAGAATGGATTTTACACTTGCACTTGTCCTCCTGAAATCCAAATTCCCACTTGTACTAAGAGACTTTCGAGCAAAGAGCAAGTCAAAAAACAAATCCTGTTGAAGCCCCTTCTAATAGCTGCGCCTCTTAGCACACATCGCCCTGGCAGGGGCCTAACTTGTCTTGTTCACCCTGACACGGCCAGCACAGCAGATGATCAGGACAGGAAGTGGCCCAACCAGACCTTCCCAGGTTCTGTCACGAATGCAAATCTTAACCCTCATGAGCATCTTTCATCTTTCAATTTCCTCACCTTGAAAAAGGACTGTTACCGTAATGCTCATCTCAGCCTCTTAGTTGACAGGATCTTTTAGCCTGAGTGTTCTCTGTTCCCCTGTGACTCCTAACTCACATTTTTCCCAGAGAGGGAATCCGGCTGACTTCGCTCACTGGCCAGTCTACTACCAAGGACCTCCCCCTCAGGTGAGGTGTGGCCCCCAGTCTGTCAGCAGGATTTAGGCAGTACAGGGTCCCATCATAATTTCCAGTGCGACCCGACCTGTGAACAGGGGCAGATTCCATTCTCTTGAAGGGGATATGGGGGGAGTGGAGGGGTGGCAAGGACCCAGACCAAAGTACATGGGGAAGGGAGGGAGAGCATTTACTCAGGAGTATTTAGCCAGAAGAACTAGAGAAAGCTTCCTCTGGCCTTCTCCAAGAGAGAGAGACCCCAGGAAGCACAAACATGAAGTTAGATCTAAGGCACAGTGTTTTTGAGGGACCCAGAATCAGTCTGCCTCCTTCCCCTTGTCCACATCCACTTTCAGGGTTTTCTGTAAACCAACAAAGATAAAAAATAATGAAGGTGGGAAATTGCAGAGGTAATAGAAGCTTGCTGAAGTCTAAACATGGGAGCCCTAGTCTGAAGTTTCTGCCTTCCTTCTGATGTGGCAAACTGCAATCTCTCTGGACTTTTCCCCTCTACCTTTAGATTGGAATTCAAATTTCTCTCTGTCTTGAGTCATAGAATTATAGAGATAGAAAAGTGCAAAAAATACATCTCCTTGTGTTCAGATACAGAAACCGAGACCCAAAGAAGCTGTGCGACATGCCTAATTGCCAGAACTTGTCTTGGAATTAAGTATTTGGCCTGGCTACCCATGTATTCTGGTACCAGTGGGACCTCTCCAGAGCTACCCAGAGAAGTCTCAGCGTTACAATAGCTGCATGGGTGACAAGAGTGTTTGCAGACATCAGACATGGGAGCCTGGAGGGCCCCTGAGCTTCCATGTCCTTACAGCTGATGTAGGTAGGAGCAGTGTCATCCCAGCTCAATGGACCATCTGGAGGCACCAGAGAACCTGAGGCTCACTACAGCACGCCTTGTTTAGGCAATGTGAAGATTGAGAGATTCAGGCAAGTTAGTCTGCTCGTTGTGTGACATGATGTTGCTGTTACTTATGAAAGAGTACCAGCCAAAATCACTAGTCATTAAAGATGAATCAAGGTAAGGTTAAAAAGTTACAAAGGTGATGACTTAATACGACTACAGGTTACCTAAAGGAGGGGATGACCAATTCTTGGGCAAAACCCATCCAAAAGCTGAATGAAAGACGCTTAGCCACTGCCCTTCCCCTCGATTTCCTTGGGAATAGGCAACCCCGGCTCTGGAGGAAAGAGACCTGGGTACAAACCCTGAATCCTCTGCTTACTAGCCGTGCAGGCTTGGCCAAGCAACTGCACTTGTCTGAGGATCTGCTTGCTCATCTACGTGAGCTGGGACTGCTGTGAGAATTCAATGGGATAATGTGCATAAGAGGCCCAGCTCTGGACGGGCACAGAATAGGTATTAATGAAAAAGTCACGTATGTAGGTGTCACCATCATCGTTTGACCACAGTGTGCCCAGATCTAACCATGACCAACCTACGTGAGCTGTTTCAGCAGGTGAGAGCCAGGCTTTGGTTGGACAAAGCCACCTGGACCTCACACACCAGTGAGAGCACAGAGCCAGCACTGGACACTGGTTGGCCTAAACCATGGTTTCTCAACCTCGATAGTACTGACATTTTGGACTAAATAATTCTTTGTTGGGTAACCCTGTCCTGTGCTTTGTAGAATGGTTAGCAGGATCCCTGGCCTCTACTCGTTAAATGCAAGTAGCATCCTCCCCTTGTTGTCACAACCAAAAATGTTTCCAGGCGTTGCCATATGTTCCCCCAGGGGCAAAATTACCCCTGGCTGAACCACTGGTCTAGTGACATGCCTAGAATGGGTTTCTCAGGTAAGGTCAAAGAATCTACCCAGAGTTTTTAGTTACAAATCACCTGCCTAGGGTTACCTTTTTCTGGCAAACCACTGAAGAACATTCACCTCATATATTTTATAAGCATTACATTCCAAAGGAAGAGAATCAACTGAGGAAATAATCTGGTGGACATGTAACATTTGTACTTATTAACAAAGCTGCTTCATGCTAATACATCTGTGACAACCAACTGCTGATTGATAAAATGGTGGGATTCTCTAAAGCTCAAGCACAGACCAGATGTTGGCAGGAGCTCCTTGCCCCTGGTTAAACAATGTGGCTGGTCAGCAGCATTCTTTCCAGGGGTATTCATCACTCTCTAGTTAAACATACCAAGGCATTGTTCCAATTCCAGGGGCCTGCGTCTGCAGGGGGCCCTTTAACAAGAAAATAAAAGGATAAGGGAGTAAAAGAATGAATGAAACCCCTCCTTTTCCTGCCACCTTCTGTTGACCTGTGTGACTCAGGTCTACTAATATATAGGCTCTGCCCAAACACCCACCTCCCTATAAAATAATAATAAATTTTTTTAAAAGGGAATAGTTTTTTTGGTTTGTTTTTGTTTTAATTTTACTTATTTATTTATTTTTGGCTGTTGGGTCTTCGTTTCTGTGCGAGGGCTTTCTCTAGTTGTGGCGAGCGGGGGCCACTCTTCATCGCGGTGCGCGGGCCTCTCACCATCACGGCCTCTCTTGTTGCAGAGCACAGGCTCCAGACACGCAGGCTCAGTAACTGTGGCTCACAGGCCTAGTTGCTCTGCGGCATGTGGGATCCTCCCAAACCAGGGCTCGAACCCGTGTCCCCTGCATTGGCAGGCAGACTCTCAACCACTGCACCACCAGGGAAACCCAAAAACAAATAAAATTTTTTTTAAAAAAATAGCAGGCTGTGATTGAGGCACACCCCTGGCAGGGAATGGGTTCTCTTGGTCCCCACCCCTGGCGGCTCACTGTTGGCCCCTCCAATGACCTCCAGGAATACACTTGAGAGAGCACTCTGAGTCCTGCTGTGGCCCAAGTGCCTCAAAAATGTGCAGAAACTTGTTCTTTCCAGGTGCAGGGGACTAAAGTGTGTGCAGTTCCATAGTGAGTGGAGAGAAGCAATGCCACATCAGACACACAAAGAGTGCCCCAAGATCTGGTGGTCCCAGAGGGGAGAGGGCACAAGAAAGGAAGTAGGTAAGGGAAGGCAGACCCAAAAGGAGAGAGCATCTACTGAGCACTTATTATGTACCTTACAGTAAGACCCTTTTGCAAATGTTACCTTCTTTACTTGTCACCACAAAGCCATTATTGGGTTGGCCAAAAAGTTCATGTTTTTCTGTAAGATGGCTCTACTAGTGCTTAGCTGTCTTTAACTTCATTTGAAACAATTTTCTTACGTTGTATTGTGACAGCTGTCATAGCGTGCATTTTAAAAAAATTGAAACTGGTGATTTTTTTTATTAGTTATCTATTATACACATATTACTGTAAATGTGTCAATCCCAATCTCCCAATTCATCCCACCACCACCCCGCACCCCCCACTTTCCGCCCTTGGTGTCCATACATTTGCTCTCTACATCTGTGTCTCTATTCTGCCTTGCAAACTGGTCCATCTGTACCATTTTTCTAGATTCCACATATATACGTTAATACATGATATTTGTTTTTCTCTTCCTGACTTACTTAACTCTGTATGACAGGCTCTAGGTCCATCCACGTCTCTAGAAATGACCCAATTTCGTTCCCTTTTATGGCTGAGTAATATTCCATTGTGTATCGTACCACATCTTCTTTATCCATTCATCTGTCAATGGGCATTTAGGTTGCTTCCATGACCTGGCTATTGTAAATAGTGCTGCAATGAACATTGGGGTGCCTGGGGTCTTTTGGAATTATGGTTTTCTCTGGGTATATGCCCAGTAGTGGGACTGCTGGGTCATATGGTAATTCTATTTTTAGGTTTTTAAGGAACATCTATACTGTTCTCCATAGTGGCTGTATGAATTTACATTCCCACCAACAGTGCAAGAGAGTTCCTTTTTTCTCCAGCATTTGTTGTTCACAGATTTTCTGATGAGGCCCATTCTAACTGGTGTGAGGTGATACCTTACTGTAGTTTTGATTTGCATTTCTATAATAATTAGTGATGTTGAGCAGCTTTTCATATGCCTCTTGGCCATCTGTATGTCTTCTTTGGAGAAATGTCTATTTACATCTTCTGCCCATTTTTTGATTGGGTTGTTTGTTTTTTTAATATTGAGCTGCACCAGCTGTTTATATATTTTGGAGATTAATCCTTTGTCCATTGATTCATTTGCAAATATTTTCTCCCATTCTGACGGTTGTCTTTTCGTCTTGCTTATGGTTTCCTTTGCTGTGCAAACGCTTTTAGGTTTTCATTAGGTCCCATTTGTTTCTTTTTGTTTTCATTTCCATTACTCTAGGAGATGGGTCAAAAAAGATCTCACTGTGATTTATGTGAAAGAGTGTTCTTCCTATGTTTTCCTCTAAAGGTTTTATAGTGTCTGGTCTTTCATTTAAGCCTTTAATCCATTTTTAGTTTATTTTTGTGTGTGGTGTTAGGGAGTATTCTAATTTCATTCTTTTTTTTTTTTTTTTTTTTTTTTAGTACACGGGCCTCTCACTGTTGTGGCCTCTCCTGTTGCAGAGCACAGGCTCCGGACGCGCAGGTCAGCAGCCATGGCTCACAGGCCCAGCCGCTCCGCGGCATGTGGGATCCTCCTAGACCGGGGCACGAACCCGTGTCCCCTGCATCGGCAGGTGGACTCTCAACCACTGCACCACCAGGGAAGCCCTAATTTCATTCTTTTACATGTAGCTGCCCAGTTTTCCCAGCATCACTTATTGAAGAGACTGTCGTTTCTCCATTGTATATCCTTGCCGCTTTGTCATAGATTAGTTGACCATAGGTGCATGGGTTTATGTCTGGGCTTTCTATCCTGTTCCATTGATGTATGTTTCTGTTTTGATGTCTTGATTACTGTAGCTTTGTAGTATAACCTGAAGTCAGGGAGTCTGATTCCTCCAGCTCCGTTTTTCCCCCTCAAGATTCCTTGGGCTATTCAGGGTCTTTTGTGTCTCCATACAAATTTTAACACTTTTTGTTCTAGTTCTGCAAAAAAAAAAAAAAAATGCCATTGCTAATTTGATAAGGATTGCATCGAATCTGTAGATTACTTTGGATAGTATAGTCATTTTCACAATATTGATCCTTCCAATCCAAGAACATGGTATATCTCTGCATCTGTTTGTGTCATCTTTGATTTCTTTCATCAGTGTCTTATAGTTTTCTGAGTACAGGTCTTTCACTTCCTTAGGTAGGTTTATTCCTAGGTATTTTATTCTTTTTGTTGCAAGGGTGAATGTGATTGTTTCCTTAATTTCTCTTTCTGATTTTTCATTGTTACTGTATAGGAATACAAGAATTTCTGTGCATTAATTTTGTATCCTGCTACTTTACCAAATTCATTGATTAGTTCTAGTAGTTTTCTGGTGGCATCTTCAGGATTCTCTATGTATAGTATCATGTCATCTGCAAACAGTGACAGTGTTACTTCTTCTTTTCCAATTTGGATTCCTTTTATATCTTTTTCTTCTCTGACTGCTGTGGCTAGGACTTCCAAAACTATGTTGAATAATAGTGACGAGAGTGGACATCCTTGTCTTGTTCCTGATCCTACTGGAAATGTTTCAGTTTTTCACCATTGAGTATGATGCTAGCTGTGGGTTTGTCATATATGGCCTTTATTATATTGAGGTAGGTTCCCTCTATGCCCATTTTCTGGAGAGCTTTTTTATCCTAAAATGGTGTTGAATTTTGTCAAAAGCTTTTTCTGCATCTATTGAGATGATCATATGGTTTTCATCCTTCAGTTTGTTAATGTGGTGTATCACAATGATTGATTTGCATATATTGAAGAATCCTTGCATCCCTGGGATAAATCCCACTTGATCATGGTGTACGATCCTTTTAATGTGCTGTTAGATTCTGCTTGCTAGTATTTTGCTCAGAATTTTTGCATCTATGTTCATCAGTGATATTGGTCTATAATTTTCTTTTTTTGGAATAGCTTTTTCTGATTTTGGTATCAGGGTGATGGTGGCTTTGTAGAAAGAACTTGGGAGTGTTCCTCCCTCTGCAATTTTTTGGAAGAGTTTGAGAAGGACTGGTGTTACCTCTTCTCTAAATGTTTGATAGAATTTGCCTGTGAAGCCATCTGGTCCTGGACTTTTGTTTGTCGGAAGATTTTTAATTAGTTTCAATTTCATTATTTGTGATAGGTCTCTTTATATTTTCTAATTCTTCCTGGTTCAGTCTTTGAAAATTGTACCTTTCCAAGAATTTGTCCATTTCCTCGTGGTTGTCCATTTTATTGGCATATAGTAATTTGTAGTAGTCTCTTATAATCCTTTGTATTTCTGCACTGTCAGTTGTGATTTCTCCTTTTTCATTTCTAATTTTATTGATTTGTGTCCTCTCCCTTTTTTTCTTGGTGAGTATGGCTAAGGGTTTATCAATTTTGTTTATCTTCTCAAAGAACCAGCTTTTAGTTTTATTGATCTTTGCTACTGTTTTCTTCATTTCTATTTCATTTGTTTCTGCTCTGATCTTTATGATTTCATTCCTTCTACTGACTTTGGGTTTTCTTTGTTTTCTTTCTCTAGTTGTTTTAAGTGTAGCGTTAGATTGTTTACTTGAGATTCTTCTTGTTTCTTGAGGTGAGATTGAATAGCTATGAACTTCCCTCTTAGAACTGCTTTTGCTGCGTCCCGTAGGTTGTGGGTCGTCATGTTTTTGTTGTCATTTGTTTCTATGTATGTTTTTACTTCTTCTCTGATTTCTACAGTGATCTCTTGGTTATTTAGTAGTGCACTGTTTAGCCTCCATGTATTTGTGTTTTTTACAGTTTTTTTCCTGTAATTGATTTCCAATCTCATAGCGTTTGGTCAGAAAAGATGCTCGATACGATTTCAACCTTCTTCAATTTTCTGAGGCTTGATTTTTGACCCAAGATGTGATCTATCCTGGAGAATGTTCCACATGCACTTGAGAAGAAAGTGCATTCTGCCACTTTTGGGTGGAATGTTCTATAAATATCTTTTAGATCTATCTCGTCTATTGTGTCGTTTAAAGCTTGTGTTTCCTTATTTATTTTCTGTTTGGATGATCTGTCCATTGGTGTAAGAGGGGTGTTAAAGTCCCCCACTATTACTGTGTTACTGTCGTTTCTCCTTTCATGGTTGTTAGCATTTGCCTTATGTACTGGGGTGCTCCTATGTTGGGTGCATAAACATTTATAATTGTTTTATCTTCTTCTTGGATTGATCCCTTGTTCATTATGTAGTGTCCTTCCTTGTCTCTTGTAACATTCTTTATTTTAAAGTCTATTTTATCTGATATGAGTATTGCTTCTCCAGCTTTCTTTTGATTTCCATTTGCATGGAATATCTTTTTCCATCCTCTCACTTTCAGTCTGTATGTGTTCCTAGGGCTGAAGTGGGTCTCCTGTAGACAGCATATATATGGGCCTTGTTTTTGTATCCATTCAGCCTGTCTGTGTCTTTTGGTTGGAGCATTTAATCCATTCACATTTAAGGTAGTTATCGATAAGTATGTTCCTATTACCATTTTCTGAATTGTTTTAGGTTTGTTTTTGTAGGTCCTTTTCTTCTCTTGTGTTTCCCACTTAGAGAAGTTCCTTTAGCATTTGTTGTAGAGCTGGTTTGGTGGTGCTGAATTCTCTTAGCTTTGCTTATCTGTAAAGCTTTTGATTTTTCTGTTGAATCTGAATGAGGTCCTTGCCAGGTAAAGTAATCTTGGTTGTAGGTTCTTCCCTTTCATGACTTTAAATATGTCATGCCACTCCCTTCTGGCTTGTAGAGTTTCTGCTGAGAAATCAGCTGTTAACCTTATGGGAGTTCCCTTGTGTGTTATTTGTCGTTTTTCCCTTGTTGCTTTCAATAATTTTTCTTTGTCTTTCATTTTTGTCAGTTTTATTACTACATGTCTCAGCATGTTTCTCCTTGGGTTTATCCTGCCTGGGACTCTCTGTGCTTCCTGGACTTGGGTGGCATTTCCTTTCCCACATTAGGGAAGTTTTCCACTATAATCTCTGCAAATATTTTCTCAGGTCCTTTCTCTCTCTCTTCTCCTTCTGGGACTCCAATAATGCAAATGTTGGTGCGTTTAATGTTGTCCCAGAGGTCTCTTAGGCTATCTTCATTTCTTTTCATTCTTTTTTCTTTATTCTGTTCCATGGCAGTGATTTCCACCATTCTGTCTTTCAGGTCACTTATCTGTTCTTCTCCCTCAGTTATTCTGCTATTGATTTCTTCTAGTGTATTTTTCATTTCACTTATTGTATTGTTCATCTCTGTTTATTTGTTCTTTAATTCTTCTAGGTCTTTGTTAAATGTTTCTTCCATCATCTCGATCTTTGCCTCCATTCTTTATCCAAGGCCCTGAAACATCTTCACTGTCATTATTCTGAATTCTTTTTCTGGAAGGTCGCCTATCTCCACATCATTTAGTTGTTTTTCTGAGGTTTTATCTTGTTCCTTTCTCTGGTACACAGTCCTCTCCCTTTTCATTTGGTCTATCTTTCTGTGAATGTGGTTTTCATTCTACAGGCTGCAGGATGGTAGTTCTTTTTGCTTCTGCTATCCGTCCTCTGGTGGATGAGGCTATCTAAGAGGCTTGTGCAAGCTTCCTGATGGGAGGGACTGGTGGTGGATAGAGCTGGGTGTTGCTCTGGTGAGCAGAGCTCAGTAAAACTTTAATCTGCTTGTCTGCTGATGGGTGGGCTGAGTTCCCTCCCTGGTTGTTCGTTGTTTGGCCTGAGGTGACCCAGCACTGGATGCTACAAGGCTCTATGGTTGGGCTAATGGCAGACTCTGGGAGGGCTCACGCCAAGGAGCACTTCCCAGAACTTCTGCTGCCAGTGTCCTTGTCCCCATCATGAGCCACAGCCGCCCCCCACCTCTGCAGGAGACCCTCCAACACTAGCAGGTAGGTCTGGTTCAGTCTCCTATGGGGTCACTGCTCCTTCCCCTGGGTCCCAATGCGCACACTACTTTGTGTGTGCCCTCCAAGAGTGGAGTCTTTGTTTTCCCCAGACGTGTTGAAGTCCTGCAATCAAATCCCGCTAGCTTTCGAAGTCTGATTCTCTGGGAATTCTTCCTCCTGTTGCCGGACCCCCAGGTTGGGAAGCCCGATGTGGGGCTCAGAACCTTCACTCCTGTGGGTGGACTTCCGTGGTATAATTGTTCTCCAGTTTGTGAGTCGCCCACCCAGCAGTTATGGGATTTGATTTTATTGTGATTGTGCCCCTCCTACCGTCTCATTGTGGCTTCTCCTTTGTTTTGGGATGTGGCGTATCTTTTTTGGTGAGTTCCAGTGTCTTCCTGTTGATGATTGTTCAGCAGTTAGTTGTGATTCTGGTGCTCTCGCAATAGGGAGTGTGAAATTGGTGAATTTTTGTGTAACCATTTTAATACTGAAGATGGAAGAAAAAGAGCAATATTTTTGGCATATTATGCTTTATCATTTCAAGAAATGTAAAAACACAACTGAAACACAAAAAAAGATTTGTGCATTGTATGGAGAAGGTGCTGTGACTGATCAAACGTGTCAAAAGTGGTTAGCAAAGTTTCATGCTGGGGATTTCTCTCGCTGGATGATGCTCCACGGTCGGGTAGACCAGTTGAAGTTGACAGCAATCAAATCAAGACATTAATTAAGAACAATCAATGTTAAACCACGCGGGAGATAGCCAACATACTCAAAATATCCAAATCAAGTGCTGAAAATCATTTGTAAGAGCTTGGTTATGTTAATCGCTTTGATGTTTGGGTTCCACATAACTTAAGCGAAAAAAAACCTTCTTGACTGTATTTCCACATGTGATTCTCTACTTAAATGTAATGAAAATGTTCCATTTTTAAAATAAATTGTGATGGGCAATGAAAAGTGGATACTGTACAATAATGTGGAATGGAAGAGATCATGGGGCAAGTGAAATGAACCACCACCAACCACACCACAGGCCAGTCTTCACTCAAAGAAGGTGATGTTATATATAGTAGGACTGGAAGGGAGTCCTCTTATGAGCTCCTTCCGGAAAACCAAACAATTAATTCCAACAAGTACTGCTCCCAATTAGAACAACTGAAAGCAGCACTCAATGAAAAGCATCCAGAATTAGTCAACAGAAAACACATAATCTTCCATCAGGATGCCACAAGACCACACGTTTCTTTGATGACCAGGCAAAAACTGTTACAGTTTGGCTGGGAAGTTCTGATTTATCCACCATATTCACCAGACATTGCACCTTTGGATTTCCATTTATTTTGGTCTTTACAAAATTCTCTTAATGGAAAAAATTTCAATCCCCTGGAAGACTATAGAAGGCACCTGGAACAGTTCTTTGTTCAAAAAGATAAAAAGTTTTGGTTATACGGCATTATGAAGTTGCCTGAAAAATGGCAGAAGGTAGTGGAACAAAACAGTGAATATGTTGTTCAATAAAGTTCTTGGTGAAAATTAAAAATGTGTCTTTTATTTTTACTTAAAAAACTGAAGGAACTTTTTGGCCAACCCAATATTATCCCCAGTTCCATCAACAGTCAAACCAGAAAAGTCTGGCTGGCTGAGACTGGTCTTTACCACAGCTGGGGCTCCCAGCCCTGGCTGCAGAGTTAAATCACCTGAAAAGCTTTAGAAAAATACAGATGCCCAGGCCCCAAGGTCCACCAATTCTGTCAAACCCCAAGCAGTGGAGCCAGGCATATTAATTTTGGAAAAGCTCCCCCGGTGATTAGAGTGAATATGTAGGTCCTAGAACCACTGCTCTACACAAGGAATAGAGGAGGGAGGTGTGGACAGAAGGACAACACAGTGGGTAGCCATTGTCTGTGTCCAGTTATCCACCCCCAGAGCCACACAGTGCTGCAAGGGCTCCTGCAAGGCATTTAATTTGGCACACAATTTTAATGTGTGCCAAATTAAATGCCTTGGAAAGATAAATCCACAAACCCTGCACGCTGTGTGATATATTCCTGTAAAAACTGCTTGTGCATAATGGTCTTTTTCAAACAGTCTGCACCCCTGTCTCACTTTATTCCTACAGAGCACTGGTTCTCAGTCAGGGGCAGTCTGGCCCTCCAGCAGACATTGGGCAATGTCTGGAAACAAGTTTGCTTCTCACTACTTGGGAGGGATAGGGAGGTGTTACTGGCATCTGGGGAGTAGAGGCCAGGGATGCTACTAAACAACCTACAATGTACAGAATGGCCCCCTGCCACAAAGAATTATCCAGCTCCAAATGACAACAGTACTGAAGTTGAAACACTCTGCTGTAAAGAAGCAGTAGTCACCACTAGGTAGACGCGAAGACTTGAATACAACCCTCCTCCAGGTCGGGAGCCCGTCCCTGACCAAGCATGTTTCAAAGAATCACAGAATCTTAGAGCAGGAAGAGACTTCAGAGACAATGAGCCCCCTGAGACTCAGTTGGGTTTTTAGGAAAATCCTAGAACAAAGCTACACAATGTTTACCAAACCACATTATAATGCATTGCTGGCTTGACTTTCCGCCCAGGTAGTACAAGTGTTGCAAATTAACTAAAATTCTTATTCGTTGATTTAACAAGTATTTGTTGGGTGCCCAGTATGTTCAGGGCACGTTGCCGAAGTTCCCTGCCAACACTGTTACCCACCCTGGGACAGCCCTCTTAGTGTTCAAGCCCAATATAAGATCCAGGCAAGATATGCAGACTCAGAACACAGCAAAATCACCCCCAGCTGGGTTTATGGTGGTTTTATTGTTTTCTAGCTCATTGGGTAACTTGGCAACCTGGGATCAGGTGTGCAAAGAACTGAAGGAGACCCATCCAAGAATCAGCTCTCCCAGGGGCTACACTGGAGTGAGGCTTAGCACAGCCTGAAGCCCAAGGTCAGATGCCTAGCATTCCTCCCAGCTGCCCAAAGCTGCCCTCTGCCTCCAGCCCAGCCTGCTCCAGCTCCCTGTCACACTGGGCGAGTTACGGGCAGCAGACTCAGGCCAGCCAGCACCCAGCCACCGCATCCAGGGCTCTCCTCCTTCTCCACGCCCCCTCCTCACGTCCCCGCTACCACACTGTTATCAACAAGAATAAGCATTCCGTGGTAACTTGCCACAGAAATGAAAACTGCTCTGGGGGAAGAAACTGGGAATGTTTTGTCCTCCAGGGTCACGAGAGATTTAAGTTATTCTCCCTACTGGAGGTCTCATTTACACTGGGTGGAAACAACAACAAAATAAAAACCTGTCGAATGGATTGTGCAATAACGGGGAATAAATGCTGCAGACCCAAACTGGTGGGGGCAAAGAAGAAGGCAGAGGAAAGACACGAGGCCGCCATGAAGAAGAAACTGAGTCCGTGTGCCAGGGGGTGCTGGGCACTGGGTGATGCTGGAGGAGGGGGCCAGGGGCCGCCCTCCTGCCGGCTCCCTGAGATGTCCCTGTGCCTGCAACCATGCCTCCCCGTGCCAGGGAACACAGCTCCCCACGCCTCTGCCCACCCCACAAAACTCTGGGCTCAGCTGTGCCACTGACACCTGGCCAGAGACAACTGTCCCTGATATAAAGCAAGAGCCGGCCAGAGCCACCTGCCCGGTGGGCCTGTGATCACAGCAGACGCTCCCAATATTTCACCTCTCTCCTCCTCCTTCGGAACTCTATCTCAAAGTTATTTCCTCAGGGATGCTTCCTCGAATCCCCTAGATTCATTCTTTCACTCAACAAATATCTACTGGATGAATTTACTGAGTGGCCCCCAAGGGTAAGGTCTGCCCTTCATGTAATCTCCCACAGCAAACGCCTTCTTCTCTTTAACAATGATGGCAATTAAGTACTTACACAATTATTTCTTAGAGTCCAGTTCCCACCCCAAACCACCAGTCCTTCCAGAATACTGAGCTACATGAGAACAGGAGCCACATCTGTCTGGTTGACTCTGCTACATCCCACCGTCGGCGCCTCCCAGGTGTCGGGACATATTGAATGAATGAGTGAACATATGTGTGAGCAAACGGTCAGAGATACTCTTTTTATCATGTAAGTCCTCAAAAATCCAGTACTTATTTTACCCTCACAGCAGATGTCAAAATTGGACAAGCCTCATTTCAAGTGCTCATAGCCACACGTGGTTACCATACGGGACAGTGCAAGGCTGGGCTCCACCAGGGCCTTACCAGTGTGCTTGTTTGCTGGTAAAGTAGGAGAACATTTAAGCTCTGCTACACCGGGAGATGACACATCCCTTATGCTTCTTTCTGGTCGTTAGACGGCCCGGGTCCAATCCTATCTGTGCCATTTACTACTTGCACGACCTGGGCAAGTTACGTGACCTCCCTGTGACACTCAGTTCCCTCTTCTAAAAAGTGGGGGTATTTTTATGACAGTATCTACGTTATGGGAGAGACGGCAGGAACATCGAGGTAAGATCCCTCAGCCCTTAGCACACTGTCTGTCTCATAGTAAGTATGCGATAGCACCAGCCATTTAATATCTTATCATATGTTTATATCATGTACAGATATTCATGCTCCACTCCCTGCCACACGAGATGCCAGGTAGCTCAAGTCACCACACATTCTGTGGTTACAACAAAAGAAGAACCAGTATCCATTTCAGAACTACATTCTGAGCATATCCGTCACCGACAAAGACCACTGGGTTCCCCAAGGAAAAGCAAGATGGAATCTAGGTTATAAGATAAAGTCTAACCTCTTCCTTTGTGCTTCATGTAGTTTCCCTTGTTCTTAGGGTGCCACATCCATAGGCCTCGCATCTGGCCCTTCAGACCGGGAGTTCCTCGCGCAGCACGTCTGTGCCGTCCCCTCAGCTCCAGGGCTCTGCGCAGAAACACTGCAACCAGCGTTCAGTTCAAGATGGCGGCGGCGGCGGGGCGTGCGCAGAGCCGCTGCTCTCGACGCTGCGATCTGGAGGCGGAGCTGCAGCAGCTGCACCGGATCCCACAAGAGCTCCGCCTCCTCCCCCACTGCCGAGATCCCTAGAAAGCAGCCCCACCCAGTCTTTCCGGCAGAGCGTGTGCTCTGCAGCCGCAGTACAGACCTCTCTGTTCTTTGATCAAAGAATAAAACTCTTTTGCTTCCAAATGGAAGAACTCAGTCTCGTTCTATTGGTTTGAGCAACACTGGGCAGAAGGACCCTTCTTAGGGACCAACTCGGGAGGGTCAGTAACATGTTCTTTCATGGGAACTGCAAGATATATCTTAACAAATGAGACTGATGATGGATGTACGAATTGTACAGGCTAGTAAAAAATGTAAATGCACATAGAGAAGAGAATTTAGACTCGGCCATGGCACACATTATCATTGGTGAGAATGGGAAGTACTCGTTTAAATAAAAATCTTTGTGCAACTTTGTACAGGTTGTTTTAATGTGGTTCTCCCAACTGTTAAACTCAAATTCCACCGTACAGGACAGACAAGCTGTGTCCTTTCCAATCCAGCACAGAAAGAAAATGACATTTACATTTGATTTCCTGTCTGGGGCATAAAGTCGGCTCCAGAAAGCTGAGCATTCAGCAGGTTCCAGATGCAGGGCAAATGCTGGAACCATGACTGCTGTCATCGTGGCCCCAGAGCAAGGAGATGCCACATTTGGAATGAGGTAATAGTACCTACCTTGCAGGAACACTGTGAAAATTTAATTGAAATATTATGAGTGACAGTGCTTGACCCAAAGTAGGTATTCGATCAATGTCCTTAGGGAAACACAATCTAATGTCTGGGTCTTCTAATGATGCCACAATCTCATTCAAAAGACTTCTATATTGAACTAAAAATGTGTTCTAATTCTGCCCCTTTTGACTATACGGAACGAGTCTAATTCCTCCTCCAGAAAGCCCTCAAACATATGAGGGTGACCTTTCATGCCCTCCACACCAAACTTCTCTTTTCCAGACAAACATCTTCAGGTTCCTCCAATAAGATAAGAATTTGTTGTCTTCAAAGTAACTAGAAGCATCTGGGCTCCAGTGGATCCCAAGACACATCTCAGCACCAATAACATGCCAATATCCCTGCAGGATCCCAACTTGGTCTTGTGGGATATGGATAAAGTTAACCTCATGGTTAAACCTAATGCTTTCTTCATCATATAAAATTCAGGGAACTTTCTGCATATGCTCTCCCCAGCCCCAGCACCAACTGCAGATGCTGCTTTGTTTGACAGAGCCTGTTTTAGGACTAATATGCTCTTCACAGTTGAAATCCAGTCCCGAACCTTTAAAGTGACATTTATTGTGGTCTCGGGAAAGGTTCAGTGGAGGTGAGAAGTGACAGCTGAGGGTGATAAATCAAATGCAGCTCAGTTTTCATTTAAGGGCAAACTATCATCCAGCCAGCCTGTCTCAGTCATCAAGCAGCTCTGGCAGCTTGTGACTTCCTACGCACATGGTAAACGGAACACTGAATGGTGACCATTTCTTCAACTGCTAGGAAGAGCCGTCGGCTTCTGTTCTCTGCTCAAACTTGACATCTTAAGCTGCTGGTTAGAGGACAGGCATGTTCAAAACTTTTCAGGACTAATCATAATCATAAAGCCTCTTTTAGAAATGATGCTGCTTGTACAGCATGTTCACAGCACACCTTGTCTGCTCTGCTTCCTAAAGCGCTGAACTGAAGGTTGTAATACTCTAGCACTGACTGTCCAGTACAGCAGTCACTAGGCACGTGAGGACACTGAGCATTTGAAATCTGGCTAGCTTGACTTGAGATGTGATGTAAGTATAAAATAATACAGGATTTCAAAAATTTAGTACAAAAAATTGTAAAATATCTTATTTCTAATCATATGTATTGATTTTATGTTGAATTGAAAATGTTTTGGATTAAATTAAATAATTATTAAAATTAATTTCACCTCTTTCTTTTTACTTTTTTTTCCATGTGGCTACTAGAAAATTTTAAGTTACATATGCAATTTGTAATGTGGCTCCATTACACTTCAGTTGAACAGCACTCGTCTGGAAGGCAAGGTGGGAGCTGGAAATCCCTCATTTCTCTGGCTCTTCCTCTGGGTTCAGACTTAGGAAAAAGGGACCTACTTCAGAAACCATCACTCGCTTTCCTGTTTATTTATTGGTTAGACTACAGCAGTGGTCCTCAAACTTCAGTGAACATAAATGCTATGGACTGAACTGTGTTACCCCAAGATTCATACATTGAAGCCTAACCCTCCCTGTATTGGAGATGAGGCCTTTAAGGGGGTGATTAAGGTTAAATGAGGTCAGAAGGTGGAGCCCTGATCCAATAAAACTGATACTCCTGGGTATATATTCAAAAAAACCAAAAACACTAATTCAAATAGATACACACACACCCTAATGTTCATAGCAGCATTATTTACAATAGCCTAGAAATGGAAGCAACCTAAGCATTCATCAACAGATGAATGGATGAAGAAGATCACACACACACACACACACACACACACACATACTCAGCCATAAAAAAGGGTGAAATTTTGCCACTTGCAGCAACGTGGATGGACCTGGGGTGTATAATTCTAAATAAAATAAGTCATAAGGAGAAAGACAAATACTGTGTGATATCGCTTATATGTGGATTCTAAGAAATACAACAAACTAGTGAATATAATAAAAAAGAAGCAGACTCACAGATACAGAGAACAAACTAGTGGTTACCAGTGGGGGAGTGGGAGGTACGAACTATTAGGTATAAAATAAGGTACAAAGATATATTGTACAATAGGGGGAATATAGCCAATATTTTATCAAAACTATAAATGGAGTATAACCCTTAAAAACTGTGAATCCCTATATTGTACACCTGTAACTTATATAATATTGTACATCGACTATACCTCAATAACAAAAAAAAGAAGAGGAGGAAACACCAGCGCTCTCTCTCCACCATGTGAGGACACAGGGAGAAGGTAGCCATCTACAAGCCAGGAAGAGAGACTGCACTGGACACTAAACCCTGATGGAACCCTGATCTTAGATTTTCCAGACTCCAGAACTGTGAGAAAATACACTTCTGTTGTTTTAAGCCACCAAGCCTGTGGTATTTTGTTATGGCAGCTTGAACAGACTAAGGCAATAAGCATCACCTGCGGAGCTTGTTAGACATACAGGTTGTTGTCGTTTCTGTTCCTGACAGAGGCTGACTCTATTGATCTGAGACAGGCCTGGAAATCTGCCCTTCTTTAACAAGCACTCTAAGCATTTCTACGTGTATTTTGAGGTACCCTGGGCCAAAAGAAACATCATTATCTAGACTCCTGTTGGTGCCGTTGCAGAAGGAGTTGGTGGGCAAGAACTGAAGTCCTAGTTCTACCACTCCAGCAGTGGCAGCCAAATTAATTTGATCGTGAGCGTCCCCTTTTGGTAAAGCATTTTTGAGCATGCAACCGGCTGAGCACTATACTTCGTGATACATTACATATACCCAAACTATAAACCATATACTGAATATTAGCAAAGTTAATTTTTACATAAAAATACAGGTATGAAGTTATGCTACTTTCTTTTTGGATCCCAGTGGGTCATCTTCAGCCTGTGGAGGCCTCTCATCAAACAAGTTATAACACTTTATATGTTATATGAAGTCCTTGCTTTTGCCCATGCTGTTCCCATTTTGCCTTCTCTGCACTTAGAAAATGCCTATTTATTCCTCAGGCTTCAGCTCATAAATCTCCTCTGAACCGCTCTTCTTTCTTTCTCCTCCCCCTCTTACAGACAGCATTTCAGCCCCTCTTTGCAGCACATCTATGGACTCACCACACTGAATTGCAAATATTTGTTTAACCTGTCATCTCCTTGAGGGCATGGACTGTGCTTTATTTATCTGTTTCGCCTGTGCTTTGCACACAGCTCCTGGCACAAGGTATGCTTTTTTTTTTAATGTTTGTAAAATGAGCAAACCAGTGAATGAGACAATTAATCAATACTTTCAGCAAGTCACTGCCCTTCTCTGCAGAAGCAGAATCACCACAGTTTATGTGAGAAATAACCCACATAAAGGAGTGCGCTGAGAAGCTATCTGAAGCCATGCTGGGCTTTAAATTTGGGTTTAAAAAAGAACATATAATTCACACCAAGCTGAGGATGAAAGCAAAGTGAACAGCCTAAACCACTCACAGCATAAAGAGCAGAGAAGGTTTTGGGGTGTTTGGGGTTTTTTTTTACTGCTATTTTTAATTGTTTGTCTTAAGGTCAGGATCCTCCTGGCAAAGTAATAATGGATGGCTTGTGAGAGATCTCAGTGCATCTTTGTGGGGCAAGACAAAGATGGATGGGGAATGAGAGGGCTTGTAGAGGCAATATCATTTGTGAGCTACATCCAGGTCTGCACCTACACAAAATGAAGGAGTCACTTGGTCCAAGCCTCAGAAACATTATGGCTAAAAGTATCACCTTTGGAAATTTAAACCTGACTTGGGTGTGTCATAGCAAGGGTCCTCCCTCTGTGAAGTCTAAAGCCTCATTAGCTAGAAGTTTGTTTCCCCCATTCCTTCACGTGTATCGTGTCGTCTCTGTCCCCAAGCTTCCCCTGTCAGGGAGTAATCATGGACG
The DNA here is from genome assembly GCF_025265405.1 of Mesoplodon densirostris. Lineage (NCBI taxonomy): Eukaryota > Metazoa > Chordata > Mammalia > Artiodactyla > Ziphiidae > Mesoplodon > Mesoplodon densirostris. The sequence goes on from NC_082664.1 coordinate 46,911,199, forward strand.
GCAGCAGTACCCTGGCTGGAAGAATTCTCTGGGTGCTCTCTCACATGTGCTGGGGCCCATAGGAGAGAAATGCTTTGTCACTTCCCTGTTTACATAACAGCTTTTCCTCTCAGCAGGAACTTGAAAGAAACAAAGTTGTACATAATCCGTTTATCTTCTCAGACCCACTTACAAGGATTGACCGTGTGATATACTGAAAAGTAAAACACATGTCTGTTTATGAATCACTTTTCAAGGTGATTAGCAAGCAACATTATCAGTAGAAAGGTTTCTATATTGTTCCCCTAAGAGTAGGGTTGCCATATTTAGCAAATAAAAATATAGGACACCTGGTTAAATTTGAATTTCAAATAGGCAATGAATAATTTTCTGGTATAAGCGTATATTGCACATGTCCTGCAATTTATCTGGCAACCCTACCTGAAGGGGAAAAAATCTCTACATAACCCTCATGGGGAAAATTTCTCTCTATGTCTCTGGAAGTGTTTCCCACTAGCTGAGAAGGGTATGTTAATAAAAACATACGTCTGAAAGCTAAGATATCTGAGTTCTCTTCTAGTTCATGCTCTCATTGATTCATCAATGTTTCATCCCAAATACTGAGGTATGACTCTCCTGGGAGCGTGTTTGTTTGTTTGTTTGTTTGTTTTCGGTACGCAGGCCTCTCCCGTTGCAGAGCACAGGCTCCAGAGTGCAGGCTCAGCGGCCATGGCTCACGGGCCCAGGCTCTCCGCGGCATGTGGGATCTTCCTGGACCGGGGCACGAACCCGTGTCCCCTGCATCAGTAGGCGGACTCTCAACCACTGCGCCACCAGAGAAGCCCGGGGAGCATGTTTTCTTTGTAACATAGCAGGTTTCTAAAGATCATATATGTTACCTGACAGGAGGAACCCTAATAGAGGGAATTTCATGTAACAGTGGCAGATACATGGTACTCAAGAAGGACTTTCTGTCCTAGCTAAGCCTTCAAAATGCTGTAGTTACTACTTCTACCTATGTTTAAAGGCTGTCCTGCATCTGACTTATTGTTGTTCATTTATTATTACATCTTGTGCCTGCTTCCAAAATGGAAGTAATTTGCAGTGAAAAAGAATAAAAATCACCCAAAGTAAATATCATGTGAGGACTGAGCTTCCTGGAAGCCAAGGCAGAAAATAAAATGCAGCACATTACATACCTCTCACTGTTGGGTAAACAGTACTGTTGGCTTCTCAGAAGAAAGAAAGTTCTTCCTGGCATTAAATTCCAACATGCATGTGCGTGTATGCATGCATACGTGCAAAAATGTGCATGTCCAGATGCCCCTTCAGAACTGTCCTTCCAGAACTTTCAAAGTTATTTGATAAGAATTCTGCAACAGAGATCAAGACTCTGCCCTTAAATTTAAAGTCCTTTTATTGAGAGTTACCTCTTCGGGGAGGAGGGTACTAGCATAGTGTAAACGCAAAGCAGAGGGAAGATTAAAAAAAAAAACAACTGGCTGAGCTTGGTCACAAATGTGAAAGTGGACTTTCACACGTGAAAAACACTATAGAGCCTGAATTCGGCTCTCCACAAAGTGTTCTTCATCATTATTATTCATTAGTGTAAACATGTGGCTTGTTTTCAATTATTCCGTATTGAAGCTAGTGAGACAAGATGATAAAGTTCCAAGACAACGTTAAATTACTAGGGCCTCTTATTACAAAGCAGCATTTTTCTTTTCAGGGTCATGTACCACCCTTTTTCTTATTCATTACTAATGCAACATCAAGCTGTGAACTTCTACAAGGCTGAAAATAATTCATGCAACCAATCTTCTTTAACAAACTAATCATCTTTTTCCTTCAGGAACAAGATATGGAACACTGGTGATGATTATGAAAAATAACAGTATTTATAAGAACCCACCATGCTCCACGCTATAGCTAAGGAAACTTTAACTGTGTTTAATGATCTTGCCACTAATACTCTCATTGAGATAGGGCCTGCCATATCATTTTAGGACGGAAGTTCTCAAACACATTGTTCTCAGAACGCCTTTAGACTCTTACCAAAATTATTAAGTACCCCAAAGAGCTATTGTTTAGATGTATTATAAAGATAAATATAATATGTTGCTATATTAGAAGTTAAGGCTGAAAAAATTTTAAATATCTATTTGTTAACCTTACTAAGAAAAAATCTAATACATGTTAACATTTTTATCAAACACAGCTATGTTTTCCAAAACAAAAACATTAGTGAGGAGAGTGGTATTACTATATATTTTTACAAATCTCTTTAATGCCTGGATAGCTGGATTCTCATATCTGCTTCTGTATTCGATCTGTTCCAATGTCACATGTTACATGATACCTGGAAAAGCCCCCTGTACACTCATGAGAGAATGAGAGTTAAAAAAAGGAGATGGGGGGCTTCCCTGGTGGTGCAGTGGTTGAGGGCCCGCCTGCCGATGCAGGGGATGTGGGTTCGTGCCCCGGTCCAGGAAGATCCCACATGCTGCGGAGCAGCTGGGCCCGTGAGCCATGGCCACTGGGCCTGCACGTCCGGAGCCTGTGCTCCGCAACGGGAGAGGCCACAACAGTGAGAGGTCCGCGTACCGCAAAAAAAAAAAAAAAAAAAAGGAGATAGGGAGGGAGACGCAAGAGGGAGGAGATATGGGGATATATGTATAGCTGATTCACTTTGTTATAAAGCAGAAACTAACACACCATTGTAAAGCAATTATACTCTAATAAAGATGTTAAAAATAAAAAGGAGATAACAACTTAGTATTATTATTAAAATAGTTTTGTCTTCACAGACCCCCCTGAGAGTGTCTCGGGGACTATTAGGGTTCCCTCAACACATTTTGAGAACTGCTGTATTTGGATAAGACTGACTCCCATAAAAGCAAAATTAAGTTTACTATCTAGTGAAGAAAGCACTAGAATTACAAGAGTAAAAGTTCCATTCTACATATAGAAGCTAAACAGAAGTATAAAACACAGTATCTATTTTAAGGGGCTTAAAATTTATTTTACAATAGAGTAGTGGGGTATATTGCATTACTCTTCAAAATATCAGCTGCTCCTCTTACAAGGAGCACCTAAATGGGCCCACCCAACAGAGACTATCCCTATGGGAAGATTATACTCTTCCCACCCTATTGTGTTCACGTCTGTCCATCTGACTCACTTTAGCCAATGAAATGTGAGTAGAAGTGGCATGTGCTACTTCTGTGCAGAAGCTTTAATGACCATTAATGGATGCTTTAATGGATAGGTGATTCTTCCATCCCTCATCTCCTCTCCCATGAGACTCACAATGTCCAGGAAAGAGCTGCTTCTTCAGCCTGGGTCCTGAAATGAAGGCAACATGGACCAGAGCGGCAGTTAATCCATGCAGTGCATGTAACAAAGCAGTCCACTGAGATTTTTGGAGTTATTTGTTACCACAGCATAACTTAGCCTATGGTGACTGATAAAGGTGGGATAAGATAAGTATAGAAAAACTTATATATGAAAGAAGTATCATAATAATTATTCCCACTTATTAACCAATATAAAGCAAAGGGAAATCTATGTCAGTATCCTCAATTTTTAGGCAAATATTTAATTAAATGTAACAAGCATTATGGAGTCAGGCTCTATGCTAGACACTGAATATCCAGGGATGGGTAAGATATGGTCTCAGCATGGAAGGAGGTGGTGGGAAGCACAGCTTTGACACGGGAAGCTTAGCTCTGCTACTCACAACTGTATGACCTTGGGTAAGTTTCTCTGAGCCTTATTTTCTCACCTGTAAAATGGATATAATAATACCTGCTTCAGATGATTGTAAGAATTAAATGATATGATTATGTAAAGTATGTAGCAGACAGCCTAGCATAGTATTTTCAATAAAGACTATTTTCCTTCCTCATATGTCTCCCCATCTCCCACCTCCCACTCCTAGATGAGGGTCTTAGGATTCTAAACTTAGCTCTATCTACTGGATTTCTGAGTTACTTTTCTAAATTTTAGTCTCTCCAAAAATAAAAAAATTGCATATGTACCACATACATATACATACGCACACAAATATATCCATTTAGTCTGTCACTCATCTAATACTTATTAAATATTATACTCACTTTACAAATAAGAAAACTCAAGCAGTGATAGGTTGAATAACTTCTCCAATGTCCTATGTCAGCACATATATATTTAACCTCATTTTCTTAATGGCTGATAATATTCAACAGTATTTATAGATTACAATTTACTTAACTATTCCCTCTCTGATGGACATTTGTAAGATGTGTTATGTGTTTACTATCACAACAAAGAAACATCCTTATACAAATATTTTTTATACATATGTAACTACATTTTAGTATAAATTCTTAGAATTGGATCGCCAGGTCAAAGAGCATAGAAATTTAAATTCTGATAGGTACTGTGAAATTGCTTTTTAGAAAGGCTTTGCCAATTTATACTCCTGCCCTTGAGGAATGAACATGCCCTTTCTTCAGAGCCTTATCTACACTATCCACTAAACCTTCAACAGCTTGTGCCTCTGGATCTGGATGATGTTCCCAAGAATACTCTCATTGGGCACTGTTTAGGAAAGCTGCTGAATGGAGAGGACCCGTATTTTTGTGCCTGGTGGGTTAATGCCTTCTTTCTCTGCTTTCATACACAATGCATTTGGGACATCTGGCTGGAAGTAGGCTTTGATCCGCTCTGAACTACACAAGAATAATTCATCTATCTGAAAGGTAACTTGTATATTGATCCAGAAACATTGCAGGAGTGCAGCTTTTTCATTGATTATTTGATAATGGGTCATTTCATTTTTACCTACTTCTGACTTCTCTGTCTAACTTAGATTTAAAAACTAGGTAACCCTGAGCACATAATTCATCTCAGTGGAAAGCATTTTGCCTGCCAATTCACATTAGCTCAAAAAGTGACCCTGCAAACCTCTAAGTCCTTCAGAGCAATACATTTTAGAGATGGCTCTTCCAACCTGCCTTATTCTTGTTTAATATCTGGACAAGACACTAAGGGAGCATTTAGTTTGAAGCAAATTGCATCTCGTATCTTCTTGGAATGAGGCAAAAGCAAATTTAAAACATCTTTCAATGAAGTGAGCCCACATTGACAAGAGTACATGTATTTGCTTCCATTGTATGTTCTTAGCTAATTTACAACTACATTCATTGAATTAATAATGATCAGCTGGGATTCACAGAGGCCTGATACCCAGGGCTCCATTCAGGGGCTGCTGGCCTGATATTTAAATATTTATTGATGATAATTGGGTGACAGACAGGGATGGGCTCAGCCAGAAATAAATTCAATCTGCTTGCACAAGCATCCTAGCCAAGAGTCCTCCTTAGGCCACATAGATACAATACCAAGAGAAATGGAAGGTGAAAAGAACATTGAAGATATGTGAAAACTAAGAAATTGAGTCTTATGATTGCTTTGTTTAGTTAAAGGTAAAGGTAAACTCCTTAAACATTCTTTTTAACCAAATTGCCAACAAAAAGAAGAGAATGTGGAATTCAACACTGTTTTCCTGGATTCTGAATATTTCCTCCCACTTTAAAAAACATTTGAGTGCTACTAGGCACTAGGCATTAGATCTGTATAGAGACTAAAAGAAGACACAAAGGGAAAAAAATGAGAGGTAGAAGGTAGAGGAAAAAGAGGTAAGAGAGGGAAAAGAGGTTGATCAGAAAGAAAACACTGGAAAAAAATGATAAAAGATCCTTTTCAACCCATGACCTACCTTATTAGCACTTAGAAACATTTAGTCATTATTTCCCGCCCCCCACGCACAAGATGATTCAGCCTGCTGCCTCTACTTGACAAATAGGAATATTACAGATAATTTAGCTATCAGTGTTAATCACCCTACTGGAGCATGTATTAGTCAAGATATGCCAGGTTATGCTGCAGTAACAAAGAAACTCAAAACCTTAATGACCAAAAACTACAAAGGTTATTTCATGCTCACACCACATGTCCATCTCAAGCTGCAGGGCATTCTGCTCATCAGAGTCACCCAAGGACACGGGCTGACAGAGAGCCAATGGCCCCTGCAGAAGGAGAATCTTGCATTGGCAATTAAATGATCTGGCCTGGAAGGAAACAGCACTGATGACCACCACAGGGGACATGCTTAAGACAGGTGTGGCTTTGAAGCCCTTCTCTGCTTCTAACTAACCCCGTGAACTTGAACACATCATTTAAACTCTTGGAGACTCAGATTCCTTAACTGAAAAATGGAAATAATACAAGTTACTCATGAAGTTGCTATAAAGAATAAATGAGATGATAAATATGCAGAACCGAGCACATACTGGGGGCTCAATAAATGATAGGCTCTTGGTTCTTACCACATTAAAAGACTTCCGAAGAGCCCAGTGTGCTTTTACTCTCTTGCACTACATTATACACAAGATTCTTTAAAATATATATTAAACCACAATACATACGTATCTCAAGGCTCTCATTGCCACCTACTGTGGTTTCCAACAGCTCGATTTTGTACATGGGGAAAGGTGACCTGGAGGTGATTGAAGAATTCAGCCAAAGTTATTCCATAGTCAAGAAGGAGTAACAACCATCCTTGTGTCTCCTGACGTCCACTGCAATCTCCATCTCACTGCTACGCCTGGGGGCAAGAAGGGAAAACAATATACCTCACCCCAGAGAGCATCTTTGGCAGCAAGCTTTTAGACAAGGAACAGGTAAGTCAAAAGGTTACTTTCTATTCATATGCAGTGATTACTCTTCACTGTATTTCCTATAGTAGCCAAGGAAAGCTAAAGAGATAAAAAAATGATTACAATTATAATAACCATAATAATGACTAACATTTACTAAGAACTTACTCCATGCCAGGTCCTATTCTACAAACTTTTAGAAGATTCTCTCATTTAATCCTCACACTAACACTAGGAAGTAGGTGGTAATATTACCCCATTTTGCAAGTGAGAGAACTGAGGCCCCATGAGGAGAAGCATCTTGCCCAGGGCATCCTAAAAAGTAAGCAGTAGTCAGCAGTCAAGCCTAGACAATTTCATTCTGAATCCCATCGTCTTAGCTTCCCCACTGTGGTTCTAATTCATATACACTCACTATGTTGAAATCTTGCTTACCAGGAAAAGGGAATGGTGGCTGATGGAGTTGCTCCATAAGTTCAAGGGCTAAGGACTGTAGGTTCATTCAGACATTCTGTTGTATTCTTGTCCGTCATTATACTCAGCATCTCCCTAGCATCAGACAATTAAACAGATAAGTTCTTGAACACGTAAAGAAAGAGTAAAAGAGGCAGATCAGAGCACAGAGAAGATGATCAACTGATATTTACCAAACACATGAACATCAAATTCATCATCATTAATTGAAGAAAATTCAAATTTATGTTCTTCCTGTGCTAGTCAACAACATCCCAGACATAAACGAAGCTCATTATTTTAACTTCATCAGCCCCTTAACACAAGATATGCATGCCAGATTCTGAATATTGAACCTCATTGCACCACTGCCTTTTTATAAACCAAGGAAGATAGTTCATGGAACAAAGTGCTTTAGGATAGTGTCACAGGGTGGAAGAAGGAGAGGGAATTCACACTTATCTCCAGGGAGAAGGGGGGACCCCATGGAAGGAGCAGGCCAGCTCCCTCAGTCCTGACAGGTACTATTTCAGTGTTATGGGACCAATAAATTGGAGAGAGAATTAGTACCTATTATTTTAATACTCAGCTAAAAGAAATTTTTAAATTCCATATCTATGTATTTTCAGGGAGAACCAAGTAGTCTGCACTAACCCCAGAATGTCACAGCTAATGCTCTGTCAAACAAAACAAATCTCTCTCCAAATAAAGACAACAATATTAAATGGAATTCTCTGTGTGTTTTAAAAGCATAACCAATTAGGAATCACTCAGTAATGAACTAATAGAACTTACAAGGTTCCCCATTCTGATTTTGCAGAAATATTTGGAAATTAATAGGATGTGATTTATCAGACTAAGCTCACAAGCTATTTCCAAGTCCTTGGTCTTTTTCCTTTCACATGACAAAGTGGGCTGCAACTAACAATTTCTGTGGTCACAGTGTATGATCACTATTGCTAAGTGGAAGTTGTAGGGGTAATAACAGCAGTTGGCCAGGGTAGGTTAGGATGGCAAATAAGGCCTTGTCAGTCAGTGCCCCTCAGATCACATACTTTCACCTGCTCCACATCTCCTTAGCCGTGTTTGTTGAGAAAGATGTAGCCTCAGCAAGCTGGTGAATGGTCCATGACATGCTCCGGCAACGGGGATCAGAAACATACAAGCATTAAAAACTTGTTGGGGAAGTAGAGGTCAATCCAAATACATAGGCCCTAAAGCAAAAGTTATCAATTTGTTATCAGTGACTTTAAAATCAAATAGAACAGACCAGTTTCACTGTACCAACAGAGGGTCAAGGTAACCCCAAAGGAAGCCCTTTGGCTTTTTGACTGTTAAGGAGCCTTAATTCAGAAATGATGGAGGAGGGCTTCCCTGGTGGCGCAGTGGTTAAGAATCTGCCTGCCAATGCAGGGGACACGGGTTCAAGCCCTGGTCTGGGAAGATCCCACATGCCGCGGAGCAACTAAGCCCGTGCGCCACAACTACTGAGCCTGCGTGCCTAGAGCCCGTGCTCCACAACAAGAGAAGCCACCGCAATGAGAAGCCTGCACACCACAACAAAGAGTAGCCCCTGCTCACCGCAACTAGAGAAAGCCCTCATGCAGCAACGAAGACCCAACACAGCCAAAAAAATAAAAATTAAAACATTAAAAAAAAAGAAATGATGGAGGACTTCTGCTTAAGTCCTGAGCCGACTTGCAGCTCACAATGCTACAAGTGGCCTTCCTCATACCTTTGTGTTTTCTGGGGGCGTGGCACCACCACCATGCACATACCTATGTGCTTGTTATAAGACACAAGTTGTTATTTTCGTCTAGGCAGGAATTAACTATCAAATGACCTTATATAGGAGCCATAGCACCTGTACCTTTGATATCGAAAAATGTTTACTTTTCAAACTAATGACGGTACTGTGGTCTTGCCAATCAGCACCAAAATAGATCAGGTCACACTTCATGCTAGCATGGTAGTTTTCCACTGTTCCACAGAGCGCCAGGGTTTCACGGAGGGGCTCCTCCAAGAGAGGAAGCAGGGAAGTGAAAGTCAACAGGGTGAAGCATCTCTCCCACCTCCACAGCCATGGTTTCTGCTTTATCTGTTATACCAGAGATATGGTTTTTCACTTGAGGAGGGGTCCAGTTCCTTAAAAAATTTAAAAACCACTACTCTAGAAGATGCCCAGGTTATCAGAATAATAAAATCAGTATGTAGTGTGCCTCATCTAAGAGAAGCAGCTATGTGTGTATCAGTGTTCTGGGTTTCCAGGGTAAAGTATTTTCCTTTCTCAACAGTGAACAATAGTTACCCCTCAGAACTCCAGGAAGAACCAGCAACCCTGAGTGCCTCAACAGCCTAATAGAGCCCCTACTTGATCCATCTGAAGGAAAAAAAAAGCCATGTAGGGGAAGAAGAGATATGAATAAAGCAAGTTAAAAACAACAGCAGGGCCTCCCTGGTGGCTCAAGTGGTTGAGAGTCCGCCTGCCGATGCAGGGGATACGGGTTCGTGCCCCGGTCTGGGAGGATCCCATATGCCGCGGAGCGGCTGGGCCCGTGAGCCATGGCCGCTGAGCCTGCGCGTCCGGAGCCTGCGCTCCGCAATGGGAGAGGCCACAACAGTGAGAGGCCCACATACCGCAAAAAGAAAAAAAAAAAAACAACAGCAAAACAGCAGCACTATGCCACCATGGAAATGCTATATTATTAACTTGCTTCATGGGAATTTACCGAGCCCTCTGCATGCGAATGGTCCAACCCAGCTATTGAAAGGTTCACGCAGACTGAAGGAAGTTAAGAGACAAAAGGAGCTGAGGAGAGGCCATATCTGCACTCAGAAGGCCTGTGGTGACCTATCAACTCATAGTCCTGCTGAGTCTAGAGAGAGAGAGAGAAACTAGACCCCGGGGCTGAATCATCGGTAGTCAATTCTGAATGCATCCCCAGACAAAACATCAGTCAGACACCCTGGCACCAAAGACACAACGAAGAAAATGCTGGGGAAAGATCTCTGTTTAAAGGTCTGTTGAGTCCAAAAGAGCCCTATAGCAAAAAGTCTTTGACTCCAAATGCAGCAGAGACTGTTTTCATGCTCATTGTGCCTGCGACACACACAGCCTGATGTGAAATGAGCCTGTGTTGTTCTGATGTTCATCCATGAAGCGAGAAAGGGTATCCAAGGTAGAAGAGCAGAAAGCTCTTCTGGGAAGCATCCAGACCCCTGGATCTAAAGGCGTGATGTGGATCCTAGAAGCCTCCAGGTGGGACCCTTCTATGAGGCCCCCTAACCTGTTCTGTCTCCTAGGGACCAGACAAGAGTAGGGGGGCAGGTCTCACTAGCCAGAGAGGAGAATGGGACACAGAGTGGATGGTGGATGGAGAAAGAGACCCAAGGTTTGGGCAATGGGGTCTCCGAACGCCCAGCCTACTTCTGGCTCCTGGACCTGAATGGCTCTTCCATGCAGACACTCCAGTGCCTCTTCTTTGGACATCCTGGGACATCTCCCTGCCTTACCTTTACCCAAGTTCCCTGCTTTTCATCACCCCTAATGCTTTTCCACTGATGAGCTCCTTTCAGAGCAGGCCCAGGTAACTACTACTTCTTAGGCCATAGGCCCAAGACATTGTATGCCCAATGGAGCTTCTTTGAAGAGCCCAGGGAAGGCCAGTTTAAATGACCTTTTCCTCCAAGCAGTGCCTCCAGAAGCTCCACAAAGCACCTCTCTGCCTCAGAGCATCTACCTGAAGATTTAGAGGCGGAAAAGGACAGTTATGTGGGTTATGCACTGTTGGGTTGCTTTCTCTGACCCCCAAAGACCTTCCTCCATCTTCTCTCCAATCTGACCCAGGACTCTGAAGTCATAAACTAGTCTTTATCCTTCCTTTCCCCAAATACGGCAGATTCTTTCATAGTCATATTACCAAGGCGTCCACTTATCATTAGCTTGGAATGGAAGTTCAGCAACTTCGCTATGGTGTGGCGTTGCTCTGATGTTTTCATTATGACAGCTACAGGAGAATTGGGGGACATTTTATAAACCCCAAAGTCTTAAAGTGAAGTTTTAGAGATTCATTAGCTCATGAAATCTTAGGTTATGTCACTGTTGTGTGACAGCCAATACAGAGGGATCTGAAATATGTGTCTCTAGTGACCACATGGTTTCTCAGAGTGAGACTTCTCCACAGCCAGGGGCCAACAGATGACCAGGCGACTAGCTAGAGGAGGTGGCGTTGTCATAGGAAAGCAGAACTTCTGACTCTTAGCGTTTCCTTAGTCCAGTGTGGGAAAGAGTTCCAGTTCTTATTTGTTTGCCAACAAAATGTTCAGATGTCTAGAATCCATCTGTGAAGAGCCCCACAAGAATCTGGCAGTCACATCAGAGCAAGGGAGCTTGTTCAGAGTGATTAGAATGGAAAGTCATAGCAGTAACTTTCTAGTATCACTAATCTGCAACAGATTTTCATTCCTTGGGGGGCCGAGCCATCATTTAGCTTATTAGGAAGGAAAGGCATATGGCTCAGTCAGAGGAGTTTGGATCATCTCAGTACAATAAGGTTTGAAGGCTGAGGGCATACCCACCAGTGAGAGAAAAAAGAGAGAAGATGGGGCCAACAAGGCAGGACCAGGTAAGCAGCAAGGAAATGAAAGATGGTAGCAGATGTCACAGTCCTCTGGTTATGGATGCGCCATCCCAATCAAACTTACCATGGAGATACTGGGGGTCAGGCTCTCTGAGCAGAGCCTACATCTCCTACACCAGAGCCACCAGGCTCTACTTCTTGGAAGTCTGGTCCATGGACAGTCATCTTTCCTTAAAACTGAATGGTACAGGACAGTGACCTAGAGGAAAAGTTCAGAGGGAACTGCGCTTTGAACTCTGAAGCCCAAGTAAGATTCCTCTTAGCCTAGATTTCTTAGGCGAGGATTAAGGGCTAAAGCTTTATTCAGGCAATACAACGCCAGGGCAGTGAAAATGAGGGGAAAGAAGGGTCAGTCAGGAACGGATGGAAAGTAAATGCATGTTGATGTCTTACTGTGCTGTCCACTGCTTCCCAACAAGTGTTAAAGAGATGCAGCCCTTGCACAACGGGTGTACCTGCTTGGCCACAACAGGACATCTCTGGTCAAGCTATAAAGAGAAAAAAAATGTACCTCAGGACTGTCCATCAAAGGGAAGAATGGAGGGGGAATTTACCCATCTCCAGTCTTGTTGGCCTAGATGTGGCCCATTTAACTCCCCTGCATTTCTGAGTTGCATCGAACGGCTCTGCCCCCACCAAGCGCCCTGATGCTCATTCACATCCAGAGGCACTGGGAGGCGGCAGAGCCTCTGGGCATCAGAACCGCACCAGAGCCGTGCCAGAGCTGACCCACACTGCAACCGCTGAGACGAGTACGCAGCTGCGTCCAGGAGGCAGGGGAGGCCAAGAGAATGGGGGCAACTGAGATGTGGCCATAAGCTGACATGATCTTTAGTTAAAGGCAACTGCTTCCCCTTGCTCCCGATTTTCAATGTAGCTGTCGTCAATTCTGAGCGCATCACTGGACCTGGCAGCATCTGGGGTTTAGGAAGCCTAATGTGAAGCCGGGCTCCCTGCCCCTCTGCCTCTCTAGGTGACCTTCTGGAAGGGAAGATGCCTAATGCCTCTTTGCACCTGCTCCCTGAGACAGGCTTCCCACTTCCATCCACAAACGTATGAGTAACCGGATGAGATCAGGTTTGGCCCATTGGGTGATTGTGGGATTCCACTCTAGCTCTTGGCTTGAGGATGCCTATCAAAAAGCCAAAAAGAACTATACATCCCCTTTCCCGTATATGGAGGCAGCACAGCATTAGGCTGAGGGTTTTAGGTTGGGCTCTGGAGGGAGACAGCCTGGAGAAACTGGGGCCACCACCTCCTAGTTGTGTAACCTCTTTCTCTGTGCTCTCATATGTAAAAATGGACCTAAGGTTAGGACGCCCTCACGGAGCTGTTGGGAGGGTGAAGCGAAACATTCCCTGGCAAGTGCCTCAACAGTACCTGGTACCTAGAAGGCATGAAATATTAGCTTTTAATAGTTAGAAATTCCCTTGTCCATTATTATTTCATTTTTTTTGTCCTAGCTGCCAAGAAGTCGGGAGGTAAATTGTGACTCATTTGACCTCATCACTTACAAACCTGTTTATTCCTCCTGAGTCAACTTGTTTTTTTCCCTGCTCTGTTGTATCTGCACTGTCATGTGAACGTCCTTTATAACAAGCTGCATCTTCTATCTCCTTTCCTATCAAGCTTTCCTCCTTTGATCCGCCCTATCACAGGCCCATTTTTCCGGATAAGGTAACTGGCCTTTCTCTGGCTTACGTCCCACACCCAGCACCCTTCCTAGGGTAGGTAGGTGGCAGGCTGAGCTCTGACCCTTCCATGTTTTGTGTCTGGAGAGGGCTGCCGGCTTCATTAAAGGTGGGCGCAGCCCTGCAGGACCCAGCTGTCACCATCTGGAGTGTGGGCCGCAGAGTGCTGAGGAGTCGGAGTCGGAATAAGGGTTCTAGAAAAATCACTCCGCAGACGCTGCAGCCTCCAAAGGCCAGCTCCCCGCCCAAACCATCCGCGAGCGACTGGGTATCGGCCAACACTCTTCTGGGGATGTAGGAGCCAACGCACCCCCATTTTCTCTTCCCCAAACGAGGCATTCTGTTTCCTAGGACAGTGAATCTCTCGGGTAACGGCCAGTTTATTACTCGACATTTGAAACTCAAAGCCTCAGAAACAAACAAAATTGCAATTTCCTCGATGCTCCGAAAGCTACAGATTTCCACGCAACTTCCTTGGGCGCCCAAAGGTCACACTCACCTGCGTGATTCCTTCACAACTACCAAAAGCCCCCAGCGGTGGCTTTCCGGGGCTGGCGGCCTCCCAGCCCGGCCCTTCCTAGTGTAGAGCGAGCACAAAGCGCGCGGGAGAGCACGGGGCAGCTGGCGGTGCCTCTCCCCGCTGCCGGCTCCACCATCTGCTTTGCAGGCTGACCCTCCCGCCATCCGGGGAAGTGACCTGATTGGCTGAAGGAAACACTGCAGCAAGAGCTCCCGCCGCCTGGGGCGGAAGAGAACCTCCTGATGCTGAGAAACTGCGCATTCTCGGACCGGCGCCCGGTGCCGACTGAGGATGGGGAGGGAGTCCCTGGAAGGTGGAGGAAGATCCACCGCAATCCATCGCGAGCCTTTCTGCGTCAGGAATCCCAGATGGACCAGGAAGGAGAAGGAGGCTAAAATAAAGGGCCTGGCCTCACAGTGCTGGGAAACTTTTAATCCTTAATAAAACACGCAAGGCAAGTTTAGATACCGTCTGCTTTCGGTAACAGCAGTTTGTTCAGGCCCCAGTTAAACCCAACAAAATGTCAATAGGTATAGCCATGCAAATTTCAGAGCCTCTGATTCAGACTGTCAAGGTATAACATTAATTTTATACAAACCAATTTAATTTCTGTATCTGAGCCCCTGGTCTGCTGATGGTAGCAAACACATTCTTGTCAAATTTAAGTAAGTGTCCATGTACCTATCTTCCCCAGCCCCACTCTGGGCCTCTCTCAGTCCCTCCTGCCCTTCCAGGGGCCCAGGATGGTTGGGTATTCTCTTTGCACTAAGATGAGGTGCCAGGACTCCACGAGGCTGCCCTCAGGGCCCCGTGGCTGTCCCCTGGCCCCATGTGCCTTCTCTACCTCTGTGGGTCCTTGGGCAACACCACGGGCAAGGAAACACAGGTCACCCGTGCTCCGGGGTCATCCAGACTTAACTGGGGTTTCCATCAACATTCCTCCAAGCTGGGGCTTGGTTCTGATAGTGTGAGCCTTTCTCTGAAATACTCCTGACATCAAATTCAACTTATCTCCTAACTCAAAAACCAAAACCAAAAAAACTTCTCCAAAGCCAAGAAAAGGTTTGTATTTGGCAGGAAATACTGTCCTTACATAATTTATTCATTCTTTCCAATGCTATTGTTTATGAAGTCAACCTTATGCTCTGTCAGGTTTGTTTGTTTTTTGTTTGTTTTGTTTTTACTTTTGTAACTCAAAAAACAACAGTAATAGTAGCAAAATAATAATGATAATAATTTTCAAATGGCAACAATGTTTTTCCTCTTGGCAAGAACTGCAGGCTTCACTGCCCCTGGTGTAGTCCAAGGAGCTCCATGATCCAGATGACCCATTTATGGAGCCTCCCTGGTTCGTCTTCTGCCCTGGGCATTGAGCTAGAATGAGCAAGGAAAGGAAATGCTGTATATTTCAAATAAGCAAACTTTTAGAACCCAAAGGAAGTAAAAATGTCTTACCCCAAACCAACACTTTGTCCAATAAAAACAGAAATGGCCCTATTTGTGAAGAGCTGTGGCTCTCCTACAGTTGTCCCAAAAGGAAATACCCGCTAATAATGGTGCCCTTCAAACTGCCATTTCTTGATTATTTTCCCTCTTCTTTGTGAGAGCCCTCTCACTGAGAAATAACAGAAAGAAAATGGAAAGAGAAGATCACAAAAGGAGCAAGTAAGGATCATGGGAATATTTAGCAGCCCATAAAATTTGCAGGATTTTAGAAAAACACAAAGACTCACGTGCATAAATAATGATATTTTATTTCATTTTATTTCTAATTTCATTTTTTTCTTTTTTACACAAATTATGATTTCTAACATTGATGTGATACTATTACCATCCATAATCAAATTTCCTCAATTGTCCTAAAGCTGTCCTTTAGAGTTTAATTTTTCCCAATATCCAGGATCCAGTCAAGGATCACACATTGCATTTAGTTGAAATGTCTTGTTACTCTCCTTTAATCTGGGATAGTTTCCAGACATTTCATCTTTTATGACATTGAATTTTTGAAGAATCCAGGCCAGTACTTTTGTAAAATGTCCCCAAATTTGGATATGTTTGATAGTTTCTTCTTGATTAGATTCAGGCTCAATATTTTTGGCAAGAATCCCACACAGGTGGCGTTGTGTCCTCAGGTGTCACACCAGAGGCCATTATGTCTATTTATCCATTATTGGTGATGTTAATTTTGATCACTTAGTTAAGGTGGTGTCTGCCAGATTTCTCCTTCACAAAGTACCTTTTCCCCATTGTAATTAATAAGTAACCTAGGGGATAAAATTTGGAGACTGTGTGAATATCCCCTGCCCCATCAACCTTTCACCCAGTGGTTTTAGCATCCATTAAAAAATTCATACCTGAATTAGTTATTACTGTGGTGGTTGAAAAACTGTGGTTTTGTAATTGTATCATTCCTCCATATTTATTGACATTCTTCTACAAAGAAGGGCTTTTTCTTCTCCCTTCCCAGTATAAATGTAGACTGGGAGATTCTTTTTTTTTTAATGCAATGTGTTATTATCCATTACTGCCATTATTACTATCGTTATTAATTTTGATGTTCAAGTTGCCCCAAATCTGGTTAGGGGAGCCCCTTCAAGCAAATTCGGTGTCCTTTTGACGTGGCCCCTTCAGGTTTTTTTGTTTTTTTTAAATATTTTTTTAAATTAATTAATTTATTTACTTATGGCTATGTTGGGTCTTCGTTTCTGTGCAAGGGCTTTCCCTAGTTGTGGCAAGCGGGGGCCACTCTTCATCGCATTGCATGGGCCTCTCACTGTCGCGGCCTCTCTTGTTGTGGAGCACAGGCTCCAGACGCGCAGGCTCAGTAATTGTGGCTCACGGGCCCAGTTGCTCTGTGGCATGTGAGATCTTCCCGGACCAGGGCTCGAACCTGTGTCCCCTGCATTGGCAGGCAGATTCTCAACCACTGCGCCACCAGGGAAGCCCTCCCTTTCAGTTTTTAACACATTATAGTTGGCATTTAGAATGAAAGACAGAGATCGAGGGAAATGTGGAAGAAGGAAGAAGACCAGGAAGAACTAGGCAAGAGGATAGTTACGGTCCCAGTGGCAGTTCTTTTCAGTCAAAACAGAGATCACATCTTCAGCCAGAGCTTCCATGTCCACCACTGTGGGTCACGAGCCATAGGGACAGACCTTGCGGTAGTTGACGTGCACGGGAAGTCTCTTGGAAAGAATTCGGGATATGTCCCCTGATAGGTTCAAAAATATTAGGTCAGGCCTGGCAAATAGCCCATTTTCAGAAGGATGTAGGACTCCTCTTAAGGGAGGGGAGTTGATCACCACTGATTGGCCCGTGGCTGTTAAAGGAGAGTAGACGTTCACAAGATGAGTGGGATGGGGGTGAGGAGAGAGGCTACTCTGTGAATCCCCCTCTGGCCAGTCCTGAAGGTGAGAGAGGCAACTGACACGACGGGGAACTCTGTGACACTTGGAAGTTCAAGCAGCACTACTCTGGGCTCCTTCTACCAGGTGGTAACACAAGGTAAGCCTCTCTTCCTTTTGGCAACAGAGTCCCACGTAGGGACTCTGGTTCTAGGGAAGCCACGAAGAATCTCCACCTGACAGAACAGAGCAGACACCACAGGTGGAGACTTCTGCATGTGTACCTGGAGACTGACTTCCAGAAATACTTGAAGTGGGAGAGAAGATGGGCTATTTGGATAATTCTGCATGAACAGCAGAGGCAAGAGCAAGATTAACACAGGTTACAAAGTAAATAGTGCTGTACCTGAATGGTAGACTTGGAAGCAAAGGCTCAGTGGCATTCTGCTATGTCTCAAGGTCAACTAGCTAGTGAGTGGTATTCATAGGGCTTGAACTCCTAGGCCAAACATTCTTCTCTTTCCAAAAGGGAAATGAAGAATTCTAGAAGAATGGAAAGAGAAGAGAACAGATCACCATAGGAAGAAACACAAGGATGACAATGAACTAGAAATAGCCAGAGAAGGGTCTGCATGCAATAAACAAACAGACCAGCCCACAGGAGCAGCATTAAATGGATGGGAATGGTCAGGAACATGCCTTACTAGCTCTGCCAACAAACATGGTCTGCAGAGAAATGCAGTGGAGAAAAGAAAGGGGAAACTGAACCTCAAGGAAAACAGAAGTGATCACAGAGGAACAAGGCAAGAAGCCAGAGAACAGTGAGAGAGTCAATGCTTAGCCTTTAGTCTCTTCCATTCATTTGTTGGGCAACACCCACTATTCAAAAGTATTCATGAGAGACTAAGATGCCTTCATGGAAACACTTCAACAAAAGCACAAGATTAAACCTGGATATGAATGGCAGCCAGTGCCTAATACAGGCCTTTGCTTTTCTGTTTTAAATCCCCGAGCATCATTTACAAGAAAAATACACTTCCCTTCGGAGACTAAGTTTGCTTGTATGCACTATCTATTGCCGCCCCCTAGTGGTTGCATTTGAGATGTGCACTAAGAATCTACTGGTAGAGTTGAAAAATTAAATGACCCAATGATAATAATTATAATGCCTCTTTATACTTGTACAATATTGCAGGTCCTCAAAATGCTTTTCTGTATCCTGACAACAGCCCCGTGAAACAGGCAAGGTGTATTCCACCAGTAAATCGCCTCAAGCTGACATTGCTTGGGAACCTATTAATCAAAACCTAGGGGTTTGGAGTGAGACCTGCACTTGAAGCCTGGTGCTGCCATGCATCCCTTTGTGATGTCCAGCCAGGGGCTTAAACTCTGTGCCTCCATCTCCATTCGTGTGAAAGGGGCGGGGGGAGACTGCAAGTATCACAGAGATGCAATAAGGATTCAGTGAGTCATATTTTTACAGGCTTGAGCATTGAGTCAGTTGCACAGATAAGGCCTGTAAAAATGATATGGCTGCTGCTGCTGCTGATAACAGCGTCTCTGAGGAGGGGTTTTCACTTCCTCAGAAACCCATTTATGGTTTCTGAACCTTCTGGGAGGCATCTTACTGAAAAACATGCCACTATAACTGCTTAAATCTATTTTCTTTTGCTCAATTTTCCTTATCTTCCAGTTGTTTCTCCCTTTTTAACCTGGCTTACAGTTCACATCTAAGGGAGAAGAGCCTTGACATTGCAAGAGTCCTGCCATCCCTCAGCTTTGGTCTCAAGCCCAGAGCCATGTACAAACCCAGAGGATGCCCTTTCCTGATGCTCCCTTGGTTCCTGTGAGAGTGTATCTGCCCAGCTCTGGGCACCCAGGGAGCCCAGCACAACCAGAAGAGCATGTTCAGACCAGGCTGTGCTCAGAATGGATTCTCTTCCTCAAAGACTTTAGCCCCTGGTGGATAAAGAGGAACCAGTGGTCATGAGGAAGGGCAGAAAAGTCCACAGGGAGCTCTTTAAGATGCTAAATCAGGCTTATAATCAGACACACACACACAAGTTCAGAGCAGTTATAGGCTCATGAGATCGCTTTGAGGATGATGGGAAGTAATTCCTGTAGTTGGCTACCAAAAATAACTCCAGCACCTGGACTGAGCAGATGTCAGGATGAAGAGCAAATACCTTTGACACAACAGGAGTCACCCAGGCAGCCCTCGGAACAAGCGTTAGCCTCTGTCTCCATTCCATGGAGGAGTCAAGATTCCACCAGGTCCTTTGGGGTCTTATGAGATAAATGGGGAGAAAAAAAAGGGAAATCTGGGACTACAGGAACTTCTTTATTCAGGTGCCTCCTTCTTGTGGCTGAAGAAAACGCCACCCTTGCCACCTCCAAGGTGCAGAGGACTGGAATTCTTTTTACCGTGCGGTAGGAAGAAGCTCTCCAAAATCCATGCTCTCGGATGTGAGACATCGGGTGTACAGCCAAGCACGGGCTTGCTTCTCTGCATTGAGGCTAGAGAACTTGTACTCCAGTCCCTAAAGGGGAAGCAGGAGATGCCATCATGGTCTCAGTTTCTTCAAAACTTCCAGTCGGTCCTGCAAGCCCACGCCAAGGAACGACAGAACTGTAACAAGGCAAGGACCCAGTCTGCAGACCCACCCCAGGAGCCAGGGACACTTGGGAATCAGAGCCCATCATATTTGCACTCAACAAACATCTGTTAGATTGATCTGAAGGGTTCATGTGTATTGAAAAAACCCCAAGATGCCCCCAAGTTTTAGGTAACGATGGATTAAGGATGCAGAACCAAGAAGTTATAAGTCTTCCTTTAGGAGACAAACATCCCTTGAGTCCCTTCTAAGTGCCAGGCACTGTGTTATATGCTTGACCCAGGTTTACCCTTTAGTCCTCACAATGATCCTATGAAGAAGGTGCTGGAATCCCTGCTTGACAGTTACCTATGGCCACACAGCTTGAGGGACAAAAGGATTTGGAACCAATTCCTGGTTACTTGGAAGTGATCTAACTACAATGCTGACATCCCAAGAAGCAGCAAATGTCACTGTTGGTGAGAACTGTCACCTAAAAAGATGGCATATCCAGTCCTGCACAGCTTGACTCAGGCAGCATTTAATAGGCAAGCTGTGCACCTCATCAGCCCAGTCTGGACACCAAAATCTTGACTGCAGTTGCCACGTAGGGACCACCCCATTCAGGAACTTGAAGGGTATCTTTAACTTTACGAAGCCAGCCAAAAGAACCAGATGAGAGCGGCCACCTTCACCCCAGGGAATGGAGCTAAGAACATAGGCTGCCCATCATACTGCCTGTGTGAAGACTTGGTTGGGCCACTCAATAGCTGTGTGATCTTGGGCAAGTCAATGAGTCTCTCTGAGTCTCACTTTTCTGTACAATAAGGTAATACGAGAATCTACTTCACTTAGTGTGCAAGTTAAATGAGATGATATATTTAAAGTACTTAGCACAGCAGCTGGAACACAGTGATCATTCAATAAATGTTCACCATTATTATTACTATCATTACAGTTAATCAGAATTATACACAACAAAAGATAAATAATCTACAGAGGGGTGGACTCTGATACTAACTTCCAGTCTCTCCTTGCTAGGAACTGATGAACAGCTTTAGCCAGGTATGGCTAAAGTAAATGTCTTCCTTTTCTTTGGTTTTGCATTTTATGCAGATACTGTTCTGTGTGACACATGGCTTCCTCCTTTCCCTCTTCATGTCTGTGTCTGGGGGAAGGCAGAACTTCCAGACTGGTCAGTGGACACTGTGATCATTAGAGCATTCACAGAGGCTGAGAAGGAAGTCTGGTGATGGTACCCCTGGGGTCTAAGTAAGAGAACTGTCTACTCTCCCATCCAGTGCTCATCAATGCCATGCTACCATGACCTGTCCTTTCCTGGAATCAGAGTCCTTAATACGAAATGCAAGGAATAAGTAATATTTGCTCCAAGTCCATATATAACTGTAAATATAGTCTCTATCTACTGCATTTTGCAGGGAAAGCTACTTTCTTGCTTCACCACCACTTGTTGGCATATATGTGCACAGCACTGCACAGTGTATTCGTTCAGGGCTCTCCAGAGAAAGAGAATCTGGAGGGTGTGTGTGTGTGTCTGAGTGTGTTCACACACTCAGACACACAGAGAGATTCATCATAAGAAATTGGCCCATGTGATTATGGAGGCTGACAAGGGTGAGTCAGCAAGCTGGAGGCCCAGGAATACTGATGGTGTAGTTCCAGTCTGAAGGCCAGCAGGACTCAGGAAGAGCTGATGCTTCAGTTCAAGTGTGAAGGCAGGAAAACCTGATGTGCTAGCTCAAAGGCAGTCAGGCAGGAGGAATTCTCTATTACTTGGGAGAGGTCAGCCTTTTTGTTCTAGTCAGGCCTTCAACTGATTGGATGAAGCCCACCCATTAGGAAGGGCAGTCTGCTTTACTCAATCTACCAATTCAAATGTCAATCTCATCCAAAAATACCCTCACAGAAACACTCAGAATAATGTTTGATCAAAGATTATGTGCACCTGTGGCTCAGTCAACACATAAAATTAACCATCACATGCAGTGTGAGGTTTTTTTCCCTCTGTTAGCTCTATGTCTCCCTGGTTCTTCCACCTTCAGCCCATGATTTAGGCATGATAAAGGTTTTATACTCTGCCATTTCTGGTGGCAAGTAAAATTCCAGAATGAGTATGAGTTGAAAAGCACCTCCTGTAATACAGAGGCAAAAACTTCTCCAATAAAATTTCCTGAGCAGCAGTATCATGAGCTGCGACACATTGAAAAGGAAATAGCAAATTCTACCTCTTCCTGGTTGGTGGATCTTGGAAATGTTACTTAATCTCTTCAGTCCTCAGTATTCTCATCCTTAAAATGGACATAATAATATCCCACTCTTGCAGGGAATAAAACAGTGTGTAAAACACTTGACACCCACAGGCATTAAGTAAGCAGAGCTTTTGTCTGCTTTGTTCCCATGTAACCTTATAAATGGCCCTTGTTGCAGCAGCTGAATGTGGGTTGTGCCCTACCATCTCATCCTGCCTCATCATGCAGGATCTTCCACTGCCTCGAGGCTAACAGCCCTCACATGGTGCCTCTTATGTTATTCTTGCTGTTGGGTTGCAGTAATTGTTTCAGAAAATCTGTTAGGCCCAACCCTCTAGAGACTCCTACTGTGCCCCAGAATAGCTTACATTAAAAATGAGCGCCTTCGGGCCTTCCTGGTGGCGCAGTGGTTTGAGAGTCCGCCTGCCGATGCAGGGGATACGGGTTCGTGCCCCGGTCTGGGAGGATCCCATATGCCGCGGAGCGGCTGGGCCCGTGAGCCATGGCCGCTGGGCCTGCGCATCCGGAGCCTGTGCTCCGCAACGGGAGAGGCCACAACAGTGAGAGGCCCGCATACCGCAAAAAGAAAAAAAAAAAAAAAATGAGCGCCTTCGACTCTTCATTTCTTACCCTAAGCCCCCTGGGACATGTTTAAAACAATAATCAAAGCAGCATAACCAGTTGACACAAGTCTTGAATAAAAGCAGCCTGTACCTCATCTATTCCTCTTGAGATCATTAAATGACTTTCAGTCCCACTTTTTTTTTTTTTACATCTTTATTGGAGTATCAGTCCCACTTTAAATAAAGCCTTTCTTTCCAGGGGATGAGACTGAGGTGTTTAACATCCTAAAGTCACTCTGCTAGCTACCTGGCCCTTCCTCCTCATTCCTCCTGAACCCCGCTCCTGTTCATTCTCACTTCCACCTCTCTCAGTAGCCCCCTTAGTTTCTTGCTCTCCTGCCCCAATATCAACAATGATGGTGACAGTAACAACCTAGGAACACCTACAATGTGCCAGACCCTGTTATAAGGAACTCATAGGTGCCAAGTCATTGACCTCCCACAACAAACCTAAGAGTGTGTTACTGTTATCCGCGTCTTGCAGATGACAAAGGTGCCGACATGTCTGAGTAACTAACCCAAGATCACAGAACCAGTGGACGCCCAAACCGCCACGTATTGAGAGGCTCTTATCCATTCTTGAGCCTTCTTCTCCCTCCCTCTCGCCCCCAAGCCCTTACCCTCTATCTCCTAAATAACCCCTGAATCCATCCTTTCTCTCACCTGCGTGGTCCTGCTTTAGCTCACGCTCTCATCGCCTCTCACCTGGATCCTTACCACTACAACCTCTTCCCTGGTCTCACGGCCACTACTGTCTCCTTCCCTACAGCGTCCTCCCCATGACCACACTATTCATCAGTCCTTCACTCATTTAACAAAGTGTTACTAGGCGGCTGTTATGTGCCACGCACTGTAGTAGTTTTGGGGTCACCAAAATGGTAAGATAGTCTCTGACCCCAAGGAGCTCACAGTATTGGGAAAGTCAGACAGACAAACCAAAGATAATCGTCAGGGTTAACAGAATAGAAGACTGTGCAACATGTGAAACAGAAACTCAGAGGAAGGACTGTTAGATTCTGCCTAGCATTGTGTAACAGGATTGGTTTGGGCTGCAAATCAACTAAAGTGGTTTAAACAAATTGTTTTTGCTTTTGTTTCTGTCTACATACTCAGAAGTCCAGAGGTGAGAAGTTACAGGGGTACTTAAGAGTTTCAAAGATTTGGGGGCCTTTTCTGCAATTCCTTTGGCTCGTCCTTCATGTCACAAGATGGCTGCTGCCTCTCTAGCCATTCTGTATTCACGGCAGGAAAAAGAGGAAAAGGCCAAAAGGCTGAACCAGCTCATGTGCTCTTTTTTTTTCTTTTTAATCAAGAGAGATTTTGCTTTCCCAGAAGCCCCTCTACTTAGGGTTCACAGCCCAGATCTGGGTTACATGGCCACTCTAAGCTACAAGGGAAGGTAGAAAATTGCATATCTGGCATTTCAGCCCCTATATTGGGAGGCAGCAAAGGAGGAGGAGGTTGGGTATAGCTTTTGGGTGGACAGGCCACACATGGTCAGGAACATTTCAAAGCAGATATGATGCTTGCTATGACCTGAGTGTGCCCTCCCAAAATTCATATGTTGAAACCTAAGCCCCAAGGTGATAGCATTAGGAGGTGAGCCTCTGGGAGGTGATTAGGTCATGAGGAAGAGTCCTCATGTATGTAATTAGTGCCCTTATACAAGAGGCCTTTGAGAGTTCCTTTGCCCCTTCCACCATGTGAAGACACAATGAGAAGTCTGTACCTGGAAGTGGGCCCTCAACCCACCATGCTAGCACCCTGATCTCAAGACTTCCAGCCCTCAGAACTGGGAAAAATGTGTTTCTGTTGTTTTTAAGCCACCCAGTCTGTGGTATTTTGTTATAGCAGCCTGAATGGACTAAGAGATGCTTAAGCCAAGTCTTGATTCCTAATTCACAATCCATAAATGAGTGCCATGATCGCTGTGCTGGTTCTCATTCAGAAATGCTTTAAGAGTGAAACTCTATGTACAGAATTGTTACGTCACCATTACCATGTACCTGCTTGACAACAGGAGGGGAGAACCATTTAGACGAAGGTAGAAACACACCTAAATTCTCCATCACCCTCTCCTGTACCTCCTGCTCCACCCCCTCATCCCACTCTGCCACTTCCCACCCTAAATTCCCTTCTCTGCTTGTACCTGCCACTTTAGGCCTTTGGGAGCTGAGACGTTGTATCCTCCTGGGAGCCGTCCCTGACCTGGGTCAGTGGCCTGTCACTGGCTTTTCCATGAACTGTAACCCCCTGTGGCCCCATGAGCTCTTTAGAGACACCATCAGGTCTCTTATTCTCTGCTGTGTCCCAGCCCCAGAACTTCTGCCTGGTTCCTAGAAGATGTACAGTAAAAACTTGTTGAATGAATAAAAGTCACACATCCTCTGTAAACATAGTGTAACATACCCGTATTTTTAGGAAAGTGCCCTTATTCCTACCCCAAAAGCAGGCAAGTAAGCAAACAAACAGAAACCACCCTAGAAATGAAGCCAAGAAGGAATGAGCTTAACCTTGATGTGCCCAATACCAAGATGCTGTTCATGTTGAGATCTGTAGATAATCCCAACACTGGAACCCAGTTTAGAAAGAATAAGAAAGACATACCAGTAAGTTAGGCTGAGACATGGTGCTTAAGGAATCTAAATGGGCTTCCTGGCAACAAGGGCGCAGTTCCCCTGCCACAGATGCACTCTGGAACACGTGCTGGTGCCTGCGTGCTGGGGGCTGCTCTGGTTCACCATGGCGGGGTGGGAGGATTTCCATTACCGAGACAGCCCCCGCCAACACTTCACTTTTCTCACCGCAGCCCTCTGGGGTAAGAGACTTTGCTGTATGTGGGAAGGTGCTAAAAGGCTCAACACACTGTGGTAAATAAGCGGTAAATAATAGCCCCCGTGGCCGCGCTCGACAGCAGGTCACGCTCCTTGCCCGCACAGTGTGTGCTGGGCACTCTTCTGCACGGCTCTCCTTCAGCACTGCCTCTGGGATCTGAGCTCCCTGGTTCACACCTGAGTGTGAGAGTTCACACCCAACCCTGAGTCCTTCCTTCCCAGCCTTGGAGATCTCTCACCTGCACTTGCCTTGAGGGCAGGAACTTGCTGGTTACCTCTACCTCCGTTCACAGGCCTCTGATGGTATCTTCAGCTTTTGTCTGCTGAGGTCTTTCCTGGACAGAATCCAAGACAATCCCACTAGCTTTTTCCCTCACACGGCTCGTGTCTGGTCCATGGCAGACACCCACATATCCTGTATTCTGAAAACTGTGGGTAGTGTGGGCCATCCAGCATGGCCACCTCTCTTTAGTCTGCCATCAAAGCAACCACCTCTCAGCCATTGGATTTTCCAGGAGGGAGTCAGTCACCAGTCCACTCTGTTTTCCAAATGCGGAGGATGCATTACAAGTTCTTGAGATGGTCCCACTGAAGGCCCTCTCTCTTGACTGGAGATGAAGGATCCGACCCTCCAATTTCTACCCTCCCTGGTGAGAGTGGGACTCACAGTACAATAACAGCAATCTCTGAAAAATTCCCTTTTCAACTAATTTCTAACTTCAAACCCTATTATGCCATCACTGTGGATGCGAGAAATAAGGGCAGCAGGACCATTCCCCCATCTTCCATTTTCAGAGTCCTCATATTGCAGAGTCCTGCCCCACTTGACAGTTTCGTCTCTACATAAGCTTCCACTTGAATATACTATGATACAGATTTGGAGCTCTTTGCCAAGCACGTGTAAGAGACAAGGGGTAACAGGATTTTGTATATTCACAGAAGAGATATAGATACGTGGAATCATAGAGAAAGGAATGAAATCAATAGGTATTATAATTTTTTTTCTAAAGGCTTTGGAGGGCAAATGGCAGGACGTGGGATTTAGAGGCCGAGAGATCTGGAATGATGGGAGATAGTATCAGAGGTTGGAACACTGGAGGCTAATGACAAGGTTCAAGGTGTGCTCATAGGTGTGAAAGAGACAAAGGTCTTTGGAGTTGCAGTAGTCTGAATCATGGCCCCCCAAAAGATAGCCACATCCTAATCCCCAGAAGCTTGGCATATGTTATGTTACATGGTAAGGCGAACTTGCAGATGTGCTTATTTTAAAAATCTTGAGATAGGAAAATTATCTTCGATTATCAAGGTGGGCTTTATGTATAATCACAAGGATCCCTCCTTAAGAGGAAGGCAAGAAGACCAAAAGAGGAATTAGGAGGTGTGACAACAGAAGCAGGAAGTTGGAGTGAGATAAGGAAGGGCTCACCAGCTGAGGAATACAGGAGGCCTCCAGAAGCTAGAAAAGACAAGGGAGGGACTTCCCTGGTGGTGCAGTGGTTAAGAATCCACCTGCCAATGCAGGGGACATGGGTTCAAGCCCTGGTCCAGGAAGGTCCCACATGGCACGGAGCAACTAAGCCCATGCGCCACAACTACTGAACCTGCATTCTACAGCCCACAAGCCACAACTACTGAGCCCGCATAAGACAACTACTGAAGCCCACGCACCTAGAGCCCGTGCTCCACTACAAGATAAGCCACCACAGTGAGAAGCCTGTGCACCACAACAAAGAGTAGCCCCCACTCGCCGCAACTAGAGAAAGCCTGCACGCAGCAATGAAGACCCAACACAGCCATAAATAAATAAATAAATAAAATTTATTAAAAAAAAAAAAAAGACAAGGGAACAAATTCTCCTCAAGAGCCTCCAGAGGGAACCACTTCTGCTGACACCTTGACTGTAGTGCCGTGACATCGATTTTGGACTTCTAGCCTCCAGAACTGTAAGAGAATAAATTTGTGCTGTTTTTAAGCTACTAAATTCATGGTAAATTGTTATAGCAGCCATAAGAAACTCTACAGGAATCAAGGTCTAAAAACTGTAAGCCTAGAAGGCTGAGCGAAATATCCACATGGACGTTCAAATCACCTGTGATGGTTGTAGAACTTGTACTGGAGAGAAAGCTACAAGGTGGATGCCAGTTTTTAACAAATGGGGAGGAATGACTAGGAGGCATATGGTTGACAGCAAAGAGGAGACACAATATTTCTAGATAGCATAAGATTTAAGGGAGTCTTTTTTTATTTTTTAAAGAATGTTTGAGGGGATATCAGTTTTCCAAAGGAAAGGATTTCCAGAGGGAGAAGTGGAAAGATTCAGGTGGGAAAAAGCAAGGAGACTGGGTCAGTGGGGAAAAAGCACAGGGCAGTGTGAGGAAGAAAATCTGGGAGATGTTTGATTAGAGGGTCTATCAGTTAAGGTCCGATCAAGACACAAAAACCCACAAAATTTGAACAGGGGAAGTTTAATATAAAGAATTATTGGGCTTCCCTGGTGGCGCAGTGGTTGAGAGTCCCCCTGCCGATGCAGGGGACACGGGTTCATGCCCCGGTCCGGGAGGATCCCACATGCCACTGGGCAGCTGGACCCATGAGCCATGGCCACTGAGCCTGCGCGTCCAGAGCCTGTGCTCCACAACGGGAGAGGCCACAACAGTGAGAGGCCTGTGCACTGCAAAAAAAAAAAAAAAAAAAATTATTAATTATACCAGGGGATGACATGTAACAGGGTAAAAATAACTCTAAAGAATACCTCAGGGCTGAGGTAGAGGACCTAGAGAACGACAGAGTTGGAAGGGAAGGCAGGAGTTCAAGCCTCACTGGAGAAGCCTGGAGAAGGCACAGAAGTTCATTAGGTTGCCCTGGGCCACAGCTGGTCTGCAGTCACTGAACGAGCAGGAACACCCATCCCAGGTGCAGATGATAGGAAATCGCAGCCAGGAGTGGTTGTATCAGTTTCCTATTGCTGCTGTAACAAATTACCATAAACCTAGTGTCTTAAAACTTCACAAATTAATTTTCTTATCATCCTGGAGGTCAGAAGTCCTTCATGGGTACCACTGTATAAAAATCAAGGTGTTGACAGGCCTGAGTTCCTTGTGGAGGCTCTAGGAGAGTATCCTTTTCCTTGCCTTTTTCAACCTTCTAGAAAGTCTAGGCTTTGGATTACCAAAAACTCAACTTTGGCATTGGAAAGCTCTATAAAAACTCCAAAAACTATACTTCCACAATAATACATCTTTCCAGATGACCTTCAAAAGAAAATCACTAGCAAAATGAAACAGGCAGTTAAAAACACTTAGCATGGTACCTGGAAAACAGCATTCAATAAATGTATGTAATTATTACAATTGCTATTATTAACATTGATAAAATCCCCCCAAGTAAATGGTTAATTGGTTGCTTTATAGGGGCATCAGCCATAATCCAGTTAAAAGTTAGGTGGTATATGCTAACTGAATGTATGTTCTAGGGTGTTGGGTGATGTCTAAGGTGGTGAAGTAGTCCATCCTTCACTCCTAAGCCATTCTGAGAGTGACTAGAGAGCGGGGCTAGTTGTCTCTAAGGCTACTTATAACATTCAAACCATTCTATGAGAAAGCTTTGTATTTTCTCTGCAAGTGTGGGTAGGAAATGCAGTTAGTTTATTCAAAATAGGTGTCAAGCTACGGTCAGAAAGTTACCAAGATTGGTTGTCAGAAAAAAACCCTGTTCCACCTGACTGGACATGTTCATCTGTTTTAACAGAAGATCAAGTCCACAGAAACTGTCCCCTAAGAGAACATTAAAGCAAAGAGTCTGTAAGAATCTTTATACCTGGGTTTCTATATTGTCCTCACACTGTTGAGTGCATAAATCATCCTATCCTTGGTATCAAAAGTGAGAAAAACTTGTTTTTCTTATCAAATTTTATTCCAACTGAGTCTTCCTTCAAGGCGCTAAAAATCATAATACTGATCAATGGGAGAATAGCATTCATGCCTATAAAGAAATTCACCAAAGAGGAGAAAAACTTAAGATAAATTTGTTTTTTAAAAAATACTCCTTGCGTGGCATAACCAGGAAATAACAAGAAACACCAAGAAAACCACCAATTAGCACTTCACCCTTTTTAGGCCTACTTTGGGAGAATTCGGTTTTCAACGAGATAGGCAGAGCACATGCTGTAATCTCTCCCTCCTCATATTTGTAGGAATTAGAAAAGTAATATAAAAAAATTAGTAAATATTTAGCAATATTTGAAAACAGGAACTCTCATTTGACAAGAAACTGTGAAGAAACTGCAAAAGAAGAAAAGCAAATTGAAAATCATAATGCATGATTTTCAATGTGTGGTCCCCAAACAAGCAACATGAGCATCACTTGGAACTTATTTGAAATGCAAATTCTTGAGACCCACCCCAGACCTAATAAACTAGAAACACAGTTTGGGAACCATGGAAATTAACAAATTTGAATTTAACAAATAGAAAATATCCATTCTTTTCAATTGCCTGGAATATTTACAAATATTGACCATGAACTTGGCAACAAAGGAATTGCTGAAGAAAACTCATTATTGCATTTAGGTTAGAATTTACTAGAGCCACAGTTTTATTTTACTTACACAGCTAGCAAGGAGAAAAACTGGATGCACAGGCTGAAAAGCCTGAACAATTTAGGCGGTGATGGAACCTAACACAATTCATCAATGTAAGTGAAGTTCCATTTCCTACAACTATAGTGTATGGACTACAAACTACAATCAACAATACCATATTTCAGATATTTTGAAAGGAATACTGCATTCAGCAGATAAACAGAAACTCTGTACGTTAAATGAAATCTCAAGAACTTTGTATTGAATAGCTCAGGAAGAACCTGCTCTTAACTCAAAAACTCATTAATTTCTTGACTGTTCATAGCAAAAGCATGAGACAATGTATAAATATAAACGTAAATAAGACTTTTACCCACCTCTTTTTTTTTCCTTGGCTGCATTGGGTCTTTATTGCTGCATGCGGGCTTTATCTAGTTGCGGTGAGCGGGGGCTACTCTTCGCTGTGGTGTGCGGGCTTCTTGTTTGCAGTGGCTTCTCGTTGTGGAGCACGGGTTCTAGGTGTGCGGGCTTCAGTAGCTGTAGCACGTGGGCCCTAGAGTGAGCAGGCTTCAGTAGTTGCAGCACATGGGCTCAGTAGTTGCGGCACTCAGGCTCTAGAGCGCGCAGGCTTCGGTAGTTGTGGCGCATGGGCTCTAGACTGCAGGCTCAGTAGCTGCGGTGCATGGGCTTAATTGCTCTATGGCATGTGGGATCTTCCCGGACCGGGGCTTGAACCCATGTCCCCTGCATTGACAGGCGGATTCTTTCCTTTTTTTTTTTTTAACAACTTTATTGGAATATAATTGCTTTACAATGGTGTGTTAGTTTCTGCTTTATAACAAAGTGAATCAGCTACACATATACATATATCCCCATATCTCTTCTCTCTTGCATCTCCCTCCCTCGCACCCTCCCTATCCCACCCCTCTAGGTGGTCACAAAGCACCGAGCTGATCTCCCTGTGCTATGCAGCTGCTTCCCACTAGCTATTGATTTTACATTTGGTAGTGTATATATGTCCATGCCACTCTCTCACTTCGTCCCAGCTTACCCTTCCCACTCCCCGTGTCCTCAAGTCCATTCTCTACTAGGTCTGCATCTTTAATCCTGTCCTGACCCTAGGTTCTTCATAACTTTTTTTTTTTTTTTTAGATTCCATATATATGTTAGCATACGGTATTTTTCTCTTTCTGACTTACTTCACTCTGTATGACAGACGCTAGGTCCATCCACCTCATTACAAAAAAACTCAATTTCATTTCTTTTCATGGCTGAGTAATATTCCATTGTATATATGTGCCATATCTTCTTTATCCATTCATCTGTTGATGGACACTTAGGTTGTTTCCATGTCCTGGCTATTGTAAACAGAACTGCAATGAACATTGTGGTACATGACTCTTTTTGAGTTATGGTTTTCTCAGGGTATATGCCCAGTAGTGGGATTGCTGGGTCCTATGGTAGTTCTATTTTTAGTTTTTTAAGGAACCTCCATACTGTTCTCCATAGTGGCTGTATCAATTTACATTCCCACCAACAGCGCAAGAGGATTCCCTTTTCTCCACACCCTCTCCAGCATTTATTGTTTGTAGATTTTTTGATGATGGCCATTCTAACCTGGTGTGAGGTGATACCTCATTGTAGTTTTGATTTGCTTTTCTCTAATGATTAGTGATGTTGACCATCCTTTCATGTGTTTGTTGGCAATCTGTACATCTTCTTTGGAGAAATGTCTATTTAGGTCTTCTGCCAATTTTTGGATTGTTTTTTTGATATTGAGCTGCATGAGCTGCTTGTAAATTTTAGAGATTAATCCTGTCAGTTGCTTAATTTGCAAATATTTTCTCCCATTCTGAGGGTTGTCTTTTCATCTTGTTTATGATTTCCTTTGCTGTGTAAAAGCTTTGAAGTTTCATTAGGTCCCATTTGTTTATTTTTGTTTTTATTTCCATTTCTCTCAGAGGTGGGTCAAAAAGGATCTTGCTGTGATTTTTGTCACAGAGTGTTCTGCCTATGTTTTCCTCTAAGAGTTTCATAGTTTCTGGCCTTACATTTAGGTCTTTAATCCATTTTGAGTTTTTGTGTATGGTGTTAGGGAGTGTTCTAATTTCATTCTTTTACATGTAGCTGTCCAGTTTTCCCAGCACCACTTATTGAAGAGGCTGTCTTTTCCCCACTGTATATTCTTGCCTCCTTTATCAAAAATAAGGTGACCATATGTGCATGACTTTATCTCTGGGCTTTCTATCCTGCTCCATTGATCTGCATTTCTGCTGTTGTGCCAGTGCCACACTGTCTTGATTACCGTAGCTTTGTAGTATAGTCTGAAGTCAGGGAGCCTGATTCCTCCAGGTCCCTTTTTCTTCCTCAATATTGCTTTGGCTATTCGGGGTCTTTTGTGTTTCCATACAAATTGTGAAATTTTTTGTTCTAGTTCTGTGAAAAATGCCATTGGTAGTTTGATAGGGATTGCATTGAATCTGTAGATTGCGTGGGTAGTATAGTCTTTTTCACAATGTTGATTCTTCCAATCCAAGAACATCGTATATCTCTCCACCTGTTTGCATTATCATTAATTTCTTTCTTCAGTGTCTTATAGATTTCTGCATACAGGTCTTTTGTCTCCTTAGGTAGGTTTATTCCTAGGTATTTTATTCTTTTTGTTGCAGTGGTAAATGGGAGTGTTTCCTTAATTTCTCTTTCAGATTTTTCATCATTAGTGTATAAGAATGCAAGAGATTTCTGTGCATTAATTTTATATCCTGCTACTTTACCAAATTCATTGATTAGCTCTAGTAGTTTTCTGGTAGCATGTTTAAGATTCTCTATGTGTAGTATCATGTCATCTGCAAACAGTGACAGCTTTATGTCTTCTTTTCTGATTTGGATTCTTTTATTTGTTTTTCTTCTCTGACTGCTGTGGCTAAAACTTCCAAAACTATGTTGAATAAGAGTGGTGAGAGTGGGCAACCTTGTCTTGTCTCTGATCTTAGTGGAAGTGGTTTCAGTTTTTCACCATTGAGGACAATGTTGGCTGTGGGTTTGTCATATATGGACTTTATTATGTTGAGATAAGTTCCCTCTATGCCTACTTTCTGGAGGGTTTGACAGGCGGATTCTTAACCACTGCACCACCAGGGAAGTCCCTCTCCACCTGCTTGACTCTGTTTCCTGTGTTCCTGAAGTCACCGGAAAATATTCCCCATGGCTCTCATTTTCTAACAGAAGAGGATAACAAACAGCCTGGCAAAGTAATGTGAAAATTCAAACTACTCCACAGATAAAATAATTTCCTGCCAAATCTTAGCATTCTTGCAGATAACCTCTTTTATTTTAAGCCAAAACTAAATAATTTCTTTGGTTTACAATTTTTCTTTCTTCTGAAGTCTCCCCATATTAAGGAGAAAAACAAACAAAAAACAAACAAACATGACCTGTCATACAGATCATGTTCACGGACTCAAATGCAATAATATTCAAAAACAATATTTTAAAAATCCATGATGTGGAAAATACACATGCTCAAAAAAAAATCTCTTAGCTTAAAGGAAATCAAAAGTTAACAGAAGGGCTTCCCTGGTGGCGCAGTGGTTGAGAGTCCGCCTGCCAATGCAGGGGACACGGTTTCGAGCCGTGGTCTGGGAGGATCCCGCGTGCCGCGGAGCGGCTGGGCCCGTGAGCCACAATTACTGAGCCTGCGCGTCTGGAGCCTGTGCTCCGCAGCGGGGGAGGCCGCGATAGTGGGAGGCCCGCACACCACGATGAGGAGTGGCCCCCGCTTGCCACAACTGGAGAAAGCCCTTGCACAGAGGCGAAGACACAACACAGCCATAAATAAATTAATTAATTAATTAAAAAAAAAAAGTTAACAGAAAATTTTTTAAATTGGTGACAAATGTCTATTGGCAGAGGAATATACAAATAAGCTGTGGCATATCCATAGTTAAAAATGAATGAATAAAAGCTGCATGCATGAATTTTAAAACTAATATTAAGCTAATAAAGCAAATGACAATTTATATAAAGTTTAAAAACATGCAAAACACTATTACATGTTGTTTCTTGGATATATGTATTAATCATATAACAACATGAAATTAAGTGATAAACACACCACAAAACTATTACAATAAATGAATTCAGCATGGTTGTAAGATACAAGATTAATATATAAAAATCTGTTGCATTTCTATACACTAATAATGAAATATCAAAAAGAGAAAGTAAAAAAATAATCCCTTTTAAAATTACATCAAAAAATATTAAAATACCTAGGAATAAACTTAACCAAGGAAGTTAAAGACCTATACTGTGAAAACTATAAAACACTGATGAAGGATACTGAAGATTCA
Source organism: Mesoplodon densirostris (assembly GCF_025265405.1). Classification (NCBI taxonomy): domain Eukaryota; kingdom Metazoa; phylum Chordata; class Mammalia; order Artiodactyla; family Ziphiidae; genus Mesoplodon; species Mesoplodon densirostris. Next base: position 46,945,782 of record NC_082664.1, read on the forward strand.
AAGAAATGGAAAGATATCCTGCAATCTCCAAATTTAATGCAACCCCTGTCAAAATACCCATGACATTTTTCACAGAACTGGAACAAATAATCCTAAAATTTAATATATGGAACCACAAAAGACCCAGAATTGCCAAAGTAACCTTGAGAAAAAAGAACAAAGCTGGAGGTATAACCCTCCCAGTATTCAGACTCTACTACAAAGCTACAGTAATCAAAATACATATACATACTACTATATATAAAAATAACCAACAAGGACCTACTATATAGCACAAGGAACTGTACTCAATATTTTGTAATAAGCTATAAGGGAAAAGAATCTGAAAAAAAAATATGTATGTATGTATAAGTGAATCACTTTTCTGTACACCTGAAACTAACAGAAATCAACTATATACTTCAATAAAAAAATTTTTTTAAGTTGCACAAACTCCTCTGTGGTGACACAAAAATTTTTTAAAAAAAACAAATTAGCCTGGTATTGGCACAAAAACAGACACATAGAACAACAGAACAGAGAGCCCAGAAATAAACTCAGACACCTACAGTCAATTAATGTACAACAAAGGAGGCAAGAATATACACAGTCTCTTCAACAAATGGTTCTGGGAAAACTGGACAGCTACATGTGAGACAATGAGATTAGAGCATTCCCTCACACCTTCTAAAAAAATAAACTCAAAATGCTTTGAAGACCTAAACCTAAGACCTGAAACCATAAAACTCCTAGAAGAGAACATAGGTGGAACACTCTTTGACATAAATCATAGCAATATTTTCTTGTATCAGTCTCCTAAGGCAAAAGAAATAAAAGGAAAAATAAACAGTACCTAATTAAACTTAAAAGCTTTTGCACAGCAAAGGAAAGCATCAACAAAAGGAAAAGACAACCTACTAAATGGGAGAAAGTATTTGGAAATGATGCAACTGACAAGGGGTTAATATCCAAAATATATAAACAGCTCATACAACTCAACATCAAAAAAAGCAAATAACTCAATCAAAAAATGGGCACAAGGCCTGAATAGACATTTCTCCAAAGAAGACATACAGATGGCTAACAGGAGCATGAAAAGATACTCGGCATTAGAGAAATGCAAATCAAAACCACAATGAGATACCACTTCACACCTATTGGAATGACCATTGTCAAAAAGTCTGCAAATAACAAAGTTGGAGAGGATGTGGAGAAAAGGGAACCTTTGTACACTGTTGGTGGGAATGGAAACTGGTGCAGCCACCATGGAAAACAGTATGAAGCTTCCTTAAAAAACTAAAAATAGAACTACCATATGATCCAGCAATTCCACTCCTGGGTACATATCCAGAAAAAATGAAAACAATAATTCGAAAAGATATATACACCCCAATGTTCATAGCATTATTTACAATAGCCAAGACATGGAAGCAACCTAAGTGCCCATCAACAGATAACTGGATTAAAAGATGTGTGTGTGTGTGTGTGTGTGTGTGTGTGTGTGTGTGTGTGTGTGTGTGATGGAATATTACTCAGCCATAAAAAAGGGATGAACTACTGCCATTTGCAGCAATATGGATGGACCTAGAGAATATTATGCTTAGTTAAATAAGTCAAAGACATATGCTATATATCATTTGTATGTGAAATCTAAAAAGTAATACAAATGAATGCCTATGCAAAATAGAATCAGACTCAACAGATATAGAAAACAAACTTGTGGTTACCAAAGGGAAGTGGGGAGGGTCAAATTAGGGGTATGAGATTAGCAGATACAATCTACTATATTTAAAATATCAATAGATAAGCAACAAGGATATACTGTACAGCACAGGGAAGTATACCCATTATCTTGTAATAACCTATAATGGAATATAATCCACAAAAATACTGAATCACTATGCTATACACCTAAAACACAATATTGTAAATTAACTATACTTCAAAAAAAATTAAATGATAAACATTACCTTCAGTGCAGTGCCTACCTCTGGAAGGGGAGGGAAATGGGATCAGGGAGAGGTATACAAGATGATTCATCTGTACCAACTGTCTTGTTCCTTTTATTAAAAAAAAAAAAAAACTCAAGCAAATATGACAAAATGTTAATATTTGATATTGAGTGGGGTACACGGTTTTTTTCTATTATTTTTCCATGATTTTGTGTATCTGAAATATTCATGAGTACTGAAAGACAGCAAAATCCCCACATATCAAAATCTGTGGGATGCAAATAAGCTCAGAGGAAAACTTACAGCCTCTGAAAGGAATTAGAAAATAAGAAAAACTGAAAATAAATGAATTAAAATTTAAAGACAAGAAGTTGGCAAAGTGCAACAAAATAAACGCAAAGAAAGTAAAAAGACTGAAAATGATAAAACCACATATGAATTAAACATAAAACAAAATACAACAAGAAAGTGCTGATAGAACTGCCCAGTATAATTTAGAAAACTGTTGGAAAAAAATAATATGCTAGACTAGTAGCCATCAAATTTTTCTTCTCAGAACTCCTTTACATTTTTAAAAGCTCTTCAGTTATTTCTATTAATATTCAACATAGAAGTTAAAGCCAAGAAAAATTATAAACGCTCATTTTAAAGTTTATTTTAAAATCATAACAGGTTCTCGTGAAATATAACTTCATTTTCCAAAACAAACAAACCAAAATGATGTAGTGAGAAGACTGGCATTGCTTTACATGTTTGCAAATTTCTTTAACAGGTGGCTCAATAGAAGACAACTGTTTCTACATTCAATCTGTTGTGACAGGTAGTTTTGGTTGAAGTATACGAAGAAAATACGGCCCCATGCAGATATGTCACTGGAAAACAGAGAAGTAGCCATTTCAGGTAATTGCTGATATTCTTTGACACAATAGCAAAACTCAACACATGGCAATTTAAGATCTTAAAGATTAATCATGATGTAGAGTCTGAAACCCTATCAATGAACTTTTTGTACTCTGTTACATTAAAATCCATTAGTTTGTCTTGTTCTTTGAATGAATCTTTTACCCAAGCCTGATTTTGTAACATTGTGTATTGGTCATTTGGAAAATATTGGTTCACTGAGTTATGCAGATCTTCCAAACGTTGACACACTTCATTATATATACCAAAAAAGCACATTCATTATTACCACTACTGATCTCATCAGAAAAGACATTCTTAAGTGAATCCGATATTGTCTTTACTGGGAGAGAATAGTGGTGAAAATACAGTAACTACTAACACAGTTTGGAGCCACTGCTTTGATCCTTGTTGAAGCACCAACAATTTTACCTACTTGTTTTAACACCATCAGCGAAAAAGGCAAATAACATCTTAGTATCATCAAAGTAGTTTTGACCTTTTGGAGTTCTAGAAAGGGCCCCGGCAATGCCCAGAGCACTGCAGACCACACTTCTGAGAACCACTGAGGTTGAAGATGCCTTGGAAAGTACAGTCAAGAGAAAATGAGAAGGTACAATAACATCAGGAACAAATAGGTTTAAAAAAAAAAAGTATATTTTTTAAATTATAAATTATACATGTAATTACACACACACACACACACATATATATGTGAATATATATAAGAATGAGCCAGTAAGAGAAGCAAGCCAGAAGGCTTAAGTTGGAGGATGGGTTCCTCCAGTCAGTAGCTGTGAGACCTTAATTGTCCCCCCGTGCCTCAATTTCCTTATTTATAAAATGGAGATGTTGGTAAAAGCACCCTTTCAATAAATTCTGGTGAGGATTAAATGAGTTAACGCAAGTAAAGTGCTTTAAAAATGTCTGGCATGTGGTAGGTTGTATAAGTGATTATGTGTTAACTGTCATAATAGAATTCCACCAGTGAATATGAAATTGCCCAATTTCTGAGGAAAACACAAATGACAAAAACTGAGTCAAGAAAAAAGAGAAAAATAGTAGGACAGCCTGGATTTGGCCTCATTTTCCCAAGCACGGTCTTTGTGCAGCACCTCCCTCTTCTCTTAAGCACAACCTGAGCAGATCCCACAGCTGTCCTGTAACTGCAGCTAATCCAAGTCCAGGTCAGTGTCACTGGCCTTAGTGGCAGCAACAGGGAGGAGGCTGTTCTTTAACTCCTCTTTTGCCCTCCCTTCTCTGGGGACCCAGATGATGAATGGGGTCAAAGGACAAACATCTCTACTCAACCGAGGGTGCAAATGCAGCCCCCTTCTGGTGATCACTGTTCCTCCCGTACACACCATCTAGGACAGATCTCACAAGTGGCAGATGCCCATATACGATTCGTCCTGGGATGCAAGACATGTGAAAATCTGGTCCTGGCTCTAACCCTCTATGGGCAATACAGGTGCCGCCCTCTTGCGGCTGGGGTGAAGACTTAAAAGGTGCTCAAGCCTTACACAGTGTCACTGACCTGCCAGAAATGTACTAGTTTTACTACACCAAACTGAAGGGTATAGCCTGCTTCTCAGGTATCCCGTCACTCCTTCCTTCCACATCTCTCTGTTCTTTCTAGGGATCAAGATGTCTGCTCTCAACTACAGTGGTCATTCTCCCTCCCTGTAGTCACTCCCCAAACTGAGAAATATTCTCAGGGCTTGCTTCCTGCCTCAATTGGCTGTTAACAGTGGCAAGAGGGGCCACTAGAGACTGAGGACACGGATGACCTCTCTTTTGATGCTCCCATCCTCTCCCAGCGATCTGCCTATTGGACACTGGGGAAGGGTAGATAGCTGGGGATGGATGAGACGAGTAGGCTAGTTTAGGCTTTCATCATTCAGGGTAACTAAGGAACTGGGGATACTTAACCTAGAGGGGAATGGACTTCAGAGAACATGGAGCTATCTTGGCATATTTGAACAATAACTGAATGGGAGTATGGTACACTTTTCCTATGTGATTCTGGAGTAAGGAAGTAGGACAAACTGATGTAACAGGAACACAACTTTCAATACCATAACTTAATAACCATTAACAATTACAATTGTACCTAAATGTGAACTTCCCGCCACTTCAGAGGCAAAAAGATGAACACGTATTTGGTTGGGATGTTGAGGGAGGGAACAGAAATTAATCAGAAATTAGACTGAGTCCTCAAAATCTCTTGCAATTTTTTTTTAATTCAAACATATAAGGAGGTTGAAAAATAATAGTTTTACACAGTTCTTCTGAGCAAGAATAGCAAGAAGGACTTCCCTGGTGGTGCAGTGGTTGGAAGTCTGCTTGCCAATGCAGGGGACACTGGTTCGAGCCCTGCTCCGGGAAGATCCCACATGCAATGGAGCAACTCCGTGTGCCACAGCTGCTGAGCCTGTGCTCTGGAGACCACGGGCCACAACTGCTGAGGCCTGCGCACCTGGAGCCTGTGCTCCACGACGAGAGGCCACTGCAGTGAGAAGCCCATGCACCATAATGAAGAGTAGCCCCCGCTCACTGCAACTGAGAAAGCCTGCGTGCAGCAACGAAGACCCAATGCAGCCAAAAGTAAATTAATTTATATATTTAAAAAAAGAGAATAGCAAGAAGAGGTTGTAAGATGGAAAGTGGGATTTGTTTTTTTCAGAAGGCAGAGACATGAGTACCTTTATAGGCAACGGCAAAGGAAAAAGAGATGATGATATGGCATCTGGCTGGCCTTCAGACCAATTTCCCAGTGGTTTGCTGAAAGCAGCCAAGGCCTGGGGTAGTCCAAATTCCCAGGCCAGTTACCAATGGCCATGAGCAGCTTCTTCAGTTTCTCTCTCTATACCTTAGAAATACTATTTGGTGCACGTGCTATGTGGTGAAGGCACCACTTTAGATAATCCTCAAGGTATAAAAATGAATTTCGGGAATTCCCTGGTGGTGCGGCGGTTAGGACTTGGCACTTTCACTGCCAGGCCTGGGTTCGATCCCTGGTCGGGGAACTAAGATCCCACAAGCCATGCAGTGTGGCCAAAAAAAATAAATAAAAAATAAAAATGAACTTCATCCATTCATTCATTCATTCATTTAAATATTTGAGCACAATTAAGTGTTAGGTACTTTCTCAGGGCTGGGGATAAAGCAAGGAACAAAAGAGATGGTTCCTGCCCTCCTGGAGCTTACTTTCTGGTAGGGAGGGGTATAGGGAATGACCAAGTATATACTGGAGGACTGTTAATGTTATAGACCAAGACAGGTAGGCGGATAGGGAGGCAGGGGGAATACTGGGTAGTCAAGACCTGATGAAAAAGGTGACATTTAAGCAGATTTCATGATGGTGAGGGAACCAGCCAAGACTGATACCCAAGAGAAGAGAGCTGTAGCAGAAAGAACAGAAAGTGGAAAGGCCCCATGGTAGAAGCATGGCTGAAACAGCAAGGAGGCCACCATATGGCATAGCAGGTACTTTAATACTCAGTGGCATAAGACATTTGTCAATGGTTATTTAGCATCTGAGCGCTCAGTGTTTTCAGCCAATTATTAAAAAAGAAAAAGAAAAAAAAGATAAAATATGTTATCAACATGTTCAAACAACAAAAAAGATAACATATGTAAACTGTAAAAGTGTCTGGTAAGAAGGAAACAAAAGAGTTAATCATTACTTAAAATAATAATAGTAATAGTAAAAATAAAGCAGAGCTCTTCTACCTGAAGCAGGGGTGGTAGGTCTGAAACCCTAAATACTTGCCTCATCCTTTCTATAACTCACACTACCTTCAGGACACAGTTTACATTGCAAAGAACCACAGAGAAGACCCAGAGCTCTAGTTAGAGAAGGTGTACAAGCAACAAACCTACCCTGTCTGAAGTTGCAATTAATGATTGTGCTCTAAATTATGTTGATCTAAGTGCTAATGAAATCTGTTAAAGCTCAACGAAAATCAAAACCAGCTTGAATAATAAGCATCCCTTTATTTGCTGACGTCATTACAAAAACCGATTACATTAGCAACAAAAAGTGATTTCTTGAGTTGAAGTCAGAGGCAGTTGCTCCCCAAAATGTTAAGTAAAACAGTGTACAACATCAGTATTAAAATGTTAAATTTTACATTGTCTTTACCACTTTTGATCTTCTGAACAATTTTATTGAGCAAAATAAGATAAAAGATTACATGTTTATTTTATTTTCAGGAATGTAAAGGTCTAATTATTCAAACAGTTTTTATTATAAAACTAAACTCTGAAGGTGTCTACAGAGTTGGCTTTTTTTCTCTCTCTTTAAATCAGTAGTCTAACAAGGATTAGAAAAGACAAAACTCTGTTCAGTGTTTCTGACAAAGTAGAAAGGGTGAAAACATAAATAAGGCTTTAATTTGGCAAAATATAATACAATGCCTTCTGTTATCCTTGAATGAACAGTTTCCCAATTACTTCACTCTGTAAAAGATCAGAAAGAAAGAAATTCATTTTAAAACAAAGAAACAAAAGGCAATCAGAAGACATCTGTCAAATACCAAAAGTACATATGCCATTTGATCTAGCATGGCCTTTTCAACTAAGATCAGAACAATTAATACTGATGGTAATGAAAAATAAGAGAAAAATTTCAGGATTCAGAAGGAACTTCTGAAGGTGGATTTTTAAATATGTGAACCAAAATCTCAGACCAAACTGAGAATAATACAGGGATTTAAAAATCCTATTTAGAAAACATTTAAGAGAACAACATTGGGAATCCATTTGTATTACTGTTCTACTCAAGAGACTGTAAAGCTAATAAGGTGAGTGAGCAGCACTGGAAAGAAACTGAAATTTACAACTCTCCACTGGCGAATAAATAATTTAAGCTTCAGACAGAGATTTTCTAAGGTCTTTTGAAGCTTTCCAAGTCAGATAAAATGACTAAAGAAATTAAACTTCAAAAGCCATTAAAGAGACTAAAAGGACTTAACCATATGCAACATGTGAAGTTTGACTGGATCCTGGTTTGGAAAAAATAGCTAAAAAGATATTTCGGGTATAAGTGGGGACACAAATATGGACTTTAAAATGGATGATATTATAGAGCTACTGTTTTGGTCTTTTTGGATGTGACAGTGATACTATGGATTTGTAAGAGAATGTCTTTGTTCATAAGAGATACATACTTAAGTGCTTAGGGGTAAAATGTCATATTATCTGAAAGTTACTTTCAAATGTGTTGACATCAACAAAATATGTATACACAAATAAAGAGATGAAGTAGCTGAAGGGTGTCAGTGTTATGTATCCTTTCAACTTTTCATTAAGTGTGAAAATTTTCAAAATTAAAAAGTTGAGGGGAAAAGAAGCAAGTAGAAAGTTAAAAAGCAAAGTTATCATTGGCTATCATGCTCTCTAATTAAAACAAGATAACAGCTAATCAGAAAGTCTACAGAGCCCACTGGTACATTAAACTAAGAAGTGCTGTGTAAACACATTACACAATATTAAAACCTGATCCATATGACAGTCAAGTGTAAAGTGTAGAAATAAAAGCTAGCTTTTGTCTGAAACATTAACTCTTACACTCCAATAGCACCAAAAAAGAACTTTTTCCTTTCAGAAACAAGAGAAAACTGTATCATGAAAGAATCTATTTGTTAAAGGGAGTAAGGAAGATACATATATACAAAACACATACACAAAATTTCACCTCAGTTTTTCCTGGATAACATCAAGAGCCTCTCCAATTCAATACTGACAAACCAAATTACCAACTTTAGGAAAAAGCCAGAACTGAAGGAAGAAACTATAAGAAGCTGGCAACAAAGGATTAGACAGAATGAGCAGAAAAGAAAGCCGTGACAAGGATCAGAGCACACAGTGCCTGAATTAGGGAGAAGAAAAGTACAGATTAAGAGCACAGGGCCTAGGCCCAGACCACATTAATTTAAATCCCAGCTCACCCAGTTACTAGCTGTGTGACTTTGGGCAACTTATAGAATTTCGTTGGGTCTGCTGTAAAGTGGGAATAAAAAAATAAGTAATAATAATCATCATCATCATCACCATCATCCCTACCTATCTACTGCATTGGGTTGTTGTGAAAATTTAAATGAATGACCATATGTTAGAAGCATGTTCATTCTTAGAGGCACATTCATGAAGTGTCAGCTGTTAAAATCATCAGCCTCCTTCCACATGATTCCACAAACAGGTTCCAAGGTAAAGGATCCTGGGTGTTATAGTCTGAATGTTTGTGTCCCCCACATCCCCCGAAATTCCTATGTTGAGATTCTAACCCCCATGTAATGGTATATGGAAGTGGGGTCTTTAGGAGATTCCACTGCCATGAATGGGATTAGTGCCCTTTTAAAAAGGACCCCAGAGAGCTCCCTTGCCCCTTTTGCCATGTGAGGACACAGCAAGAAGATGGCCATCTTTAATCTAGGAAGTGGGTCTCACCTGACAGAACCTACTGGTGCCTTGATCTTAAGACTCCCCAGCCTCCAGAACAGTGAAAAATAAATGTCTGCTGCTTAAGCCACCCAGTGTATGGGGGTTTTGTTATAGCAGCCCAAACAGACTAAGACATGGGGTGATAAAGTTTTCTGATATAGTCGGACATACACTTGAACACTTAGAAGCCAGGCAGATATGAAACACAAGAAAAAGTAGATATCTGGAAACAAAAAAGTATACTACAAAATACTAGTGTTAACGATCCAAAGCTACAAAAAAAATTACCTTAATTAAAAGGGGGGTGGGCGGATGAAAGCCTTCTGTTTGGGGAGGTGGCAGGGGTGGGGAGAGAAGGATAGCAGATGAGCAGGAAGACTTCCAGAAGAAAAAAGGGTTAATGTTTTACAAATTAAGGGTGCAAGACAAATGCCCCTGCAACTCAAAGAAAGGCTAAGTTCTGTGTATTAGGATTTCGAAAACTAAATTATTATACATCATCTCTCTCATTTTTGTCTTTTAAAAATAGCTTTTCTCTTACTGAAAATGTACAGCATTATCTTAAACAATTCATATGTACTTGTAGTATATACTAAAAAGAAGTAAGATTCCTGGTAGGAAGGTAAATTGGTGCAGCCACCATGGAAAACAGTATGGAGGTTCTTAAAAAAACTAAAAATAGAGCTACCATATGGCAATCCCACTCCTGGTCATACAGCTGAAGAAAACTCTAATTAAAAACGATACATGCACCCCAATGTTCATAGCGGCACTATTTACAAGAGCCAAGACATGGAAGCAACCTAGGTGTCCATCAATAAGAAGACGTAGTATATACATACAATGGAATATTACTTGGCCGTAAAAAAGAATGAAATAATGCCATTTGCAGCAACATGGATGCAACTAGAGATTATCATACTAAGTGAAGTAAGTCAGAAAGAGAAAGACAAATACCGTATGATATCACTTATATGTGGAATCTAAAATATAACACAAATGAACTTATTTACAAAGCAGAAACAGACTCACAGACATAGAAAATAAACATGGTTATCAAAGGGGTAAGGGGGTTGGGGGAGGGATAAACTGGGAGTTTGAGATTAGCAGATACAAACTACTATATATAAAACAAGATAAACAACAAGATTCTACTGTATAGCACAGGGAACCTTATTCAATAAGGTTCAATATTCAATATATTGAATGTTCAATATCTTGTAATAAACTATATGGAAAATATGAAAAAGAATATATATATATGTATATGTGTATAACTAAATCACTTTGCTGTACACCAGAAACTAAAACAACATTGTAAATTAACTATGCTTCAATTAAAAAAAAACAACAACAGTAATAACGTATACCTAAATAAAGCAGGGAAGAAAAAAAGGAGATTCTTGACATCAGACATTAACCTATAAATTCTGATGATTAAGAAATCTGTATTTCCAATTTAATTATCTGGTAGTAACTTTAAAAGAGTTGACAAGAGGGAGAATACACTGAGCAAAAACGATGGCTGAAGTTAAAAACCTGAGGGTAACACAAACATTTAAAGGGCATAAAGAAGTGCTGTGGGAACCAAGAGATCCCTAAGGAGGGGTTGTCACCGTCAGTGCTGGCTAGAGCCTATGCAAGGAGAGAGTTCTCAAGTGCTGGTGGACCTCCAGCTTCATACAATCCATCTATGCTTCATGATACACTGCTGACCACTCAACCGCCCTTTCACTTGCCAAATTTGAAATTAAGTTCATCAGCTTACAAAAGAATGCTGAGTTATCTATCACTTAGGTGAGCGGCCTGCTAAACAACAGTTCAGTTTCAGCTGTGTTGCCAGGGTATATGTATTTCTTTTAACAAATTACACACTACATTTTTACAAATTAGGAAGAAAAAAATCTGGAAAAATGAAAGTGTTACTACCAATGATCAGTGTAAGTCTCAAATTTAATATGATTAAGGCAAATGTGGAAACAGGCAAGCAAAAATGGTTCAGAACACATGTTTGAGAAGAAAAAGAAAATACTGAAGAACACTTTTGAGATGCTGGAGAGATACTACTGACAAGGTCTAAAGGCAAAGGGTAACAAGCCATCTTATAATTTTTTAGGTTCTCAGAAGCGAAACCCTTCCCTTAGAAAACAGAGGCCTAAGGACTGACCTCACCATATTCAGAATAATTCACAACTATTTTCAGTATCTTATATGCAAAAGATGATCCTGTATTAGCTCTAGCAATTAGGAAATCATTAATGAATGACCTCAGCAAAAACGGTTTCAACGGAATGGCAGAAAGAGAAGCCATTCTAGAGGAGATGGAGTAGTTAGTAGGCAAGAGACTGTGAGAATAGTTTCTTCTTTTAAGAATCTTTGTTAAACAGTGAAGTAAAAAAATTAGGGTGGTAATCTAAAGAAAGTACAAAGTTAAAATAATATATTTGAGCATTTTTCAAGACTGAACAGAAGCAGTGAGTGGAGAGGACTGAAGATGTGGACTTCAGGACTGAAGCAGGACTGAAAGATGTGGGAAGGAAAGTTGCCCTGGGAAGCAGGAAACGAGGTTATTTTCTAATTTGGGGAAGAGTGGTAAGGTGGCAAAAATTTAACTCTAGGCAACTGAGAAGTCAGCTTACCAAGGATAAAAGATTAAGGTATAATTCTTTTTGCTGACAGGTTATAAGAATGAGTTGGGTTTATTTGAAAAGTCTTCTTAGAGGTAACTGACCTGAAACAGCATTTTAAAGGAGAGTATATGCTAAGACAGGCCAGAAGACAATCATTCTACAAAAGTGAGACAGAATGCCCCTGTAATCAAAATGGAGGTCCATCCCAACTTTTCCAGAGCACCTAACCTATCCCGAGGCCTTTGTATAACCTAAGAGTCTTAAGCTTGGGTTCTGAAAGGGACGATTCAGTGATGAGTTGCCCCCTGGCATTGCACAGGCCACCCTACTCATGTCCAGGACACCACGATTATTATAGAACAAACAGCTTCAAAAGAAGAATATCTAAAGTATTCAGTGCATATCAGAACACCCTAATTACCCAAGGCATTGTGACTTAAGTCATTCTTAAAACAGGTAAAACCCAGGAATCAAATCAATCAACATGCATTTCCAGGTAATATGGGCAATAAAATTTTATAGCTTGGTTTATCTTCAGTTAAGACTCTCACTTCAGGAGTTAAAAAATGGATTTCTTTGATTACCCACAGCAAACTTAAATAAAATCCAGCTTCCAATGTAAAGGAACTGTGATGACTTGATTTTCAGTTCAGCATCTTACCTCAGTAAAAACATCTTAGTCACTTTATTTTACCAAGTCATTAAAAAAAAATCACACAGATATTTTACAAGAACTAAGATCAGGATAAACTAAAGAAACAGTTGCAGACATTATGGCAATGAACAAAACCTAGGTAAACAATTTATGAGTCTGTTCTGTAAAAAGGTCAAAAGAGGCAAAGAAAAAGGGTTTTTACATGAAAACACTAATTGGAAAAGATATGTTCACTGCAGCATTATTCACAATAGTCAAGATATGGAAACAACCTAAGTGTCCACCAATGAATGAATGGATAGAGAAGATGTGGTATGTATGTGTGTACACACACACACACACACACACACACACACACACACACACAGTGAAATACTACTTGGCCATAAAAAAAGAAGGAAATCTTGCCATTTGCAACAACATGGTTAGAACTTGGAGGTATTATGCTAAGTAAAATAAGTCAGATGGAGAAAGACAATATGATTTCACTCATATGTAGAATCTAAAAAAAACCAAAACAAACAGACAAAACAAAAACAAACTCATAAAAGAGAACAGCTTAGTAGTTACCAGAGGGGAAGGGAGTTGGAGGGTGGACAAAATGGGAAAAGGAAGTCAACTGTATGGTTATAGATGGTAACTAGTCTTGTGGTGGTGATCACCTTGCAGTGTACACATGTATAATGCTATACTCATGAAACTTACATATTAAAAAAAAAAAACATAAGGTATTTTTTTTCTCCTCCAAGCTACAAGACCAAAAAATATGTACAAGATGGAAATAAAACTCCAAGAAAGCTATAAAGCTATAAAGCTATGGAGGTTCTGAGAGAGATAAAGAGGGAATATTTCTACTAGGTTAACAAGAGTTCCTATATTTAAAGTAAATACACACTATACATACATTTACACACACACTATGTCAATTATCTATAGACAGACAGTAATACTTCAGTTATTCTTACCTAATACCTGATAGTGTTCTTTCTCCTTTGTAAGCTGTTGGTTTACTGCCTGAAGTAACTGCTGTAACTGTGTTACAGTCTGATTTAGACTTACAGACATTGTCTCCTTCTCAGAAGACTCCTAAAAAGAAGACGGAAGAGATGAAAAACCCTGAGCACAAAAAGGCATTTGCAACCAAAACCGAAAATAGTTTATTGCTGTTTTAAACACAAACAAAAAAATCTGAAAGATATGAAAATTGACAATAAAAACCATATAGAGCAATAGTGTTTGCTACCTAGCATTGCAAGTTAGTTTGCATCAAAGAAAGTTATGTTATAAATGTTGTCACTAGGTTACAAATGGAAAACTCTAGAATCAACGAATATCAGATATAAATCCATTTCTCCTTTCAGAAAAAAAACTGCGAGGAACCAAAGGAGAGTACATTCATAACAACAGAAAAATAAAGTTAACATATATTGAGCTCTTACTAAACTTGAGGCACTGTTTTAAGTGTTACCCACTATTCTAAGTGTTTTATATAGTAATTCATTTATTCCCTTCAACAATCCTACAAGATAGGTACTAATATCATTGCCTTTTACAGATGGAGCAACTAAAGCACAGAGAGGATAAAGAGTTTCCCCTTAAGTCAGTCACACAGCTACTGAATAGTAGAACCAGGATTCAACACAAGCAGCAGAGTCTACATTCTTCAGCAGTACACCATAATACTTTCCACCACAAACCTAAATATTAACATAATAATATTTCACCAAGCTAAAGTGAAAACAAACATTAATAAGAACACTGCATTTCAGATAAGACACCTCAAAGAAAAAACAACCTTGAGTTAAGAATGCAACATAATTGATAGAAGCACATTAAAAAGGCATTTTTTTTAGGCAGAGGTGGATCCTGTACATTTTTTATTCTTCACATAATTTACAAGGTAATTAGCCCAGAGATTTGGAGCTAAAGAAAATGCATACCGTTTCTGGGGAAACATCACTATTCTCAATAACAGTAGTGTCTCCAGCAGCTTTTACTATTTTTGACTGGATAAGATCCAGTGACTGTTGAGCCTGTGAGGAAAGCAATATGGAGCCTCTGAATAATACAACTGATAAATAAATATATACAAGAAAAAAATGAGTGATTTTCTTACACTCATTATACTTTGTACAAAACTAAATCTCTTCTCAAAATACAACGTAAAGCCAACCTGTTCAGTTTTTTCCCCATAATCAAATAGTTTTCTCCCCCACCAGATTATAAAAACACACACTCACGATTTTTAAAAGTTCAAACAATGCAGAAAATGCATAAAGAAATTAAAAGCAGAAATAACCAGTGATATTTAGGTTAACATTAGTCTATATCAGAGGTCAGCCAAATCTAGCCACACACAGCCTGTTTTTGTAGAGCTCACAAGCTAAGAATGGTTTTTACATTTTTTAAGAGTTGTGCTAGACTGTAACAGAGTATATGAAAGAAACTATAGGTGGCCCACAAATCCTAAAACAGTTTGTGAGTTTGCTGACTCCTAGTCTAGATCCCTCTTTAGTGCATATATGTCCTAACAGAAAATTGGTAGAAAATGTTCTATAAATGGGCTTTTAACATTCATGCTATTTGACAAAGCATTTTATCTTTTTACATGTCAATAAATATTTATGGGCATTTCCAATTAAGAGTTGCACAGTATTTCTATTACACAGATATGGTGCAGTTCACTTTCAACTACTGTTGCCATTTTATGCCAAATAACATGGCATATCCATATCTTTGAGCACCTGTTTAATATCCTTAAAGTACCTTCTGAGAAAATAAATTGCTAGGCTAAAACTGCAAGTTTTATATTTTGTCCAGTGATCAAACATTCACGTTATCAAAATATAAATCAGATTGCTCAATCTTGACAATGTATCATATATCTAAGTCAGAGCTCTGAAACTTTTTTTTTATAATTCACATTCTTAATTTATTTTCATTCAGAAAATAGCCCTTGTAAATGCCATTTTATAGAAGATAAACTTGAGACTTGCAAAGATCAAATAACTGCCCCATGGTCACACAGCTCAGAAGTGGTAGCAGTAGGATTCAAACCTAATGAAACTCTTTAAGTTCACATTTTATCTACTGGTGACAACATCGAAGTAATCTGAAGCAACTCTAGATTCCTAGACTTTTGCATAACAATTATGATATAAAATACAGACCCAACAGAAATATTTCTTTCAACCTTTAAAAGAGTGGCGAATTTAATTGTTTTGCTAATGACTAGATCGCTTATAAACACAGTCTTAGCTCTAAAGCAGCTTTGATAAAAGCATTTATGAATTACACTATTAAAAATCTCAAAACAGAATTACAAATAACTTGTCAACCTAACGCAAAGAATAAAAAATGTAATCCTAAAAATCACCCACCTACATATGAGATTAAGAAAAACCTATTTCTACAAAGAAATAAAGGGACGAATTTCTGAAACATCAGAGGTCTATATATACTTCACATTCATGAAGATCAAAAGAAACATACTTTGAAAATGACTATATAAGCAAATCCCAATAAAAAATATATAGATGTAACCTTTTTTTTTTTTTTTTTTTTTTTGCGGTACGCGGGCCTCTCACTGTTGTGGCCTCTCCCGTTGCAGAGCACAGGCTCCAGACGCGCATGCTCAGCGGCCATGGCTCACGAGCCCAGCCGCTCCGCCGCATGTGGGATCTTCCCGGACCGGGGCACGAACCCGTGTCCCCTGCATCGGCAGGCGGACTCTCAACGACTGCGCCACCAAGGAAGCCCAGATGTAACCAATTTTAAGAGTCACATCAACTGCATTCAAAATTTAATCTACACTTTACAAAGCAATTAATTATATAAATATGATGAAATGAAGACGCGAATTAAGAATGGAAAAACAAGCCAAAAAGTCTAGTTCCAAATATGTAACTGTATAACAAACAGCTTAAATTTATAAACAAATTAATGTAATGATGCAAAAGAATGAATCCAGGGTTAGCAGTATGTCTGCTTAAGATTCAAGGTACAACATAATATGATAATATGGCATCTTCAGGACAAGCAGTGTCTTACCTTATGCAAGTCACCAGCTACCTTCTGTCTTTCACTTTGTTCAGTTCTAAGTTTTGCAAGTGTTTCATTTAACTGCTTCTTTAACTGTAAAAATACAGGAACACCACAATTAATTCACATCCTTCTTTGATTCCTTCTTTGATTATGCTGAGACCTCTAGGACTGAAGAATGAATGAGAAAGAATGGGATCGCTAACAGTTATTATGCACAGTGGATTAGCCAATATGCTGCACCAGATGTACAGAAAAGCTAAGAAGTGGAGGTCCCAATCTGTAAAGCTAAACATAAGAAAAGCTACAGAAACGAACTAGAGTTGAGAGTAGAAAACTGCAAATATAAAAACAAAACCATCAAATTACAGTAGATTACTTTTTTAAAGTATTACTATTCACTATTCATAGGGCAGTTCATTCACATTTATTTCAAATTAAAAGGCAAGTCATAAGAAATTTTACTAGTTTTTAAATGTTTAAAGGCTTTCTTAACCTATATAGCTCAGTTAAGAAGAATCAACTGTGTGATATTTAAAAAAAAAAAACATTGAACAGAAGATTACAAATCCAGTAAAATGAAATCTTCAAAGATTTAAATGTCACTCATCCTTTAAGATGTCACTAGAAAGATGAGTGAAGACCACACTGGCCTAACTATACCAACAAGACATGTCTTAATATATACATCTCAACCAACTGGTTGAAACAGTTATAAAGCTCTATTAAACTCTAGAGCTAATACGTGATGACTGTGCTCTTAGTAACTATTCTGATTACATAAGAATGAGGGAAATGGACTCACTGACAAAAGATAACTTTTTCTTATTAAACTCATCAAGTTAATTATGTCTCTCACCCACAGGCACAGCATTCCAAACAGTTCTGGAAACCCAAAAGGGGGAAATATAAGACACTGACATTTCAAACACGTAGAGAGAATTAGTGCAGGACATTCCATTTGGAAATTTTATTTTGGGAACTCTATTTATCCCGAATGCTTCAGTTCTTGCTCCTTTACTTAACTCTGATTTCACACATCAGAGAGGTTATTCTTTTGGCCCAGGAACACACAATGTATAAGCAAACAAAATTATTTTAATATATCTTAAAATGTGGCAACAGTTACGCTGAGCAAAAAGCAAACAGGAAGATTAAAATGAAGACTGCAAAGTCAAGACAAAAAAATTTTAAATATCACTCAAAATGACCTCTTGACAGAAGTAAAGGGTCAAAATGTACAAAGAGAGCATCAGACTGAATGGAGACTCAACCATAATCCTATGGGTTTGATGCTGCACTGGAGTCAGCCACCAAGCATCAAAGTTAAAAGTAAAATCTCCAACAATTGTAGGTAGAAGTGATTTTTTAAAAAACACATTACAGGATAAGCATATCACTTAAAGCTGTTGCATATCACAGTACCAATCTGTGCAATGTATAGCAAACGTATGCATAAAACCTTAATTGAATCATTCCCACACTGCAGTGGGAATGATTCAATTAAGGTAAAATAAAGGTAAATTTTATTTCAAAAATAGAAAGGGGCGTGTGTGCGTGTGTGTGTGTGTGTGTGTGTGTGTGTGTCGGGGTGGGGACTCTGTGTACATTTCATAGAGAGCTCTACTCTGAAAATTGATTCCCATAAATCACTGCTGTAACACTGCTTAACATGAATGAGTTAAGAAATTCTCTTTGGGGGGCTTCCCTGGTGGCGCAGTGGTTGAGAGTCTGCCTGCCAATGCAGGGGACACGGGTTCGTGCCCCGGTCCGGGAGGATCCCACATGCCATGGAGCGGCTGGGCCCGTGAGCCATGGCCGCTGAGCCTGCACGTCTGGAGCCTGTGCTCCGCAACGGGAGAGGCCACAACAGTGAGAGGCCCACGTACCGCAAAAAAACCAAACAAACAAACAAAAAAAAAAAAAAAAAAGAAATTCTCTTTGGTACCTACAGCAGTTCTAAAAAGAAAATTCCAAACTTGGCAGCGTTAACTTATAGTAAGGAGAAAACTGACTTACTGCAATTGTACTAGAGTTCATTCAAGTACTTTAAAAAAATCTAATCATATTCTTAATTTTTAAAAGTCACAGATAGACATAATGATTACTGTTTCAAACATACAATAAGATAGTCATGTTTATCTAAAAAACAAGCCTGTCTCAATCAGTGTAAATTTTCAGAAAATTTAAGAATGGGAATACAGGGTACTCTGTCTTTATACAACATTTAACTAACTTTCAGTCTGTAGTTTTCAGATTATTATGCTCTGAATGATATGATGATGATAAAGAATTCCACAGGCTTTTTGTTATCTATAATGTGTAGAAAGGCCAGTTAAAATAAGAAGCTACATTGGATCGTTGCCCTTGAATGAAGAATATGTATCTTCCACCTTCAAGAATCTCCTTCCAGGTCAGAAAATAAGAGGCCCAGTTAACTATGGTAACTCTGAGAAGAGAATCTTTGCAACTCAGCCAATCTTTGTCTCTTTGTTTCATTTCTTTATTCACTGAAAATAATGCTGTTGAAGAAATTTGGTTTTATAAAACACAGAAAATTTTGAAAAAGAGTTGCAAGCCAAACATGCCATTGTTAGGAGCTAAGAAAAGAAGGATCATCTTAGGAATCAAGAAAAGACAGACCATCTTGAGTCATCAGAATATGAAGATTATCTTAAACTTATAAAAATGCCAAGCTAAAGGTGTTAGCAAGGAGAAAAAGTCTGGATGGTTTCTCCACATGTCAACACAAGTGTTTTCAGAGCCTACTTGATACCCCGTGGAGAACAAGCTTCTTACCAAATTTAGCTCTTCATTCTGTCTTACTGCTTCAGAATATGAATCATCAAGTTTTTTCTGCAATTCAGTCAACAGATCTTTCAGCTGCAATGAAGTTTAGAGTTTAAGATTGATTTCCTTATGATATCCCATGTTTGTATGCTACTTGGAAGCTCTGCCAGAAACAACTTACACTGAAATATTTTATCACTCTGTTATAAATTTAACTTAAATTGAGAAGGTTGAAAAAAATTCTATCGTAAGTACCTCTCTGACTTCCGTAACATAGGTAGATCGTTCCATTTCTGCCTTCTCTAGCTCCATTTCCAAATGCTCTCGTTCTCTTCTCAGCTAGCAGTGCAACAAAGAAGGAAAAGTTAAGAGACATATTTAAGAGGCCTCCCTACAATGAAAAGTTATGACACTTATGAATATAAAACTATACCATCTGAAACACTACCCAAGATATTCTTAAAGGCATAACAACTACATCATAAGACAAAAGAAATCTTAAAACACAGCTTGTAAGACAATCCTTAATGCTAAAAAATGAGTCCATAGGTTACAAGTCAAATGGTGAGATAACATACATTTTCAATATCTTTATTTTCTCTTCTTAATCGCTCTAGCTCTTGTTCCGAAGATGTGAATGACAATTGCATCTGAAATGTGAAATAATTACATGATCAAGTTAAACCACCAAGGATACAGAGGCTTTTCTACCTTGTAGAATTTTAATCAATTAGACACGTCAGAGGTTTTTTTTAATGTATCTCACTTAAAGCCATAACTGAATTTTAAAAGATCTTAAAAATTAGAGTGTCACATTTAACTTCATTTAAACTGTGGTCAAAACCTACCCCATTTGCATGGTATTATATTAGGTCCAGTTAATTGTTAATTAACTGTAATTAACAATAATCAGCTGTACTTAATCCCCAAATGCATTAATATAGAATACCATCAGCAACCCTAGATTCTGCACAGGTCAGCCCAGGAAAACAAGTGAGCAAGAGATGGCACTCTATACCACACCCAAGTACTACTACGCCATTCTATATGAGCATCCAAGATACCAGATTTTGGTATCTGTGGAGACTCCTGGAACTAATTCCTTGATGGATATGGAGGGACAACTGTAAACAGAAGAAAAACTAAGACTACATAATAATATTTAAGTCCCATGAACAGAAGAAGGACTTACTTTTTCTTGAATACTATTATCATGAGTCACATATCTGTGTTTTAAAACTTATTGTGAACACCAAATTCTTTGCCTTATGTTATCACATTGTGGTTCTTTAACTTCCAAAGCACTCTGCACTCTGTATCATTACTCTTTTTTTTTTTTGTGGTACGCGGGCCTCTCACTGTTGTGGCCTCTCCCTCTGCGGAGCACAGGCTCCAGACGCACAGGCTCCAGACGCGCAGGCTCAGCAGCCATGGCTCACGGGCCCAGCCGCTCCGCGGCATGTGGGATCTTCCCGGACCAGGGCACGAACCCATGTCCCCTGCATCGGCAGGCGGACTCTTAACCACTGCGCCACCAGGGAAGCCCTGTATCATTACTCTTTAGTCGTACTCTAAACCAGTGAGTCTCAAGCGTCAGTGGGCATCAGAATCATTCTGGGGGCTCTTTAAAACACAGACTGCTGACCCCACAGCTTCACATTCAGTAAGCCTTGGGGGGGCCCAAACAATGTGCGTCTCTAACAAGTTCCCACGTGCCGCTGACGCTGCTCGTCCAGGGCCCGCACTGTGAGAACCACTACTCTAAGCTTTTTTTTTTTTTTTTAATCGTTCACACATCCCTTTTATTTTTTTCCCCCTAAGCTCTTCTTTTTTAAATACCTGTTTAATAGTCTTTTGTGATTCATCGACCTTAACTTTCCATTTATTCTCTTCTTGCTCCACACTTCTCTGTAGTTTCTGTAAAATTCCTTCCTATAAACCAAAGTATAGTTGTTATGAAAAATTCATGTTCTAACACCTTAAGCAACTAAGTAATGTTAATAATTATTTTAAAATGTAGGTTAAAAATCATTTCCTACCGTTTCTGCAAGGACGGATTTGTATTTTTCACACTCTAGCTGTAACAATGTGTGCATTTCATCAGCTTCTTTCAACTTGTGCTCTAAAACCTGCAAACAATAAAAGAAAGAAAAATTCTCTAGTTTAGTTTTACCAGAAAGTTTTGTGCTTCAAGTTTGTTTCAGTACTTAATGGTATATTATATAAATGGTTTCTGTTTTATTATTAATCACTACATTTCAACCTTCTTAAGTAACAATGAAGTTCAATTACCTTTTTGGTCATTTGATTTTCCTAATAAAACTCTTAGAGTCTGTTTAATACAAAAATATATCACACAATTTTATAACAAATAGGCTTGTCACTCTTTAGTGAGACAGTAAAATCAAAGCAGATCCACATGTGAAGTAAGGTCACAATGCCATGGGAAAGAGGGTTTTATTCATGCCACTTGAGAGACAAAAAAAGTTAATCTCCCAAATTTCAGTAGTCAAGGATAAAAATACATCTAGGCTCTGAATGCTCCTAAATAATGTATTTGGGGATATATTAGCAAACCAGTCAGTTTCTACCTATCAACTGATCTTTACTTTCTAAACCCAAGCTAAAAAGAGAGCAACAGACAGTTAAATATTCAGTTTTAGAAATGACTAAGATAACAGAGTTAAAGGAACGAGAAACATCAGCTTTGTACACAAATCAAACACAAGGAAGACTTAATAGCATTTCCACCAAAATGTACACAAAATGAAACCACCTTCTTATACTTTCTGAAAAGATCACTATTCTACTCATAATATAGCCTTTATCTTTCCCAAACTTATAAAGACAAATTCTGATTTACTCCTTTTTTCTATGTTTCTTTAAAATTTCACCTCATGAACTAACCTTAACCTCTTCTGAATCTGAAGTTCCAGCCACACATTCTTTTGCCCTCTTTTCAAATCCATGCAACCATTCACTATAACTCTGTGGAGAAGAAAAGTCAAAACAACCAATTTCAAACAATACCTAAATGAAATAAGTAAAGTATTTTAAATAACCAAATTAGAAGATTATAAAAGAAATCTATATAGACAAACACCATCCCTCTGGAAATTTCAAATAAGAATAGAATTGTTACATAAGTTGTATGTGACCCAGCCTTGAAAATAAACACTAAAAATATGCCTATGTACTACCAAAAAATCAAATCTAAATTTATTTACATATCCTAGGATATGTGCAACTGAATTCTGGACATACAGGTAGAAAATCTGGGCTCAAACCAGCCTCTACCACTTACTAGTGCTAGGACTAATAGATTCAATATTTAAGACAGAGAAAGCCTAGTATGAATAATTTTTCAAAAACTTTTTTTCAGGTGAACCAGTTCTCAAAAACTGAGTTCATAAACTAAAAGTTCAATTGAGATACTCTAGTCAGAAGATTTCAGATTCTGTGAAGGTGCTACAGGGATTGTGAAAATACTTCAAAATAAATATGTATTATGAAGCATTTTTTAAATCATAATGAGAAATAACAATACACAAACATTTGTGTGTTTAAAACCAACAAAAATTATATTTGTACTGAAAGGTCAGCTGATGCAAACACAAGGCATTATAGTTTTAGTCATTATTCCAAATTTCAGAATAAATTATTCTAGATTTTTCATGCTTCTTGTCTGAATTTTAAACTCTGATAAAGAGTATTTGTTAGATACTTTAAAGATAATTTCCTCTTATTCCTCTTTTAAGTCTTTGGTTTAGTTTAATTCAAGACAAAAACAACACACATGAAATTTCTATTAATTGCTCTAATTAAATATTTTACTTATGTGGCTGAATCAGTATTCTCTGGCTGAATTAGGAGTCTCTATACTCTATCAAATAAAAAACAAAGAAAACTGGATGCTGAGATCACCCTGTAGTACAATACCCCGTAGTACATATTAGTCAAAAAAGCCTCTCCATTTAAAAACAAAATTACATTCTCACATCATAAATTTGAATGATGACAAAATGATACTATTAAAATCCTACTTAGCTTCAAATACTGGGATTCAATATAAATTAAATTCAGATTCAGATGCTTAAAGTATGTAAGCCTCTCTTCAATCCAGGTCATATAGTTTAGATCACTCCTCTGCTGATTTTCTTAGCAAAAAAGCAATAGAAAACAGTTTAAAAAAATTACTTCATGTATAAAAGCCCTTTTATATCTACTGACTATATTAACCTAGTATTAAATTTAATTATTATCTTAAGGTAAATAGTTTATTATCCATCACATCTCTAAAAATTTAAAATGCTAGACCCTAGGTAGCACACAAAAAGCTTAATATATTTCTTAAATACAGACTACATGCAGAAGTATTCAACTTTTAACAAGTGGATGAACAAAAGCCAAATATCATCATTCATGTCTTATGGTGATTTATAAATATTTATAGTGTCAAAAAGGTTTGGTGGTTGAAGGTGGGTAATATTGCTGTTAAGAATGAATTTGTTACATTAAAAAGAATTTTTAATTCTGGTGATCTTATACAATCTTTAAAGAAGAAAAACACAAATTATTAACTCTTTAGGCTCATAAAATACTGCCAAATAAATCCTGCAATTCTATTTCCACTAATAAAATATAAAGTAGGAATAAAGAAATAAAAACGGCTTATGGCCACAAAGGAAAAAATATGAAGTATATGAAGAGCAACCCTTTCTCCTAGGTTCAATGTAAGAACAGCACTAGAACTGACAATTTATTCATATTGCCCAGCACAGGTTATTTCATCAGCTCAACCCGTATCTACTAAGCTGATCAAACCTGAATATATCCTCAACAGTTACAACAGAAACAAAAGAATTTTTGCTTCTTGTGCAAGTGAGACGCAGATGATATGTAGATAAAACCGAAGAGAGCAAGCAGCTAACTCAGACTGCACAGAGAACAGGCCATGACGTTTACTTACATCACACCTGGCACCTACAGCCCTCTCCTTGAGAAATACCCTGATTCCAAGTTTGGGGCAGGAAGTGTACACAATAAATCAGGAACAACTTGTCACACCACAAAGCAAAGAAGCTACCAAAGTTTAGCAGTGCTGTGTCAAAAGGATTTGGTAGCCAGCCTAAATAAGCTCCAACAGGCCGAAGAAGCAAAAGCAGACACGAAGGACCTCCTAATGGAAGTACACAACACTGCCCATGAAGTAGTCTTGCCTCTACCCATCCTACCCCTGAAGTGTTGAGCATCATCAGGCCTCCACTGACTACCAATTTATGGGATACACAAAGGACAGAGGAACATACTGCCATTACTGGGATGCAGTCAATTAAATCCAGACTGGGAAACTGCATATGAAACTACTACATTCCAAAAAAAAAAAAAAAGGTGGGCGAGGGGGTGTGCTGACAAATAAAAGGGAACCCGTGGAATAAAGATGATCCAAAAGACGTCTTAAATCAATCACAGGTTGACCTTATTTGAGTCCTGACTAAAACAAACTACAATAAGTAGTTAAGATACTTATTGTAGTCCACCTACATACTAGATACAAGATACATACATACTACATACAAGATACTCCACCATTGAGTATCTTGTAGTCCAAGATACTCAATGTAGTCCATTGAGTTAGCTTCTAACTCAATGTATTCTAACTCAATGTATTTTAATGTATTCATTAAAATACATTATATGACAACTGAAAAAATCCAAATATTGACTAGATGTATGACATAAAGAATTTTTTAAAAATATAATAATAGTATTTTCTAAAGGAATCCTTATCTTTTAGAAATATTTACAGATGAAATGCTCTGATGTTTGACTTCCTTCAAAATAACGGAGGAAGTACAGGGCTAGAAGTAAAACAAGACCGTGCATCAATGCATGCGACATACTGGTAATGGCTGAAGTGAGATACTGGTCTACCTGGCTCATTACGCTCTCTCTGCTTCTGACTATACATACATACAACTTCCCACTAAAAGAGAAAAGGACCTGTGCCACCATTTTAGAAAACTACATGCACACTCACTGGCTTTCTCTGCCCTCAAGTATTCACTGTATTAATTCTCTGAACGGAGGGAACTTTTCTCTCCCATTTAAAACACATACAACCTCAAATAAAGCAAGTTGTTCTATATCATCTTTAAGACTTTTGCTTGAAGAAGTTAACAGATGACCAAAATCTTAAGTTATGAAATAAAAATAGCCTGGTTCTTAGTATTAAATACATTTAAAAATAAAGTGTTCCTAAAACTAAGAAGGAATCACTTAAAATTAAGTTCTATTTTGAATAAAGCCATTAAGAGCATTACTGATTTATTAACCACTATTGACTTATGAAGAAATATTTCTTTCCCAAATATGATATTTATGATCCTCTAAATAATATGTCTCATATGTAAATTTTACAGATTACAACAAAGTATCAACTGAAAAAACATAAATGTCTTTGAACCAAGTTATTGATTTTAACTACTCAAAACACCCTAGGTTAAAAATGAGAAAGAGTGGGCTTCCCTGGTGGCGCAGTGGTTGGGAGTCCGCCTGCCAATGCAAGGGACACAGGTTCGTGTCCCAGTCCGGGAAGATCCCACAAGCCGCGGAGCGGCTGGGCCCGTGAGCCATGGCCGCTGAGCCTGCGCGTCCGGAGCCTGTGCTCCGCAACGGGAGAGGCCACAACAGTGAGAGGCCCGCGTACCAAAAAAAAAAAAGAGAGAAAGATTGAGGGATCAGTGCACCCTAAAACCAAGTGCAGAGTGAAAATGCTGCTTATTCACAACTTCCTTGAATAATGATAAAGACATCATGTTTTAAAAAATAATAAATTAATCTTACCAAATTAGAAGGTACAGACACCTTTGGAAATAATTTTTTGAGAACTTCTTTAGCTTCTAACTCAACAGCTTCCACATGCTGTTGTCTTTCCTAAAGCAGAAGAAGAACCAAATCAAACTTACAAGATTACAGAATTAAAAAAAAAAAAGCTACAGTCTTTTAAACTCTAAGAGAAGAAAAAGACTTAATATTTTTAAAATTCTTATTACTGACAAATGTTCAAATTTCCCATTCTGAAATATCAAAATGCTTACATAAGAAAAAATCTGCAAAATCTCAAAAGCACCCTAAGTAACAATGTCTTATATTAATCAAACTAAGGCAATATCTGACAACATGGACATTTTCCTTGCCATCAAGTGATACCCCTCCAGGAACAATTCAAAAAACAAACAAACAAAAACACAAAAAATACTTCCTACAGCTAAAACAAACTACATGCAAAAAAAATGCATCTGGGTGACATAACTGAGGCTTATTAGGCTGGCAAATCTCTTTCCAAAAAATGCATCACTGATGGACCATGGAATTAATAAAATGGCAACTTTGATACTTCCAGTTTCAAGGTCAGGTGAAGCTATTTATGCTAAACAAAGGGGGGAAAAAAAGAACCACCAAAATTTGACAGGTGTACATATGGGAAAAAGAGTAAAGAGAAAGAGGAAAAATTGATGGTGTACTACTTCACCAATGCCGTCAAGAAGACTAACTCTGGCATGTGTGTATGGACTCTGTCAGCTGTTAAATTTAAAGATAAGTATCACAAATGCATGTCTAGATTTGGTGATTTTAAATCCAAGTCTAATGGGTATCAATTATTAACTCAAAAGCATTGTTTGTCAAAATTAGGGTAATGACTTGATCACACGAAAAAATAAAAATCGAATATTCAAACTATCTCTACAAGATTAAAAAATAAAAGACATATATAAAAATGCACATCTAAACCAAGCCAAGAAAATCATCTCAAAACACTGGTGAAGTTCAACAGGTGACAAGAAGGCAAGCAAGCTAGCAAGATCTCAACCCTATCTTCCCCCACCATTTAAATCGATCTTTCAAATCTATTATGGATTTAAGATGCACACGCTTCAATTTAAGAAAATCTAATAACATGAAAATCTAAAGTTATACAATAAGAAGCTAGAGATTAATCATATTCTGTACATACAAAAAGCTGTTACTTTATTCGGATTAATGGCAGGATTTTTAAAATGGATGTTTTAATGGAGTATTTTCAATAACTCAGTAAAGTCCACTATTTTTCAGGGATACATCCACCTAACTGCATAAAATAAGGTACACTCATTTAAGGAAAATGATTAACTGCTAATTCAGAAACAATGAAGAGCTCATTTTTATCATCTGACCACAGAAGTGGTAGAGCAATCTCTAAAGAAAATCAGGAAAAGAGACACTGTGGGGCCTCCCTGGTGGCGCAGTGGTTGAGAGTCCGCCTGCCGATGCAGGGGACACGGGTTTGTGCCCTGGTCTGGGAAGATCCCATATGCCGCGGAGCGGCTGGGCCCGTGAGCCATGGCCGCTGAGCCTGCGCGTCCGGAGCCTGTGCTCCGCGGCGGGGGAGGCCACAGCAGTGAGAGGCCCGCATACCGCAAAAAAAAAAAAAAAAAAAAAAAAAAGAGACACTGTGGAACAGAAACTTTTTTGAAAATTCCCCAAGGGAAAAAGAATCTAACTAAAGGTAATAGGTGTCTAACTTGTAACTAAGAAGCACAAGGGTGTACTAGCAATTTTAGGTAAAAAGTTTTCATTTGACATAGTAGTTTGGTTGTGGGTAACGATTTCTATTCCACTTTAATATTGAAAACTGCATTATTATATTTCCTTAGTATCTTTACCTAAGTGTAACATGTGTGAAGTACCTTTCATGTGAACCTGTCATTAATAGTAGGTCCTCAAGAACATTTACTCCTTACAGCACAACCTGTAGTCAGGGGTCAATCAACATCATTTTATACCTATGCTATCTGAGGACTGTCTAAATTCCATTAAAATAGAGAAGGAGCATAAAGTCTATGCTCTGTAGATCATCAGCCATGCGAGAAGCCATCATGCACTAGGTGATTAGTTCTGAAATATAGATAAATTCTTGTATTCACCACCAAACACATGATGAAACAAATTCTAGCTTTCTTTTGGCATAATATGCAAGAATGCCTATGACAGGTGGCACATAACTTCTTGTAGGAATGGCATGATTTTAAGAGTTTAGCACTTTCTAGATAACCAGCCTCAATAACAAAATAAAGCTAACAGGTAGCTCTTAACAGTGAAAAACAAAGTTATAGAAACAATCAGAAACTATACAGAACCCCCACTGCTGACAGGGCTGACTGCAACCACTGACAATGAAACAATAACGTCCTACCTGGCCTAGATTTTTCTACTCTCTGGCCTAGATTTCTCTGGTCCCAATATCTGCCAGATATCTCAAATTAAGGTTTTAGTGAAAATTAGGGCCTGATGATTAAGTATATAAGTAAATACAAATCCATTTACACTGAAGGAAATATAACCACAAACATGATTGATAAAAAAATTTATTAAAATTCTATTCTGCTTTAAAAAAAAGTCCTTCAAATGTCACTAAGACTTACATTTAAAATTCAGCATATTACCTTAGCACACAAAATACTTACAGAATGCTGAATTGAATAACATAATGAACTTTAACCCATATATGAAGTTCAATAATTCTGTTCCACATTTATTCTTGGTAGGAGTTTTCAAAGTGCTTGACTGAACTGGCACATTTATTTCTCTCAATCTTTAAAAACAACTTCTCGATTACAATTCATTAGAAATCTTTAAATCCATGGAACAACTTGAACTCAGGGAGAATATCCTTAATCGTTTTTAAGACAGAGGGGGATATATGTTTCAGGAGCACTTTACATACTCTGGTCAAGAGGATTATCCCTTACATTAATATTCCATACTAAACATAAAATGTGCATCATTACTGTCCAGATACTTCAAAACCTAAAGTTTAATTTTAAGTCCATCTCTTCTAAGGAAGCATCCCCAATAACACACCCAGAATTGATCCCGTCCTTGTACTTCTGAAGACTTTTATCATTTTCCACTTTGTCTGAGTCATCTTGGTGTGCCTCAAAGAACCTAGGAGAGTCCACTGTGCACCACAGGTGCATTCTAGGTACTCAAATGTGTTTGTTAATTCAGTTAGATTTTTTTTGGCTCAGGGTTTTCACCAAGTTCTCTTAATCAACCCAAGAGGTACACTCTGTCTAACAAGAGCTTACATGGGTAGCATAGGCTTCCTGAGACTCATCAGCTTAAAGCAGTAATCACCAAAGCTCAATCAATCAAGTAATCACAACAAAACAGCATGCCCAAAATTAAAGCTTCAAGGAGTAGATGAAAAAAAGCAGAGATGATAGAGGTGACAAATGTGGATGATAAGGAGATTTTATATTTAAATTGCAGTAAAATTAAATGCTTTAGTCTGATTTTAAGACAAGCTGCAGATTTTCTCTGTTCAGTGGATTGTTTCTAGGAGTTAGCATTACAACCTTGGAAGTCTTGTTCACTTTGTCCTGCAGCATTTTTTCAGTTGATGCCAATGCTTCCATTGCTTCCCAGTTTTTCTCCCGAAGGTCCTAATCATTTTTAGAAAGAATGATTTCAGTTTATCCATTATTGAAAGATTTTTGCTTTTTGCTTCATCAGTATTTTGCACTGCATTTAACTGCTGCTTACTGCAAAATTATTTCAATGGGAAAATATGTATATTAGCAAAAAAATAAAAAGCAATGTTTAGAAGTTTGAATGAGAAAATAAAGATGCCCACTTCCCATGTTTTAGTATACACACCAAATATGCCAGCTTTAAAGTAATTACTATGCACATATAACAAGGAAGAAAAAGCACTGAAAAGTAAACACAGAAACCAAGATTACAAATATAATTTCAGGTACATCGAATATTAGAGGATTAAGGACAGAACAAATACACAAGTATTACAAAAAGCTTTACGTGTGATTTTTAAACAGGACCCAATATCACTCACGGGACTTTCCACTGCAGCATAACATTTTTTTCTCTAAATATGTTTTATTGATTTAACACATTTCAAGTCTACCTAGGAATGACATAGGAATTCACTGTATTTCTCTATCTTTCTTGGCATGGTCAAATGTGCATACCAAAAGCAACCTGACAGGAATTGTATGAGCTACTTGATCAAGGCAAACGAGGAGGCTAGAAAGAGAAACAGAGGCCTTTGGAAACTGAGTTCTGAAAGATCTATTTTAACAGCATTTCATTAGCAAATACTAATAAGGACAATCTGCTATATTTCAGCCTTTCTTCAGATTTAGAAATCTAAACAGATTAAAAACAACAACTAAAAAGCCAATAATCACCATCTATTGAATGCTTTACTTATGTGCCCAACACTGTACTTGGCATGTCACATAAATTTTCATTAATCCTCGTAACAACCCTAAGAGGTATTTATTCCCATTTTATAGATGACAAAACCACAGCTCAGGTAGGTTAATAAATGTGACCAAGTGTACACAGCAAATGAGGGGGCAGAACTAGAATGGACTGACGTTGCAGTCTGCTGGCCTCCAGTGTCCTGGCTCTTTTCACACACTTCAGTGCCTCCAGCACTACTGCTGCTGCTGAGGCATTAGACTGGCATTACTATACCTTCCTTATCTCAGAATCCCGATAATAAAACACAGTTAAGATGGTAACAGTAATACTGGCAAACTGAGCTTAGGTTTTCTGGCCAAGCAATGCTATTAGTAATGTTACACAAACACACAAAGGGCAATTCACATACCTAATTTTGACAAACTCAGAGGAGCAGGAACATGTCAACTTGTTAAATTAACAAATTAACGCAAACTTTGAAAAATTAGCTTTCATTAGAAAATACCCGCTTAGATTTCAATAACACTTCTGACCTTGCTCAAGTCTTAACAATGATACTTTTGTGTGCAAAAATTCCTCATCTAACAAGAACGCTTGCATTCTACTGAAAGGTGTCATCCTCTGGTCAGAGAGAATTTAAGAAACTCATCTAAATTTACTACTTGTCAATATTTCACTATCCCTTCCATTCTAACCTAAATGTATTCACAGGTTTCGAGCCCTCTAATATGCCTAATTACCAAAATTCGAAACACCTCTCAATTTAAAAAGGGAGGTGCCAGAAGACTTTGAAAGACATTTAATTATTGAAAATACTAGGTTTGAATACTGGCATTACTTTCAGTTTACAAAAAGCCTAGCCCAATCAAAATAAGAACAAAAACCTTTAATTTTAAGATACTGAGCTGAAAGAATAATTTTTCCAGATAAAAGTGTAACAGAAAGTCACTATAGTTTAAAAAAAAAATCTGTAGCTGTAATAATTTTAACGTCAACATTTAAAATGATATTCAGACATGTACAAAATGGACTTTTCATTTATTCATTAAAAAAATCCACTCTCTAATAAAGTGGTTCCCCCAATAATTCTCTCATAAAACCTACACACAAAACAGTACTTTCCTACAAAGATTAAGAAATCTAAAGTAAAAGTTGATTAAAAAATTCTTAACCATGATATTTCAGTGAAATAATAATAAAAAGCTTTATTCTGGTAAAAATTTGCTTACATTGTTTTTCTTCCTCTGGTGTTCAACAGCATCCTTCAAAGAAGCTAACTCATTCTGGAGACCAGTTATTTCTTTCTCTCTTTCTGAAATTCTAAACCAGAACATGAATATATATAACAGTATTTTAGGTAAACAGTGAACATATTATTTGTTACTACAATAAAAACAGCAAGTAGATGATGCTTTGAAAAATGCATTAACCTAATAGGCAAACTCTTTAAGCTTAACCACAGTTACCACAGAAAGCCTATCCATGAATTCCTATTTTCAGAAATAAACTTTTAAATAAATTTTTACAATATGATATACTGACATTTATGCTAAAGAGAAATCATCCCCTAAGAAACACTTCATGAATACATGAACAGCTGTAGTTGTAGTCACTTCTATTTTTATCTAGGGCAGTGAAGTAGCTATTTTCAGAGGAGTAAAAACTGATGTAGACACATTCCCTTAAATATTTTTTTTTCCAGAAGGTAATGAAATCAATTATGACTTTAAGTGGCTAACCCACAATAAAAGCATGATATTAACGTGAGGTAGGTGTTCTCTTTTCATTTTCAAAACAGTCTTGGGATTCATGTTTTTCTGGTTCTATCAAATGAGTTAGTTACTTCCCGGAAATGCAGAAAGAAATGGCAGAGTCACAATTTGATTCTGGTATAGCTGAGAGGAGGCCTGGGTAGAAAATTAAAGTACAAATCGCTCTTCTGTAAGAATAAGGCTCGATATAAGGGATTGGCAAACTAGGGTTCAGGGCATGACCCACAGTCTGGTTTTGTATGGCCCTTGACCCAAGAGCTGATTTTATGTTTTTAAAGAATTGTAGGGAAAAAAGGAAAAAAAGAATATGAAACTACGTGGCTCACACAGACTAAAATATTCACTGTCAGGCCATTTATAAAAAAAAAGTTTGCTGACCCTTGCTCTATACAGTCAAACTCAAGACTCAAATTAATAGTAAATAATTCTAAACTAGTAAACTACCAACTGTGTAAACAAGTCAAGATGGAAGAACATACAGATATATCACTGAATATACTTCACGTGGTTGACATTTAACATGTTGAAACATACCAACTTACCTGAAATGACCTTAAACGCAGCCTCTTAGAGAAAAATACAGACCCACAATAAAAATGTTTCAGTTAAAAAAAAAAAAAAAAACTCCTTAAAAGAGAGTAACCATAAAGATTACAAGATTTGCTTTTCTAATGCAGAAGCTAAACCAAAATGTGCACCATTCAATTCCACAATGATATCAGGAGGATAATTGAGATAATTTAAGGTAAATCAGTAAAGGCTTCAAAATATAGTTAAATGTGATTAGATATTTTCTGAATGCCTGAAAAACCAGTTATCACCCTCAACAAAATGTTCAAAGAAATGCAAATACCATAAAAGGTACATTTAGCTCAGCCAAAGGCACAGCTAAGCTCTAATGACCTACAGTCCAAGAAATCCAAATAGAACTGTAAAAATTAGGGGAGCATTTGCAGTTACATCAAATTGCTTATCTGAGAACTGTTTAGTAAATAAAAAGTTGCCACTTCCCAAACTGTGAATAAGAATTATTACTTACACTTTTAATAGTTCTTCATGAGGGGGAAAAGAAGATGCCTATTAAAACAGTTAAATGTTATTTTCAAACACAGCTTTCTAGAAGACTTCAAAAAAATTAAATCTGTTCTCAGACATAAACTGAGACAACACCAAAGGTAAGAATATCATATATTCTATATGCCACCAAAAAGTAATCTTAATAAAAACATGTACACATTTATACAATGTACTGAGTGCTAAATCAAATCTTCATTGTCACTATATTCTTAAACTCTTCACTTCACAAACATTTATCAATTTCCTACCATGTGCAAAGCACTGACTTAATACCTTCAATTTTCATAATGCGTAATTCATATTTGACTACACTAAGCTTCCAAAAGTCAAAAAAATACCATTAGTGAAGGAAAAGTAGGAAAAGTTAGTTAACTTGCATATAACAAAAATTTAGTTCTACATAATATGTAAAGGTATATAGCCCTTCACATATGGTATTTATTCCTGATGACTACAATCTCCCAAACGAAACTACTGTAAGTTTCTTGTCGACAAGGACTCTAATTCTTTTGTCCTTCAAAATATTTTCGAGTTAATCCATATACATTCATAATATAAATTAAAGAATATTTTGGTTAACATTATTTTTTTAAAAAAAACACACATTTTATTTTTACCAAGCATAATTATACTCTGAAAAAGTATTTTAAATGGTGGTAAACTATTACTTATAATATTACACATTTCTTAGTTTCTCTCCAATTATAGATGTTTTGTTTCCGGAAAGGGGAAGTAGGGTATACACATGTTTTTAAGCTGACCTCTACAGGATTTTATCTGACTTGCTAAGAAAGGCATTCTAAAGGATCTGAAAACATACACACACAGATACATAACAGAGCTGGAATACAGATAGTAATGTTATTTGTGTATACTTTATAAATTATAGATTATCTTATCTTGGCTATAGCATAGCAAACTGCTTTGTTTTTCAGGAAATTTGATAAACACTTATAAATAAAACAACACATACTTTATTCTCAATGAAAAGACAAAATGGTAATACTTACGGTCATGAGTCATAAAATTTTTTGCCACGTAAATAAAAGGCAAGGCATCTAACAGTACCTACCTGTTGGTAGTTCTGCTGCTTAAGCTCCTCAATTTGGGATTTAAACAATTTGTTTTCATCTTGTACTTCCTATTTAAACAAAAATTAAACATGAACACATGGACAGAGCTTTTATTTTCCATATAAGCTTTAAAACGTATCATACAAACCAGGCAAATTCTACAACAGTAACAATTTTTAAAGGGTGTAATAAGCTAATAAGCCCTATATTAAAATACATTATAATTGACAGTCCGCCTGCTGATGCAGGGGACACGGGTTCGTGCCCCGGTCCGGGAGGATCCCACATGCTGCGGAGTGGCTGGGCCCATGGGCCATGGCCGCTGAGCCTGCGCGTCCGGAGCCTGTGCTCTGCAATGGGAGAGGCCACAGCAGTGAGAGGCCCGTGTAACGCAAAAAAAAAATATATATATATATATATATATATATATATATATATAAAATTAGAATTATTCGCTACTAGCCTGGGAGTGAGTATGTCTCAATGGAAGAAAACAGGATCCAGAAACAGACCCAAACACATGTCAGAATTTACTACAGGGTGACACCTCAGATCAGTAGGGCAAGTCCTACTGGTATCTTGGGCCGTATTTTCTTTATTGTGGGGGCCACCCACATACTGTAAGATGTTCAGCAGCATCCACAGCCTCCATTTACTGGATGCAGTAGCACCCCTCAGCCAGCTGTGATAACCAAAAATGTCTCCAAATATTGCTAAATGTTCCAGGCAGGGGACAGAGCCACTGCGGTCAAGTAACAATCGATTATTTAATAATGTGGTTAGTCTTTTATTTTTTTAAGGTTGAAATGCTATTCTTATAACTTACTCCAATAAATTACATGTGAATAAAACATCTAAGCAAAAAAGATAAATTATGAACATAGTATTAGAAGAAAACACGTGAAAACATTTTTATGATCATAGAGTGAGAGATAACTTTCATTTCAAGACTTCAAACTCAGCAAACTACTTACATTTCAGTACATAAGAATTTCCAAAGCGGGGTGGGGGTGGGGGCCGGCAGGAATTAAGTCAAAAGAAAAACTAAAATAAATCACCTCACATGACAAGAAGGCTAACTTCCCTTACTATGTTAAAAGGATCTTACAAATTAGTAAGAAAAAGTCAACCCAGAGGGGAAAATGTAGGGAAAATTACAGGACAATTCATATACAAATGATGAGTGCTTAACTTCTCTATCAAATGCAAATTACAATAATCTGACCATCTTTCAAGCATAATATCAAATGTTTTCATCTTCATCGGTGTTGAAGAGGATGAAGAGGAAATGGCTCTCTGTTGGAGAGTGTAATTTAGTTGTTGTAGTTTGGTTGTTTAATTTAGTGCAATTTAGTTTAGTTGTAATTTAGTCTGTTGGAGAGTATAAATTAGTAAAAACACTTTGGAGGACAATTTAGCATTATCTGACAAAATTTACAATGAACCTACTTGGAAAGGGAAGGGAATGTGACAGAACCAACCCTTGGAGCATGAAATGTGAGCACAAGTATTTGAGACAGTGCAGACATCTAAAATTTCCTATTACTTCAAAACAATGTTTTGTAAGGACTTTCAATACTAACTACATGAAGATGACGAGATACTATTTTCTATTTTAACTATCACTTTCAAGAAGGAAAAAACCCCTCTGCATAAAACCCAAAATCTCACTTGTAGAAATTATAAATACAGATATAGTATAGTAGCATAAGTATTGAAAATATGTGTGTAAGGATATTCACCATAGAACTGTTGTAACAGGAAACACAACTCTAAATACTCTAAGTATCCATAAACCAGGACTGGTTGTATAAATGATAATACAATCAGACAAAAGAATACCATGAAGCCATTCAACGTTAAAGATAAAAATGTGCTTATGTGGAAGGACCTCAAAAACATTATTAATTGGGTGGGGGGAGCAAAATACAAAATTGTGTATGATTAAATACAGTATGTTTAAAAACTATTAAGTACACACACACACACATTTTATGCATGGGCGCTTGCTCAAAAGATATATAAATAATTGACAGTAGTTATCTCTGAGGAATGAGAACAAGTATCTGGGTAGGAGGGAATGTCATTTTGTATTCAATTTTCTTTTGTAGTAGTTAACATTGTTTTCAAACATGCAAAGACAGTAACTCACATGATAATTTTAAGTATAAACATATTTACCTGTAACAGCTTTGTTTTTCTAGAAAGATCACTCTCCCTTTCTTTTAGCACAGTTTCTAATCTCTTCATTTCATTTTCCTTTTCTTTCAACCTAGAATTTTTACAAAGACGTTATATTTAGTTAGGTGAATCGGTGGAGCACAGGAGAATTTTACGACAGTAAAACTTTTTTTTATAATACTGTAATGATGGATACATGTCATCATACATTGGTCAAAAACCCCTAGAATGTACAAAAAGCGTGAACACTAATGGATACTATGGACTTCAGTTAATAGCAATATATTGATTTGGCTCATCAGTTGTAACAAATTACCACACAAATGCAAGATGTAAATAAGAAGAAAAATGGGGAAGGAGGGTATATAGAAATTCTCTGTACTGCTCTCTCAATTTTTTCTGTAAAACTAAAAATGCCCCCCCAAATATTATATTAATTTTCTTTAATGTGAGGTAGAAATAAATCTAAAATCATACTTTAATGATCTATATACCTACTACAAATAGGCCTCAAACGTGTCTCTAAGCTTTCTATTAGCAAATGATATAAAAGCACCTTGACAGTTATATAATGCCCATAAGATAAACAGTTAGTTGTACATATGAGCAATCTTAGTGTCAATAAAGACATCTCCTTTTTCTCCATAAAGATAATGACCTAATAAATATCTTCAATATCTTACTTTTTTAAAGATAGTTTCAAAGGGCCACTTCTTAAACATCAATAAAGACTGATGAGATTATATCAAAGGAAAAATCTCTTAAAAGTAATTGATAGAAGGCCAAAACAATGAAGTACAGATACCTTTCTTACCACTGAAGACTGATTTAGTTTAAGAAAACAGACTTCATAGGATAAAAATTTTCTAGGATAACATCTATTAAGACTGATACCTCCTATGCTCATCAGATTCAGTATTTTTACTAATCGGCACAGCATTAACTGATACAACAGATACTATTTTCCCCCAAAGGCAAGTTACTTTTATAGAAAGAGTCAATATTCATTATCAAGATTACGGCTAAGATTATCTTCTGGTTAATTCAGAGATGTTATTCTTTCAAATACTAAAAATGATTTTGATTTGACATAAACTTAACCTCTCTTTATAATAATTACATACTTCATTTAGAAAGAGAGAAAGAGAAAACTTAAATAAAACCAACCAGTCTATATTAGCAGAAAGAGTATCTCAGAAAATGCATCTCTAGGTATCAGAAAGCATTTGAAAGGCCTCTGTTTTATTATACCAAACAGAGATTTAACTTATTTGCTCCTGGACTATAATTCCTACTTAAAAAGAAAGTTAATAACTTAGAAGAAACTCATCATAATATTCAAGGACAGTCTAGAAAATATTGAGAAGTTCCTCTTTAAAATGCTGGCTAAAAGTATACTTACACAATCTCAAGTTCTTCAAATCGTGAGGCAGAACATGCCTAAGAAACAGATTCACATTTTTAATTATAACATGAAAAAGATCAGGTTCTACAATATATTATCTATAGAATCACTCACCAGTAAAATAAAAACACAATTATATGTGGTAAATTTAAGATTGGGCCATTCATAAAACAAAGAATGGATTTTCTTTATTTAATTGTTAATATCCATCTGTTAAAGGATTACAGATTAATACACCAATTAAACACAGACTTAAAAGAGTCCATCTGAAAAAGTAAGGAGAGGAAATCCTTTCAGACTTAGGTTGACAAATGAGGCTGTAGTAGACTTGACAGGGATAGAAGTTATTTTATCCACAACAAAACAACTATACAACAGTAATTTTTATGGCAAAAAACTCAGAGAACATATTAACTTCTTTATTTCCTAGTACAGTAAAATAAAGATTCCTCATGTTTTACAAAATACGCTGGTAATCTGTTTATACTATTACCTCTCGCAAGTTATGTTGTGCTACCTCCTGAACGTGAGCTTTCAAAGATTCATTTTCTTCTTGAAGATCCTGAAAAACAATAGGTCTAAATAAAAGTGATATTCAAGTATAAAAAAGGTGTTTACTATTGTTTTTAACTTCTCACCTGTAACCATTTCCCTCTATCGGCTAGGTCTTTCTCCTTCTCTTCTAAAACAGTCTTCATGGTATTCATCTGTTCCTCCTTTCCTTTTAATCTAACAATAAGTTAAGAACTATCAATGAAAACGTTACATGACTAAACAAAGTAAAAATACTGGAGACTGGAAAAGCGTATTTTAGGTTGTACTCATAACCCGAACTGATTAAATAAACTAAAAAATAAATATTTTAAGTATAAAGGCATGTAAGATTTTGGAGATATCAAATTAAGCAGGAACTCTACTCCCACCCCTTAGCACCCTGCTTAAGTCAATACCAGCAAATTTAGCTTATCACAACTCGTTTGGGTACGAAATATATAACCAGTTTCACAGTGGCTATTAAAATGGGCAAAGAGCAACATGTCAGTTGAAGGTCACATTCAGATTATAAAGCAGAAAAATTAAGACTTCCACTCTACCCACATTCCCATCAAAAAACCTACAGGTTAAATCCTAATGAAAAGTTAAAGACTTTGAGGCCTTTGTGAGACATAATTTGATGTTCTTTAAAATATTACTTGAAATCAAATAAAAAGGAGCTACAACTTTCATTATGATTATATTTAACTTGTGGAAGAGAGATATTAAAGGGAAATGAGGCAAATGGTACTTACAAGTTCTGAAGTTCTTGCACTTGAGAAGTGATAGATAACTAAAATATAAAGAAAGAAGCAGAAAAAAAGCAATTCATAATCCTTTCAGTTCACCTTAGCAGGCTTTATGGTAAACCTTAAAATGTGCACACTTCAAATTACAAAGACCTAGCCAAAATAGAGATGACTTGATTTCACCTTCTCTTGACTCCAATGACAGTAAGAGTAATAAATATTAAATGGGGGGGGGGGTAGAAGAGACAAGGAATATGGTTATGAATAAGTCTAAACAATGGGGTACTTTTTTAAATTGTGAAAATTAGAATATTAACTGTCCATATACCTCCTTACTTTGTCAAAGCACTTTTTCTTCCCAGTCTTCAAGGCCAACTACTCAACAGTACTCTATATTGTCCTTTAATCTCCTCTTCTTACCATACACAGTTCAATAGTACCTTTTATTCCCCACTGCCTTCTCACAGTCCCTTCAGATCTTGGGTTAGATGTCAGTTCCTCAGAAGGAGACCTTCCTGAACTCTCAGTCTATATTAGGAATTTAATCTTTTCCTCATACCCGATTTCATTCAACACATTATCTCCAACCACTAACATAGTACTTTGATAAGTAGGAGGAACTGAATAAATATTGCTGAATGAATCTGTTGGTTGGATGAATGAATGAATCATCTCTTCCACGCAATCTCACCACTTTTTTCAATCAATCCTTATCAGATTATATTCACCAAAACCACCCATCTATTTCCAGTAACTACATCTACCTCTGAAATCCCCCAGTGAAATCTGTACTTTATTCTATAGGCAAAGGTTGAGCAATACATATTCTATAACAAAATATTTTGGAACATGCAGTTAAAAAAAAACAAGTTTACCAAAGTGTTTTGTTTTTTTAAGTTGGCAAACTAAAATGAAACATTAATATAGAAAACTTTCCAGAAAAAAAACTTTACAGTTAAAAGATATGTTGATTAAAATATTAAGAACATTTTCTCAAATCAGGCAAAAATAATAAAAAGCACATAACCCAATATACTTACAGCACACTACTAAAAGTTTTCTTCTGAGTAACAAGAAAAAAACCAAATAGTTCATTAATACACATACACTAATGAATCTGTCATGCTATGGCTCTGGGAGTTTTACCTGTTGAGCCTTTTCAAGCTGGATATTTCCTATTTCTTCTTTTAGAGCCTCTATTTCCTGTTTCAAATCCTTGACAATGACAAAACAGACAAGATTGGACAATGGAAACACAGAAATTGACATAAAATGCAATGTACAGACAAACACATGAAATTAAATGGTATTCACTAAAGTTGATAAACAAAAAAGCAAAACATAAGTTTTCTCTCTCTCAATACCTGAATAGTTTTCTCCTTATTAGCAACTTTGAGAAGTTCAGCTTCCAGAAGCTCTTCCACAGACTTGATCTTTCCATCTTTTTCATGGATCCTTAGATTAAGAAATGCAATATTAAACTTGGGGAGAGGGGCCTCCCTGGTGGCGCAAGTGGTTGAGAGTCCGCCTGCCGATGCAGGGGATACGGGTTCGTGCCCCGGTCTGGGAGGATCCCATATGCCGCGGAGCGGCTGGGCCCGTGAGCCGTGGCCGCTGAGCCTGCGCGTCCGGAGCCTGTGCTCCGCAACGGGGGAGCCCACAACAGTGAGAGGCCCGCATACCGCAAAAAAAAAAAAAAAAAAAAAAAAAAAAAAAAAAAAAAAAAACTTGGGGAGAAATCATCAAGATTCACCAACTAAGATATAAAAATAGTACCAAATCATTAATAGGCTCACCAAATCAACTCTTCCCATTTTAAGTAAAAGAGCAACCATATTTTGCAGACAGAAGGGGAAAAAAATACTTAAAGCTCTTCCTAAATGAGAATTAAGCAGTAACTACCAGATGGCTGAAGCCTATGCACGCAAGGAGAAGCTGGTGACATGTTTCCAAAGTGCACAGGGAATATAAGATTTGTACCCCATAGAATACTAGGGAGAACTGAGTTCCTCTCAACAATATAGGTTTCTAGGGCTCTGAAAGCTATGACAAAACTTACATACAATTATGGCATTAAACTTTAGAGACACTTCAAGAAAAGAACACATACAAGGAAGTGATCTCTATCCAATATAACCTGTTCGTTAACAGTTCCTAGTGCAGAAACAGAAAATTAACAATTTGATGCCACAAGTTAATAAATGGAGTCAATCATGGAAATTGATTTTTTAACAACTGCACTGGGAAAGCACAGCTAAGTCTCCTTATTCCAGCAATGAAAACTCCTAGCCATCTTAACTGCACAATAAAACAAGATTTATGAGCACTAATAAAACTGGACCAAAAGAAAAAGACCAGTTTAATAATGTCATTACTTACACTTTCTTAAGTTCTTCAACCAGAGATGCAAAGGAAACCTAGAAATAGGAAGGTATCCTACTTGGTAATTTGCTCAAAATATAAATGGGTCATAAATAGAAAAGTATGTTGGTTCTTTAAATTTTCCACTACACCAAAACCCGGGAAAAGTAAACCTGGGAAGTAATTCTTTCTAGATTTTTTAAAATGTCATAATTATGAAAATGAAAAGCACTTTGAAAGTAAGCAGCTTTAAAGCTACTTATGGTAAGTGTAGGTCAAAAGAAAAACCAATAGATAAATATTAAAATTATTGACTCAATGATTCTAACGAGATAAGGAGAAAATAGGAAATTTCCTAACTTCAGGTAACCTCTTTTACTATTATTTAGAGTCTTACTTTATATATGTATACTCAAAACCTTTTATCACTGTAGTAACAAGCAATGACATCCTACCTAGAATACTCTATCCAGTGCCTGGCATAAAGTAAGAATTTAATAAATTGCAGCTTCTATTACTGATAATCAAGTCACCAATCATTCACAGATTAAAACTATAATTGACAAATTCCATGTTGGAGAAGGGAGGAACAAAAAAAGGCTTGCTGCTATATTTGATAACACGTTTGCCCAACATTTAAATGAGAATGGTTGCAGGATCTACTAAATATATTACCTGATCATTTTGCTTGGCCTTTAAGTCTTGAACTTCTTTTGTCAGAGATGAATTTTCTGTTCTTATTGCCTTTTTCAAAGATACATAAGCACAACATACTTTTATTTTCTGAAAAAACAGCTAGCTTCTCATTTTTCTCTCCAGAGCTAGCCAAATGGACTTTAATTCAATTATCCTCACAAGTATTTCTACTTATGTTTCCACAACCTGAAAACCACACAGTATACCACTTGTCAAGTCACTTCTCTCCCTAAAATCAAATACACCTTTTACCTTATTTCTTCCAGCAATCCTATCCAAATTAAGTTAGTTAAGGCTAATGATAATCATAAAATAAAACTGCATTCTCTCCATTCTATGGCCTCCAATACTATTTCATGAACTTATCAAGTCCACTAGTTATCCTTGTAACTAGTTATTGTTTGGTTATAATTCGGGCATGGGTGGAGGTGGGGGAGCATATATTACAAACCATAACAATAATATCTACTTCATTAAGGCAGTGAATGCTATAGGTAACTACACATTTTTGTATTTATAATAAAATCTTAAATTTATTGAAAAAGGACATCATATAAATTCATAAAATGTGGGTAACTAAAAGGTATGGGAAAAATATTACACATTACAGTAAAACCACTTCATGTTCACTGAATAATCATAAGGAAGACAAATATACAAAATTCTTTACATTCAGTTCTTCCTCTTTAGTGGCCACCTGAATAAGTCCAGTTTCAAGTAATTCTTCCACAGTTTTCAACTTCTCATCTTTTTCTTGAATGCTGAAATTATAAATTTAAAACACATGTATGAACTATTTTTCAAAGAAAATGATATGATTTCTAAATAAATATTTTACATGGATCAACTCCTATGCCCATTGTTCCTTATAAACTTTCAATTCTAGAAAGGTTTCTAAGGATCTTTGGTCATGGTCCAAGGGTAGTCCCTCTTTACCAATAACTAAAATGTATTCAAGTAATGCATGCTTACACGCTAGCCTAAACAAAGAAATCATGGCCACACATGACATCCACAAACTTAATGTAATTCCAAATCAATCAACAGTACACCACTCTCTTCCATTATCAAGTACAAAGAGAAGTTTAAGAATTTAAATTAATATAGTTAATAATTCTGCTATCTCAAACGGTAGAAATGAGTCATTAAAATATTTTTTAAAAATTTAATCTCTTACCATCTTTCCATTTGTTCCAAAACATCTTTATTAGGCTAAAATAAAATCACCAAAAAAGAAAAAAAAAAGA
Source organism: Mesoplodon densirostris (assembly GCF_025265405.1). Taxonomy (NCBI): domain Eukaryota; kingdom Metazoa; phylum Chordata; class Mammalia; order Artiodactyla; family Ziphiidae; genus Mesoplodon; species Mesoplodon densirostris. Next base: position 46,989,542 of record NC_082664.1, read on the forward strand.
TTAATTTTACCAAGTTTGCATGAGGTAAAACTACTTCAGAAATAGAATTCTATTAGTATTAATTAGATCCAAAATTTAGGAAGATGATCCATGTTTGAAGACTGCTAATAGTTAAAGAATTACTGAATTCAGAAAACACAAGACAGGGGCGTCCCTGATGGTGCAGTGGTTAAGAATCTTCCTGCCAATGCAGGGGACATGGGTTGAGCCCTGGTCCGTGAAGACCCCACATGCCGTGGAACAACTAACTGTGGCTGTGCGCCACAACTACTGAACCCACGTGCCTAGAGCCCGTGCTCTGCAACAAGAGAAGCCACCGCAATGAGAAGCCTGCACACCGCAACAAAGAGTAGCCCCCGCTCGCCACAACTAGAGAAAGCCTGTGTGCAGCAATGAAGACCCAACACAGGCAAAAATTTAAAAAAATAGAATAAATAAATTTATAAAAAAAGAAAAGAAAACACAGGACAGAAAAGACGAGGCTACACAAAAGACACAGAAAAAGATGAAGTATAAAACGGGCTGGCAAAAATGAACTAGTCCCTTGTAAGTTTTTAATTACTATAAAAGAAATATTAAGGGTAAGAAGAGAATTTGCCCCTCCTTTACATTAATTCTTCAAATCTAAAATTCCAAGGCTCTAAGGCCTTGCAGGCCAAGAAGGAGGCTTTGTTCCTCTTTTTTTTTTTTTAAACTAACATATAAGGCAAGTGCACAAGTCCTGTGTACAATTCAATAAATTTTTAACATGTAGATTTCACATAACCACCACCTAAGCCAATATACAGAATGTTTTAAAATTGACTGTAGGTACTTTCCTGGTGGCGCAGTGGTTAAGAATCCACCTGCCAATGCAGGGGACACTGGTTCGATCCCTGGTCCAGGAAGATCCCACATGCCACAGAGCAACTAAACCTGCGAGCCACAACTACTGAGCCCGCGTGCCACAACTACTGAAGCCCACGCACCTAGAGCCTGTGCTCTGCAATGAGAGAAGCCACTGCAATGAGAAGCCCACACACCGCAAAGAAGAGTAGCCTCACCTCACTGCAACTAGAGAAAAGCCCACGTGCAGCAACGAAGACCCAACACAGCCAAAAATAAATAAATTTATAAAAGTAAAAAATAAAATAAAATTGTAAAGTGCAGAAGCAACACAAGAACGTATTCTCCTTGTTACATTAAAACATGACATGTGAGCTGATCCCAACCATTCACCCATCCTTCTAGCGTCCCCCCATACACTTTACAAAGTCCTCAATGTTATATTTACTATGTGTCCAGAAGCCAGGTTTCCCCCTCAGCATTCCTAGGTCTTCAGGCAGCTAAGCAACCTGACAAAACAAGTTTGAGGTCTTTTTCCCTTCAACATTCTCTTCTACCCATCCCATTCCCTACCTGCTTTCTCCTAATTTTGTCAGTTTCATAATTTTTCTCCAATTTTATTACAGCCATTTTTCACAAATACTATTAATTTTTCCATTACCAAATCCAAGTCATAAGATTCCACTTTTAATGTATTTCTAAAAACTAACCCCCTTTTCTTCAGTGTCTTAGGTTAGATCCTCAGCTTTACTCATCTCAAATATCACAATACCCTAATTCTTCTCCCTGTCTCTAGAGTTCATAAGGACTATATTGTGAGAGGTACAGGAGAACTCACGAATGGGGGAAAAGACTTTCCTACCATCAGAAAGGAGATAGGAGCTGTCAAAAGTACATTAAATCATGTTTATAAGTTGTGAAAAATAAATCATGCAGTAAGTTTATAAATCTTTCATCAAGATGGCTTTTGTCCATCTTTATTTTTATTTTTTTATTTTTTAAATAAATTTTTTAATTTTATTATTTTATTTTATTTATTTATTTATTTTGGCCGTGTTAGGTCTTCATTGCTGCGCGCGTGCTTCTTCTCTGACTGTGGCGAGTGGGGGCTACTCTTCGTTGGGGGCACAGGCTTCTCACCGCGGTGGCTTCTCTTGTTGCAGAGCAGGGCTCTAGGCGCGTGGGCTTCAGTAGTTGTGGCACGTGGGCTCAGTAGTTGTAGCTCATGGGCTCTAGAGTGCAGGCTCAGTAGTTGTGGCGCACAGGCTAGTTGCTCCGTGGCATGTGGGATCTTCCCGGACCAGGGCTTGAACCCGTGTCCCCTGCATTGGCAGGCGGTTTCTTAACCACTGCGCCACCAGGGAAGCCCTGTCCATCTTTATTTTTGATGCATGTCATCTCACATAAAAACAATACAAAGTAGGTGACTATGTATGGTGATAGACATTAACTAGACTTACTGTGATCATTTCACAGTAACACAAATATAGAATCATTATGTTGCACACTTGAAATTAACATGTCAATTGTATCTCAATTTTTTTAAAAAGACAACACTATTAAGTCCTAGTTATATGCAGCTTGATCATTTAGTTGTATTACACCTTTAGTACTGCATCCTTCACTACCACATAAATTCAAACACCTCATGGTTACCAGAACGATCCATCTAAAATACTAGACAAAATGCTGATTCATTCTTTCAACATCCTTCAGCAGCATACCACATTCTAGATCAAGCTCATGGTCCTTACACAGCCTACAAAGTCCTTCATGATTAGGCCCTAGCAAATCTTTCTCTTCCCCTTAACACCTCATACTTTGCACTTCCACAATATGCCAATATGCTCTGAATATGACAATTTGGCCACACTGCCATGACTTTTGACACTGTATCCCCTCAGTTTGGATTGCCCCTTAGCTGTTCAGCAAATTCTTGGCTATTTTTCAAAATCAGGTTTAGCTGTCCCCTCTCTGTGGCACCTCTTACTCTCCTTCAGATAGAATTATCTCTTCCTCTAAACCTGTACACACAGTTTAAAAATTTTTCAAAAAGAGAATTTTATTCATCACACTTTTCTGAGTGTACACCTATCTCCACACTAAACCATATTCTTGGGGCAAGAACCAAGTCTCATTCATCTCTGTAGCCTTAGCATTGTAGCACAGTACCTAGCATACTCTCCATTAGTAAAAATTTAATGGACTCAACATCCTTTAACAAGGCTACAGTTTAACAAGTACTCTTGGTCAATTGCTCACTGAATGTTCAACTGCATGAAATCGACCCAACTTAGTTATCTATCCAATATTTTACCTTTATACATTATTAATCTAATCCAATCCAATTTTCTCCTCCCTGGATGACTTTCAAAACTATACCATACAACAATGAATTATTCTGCAATAAAACAGAACCAGGCTGCAGGGCAAAAGAAAAAAACTTCCTACTGCTACAGTTTTTACTTAATAATCTTTATCTTTGAATCTTAAAAAACTACTAGTAAAAAGTCATGCTGTTCCTTTGCTAAAAAGTCAAGATGCTCAAAAAAAATAAGACACCTCAGGACCTTCCCCCACAAAAAGCATTATTTTATTCTGAAGAAATGAGATCTTAGTAACTGATTTATTTGTATGATCTATCCATAGGCCTACATCCAAATGGAGTCTTCTCTTCTCTAGTATATAAACAAGTTACCTTACCTGATATTTGCTGTCTTTCTGCTTCCTACACCTAAAGAAACAACAAAAACTTGGCACCATTATTGGTTTGTGCTTCAATAAGCTCATTTTTTCCTCCAGGATAAAAATCCATGGAGCAAAGAGACTGAATTTTTTTTACATAACTTAACTGTTCATCTCTCAACTGTCACTTGGAATTCTGACCGCTGGGTAGGAAGGGATTAAAGAAAGGTGGAAATGAAAGAAATTCAAATTATGCTAATCTTTATCTCTTCCTTCACTAACACTGGCAATAAAAATGACCAGAGGAGGGCTTCCCTGGTGGCGCAGTGGTTGAGAGTCCGCCTGCCGATGCAGGGGACGCAGGTTCATGCCTGGGTCCGGGAGGATCCCACATGCCGCAGAGCGGCTGGGCCCGTGAGCCACGGCCGCTGGGCCTGCGCGTCCGGAGCCTGTCCGCAGCAGGAGAGGCCACAACAGTGAGAGGCCCGCGTACCGCAAAAAAAAAAAAAAAAAAAAAAGACCAGGGGAAAAACCAAAGAGCTGGTTCTCTGGTTTGCTCAGATCAGAGAGAGAAGTCACAATGACAACCAAAAACATAACGTCACAGTCATATGCTTTCTAGACTATTTAAAAAAAAAAAAAAAGAGCTTTCGGAACAAGGAGAAAAATTCTAAGAATTACCAAAGAGAAAATCTTAAAAGATAAGTTTCCCCTCTTATCAAATAATTCTTTTAAATAAAATTTTAAAATGTGGCTATGAAATTCTGTTCTGTGGACTGTCTTCATAAAACTATTCTTCATAAAAAAAGAATTCATCTCATGCTAAAAGTTATGTTAACAGAATATTTAAAAATACACAGAAGCTTTATAGTGGACAGAAGGCTGATTCAATGAGAAAGAAATTAAAACAAGATCCTGTTGTATAACACAGGGAATTATACTATCCTGTAATAAACCATAATGGAAAAGAATATGAGAAAGAATATATATATATATATATATATATATATATATATAAATCACTTTACTGTACACCAGGAACACAACTGTAAATCAACTATACTTCAATAAAAAAAATTTTTTAAATAAAATACAGTTCAACACCCCCCCAAAAAAAAGAAAGAAACCAGAGGAAACTAGGCAATTCTTAGGCTACCATGTTACCTTAAAGGGAAAAAAAAAAAATTAAGGCTAATGGTTTTACTCTTGTCTAATGATGAAGAATATCATTTTTAGTATAGAATAAAAGAGAAAAGAAAAGATCCAGGTACTCTGTTTAAAACTAAGAATTACCAGCACCTTTAATACTGGAATTCTAGGGTAGATTCAGAAATTTCTAGGCATTTATTTTACCTCCCATGAAGTGAATTTTAGAAAGTTTAAAACTTAATATATTGAAATAGGTGTTCCAGAATCCCTGATAACCAACTCAAAAAAAGGACTACATTCTGCTTTTCTGGGTAAGAATTAACACAGCCGGGCTTCCCTGGTGGCGCAGTGGTTGAGAGTCCGCCTGCCGATGCAGGGGACACGGGTTCGTGCCCCGGTCTGGGAAGATCCCACATGCCGCGGAGCGGCTGGGCCCATGAGCCATGGCCGCTGAGTCTGCGTGTCCGGAACCTGTGCTCCGCAACGGGAGAGGCCACAACAGTGAGAGGCCCGCGTACCGCAAAAAAAAAATAAAAAAAAGAATTGACTAGCAAGGAATGGCTTGCCCCTTTCAGGGGCATGTATTTATTAAAAAAAAAAAAAAAAAAAAGAATTAACACAGCCAAAAAATATCTATCATATTTTATCTAATCCAAGTCACCAATGTTGCATCTCACAACTGGTAAAATGTTTACATACACTAAAAACTAAAGATGCCTCCAATTAAACTGTAACCAGAAACTAAGATACATGCAGACTTCAGAGATAATAAACTGAGGAGAAAAAAATTCTTACAGTTGATGAAATATCTTATCTGTTAAAAGCTGTGTAACAACAAAAGGAAATAGCGATAAGATTTAAAAATAAAACTTAAATATCATTTGAGCATTACACTGGCATGAAGTCATGTCCACGCACTAAACATCATTTATTCAGCATTTTCTCCTCTATTACCTTTAGTTTGAAAGGGTAAAGCATATACAAAGTTTATGCAAAGCACTTAAATACCATATTTGGGGGGGGAGGAAAACAAATAATGGATTAATTCTTGAAAAGTAAACAGATGTTCACAAAATACTTCTAAAATACTTCCACAACATTTGGCACAGCTACTTACACCAATTCACCACCTGCACAGATGTGAATTTTAAAATAAAAAAGAAAGCAAGCATCTGCTAAAGGAAGTGCTATATCATTTGCAATAACTTACACTTCAGCTTCTAATAAAATGTGTCAAAATTTAACAGTAGTAGAGAAACATGCCTTCATTTTAATGTGTCATATAATATGAAGTGTTTCTAGAATATTTTTAAAAACTGGAATTTGAAGAATTATTTAGAAGAGTACGAAGGCAACTCTTAGGAACAGCCACAGAACAGACATCACCTGGGGCTCGAGTTTATGGAGCCATGCTTTTTCAGGCTGCTACAGTTTTGATGGCTTGCTATAAATACAGAAAGAAGTATGATGGCAATAGAGAGTGGAGATGAAATGGAAAAAAATAAATATTCTAAAGGAAAGGAATTAAGGCTTAAGATGTCTGCTATATGCAAAGCACTAGGCTACTCAACTATACATAAACTCCCCGATTTAAATCTAACAAGCTTATAATGTAAATAAAATCTCAATGTAGAAGACCTGGAATCAGAGGTCTTAGAAAGGTTAAGCAATTTGATCAACATCACTGCTTTTAAGTGCTGGTAGTAGGTTTCAAACCCATTCTCTTTTTAAGAATCTACACTGCTTTACAGAAAAAAGTGAGGCTGCAGAAGTCTGACTATTATCCTGAGAGCCAAATGCATCAAAATGACTTAAAGAAATTATTTTTATGCATCCTATTTAACTTTTTTTTTTTTTTTTTTGAAAATGCTATGAATAGCATTAGCTTCTTCTCAGGAAGAGAAATTAAATTTTCCTTAATTTAGAGACTTGATTAGCACAAGATGACTAGAAATGCAATTAAAAGACATATCTACACTTAAACAAAATTTCTAAAAATAAACGAGTTGATTACTACTTAAGAAGAATCAGATCTTGTTATCTATTGGATATTTCTAACTTATAATTCATGAAAAGTCTTACCTGTTCAGAAACAAGAGTCTGTAGCTTCTGAACTTCTAATTGTAATGCTTTGTTTTGGTCATTTAGAATCTAAAAGAAAGAATCTCAATTTACTGCTTTATTAAGAAAAGGTAACAAAGCAACCATCTGAATGTTTTTAAAAAAATCAAAGCCATATTACTGTTAAGTACTTATAAAGTGACAGGTGAATTATGTACTGACCTAAGAATGGAAATCTCATGAGGCTTCATTTTTCAGTTTCAATGAACATATTTCCAGAGAACAGGAATACAGTAATAGTATAATGTACATATACAATGATCTATAAAAAGTTGTTTCAACTGAGCCCCTCTAATTCAGTCATGTGGTTTATCCCAAACAGTGTTAACACTGTGCTTAGAACCCTTACATGTGTATTTCAAAGAGTTTAATCGTTTCTGCCAATGAATTCTGGGAAACCCTGCTTTCATAAGTGAGTACTTACAGGATTCTTATTAAGCAAAAAAAAAAAAAATTTAATTAAAATAAAAAAAAAAAAAAAAAGCAAATCTTACTGCATGCAGAGATGTATGTACCCTGGCAATCAGAATGCTTTACAATAATACTCAAGCTGTTTGGCCATGACCAGAAACTAGCACTACACCAACAATGGAGGCAAATAAAACCATCTCAAACTACCAAATGAAAACTGTAAAGAAAAGGTTCGGGCAAAACAAGTATCAAAAGTCTACTATAAAAACAGGTAAGTCAAAATAATCAAAGCAAAAAGTCTATGATAAAATTGTTCGTGTAAGTCCCCAAATAAACTATAGAAACACTGTTTCAGAGTGATCACATATAAAAAAGTAGTATTTCTACATTCACTTCAACTGAAAATTACGCAAGGTTGTTCAAAGAAAGCTGAGTTGACAAGTTTAATTACACACCTTAAATTCTTCCATTTTGTTTGAAATTTCACATTGTAGCTGCTCTTCAAGCAATCTTATTTTATCATCCTTAACGTGAATACTATGAGAAAAAAAATACTTCATATATACAGAAAGCTTACATAAATTATGTGCACAACTATCAGCTATAAGCAGCAATGTCTTCTGCAATTACACTTGAATATAAATATATGAATGGCCCATGTACAGCAATACTTTAATCACCTTTTTTGCATTTTCTCCAGTTCATGTGCAGCAGCAGCCTGTTAGAAATGAGATGAGAATTGTATCATTTCTCAGGAAGCACTCAAACCTATTCTTTTACTTATTTTTACATATTAAAGTTATATTTTCATATATTTAGAGTAAATAGTTAAATCAACAGCATACATTATAGTAATATTTTTTGCTGTCCAGTATTTTGTACTTCTCACTGTTCAACTTTTATCCTAGTAAAAGGTATATCCTTTTCTGATTAAATGGCAGAAGGCTAAAACAAATCAGCACATCATAAGTGTTATAACTGAGTTCTCTGATAACTCAAAGTGATCAATTTCTAGGATCAAACATTAATTTCAACATGAATATAGTAACACTTAGGTGAGTTGTGAGAACCATGGTCAAACAGAAGAGGGTTTTAACAACACACCATGCAGCCAAACACAAGTAACCATTATGTTTACTATCTACATAAGTAAAACTAAGGCTTGCAATTCCACCAATGAAGTGAAAACAAACTGTAATTCTAAGGTAAATGCTTAAAAGCAATAAAGATCTACCTGTTCATTTGCCAGGGCCTGTAATTTTTGCACTTCAGCTTTTAATAAGAAATTCATATTCTGTATATCCTAGAACAAGAAGGAAAAATAGTATTAGAAGTATTTAATATTAAATTTGAAGTTTTGTAATGTATCTCTTCTACCTAAGCAAAGGTCTCAAATTACAATTTCTTAAGTCAGAAAGAAAACCATCAACTTCTGTTATTTAACATATTTCCCAAATTATTATGAATAATAAATATCATGTGAGAAAAGGCCTTTGCACTTCTCCTCTTAGAGGGCTAAAGAGAATTTTGTAGTTTAGAAAAGAGATAAGACACTTTTCAAATGAATTCTATCTAGAGTATCTTCCAGTCTTCACAGACACTCATACTAATTACAAGATCAGGGTAATTCAATGACTATAAAATACTGTAACCATTTATAAGAATTACTATACCTTAAGTTCCTCCTCTTTACTTGCTAAATGATCATGTTCATTTGCTAAAGAATCTTCAGTCTGTTTTATCTGCTTATCCTTTTCTGCAATCCTTTAACAGGAAATAGATTTGTACATTCAATAAACATTTAGAAGTCAAGTCACAAATTAAAGGATTAGAAGCCTCAAATATGGTCATCCTTACTTAAGCAGTTTTTCACATAACCGTACCTTCCATTTATATAGACCATATCAGTTTAGTAGTAACTGTCACATGCATTACTACAACTCCTTAAAATATATACCCTTATTTTAAAACTTGAGGTCAAAGAAGTTAAATAATTTAAGCTCACAAGCCCGGCAATCTGAAAAACAGATTCCAGGTCTTCTGAACTTAAGTGATCCATGTCTATGCAAATTATACAATACACACCCAAAAAAAAGAACTTCATTTTGGGCATACCACCATACAGTTAGATACAGAGTAGCTACAACTACTTATTAGACACAAAAACTAACTTCCACTAATCTCAAATCACAATAATCTCTTCCACATAACTGCTAAAGGCCAAAGGGAAAAAAGCTTCCCCAACTCTTTTTATGACAAAGACATAAAAACATAGAATACATAATGCTTAGGGGTAGAAGAGCAAAAGCTGCTCCAAATCTACTTGAGAGTATTTTTTGAACAAGTTAGAACGTAAAGTCAATCATAAGTGTAGAATCTAACAGCTATCAGTTAGTGGTGACTAAGCAATTTTAAGAGGAATATAGAAAGGCAGGCTTACACTTTATGTAACTCTTCTGCTAGAGCTGAAGCGGATGTCTAAGAAAGAAAAAGTGTCAACATAAAAGCCCTTAAGAGACAGTTTTAAAGTTGTACAATAATCATCACAATAAAGCTTTAAAAATTAAAAGAAATGTATATAGTTAAGGAAGTATCTGGCTCATGATGAATGTTCACTAAATAACAACTAATATTCTGAAAGTAAATTTGATCAATAACAGCCAGTATTAGGGAATTACACATCATAAGACATTTTTAATAAAGTAAGTTGACAGGTCTGAAAACTATGTAACTGCCAAGCAATACATAAATAGGAAAAACAGCAGCAAAGGCTATTTTTCATTCATGTGCTTCTTTCCCTTAGTAACAATTTCCAATAATGAAATGATACCATTCATGATTAAGATAACAAGTCGTTTGGTAATGCTCGTGTTCATCTCTACTTTTCAAAAGGTACTTACAGCATTCTCTAAATATTAAGCTTCTGATAAATTTTCTAGAACTACCTCTCATCTATAACTTAAGATCTCAATCCAATTTGAGTTAATAATTTACATATACACATACATCCATATATACACACCCTTTCCTAGATTATATAATTCTTTCCCAATTAATTTGAGACTATAGTTTCTACAAAGAAAACAATTAGAAAAGAAAAAAACGGTTGCAACCTCAAAGTTTTGGGATTTTCAACTTGCCTGAACGTTAAAAACAACTTTTTAATGTTAAAACTACTTTTTGCACAGAAAATGACTTCTATTCTAAGCTATTACTTTTCCTACAAATTAGAAGTTTAAAGTGGAAGAACTGAAACTGAAATTCACAGTATGTATATTATGGAAACAAGCTAAGTACTTGCAAGTTTCTTCTCTTCTTAATGTTATATTATTTATATTCTAAAGGCTATATATCTATATCTATCTACCTATTTATCATGTTACATAAGAATGATGCCAAAGAATAACAGGTTTTACAATACCACCTAGAAAACTTTGGAAGGTTTCACACTCAAACTATACTGAAGTATAAATTTAAAAATGATTCTTTGGCATATATAACCTGAGAGCTATGGTTAACATACTGCTAACACCTGAGGGTATACAAAGCGTTCCCTTATGGCTAGTCAATATTTAGTGAACACTTCTAAAACATAAACTATCATTCTTGACACCTGCCTTCTGACAGGATGGTAATCAACATTTTTTTCCTCCTAAAGTTAAAAACTCTCTAACCCACCTTCCCATTAGTCAGATTTGGATTTCTTCCATAGTGTTTTCTTACAGCATAATACGTAATCATCAGAGTGCTTAGCACTTAGGAACATCCAGTTGATTCACTGACTAGTCACCCAACTACTAATCCAGTGCGCAGCACTCAACAGGCACTCAGATTATTTACACAGCTAGGAAGCTATTAGTAATGACAAGCAATAAGAAAGCACCATTACCTGGGCTGCTATCTGGGAATGGAATTGTTGAATTTGAGCTTTTAAAGCCTCATTCTGCTCCAAGATATCCTTTCATAAAGAGCAACCAAAAAGGAGAGGGAAAAGTGTTCTGTTAAATATACCAATGTATATGAACAAAATGAGTTACAGGTACATCTGTTTACCTTTAAAAAGGCACTCTTAGATTCCAAAAGGCGTCATTTTAAACAATGATTAGGCATTCTATTCTGAGAGCTAATTTACAAAGGAGAAATTAAGAATACATTGTACTGTTCCTAATCTAATACAAAAAGCATAAGACTGTGGGTGAAGGCATCTTTGAGCACATATTCAGACCATATTGTGACAACTCCTTGAAGATTAAATTAGAATTATTCATCTGCACTCCAGAATTAGGATAAGATAGGCTACCCTCTCTCTTCTACACAAGACACATCCAACCACTGCCCGTCTTTATTTTTTTTAAAGAGGGAAAATCAGATACCTGAACTTGCATTTGTAGAGACTCTTCTTTGTTCACCCTTTTTTGCTCCGATTCCATTAACTGCATTAGCCTTTGCTCCAACTGTTGTTTTGATACCAAGGTATCTGTCAGCTTACTATGCAGACTCTGTACTTCATTTTCTTTGGCCACAAATTTACTCTGTAAATCTAACAAAACATTGCATTTTACAAAGGTCTCTTCCTCGGCCTGGTTACTGCTACTCGGCGTTAGTGTAGGCACTGCCTCCTCTAGAATACCCTCCTTGAATCTCTCCTCTGCTTCCTGCATATGGCTCCCTTGAGCAGTCTATGCTTACCTTTTCACAGCACCTGCGACACTGTACTAATTCACTTCCTCTCCCAGAGAGTGAGCTTTTTGAGATCAGAGATTGCCTTTTCTCTATACCCAGAGCTGTACCCAAGGCTTGGCACAAAATACATAATCAATAAATGTGTTAAATGAATGGTACATGAATGTTTAAAACTCTTATATCATTTCTCGCAAGCATTCTTAATTTCCCCAAAGATGCTTTAGTAAGTTATTTAGTGAAAAAAATCAGAGGAAACCAAAGGTCTAAAGAGCCAAAACTCTGTATGATCTAGCCTTGTGTTTGGAACTATATTTTACTAACTCTCCACCACTTTCATGGGAGGAAGGGGAGTAGTGGAAACATAGATAAAACACACTAATACAAGCTCCATTATTTCCTAAATGAATTCATCGAATTAAGAATAAGTAGTGAAAGTTAGCATTTAAGTAGGCAGTTTTAAGTCAACTACTTGGAGACTTCCCTGGTGGCGCAGTGGTTAAGAATCCGCCTGCCAATGCAGGGGACACGGGTTCGATCTCTGGTCTGGGAAGATCCCACATGCCATGGAGCAACTAAGCCCGTGTGCCACAACTATTGAGCCCACGCACCACAGCTACTGAAGCCCGCGCGCCCTACAGCCCACACGCTGCAACTACTGAAGCCCACGCACTCTAGGGCCCACGCACCACAACTACTGAGCCCGCATGATGCAACTACTGAAGCCCGCACGCCTAGAGCCCGTGTTCCGCAACAAGAGAAGCCACCACAATGAGAAGCTTGCGCACCGCAATGAAGAGTAGCCCCCGCTTGCTGCAACTAGAGAAAGCCTGCGTGCCTCAACGAAGACCCAACGCAGCCAAAAAAAATTAAGTCAACTACTTGGAATCGCAATGCTCTTGCTGTTTTTCTCTTCACAATATAGGAATGAGTCCTTCTTAGAAAAAAAAAAATTAAATGAAGAACTGATCAAGGAACCAGAGGAAATAACTACAGAAAGGGAACATGCACAGGTTCCCATTACCCTATTTATTGACTATAACTTAATGCCTCAGACAAAACTAGAGAGCTTATTTTTAAAACCTTAAGAAATGTTAAAGAAATAAAAGTACTCGGAAAGTGTAAAAGCTATTTTTATTGACCTATAACCAAAATGCCAATTTACACTGTCTTCACATATGGAGAGGGGAGGAAATTTTACCCAGAATTACATACTAAATTTAAATGAATACCGCTTCCCCTTACCTTGCTGAGCTGCTTCATGCTCTGCTGTTCTCTTCCTGATATAGCTCTGGACTTCTTCCCACCTTCTCTCAGCTTCTTGCAGTTGAACCTGGAGAAAGGATAAGTCAGCACAAATACAGGATTCCAATTTAACGGAAAAAAAGCATCCTCTATCTTTACTGTTGTGACATAAAACTGCTTATTCCAACAACTAATCACTAGTCTCTTACATTTTAATAAGATAGGCAGATGTGCCCAGCCTGATAATAGGCACAGATATTATCAGCCACTGCCATTCTACCCTCCAATACACAGGATTTACAGATTGGAGATTATTTCAGAAACTCAATATTTGTGCTGCTGGATCAGTATAGCTACTACTATGGATATACCTGATTCACTTTGCTCTGATCAGCTTTCCACTGATCTTCCCTCAGCTGAAAGGCTTTCAAAAGGATAGTATCTTTATTGCTAAATTTCAGTGAGCACCTAAAATTCTTATTTTTAGGTATAGCACAACACTTCAATTATGACTATAATATTTAATGTCATTTATCTACTTATCCATATCCATAGAGCACAAACTTCCATATTTATAAATGCTACCAGCAAACACACCAGCAAGACAAATATTTACTGAAAGAAAGGACAACTATATCACTCTCCCACAGGGACCCATGAAAACTTCAAGAAAACAAAAATTATGCTATTTTCTGCATTCAATTATTCTCAAAGCCCTTTTAACCCCTACTACTCTAGAACTGGTATTAAGCTATACTGATTGTATCAATGACCTAGGTAGAAGTCTGTCAGATACATTTAACTTACAGAAATTGAACTATATGCTCAATAAATCCTCTCCCCAGTAAAAGGAGGAACAGACAATTCTACTCGTCACTCTACTCAATGTACAGAGGCTAAAAAGAGCAAGAGAAATGAGTCCACTCCTCTCTCTCAGTCAGCCTGAGCAACCCCATGCGTGTCTTCCTAGTATAAGCATCTCATGACACCAAGTGCCATTCTGGTGTCTAAAGAAACAGTGTGTGATTTTTTCCAACTATGGCTCAAGTGAAAGCAACTGGAGCACTACTTCGTCTCGTGCTAAAGGAAAGGAAAATCATCTATTCCAATGCCGGAATAAAAACAGGCTCTACTAAACTTACTGAGAAATCCAAGTTATGGATAAGCTATGAAGGTGATTTTAACTACCTATCAAAAATTTGATTTTTGCCTTACACATGTGGACCCTAACCTCCATATATATAAGATGAAATTCTACTCTGTATGCCTGTCCATCAGCTAATTTCAATTTTCATATCTTCAGAAAGTCTTTAACTTCAAACTCAAGCCTACATTCAATTCTTTCATTAGTGTACACGTTTCTACATAGGCAGAGCACTAAGAGCACAAGTCCCATTCAGCCTCAAACTATACTTCTCAAAGCTATATACCCTTTAATGTCACCAAATTGAATACCTACATTATTTATGAAATGATAAAGGTAGGAATATATCACCTTCAACTGAGTAACTGCCTGCTCAGCATTCTTCTTTTGGACTTCCTCTTGCTGCAGCTTTCCTGTTTTCTCAGTCAGCTCATTCACCAACCTAGCATAATCCTGGCGCAGTTTATTTAGTTCAGCAGACTGCCTGAAAACAGTAACTGGATTAGGAACTTCCATTACTACAAAACACATATAAAGAGTAAACAAAATATATTTTACATGAGTTATGCTGAGTTAGTAATTCCACTTATAGCTAAATGAAAATGAATGCTATAAGTGACTACTAATAATGAAGTTTGGTTGAGTGTAATCTGAATCATTCTGATGACAATAACACAAATACTAAAACTACTATAAAATAATCAAGAAAAACAGATGACCACACACTCTGAGCACGAATCAACAGTGTCGCCCTCAAATCAGTGTTCTGAAAATCTATTAAAATCAACCAGTCAGAATATTTATTCTATGTAAGCATGCTACTAGTCTTTTCTTGGACTGTTTGTCAAAGTACAGCCCAGAGCCAGCTAAATCACTATCACAAGGAAATGTGTCTTAACATGCAGATTCCAGGATTCCACACCTCAGAGCCAATAAATCATAACCTTATAAGGGTAAGACTCAAGAATATGATTTTTAGCTAACATGCCAGATGTTCTTCAGAATAATGAAGTTTGAGAACTAATGTTAAATGGAATAGAAGGTCTAAAACTTGTAAATTCAGTCTCACAAATTTATAAACTGTTCCACCGGTGGCACTAGTGTTTATCATACAGTTTAGCCAAAGAGGTTCTTCAAAAGCAAGAGGATAGTTTTAGAAAATTCATTTTAGAAACAAGTGTAAAAAACAAAAGTCTAACCAATTATTATCAAACACCATTTTGGTGACTGAAGAAAATACTCTATCATTCAATGAAAATACTCTGCCATTCTATTAAAAGTAAAGCATTTGCAAACATACTTGTTTTCTAGCTGGTTTGTAGTGTTGCTGACAGCATCTCTCAGTATGCCATTTTCCTGCTTCAAATGAGCTATCTCTGCCTCCATCTGCTCACGAACTTGCTGGAACTAAAATTATTTTACACACATAAAATTTAGAAAACAATGACTGCCAAAGCTAACTTCGAAGAAAATTATGATGAGAATGTAAAAAGCATCAATAGAATGAAGTCTGGATAACCTTTTCAAATAAATATAAACAAATTTAAAGGATAAATTTTGATAGTGACAAATACAAAGTAAACATAAGCTGCCACAGCACTCAAGTATGCAAGTAGACGCCAGCTGCTACCATAGGCAAAGTAAACACACTGAGATGCTGTTTTAGAACTAAAAGATGTTTTAGAACTCTTTCCTACACAATACTCACATAGAATTAATATGTCAATTTTGTGTTAGCAATATTTTAATGAAAGATTTTAGTAATCAAAAGTTTAAAAACTGAAAACATGTTCAAAACATTTACATTAAGTTACAAATTGAGCCATAGCCAAATAGATGGCAAATTCACTACACAAAAATCTACTTGCTAAAATATCTGGCTTCTTGTTTTTTAGTTCAGAATTACAGAATCAAAAGACAGAGAACACTGAATCTTATATCCCCACATCCTCAATTTAGTATGTGAAATAATCTTAATAATTTTTAGTAAACCTATTCAATTAAGAGAAAATCAAGTCTATGTTTCTACTTTTCAGAGAACTTATCATATGTAATCTATATCCTGGCCTCTATAAGCAATCAAGTTGAAAAAAAGAATCACTTCAACACCCTTAACCTTCAGTAAAAGATGTTGCTACATGTATCCCACTAATTTTCAAATGAATAGTAAGTCAGAATTAAGAAGAAAAAAGATCACACAAGGCCAGGAAAATCAGTTCTTCAATAACCTAGTTAATGGGAAAGAATATTTCAAATGGCTGGAGCCTGGGAAGATGGAGGATTGAGCCAAATTAGAGCATCAAAGTAGTGGATGCAGTAAGAACCTGAGAAGAGATTCATTCACTTCTTTATCACTATTAGTGGTATTTCCACAGAAAAAACTGGAACTTCAATACCAGTAAATGTTTCAGCAGACTACCAATGTGATCAAAGTAATATTTTGCAAATAAAAATCTGGTACTAATTACACATATTAGAAAGGAAATGAGAGACCTATTAAGGTGCTATAATTATGCTAGTATGAAATAAACAACTAGGGTCATATCTAAAAACTGAATGCAAGAACAACTAGAAATAAAGTATCTTTAAGATTTCAGAACAAATTGTAGATTGGGCAAGGGAGAGAGAAGTCAAAGATTCAAGCATAAGGATAATAATGCCTCAAAACATTAGAAAATAAAAACAACCTGACCAGAAGCAAGAGTTTGATTTTAGACATATGTTAATTTTGAGGTGACGACAAACACTTTCAAATTGAAGCATCAGCCAGCAATGTAAACAATTTCAAAAAGAAATCACTGGTCCACAAATTTCAATTAGAGGGAGTGTTAGAAGCCCACTTGACAAGCAGACTGAAACCATGTTCTTCAAAACAACAACAAAAATCACTGGTCCAGACCTAACCGAAATCATGAAAATGAATAACACTGTAAAAATAGGCAGTAAGCACTGAACCTTCTAATATGTTGAAAGAAAACAGGTGAAAATAAGGACCAGAGAGAGGTCACTTAGGCCAAAACCATTATCACTTTTCCTCTCTTCTCCACTCCATCATCAAGCCCTATCTACTATCTCTTTTTTATCAAACTCATCCCCTCATTATCCATGTCTGACTTAAGGTTCTTATTCTCTGACTTAAGATTCCTGCAAAAGCCTTTCAACTATCCCTGTTCCACTCTCCACACTGCTGCCACTCTCCATACTATGCCACAGTAATAATTTAAAATACTAATACAATCACACTGCTGGGTTGCTTAAACGCCTTCACTTGGCTGCCCAGTCTTCAGGGATATAAGGCCCTTTAAGACAAGACCTCTATCTATTTCTCTAGGTCTCTTCATTCCAGTCCTGATTCCCAAATACCACAACTCTTACTGTATTTCTCACAAACGGTTATCACTAGACGACCTATGCTGAAAACACCTGGAGTGCACTCATTAAAAAGCGCGATCCTGGGCCCCAAAAGAGACCTACCAAACCATCATCTCGTGGGATGAGAAGGAATTACACCAAGTAGTAAGTCTCATACCCAGTGCCCATTCATTCACTCGCTTTCCTGACAATGCCTGTTTCAAAAGATTCAACACAGTCTGCTTCTCATTTCTAAAGTCTTCCCTATCAATCCTTCTCTTCCCCACCTCTCATCTGCACTGTTCCAAAGCACCTGATGCTTACCTCTACTGTAACGGCGTATTTACTTGTCAACTTCCAGCCTCCCCAGAAGTTGCTTACTTAAGGACAGGGAGCCAGTTTAATTAGCCATTTGTACCAAAGCCCAACCCAGGGCACTTAAAAGTTTGCTAATTAAATGAATACAAATATTTAATTTTGTATTCAAAGAATGAAACTATACCTTCATCTGCATCTGTTGAGTCTCTTGGTAACTGACATGCATTTTGTTTTGAAACACATTATGTTCCTTTTCTAATGTTCCAATCCGATCTTTCATCCTTGCTATAACCACATTGCTTCTTTCCTTCTCTGCCATCATTTCCTAGAAGAGTAAATCAGAAAAAAAATATGAAAAACTTGTTATTTAAAAACATAAGAACAAGACTTTACTAAGAAGAAAACAACATCAGTAAAACAATCATGAATTCTTTTTTTAAAAAAATACATTTATTTATTTATTTTTGGCTGTGTTAAGTCTGTGTTGCAGTGCACGGGCTTCTCACTGCAATGGCTTCTCGTCGCGGAACACAGGCTCTAGGCACGCAGGCTTCAGTAGTCGTGGCACACAGTCTCAGTAGTTGTGGCTCGTGGGCTCTAGAGTGCAGGCTCAGTAGTTGTGGTGCAGAGACTTAGTTCCTCCGCAGCATGTGGGATCTTCCCAGACCAGGGCTTGAACCCATGTTCCCTGCATTGGCAGGTGGATTCTTAACCACTGTGCCACCAGGGAAGCCCAATCTTGAATTGTGAAATAAGTACTTGCTTAAAAAGCAAGGTCAAAGGTTTTTTAAAAAAAAATTTGTCTTCTGCATCTTACCTGCTCTTTACACCAATTCCCTTCATAAACACTTAGCTGCTCTGTTTACTCATATTTCAAATGCACTTTCTGGTTTAAGAGTTAAAGACTTGAACATGGAATAAAATCCTACATTCTAACTTGATTATGAGAAGGAACATTTTTTTTTTTTTTTTTTTTTGCGGTACGCGGGCCTCTCACTGTTGTGGCCTCTCCCGTTGAGGAGCACAGGCTCCAGACACGCAGGCTCAGCGGCCATGGCTCACGGGCCCAGCTGCTCCGCGGCATGTGGGATATCTTCCCGGACCGGGGCACGAACCCGCGTCCCATGCATCGGCAGGCGGACTCTCAACCACTGTGCCACCAGGGAAGCCCCCAAGAGAGAACACTTTTAAAGCCAAAGGTAATTCTTCATTATTTCCAGGTACCAGCTCTCTTTTAGGATACAGAATAGGCCCCCAGAAAAAAAAAAGCCGAGAAAAAAAGTCTCCATCCTAAGGTAAGAGATAAGGATAAGATATGTTTATAGCAGAATAGGGAAAGTAAAACTCAGAAAGTTTTATTATCTTCCCAAGTCAAACATTAAAAGGGTAATTTCATTTTGAGTTGCAAGTATTGTGAACTCCTAGGATAAATATTAACTATTAAAGTGCAAGAAAGCCAAGCAACTTTAAAGTTATCTGCAGGTATGATCAGTCCATTCTCCCTGCTCTAAGAAACTGTGACAAACTTTAAGATTTTCACTTAACTAACAGTTTGCCCATAAGAGTTCATTTACATTTGCAAATTGTTTTACTGATGTACATAATACATTTAGGGAAAAAAAGTATACACATCTTAAGTATACAGCTCTATGAGTTACACAAAAGTAAATAGTTTCTTTTTTTAATTTTGAAAATAATCAGAAAACTATAGCTACAGAAAACTACAGTAAAGTTTCTAATCTTAAGGAAACACTTATTTTAGCAACAACTTTGATTAATCTTAATCAAATGCAGTGAAAAATAAATTTATTTTTAAAAAAAATCAACCTGACCAACTTTTCCACTGACTTTTTTTATTTACCTCAAATTCACAGAAAAGATTTTATATTCAAATGAGGCCATTCTCATAATGTCATCAAGTAGCTACATGAACGACAGTGAAATAAACCTCATTTAGTCTACTGTATTTAACACCTAAAAGGAGAAACAAGCACTTCGGGAAAAATGAGACCACATTTACTACAGAATTTCAATTATGTTCTCAGTCTACATTTTTTTAAATATAACTGACATAGAATATTACATTAGCTTCAAGTATACAATATGATTCAATACTCGCATTTATTGTTAAATCATCACCACACACAGTTACAAACGTTTTTTTCTCGTTATGAGAACTTTTAAGATTTATTCTCATAGCAAGTTTCAAATATATAACACAGTATTAATAACTATGTTCACCATGCTGTACATTACAACCCCTGGACCTATTTATTTTATAAGTGGAAGTTTGTACTTTTATACTTGTTTAAAGGCCTTTTTTTTTTTAAACCTCTCGAAGTGAAAGGGATTTAAAGAACTTCACTGATTAAAAATTATATCACGAAAACCTTCATGAATAAACCACCTATGTAAGAGTTTCACATTTGTCCCATAAATTGGATTTAAACAAGATCACACTGAGTTTTGTGCTTCTATAGAATAATTCTAGGTCAGAACCAATTGAAACATGCTCCCCATGTCCACAGGCTTCCATTATTCAGAAATTAGTATACCTATAAGTACTGCTATTTTAAATTCACAACTCAACTGTAGGCTATAACAAGAAAGAGTGAGACCCCATCACCACCACCTAAATTCTAAAAGAAAATCACTTTCACGTGGTATAAATCTACTGGACAAATAAATCAGGAATTATGGACAATTTCTAAAATCCTTCATTGTATCTGATTTAGAAAGTATAACCCTTAAATACAAGAATGTCTTCACCTGGGTTAACTGCTTGCACCGATCCTTCATAGCAGCAGCATCTTCCTTCAGAGAAGTAAGTAACTTGTCTTTTTCTTGAAGCTGATGTACAAGTGCAGTCAACTCTCCTTTATTTGACTACAATTGAGAAATCAATACAAAATTAGTTAATAGTAAACATAGGCTAATGAAAATTATGAAAATGAACTATCTGATATCAAGTGTTCTTAGGCCAATGCACAGTTCACTATTACATATGAAGTAGAATAACTGCCAAACACTGGTCAGTGAAATATCATTCAGAAAAATCACTGTATCATTACATATTCTGATGCATAAAATAGGACACATATCAATCAAGAAACAGATTTTTACAAAGAATTATGACTTCCATTTTTAAACACAAAACCAATACAGTAATCTCTCTCTTCTCCTCCTAAAAGATCAAAAGAGGGGTATGAAACGAAATGCAAACTGAACCAAAATAAAACAAACATCTGTAACGTCAAAGCATAATATCAGGAAAGACTTCCGAAAGCAGTGGAGATCAAACAGAGGCTCAACAACCTTGTCAACATATACCCAAGACTACAGAGGTGCCATGGGTACATAGTTCTCTGAAGTTAACAGGAATATACTGAAAGGTAAAACCAACAATCCCCCATTTGACATCAGGAACAAGCACAAATATAGAAGGTAGGAATTTTCTTGGTAGGAGGTCTTAAGAAGCAGAAGTAGGAAAGAAGAAATCATACAGGTAAACTTTATTCAAAGAGAGCAGCTAATCAGTGAGGCAGAGTTAAGAGAGATCCTCTACAGTGAGACCCTCTGTAGTGAACTCTTATATGAGAAAAAGGAAAGGCTAAAAGAACTCATTTTCACACATAGCCAAAGGAGAACAGCTGGCCTTAGCCATTCATTATCAATCTCTAGCCACAGAGATGATCCAAGAGAAACACCCCTCACTGGAAGAGGAGTATTAATGAAAAAGAAATAAAACAAGGTCTATGTAAGATATGAGAAAAAAAGAAGGAAAGCAATAAGAAAAAACAAATGCCAAGTGGAGAAAAATCACCATAAAAAGATCGTCAAGAACGGACAAAAACTGTGATTAAAAAAAATAAATCACTTCGACTTTCGAAAGTCTAGCATAGCAACCATTTCTAGAAAAACAAGAGCAAAGAACAGAGTTCACAAGAAATAATTCAGAGGAAAGATAAGACCACAGAAAGAGATGAAATATGAGCTGGCAAAGCCCAAAGTAGAAGTAAAAGTAACACCATCTCAGAAATACAATCCAATTAGAAGTAGCAAACAGAAAAAGACATGTTGCTGAAAACACAGGAGAAGACACAGAGTTTAGGGTGGAGAGAAGTAAATAAAAATAAGAGGAAATAAACTAAAGCTTTATTTTTTTTAGGACAAAAATATGAAAGATAAAGACAATAGGCAAGGACGATCCAACTTATGCTTAATTGATACCCATTATTTCAATTCTTTTAAGGGACACTGAACCTCATGATTGAAAAGACATGCTTTGCCCAAGGGAATACTGATAGAAGAGTCAATGCAAAGCCACATTATAGCAAAATTCCCATGACTTCAAAGAAGCTGAATCCCTTGATGTTTGTACAGTACAGTGGACACTGGAAAGTCCAATAAATAATAAAAACTTGGTTGATTACCCAAAGGATGTTTTCATTGTGAGAGTGTATTTTGACAAAAATACATGAAAAGAATGCAAATTCAGGGGACTTCCCTGGTGGCCCAGTGGTTAAGACTCCAGGCTGCCAATGCAGGGGGCACAGGTTTGATCCCTGGTTGGGGAACTAAGATCCCACATGCCACGTTGCAGAGCATTTAAAAAAAAAAAAAAAAAAAAAAGAATGCAAAACTCAGGCTGGTCTCAGACTTCTATCCAGCGATAGGAATGTAGAGAATGGTAAAGCAAGCATGACAAAGTCTCAAGGAAAGAAAGTGTAACCCAGAAAAATTATACCCCACCAAATTATCATTCAAGTACAAAGACAATAAAGCAGCATTTTAACTTGCCAGAATTGGGGAAATACAGGTTCCATAAGCCCTTCTTGAAAAAATTCCAGAAAAAAAAAAAACAATTTCAGCCAACCAAGAGATGAATACAGAAGCTTATAGCAAAAGAACTGGTATCAAGCTTTGAACCCAGCATTAAGCTACAGAATTAAGACTGAAACAATCATAAAAATTATAGTCACAAAACAAACATTTGATATTGTAAGTATCTGATAAACAAATGCTGTAATTAACAGAAGTAGAGGGGGAAGGAAGAGAGAAGGTAGGAAAAATTTTAAATAGACTTCCTCTTGTTATACAACATGGGGCCAAAATAGTTACTAACTTAGAGTTGGAAAAAAAACACATAATTGAGGCAAGTATATTTAAAGGCCAACAAGAAATTAATAATCAACTAAAACTATCAAATACATTTTTTTGCCTTTTCTTTTTTTTTTAATTGGGGTATAGTTGATTTACACTGTTATATTAGTTTCTGTGTACAGTGAAGTGAATCAACTATATGTATACATATATCCCCTCCCTCTTGGACCTCCCTTGGACCTCCCTCCCAGCCCCCACCATGCCACACATCTAGGTCACCACAGAGCACCGAGCTGAGCTCCCTGTGCTATACAGCAGGTTCCCACTAGCTATCTATTTTACACATGGTAGAGTACCTATGTCAATCCTGATCTCCCAATTCATCCCACCCACACCTTCCCCCACTGTGTCCACATGTCCGTTTTCTACATGTGTATCTCTATTCCTCCCGTACCATTTTTCTAGATTCCACATATATGTGTTAATATACAATTCAAATACATTTTAAATGTTTTCTTACTAGTAATCACATTGAGTTAACATTTTTGAGCAATTATTTTATGCTAGGAACTCTAAGATAATACCTTATTATCATTCCCATTTTAGAGATGGGTAAACTGAGACACTGAGGTTAAGTAACTTATGTAAAGCCACAAAGCTCAAAGTGGCAGAGTCTAGATTTGAATCCAGGAAATCTGACCCTTGAGCCCAGGATCTTAACCTACACTCTAAATATAAAACAGAAGTGTCTTATAGCTTAAACACAAAGGCGTGTGTACATACACATAGAACATAACATCTCCTCTCCGACTCTGCAAAAGCCCTCTAGCTTTTACTCTGTTTTCCCCTTCCCATCTAAGCTTATTCAAAGTGGATACTGTCACCTTTCCTATTCATTCATCACTTATTTATAGTCTAGTACTCCAATGAAACTGCTTTCACTAAGGATATCAAATCCATTTC
Organism: Mesoplodon densirostris; assembly: GCF_025265405.1. Taxonomy (NCBI): domain Eukaryota; kingdom Metazoa; phylum Chordata; class Mammalia; order Artiodactyla; family Ziphiidae; genus Mesoplodon; species Mesoplodon densirostris. Next base: position 47,013,537 of record NC_082664.1, read on the forward strand.
TTCAATCCTTATACTCCTTGACTGATCTAAAGCACGTCACTGCTGATTTTTCCCGCCACCCCTGAACTCTCTACCCTCCCTAAGCATCTGTGATTCCACTGTCTTCCTGCTGTTTCTCCTCTCACTATACTCTGTGGTGGCTTTCCCTGACCTTTAAATGTTGGTGCTTCTCAAGGTTTGTTTCTGAACTTTCTTACCACTCTCCACATCCTCTCTGGACTAACATATATCCACTATATGTACCAGTGATAGTTGATTACTTTCCGAAATTACTCCCATTGCAATATATTTTTAATACCAGAGAATTATATATTCAACTGTGAAATAATTATATCCATTTAAATGCTCAAAAGGATGCCTAAAACAACTTCCTAAATATTTTCATAATCCTCTACTCTCTCTTCCTTTGGCAAAGTGCTCATGAATACCATTGACACCACAACCTATCCAGTTACTCCAGAGCAAAAATAAGCATTCATTCTAGACTCTTCTTTAGCCACCATACCTAATTGGTCAGTAAGTCCTCTAACTCCTCTATCTCTATCCTACATCTACGCTTATATTCCTCCATTTATCTTCCCCCTTTCTCTGAAGTGGTCGTTATTAGGTGTGGGGATTCATCTACATCCTGGACCTTGAAATCTATTAAAAGGTCTGACCAAGAATCAATTTCTGCGACAGGAAAAGGGAGAAAATAAACTTACTAAGTCTTTCCCTGATAAGAGTGGATCTACAAGGGCACTGAGTCCCTGAAGATAAGAATAGAACCACACCATAAGAAACACAGCACAAGATTTTAATCGAAAGCCAAAGGTTCCAAGGAAAAGGGAAAAATGTAAAGTTTCAAAATATTTACTCTATTTCAAAACGTTATCTTTAACAGTTCCCAACTTCCTCCTTGGCCTGCCTAATATAGCTATCAAGGGGAGTCTGATTTACCACCCAACCTCTAGAGTTCAAAGCTGTCTCAAGCAATAAAATGACTACTCTTGCACCCATAAACCACCACCACCATCCTTAGTCAGAAGAGAAACATTTGAAGCAATTAATTTTAAAAAGCAGTGATTTCAAACAGGTAGTAACTCAGTTCAGCTGGAGGCTTTTCCCTGCAAGATTTTCCCAATCCTCACAAATAACCAGGAACCCTTTTAAGATATACACTTAGCCAATTAAAGTAAATCAAAAGATAAGTTCTTCAATCAAGAACTTCAAGAACGTTCCTTGCAAGAGAATAATCTAACTTTGTATCCAAAGTCACACAGTTATCGCACTTACTCTGATGATCCTCGAACACACCGTTTACTCCGAGCCCCTGCTGGCACCACGTGGAGACTGTCCAACAAGCATTACTACATTGTAAAATGCCACAGATTTGTAAAACACGTGGTCAATAGATACTTGGAAGTATAGACAGACGTATGCCATGATAAATGCTATATGACAAAAAAAATTCAGATGGTTATGAGAAAGAGGGAAGAGAATAATTTAGGAATTCAGATTAGCCTTATATGAGGAAATGATATTTAAATGGAAACTTGATGGAGGAAATAACCAAGGAAAGAAGTTAGGGGGTAGGGGCTTGGGGGTTTTAGGACAGTCTAGACAGAAGAGAATATTTGGTTTGCTTTAATGAGGGGATGAGGAAAATGCCATGAGATCAGGCTATAGAGAGAAACAGACATAGGCCTTAAAAGGAATCTGGATTTTGTTTTAAGTGCAAAGAGAAAGGCATCAAAGGATTTTTAAAGCAGTGAGTAATATAACCTGATTTACCTCTTAAAGGCTGCCTTGCAGTTGTGTAGAAAAAATAGACTAGAAGGCTACGAGGGAATGCAGAAACATCAACTAGGAGAATATTGAAGGTAATCAAATGAGAAGTGATGGTTTGGACTAGGATGGTCTTTAATAAATGGGAGAGAATTCAAGATGGCAGAGAAGTAGGAGGACGTGGAGTTCATCTCTCTCCACAGATGCATCAGGAATACATCTACAGATGCAACAATTCTCAAAGAATACCAGCTGAAGACTAGTAGAAGACCCTGGACACCAGACAGGACTATAAAGATCCCTGCATAACTGGGTTGGATGGCAAAAAGAAGGGAGAAGGAGAAGAGGAAGCCGGATGGGACCTGCACCCCAGGGTGGGGGAGCTGAAGCAGAGAAGAGAGTCCCAAATTCGGGGAAACTTCCTCTCCAACAGAGAAATCGACTGGGACAGAAGAAAAGCATTTGAGGCTGTTGGAAGAGGGTGAAGCGGCCAATCGGTGGCAGATGGGACACAGTGAGAAATACACAGATGGTCCGTACCGCAGCCCTACATGCCCTGGACTGGGACATGTGTTCACGGGTGTGCAAGGGGGCTGGGAGCTGAAGCATGGGGACTGGAGAACAGGCCCGGAGTGAGAATTACTGTTGGCTGTGGGGAGACAGACTGAGGGGACGGGAGGGAGGAAATCCGCAGCAGGGAATACCTACAGAGGAAGACTGGACTGCCATGGAAGCAGGGCGCTACTGCTGAGTAACACGCAGGGGGACAAGCCACTCTTGCAGCCTCTCTCTCCCTTCATGCCAGCACCTGCCGATTAGCAATAAAAAAAAAAGCCCCCTCAGGGATGGCCCTAGCGTGCCTGCTGCTGGGCTCCAGAAGAAGCCCAGGCAGGGCTGGCCCTGACGTACCGTACACTGGGTGCCAGAAAAGGCCCTCACTAGGGCCATATCTCTTGTGCCTGTGGCTGACGGCTCCCCTGTGCATTTGGCACTGCCAGGGCTCCCGCGATCCAAGCAGTCATACCACCTCTGCACTCTGTCCTCACTGGAGCAGACCCAAGATTTCCAAGGCAGCCTCAGGACCAGACTCTGTGGGTGGACCACACGCAGAGGTGGGGATAAAACCAAAGCTGAACCCCAGGGATGGGGCAACTAAGGAAGAAGATCGAAAACCTTTCCATCAGCTGTACAAGCTGCAGATTAAATCCCCGCGATCAGCTAGGTAGACCCTGCATCTATGGAATATCTGAGTAGACAATGAGTGTTCCCACAAATGAAAATGGTCTAGCTCTGGCAGCTGTGGACGTTGAGGACAAGCACACCCAAGAAATGGGTCAGATCAGAGTCTGAGTGGTCTTCACAGGGCCCACAACAGGTCCAGAGACCAGCCCAGAGGCAGAGGAGAGCCTCTTGGGGAAGTGGAGGTGGGCTATGGCTCACAGCGTGCGCAAAGACACTTTCAGCTGAGACCCCAGGGAAACATAACTATTACTATTAATTTCATTATGTTTTGATTCATTCTGTTGCTGGTTCTGGCTTTTTTGTTGTTGGGTTTATTTTCTTTCCTTTTTTTTTTGGTGTTGTTTCAGGATTTTTTTCTTTATTTAGTCTTTTGAGATCTTCATGTTCTATAACATTTTTTATTTTTATTTTTTTTATAAACTTCTATTTTTACTTTGCTTTTCTGTTGTTCTGTGTTCTTTTCCTGTATTTTTTTCTTCTGCTTTTTCTTTAATGTTTTTTTTTATATTTCCATTTCTACTTTACTTTTCTGTTATCCTGTGTTTTTTCCCTATTTTATTTTATTATTTTTTTAAATTCATTTTTATCAGTTTGTTCTGTTTCCTTACTTTATTCTTCAGCTGGCACACCGCTTTGGTTTTATTATTAGGTTTTCTATTTTTGTTAGTTTTGATTCTAATTGTTTGATTTCGTTTTTGAGTTCTTCTGTTTGTCTGGTTGTTCCCTTGTTTTTGTTTCATATGGTTCTGTTTTGTTTCTTTTGCGTGTGTGTATGTTTCCTTGTTTCTGTTTGTTTGATTTTACTTTTTACCATTTTTCTAGGGTTTTATTAGTCTTTTCTTTTTTTTTTTTTTTTTTTTTATCCCCTTTATTGAAGGATGAGCAACTTGTAACCTGCGGGGTCTTGGTTCCTGGATTGGAAGTCGGCCTGAGGCTCTGCAGTAGGAGCACGGAGTCCAGGATACTGGACCACTAGAGAATTCCTGGCCCCAGGGAAGACTGATCACCAAGAGCTCTCACAGAGGTCTCTATCTGAATCCAAGACCCGGCTCCACCCAACTGCCAGCAGCTCCCTGGGATTGATGCCTCTCACCAAACAACAAACAAGACAGGAACACAAACCCACCCATCAGCACACAGACTACCGAAAGCCATACTAAGCTCAAAGACACCCCAAAACATACCACCTGACTCAGCTCCACCTCCAAGAACGCAGGCACGAGTCCCTCCCATCAGGAAGCCTACACAAGCCACTGGACCAACCTCACCACCAGGGGCAGAGAACAGAAGCAAGAGGAACTACGGCCCTGCAGCCTAGGGATAGGAGACCTCAAATACTGTAAACCAGACAAAAGGAGAAGACAGAGAAATATCTTGCAGGCAAAAGAGCAAGATAAAAACCCACAAGAACAAATAAATGAACAGGAAATACGTAAACCACCTGAAAAAGAATTCAGAGTAATAATAGTAAAGATGATGCAAAATCTCAGAAACAGAAGAGAGAAAATACAAGAAACATTTAACAACGAACTAGAAGAGCTAAAGAGCAAACAAACAGTAATGAACAACACAATAATCGAAATTAAAAATACTCTAGAAGGAATCAATAGCAGAATAACTGAGGCACAAGATCGGATAAGTGAGCTGGAAGACAGAATGGTGGAAATAACTGCCACAGAACAGAAAAAGAAAAAAGAATGAAAGGAATGGAGGATGGTCTCAGAGACCTCTGGGACAACATTAAGCGCACCAATGTTCGAATCGTAGGTGTCCCAGAAAAAGAAGAAAAAAAGAAAGGATCTGAGAAAATATTTGAAGAGATTATAGTCGAAAATTTCCCCAACACGGAAAAGGATATAGTAAATCAAGTCCAGGAAACACAGAGAGTCCCATACAGGAGAAACCCAAGGAGAAACATGCTCAGACACATATTAATCAAACTAACAAAATTTAAACACAAAGAAAAAAATATTAAAAGCAGCAAGGGAGGGCCTCCCTGGTGGCGCAAGTGGTTGAGACTCCGCCTGCCGATGCAGGGGATACGGGTTCGTGCCCCGGTCTGGGAGGATCCCATATGCCGCGGAGCGGCTGGGCCCGTAAGCCATGGCCGCTGAGCCTGCGCGTCCGGAGCCTGCGCGTCCGGAGCCTGTGCTCTGCAACGGGGGAGGCCACAACAGTGAGAGGCCCGCATACCGCAAAAAAAAAAAAAAAAAAAAAAAGCAGCAAGGGAAAAGCAACAAATAACATACAAGGGAATCCCCAATAAGGTTAACAGCTGATCTTGCAGCAGAAATTCCACAGGCCAGAAGGGAGTGTCAAGATATATTTAAAGTGATGAAAGGGAAAAACCTACAACCAAGATTACTCAACTCAGCAAGGGTCTCATTCAGATTCAATGGAGAAATCAAAAGCTTTACAGACAAGCAAAAGTTAAGAGAATTCAGTACCACCAAACCAGCTTTACAACAAATGCTAAAGGAACTTTAGGCAGGAAACACAAGAGAAGGAAAAGACCTACAATAACAAACCCAAACAATTAAGAAAATGGTAACAGGAACATACATATCAATAATTACCTTAAATGTAATGGATTAAATGCCGCAACTGAAAGACACAGACTGGGGACTTCCCTGGTGGCACAGTGGTTAAGAGTCCGTCTGCTAAATGCAGGGAACACGGGTTCGATCCCTGGTCCAGGAAGATCCCACATGCCGCGGAGCAACTAACCCCAGGCACCACAACTACTGAGCCTGCGCTCTAGAGCCCACACTCCACAACAAGAGCAGCCACCACAATGAGAAGCCCACACGTCGCAATGAAGAGTAGCCCCCACTCAATGCAACTAGAGAAAGCCGCGTACAGCAATGAAGACCCAACACAGCCATAAATAAATAAATAAATAAATAAGCAAACAAGCAAGCAAGCAAGGAAGCAAACAAGATATCATTTAAAAAAAAAAGAAAAAGACACAGACTGGCTGAATGGATACAAAAACAAGAGCCATATATACGGTGTCTACAAGAGACCCCTTCAGACCTAGGGACATACACACTGAAAGTGAGGGAATGGAAGAAGATATTCCATGAAAATGGAAATCAAAAGAAAACTGGAGAGGCAATACTCATATCAGACAAATCAGACTTCCGACTTTAAAATAAAGACTATTATAAGACACGAGGAAGGACACTACATAATGATCAAGGAATCAATCCAAGAACAAAATATAACAATTAGAAATATCTATACACCCAACACAGGAGCACCTCAGTACATAAAGCAAATGCTAACAGCCATAAAAGGAGAAATCAACAGTAACACAATAATAGTAGGGGACTTTAACACCCCACTTACACCAAGGGACAGATCATCCAAACAGAAAATAAAGAAGGAAACACAAGCTTTATTAAATGACACATTAGACCAGATGGGCTTAATAATTTGATATTTATAGGACATTCTACCCCAAAACAACAAAATACACTTTCTTCTCAAGTGCACAAGCAACATTTTCCAGGATAAATCACATTTGGGGTCACAAATCAAGCCTCGGTAAATTTAAGAAAACTGAAATCATATCAAGCATCTTTTCTGACCACAACACTATGAGACTAGTTATCAATTACAGGGAAAAAAACTGTAAAATATACAAACACATGGAGGCTAAACTATACACTACTAAACAACCAACAGATCACTGAAGAAATCAAAGAGGAAATCAAAAAATACCTATAGACAAATGACAGTGAAAACACAAAGACCCAAAACCTATGGGATGCAGCAAAAGCAGTTCTAAGAAGGAAGTTTATAGCAACATAAGCCTACCTCAAGAAACAAGAAACATCTCAAATAAACAACCTAACCTTACACCTAAAGCAATGAGAGAAAGAAGAACAAAAAAACCCCAAAGTTAGCAGAAGAAATCATAAAGATCGGGCTTCCCTGGTGGCGCAGTGGTTGAGAGTCCGCCTGCTGATGCAGGGGACACGGGTTCGTGCCCCGGTCTGGGAAGATCCCACATGCCACGGAGCGGCTGGGCTCGTGAGCCATGGCCACTGAGCCTGCGCATCCGGAGCCTGTGCTCCACAATGGGAGAGGCCACAACAGTGAGAGGCCCACATACCACAAAAAAAAAAAAAAAAAAAGAAATCATAAAGATCAGATCAGAAATAAATGAAAAAGAAATGAAGGAAACAAGAGAAAAGATCAATAAAACTAAAAGCTGGCTCTTTGAGAAAATAAACAAAATTGATAAACCATTAGCCAGACTCATCAGGAAAAATAGGGAGAAGATGCAAATCAATAGAATTAGAAATGAAAAAGGAGAAAAAACACTGACATTGCAGAAATACTAAAGATCATGAGAGACTACTATAAACAACTATATGCCAATAAAACGGACAATGTGGAAGAAATGGACAAATTCTTAGAAAAGTACAACCTTCCAAGACTGAAGAAGGAAGAAACAGGAACTATGAGCAGACCAGTCACAAGTAATGAAATTGAACCTGTGATTAAAAATCTTCCAACAAACAAAAGCCCAGGGCCAGACGGCTTCACAGGTGAATTCTATCAAACACGTAGAGAAGAAAGCTAACACCTATCCTTCTCAAACTCTTCCAAAATACAGCAGAGAGAGGAACACTCCCGAATTCATTCTACAAGGCCACCATCACCCTGATACCAAAACCAAACAAAGATGTCACAAAAAAAAGAAAATTACAGGTCAATATCTCTGATGATCATAGATGCAAAAATCCTCAACAACATACTAGCAAACAGAATCCAACAGCACATTAAAAGGACCATACACCATGATCAAGTGGGGTTTATCCCAGGAATGCAAGGATTCTGCAATATATGCAAATCAATCAATGTGATACACCATACTAACAAAGTGAAGGATAAAAACCGTACGATAATCTCAATAGATGCAGAATAAGCTTATGACAAAATTCAACACCCACTTACGATAAAAAACTCTCCATGAAGTGAGCGTAGAGAGAACCTACCTCAACATAATAAAAGCCATATATGACTAGCCCACAACCAACATCATTCTCAATGGTGAAAAACTGAGAGCATTTCCTCTAAGATCAGGAACAAGGCAAGTGTGCCCACTCTCACCACTATTATTCAACATAGTTTTGGAAGTTTTAGCCACAGCAATCAGAGAAGAAAAAGAAATGAAAGGAATCCAAACTGGAAAAGAAGAAATAAAGCTGTCACTGTTTGCAGATGATATGATACTATATAAAGATAATCCTAAAGACGCCACCAGAAAACTACTAGAGCTAATCAATGAATTTGGTAAAGTAGCAGAATACAAAACTAATGCACAGAAATCTCTTGCATTCCTATACACTAACAACAAAAAATCAGAAAGAGAAATTAAGGGAACACTCCCATTTACCACTGCAACAAAAACAATAAATACCTAGGAATAAACCTACCTAAGGAGGTAGAAGACCTGTATGCAGAAAACTATAAGAAACTGATGGCGGGGGGGAGACACTGATGAAAGAAATCAAAGACGATACAAACACATGGAGAGACAGACCATGTTCTTGGATTGGAAGAATCAACACTGTGAAAATGACTATACTACCCAAAGCAATCTACAGATTCAATGCAATCCTTATCAAATTACCAATGGCATCTTTCACAGAACTAGAACAAAAAATTTTACAATTCACGTGGAAACAAAAAAGACCCCGAATAGCCAAAGGAATCTTGAGAAGGAAAAACAGAGCTGGAGGAATCAGGCTCCCTGACTTCAGACTATACCACAAAGCTACAGTAATCAAGACAGTATGGTATTGGCACAAAAGAAGAAATATACATTAATGGAACAGGACAGAAAGCCCAGAGATAAACCCACGCACATATGATCACCTTATCTTTAACAAAGGAGGCAAGAATATACAATGGAGAAAATCTAGCCTCTTCAGTAAGTGGTGCTGGGAAAACTGGGTAGCTACATGTAAAAGAATGAAATTAGAACACTTCCTAACACCATACACAAAAATAAACTCAAAACGGATTAAAGACCTAAATGTAAGGCTAGACACTATAAAACTCTTAGAGGAAAACACAGAACACTCTATGACATAAACCACAGCAAGATCCTTTTTGACCCACCTCCTAGAGAAATGGAAATAAAAATAAACAAATGGGGCCTAATGAAACTTCAAAGCTTTTGCACAGCAAAGGAAACCATAACCAAGATGAAAAGACCACCCTCAGAATGAGAGAAAATATTTGCAAATGAAGCAACTGACAAAGGATTAATCTCCAAAATTTACAAGCAGCTCATGCAGCTCAGTATCAAAAAAACAAACACCCCAATCCAAAAATGGACGGAGTACCTAAATAGACATTTCTCCAAAGAAGACATACAGATTGCCAACAAATACATGAAAAGATGCTCAACATCACTAATCATTAGAGAAATGCAAATCAAAACTACAATGAGGTATCACCTCATACCAGTCAGAATGGCCATCATCAAAAAACCTACAAACAGTAAATGCTGGAGAGGGTGTGGAGAAAAGGGAACCCTCTTGCACTGTTGGAGGGAATGTAAATTGATACAGCCACTATGGAGAACAGTATGGAGGTTCCTTAAGAAACTAAAAATAGAACTACCATACGACCCAGCAATCCCACTACTGGGCATATACCCTGAGAAAACCATAACTCAAAAAGAGTCATGTATCACAATGTTCACTTCAGCACTATTCGCAATAGCCAGGACATGGAAGCAACCTAAGTGTCCATCAACAGATGAATGGATAAAGATGTGGCACATACATACAATGGAATATTACTCAGCCATAAAAAGAAATGAAACTGAGTTATTTGTAGAGATGGATGAACCTAGAGTCTGTCATACAGAGTGAAATAAGTTAGAAAGAGAAAAACAAATACTGTATGCTAACACATATATATGGAATCTAAAAAAAAAAAAAAAAAGGTTCTGATGAACCTAGAGGCAGGACAGGAATAAAGATGTAGACGTAGAGAATGGACTTGAGGACGTGGGGAGGGGGAAGGGTAAGCCAGGACGAAATGAGAAAGTAGCATGGACATATATACACTGCCACATGTAAAATAGCTAGCTAGTGGGAAGCAGCTGCATCGCACGGGGAGATCAGCTGGGTGCTTTGTGATCACCTAGAGGAGTGGGATAGGGAGGGTGGGAGGGAGGTTCAAGAGGGAGGGGATATGGGGATATATGTATACATATAGCTGATTCACTTTGTTGTACAGCAGAAACTAACACATCATAAAGCAATTATACTCCAATAAAGATGGAAAAAAAAAGAATAAATGGAAGCCACTAAAGGTTTTAAGGCAGAAAAGTGTGTTAGGAGTGTGTGTGTATGTGTGTTTAAAATAAGAATGGTCACGTCCACAATCTAATATTGAACACCGGCTACCATGTCATCTTATCTCACACAAAGTAACACTTAAAAACTTGTCACATTTCCCAATATGAGATAGTTAGTACACCTGATAATATAGTGAGTGTAATATAATGAGAAATTAAATGTTAGCTTCATGGCTTTGTTTTTTTCAAATTTTAGCCAGTCATGGCAATGATTCTATCATTCAAAGCATTTACTTTATTACAATAGTATTCTATACACACACACACACACACACACACACACACACACACACGAAAAAGATGCCCATGGTGCTATCTTCAGTCACAAAAACATTCCATATGTTATCCAGAAATCACCCGACCTTGCCTTCAGTACTTACATTCACAGGAAAGCAAGGTACAACTTAGCCAAGTGCCAAATGACTTTAAAGTTATATAAATCATCTTACTTATTACAAGCAATTTGTTTTTGTCAAAACCTCAGATGACTCGGACACCTGACTGAACTAAATAAGTATACTGATTAGTATGGATATATGAAATAACTTCTGAAGGCATTCCAGAACTTTTAAATGTCACTAAATGCTTTTGGGGTATGAAGGATGGGAGTAGGTTATAATTTTTTGTTCTAGCAGAAGTCTTGCTTGGTGAACTAATCACTGCCCTCAAATAGGCTCATAATCTAAAATATGCTTACCTTCTTTAAAGCATCCTGTATCACACCAGACTTTTCCTTTAGCAGGTCTACAACACAAAGGGCCTCATCTTCAGAAAACATCATAGTCTTCAAGGACAGAAGAAAATCTTTAAATTTTACTTCAGCATTCTCTTTAAAAAAGAAAAGTTAACATTTAAAAGATATAAGTAACAACTTCAGCAAAGGTAAAGCACCAAGAATTCTTGACCCAGAAAGTCAGTAACCAAGAGAAAACAGATTTACATTTCAGGTCAAACAACAATTAATGCTCTAGTCTACGGAGAAAAAGTGTTTATCTATTTTAATATAATAATTACATTAATAATTACATTAAAAATTTGCTCAACCTGCAGAATATTTTTTATGTTTTCTTAATTGGAAATATAGTTGATTTACAATGTTGTGTTAATTTCTGCTGTACAGCAAAGTGATTCAGTTATACATATATATATATATATATATATATATATATATATACATTCTTTCTTAGATTCTTTTCCATTATGGTTTATCATGGGATATTGAATATAGGTCCCTGGGCTATACAGTAGGACCTTGTTGTTTATCCATTCTATGTATATAGTGGTTTGTATCCAAACTGCAGAATATTAAAGTGCCAGTATACCCTTACTTTAAAAAAAAAAAAAAAAAAGCAAATGTCTAATATATGCTAGTATCTATACTAAGTATGTTCACAAATATTCTCATTTAACCGTAATACTCAAGACTTATGAGCCAAATTTTACAGATGAGAAAATAAGCTCGAAGACAATTACAAAAAGGAAGTCTGATTTTACAAACATCAAGTATATACAAGCAATCCGGACATTTTAAAAATCCATGAGCCAAACATCTCCTGACTCACCCACTTCGATTCCCCTAGGGTTCTTGTATTAGGCAACAGCTGCCTCTCATTAAAAGCAAATGCCACCCATTAGACCCAAAGGTGCCCAGAGCTTTTAATACTTCAGCTACATTGTAAGTTTAAAAAGGCAGTTTGTGTGCATGTATGAGAACAAGGGGTATATGGAAACTCTGCACTTTCCACTCAATTTTGCTATGAACCTAAAACTGCTGTTAAAAAAAAAAAAAAACTATTAAAAAAATAATATGGAGTTCCCTGGTGGTCCAGTGGCTAGGACCCAGCACTTTCACTGCCGTGGGCCCCGGTTCAATCCCTGGTTGGGGAACTAAGATCCCGCAAGCCATGTGACTCTGCCAAAATAACAACAACAACAACAACAATAATAATAATAATAGTAATAATAAGGCCGTTGTGAATTAGCATAGAAAACTCTCAGAGAGAATAGAAGGGAACAGATTACCAGACAGCAAAACAGCTATGAAATCTTAGGCAAGTCAAAGTCCAATGCCCAGCTCTACAAAACTAAGAAGGTGGATTAGAAAACTACCAATAAATCTTTTACTACAAAGATTCTATTAGTATTTTGCAATTCATTGCTTCTATGAGAAAACACACTCACTCCATCAGAACTCAAAAATGTGTTTTTATCAATACAAAAGATTGTCACATTCTGTATATTACCTTTATCAGCTTCAATCTTCAGTTTTTTAGCCCCTGTTTTCTGAATTCCTTCTACTTGGTCAGGTTTAATCAGATCAATAACCTCTCTCTTATCCACCACAGGATTTGAATCAGCATTATCCATCAAAGGAATATAAGTTGTTGCATGAATAAGGGGTTCATCTACCAAGACTGCAATTTAAGTTCAACAAAATCATAATTACTCAGCATTTTTTATAACAGAGTAATTAAATAACATGTAAGCACAATTAAATTTAATGATAAATACAGTTATTTTCAAATCTCTAATACCAGCTCAATTTGGCTTTAAATTCCTATTTTATCATTTAACAACTCAAAACACTCTTCTAATTAAGAAATAGCAGTTCAATATTATTTTATAGCATATCATTTAGGTTACCTAAAGTGTATCACACATCTCCTCTAATAGTATCTGAAAATTTCTTCTTATACATCCCTATACATTTTAGTTAGTTCTCATGTTTCTCCTGATTTAACTAAGAATCCATTCACATTTAATTAGTGCTCAAGGAAAACTATTAATTTTTAATGTATGTTGGTACTTTACTGATCTCTTATTCCAACTGGTAATTCTTAACTGAGTTTTTTTCCTTGCTAGATACAAAATTAGTCACTGTTCCTTGCAGATATCTTCTCATTTCTAATAGTTATGCCTCTAATTTGTATGGTACATCTTACTACACTAGTTAAAACTTCCAGAACCACATTAAAAGTGGAGGAAGGAAGGCTTCTTTGTTCCTAATTTTAATGGGAAAAGTTTGAATATTGAAGTCTAATATCTGTTGGTTAGAGACACAAACTTCCACACCCATATGGAAGTCTCTCTATATCCCTACCTTAAAAAAAAAAACTCTGGGGCACATACAGTTCTTTCATTTAAAATCTATAATAAATATTCAATATTAACAAATATTTTGTGATAATATTTTTCTATACCTGACTGCTTGATATATCATGATTTTAATGCAAATAACAGAATTTCATCTTTTCCCTTTCCAATTTTACTATTTTCTAGCACTAGTTGATATCACAGCCTGATATTATAAAAATCACTATTTAATCTATGTAAATTTCATAGCTAAGTCTTCTGTGGACAATTCGGAACAGATAAAAATTGCTCCATCACTTTTAACTGGATGCTTCTCATACACACATGCAAATTATGTTTAATAAATAATTAGGAATGTAGGGTAATGATAAATTTAACTAATGTTCTCAAGCATAATCTTTATGTGATATTAAAAAGTACAAATATTTCAGGAATACTTTTCTTCTATAGAGTTTGTATGCTATTAACATTATTTTCAAAACTCAGTTATGAATGAAAATGTTTATAAATGCTTCTGTCCTTTTATAAATTTCATATAAAGTCTTCACCACAAACTTATACCCTAACCATCTGTCAAAGCACCATGGGCTTCTATTAGTTTTCAAGCTGTTATGGTACACATTAAGCTGGAAATTAAAGAGCATGTGAGGTCTCTAGGTTCCTTGTCGTAGTGGACTTCTCTAGAATTAGTATTTATAAAATACGTATCTACACATTTCACCATTTTCAGTCTTTTGCTTCTTTGATGAAACCTTCTTCTTTCCTGATCCACCTTCTTGTTTAGTCTCTTGATGCAGGGGTAATGATTCTTGCTTTTTTGACGGTGCCATAAGAGGTTCCACCTTTTTATCCTGATCGTCTTTATTAAAAATAAATGAAAAATCATCATAGCAAACAATGAACATACCAGAAAAGATTCAATTATTAATGAATACTTCCTAAAATGCTTTACCACCAAAATTTTAAACTCTGATATACAATTCTCTCACTTATTCTAGCTTTCTTACTGTGCCACATATGCTCTTTAACTTCATCAGGACTTCTAGTACTCGCTCCTTCTTTTATATCCCATTTCTCAGCCACTCCTAGCCCTACTCAGCTTTATAGGCATGGTCAAATCCCTTATCATCTTAAAAAATAAAACCCTTCCCACCACTGTAATTCCTAGCCTCCCACACCCATTTCCTTTTTATATTGACCAAAGAACACTCTGTACTTCCTTTCCTACCAATCATTTCGCAACTAATTACAACCTGATTTTTCTCTCTTCCACTATATCCATGAAAGATTTTATCAGGTCCCTAGTGTCCCAAATGCCATATTCTATCAATAATATCCTTTAATCCTTATTTGAATTCTACTTAGCATTTCATACTATTGGTCTCTACCTCTTTAAATTACTCTCCTCTCCGTTATGCCAAGTGAAATAAGCCAGTCACAAAAGGACAAATACTGTATGATTTCACTTATATGAAGTACCTAGAGTAGTCAAATTCATAGACATGGAAAGTAGGATGGTGCTTGCCAAGAACTAGAGAGAGGGAAGAATGGGGAATTAGTGCTTAACGGGTTCAGAATTTTAGTTGGGAAAGATGAAAAGTTCTTGAGATGGCTGGTGGTGATGACTGTGCAAGAATGTGAATGTACTTAATGCCACAGAACTTATACTTTAAAATGGTAAATTTTATGTTACATATATTTTGCCACAATAAAATAAATTTTAAAATTCAGCTCCCATGATAATTCTTTTCTTACACTTGGAATATTCCTTTGCAGTCTCCTTTGTAAGCTGTTCCTACTGAATACCTTATATGCTGGTATTCTTCAGGATTGTGTCCTCATTTTAAACACTTTCCTTGAATGATCTTCTCTACACACACGACATCAACTACTACCATCATGCTTAAGGCTTCTGAATCTGTAGTCTAGCCTTATGCCTCTGTACTTACGTTTCCTACTGCATTCTCCCTATGTAAACAGCCCCTATAGGCACCAGAAACACAAACTGAAAGCATTCTCCTCTCGGCACACATCCACTCTCTCCCCATTATTCCCTCTTAAAGCTATCAACATTTACCAATCAGAGCTTGGGTAATGTTTTCTACAAAGGGCTAAACAGTAAATACTCTGGTTTTGTGGGCCATTTAGACTCTGTCACAACTATTCACCTGCTGTTGCAGTGTGAAAGCCAGCCACAGACATAGGTTAACACATGAGTGTGGCTGCATTCAAAAAAACTTGATTTATGGACACAGAGGTTTGAATTTCATATAATTTCCATATTTAACACAATATTACTCCTTTAGTTTTTTTAATCCATTTGAAATATAAAAACCATTCTTGGCTCATGGGCCATAAAAAAATGAGAAGCAGGCCAGATTTGGCTCACAGGTTGCAGTTTGCCTACCCTGACCTAACTTAGAACTTAGAAATTATCTTTGATCCTGCTTTCTCCTCTATCTGCCATATCCTATGCATAACGTTAGTCATGTCATTTTTGCTTTGCAGATCTCTCTAACCTCCTTACTATTTCTTCTGTCACTACCACAGTTCAGTCCTTCAACTTAACTCTGGAAAATAATACCCTCTTAACAAGTGTGCCTATATTAAACACTGCCCTATGAAACTTGTCTTCCCTAGTTCTGCCAAAAATACCTTTCTAAAATGTAAATCAGACCACGTAAACTAAGCCTGCTTGAAAATCTTCAACAATGGCCAAATTACATCCCAGCTCCTTAGCACTGTATACAAAAATCATCATGATCTACCCACTCCATTAGCTTTTCAGCTTTGTTTCCTACCACTCCCTACTTCCCATTTCATGGTTCAACAATACACTGTACTCTTGCATCTTTAATGCCTTTATGCATGATCTTCTGCCAGTGGGGAATGAGATCCCACTATTTGCTCGATGAAGTGATTCATTCTGGAAGACCCAGCTCAGGCACTGCCTCCTCTGTAAAGCTTTTGACCCATGGTGCCCATAAGCACTAGGTGTTTTGGCTCCATACTATTTCTATACTTTGTATTTTCCTTATATAAGTCACATTTCATTATTGACTTACATGTCCTTCTGTCCCCTTTACTCTTATTTCTCTAGTACCATGCTTGATCAGAGCTGGCAAGCAAATATTTAAAATCCAGTATAACTAACTTAATACTTCACAAGTTAAGATACGAAAACGACTTAATAGTGAACACAAGTCCTTTTATACAGAGCAAACTGTCTGCAATTTCAACCATCAGCACACCATTTCTCACGTCCTTTCTGTTGTACCTATTAAGCTCTCTCCTTGGAACACCCTATCCACCAAGAAAAACCAGCTAGTACTTATTCAACCTTTAAGATTAACTTTAGGCATTACATGCTCTAAGTGGCCCACCTTAGAACTCCAACACTGGTTTAGACATACCTAGCTCATTATACTAAACTTTTTATATTATAATAACTTATTTCTGTTTGTATCTACAACTAGCATGAGGCTACCCTGAAAACGCACACTTCATCTCTGCAGTCCTAGTACCTAATATAATGCCTAGTACAAAACAGATGTATGATAAATGTTTGCAAAAGTAATCAATCAAAGGTGAAAATGATACCTGATTTTTCTTTTCATCTTTAATTCCTATCACACTGATTAGAAAGTACTGGTTGAAATAAATGTAAACATCTCTAACTACTGATATTTACAGGTCCTCAGTAGTTTTATATATTTCTATAATATATATTATATTTTATATATTTATATTTTATATATATAAACAGATTTTATATATTTCCACTAAAGGCCTTTTCCACATTTGTAATGTGAAATTTAGTTTTGAACACTGTTGTATGCTCAGTACTAATTCTATCAGCAATTAATGAAAGCAAACACACAGTGAAAAGGATAATGATCTCGATTTCAGATTCAGTATTTAACATTTGTGTGCACACTTAACAAAGTATCTGAACTTCAAACTCTAAAGTTATTAAAACAAATATAACCATGCAATAAAGTTGAATAGATTACAATACCGCTTCCATTTTTAGACTTCTTCTGCCCTGCTTTCTTCTTTGCAGCAGCTGCTTCCAAGGGGGGGGTGGGCTGTTTAGTAACTGGGACAGGTTCCACTTTTTTGCATGGAATCTTTGATATATCACTTTCTTTGGTGACCTGTTCTTCTAGTACAGGCTTGTGCTTCTTTTCCTTCTTCTTTCTTTCTCTAACACTACTTGAACTTTCAACCACATTCAATGGAACAGGTACAACTTGTTCATCTTCCACAGCCAAGGCATCAGATAATTTAAAGTCCCGGGGTACACTCTCACAATCAGATTCATGGAGGTTCCCATTTTGGAGTTCTTTCTTTTTATTCTTTTTCTTTTCTGCCTTCTTTTTATCTGTTTTGGTAGGAATAAGCTTTTGTTCTCTTTTCTGTTTTGCAAGAACTTCATCATATAATGTTTCTTTCATGAACAGCCAGAAGAAGAGGAAAATTACTGTAATAACTACTGAAGGAATAAGAACAATAAAATATGTTGACTCATAAAACTCCATGGTGCTTTTGTTAATGTGATCCTATAAAACCTAAATGTGAAAGAAGGAAAAAACAAAAACAAAAACCTGAGTCAGTCTTATTAAACACAAAAAACCTCTGTTCTTTCAAGTGGTATTTCATATTTAACCTGATCTACAAATCTGAACAGGTTTTATAAATCACATACTTGATTACTTTGCCAACTACAATTTGAATATACTATTTAAAAAAATGTGTGGTAACTAGGAGTGTAACACAGCCTTCCATTTTTAAATCATGTGAAAAGGTTCTAACGGAAGGAAAAAAAACTTAGCCATTCATTACTTTTTCCCCCAAAATAACCACTTTTAACACTATTAATATTTAGTTTTCCTCTTACTGTACAATGTTCATGAATACTACTATACATGGAAATAAAGAGGCATTAACTATTACCAACACACTAGATATCCATTAAAAGTACCACACTCTTAACTACAAAGAAAACCAAGGTGGTTCATTCCTTCACTTAAAGATTTAAGTCCATTCACAAACTGTGAGCACCTTTATTCCAGTTAACTAACAGCCTCATGACATGGTGGGATACAACAAGGATATGAAAATATAATACAGTAAAAAATCAAAATGCTAGGATATGTCATTTGGCACTAAAATAAATTACAAATAAGATACTTTTCTCAATTTTTTTCAAGGTACCTCTTACTGTAAAAAAAGTTACACTGCAGGGCTTCCCTGGTGGCGCAGTGGTTGAGAGTCCACCTGCCGATGCAGGGGACACGGGTTCGTGCCCCGGTCTGGGAAGATCCCACATGCCACGGAGCGGCTGGGCCCGTGAGCCATGGCCGCAGGGCCTGCGCGTCCGGAGCCTGTGCTTCGCAACGGGAGAGGCCACAACAGTGAGAGGCCTGTGTACCGCACACACACACAAAAAAAAGTTATACTGCAAAAACAAGGGCAATCACCATCCTCTCTTAATAATGTTTAATTAAGAAGCAAAATTTTTAATGGTATTAACTCAACCCTGGACTTACCAAGAGAAGGTTTTAACAAGATGAAGGGGAAAAGGAATCATGTGCTAGCAAAATACTAAAAGGAACTTTATACAGAATTGTTCTTCCCTGATAATTCATGAACTATCCAAGATTTTTAATTTGTTAAACATATTTTACTGTGCCTGTTAGTGGTCACCCAGAAATGCTTTTTTTTTTTTGGTATGCGGGCCCTCCACTGCTGTGGCCTCTCCCGTTGCGGAGCACAGGCTCCGGACGCACAGGCTCCGGACGCACAGGCTCAGCGGCCATGGCTCACAAGCCCAGCCGCTCCGTGGCACGTGGGATCTTTCCGGACCGGGGCACGAACCCGTGTCCCCTGCATCGGCAGGCGGACTCTCAACCACTGCGCCACCAGGGGAGCCCCAGAAATGCTTTTTGAAAGATGTTTTTTGTTGTTGTTGTTGTTGTTGTTTTTGTGGTACGCGGGCCTCTCACTGTTGTGGCCTCTCCCGTTGCAGAGCGCAGGCTCTGGATGCGCAGGCCCAGCGGCCATGGCTCACGGGCCCAGCCGCTCCGCGGCATGTGGGATCCTCCCAGACCGGGGCACGAACCCGTGTCCCCTGCATCGGCAGGCGGACTCTCAACCACTGCACCACCAGGGAAGCCCTAAAAGATGTTTTATTTTTGGTTTTCTGTTTGTTTTAACATGACCATCTACAGGCTACAAAGCCTGTTCAACTTGGCTGGGGAGTTGGGGGAGAAAAAGGACAAAACAATGAGTTAGAACTCTATGGATTTTTGCTTTGAGGAAAGAAAAGAGGCTAAGGCACTTAGCAGCAACCACAGATGCTGAAAAAAGGTCAAGTCAAAGTCAGAAGGGCTTTGATGAACAGCAAACTGCAGCCGCATGCAACTTGGGTCTTAGGAGAGCAAAATCCATGATGAAGCAGAGCAAGAAGCAAACGTTCAGGGAGAAAAGAGGCCATGAGACCACAAGAACTCTGAAACACAGATTCCTCAAATGTTCTGATGACTCTTCTAGTTCCCTTTTCCAGGTACCACATGAGCCTGGGAAGAATCATGATTTCCATTTTGGGATTTTTCAGGAGATTCCCTTCACACAATTCAATTCCCAGTCATGTGAGCTCTCTTTCTGCAACTAGGAAGAGCCCAACCAAAACACCAAGGCAAATTTAAAGTCAAGAAAGTGTTTGCATTGCTTTAATCCAATATTCCTGATTCTTTAGCCCAAGAAATTTACAAAGAAAAGCATATATAAAGATGTTCATAGCAATATTACATATAATACAAAAAACTGAGATAGAATATACAACATCAGAATGGGTTAAATTAGCAAATATCAACTCAATAAAACACTGCTGTTAAAACTGTAGATACGGAGACTTTCTTAAATTCAATTAAATACTGAATAGTCAAAATCACAGTTTTACTTGTATGATCAAAACATCTCATGTATAATAGGTTATTAAGATGAATATGTAAATTAAAGAGTTGTGCCATAATCATGGGTGCAGTCTCGCTTGCCTTAATATTTTAAATTTTGTTAGTTTAAGAGAAACTCATAAAAGTTTTAATTCCTTGCTTATTTTAAAAAATGGCAAAATGAATTAAGTACTACAGTATCAATCAATATACCATAGTTTTACATTATACCCATGGGCATAAGAGTAATATAAAGAGGGGAAAAAAGGTGGCAAAAGGAAACTGGGAATGAAATCCAGGGGAATACAGGGAAAAGAGCAAAGACAGGAAGAGATTTTTTAATTTGGGGGGTGGGGGCATAACGGAAAAATAAAAGAAACAGGAAAGAGAAGGAGAGGTTGAGACAATTAATTTAGCTTAAGGTGACAGGAATCAGGTCATCAAAATTTTCTAAGTCCACAGTAGCAATTCAACGTACGTTTGTTGAGTTAGAAAAACATGGAGACAAGCAGAGGCTCCGATTTTGAGACGATAGCGAAAGTCACCAATGTTAATTTCTTCCATATTAACACATTCCCTTTGTAATATTAAGGACCTTTTAACCTAATCACACCTTAAAACTTAACAGAACCCAATTTTTTTTTTTTTTTTTTTTTTTTTTTGCGGTATGTGGGCCTCTCACTGTTGTGGCCTCTCCCGTTGCGGAGCACAGGCTCCGGATGCACAGGCTCAGCGGCCATGGCTCACGGGCCCAGCCGCTCCGCGGCATGTGGGATCCTCCCGGATTGGGGCACGAACCCATGTCCCCTGCATCGGCAGGCGGACTCTCAACCACTGCGCCACCAGGGAAGCCCATAGAACCCAATTTTAATGTAATTAACAGCTAATGGTGGTACAGATTTCTCTGTCAGGTGAACCAGGAGTGAGCTATCCATGGGTTTCATAAGAAACCAAGCCCAACCAGTGGCTTTTGGACATAAATCTTTCTAGAAACTTATGAAAGATATTGTTCCTGTTTCTCAAAACAAACAAAAAAGTGTACATACTAAGGTGTACATGTAATTTCACAACGTTTCGGACTCCCTGAAAGATATGCATGGATCCCAGGTTAAAAAAACCTGCTCTAGAATAAGAAATAAAAGTTTTCATCCCTGCCCTTCCCTACCCCCCAAAAACCCCAAAATAGATAACAGAATGGATATATATATTTTTTTTTTTCTGTGTTTCATCTAAGTACGTATTATGAATGCTAATCAAATAGTTTTAAGATTCTATTTACTTGCCTTCCTGTAACTTAGGTTTGTTCATACAAAAATTGAGCTGCACCACTGAGTTAAATTTTGTAAACTTCTCAGAAGGCTCGACAATCTCTTCATATTAATATAACAAATAATGTGAACACTAAAATTTCAAATAATATAATTGCTCCTTGATTTTATTTTTACAAGTTCAAGAGAACTACTTAATTAAAAAGGATAAAGCTATATACATAATGATGGGCCCACTGTTTATGATGATAAGGCAATGAAATTAAGTATGGGACATCTACAGAAACATCATACATTTAAACATCACACCATCTGAAATAACACAGTGTAATGCTGTAAAATACATTACCTAACAAACAAGCTGAAAATTATTTATGTTGAGCACAATTAAATACAGTCTGAGACTACAAAAAAAATGAGAATCATTACATTTTTAGAGTAAAATTACAAATATTTTTAATATATAGTTCATTGTTCAACTTTTTAAATTTTTTCTACATTAAAACAAATTTAAGTAACCATGCTGAATGCACAATATTACACTTTTAAAAGTTTAAATAAACACAAATTTAAAAAGAACCGTTACTTATATATTACAAGGAAAAATGCAAGCAGTTTGATAGGTATACTATTGAATTTCAAGTAAATGTAAGAATTTTGAAATCTCTTTCCTTACTACCACAGTATTTTAGTTACTCTTGCCTCTGACATCATTTTCTTTAAACTAAAAGAACATTTAAAACAAATGACAACAAAAAACTAATTTTATAAATTATCTGTGCTTCAATTGATAAAAGTATGTCAACTGGAGTGACTCCACAGAACCAGTAAGAAAAATATAACAAAAATTCAAGACTGAAGTCTGAACAAACTGAAAGTCAATTTTTTTCCACTGATGTATACCGAACAACATACAAGCAAGCATATTTGTAAAGAGCAAGCAAAGATTTGAGGGAAACATAGTTTTCAACCCAGAAACACTTAATTTCTTAAAAGTTCCTGTATAAATCTGTAATGTCTGAACAACTAAATGAATACACCTTTAAAAGATATACAGGCACCAAGAGTAGCCTACAAGAGCTTTATTCAATGTACAACATAGTTATATTATTACTAGAAGTAGCTGTGAAACCTAAGCTGAAAGCTATTATCACAGGTTCTTTGTAAAAATAGAGTTCGTAAGTTAAAAAGTCTACCTGTAACCTGATCATGCTGAATCTAAGTAGTCTGCATTCTAAACATGCCATGTTTCTCTTCCTTTAAATCCATAATAATATCTTATGTTGTTTTTTTAATGTTCAAGTTAATCTTTTTAAGGAAAACTTTATTTATGGAAGTACCATACACTGATAAAAAGTATATTCATGGACAAGTATCACTTACTCAGATTTCCATTACACAACAGAAGTTATCTACAGTATTTTCTGAACCCTTCTTGGTAAAATGTGATTAAACATTATGGTGTCACTAACCTTCAAATAAAGTATGCATGTCATATTCCAGATATATCCTGAAAAAAAATAAATTTTAAGACTGATAAACAGCAATATAATAAAGCACTAAAATAAAGACAAGAGTCTTGACTTTTGGTCCCAATTCTGTCTTGGCTCCAGGGGTCTCTAAAGTCCAAACTACTTAACATGATCTTGGAAATGCCAAGACAAAAAATTTAAGTGGTTCCAAGTTGGTGGTGCCCATAGTGCATGAGGCAGAAGTGAATGCACATCTTCTTTGGTATATTGCTCCCTCAAGCCAGGAACCTCAGGATTTCCAAAGAAGACTGTCATCCAGATAAGAGCCCACAACACAAAATGACAGAAGCCACCATGAGCAAGAGGCAACAAAAATAAACTAAGGAACCACATCCCTAAAGATTCAAGATACTGGAATTAATAGATATAGATTATAACATACACACATAAAGAAGAGGTAACTGGAAAAATGAGCAAAGAACAGAAACTATCAAAAGTAACTGGGTAGATATGAATCAATTAGGACTTCTACAAATAAAAATTATAATCAAAATTTAAAATCCAATGGATAGGTTAACACAGGTGCAAGGACACCAATTAAAATGACTATTTCAATAGGCTAAATAGATCTGATGACAATGAATTAAGTCAATGCAGATAGAGGACAAGGCAACTATTAGAGCATGGTGAAGGACTTCCCTAACAGTCCAGTGGTTAAGACTCTGTGCTTCCAATGCAGGGGGCGCAGGTTCAATCCCTGGTCGGGGAACCAAGATGGTCCCACATGCCACTTGGCGCGACCCCCCCCCAAAAAAAAGAGCATGGTGAAAGTGAGGAAGGAGTCTAAGACAACTCCTATGTTTCTAGCTTGGACGGAATCTGTAAATTATGAAATCACATGTCAAGTTCAAGAATACAGGAATAGGTTTTTGTCTGGGAGTTTTAGATATGATTTTGAGGAATATAAACTACAACCAGCTACAGAATATCAGCAGTCAATTGAGTAGACAAAATCAGCACTAAGAAGGCACTACAGGTTCTAAATTGGGGAACCAAAAGGAACAACTCTCTAAAAAGTCCAATTTCCCCTCCTCCCTAGTATCAAATCTAAAAACCTTTGCCTTGTCCTTTGTATCAAATCTTCACTTATCCTTCAAAACACAGCCCAAATCACACCTATGAAAATATCTTTTCAACTGCCATCTTCCACAACAGTCTATTAATTCACTTTGTATAGTTATTTAGCACCAATTAGTATACGTCAACCTTGTTTTCCAGGGCATTCTGAATAAACAACAGTACAAAAGGCCACAATGCCTGCCCTTATAGGGTTAACATTCTACTAAAAGGAAGACAGTCCAGCAATTAATATACAGTATATGAGACAGAACACAACCTGACACATTTGAGCAAGAACAATAAAGACAATGTGGTTAAGTATAATGAACAAGAGGAAAAGTAGTAGAAGATGAGGTTAAGGAGATCATTTGAAGGGGGCAGGGGGCAGTGAACAAATCATGTAGTTTCTTACAGGCAAATGGAAGGGCTGTGGCTTGTACTCTGAGTAATATGGGAAACCCAACAGAGGGTTTTGAGTAGAAAAAGGGTATAGGGAGAAGGTGACAGCAGGGAAAACTTAAGAGACAACTGAAGTAATCTAGGTAACAGATGATCAGAGCAAGCTGGTAGCAAGAGGGGTAGTAAAAAGTAGTCAAATTCTGAGTACACTATGAGGGTAGAGAAAAGAGGATTTGCTGAGGACTGGAAAACGGGGTGTGAGAGAACAAGCAAAGACAAAGACAACTCCAAAGCTTTCAGACTACGCCAAAAATAAGAGTTGCCCTTTACTGAGAAGGGGGAAGTGTGGAAAGGACATGGTTGGGGTTAAAGACCAGGAGTCAGGTTTTAGACAGGTGGAGATATCCAGCAGACAGCTAAACAAAGAGTGCTTAGGCAGGTGAGGAATACATGCTAAAAATATAAATTTAGTTGTACCCAGCATATAAATTATATTTAAAGCCATAAGCTTGGATAAAATCACCAAGGAAATGGGTATAAACAGAGCCCAGGTCTCAAGACAGAGCCCCTGGACAATTCAACAACAGGAAGATGAAGAGGAACTTACAAAGGAAACAGCAAAGGAGAAGTAGAAAGAAAATTAGGAGAATGTCACCCTGATTGCTAAATGAATAAAGTATATTAAGAAAGAGAGATTAATCAACTTTGTCAAATGGTGTTAGTAAATAAGTACAGTAAAAACTATTGATAGAAATTGACTATTGGATTTTAGCAACAGAGACATTAGTGGTGACTATGACCAAAGCAGTAGAGTGGTGGTGATCAAAACCTGACTGAAATGAAGTCAAAAGTGAGAACTCCAGCAGGTGTGAACAACTCTTTGGAGAAGACTTCCTGTGAAGTAATAAAAGAAATGCAATGGAAGCTGGAGGGGAATATGAGGTTGGGGCTTTGGTTTTTAAAGTTTTTAAAGGCAGGAGAAATAACAGCATGTTAATATGCTGATAAAGATAATCCAGTAGAAGCGGAAAGACTGATGATGCAAGAGAGTGAGGGGTGAGGGACAATGTTCTCAAATGGCAAGAGGAAAAGAATTTGGTGTACAAATTCTGAAGAGACTAGCCTTAGATGGAAACATAGGCAAGGAGGTAGATACAGTATAGAAGTTTGTAAAAATTATCCTCCTAACGTTACTATTTTCTTAATGAAATGGGAAACAAAGTTTAGTTCAGAGTAAGGGTGGAAAGGGTGGCGCTGGTGGTCCTATAAAACACATTATAATTATTACACTGTTATTTTTTACTTATAAATTGTGTTCATTTTGATTCTCCACTTAAATTTAAAACTTTGGAGAATACAGGGTGCTTAGCAGTGTTGCACAAATAGATTCACTGACTTTAAATGAATTTATGATCCACCTGAGGAAGTACATAGTATCAATAAAACAGAGCATAAAAACCAAACCTGAGCCTCAATGAGGTCTACTCCTCCAGCTCAAGCACCTTGCCTACAGATATTTCTCTTCCTCCTAAAATCCTAGAGCACTTATTCTCTATGCACAAATTCATAGCATTCTATGAGACAGAGGATAATTGTGTAACAATTATAGGAAAGTAGCAATGTGCTGCAGTGTGATAAAAGATAAAAGAACAGAAAATAATGGAACTCAAAACTTAAAATAGATTCAAATTGATTTTTAAAAATTTAAATCAATTTATCTGATCGTTCAGATCAAATAAAGATATCCAGACAGATTAAAATTTTAAACTTAAGAAAATGTATAAAATACTTGGAAGAAAACACAAAAAAATAAGTAGATTCACCTTATATTGTACAGCTGTATATGTTTAAAAGTTTACATGTGTATTAAGTCTACAGTAAGTTTTTAAAAACTTGATTCTACAAATAAATAAGAAAAAGACACCAATGAGAAAAACAAATTATTAATCATTTACTGAAATGGCCATCAAAATATAAAAACTTACCTAAATTTCCATTCTCTACACCAAATGTATAATGTCCCCAGAGCCCACAATACAATTATAAAATTATCTTTTAAAATAAGAGGAAAAACATTCAAAGCAACCAAAAGATAAGATAATCTAGCAAATCAAACACTGAGTTGCCTGACATGGGAACTCCATTTACAACAGCTTTTTTAAAATTAACTTTACAGATTACACTGAAATCTTAAAGCTGAGGTGCAATTTCTCCTTGTAAACTGCAACATGTACTTGTTTCTATGACTCACACAGTATTAACATACCCTTTAAGTTATTTCAGCAATACCCATTCTAGAGAACTGCTACCCCAGTCTGAAACAAATCCAACTAATACCAGAGATGAATAATGAAATTTCATTTCTCCATTAGTTATCGTATTACAACACATGAAACTTCTAGTTCGTTTTTTTTTAACCAAACTTACTTTTTTTCCTTTAATGCAAGACTAGATAAATCAGTTTGAACAGCTTCTCCAAGAAAATGAAAAGTATCTGTGTAGCTGGTAGCTGCTGAGAGTTATACCAATATCTTTCAGACTTCTGCTTACCCATCAAGCCCCAACTAGTCCATTCTCCCAGGAAAAGACACTGCTCATTTAAAAACATATCCACAGGACTTCCCTGGTGGAGCAGTGGTTAAGAATCTGCCTGTCAATGCAGGGGACACGGGCTCGAGCCCTGGTCCGGGAAGATTCCACATGTCATGGAGCAACTAAACCCGTGCGCCACAACTACTGAGCCTGCACTCTAGAGCCCGGAGCCACAACTACTGAAGCCCGCGCACCCAGAGCTTGTGCTCCGCAACGATAAGCCACCACGCACCACAACAAAGAGTAGCCCCCACTCGCCACAACTAGAGAAAAGCCTGCACGCAGCAACAAAGACCCAATGCAGCCAAAAATAAACAAATCAATAAGTAAATTTTAAAAAATTAAATTAAATGAATAAATAAATAAAAACATATCCACAGGAGATAACCTGGTTAAAAGTTTATTCTGTAAAGAAAGCTAACTTATGATAACTTAATTAGACAAATTAAAAGCTTTAATACCAAAAATTTAATAATACATTTAAATAATCAGTATTTCAAAACAATATGTAAAAGTTACAAAGATTATGAAGATAAATCATCAAAATTGTTCAAAAATTAACACCATTCAAAAATTAACATTAAAACATGAAGTTCACACCAATGACGTAATTGTAAAACAGCTATACCATATATACAAGACTGCCTTCCCCTAAAATCTAGTCTTGACCTACCTTTACTTTTTCACAAGGCCTCTGAGTTGGAAAGGGCCATCTAATTAAAAGACTGGACCCAGCTGAATGGTCAATGAGCCTATGCTTATGAGGAATCAGCACCTCCCATAAGCTCCTTTTACAAAGACATTAGAATATTCTTCCTAGTTGTGATCCAAAATCTTTTCCTCCCGTAACTTCTCCTTGAGGCCCTCTAAGTGCCCTAACCTACTCATCTATGTCCAATCCCACTACAACAAGGCAGTCCGAGTAATGTATGGTACCAGTTAAATTTATCAACAAACAGAAAACCTACTTCAAACCCTATCATCCTTTAGGAAAGTTTTGCTAGGGTATTAAAAATTGATCGTAATAGACTGATAAAATAACTCTTAAGTACATCACCGTAGGTCACTCAACAATTAAAGTACTAAAATAATAAAATGTTATATTTATTCTTGCCTATTCCTAAAAAACACATAATACTTAAGATCATTTCACAAACTAAACATGAAATGTAAATGACAAGCCAAAAATGTCAAATAATATCCAAAAAAACTCTAAGGGAAAAGCTTCACTATAAAACAAGAATCTTTACATCTTGCCCAAGAACTGTCAAATAAATGCAACATAAAAGCCCCAAATACATGTGAAAAATTTAGTATATAATCAGAGAGCTATTTCAAATCAGTAAGTAAATCTATGGATTATTTAATAAATAGTATCAGCACAAATGACAGCCATTTCAGGGGGAAATTCAGCCCCTACCTCAATTATATATGGATCAAAGCTTTAAAGGTTAAAAAGTTAAACCATGAAAAAACTAGAAAACAAATGTATTTCTTTCAATCTAAAATAATTTTGTTTTGTAAAAGGCTTTTTCTATGTCTCATGTAAAACCCAGAGCCATAAAGGAAAAAACTAGAAAATCTGACTAGAAAACATTGTAAAGACTGTATGGGAAAAAATAAGTGACTAACTCAAAAAAGACAAAGGTCTGGTAGGCTTAACTTACAAACATCACCTGAAATGTGAGAAAAAGATAAACCTGGCCGGAGCCTGTTCGCATCGACTGACCAGAGTCCACAAACTCCATGCTCCGAGCCCGTCCGGATGGCCCTGACCCCCAGCTTTCTGTCCTTTGAAAACACTAAGAATAATATCCCTGCATCAATTTTTACTAGAGCCAATTACCTGTCATGCCTGGAACAGGTATCGTACCCAGACTGCCCTTAGTCCAAATAACGACGAAGTCCATATCTATAAGATGGGAGCCAGTGGGTGAAAATTCATGAACTCAAGGAGCACAATGGACACATCACAGGTGCCGACTGCACTCCCAAGAGTGACTTCATGGTCACTTGTGGGGCTGACCGCAATGCCTACGTCTGGAGTCTGAAAGATGGTATCTGGAAGCCGACCCTGGTGATCCTGAGAATTAACGATGCAGCCACTTCTGTCAAGTGGTCCCCGCTACAGAACAAATTTGCTGTGGGCAGCGGAGCATGACTCATTTCTGTTTGTTACTTGGGAGTCCGAAAATGACTGGTGGATAAGCAAGCACATTAAAAAACCCATTCGCTCCAGTCCTCAGCTTGGATTGGCATCCCAACTATGTCTTGCTTGTTGGATCCTGTGATTTCAAATGCAGAGTGTTTTCTGCCTACATTAAAGAAGTGGATGAGAAGCCAGCCAGTACACCCTGGGGCAGCAAGATGCCTTTTGGTCGGCTGATGTCAGCGTTTGGTGGCAGTGGCACTGGCGGCCGGGTGCATGGGGTCAGCTTCTCCGCCAGCAGGAGCCACCTGGCCTGGGTCAGCCACGACAGCACCGTGTCCGTTGCCGATGCCTCAAAAAGTGTGCAGGTCTCAACTGTGAAGACAGAGTTCCTGCCTCTCCTGAGTGTGTCCTTCATCTCGGAGAACAGAGTCGTGGCTGCTGGCCATGACTGCTGCCCCATGCTCTTTGACTACAATGACCACGGCTGCTTGACCTTCGTCTCCAAGCTAGACATCCCGAAACAGAGCATCCAGCACAACATGTCGGCCATGGAGCGCTTCCGCAACATGGACACACGGGCCACAACTGAGAACCACAACACGGCCCTGGGGATGCTGCACCAGAGCAGCATCACTCAAGTGTCTATTCATGAGGTGGACAAGCAGGATTGTAGCATATTTTGCACTACTGGCATCGACAGAGCCGTGACCTTTTGGGATTTCAAAACCTTAGAGTCTTCTATCCAGGGCCTTCGGATAACGTGAAGCTGAGCAAGCCTCCCAAACCCAGCATGAGGACAGGCTACACTGGGAAGCTCTGCCATTTGCACGATGGGGAGGAGAGCCAGCCACCAGGAAACACTGAAGACACATATGGCGCAAACCTTGTTGTGTGTTTTGTTTGAGGATAACTGGTAAAGTGTTGGTTTTTTAAAAGCAGCAGTGATTTGGGTTTTCTTTTTTGTTTTGCTCTTTCATTCTATTCTTGACCAAAGCTTCTCTTTAAGTAGTTTATTATGGAAAATTGTCACACTAACTTAAAGGAAAGGGTGGGGGTGGTATGTAAATTGTCTGCTAAAAAATTAAATAAAAATACTGAACGTGGAAAAAAAAAAAGATGAACCTGAGAGAGAAAGGTTAAAGGACACGTTTAGAAGATTCCTAGGGGGAAAAAAGATATCCAATAAATACATATACAGTACACTATTAACCCAAAGAGGAACACACCAAGACAGATTGTAATCAAAATGACAAAGATCAAAGATAAACAGAGAATACTAAAGCTATACGGGAAAAGCAACAAATAACACACAAGGAAACTCCGTAAAGCTATCAGCTGATTTTTCAGTAGAAGCTCCGCAGTCCAGAAAAGAGTGGCATGATATACTTAAAGTGACAAAAGGGAAAAACCTACAACCAAGAATAGTCTGCCCAGCAAGGCTCTCGTTCAGATTTGACGGAGAAATCAAAAGCTTTCCAGACAAGCAAAAGCTAAAAGAAGTCAGCACGACCAAACCCTCTTTACAAAAAATGTTAAAAGAACTTCTCTGGGCAAAAAAGAAAAGGTCACAACAAGAAACAAGAAAATTATAGAATGAAAAAGCTCACTGGTAAAGGCAAACATAAACGTAGGAAATCATCCATACACAATGCCAGTAAGGAGGTTTAATTAAAAGACTGAAGTAGTAAAATCATCTATATCCACATAAGCAGTTAATGGATACACAAAACAATTAGATGTAAACTATGTTATCAAAAACAGTAATCACTGGAGGGAGAGAGTACAAATGCAGGGTATTTTAAATGCATTTAAAATTAAGAGATCAGCAACATAAAACAGTCATATATATATATACATATATATATACACATACACATAGACACATACATATATACACTGCTATACAAAAACCTCATGGTTAGGTACAAACCAAAAATCTACAATAGATATACACACAAAAAAGGAAAAGGAATCCAAACATAACATGAAAGATAGTTATCAAATCACAACACAAGAGAACAAAAGAGGAGGGGGGAAAAGACCTACAAAAACATAATCCAAAACAACTAACAAAATGGCAATAAGAACATACATGTCAATAATTACCTTAAATGTAAACAGACTAAATGCTCCAACCAAAGACACAGACTGGCTGCATGGGTACAAAATCAAGACCCATATATATCTGCTGCCTACAAGAGACTCACTTCAGATCCAGAGACGCAATCAGCCTAAAACTGAGGGGATGGAAAAAGATATTACACACAAATGGAAATCAAAAGAAAGCCAGAGTACCAATACTTACACAAGACAAAACAGACTTTAAAATAAAAACTATTACAAGAGACAGAGAAGAACACTACATAATGATCAAGGAATCGATCCAAGAAGATGTAACATTTGTAAATATATATGCACCCAACACAGGAGCACCTCAATATATAAGGCAAATATTAACAGACATAAAAGGAGAAATAAACAGTAACACAGCAAGAGTGGGGGACTTTTAACACCCCACTCATATCAATGGACAGATCATCCAGACAGAAAATCAATAAGGAAACACAGGCCTTAAATAACACATTAGATCAAACGGACTTAGTTGATATTTATAGAGCATTCCACCCGAAAGCAGAAGAATACACATCCTTTTCAAGCACACATGGAACATTCTCCAGGACAGACCACATGGTAGCCCACAAAACAAGCCTTGGTAAATTTAAGAAAACTGACACCATATCAAGCATCTTTTCTGACCACAATGCTATGAGACTAGAAATCAAGTACACCAAAAAAACTGCAAAAAACACAAACATGCAGAGGCTCAACAATATGCTACTAAACAACCAATGGATCACTGAAGAAATCAAAGAGGAAATTTAAAAAATACCTGGAGACAAATGAAAATGAAAACACAACAGTCCAAAACCTATGAGATGTAGCAAAGGCAGTTCTAAGCAGGAAGTTATGTAGCAACAAAGCTTACCACGGGAAAGAAGAAAATTCTCAAATAAACAACCGAACATTAAGCCTAAACCAACTAGAGAAAGAGGAACAAACAAAGTTAAAGTTAGTAGAAGGAAAGACACTGAAGATCAGAGCAGAAATAAATGATATAGACTTTAAAAAAATAGAAAAGATCAATGAAAGTAAAAGCTGGTTCTCTGAAAAGATAAACGAAATTATTAAACTTTTAACTAGACTCATCAAGAAAAAAAGGGAGAGGGCCCAAATCAATAAAATCAGAAATGAAAAACTAAAAATAGAGTTGCCACATGAGCCTGCAGTCCCACTCTTGGGCATATATTCAGAGAAAACTATAATTCAAAAAGATACATGAACCCCAATGTTAATAGCACTATTTACAATAGCCAAGACATGGGAACAACCTAAATGTCCATCAACAGATGAACAGATAAAGAAGATGCGGTATATATATATATATATATATATATACATACACACAATGGAATACTACTCAGCCATAAAAAAGAATGAAATAATGCCATTTGCAGCAACATGGATGGACCCAGAGAGTCTCCTACTAAGTGAATTAAGTCAGACAGAGAAAGACAAATACCATATGATATCATTTATATGTGGAATCTAAAACATGACACAAACCAACTTATCTACGAAACAGAAAAAGAATCGCAGACATAGAGAACAGACTTGTGGTTGCCAAGGGAGAGGAGGGTACAGGGGAGGGATGGACTGGGAGTTTGAGATTAGCAGACGCAAACTATTATATATAGAACGGATAAACAACACAGTGCTACTGTATAGCACAGGAAACTGTATTTGATATTTTGTAATAAAACAGAAAAGAATATGAAAAATTATATGTGTGTGTATATATATGCATAACTGGATCACTTTGCTATACATCTGAATCACTGTAAATCAACTATACTTCAATATTAAAAATCAGACTTAAAATAAATAAACAAAATAAAATACAACCAGAAAATAAAAAAGAGATCAATGTAGAACAGTTTGCAAGTGACATCTCCAAATAAATTCTGATTGTTGACCCTTAAAAAAAAAATTTATAACCATAGATTCTTAAATTCACGTCTACAGTCTCTGCCAGTCCAGAACACCCCCAATGTTTCTACCAAAAATATTAACACAAAAATGGCTCCAAGGCCATGAAAGACTCTGGAAAAAAATTCCTTCTACCCAGTCTGGCCTGAACAGTACAGTATTTTCAGATACACTCCTGTTGAAGGTGAACTTACAATAGAAAGTGAAAAAAATCAAAGATACAAACAGGGATTATATCCCCAAGAATTCCAAATAGAATAATGTGGCAGACTATAAAAAATAATTTTTTCAGCTATTAGAAGCATAAATTAAATCACACATATGGAAAAAAAATAAAGCACTCATATAAAAGACCAGAAGGTAAAAATTAAAGAAACTGTAAATTGTGTATAAGCATCCACAAACATATGTGCATACAGACATGCAGACATTAAAAACTAAATGAATTGATAATTATACACAGCTGAAGAATTATCAAACAGAAAGACAGAGCTTATAAAAACTGGCAATGCAGCACAAAGGAATACATTAGGGAAAACATGAGAGAAAAATTAATAGGCATGAAGGAAAGAATGAGAAGGTCCAATAAGTCAAATGGGAATTCAAGGAGAGAAAGGAATCAAGAAAGGTAATATTTGATGACAAAATGGCGAAGAATTTTCAAAACTGCTGAAAAGATATAAATCAATTCCAAAAGGGCAACAAAATCTGGACAGCATAAATAAAAAGAAACAAACCTAAATATATGTATAGTAAAATTATATAACTCAAAAGATGCAAAGTAGGTCTTAAAAGCAACATTAAAAAATTACCTGTAAGAGAATAAAATTAGACATATATTACTCAGCAATAGAAGCCAAAGGATAATGGAATAAAATCTCCATAAAAACAATGACCACTAACACAGAATTCCAGATCCAGCAAAACACTGGAATATTCATTTTTCAGAAGCAATAGAGTCTATCAGCTATGTGTAACAAATTTAATTTAGCAAACAATTATAAATACTTAATCTAAAATTTAATAATCTAACATGTAGTTTCTGTAAATGAGCAATACTTCTCCCTACCAGAATACGATTGAGAATATTACCAAATTCTTTCATTAGGGATTACATCTAACCTTTTTCTTAATAAGCTTTTCAGGAAGCCAAGGGAAAAAGTGCTAGTAAAGAATTTTCTCTCTGGTCCCTCAATTACAGTGTTCAGAGCTTCCGAGCATAAAATCATATAAAATTAGGACAAAACTTCACAGCATTTTACAATCAAGTACACTAATTAAATAACAGTAAAATCCTGATTATCTTTTCTAAGACTATACAATCTATTCTGAAGTCTACATTTCAAGTTCTACACTTCTACAGTCTAAATTTCAATTTTTATTTTAACAGTATTCCACAAACTCCTAAATCTGCTATTTAAAAGAAAGTAGAGACACAAAATCTACACAAACAACAAAATTGTGAATAAACAGCAAAATCTTATACATATTCAAAATGAAAGCATATACAAATAAGGATAGTAAAATAAGGTAGGAAACTACTTATATATTTTCATTTTCCTATTTTTTTCTGAAACATTACCTCTGTTAATAAATTATTAACCCATGGTGAAGTTAAAGAATCTTAAAATAGTAAGAAATTTTCCCATCCCCATTCACTGAAATCAAGCAGCATTTGCTTTTATACTCAAAATCTTATGTAGACAACTTCTAGTGAAATTGTATCTTGAAAATTATGGTTTAAAAAAATTCACTAAAGATTTTTACTTACTTGTTATACAAGGTTTGCTTTATACTACTGAAATTTAACATGCCAAATCAGTGACTCTCCTACTGATCTGTATGTTCTCTCCTGAATACCTGCAAGCCCAACACAGTCAGGGCTCAACACATAGCACTGTCAGATTTTAACTGGCTAAAAGACAACCAGCATGAATCTGGGAAGAAAAAAAAGTTTACTTCATTAACATAAATAGCTTTATACAGGTAGTCCTTATGATTATGGATTTTCTTTCAAAATAAACCTTCCTAAATATAGTATACATCAATCCTATTTGTGTCCATCAGTACTGTGACACATAACATCAGGGACTTTTTATCATAATATGGACTTCATTGTAACAATCTGGAAGCTGCAAAAGAAGTATATAACAGAAAATAAAAATCAAAAAGTCCTGATAAAATTACCATTAATTGGAAATAAGTACACACTTTGTATTTTAACATTTAAGCCTACAGCAGCAGCCCCCACCAAAAAAAAAAAAAATTTTTTTTTGGCTGTTGGTTCCATCCTTGATATTGTTCCCAATAAGCAACCAAAGCAAAAAACAGTGAGAGAAGTTAATCTAAGAACGATACCCAAGAAAAACTCGCATCTCTAGAATTTCACCAAATGAATTCCCACATTCTTAAAGTTGGTTTATAGATTACCTAGTTACAAAATTGAAATACAGTAAGCCTTCAAAATTTGTGATTGCCAAGACTCCCTTTCAAACAGCAGAAATATGACTTAAGAGGTTCAAAGGTGATCAGTTATTAGAAACCTAAAATATAGCACCAAAAACAATACTTAGGAATAAATGCAACCAAGGAGGTGAAAAACCTGCACAATGAAAACTGTAAGACAATAATGAAAGAAACTGAAGATGATACAAATAAATGGAAAGATATTGTGTGAAAAGATAGTGTGTTCATGTACCAAAAGAATTTTAATACTGTTAAATGTCCATACTACCCAAAGTCATATAGCTATAGATTCAGTGCAATTCCTACCACAATTCCAACAGCATTTTTTACAGAAAAAGGAAAACAATCCTAAAATTCATATGGAACCACAAAAGACCCCAAACAGCCAAAGCAAACTTGAGAAAGAAAAAAGCTGGAATAATCACACTTTATTTCAAATTATACTACAAAGATATAGTAATCTAAACAGTATGGTAGTGGCATAGAAACAGACAAACCAATGGAACAGAATCAAGAACCCAGAAATAAATCCACATATATACAGTGAACTAATATTTGACATGGGAGCCAAGACTACACAATGGGGAAAAGATTGTCTCTTTAATAAATGGTGCTGGGAAAACTGAATATTCACACACAAAAGAATGAAACTGGACCCCTATCTTACAACACTCAAAAATTAACTCACAATGCATTAAAGACGTAAATGTAAGACCTGAAACCATAAACCTCCTAGAAGAAAACACTGGGGAAAAGCTCTTTGACACTGATCTTGGCAGTGATTTTTCGGTGTATGACATCAAAATCATATGCAACAAAAATAAAAATAGACAAGTGGGACTACATCAAACTAAAAAGCTTCTACACAGCAAAGAAATGATCAACAAAATGAAAGGGCAATCTACAGAATGGAACAAAATATTTGCAAACCATATGCCAGATAAAGGATTAATATCTAAAATATATAAGAAATTCATACAACTCAAAAGCCAAAAAATATATATTTTTTAAATGAGCAAAGGACCTGAATAGACATTTTTCCAAAGAAAATGGCCAACAAGTACATGAAAAGGTGCTCAATATCACTGATCATGGGGAAAATGCAAAGGTCAAAACTACAATAAGATATCACCTTACACCTGTTAGAATGTCTATCATCAAAAAGACAAGAGATAACAGTGCTGGCAAGGATATGGAGAAAAGAAAACCTCTGTGTACCGTTGGTGGGAATGTAAATTGGTGCAGTCACTGTGGAAAACAGTATGGAGGTTCCTCAAAAAATTAAAAATAGAACTACCATATAATCCAGCAAACCCAATTCCACTGGGTAAATATGCAGTGGAAATGAAATCAGTATCTCGAAGAGACATCTCCAACATGATATCCATGTTCACTGCAGCATTATTTATAATAGCCAAGACATGGAAACAACCTAAGAGTTCACTGACAGATGAATAGATTTAAAAAGTGAGATACATATATACAATGGAATATTATTTGGCCACGAGAAAGAAGAAAATCCTGCCATTTGCAATATCATGGACAGACTTTGAGAGCATTATGCTAAATAAGACAAAGAAAGACAACTACTGTATGATATCACATGTGGAATCTTGAATTCATAGTAACAGAGAAGAGTGGTGGTTACCTGGGGCTTTGGGGAGTTGTTTTTTGAGGGTACAAACTTGCAACTAGTACATTAAAAAGTCCTGGAGCTCTAATGCGCAGCAGTGATTACAGTCAACGATAATGTATTATAAACTTCAAAGCTAACAAACTTACACAATGTTATGTCAATTATACCTCAATAAAGCTAGAAAAAAATGAAAGACAGTCACAAGCAGAGGTCCTTATCCTACAGCCATCTTGCTCTGAACACTGCTTAGAAACCGTATTTACACAACCTCAAGAGCCATGCAAAGATAGATACAGTACTGCCTTCAACAGACAGTACACAGCTGCCAGCATCCTACATTTCAAGATTCCCAAAAGACTTCTGCTTTCCCCACTATTAGAAGATGCCTGAAGAGGTTAAAAAAAAAAAAAAAGTAAAAGTAAAAGCTATCATATACTAAAAATAGCAGAAAGCAATCGAATTAAAATAGGTGAACTCACTGTGTGTAAATCCAGACAATGTCACTAACTAAAAAATTTAGGAGCATCGAAAGTCATTCACTATAAACAAGTCATTTCAATGTCTTTTTTTTTAAATAAAAGGTTTACTAAATTAGGAAAAATTAGAATGTCTGATTTTGGCAAAACACTTGATAATGTACACAAGCTATCCTTGGAAACAAGACAGATAAGTACTAAAACATGGCCAAAGAGTAGTAGAAACTAGAGAATATTTAATAGGTTAAATAATCATATCCCAAAGTTGTCAATTAATAGTTTAGAAAGAGTATTGTTATGTATCAGACTCCGTTCTTTGCCTGACCTTAGTCACATTTTAATCCATCCATTACCCTGATAATACGACAAGCTTGCCAGTTTACAAAGATGTGCTGAACTCAGAATAGGAGAACAAAGGACAAACCAACTAAAAATGTTTCATAAAATAAGATTTTTATTTATCCTTTGCTACCAAACTCTTTCAGTTCCCTAGCTGGAACAGCAGGAATTCCAACAGCTATCTCAGATAAGGAGGGATACCATGTTATTACAATCTACAGACCTACCTCATATAATGGTTCAGTTAACTGGTTTTTATCAAATAACTCTTGAAAAGTACTACTTTTCAAACGACTATTTTAAACATTAGTTATTATTCACCTAAAATACACAAAATATTTTATGAAAAATAAAAATTTCAACATTATAATTTCAGCTAAAGGTACACTCAACAATTTAATCAATACAATGGTATCCAGTTGGAACACATATGTATTGATGTACTACACACATTTGGATGAACCGAGAACATGTGCTTTGTGCACATATTGCCAAGCAAGAGGGATGCAAAGCTATCATCTCCTACAACTCTTCAGTATTTTCTGCCTGTATTCTATTTCCACATTGCTTAAAGGACTTGTGTTTGGCCTTTATTCCACTAAAAGTGCTTATCTGTACCACAACTTGACTTTTAAGTGCAGACTGAATGTAAGATAACCCTGAGCTCCAGAAAGGCTGAAATTGGTGAAAAAAATGGTATAGTAAGAATAGACTTTCCAAAGAATTACACCTCATCAACTGCTACCACAACCAAGTTTTCTCTTCCTCCTTTGGCAAGTATAATACAATACGCCTTCATTTTATCACATTACATTTTTTTAAACAAATTTATTTATTTATTTATTTATTTATTTTTGGCTGCATTGGGTCTTCGCTGCTACACGCGAGCTTTCTCTAGCTGCGGCGAGTGAGGGCTACTCTTCATTGCGGTGCACAGGCTTCTCATTGAGGTGGCTTCTCTTATTATGGAGCACGGGCTCTAGGCGCACAGGCTTCAGTAGCTGCAGCACGCGGGCTCAGTAGCTGTGGCTCATGGGCTCTAGAGCACAGTCTCAGTAGTTGTGGCACATGGGCTTAGTTGCTCCACGGCATGTGGGATCTTCCCGGACCAGGGCTCAAACCCATGTCCCCTGCATTGGCAGGCAGATTCTTAAGCACTGTGCCACCAGGAAAGTCCCTATCACATTACATTTTAAGATCAAGTGTATTTATTTACTTTCAAAGTGTTGCTTACACTTGTATAAACTCATCTTCATTGCTAGATTAATATTTTCCTATGTATAAAAATTGGTTGAGATACAACACAGCATAATTTCCCATTAAAAATGAATGAAAATATGCTTTAACAGATACACACTACTAATAAAAACAGATAACAAGGACCTACTGTACAACACAGAGAACTATATTCAATATCTTGTAATAACCTATAATGGAAAAGAATCTTAAAATTTATATTTACAAAAATATATAATACATATATTATATATATATAAAACTGAATCACTTTGCTATATACCTGAAACATTGTAAATCAGCTATACTTCAATTAAAAAAATAAAGTTTATATGTAGGAAAAAATTAAAGGAAATGTTTTCATGTAATGGCTTTTCACTTAGCAGAATTTTCAAGAATGAATTCAAATCATTAAACAAAGGATACATATATTTGATTCCCAAGTTTGGAACAATAAGCAACAGGAGTTCAGACAGCAAGGGATACCAGTGCTACCTCAAAAAAGAAAAAAATTACCTAGGCTGAGTTGGACTCGCAAGGGGTACCTGTACTCCAAAACAGACTAAAGAAACACAGGATGAGTGAGATGAACTAGCAGCAACAAGAATCATACTTCAAGGCTTTAGGATTTTTTTTTTTTTTTTTCGGTATGCGGGCCTCTCACTGTTGTGGCCTCCCCCGTTGCGGAGCACAGGCTCCGGACGCGCAGGCTCCGGACGCGCAGGCTCAGCGGCCATGGCTCACGGGCCCAGCCGCTCCGCGGCACACGGGATCCTCCCAGACCGGGGCACGAACCCGTATCCCCTGCATCGGCAGGCGGACTCTCAACCACTTGCGCCACCAGGGAGGCCCAAGGCTTTAGGATTTTAATTGACTGTAGTCATAACAAATTAGTGTGATACTAAAATCAGACTTGTTCTATAAAGTTGAAAAACACCCAACAAGATTAAAAGAGGGCAGGGAGTTCCCTGGTGGTCTAGTGGTTAGGATTCGGCACTTTCACTACAATGGCACGGGTTCAATCCCTGGTGGGGGAACTGAGATCCCACAAGGCACACAGCATAGCCAAAAAAAAAAAAAAAAAAAAAAGAAATAAAAAATAATTTTAAAGAAAAGGTTAAAAGAGCAGATTTGAGCAAAGGAAGAGAATACGTCACTAAACGAGCACTCAGGATACACTAAGTTGCGCTTCAAAAACAAGATTATAATAGGTAGAAATGAAGAGATGAAGACTTCCAATAAGGATGCTTCTATTACAAACACTTAAAATCATGGATGACCATCGACAGAGGAATGAAAAGAAGTTGTGGTACATATATACAATGGACTATTACTCAGCCATTAAAAGATTAAAATAATGCCATTTGCAGCAACATGGATGGACCTAGAGATTGTCATACTGAGTGAAGTAAGTCATAGAGAGAAAGAGAAATCATATGATATCACTTATATGTGGAATCTAAAAAAAATGATACGAATGAACTTATTTAAAAAACAGAAACAGACTCACA
This sequence comes from Mesoplodon densirostris, assembly GCF_025265405.1. Classification (NCBI taxonomy): domain Eukaryota; kingdom Metazoa; phylum Chordata; class Mammalia; order Artiodactyla; family Ziphiidae; genus Mesoplodon; species Mesoplodon densirostris. The sequence continues at coordinate 47,054,698 of NC_082664.1, forward strand.
GACTCAGAGAACAAACTTATGGTTACCAGGGGGGAGGGTGTCAGGGAGGGATAGTTAGGGAGTTTGGGATTGAGAGAGAGAGAAAAAAAAATGTTTATCACTATATTATATACCTGTAAATTATATCTTATTGTACATCAACTATACATCAATACAAAAGAAAAAAAAAGGTCCTACTGTATAGCACAGGGAACTATATTCAATATCCTGTGATAAACCACACTGAAAAAGAATATAAAAAAGTATATAACTGGGCTTCCCTGGTGGCGCGGTGGTTGAGAGTCCGCCTGCTGATGCAGGGGATATGGGTTCGTGCCCCGGTCCAGGAAGGTCCCACATGCCGCGAAGCAGCTGGGCCCGTGAGCCATGGCCGCTGAGCCTGCGCGTCCGGAGCCTGTGCTCCGCAGCGGGAGAGGCCACAACAGTGAGAGGCCAGCCTACCACAAAAAAAAAAAAAAAAAAAAGTATATAACTGAATCACTTTGCTGTACACCAGGAACTAACACATTATAAATCAACTATACTTCAATTAAAAATAACAATGGATGAAAAATAAGATTATCAAAAAGATATGGCTGAACCCAAAATGAAAATAAATATATCCCTGAGTTAGAAACAATAAAAATTCAAAAGAATAAACCATACAGTACCTAAAATGGAGCACAGGGAATAAAGAATGGGAAAGATGGCTGGATACTGACTCTATAGCAGGCAAATGGTCAGAGAAGTTCAGCTCCCACAGGCAACAGCAACAGAAGAGAAGCAGGTTTGCTGCTTGACACCAAGAAGTGGGTATGGGAATAGAATTTGGACAGCTTGGGTCGGGGGTGGGGAGTGGGGGGAGAAGGAAGATGTATGAACAAGAATCAGGCTGGGTACTTCCCTGGTGGCACAGTGGTTAAGAATATGCCTGCAAATGCAAGGGACACGGGTTCAATCCCTGGTCCAGGAAGATCCCACGTGCCACAGCGGAGCAACTGAGCCCGTGCACCACAGCTACTGAGCCTGCACTCTAGAGCCCGCGAGCCACAACTACTGAAGCCCGAGCACCCCAGAGCCCATTCTCCACAGCAAGAGAAGCCATTGCAATGAGAAGCCCATGCACTGCAACGAAGAGAAACCTCTGCTCGCTGCAACTAGAGAAAGCCTGCACACAGCAACGAAGACCCAAAGCAGCCAAAAATAAATAAATTTTTTTAAAAAAGAATCAGGCTGAAAACCTATTACCTATAGCTATATAGCTTTATAGGAGCTCTGAGCCTGGAGAGGAAAGAGGACAAAAATCCAGGTTCACAGAAAATTTAAAATTAACAATAATCCCTTAATATCAAATATCAATCCAGTATTCCCATTTCCCCAACTGCTGTGTAAATATTTTTTCAGTTATTCTGTATTGACTGATGTACGGTAAGTCCCCTACATATGAAACTCAAGAGTTGCGAGCTTTCAAAGATGCAAACGTGCGTTCCATCAACATCAGGCATGAGTGAAACTGCAGCTTGCCCTCCATCTCCTATTGCTGACGATCCTTCAGCTCTACCATCTCCCACCTCCTCTCCCTCCTCCAGTCAGTAACTCTTCTTGCCTGTTCACTCGATGCCAGCCCCTTTATGCCAGCTGTTGTACTGTACCGCTGTACTTTTCAATGTACTGTACCGTAAGATTAAAAATGTTTTATTTTTTGTGTGAAAAGTATTATCAACTTATTACAGTACAGTATTATATAGCTGATTGTGTTAGTTGGGTACCTAGGCTAACTTGGACTTACGAACAAATTAGACTTGTGAACACACTCTCAGAACGGAACTCGTTCGTATGTAGAGGACTTACTGTATTTATCTCTTGTCTCCTTTCATTCATCATCCCTGTATCTTTTATTATTCACTTTCTTGCAATTCTTAGAATTTGGGGTTGGAAAAACCAGGCAGTTGTCCTGTAAAGATTCTCAGTATGAATTTTGTTGACGGCATCCCCATAGTGTTAACAAGTTTTTTTGGTGTTTTGTTTTTGTTTTGTCTTCTATTTCCTATAAATTGGTGGTTAAATTTAAAGGCTAGATCAGATTCAGGATTATAACCTGAGGGCAAGACTAAGGCACAGACAGCATGGCATACTTCCAAAACGATGTATCTAATATCTGGATATCTTTTTGTGATATTACCAACTATTGGTGATCTTCACCTAGACACTATTCATTAGGAGATGCAAAATGGTGATATTCTTAAGCCTATCACTGAGACTTCCCTGGTGGCACAGTGGTTAAGAATCCACCTATCAATGCAAGGGACACAGGTTCGAGCCCTGGTCCAGGAAGAACCCACATGCTACGGAGTAACTAAGCCCGTGCGCCACAACTACTGAGCCTGCACTCTACAGCCCATGAGCCACAACTACTGAGCCCACATGCCACAACTACTGAAGCCTGTGCACCTAGAGCCTGTGCTCCACAACAAGAGAAGCCACCGCAATGAGAAGCCTGCACACAATGAAGAGCAGCTACTAGGGAAAGCCTGCGCACAGCAATGAAGAACCAACACAGTCAAAAAATATATAATAAATAAATAAAGTCTATCAATCTTTATTAGAATACATCTATAGAAAGAAACTTCTCTTATTTGGTCACCCTGAGATCCAATTCATATAAGAAAAGTAGGATAAAGGCTTATTTTTCTTTATTTATCAAAACTGTCAAAATAATTAGTTAGCCCAACAGCAACTAAAGTATTTTTTTAAGTCTTAGCATCATTACGAACTCAAGGATTAAACATACTTGACTTGTTTCAATTCATTAGTTATTTTCTTTAAGGATGTTCAAATTGTCCCTTTTTTAAATTTATTTTTTATTGAAGCACAGTTGAATTACAACGTTGTGTTTATTACTGCTGTACAGCAAAGTGACTCAGTTACACACATATATACATTCTTTTTCATATTCTTTTCCATTATGGTTTACCACAGGATATTGAATATAGCTCCCTGTGCTATACAGGACCTTGTTGTTTATCCATTCTATATATACCAGTTTGCATCTGCTAATCCCAAACTCCCAAACCCTCTCCTACCCTCACCCACTTGGCAACCACCCGTCTATTCTCCATGTCCCTGATTGTTTCTGTTCCCAAGATAGGTTGATTTGTGTCATATTTTAGATTCCACATGTAAGTGATATCATATGGTATTTGTCTTTTTCTTTGACTTACTTCACTCAGTATGATAATCTCTAGTTGCATCCATATCACTGCAAATGGCATTATTTACGCTTCTTTTTTATGGCTGAGTAGTATTCCATTGTATCTAGGTACCACTTATTCTTTATCCATTCATCTGTCGATAGACATTCACATTGTTTCCATGTCTTGGCTACTGTGAATAGTGCTGCTATGAACATAGGTGTACGTGTATCTTGTATCTTTTTGAATTACAGTTTTGTCTGAATATCTGCCCAGGAGTGGGACTGCTGGATCACATGGTAATTCTTTAGTTTTCTGCAGAACTTCCATTCTGTTTTCCATAGTGGCTGCACCAACTTACATTCCCACCAACAATGTAAGAGGCTTCCCTTTTCTCCCTACCCTCTCCAGCATTTGTTATTTGTAGATTTTTTAATGGTCATTCTGACCGGCAATGAGGTGGTACCTCACTGTAGTTTTGATTTGCATTTCTCTAATAATTAGCAATGTTGGGCATCTTTTCATGTGCCTATGGGCCATCTGTATTTCTTCTTTGGAGAAATGTTATTAAGGTCTTCTGCCCATTTTTCGATTGGGTTGTTTGTTTTTTTGTTGTCAAGTTGTATGAGCTGTTTGTATATTTTGGAAATTAATCCCTTGTCAGTAGCATCATTTGCAAACATTTTTTCCCATTCTGTAGGTTGTCTTTTTGTTTTGTTTATGGTTTCCTTTGCTGTGCAAAAGCTTGTAAGTTTGATTAGGTCCCATGTTTATTTTGGCTTTTATTTCTATTCCTTTGGGAGACTGACCTAAGAAAACACTGGTACAATTTATGGCAAAGAGAATGTTTTGCCTATGTTCTCTTCTAGGAGTTTTACAGTATCATGTCTTATGTTTAAGTCTTTAAGCCATTTTGGGTTTATTTTTGTGTATGGTGAGAGGGCACATTATAACTTCTTTGATTTACATGTGGCTGTCCAACTTTTCCAACACCACTTGCTGGAGAGACTTTTTCCCATTGTATATTCTTTTTTTTTTTTTTTTTTTTTTTTTGGCTGCTCCGCGCAACATGCAAGATCTTAGTTCCCCAACCAGGGATCAAACCTGCACCCCCTACAGTGGAAGCATGGAGTTCTAACCACTGGACCGCCAGGGAATCCCCTCCCATTGTATACTCTTGCCTCCTTTGTTGAAGATTCACTGATCGTAGGTGTGTGGGTTTATTTCTGGGCTCTCTATTCTATCCATTGATTCGTATGCCTGTTTTTGTGCCAGTACCATGCTTTGTAGTATTGTCTGAAGTCTGGGATGGTTATGCCTCCCAATTTGTTCTTTTTCTTCAGGATTGCTTTGGCAATTCTGGTCTTTTATGGTTCCATATGAATCTTAAAATTATTTGTTCTAGTTCTGTGAAAAAGGTCATGGGTAATTTGATAGGGATCGCATTAAATCTGTAGATTGCTTTGGGTAGTATGGCCATTTTAACAATATTAACTCTTCCAATCCAAGAGCATGGGATATCTTTCCACTTCTTTGTATCATCTTCAATTTCCTTTATTAATGTTTTACAATTCTCAGCATATAAGTCTTTCACGTCCTTGGTGAGGCTTATTCCTAAGTATTTTATTTTGGGGGCTGTGATATTTAAAATCATTGTTTTTTTTACATTCCCTTTCTGATATTTCATTGTTGGTGTAAAGAAACACAACCAATTTCTGTATGTTAATCTTGTATCCTGCTACCTTGCTGAATTCATTTATCAGTTCTAGTAGTGTTTATGTGGAGTCCTTAGGGTTTTCCATATATAGTATCATAGCATCTGCATATAATGAAATTGTCCCCCTTTTGACCAATGGGATCTTACCCAGGATGGCTCCTAGGTTGTTTTGACACTACCCTCATAGTTTTTAGTTGCTCTATTGCTTTCTGACAAGACATTCTAGGAAAAAAAAGAAAGAAACTCGAGTTGCTCTCCTGGCATTCTCACCTTTGTACAATCCCCTCCATTAAGTATGAGTGGGACCTGTGATTTGCTTCTAATCAGTAAAATGACAAAGGTGACAGAATGTTAAATGATTACATATACATAATTATATTACATAAGACTGTAACCCCTGTTAATAGGACACTTTTTCTCCCTTACTGGCTTTGAAGAAAGCAGCTGCCATGTTGTAAGCTGCCTATGGAGAGGGTCATGAGGCAAGGACCAAAGAACAGCCTCCCAGACAACAGCCAACAAGAAACTAAGGCTTTCAGTTGGGCACCCTCCAAGGAACTGAATGCTGACAACAACCAAATGAACTTGGAAGCAGATCTTTCCCCAGCTGAACCTCAGATGAGACCCCTGCCATGGACAACACCGTAATAGCAGTTTTGTGAAACCCTGTAGCAGAGGACCCAGTTAAGGGGGTGGTGCAAATGTGTGTCACTGTAAGCCTCTGAGCTTGTGGTACTACTGATAATTAATATATGCAGGCTCATCTCCTACATTTCCTGCCTTAGACTTGGAAAATGCCCATTCTGAGCACTAGTTTACTTTTATTGTGAAAAGGTATTTAAAGACCACAATGTGAGCATCAAGAGTGCTACTGGATTGGTCACTATTTCTAGGCCTTTTAAGTCAACAGGGCCAGAAAATGCATACATTTTAATAAGTTAAATTACTGCATGAGTGCATACAGATGCTTCTACTCAAATTTAGTACTACAGGGTTTTGGGGGCTTCCCTGGTGGCGCAGTGGTTGAGAGTCCGCCTGCCGATGCAGGGGACACGGGTTCGTGCCCTGGTCCAGGAAGATCCTACACGCCGCGGAGTGGCTGGGCCCGTGAGCAATGGCCACTGAGCCTGCACGTCCGGAGCCTGTGCTCTGCAAAGGGAGAGGCCACGACAGTGAGAGGCCCGCGTACCGCAAAAAAAAAAAAAACAAAAAAAAAACTGGGATTTCCCTGGCAGTCCAGTGGTTAAGCCTTCGCCTTCTAATGCAGGGGGTGCAGGTTTGATCCTTAGTCGGGGAGCTGAGATCCCACATGCCTTGTGGCCAAAAAACCAAAACATAAAACAGAAGCAATATTGTAACAAATTCAATAAAGCCTTTAAAAAATGCTCCACATCAGAAGTATTAAAAAAAAAAACTACATCTTCTTTAAATAATGCTAAAAGTTTCAGTTTTCAACAAAACCAATATATTCACTCATTTCAATTAGCCTACAATACACACATTACACAGTACTGAAATACAATGTATACATTGCCACCAAAATTATGATTATAATAGTTCAAGACTTGTTTTCCTTCTTTGCCATCCTTCCTGCACTCTCTTCCCAGGGTCTATTCCAGTGGGGAATATCATCAGTCAGTCAAGTCATTGTCTTTTAAAGTCACCTGGCGTAGTTTCACTCTGGTGTCCACCAAGTGAATACATGTAAAATTCATTTATTTTGTTTTACTTCTAATTTTTAGAGATCTAAAAAAAAATTTTAATAATTATGTAAAACATTTACATGGCTCTAAAGTCAGGTCTAAAGAAAAAGGAAAATTCAGAACATAAATAGTGTAGTGATCTTCTACACTATGCTCCTCTCCCCCATAACAAACTGTCATTTTTTTTAGATTTCATTCAGTACTCTTCTAAACATGAGCGTGCGCTCTCGCTCTCTCTCTCTCTATATATATATATACACACACACACACATACATGTACACAAACACACACACATCCTTATCTCCCTCTTTCTCAGTACATGATTTCATATTAGAAACACTTCTTTCCACCTTGCATTTTTCTTTTAACTGTCCCAGAATAAACCTAGCTTGCAACTAGAGGAAGAGTGAGCCAGATAGAAACGGTTAAAAAATAAATAAATAATTTGGAGGTGGGGGTGGGAATGATCACTGAGAAAAGCATAAAAAAAAAATTCCACTTAAAATGAACTCAATAAACCAATAATCCAAAACATAGGAAGAAATCTAATGATGAGGGGGAAAAAAACCCAATAAAAACATGAATTCACACCAGATGGTATTAGTTTTATGAAAGTCTGACAAAAAAATTTTTTAATTTATTTATTTTATTTTATTTTTGGCTGCATTGGGTCTTCGTTGCTGCACGCAGACTTTTCTCTGGTTGCAGAGAGTGAGGCCACTCCTTGTTGCGGTGCACGGGCTTCTCATTGCACTGGCTTCTCTAGTTGTGGAGCACAGGCTCTAGGCACGCGGGCTTCAGTAGTTGTGGCGCGTGGGCTCAGTAGTTGTGGCTCGCAGGCTCTAGAGCACAGGCTCAGCAGCTGTGGCGCACGGCGTTAGTTGCTCCGCAGCATGTGGGATCTTCCCAGACCAGGGATCGAACCCATGTCCCCTGCATTGGCAGGTGGATTCTTAGCCACTGCACCACCAGGGAAGCCCTGACAAAAATTTTTAAATTTGAACATGTTGAAGATGTCCAAGAGATAAAGGAATCTTTTCATAAAATAGCACAACAGTTATAAAACAAAAACAGAGAACTGAAACAGGCAGGTATATATGAAAAAGCAATTTCAAATCTAAGAAATGAAAATTGTAAATACTGGCATGTAGACTCAATAGACAGAATAAACTCTAGGCTGGACAGCAGCAGAGGAAAAAAGTAAATTGCTACACTGTACCAAATTCACCTGGTATAAGGCATAGAAAAATTTTTTAAAGAAAACTGAAAGAGCAATTAAAATACACAGAGAATAAACTAAAAGATTCCAACATAGGTCTACCAAAAGAGAAGAAAAGTAAAAATAACAGAAGCAATATTTAAATAGCTGAGAATTTTCCAAAACTGAAGAAAAATCTGATTCCTCAGATTATATGTATACTCTGAGTATTAGTTGGATATAGAGAAATGGTCCACAGTCACAGTGCACTACGGTAAAACTGCAAAATACCAAGCACAAAGAGCTGCAACTTTAAGAAAATAACCAGACTACTTCACAACAAATGTCCATAACAACTTAAGAAAACCACATGCAAACACTGGCTTCCCTGAAATATTTACAAATCTATAATGTCATATGGGGGTTGGGGGAGAGTGAAGACTTCAAAGTTTACTAGATAACTATCCATACCTTAACATTCTTAACATAATTATTTACTTATGACTCTAAAAGCAAGGTGTGGACAGTACATAATACTACTAACTCAAAGATTTACTTCAAAGTACCTACTAAATTCACACATTTTAGTCCTTAAAAAAAAAACTGTAATGCTAAGTAGTGCAACTTTGGAGAAAAGAAAACAGCAGCATAGAAGGGAAGAAACAAAAATCAATTCCTGGGAAAACAATTGTGAAAGGCAACATTGAACTTTATACGACAACATGCAAGAATACCTTTATAACCTTGAAGTAGGAAAGGATTTCTTAAACAAGACACAAAGTACAAACCATAAAAGGGAAATCCTGAGAAATTCAACTAAATTAAAATGTTTAACTTTTATTAACAAAGAAACCATACAAAAGTGAAACAAGCCACAAAATGGGAAAAGACATTTGTGATACGTGATCCGCAGAGAATTAGTATTCAGAACATACAAAGAACTCCTATCAAAAAGAAAAACAAACCCAACAGTCATTTCTGAGAAAAGGAAACAAAAATGGCCAAGAAACATTTGAAAAGACATCTCCCCTCAGTAAGCAAAAACGCACAAACTACAAGATATCAATTCAACCCAACAAGCTGTCTAACTTTAGTATTTACCAACATCAAGTACAGTAGACCTCTTAACAACACGGGAGTGAAATGTGACGGTCTTATACACAGATTTTTTTCAATAGTAAATACTACAATACTATACAACGTACAGTTAGTTTAATCTGCGGATGCCAAACCATGGATCGAGAGGAACAGGGGATATGGATGGCCAACTATAAATTATAGGCAGAATTTCAACTGCACAGTAGTCAGCATCCCGAACCCCACCAAGTTGTTCAAGGGTCAACTGTATAGACCAGAATGTGGAACCATCACATGTATACACTAGTGAGGAGAATAAACTGGTACGATTATATTGGAAAACAACTCAGCACTACCTACAGTAAAGCTGAAAATGTAACTCTCCTACAGTTCAGCAATTCCACTCCTATCTAGGTATAAGGTCCGACACAATTTACTCAAACTGCAAATCTCAACATTAGTGGGTAGCAAAAATCAACTTAGTGGGTCTTGATTAGCATTCCTATTCTTAATGAAACAAACTAGTATCACATGGGGTTCTTTTCCCCAATAAACTTTGTTACATATGTATACATCTGATAATGTATTGAGTCTCATAACGTAAAATTTATTTCTTATTGTAAGTAGTAACAAAGTTTTTAAAAACACGATACTAGAGACAGTAGGGATGCAAGTGCACCAAGAGACCTATACAAGGTATTCATAGAAGAACTGTTTATAATAGCAAAAGAAAACTGGAAACTACCCAAATGCCCATCAACAGATAATAAACAAGGTGGCAAATATACATACAATGAAATTCCAGGTAGAAGTGAAAGTGAATGAATTAGAGCTATATACAAGATGGTGGAAGAATATTTGGACAATAAAGTTGAGGAGAAAAAGGAAGTTGCAAATAAACTCATACAGAAGGATCCCATTTATAGTGTTCAAAAACAAAACAGAAAAAAAAAAGATACAAAAAGGGATTATACACCACAGTAACTGAAACTATACCCAGAAATGAAAATACCAAATCATATGAGAAGCTTGAGAAATTCACTTCACAGAAATCATGTTCAGCCAACCTGAGATATCCAGGTTAGGAAAACTATGTAAAATAATTATGGAACACATTTCAAATGAACATGACTTCCTAATAAACTAATCAAGTACGGGCCAGAAGCACACAAATGAATTCCACCTGTGCATGGATATTAAAAATTTAAGGGACTTCCCTGGTGGCACAGTAGTTAAGAATCCGCCTGCCAACTCAGGGGACATGGGTTCAAGCCCTGGTCCGGGAAGATCCCACATGCCGCGGAGCAACTAAGCCCATGCGCCACAACTACTGAGCCTGCACTCTAGAGCCCGTGAGCCACAACTACTGAGCCCGAATGCCACAACTAATGAAGCCCACACGCCTAGAGCCCGTGCTCCGCAACAAAAGAAGCCACTGCAATGAGAAGCCCAAGTACCGCATGAAGAGTAGCCCCCGCTCGCCGCAACTAGAGAAAGCCCGCGCACAGCAACAAAGACCCAACGCAGCCAAAAATAAATAAATAAAAATAAATTTATTAAAGAAACATTTTAAATGTTCAACAACATAGCATTCAGAACACTGGAGAGCTTTCAAAGTACAGCCTAGCTTGTTCAAATTTACTTCAAAGGTAACTAGATGTAAACATATGCAATCACTAAATAATTTATGTATATATTTCACTCAGAACACTTACATTGCTGATCAACAAGATTAACTAGTACTAAGAAGTACTTTTGCTGAAATTCGTGCATTAAATTTTGTTTTCCATCCCACTCCCAAGAGTAAACCTGAAACCCTTATTCTTTTTTTTTTTTTTTTTTTTTTTTTTTTTTTTTTGCAGTACGCGGGCCTCTCACTGTCGGGGCCTCTCCCGTTGCGGAGCACAGGCTCCGGACGTGCAGGCTCAGCGGCCATGGCTCACGGGCCCAGCCGCTCCGCGGCATGTGGGATCTTCGCGGACCGGGGCACGAACCCGTGTCCCCTGCATCGGCAGGCGGACTCTCAACCACTGCGCCACCAGGGAAGCCCTATTCTTGAAGTCTTACTTTTCATGGCATCGCACGTAAATCAACTAGCCATGCTAATGGAGAAGGCAGATGGCACAAATGGCAAGTAAAGCGACTGGCAAAATTAGCAGTAATCCAAGTCAGGGAGATTCAAATTCTAGTCTGAAGTTTGTTTGTTTGAATACATGCAAATTTTAACATTATTAGTTTGACTTTCTCATTTGTTTAATCAGTGGTGTCTGAAAGGAATGATACGACTTTCCTAAGTCATTATTTAAGCCTTAAAGGAATGTATTACATGCCTTTTTGTATTTGGACAATGCTTTTTTTAATCATTATTTCTTACTCCAGATCTGTCATTTAAATATGGCTAGATATGGAGAGTTCCTTAAAATACATGATATATCTAGCTCCTCACTTATATGATTGCCATGTAGGTAATTTATAGTTAAATTATGAAGTACTTTTTAAAAAAAATGAAAACTGTGAACTGAAATAATTATATAATATTTCCTATTAAAGTATTCATATTTGAAAAAAAATGACAAGTAAAGCAGAAGGCTCAATGAGTCCCAATCATTTTCAAACATCAGGCAATTGATTCATTCATTAAACTGAGCACTACCTAAGTGTGAGAAATATAGTTCACAGTGGTGAGCAAGAAAGTTCCCGCCTCATAGTGCTTATATCCTTAGAGGTGAAACAGATATCAAGCATACAAATAAACAAGCATATATTATAATGTTAGGTAATAACTGATCATGCAGTGAAGAAAAATAAGGCTGAGACAAAGAATAAAGAGAACATTCATTTTGGTGATCAGGGATGGCCTTTCTGAAATAACCACTGAGCAATGCCTACAAGATCACACGGCAGTAAAACTCATAATGCAAATACACAGGAATTAAGACTGAAAAATTTTCTTGTAAATTAAGAAGATCATGGTCTACCTATTGCTTTCTCTATAAAACACTTTATAGCATTTGGTTTTAAATGGCTTTTACTATTTTCTCTCCTTGGAAAACTTTAAGTTCTCAAATTTAAGACACTAGCTTTAAGAGTTAATCCTCTAACTCCAGGGGAAAGAAATCTTTATAACTTTAACGTAGCTTTCTAATACCTAACATCAGACAACTGCACATGGACAGTGCCTTACTCTTTTTTTCAGAAAGCATTTTTTTTACATCTTTATTGGAGTATAATTGCTTAACAATGGTGTGTTAGTTTCTGCTTTATAACAAAATGAATCAGTTATACATATACATATGTTCCCATATCCCCTCCCTCTTGCGTCTCCCTCCCACCCTCCCTATCCCACCCCTCCAGGCGGTCACAAAGCACCAAGCTGATCTCCCTGTGCTATGCGGCTGCTTCCCACTAGCTATCTACCTTACATTTGGTAGTGTATATATGTCCATGCCTCTCTTTCGCTTTGTCACATGCCTCTTTTTCGCCTTCCCCCTCCCCATATCCTCAAGTCCATTCTCTAGTAGGTCTGTGTCTTTATTCCTGTCTTATCCCTAGGTTCTTCATGACATTTTTTCTTCTTAAATTCCATATATATGTGTTAGCATACGGTACTTGTCTTTCTCTTTCTGACTTACTTCACTCTGTATGACAGACTCTAGGTCTATCCACCTCATTACAAATAGCTCAATTTCGTTTCTTTTTATGGATGAGTAATATTCCACTGAATATATGTGCCACATCTTCTTTACCCATTCATCCGATGATGGACACTTAGGTTGTTTCCATCTCCGGGCTATTGTAAATAGGACTGCTATGAACATTTTGGTACATGACTCTTTTTGAATTATGGTTTTCTCAGGGTATATGCCCAGTAGTGGGATTGCTGGGTCATATGGTAATTCCATTTGTAGTTTTTTAAGGAACCTCCATACTGTTCTCCATAGTGGTTGTACCAATTCACATTCCCACCAGCAGTGCAAGAGTATTCCCTTTTTTCCACACCCTCTCCAGCATTTATTGTTTCTAGATTTTTTCATGATGGCCATTCTGACTGGTGTGAGATGATATCTCATTGTAGTTTTGATTTGCATTTCTCTAATGATTAAAGATGTTGAGCATTCTTTCATGTGTTTGTTGGCCGTCTGTATATCTTCTGTGGAGAAATGTCTATTTAGGTCTTCTGCCCTCAGAAAGCATTCTTATGAAACAGCTCAATGTATAAGAATGGGCTCTAGGGTCAGAATATCTAGTTCAAATTCAGGTTCCTCCTTTTATTTGCTCTGTGTCTTTGGACAAATTATTTAACCTGCCTCCCTCGTTTCCACCAAATACTATCTATCTCATAAGGTTGCAGAGAGGATAAATATGATACTGTACATAAAGTATTTACAAAGCCTTACAACAAATAAGCACTCTAATGTTAGCTATCACTTATGTAGCAACTACTAAGATAATATAAGCAAGGCAAATGAGTTTCCTGCAAGTAAATCCACACACACAGTAAGTGGTATTAACTAGCAAAGCCAAATTCAAACCCAAGTTCTTCAGACTCCCTAGCACCCACACTCTTTCCACTTACACCACACATTATATAATTAAAGAACGGAGCAATAAGAAACTTGCACAAACCTCAGAATTAATAAGGTCTAAGACCTGTAGGTCTCCTAACTAGTGACTTCCAGACCAGACTGCTCCCTTGGCAACTTAAATGACTCATATGTAAGAATAAATAATGATCATCCCACATTTTCCAGTGAGAATGTAGCATAACACCAGGTCTCTTGACAGACAATGTAATTACTAAAAATCATATAAGTTCTGATAACTAATTGCAGACGTCACTCAGAAACAAAAATAAAGAAATGTGGATAAAATGACATTCTCCTCTAGTAATGGCAGGCAGCTAGGATCCTATGGCCCCCATGAAAACTATTCAATATGGAAGCTATCTTAAAGGGCCTCTCGCTGGATTAAATGACATTTCTCCCCTTGGTTAAAAATACATGGGCTAGTGTCTACAGAAAGCTAAATGCTTCTGGCTAGCAACCTACTCACCTATACATTTGCTTATTTCTATAAATCGCTTAAATGACAGAATAAAGACAAAGCTGTTATTTCTACGAAAAATAAGTTAAATCCTTTGGAAGGCCTTGATAAGGATTGGGAAAATCTAGAATGATTTTGGAGTTCAAATGTTTCATTACACTAAAAAAAAGCAATACTAGAAATTACAGACAATGCTTTTAAGGAATGATGTATAGAAAAAAGATCAGGAGACCCCCTACTCAAAGACAAGAGATTGATCCAAATAAAAAGAGAGGCAAATAAAAGTAAATGCTTAAAATTAAAACAAAGTGCACAGATACCTCGAGTTCTTGCTTTAACCAACTTTTTAAATTACCTAACTAATGGTCCTAATCACGTGGGACAGGTAAGACGGTCTCCGCCACATTCAAACATCACTCCCTCCACCAAGGGGTTCCCAAAGGTTCCCTGCCATTTTTCTTCTGCTCTCTGACTGCTCCTAGGAAAGGAGCAAACTGAAAACTACATGTGTCCAAAAATGAGGTATGCATCACAGTAAAAAAAAAAACAAAAAAAAAAACTGCAGGATAAAGATTTTAATTCACTTGTAATGAACACATCTTTAATAAATCTTTATTGAGCGCCTGTTATGTGCCAAGCACTGTCCTAAACCCTTAGAATCCATCAATAAACAAAAGGAGACAAAAAGCCCTGTCCTCATAGAGGTTACATTATGGCGTACCTCTGGGGCAGAGAGAAGAGATAATAAACACGATCAACAAGGGAATTATATAGTTTGTTGAAAGGTAACAATTGCTATGTAAAACAGAACAGGGTACAGAGATCATAAGTAGGGAAGTGCAGCTTTAAATAGAAGGCAGATCGTTTTGAAAAACATTTCAAGAGCAAAGATTTGAAGGAGACAAGGCAATCAGTCATGTAGATACCTTACAGAAAAAATGATTGAAGGAGGGGTAACAGCCAGTGTAAAGGCTCTAAGAAAGCTGAAATAAGCAAGAGGCAGAGTAGTAGCTAACTTGGGAGAGGTAAGGGAGGATGGGGAGAGTAGGAGTATCCAGATTCTGTAAGACCTTGTAGACCATAAGTACTTCGGATTTTACTCTGCATATGGGAAGTCACTGCAGGGTTTTGAGGAAAGAAGTGGTATGATCTGGTTGCTCTGTTGAAAAAGACTGTAGAGAGCTAGGATAGAAGCAGAGAGACCCATTAGGAGGTTAACTGCAGAAATCTAGGCAAGAGAGAGAAGATTGGTTTGGACTAGCCTAATGAGCAATGGAGGTGGTAAGAAGTGATTTGATTCTGGATATATTTTCAAGGTAAGATTGAGCCACGAATGCCAAGTATGAATGAGATAAGTCAGGGATGACTCCATTTTTCTTTTCACCTGAATACTGGATAGAGCTGCCATCTAATAAGGTGGATTAGCCTGCACCTACGGCAGGTTTAAAAAGGAACATGGAATTTTAGTTTGAGTTTACTACTTCACATCCAAACAGCAATTCAGAACAGGTTGTACAGAATACAGTAGGTAAGTCTGGGCTGAAGATATAAAAATGGAAGCCATCAGCATATAGGTATTTAAAGCCATGACACTGGATGAGATCACCAGAGGAGTATAAAAAGAAAAGTGAAGCAAGGATTGAGCACTTCAAGAATGAGAACGAATCATAAATACAGAATGAGCAGAGCAATTAGTGAGAAGAGAACTCCAAAAAGCAATGTCCTGGAAGGAGGGGAGTATAAACAATTCATTTAAGTTCCACTTACTGTACAAATCACTTTGCGGAAACTAGACTTGAGGTTATTAGTTCTTAATCAGCCTGTAGTAGTTAAGGTGATAGGTGAAATACTAAAGCACAACTTCTTTAAAAGGAAGTCACTTCTTACACATTTCCTAGGAATATTAGATTTCCTACTGGGGTCATTACTAAAACTATTCTTAGTACTAAAAGTATACTATTTTGCCTATTTTATCTTTTTAAAATAAAACCAATTAAAACGTATATCATTTTAAAAATTAATTTTAAAAGCCTAAATAACACTGCAATCAAACTCAAAGACCCAAAAAAACATTTAAACACCAATTCAACACCCTGCCATGCAAACAGTTATAAACTGTCATTATTTTTCTCTTTCTAGAGCTCAGATACAGAAGGTTAAGTTAAATCAAACTCCTTAGTTATTGTACTAAAGGTTTTTCCTCTTTCTGTTTAATTTTGTTTATAGAAAAAAATAGCTTACATTCTTATCTAAACCAATGTTTAACCTGTGCTTTGTACGTAAACTACATTTTTAAGATGAGAACACCCAAAGTCATGTTCACAAAAACTGAAAGAGGAAGCAATGAAACTCAACTTTATTTATGCATAAAAGTGATCATTTCTAAAGAAACAATTACTTGCTTCTAGCCTCTAAGTATTCTCTGGATTTCCCTTCAAAATAACTAAAAACATAAACAGTACACAGAAAAAGCAGCTTATAAGATGTTATCCTCAAACGTTCGAATGTTCTTGAAAAGCATAGTCTCTCTTCATTTCCTTTTTACACATTAGGTCAGATTCCTAAGAAACCCATACCATTACGTTTATTAACAACTTAAATTTTTTACAAAGTATTGTGAGATCTTTTAGATTAAAACTTTCTTTGCTATAAAAAATTATAATAAGTATGCAATTAAAAATACACCTTCCATACATTTCAAGTAAAATTCAGGATAAGTTACCAACAGTATCAATCTTAACACAAGTCCTTTAAAGTTAAGCCTCAAAAAGCCTTCACTTCTCAGGCCCTTTATAAAAGTCATACTGACTGCCCTTTAACATCTAATTATTAAAATGTTCTCCCCACTAAAAGCAGGTTAAAGCCTACAAACTGGAAGGAGGCTTGGAGTGAGAGACAGATGAAAACACTTGCATCAAGCAGAAGAGACTATGATATTAAAGGAGAATACAGAAAAAACTAAACTGGAAACAAATTCATAAATTAATGGCTCTTCATAATGTTGACCCTGAGCCATCAAGAAAGGGTTATATAATACTCAATATCCTTTATAATTGTAAAGTGTTTAATATTTTTAAGAAAAAAATTCATCAGGCTTTGTTATATTTTAAGTTTCAGATGAATTTTACAAAAGTAAATAGAACACTTCACTCTCTAAGTGCACCTGATAGAGCTGATTACACTGCTAAGGCTGAAAAATTAAAGAGACATTTCTAACTCAATGTTGGGGGGAGGGGAAGGGGGTGAATTAATGATTTTTCCTTAGAATCTACAAACAATAAACCCAGTTATTTCTTGTTAGATCCCTGAACAAGAGGATGTGGGGAGTCGGGGGCGGGGCGGGGGCTTGTTTATCAGAGAACACATTAAATATGAAAGTATTTATAGCAAGGTATGTCTACCCACAACACAGAGCAACTCCAGAATACTACAGTGTTATTCTTGGGACAATCATAACAGTCTCATCAGCAACTACTTTAGCCAGACTGGAGACAGTGATGCCATTCACCTGCTAGGTGAGGTAAGAAGTGCAACCTAATTAACCAAGAATTCAAACTTTAAGACAATTCCGAGTGCTTAGTTCACCCCAAGGTGTGTATCTTTAGCAGGCTACGGGTGTCTAAATTTCTCAAGGGTTTCCACAAAGCGTCTCAAAAAAAAGCACAACTTTGAACAGTTAACTTCAACTGCAGCTTTTTAAGCAGTGCTTATTCAGATACCTGCTAAGGAATCCTTTTCTGGAATAGGCGCAACCATGAATTTAGATTCCTGCTTCCTCCCACAAGGAAGAGCTAAGATTAAACAGCCCGCTCTTGAACCTAATCAGGCTGCAGCTGGCCGAGGTTAGGATGCCGCTCCCCGCGTCTGGGGATGCCGGTCTCTGGTACACATGCTACCTCACGACCGACGCGCGGTGCTGCACATGCCACACCAGTTGTCGGATTACCGTACGACCTTTCTAAGCTGCCGGTTGGGTTTTCTGCCGAGGTCCCCAACGCCAAAAATCTCATTGTTGGAAACTGAAGGGGGGAGGGGGAATCAGTAAGGAAGACACACCCCTCAGGGAGAGGAAGGATAACTTCCCCCGTCTCGAGAGCGGTCCACAGATTTTTCCAAACTCTGCCCTCACGCTGCTTTCCCACGCCCAAGCGCCCCTCTCTAGGACCCGGGGGCGAGCACAGGGCGGCGGGAGGGGGCACTGGAAGGGCCGAACGCCGCTTCACCTAGTACCCCGAGAGCGGCGAGGGCTGGAATTCCAGCATGGCGTAAGCGTGGCCCAGCTCCCGCCCAGGGAGGCCTCCGGGGACGCGCTCCCTCTGTCCACCGGCCGAGGAGGCGGTAATCCGCCTTCCTTCCCGGGGGCCCTCACGCCCAACTAAAAATAGGTGTCTCGGTCACCCCAGGGCCCTCTCCGGCCGACCTCGCCCTCCGGAGACGTCCTCGGACGAGACGCCGCGGCGGAACCGGGGTCGGGCCCGCGGCGGCCCGGCGAGGCCGAGAGGCCGCTCGTAGCCCGCCCGCCTCGGTGGCCCGGCCCAAGCAGGAGCCCGGCGGCGGCGACCCGACGCTCGAGGCCTACCCGGCGGGGGCGGCGGCAGGCAGTGTCCCGGCCCCACGGCCGCACCCCCCACCGCCCGACGCGGCCCTCCCGTCTGCCTGGGACCCCCGGCCGGCGCAACCCTCCCCTCTCCGCGGTCCCCGCGGCCGGAGCCCGGACCCGGCGCGGCCCGCTCTCCCTTACCTTGCGCGGCCGGGGAAGGATACCGGAAAGACGCGGCGGCGCCAGCAGTACAGCCCGGGCCGCCTGCTCCGAGTGGCCGCCGCCGCAGTAGCTCAGGTACCGTCGCGCCGCCCGGCAGGAAACGCGCGGTTTGGGGCGGGGCGGCCCCGGCACGTCCCGGCGTCTGGGCCGGCAGTGCCCGGAGACCGGCCCCTTAAAGGGACAGGCGTCGCCGCCTCGGCCCCCGCGCGCTCTCCTGCGCGCTCGGGTAAGTCCCATCGTCCGGCGAGCTCGGGATTTCGGGGCTTTCCTCCCGAGATAACGTCGCGCAGCTAGGTGGAAGGTGAAAGCTCTGGGGCTCGAGGCGCAGCGGAGTTCCCTTCGTGCGGGAGCCCTGTTCTCTCTGTCTCTCTCTCTCCTTCCCCCAAAGCTGGTTTCGTCTTGCTTGGCCCTCCAACCTGGCCCCTGAGGCTGGATTTTTTTTTTTTCTCTTCTTTATGATTTTCCTTTTTCGAATTTTTGAATTTTATTTTATTTATTTTTTTATACAGCAGGTTCTTATTAGTTATCCATTTTATACATATTAGTGTATATATGGATTTTTTTAAAAAAACCTTAAGCAAATGGTACTCGATTTCACCCAGCCCTCCCAGATTCCTCCCCAGAAATCACTAGAAAACGAAATCATCCGTTCCTCTGTCTCCAGAGTTTCTCTCTGAATTCTCTTTCGGGCAGCCCTGGAGCCAAAGAGAGAGAGAAATTTTAAACGGACCCGAATAAATTGTGTGCAAATATTGTGAAGCTGTTGTGTCTGCCAGCCGATGGCCATTCATTAAGCCCGGGTAAATAACTGTAAGCTGCAGAGGAAAGGAAAGGTTGGCCAGAATCCCTGCTTATTAGTTTGCTCTTTGCTAAAAGAATGATAGCTATCTTCCTGGTCCACTGGCAAACGAGATGTGTTTATTACTTACTGCTTATCAATCTCTCGCAGAATGCTAGGCATTGTCCAGAACATATACAAAACACCTACAGGCTCTCCTCAAATGTTATGAGAGCTCAAAATAATTCAAAACCTTTTAGAGGGTAGATAGAGACATAAAATTAGGACTCATCACTAACACCTCCCGCTACATACTGACAAAAGGGAACAAGACCAATTTTTAAGTATTGAACGTCAGAACAGTTCCTACACCACCAGGGTCACCTTTATATGGGCTGGCTAAAAATGTACTGTACATCTGTATTCTAATTATTTTTTGTCAGAGCTTTCTAGAGCACCTCCAAAGTACACATGAAAACTGAACAGTATGTGGTAGCCTGAGATGTTGAGAATTCTGCCAGTCTTCAGCCACTGTGTTCTCCAATGATGCATTCTGTCTTATTTTAACTCCAGAAGCGCCACCCTCTTTTTTCTTTCTCAGTAGGGTTACTCAGCAGCTCAGCGGTTCCAGTGCCCTCAAAGCAATCTATCTCTAAACCTCTGACTGTCTCCTGAGCCTGTGATAAAGGATCCAGCTTCACTGAAGAGGGTAGCCATTAGTCTCTTAATACAAAGAGGGGAAATGTATCATTCCTATAAAGGACTCTTGATTAGCCTACAAACAACCATCTAATTTCCTCTGGTTGGTACTAAAGCAGATTTTAGGTTAGAATTTTAAAATTCTATCATTTTTATGATTTCAGTAAAACCTCAGTGTCATTTTAGAAACAGTAATTTTTAGGTACATTTGTACATAAGACAAGAAGTGGATGGAACTTAGGGACATGTTTACCCTAAATATACCACTTCTTATGGTCAGGGATCACTTATTTTTGTGTTCCATAGTTTGAAGCAAAAAAAGCATAAATGGGGCTTCCCTGGTGGC
The DNA here is from genome assembly GCF_025265405.1 of Mesoplodon densirostris. Classification (NCBI taxonomy): domain Eukaryota; kingdom Metazoa; phylum Chordata; class Mammalia; order Artiodactyla; family Ziphiidae; genus Mesoplodon; species Mesoplodon densirostris. The sequence goes on from NC_082664.1 coordinate 47,075,192, forward strand.
GCAGTGGTTGAGAGTCCGCCTGCCGATGCAGGGGACACGGGTTCGTGCCCCGGTCTGGGAAGATCCCACATGCCGTGGAGCGGCCAGGCCCGTGAGCCATGGCTGCTGAGCCTGCGCGTCCGGAACCTGTGCTCCACAACGGGGGAGGCCACAACAGTGAGAGGCCCGCGTACCGCAAAAAAAAAAAAAAAAAAAAAAAAAAAAAGCATAAATGTGTCAGCTATTTCAACTTCTCTGAGTGATTGAACTTTGACTTTGAAAGGGAAGTGCCTGGATACTTCATTCTTCAGTATAAGCTTCATATTTATTCACGTAAAAACAAAGACTTACTAGAACTGTTATGCATGATAAGCCCTGTTAGGAATTAAGACCTGCCCTCTAAGTTTTGAAGTATAGTATAATATAATATCATTAACTATAATTAACAGATATAATTAACCTAAGATATAATTAACCTTGGTTGCTGCTTACTACTCTCTGTTACTGAAGCAGCAACTAACTTGCTAAAAAAGATTAGCACTCCCAACATCTGAGGTATCTCTAGTGGTTAACAACTAAGAAATTAAATTTTATTGAAAATGATAAAGTGTAACACTATTACCTGAAGAGTATTCCCTTCTTGCTAGCTCTCTCTTTCTCAAGTGCAATTTACTGGCGATTGCCTTCTGACTTTTAGCGTGTAATAACTCTTTTTTCTAATTTTGGAAAAGTTTTAAAGACACACAGTACCTATCTCTCTAGCAGATAGAGAGAAAGCAGGCTATTCCTGTTTTTTCCAGGGAAGATTTCCCAGAAGTGGTGAGTTCCGTAGAGATTTGAGTAATATATGAGTAACATATTACACATCCTACTGCACCATTTCAGGGATGGCAGAGATGAAAGTATAATAGAAGCATTTCACAGAACTAAAAGAAAAAGGAAGATTCCAGGTCCACCTTTTCCACCCAAATAATGGAGTGAGGAAGTTTATACAAACATCTGCAACTGGAGATCTAGATGTAATCAGCTATTCTAACAAAATATCTGGCACATAACTGTGCTTATGAGAGGTCTGCATTGTTCCTGTTGACATGTAATCTCTTCAAACATATGGCATTCAAATGCTTTCATAACAGACTAAAGGTGACCATAAATCATTTGCCACTCTTTACATGGACAGGTGGGATCTGTGCCCCTCCTTTTGATTCTGGGAAGGCTCTGTGACTGACGTGACTAATAGGATATGCCAGAAGTAATACTGTGCCAATTTCTGGGCCCAGACTGTAAGAGACAGGCAATTTCACTTCCTGTCTCTTGGAACCATTGATCTTAGAGCCCTAAGCTGCCATGTGAGAAGTCCAGCTACCTTGCTGGAGAGACCATGTGGAGAGGCCTTGAGACTACATGGGGAGGAAGAGAGAACCAGCTGGGCCCAGCCTTCCAACTGTCCCCACCAAGGTGCCAGACATATGAATGAAGGCTTCTGGAGCCCCAGACCACCCATGCCACAAGCTAAATACGACTAAGTGATGCCAGTCAGTACTACACAGAGCAGAAGAACCACTCAGCCAAGCCCTACTTGAATTTCTGACTCCATATAATTTTTATGATTTTTGGATGGTGTGTTATGCAGTAATAGATAAGCAGCACATCTTTCTTACACTTCTAAATAGCTGCAAGAAATCTTAGTCTTATTTAAGCAGAAGGGAGTTTCCACTTTGCCCATACAATCCCAAGACATCACTGGGGACTTTCAAGGGAAATTTGGGCAGGAATAAGTAGGGAGGTAAAACTACTTTGTAGCATAATTTAACATTATTGAAGGCACCTTCGTGTCTTCTATCTTCAAAGGCTGCCAGTGATTGGAAACTGGTGGATTAAACGAGGAAAGAGGAGCCAGTATTTCTTCCGCATATGCATGGTGCAGGTGTTTAACGTAATTAGCACACACGATTGTCCACACAACCCCATAGGACTAGGCTTACACTGAATAACTAACTACCTCAAGAGCACAGAGCTCAAAAACCAGCACCAGGGGCTTCCCTGGTGGCGCAGTGGTTGCGAGTCCCCCTGCCGATGCGGGGGACACGGGTTTGTGCCCTGGTCCGGGAAGATCCCACATGCCGCGGAGCGGCTGGGCCCGTGAGCCATGGCCGCTGAGCCTGCGCGTCCGGAGCCTGTGCTCCGCAACGGGAGAGGCCACAACAGTGAGAGGCCCGCGTACCACACACACACACACACACACACACACACACAAATCAGCACCTGAACCCATATCTATTTGATTCCAATTCCCATGCATGTGCCACTGCAACATGTTGACTCCCAAAGTATAAACTTTTAGGTACACAAACAAAATGTGAGTTTTCATTTATGTATAGGATTCTCTTACTTATGATATCTTTTTTGTCATTAGCATAAACAATGAGCAGATAGATAACACTAAATTAAATCAACAATATTAAATTGGCTGCCAGCCAGCATCATGTAAACTCTTCTAACCAAAATAATACAGTATTGAAACATGTACATTTTGTCCAAATACACCTAGCAATTGGAAGAAACAATCTTTAAAGTCTCTTTGATTCTTTTTTTTTTTTTTTTGGCCTTGCCTGTGGCATGTGGGATCTTAGTTCCCCCAACCAGGGATCAAACCAGGGATCTTCACAGCACTCTTGAATAGTGGATACTACGCTTTTACTAATAAGAGATCTAAATAATGTGGAGGGTAAAAGAAGATTAACTTGTAGTCCTTATGTGAGAAGTTTTATTTGTTTAGTAAGTTAGATCAGTTGATTAGTATTAGCTATTCAGTGAGGCCTAAATAAAAAATGTGGTCAACATACTGCTGCTGCTTAGTGTCACATAAAGAAAAGAAAAAAGAGTGACTCTCTTTCACCACTGCTGCCCATACAAGCTTCACCCTAACCAGGCAAGTTGCAGGGATGAATCTTGGCCTGAGGAATCAGGCAAGAGAACATGGATATTTCAGTATAACTGTCACCACTCCTGCCCAAATAATGTTTAAGAGTATGACCTGGTGAGGGCAGGTCAGTAGCAACAAATCGAACAAAGTCAGCAATATTTGCAACATATACAGCAGCATGTTAGGTGTTTAAATATAAAACATGCATTTAGAAGTGTGTGTCCTGCAGAATGGTGCCTGCTTTTTAAACCACACTTCTGGGAATTCCCTGGTGGTCTATGGTTGGGACTATGCTCTTTCACTGCTGGGGGCATGGGTTCAATCCACTGATCATGGAACTAAGATCCTGAAAGCCGCATGGCATGGCCAAAAAGACAAAAAAAAACCACAGTTCTATTTGCTTGTTCATATTCAGCTCCTCATGATAACTCTTAGATTCCCAGCCAGTCCTTGCCCAGTGTTTTTCCTCCCTGTTGTATGACAACCCTGTAATTAACCTTTCTCAGGCTTAGTTCCATTTATTTCTGACCACATCTCCAATTTACCAACTTCCTTTGATCCAGGTCAACAATTTTTAAAAGCTACCTTTTGGTACTTCCATATATTGTTTTGGAAGTCTTGTATTTATGAGAGAAGGTAAACAGACTGCAATCTCTATTACAAATCATCATTCTGTGAAGGCTGTAGAATAATTCTTCTGGATGCTGACTCTCATGACACAGACCTCTGGATGTCAGCCCTCTGAGCCTCCTCAGGGACTGCAGTCCATCAACAATGCCCTTTCTGTCTGAATCTTCAACCTTTCCCTCTTCATCAGCCATTCCTGCATTCAGGGATCTCTCCACTTAAATGAGGGGGAAAATATTCAAACTCCAGGCCCCCCCATCTACCCCATCTCCTACAAAGCCAGGTTTTTGATTGATTCTTGGATTGGTTAAGATGCAACTTACTTGACTATATTCTCACTACCCATTCACTCTGCCTTATACTCCGGTAACCTGCTTCTGCACCCACAACTGGATTCTGAAACACTTCTCATTGAAGTCACCAATGATTTCCCTGCTGCTAACTCCTCTCTGTCACATGACACCACTGATTACTTCTTGAAAGGCTTCTCTTTCCTTGACCTCAGTGACCTCACAAACATGGCTCTTCTCTCTCTTTTCCTTCTATGTAGGTTGAAGCTCCTCAGTCCCTTTTTGAATTTGTCTTCTCTATCTCTTTTGTGTTGATGTCCCTCAGGTTTCCAGCCTTGTCCCTCTATTGTCTCACTCTGCAGTCCCTCTCTGGTCTTATATTACAATCTATATTCCCAAGCAAAGACCGGTGTCTGCATTTTGCAAGCCCTACCATTAAGGAAAAGGCATCTGTATTAGTCTGAATTCTTCAGAGAAATAGAACCAATTTTTTATATATGCACAAGATTGTGGAGGCTGAGAAATCCAAAATCTTGAAGGTGGGCAAGGCAGGCTGGAGACCCAGGGAAGAAAGAGTGTTGCAGTTCAAGTCCCAAGGCAGTCTGCTGGCAGAATTCCATCTTCTTCTAGAAGGTCAGGTTTTGTCTTTTAAGGCCTTCAACTGATGGAATGAGGCTCACCCACATTATGGAGAATAATCTGCTTTACCCTAAGTCAGCCAATTAAAATGTTCATGTCATCCAAAAAAAAAATCTTTCACAGAAACATCTGGAATAATGTTTGACCAAATATCTGGGTACTGTGGCCTAATTAGTTGACACATAAAATTAACCATCATGGTATCTTTGGATTCTGTAGGCAACACATACTACATTTGGGTCTGCTACTCTAACTCATTTTCTGGGAAACCTGTTAGGCTATGAATTTTGGGCCCAGATCAAGAAAGAACTCTAGCAGGTCTAAGACTCATGTGCCCTATGGTCAATTGAGACTTGTGGCCAGCAGATCCAACACTGAAAATGAGAATACAATGTAAAGACACTGGCAAGTCTCAATAGCAGAAGCATAGTGCAGACTTTTAGTTTTTGGGGTATGCTGGCCATTGTCCTCTAATTAAGATCAAGTACTTGACCATGGAACACCAACTGTCCAGGTGACCTGAGCTGCCTATTATGAACTGGGTGTAATCTAACCCATCAACCCATAAATTTGGGAGTGGGAAAAGATGTTCATCATCAAAAAGATATGGTTTATGCAAGATCTAGGTTAAACAGGTTCATAATTCATTTGTGCCTTCAGAGAAGGCACAAATGAGCTACGAACAAGTGGTTAAGACTGCCACACCATCTACTCTAGTACCGCCTGTCCTTCATTCACACCTATGGTCTCATAAGAAATTCCACCTGGGACTTCCCTGGTGGTCCAGTGGCTAAGACTTCACGTTCCCAATGCAGGGGACGCGGGTTCAATCCCTGGTCAGGGAACTAGATCCCGCATGCCGCAACTAAGACCCGGTGCAGCCAAATAAATAAATAAATATTTTTTAAAGTATATTTAAAAAAAAAAGAAATTCCACCCGATCAAGGAAGGAAAAACATTGATCCTGGTTTAGAGATGCAACTATACAACATGTGGGTACTAGATGAAAATAAACTGCTACAGAATCACAACCCTGTTCAGGGGTGGCCCTGGAGAACTAGGGGGAGGATAAATTTTCCCAAAGGGAAGAAAGTCAAGCCATACATCTGGTATGCACTTTTCCTGGAAGGAGAGATGCCCATATATTTATGTCTATAAAAATTCATAGGTTGAGAAAAAAAAATTCATAGGTTGGAGGTCAGGGACTTGGTACAAGATTAGAGAACTGTTAACAAGGAGGTTTGGGGAAGAGGCATGTGTATATGCCCACTTAATAGTGGACATAGAATGTAAGGATAGGACTTCCCTGGTGGCATAGTGGTTAAGAATCCACCTGCCAATGCAGGGGACACGAGTTCCAGCCCTGGTCCAGGAAGATACCGCAAGCTGCAGAACAACTAAGCCGGTGCGCCACAAATACTAAGCCTGCACTCTAGAGCCTTCAAGCCACAACTACTGAGCCCGCGTGCTATAACTGCTGAAGCCCGCGCGCCTAGAGCCCATGCTCCTCCACAAGAGAAGCCACCACAATAAGAATCCCACACACCGCAGTGAAGAGTACCCCCAGCTCGCCACAACTAGAGAAAGCCCGTGTGCAGCAACGAAGACCCAGCACAAACAAAAATTAATTAATTGGGAAAAATAGACCACTGCCAAGATTTTTTTTTAATGTAAGGATATTTCTTTCCTGTAGGAATGCTTATCTAGGGCAAAAGATTGCAGTTCTCTACAATCAGGTAGGCAAGATGGGCCACTATAGGTAAACCAACCTCTTTCCTCAGCCAACCTGCAATTTGTTCAATGAATTCATAAGTAAAGTGGTCATAGTTGCAGAGATGGAGGTTCTGCAGGGGTTCAAGCACATGGACTTCTTCTCACCAAGATTAATCTACCTACCGCTACTGCTAAGTGCCCAGCCTACTAATAGCAGATACCTACACAGAACCCTAGTATAGCAACATACCCTGGGGGGGACAGCAGCCATCAGATGGCAGGTTGATTTTATTAAACACTTTCCATCATGAAGGGATTAGTGATTGGTCCCCCCAGAAATAGACACTCCTTCTAGATATGGACTTGCTTTCCCTGCATGCAAAGCTTCTGCCATCACCACCATCTGTGTACTTACTGAATGCCTATTCACTGTCACAGAATCCCACACAACACTGTTCTGACAAAGAAACTCATTTCACAGGAAAAAAAAAAAGTGAGGCAAAAGATTCACTAGAAGAGCTGACATTATAGAATGGTTGGAATGGCTGTCAAAGACCCAGTTTTGGTGACAAATGAGAGACAGAAACAATGCCTTGCAACATTAGGGTGCTCTTCTACAAGATGCAATATGTATCTTGCATCTCTTTTTTTTACCCCACAGACAGAGTATATAGGTACAGAAACCAAGGGTAAGAAGTAAGAATGGCTCTTCTCATTATTCTACTTAATCATCTGCTTCCAAAAATTTTGCTTCTGATCTCTGCAGATTTTTTATTTTTATTTTTTGGCCACACCAAGAGGCATGTGGGATCTTAGTTCCCCGAACAGGGATCGAACCCGTGCCCCCTGCATTGGAAGTGTGGAGTCTTAACCACTGGACTGCCAGGGAAGTCCCTCTGCAGCTTTAAAAGTTCTTAATTCCCAAGGGAAGAAGGCTTCTACGAGGAGACACAACATGGTTCTATTTGAACTGAAAGTTGAGGCTTCCAACTGGCTGTTTTGTGTTTCTCAAACCACTGAACAAGAAGAGGGATATACTCTACTGATTGGGGTGGTGGATCTGTACTACCAATGGGATCTGACTTCTGCTTGGTTCTCTCATAACTGGGGTGACCCACTTGTATCAGTTTGCCTGAGATTTTCCCAGTTTTATCATTCAAAGTCTCACATCCCAGGAAATCCCCCAGTCCCAGGAAATCTGGGACAGCTGGTCACCCAAGTTCCCTGAGACATTAAAGGAATTCAACAAATTTGCTTTAGAGTGGATCTTGTTTATGTCAGGCTCAACCCATCTTCTCTACCCTCCCAAAATATATTCCTGATGACATCCAAACTTATTTTGCATCCCAGGGAGAAACATTTGACAATGACATTGGCTTGCCCCTTCATTCGCTCACCTCTCTTCACAAAAATCCTCTTCAGTGGTTTACATGCCTTTGGGAACAGTTAGGCTTTCTTGGCAAGTCGAAGGGAAAACTTTGACTGTCATGCTCTTTACTCATATTTTTCCAGGACATGAATGAAGTACTCTGATGTTTATCCTTTCTTGTGAATTCTCATTAATCTAATTTTTCCAGCACCATGAAAAATTTATGTTAGATCTGCAAGAGATGTTATAAATCATCTAATCCAACCCAAATATTTCATATTTATTTGCAATGCTCTGTTATTTAAACTTCATTATTTTTGTTTTAGATTATGATTTGTCATGCTCACCAAGCATTCATTTCCTTAACTGACCAAAAATTATACTTACACATTTAATCCAGTGAGTAATTTATTTTTTTGCTTGTATGATTGTGAGCCCTGACTTTCATAGAAAAAGCTCAGTGTTCTTTAGTATCTCATCAGAAATCACTGTTCAATGAGGGTTTGTTGGTGAGAGATCCTGGTCTTCTAAGTATTGAACATCGCTCTCATTTTCTATTGTGTCTGGGTAATGACATCAGTGATTGTTAAAAGATCTGTTTGCAGATGGACTAGGCTTACAGCACCAATCACTGAGTAGAACTCAAGATTAAGAGTTATTTTATTTCAGGTCAGAAACAACTGAAGTAAAACAATACTCTCCCACAAAACCTCCATTGGTACTACTCTCAACCAAATAATGGGGTAAATAGATCACTAGTCTTGTTTTATGTTCTTATGAATCAGTTCTTCTAATTTTTCAAGGACATAAATAAAGAAGAACAGAATTTGCAGAAACAGTGAACTGTGAATTTAAATACTAACCAAGAAATATTCATCATGCTTAGAAATTCATGCCCGGGTTTATCAGAGTCCACCTCCTGTGAAATTCCCAGGAGAGAAAGGAGATGTCTACTGTCAGCTAAAGGCCAATGAAAGAGATTTGTTTTTGCCACTCTTTTCCTTCTTTGACTTTAAATTTTATTTTTCTATAACTGTATTTTCTTCTACTGAGTGCATCGGGACTATTATGAGAGATCTGAATTCCCGTTGGTTCAGGAGATTGAAAAGAAACCAAATTACAGGAGCATAAAGATCAATAGCAAAAAAACTCCTTTCAGCTTCTAGCCTGACAATAGAGGATATAATGTCAAGATTAGTGAAAACTCAGATCCAAGCACTGATATTCCACTGAAAATTTCAATGAATACCTTTGTCAAAAGTTATTTAGTATTGAGAGATAGAAATAACATATCTCTGAAAAGGAAAAAAAATGTTTTGATTGAAAGAAGTACAAATCAACAGCTGAAGCATTACACAAAGCATCATCAGGTTTGAACATTCCTAAACTTTTTTCCAATTTCTTTTCATAAATCGTGTAGTTAATCTTGTCCCATCAGTTGTAGGAATCTATTGTAGGTGACAATTTTCACATGGTTTCAGAAGAGAAATCAAATCTAGGATAAAACTGCAAGATTCTTTAGTAAAAAGTCAGAGAGGTTTAAGGTGGTGCAGATCAGATCCTTGCAGACAGGCAGAAGGCCTTCTAAGGATTTTTAAGAGTCTATCTTGCAGACTTTCTCTGTTTAAACAGAGGGGCTTTTAAGAATCTAAGTCCATTGTCTCACAGCAGCTTCACAGAGAGTCCAAGGAAGGTAAAAGCTTATTTGAAAGAGATTGTGGGCCTGGCTTTTATATAATGGAATAGATTATCAGTGGACACTCAGGAAGTCCACAAAATTTTTAAAGTAATTATATCAGCATGATCTGAAAAAGACAAAGACGTACAGCAGCCACCATGCCTTTACTAGCATTTCTCAAAGTGTAGTTCACAAATTATTTGTGATCCACATCAGGCCTCCTGTTCTGAATTTGGGGGGAGGAGGGGTGGAGGGAGGCATATTCAGGACCTAACATTGTTAACAGGTAATACTTATGAATGTTAAAGTTTGATATCCCCCTCAAACAGACCTACTTACTCATTGCTAAATATATTATTCCTGTGGCACTGCCTTCCATTCCTTCATGTTGGAATACCACCACCTTCCATTCCTCACATAATATCCATAGTTTAAACTTTACACGTTCTGGAAATTTTGCCATTTACAGCAATATAGATGGACGTGGAGGGCATTATGCTAAGTGAAATAAGTCAGAAAGGGAAAGACATATTGTATGATATCACTTATATGTGGAATCTAAAAAATATAACAAACTAGTGAATAAAACAAAAAACAAGCAGACTCACAGATAGAAAGAACCAACTAGTGATTACCAGTGTGGAGAGGGAAGGGGGATGAGGCAGTATAGAGGTAGGAGAAAAAAAAAAAGGTCTATTATGGGACTATACGAAATCATTTGTGTAAAACTTTTGAACATTGTAAAGCACTATAGAATTTAAAGAATCTTTCATTCAATAAAAAAATATATTACATAAATAAATAAATAATTTTACACATTCTGTCTTTTCAGTAAATAGTGGTGAATCAATTGGTCAAGGAAAATGTGATGCCTATCTCACATTATATAACACACAAAAAATTTTGATTTCAAAGATTGTAACCCAAATATGAAAATTAAAATAATGCCTTTAGGGGCTTCCCTAGTGGCACAGTGGTTAAGAATCCTTCTACCTAATGCAGGGGACACGGGTTCGAGCCCTGGTCCAGGAAGATCCCACATGCCGCAGAGCAACTAAGCCCATGCACCACAACTACTGAGCCTGCGCTCTAGAGTCCACGAGCCACAACTACTGAAGCCCTTGCACCTACAGCCTGTGCTCTGCAACAAGAGAAGCCACCGCAATGAGAAGCCCACGCACCACAACAAAGAGTAGCCCCCACTCGCTACAGCTAGAGAAAGCCCGCATGCAGCAACGAAGACCCAACACAGCCAAAAATTTAAAAAACAAATAAATATAATTTTTTTTTAAAATGCCTTTAGAAGAAAATGTAGGAGAATATCTTTACAATCTTGAGGTAGACAAACATTTATTAAATAAGAGAAAAAAGTATAAACATAAAAGATTAAAAATTGCACTTCTTTAAAATGAAGAACTTATTTTCATCAAAAACACCATTAAGGCTAAATAAATAATGATGCTCAAAGAAATTAATTAATAAAAATGGATGTGAACTCTAAAAAAAAAAAAACATTAAGAGAGTGAAATGCAAGTAGAGCTGGGAGAAGACATTTGAAATACATATATATCCAACAAAGTACTTTTCTCCAGAATACGTAAAGAGCTCTTACAACTCTAAAAGGAAAAGGCAGACATCCTATTTTTTGAATAGGCAAAATACCTGAATAGGCACTTTACAAATGAGGTTATCTAAACAGCAAATAATCATATAGAAATATGTCCAATATATGTCCAATATAACTAATTATCAGAAAATTGCAAATTAAAGTTACACTGAGTGGCAAATAAGAATTAAAGATGTTCAATGTTTTCAAGTCATTAGGGAATTGCAAATTTAAAACATAATTAGGGGACGTCCCTGCTGGAGCAGTGGTTAAGACTCCACGTTCCCAATGCAGGGGGCCCAGGTTCGATCCCTGATCAGGGAACTAGATCCCACATGCATGCCGCAAGTAAGAATTCACATGCCATGACTAAGGAGCCCGCCTGCTGCAACTAAAGACCCAGTGCAACCAAATAAATAAATACACATTTTTAAAACTAAATAAATAAAACACAATTAGATTCCACTGCACCTACTAAGATTGCTAAAATTAAAATTCTGACAATACCAAGTGCTGACAAGGATGCTGAGCAACTGGAACTCTCATACATTGCTGATGAGAATGCAAAATGATGCACTATTTTGGAAGAGAGTTTCTTATAGAATTAAATACACACTTACCATATGCATTAGTTTGCTAGGATTCCCACAATAAAATACCACAGACTGATTGACTTAAGCAACAGAAATTAATTTTCTCACAATCTGGAAGCTAGAAGTCCAAGATCAAAATGTCTGCAGGTTTGGTTTCTTCTGAGGACTCTCTCCTTGGCTTGCAGATGGCCACCTACTTACTGTATCCTCACATGGTTTTTTCTCTGTGCACTTGTGCCCTGATCTCTTCTTATAAGGACACCAATCATATTGGATTAGGGCCCATTCTAATGACCCTATCTTAACTTAACTACATCCTCATGAACTTTAATAATAAACATAAGTATCTGATTAAAAAAACAGACAAAAATGAAAAAGGAATAATGATTACCACTATACCTCCTCTAGAATGCCTAAAGACTGGCAATCCTAAATGTTGGCAAGGATGTGGAGCAACTGAAAGAACTGCCTTAACTTGGTGGTTGGAGTATAAATTCATTCAAACACTTTGGGAAATTTACAGTACTTAAAGCTAAACATATTTATACTGTACAACCCAGAAATTACACTCCAGTAAATATACCCAACAGAAATGAGTGCATATATCCACCAAAAGGCATGCACAAGAAGCTTCATGGGAAAAGCTAGAAACAACCCACATGTCCATCAACAGTGGAATGGATTAAAAAATAATGTGGAGGGAGTTCCGTAGTGGTCTAGTGGTTAGGATTTGGTGCTTTCACTGCCACGGCCCGGGTTCAATCCCTGGTCGGGAAACTGAAATCCCACAAGCCACGTAACCCAGCCAAAATAAAAAAATAAAAAATAAAATTTTTAAATTAAAAAAAAAATTAAACAAAAAATGTGGAGTATTCACATAATGAAATACTATATAGCAATTAAAAACCAAACTACTGTTACATGCAACCACATAAATCAATCTCATAAACATGAGATTGATTAAAAGAAGATGGACACAACAGAGTACTTACTATATCATTCCATTTACATGAAGTTCAAGAATAGGTAAGACTAATTTATAGTGATACTGGTCAGAATAGTGGTTATGTTGTGGAGTGGGGCAGCACTGACTAGAAGGTGACATAAAGAAACCTTCCACAGGGCTTCCCTGGTGGCGCAGTGGTTGAGAGTCTGCCTGCCGATGCAGGGGACACGGGTTCGTGCCCCGATCCGCGAGGATCCCACGTGCCGCGGAGTGGCTGGGCCCGTAAACCATGGCCGCTGAGCCTGTGTGTCCGGAGCCTGTGCTCCACAACGGGAGAGGCCTGCGTACCACAAAAATAAATAAATAAATATATATATAAAATTTTTTTTAAAAACCTTCCAGGGCTTCCCTGGTGGCGCAGTGGTTGAGGGTCCGCCTGTCAATGCAGGGGACACGGGTTCGTGCCCCGGTCCGGGAAGATCCCACATGCCGTGGAGCGGCTGGGCCTGTGAGCCATGGCCGCTGAGCCTGCGTGTCTGGAGCCTGTGCTTCGCAACGGGAGAGGGCACAACAGGGAGAGGCCCGTGTACCGCCAAAAAAAAAAAAAAAGAAAAGAAAAAAAAATAAAAAACCTTCCAGTAAACTGGGAATGTTCTATATCTTTTTTCTCCAGCTTTATTGAGGCAGAATGTTCTGTCTTGATCCAAGTGGTAGTTACACTGGTATATATATATGTAAACGTTCATTGAGCTGTGTTGCTAGATTGGTGTTTTGCTGTACCTAAGTTATACTTCAATTTGGAAAAAAGTAAAAAATAAAAACAAAACAAAACTATACCCATATTTCCAAGGAGGGAAGTAAATAAGGCTATAGACGAAACAAGATTAGTCTCATGTTGATAATTGTTGGGTGGGTGATCCGTACATCATTGAGGCTCATTATATTCTCTCCAATTTTTTTTTCCACTAAAGAGAAATCTTTCATCCATTCTTACAGGCCCATTTCAAAGCCATTTCTTCTAAGAAGCTATAAGACTTTCTTTCCTCCTTTAAACTTCCAAAACATTTTGCTTCATCAGTAAAAACTCTCTTTAACAGCCTCCATTTAACTCATTCTCCAAACTCAGTGGCTCTCTCCATTCTCTCAGTCAGATTTCTGTTACTGTATTTACATAATTTAAACAAATACTGAGTGCAAAAAGACCCGTTAATTAAAACTACGTTCATTACTTTGGAAAGAGTTGGTAAAGACAAATAGCTAGAAACTTTGATGTCAAAATAAGTGTGTGTGTTAACTCTGAATTACATTAAAAACCACTAAATTGTACAGTTTATAAGAGTGAATTTTATGGCATGTGTATTATATCTTAATAAAGCTGTTATAAAAAATTAGGAGTGAGTGAAGTGACTACAAAAGTTTGCAAGGACTTTGAAAATATCTAAAAGACCTTTGTAATTACATTACAAATGTCTTTAATTTCTTATTAATCTTTTAAGAAAATATAATGGAAATCATAAACAACCCTTTTGAGTGTGGTTTATGCAAGAAAAACCCTTTGAGTGTGGTTTATTCTTGTTGATTCCACATGTATTATACATACTTACTATATATAAGTTTTATTGCAATATAATTCACAAACCATACAATTCACCCATTTAAAGTATTCAAGTCCATAGTTTTAAGTATATTGAGTTGTATCACCATCAACACAATCAATTTTAGAATATTTTCAACATCCCAAAAAGAAATCCCATAGACATTAGCAATAAATCCCCATTTCCACCCAAGCCCTCCAGCTCCTGGAAACTACTAACCTACTTTCTGTCTTTATTGATTTTCCAATTCTGTACATTTTATGTAAATAGAATCATACAAAATGTGAATTGTGACTGGCTTCTTTCACTTAGCATGTTTTCAAGGTTCATCCATGTTATACCATTAATCAGTACTTCATCCCTTTTTTGGCTGAATAATATTCCATCTTATGAACATACCACAATTTATTTATCCATTTATCAATCGATGAACATTTGAGTTGTTTCCAGTTAGTGTGAATAATACTGTTATGAACATTTGTGTACAAATTTTGTGTAGATATGTGTTTTCATTTCTCTTTGGTATATAACTAGGAATGGCATTGCTAGCCTCATATGGTAATTCTGTTTAATCTTTAGAGGAACTGTCAAACTGTTTCCTGCAACAGCTGCACTATTTTATACTCCTACCAGTTGTAGATGAGAGCTCCAGTTTCTCCATATCCTTGCCAACACTTAAAATATGTCTTTCTTATTACAGCTATCCTAGAAAAATAGCTATCACTATCTCATTGTAGTTTTGATTTTCATTTCCTCATAATTAGTGATGTGAGCATCTTTTCATATATGTGTTGGCCATTTGTATATCTTCTTTGGAGAAATGTCTGTTCAAGTCCTTTGTGCATTTTTAATACACGTTATTTGTTTTTTTGCTGTTGAATTGTATGATTAGAAGACTTAATATTATTTAAATGTTTATACTACCCAAAGAGATCTACAGAATCAATGCTGTTCCCATCAAAATCTCAATGGCATTTTTTACAGAAATAGAAAAAAATCCAAAATTCATATGGAACGACAAAAGACCCCAAATAGTCAAAGTGATCTTGAGAAAGAAAAACAAAGATGAAGGTATTACACTTCCTGATTTTCTAAATGTATTACAAAACTACAGTTATTAAAATAGTATGGTACTGGCATAAAGACAGATATGTAGACCAATGGAAGAGAATAGAAAACCCAGAAACAAACCCATGCGTATATGGTCAACTGATTTTTGACAAGAGTGCCAAGAATACGCAATGGGGAAAAGACAATCTCTTCAATAAATGGTGCTGGGAAAACTGGATATTCATAAGCAAAAAGTGAAATTGGACCCCTACTTTACAGCATACACAAAAATCAACTCAAAATGGATTAGACCTAAATATAAGACCTGCAACTATAAAATTCCCAGAAAAAAAATAGGGGAAAAGCTCCTTGACATTGGCTTAGTAATGATTTCTTGGATATGACACCAAAAGCATAGGCAACAAAAGCAAAAATAGACAAGTGGGATTACAACAAACAAAAAGATTCTGCACAGTAATGGGAACAGTCGAGACAGAAAAGGCAACTTATAGAATGGGAGAAAATATTTGCATGCCATTTTTCTGATAAGGGGATCATTTTTAAACATCCATCTGAAGTCTCATTTGAGGCCGGTAATAAAAAGTCACAGACTCATGAAGTGTCTTCCCCTTGCAAGTTGTACAAGTG
Source organism: Mesoplodon densirostris (assembly GCF_025265405.1). NCBI lineage: Eukaryota > Metazoa > Chordata > Mammalia > Artiodactyla > Ziphiidae > Mesoplodon > Mesoplodon densirostris. The sequence continues at coordinate 47,090,851 of NC_082664.1, forward strand.
CATCCAGAACAACATAAGCCCACAGAGCATGGACCCAACATTTCACTGACTGCTCAGGATCGTGTTCCTGCTGAGTCAAGTCTCCTGGCACCCAGGGTGCCCAGAGCTCTGACTTGGGCTGAGATGCAAGAGCTATAAGCACAATGGGAAAGAAGAAAAATAACAGAGGGAGCCCGTGACTTTGAGGTGTGAAATAAAAAGGAACCAGTGATACTCTGCTCTCATCCACAGGCACCTCAGTGTGGTCCAGACTGCTATTCCAAATATTAAACAGGAACCTTTGTTCGGAGATTGGCTCAGATGAGCCCAATAAATCTCAGCTTGAAGCCTCTTCTGCAGGTTCCTCCCTCAGACATCTCATAATGCATAGCCCTGGGCCCACAGCCCTGTATCATTGTTCTTTATCATATTGAAGGATGGTGCCGAACAACAACAACACTACCCAAGAGTGTGAGTGTCGTTGGACAGATTAATGGAAGGTTTGTATTTTGGTTTGTGGCTGTGGTCGCTGCTTGCACCTCTGCCTCTCAAGCTGCCCATTTCAATTCAAATTAAGCAGCGCTTCTCATACTTTGTGTCCCAACATGCTGTACGTGCAGCTGCTGCCTTCCATCCATCACAGCCCATCACACTCTAAGTTCCAGGTCAGCATTTCCTGATGGCATTCCTTGTCCCAGTCATGCTTTGAGCTGCGTTACTTCTAGCCATTCATCACCCAGCAATTGTTGTTATTAGCTGTCTTTGTCACATGACCAGTCCTGCAAAGTATCCCAGATGGAAAGGCCACTGGTCTGGCTGCAAGCCAGGATGTTGCCTGGGCTTTGTTAGTGATCTTAAGTATCATAGATAAATGCCACTAGTGAAATCTGTGCTGAAGCTGAAACAATATGGGAGGACATCGAAGGCCTAGCTCTTTCTGTACAAAGTTAGAAAGCATCCTTGATTCCATGCTTGGGCTGCAGTATGAACTAGTACTTAAGCGGACAGGCTTTTGAGTCTGACTGCAGGGGTCTGCCACAAACTTGAAAGGTTACTTTAGCTCTGCTCAGTTACCTGACTCTTAGGGTTATTGCAAGAGCTGAATGAGTTGATTTACGCAGAGCAGTTAGAACAATGCCTGTCACCTTAAGGGTTTGCTATTGCTATTTTTCTGCTTACTCAGCTTAGTATGCTTAGGTTGACCCCTTCAGATTATTTATTTATCCCTTCAATCAATATTTAGTGAGTGCCTATGATGTTCCAGGTACTGTGGACAGTGATCCATTTCCTCTACAGTAAGCCTTGGCATGGTCATCTGGAAACCCTTTTGCAATCACAGCTATGCTACTTACTGTGGAAGCAATAAGACCCCAGAGAAGAAACCGCTGACCAGTGCACCTAGGCTGGCAGATACCTGGGCAGCCTCTCTTGATCTCCATGCTCCCAGCATGGCCTAGGAAGAACAGAGGCAGAGGACATGGAAGACACAGCATCAACTTGACCAGATACTCGTCCCCTTCCCCCAACTCCCATTCACCCTGGAACTTTCACATATTCTCAGGTAGACGAGGAGGTTGGATGGAGGACAGCAGTAGATGAAGGGGGAGGTGTAAAGGAAACCTGCAAATGGCCAAGGTTATCTTTCCAGCCAGTGTGGCAAGATGAGGTTCTAAATAGAATTCAATTGATTTAGAGAAAATTACTAGTGTAACGCATATGAAATTGATGGATGTAACAACTTTGACTTACAAAACATCAATTTCATATGGTTCAACCTGTAAAAGGTACAATATTTCTTGTCTCCTCAGTTTGTTAGTTATATCTGCCACACCTGTTTTAAATTGTTCATTGTCTCAGAAAAGCTCAGGTATACGAAATCATCGTCATGAGAATTGGGCCTGAAACTGAAACATGAAGACAAATTTGGACTACTTATGTTAGAAATTTGATGAATGCCATCTCAAAAGCCCAGATAATAACTGACATGTGGAAGGCTTATTTATTCTACTGTATAAGCCAACATTAACTAATTGGATTTTCTTTCTTTGTTCATTTTCTAACTGGATCTTAGTAATACTCCTTCACAAAATAGGTTTATTAAAACACTCAGGAAGATTTGAGGTCTCCAGAACTTCTCAGGGACCAAGGTAAATGTTGGGCCGTCTTCCTTGCCAATTTCTTATCTTTGTTAAATATTTAGGTATATCCTCATCTGGTTGGATCCAGAGTATAGATTACACATTTTAAAGGGTGACTCTCTATATCACCAAGATTATAGACATTCCATCTAAAATGCATACATGTCTCACACATCTTTTCTAACAGGTATACCCAGCGTCCTAACAAATTCTTCATCTTGAAATTTACTTGAAGAGTATAATTAAAGATATACATAAAGATTTAAACACAAAGGTTATATTAGTGAGAGAACAACAACTAGGATCATTTGAATGGGGTTAATTTACAACGATATGGATGATTTATAGGAAAACCACAGCAATGGTGCAGGTACCCAGGGCTTCCAGCAGCAGCAGAGCTGTCACCATTAGGCCCAGTAAAAAAGGAAAAGGGAAGGATTGGTTAGGAGAACTGGGAAGAGAGGACTGTGTAGGGTTGGCCACCTTGAGGATAGAGACTTTCAGTTGAGGAGCACAGCTAGCTCTAGGAGACCTGACAAGGAAGGAGCCAGGATGAATGCTCAGATCTCACTCTTGTCCTTTCCTCCAGTCTCCTGCTGGGGCTTTGTGTTGTCTGAACCTGACAGGAAGCCAGAGAGCAAAGGAACCAGTTATTGTACTCCCTAAAGAGAGTGGAGCTGAGAGTGGGATAGAGAAGAGTAGAAGGTAAATCTGGACATATAAACAAGAGATTTCCAGCATAAGATATTCATTGCATCACTGTTTATAATGACATAAGATTAGAAATAGTTTGAGGGTCCCAAACTAGGGAAATTTTTAACAATTTAAGGTATATATACCAAGTGAAGTGCTTTGCAACCATTACAAATATTGATGTAAAAAAAAGCTCACAAAGCAATCTGTATAACGTGCTTTAACTTTTGTTGTAAAAACTACATATGGACATAGTTTTTACATATGTATATATATACACATAAAATACATGCACACACTTTTTTTTTTTTTTTTTTTTGCGGTACGCGGGCCTCTCACTGTTGTGGCCTCTCCCACTGCGGAGCACAGGCTCCGGACGCGCAGGCTCAGCGGCCATGGCTCACGGGCCCAGCCGCTCCGCAGCATGTGGGATCTTCCCGGACCGGGGCACGAACCCATGTCCCCTGCATCGGCAGGCAGACTCTCAACCACTGCGCCACCAGGGAAGCCCCCACATTTATTTTTCAAAAAGGCTTAAAGTATATGCACCAAGATGTTAATGATGGTTATCACAGGGAGAGTAGAGTTACAGATAATTTTATGTAGGTGTTTTTTTTTAAGCAAGGAAAAATTTAATATAAAAAATTATTAACTATAGCAGGGAATTGGACTAACAAGGATTCAGCTAGTAAGAAGCAAAGAGAACTCTAAAGAATATAAGAAGGGGGACTTCCCTGGTGGCACAGTGGTTAAGAATCCGCCTGCCAATTCAGGGGACATGGGTTCGAGCCCCAGTCAGGGAAGATTCCACATGCTGCAGAGCGTGTGCCACAGCTACTGTGCTCCAGAGCCCGCGAGCCACAACTACTGAGCCCACGTGCCACAACTACTGAAGCCCGCATGCCTAGAGCCTGTGCTCCACAACAAGAGAAGCCACTGCAATGAGAAGCCCACGCACCGCTACAAAGCGTAGGCCCTGCTCGCAGCAACAAAGACCCAATGCAGCCAAAAATAAATAAATAAATTTTTTTAAAAAGAATATAAGAAGGGCATATATAAGGAGCAGCCACAACCTCTAAGTCTGAGATAGAAGGTTCAAGGACCCTCCCTATCCCCCACCACAGGATGGCAGGGAAGTTACTGAGCTGCTTTTCTGTTGAAACTTGCTCAAAATCTGCTCCCTAGGGTTCTGGGGAAGCCAGAAGCATTCTGTCGCAAAACCATTGGAGGGGTCAGGTGGGGCCGTTGGGGAAGCTTTTGGCCACAGGAGCCTGCCAAGGCAGTACACTGGAACAAGGGAGGAAAATCTCTCCCATCTGCAATGAAACCCCAGCTTCCTGTACTGATGAAGTTTAACACAGGTGTCAGCTGGCAAAGGCAAAAAATGTATCTCCGTGTTTGTAGAACAGGGAGTGAACTATGAAGTTGAAGCTAAAAGGCAATAAGTTGATAACTGGCACACACTCTAAAACCTACCACCTAGGGGTACTGTGTATGAACACACACAGACATGTATATGGTTTTCCGCTACTTTCTCGTGGTAGACGCTGTGTGCATCTTTCTGTGTCAATAAATACAGATCTACCTCAACATTTTTCATTGCTGAACAGTATATATATATATGCTTTGCTTTATATAATTGATTTCCATTTAAATTGTATCCTATTTTTACTATTATGAACAATACTGTGTTGAACTTCTTTAAATAATTATTTTCTCATAATAAATTGCTAGAAGTTGATTTGTTAGATTAACAGTTCTGTGTTAAATTGACAGGTGTACCTGTTGGGTGCATCATTTATTTGATTTAGAAAAAAGTGCATTTTTCATTTTTGTATTTCTCAAGAATGTATAAAAAAGATATAACTCAGACATCTGATCTGGAATCCGAGTTAAGTAAGGTCAGATACCAAAGTGGTTCCAGGAAGAATTTCTCTGAGAGCCGTGTATCCTGGCCGAGAAAGCAAATTGTCAAAGATGGCACCTACTCTGGCTTTTCACTAAAATAGCATACAGAATTTTTTTTAATTAATAAACTTTATTTTTCAGAGCAGTTTTATTTAGGTTCACAGCAAAATTGAACAAAAGTGCAGTGAGTTTCCATATACTCCCTGTCCCCATGCATGCACAACCTCTGCCACTGTCAACGACGCTCACAAGAGTGGGACATTTATTACAATCAATGAACCTAAATTATCACTCAAACTCACTCTTGGTGTTGTACATTCTATGAGTTTTGACAAATGTATAATGACACGTATCCACCATTGTGGTATCACACAGAATCACTTCACTTCCTTAAAAATCCTCTGTGCTCTATTCATCCCTCCCTCTCTGCTAACCCCTAGCAACTACTAATCATTTTACTGTTTCCATAGTTCTGCCTTTTCCAGAATGTCAGATGGTTGGAATTCCACAATATGTAGTCTTTTCAGATTGGTTTCTTTTACTTGGTAGTATGGAAATAAGTTTCCTCCATGTCTTTTCATGGCTTGATAGCTCATTTCTTTTTAATATTCCATTGTCTGGTTGTACCAGTTTATTTATCCATCTTCATGCTTCTTTTTGGCACTTATGAGTAAAGTTGCTATAAAACATCCATGTGCAGGTTTTTGTGTGGACATAAATTTTCAATTCATTTGGGTAAATACCAAGGAGTGTGACTGTTGGATCATATGGTAAGAGTATTTTTGTTTTGTCAGAAACTACCAAGCTGTCTCCCAAAATGGCTGAACCATTTTGCATTCCCACCAGCAACGAATAAGAGTTCCTTCTTCTCCACATTCTTACCAGCATTTGGTGTTGTCAATGTTTTGGATTTGGGCCACTCTAACAAGTGTGTAGTGGCATCTCATTTTAATTTACAATTCTCTAACGATGTTGAACTTCTTTTCATGTGCTTAGTTACCATCTGTATATCTTCTTTGGTGAGGTGTCTGTTAAGAGCTTTTGCCATTTTTTAATCAGGTTGTTTGTTTTCTTATTGTTGAGTTTTAAGACTTCCTTTTATGTTTTGGATAATAGTCCTTTATAGATGTATCTTTTACAAATATTTCTCCTAGTCTGTGGCTTGTCTTCTTATTCTTTTAACAGTGACTTTCATGGAGCAAAAGTTTTTAATTTTAATGAAATCCAGCTTATCAGTTATTTCTTTCATGGATTATGCCTTTTGTGTTGTATCTAAAAAGTTATCATCACCCAAGATCATCTAGGTTTTCTCCTATGTTGTCTTCTAGGAATTCAGAGTTTTGTGTTTCACATTTAGGTCTGATCCAGTTTTTATTAATTTTTGTAAAGAGTGTAAGGTCTGTATCTAGATTTTTTTGTTGTTTGTTGTTGCATGTAGATGCATCATTTGTTGGAAAGACTATCTTTGCTCCTTTGTCAAAGATCAGTTGATTTTAGTTATGTGACTGTACTTCTGGGCTCTCTGTTCTATTCCATTGATCTGTTTGTCTTTTTTTTTTTTTTTTTTTTTTTTTTTTTACCAACACACACTATCTTGATTACTATAGCTTTATCATAAATCTTAAAGTTGGGTAGTGTCAATCCTCCAATTTTTTTTTCTCTTTAAATATTATGTTGGCTTCTTTGGATCTCTTGCCCCTCCATACAAACTGTAGAATCAGCTTTTGTCTATATCCACAAATAACTTGCTGGGATTTTGTTTGGAATTGCATTGAATCTGTAGATCAAGTTGGGAAGAACTGACCTCTTGACAATACTGAGTCTTCCTATCCATGAATATGAAATATTTCCATTTGTTTAGTTCTTCTTTGACATTTTGTACAGTTTTGTAGTTTTCCTCATAAAGATCTTATACATATTTTGTTAGATTTACACCCAAGTATTTTATTTTGATGGGTGCTCATGTAAATGATAATGAGTTTTAAATTTCAAATTACATTTGTTTATTACTCATATATAGGAAAGTGATTGATTTTAGATATTAACCTCGGATCCTGCCTCTTTTCTGTAATTGCTTACTAGGTCCAGGATTTTTTTTTCTTGTTTAACTTTTCTGGCAGAATAAAATAGGGTTGTTTTACTCCTATTCTCCAGCAAAGCCCCATCCCAAACTTATTAACTATTTTGGATCATCTGGATAACCCTACTCAATCTTCAAATCTGATTAAATATCTCCTCTTTATAGAATCATTCTCTAGCCCTTAGATTAGTTTAAGAACCCCTTGTTTTATGTTCTTACAGAACCTATTCTTATCATAATACTAACGCTTTACTTTGATTATTAATTAAAATTCTGTCTGCCTGACTGCAATGTAAAGTTCATTGAGGTCAAGGACCTTGTCTGCCCTGTTCAACACTGATACATAGCATAGACTCTCAATGAATGTTTGTTGAATGAATAAATGATTGTACCTCCCTTCTGACCACCACTGAAAAAAGAATAAAAAAACAAAAAAATCCCCAGAATTATCCTGTATTTATCATTCAGAATCAAATCAGGAAACTAAAATCACTTGGAGTATTTAAAATAGAAGGAATTTACCACAGTGAGTTGGTAACACAGGAGGTGGAACAGGCTGAGAAGAATACCAGGGAACGGAATGTGGACAAAGAATGTCATCTGCCATATCAGTAAACAAAGGATGTGGTGGCCCTCAAGCCATCAGCCACTGCAGCTGCCCCTGACTCTGCACCCTGAGAAGGGATTCAGGAAGGAGAAAAGCAGGATACTGGCCCTAGGTAGTTAAGGTGCATATCAAAGTAATGATTTGGATGAGCCCAGACTCTTGCACCTTCCTATACAAAGAAAAGCACTAAATTCATTAACTTGAGATTTCTGGTTTTCCTTAATTAACAGTAATCTTTTTTGTTGCCAAACTCCTATATATCCTGGCTCCTACCTTACCTCTTCAGGGTAGTCCCTCAGAGCTATGTGAGAAGCCGTCTTCTGGGCTCAAGTCCTCAGCAGGTCCACCGAATAAAACATAATTCTCATCTTCTAGGTTTCGCATTTTTTTTCAGTGACAGTAAGGTATCTCAGATAATAGTAACAGCAGGAAGTTCTTAGGACAATCAGGCTGGAGGGACAAGAGGAAGAACTGATATTACAGAACCCAGGGGCCCCAGTTTATGTGGGTCAGAAGTCCAAGTACAGTGTGGCTCAGCTGGGTCCCCCTTTTAGGGTCCTCACAAACCCTAAATCAAGGGGTTGGCAGGTCTACATTTGTTTGTGGAGGCTGTGGAGATGAACTTACTTGCACAGTCATTCAGGTTGCTGACAGAATTCAGCTCCATGCAGGTATAGAACTGAGGTCCCTGTTTTCTCACTGGGTATCAAATAAGAGTGATTCTCAACCTTTAGAGGCTGCCCACATTCCTTGTCTCATGGCCCCCTTCTTCCATCTTCAAAGCCAGCAATGGCAGATCAAGTCTTTCTCATGCTTCAGATCTCTCAGACCCATTCTGACTCATCTGTCCTCTTCCCAGTCAGAGATGGTTCTGTTTTAAGGGCTCATGTGATTAGAGTGAGTCCACTTTGATAATCCAGGACAATCTCCCCATCTCAGGTCCATAACCTTAATCACACCTACAAAGGCCCCTTTGCCATGTAACATTTAATTTTTTAAATTTATTTTATTCAAGTATAGTTGATTTACAATATTTTGTTAATTTCTTCTTCACAGCAAAGTGATACATATGTACACTCTTTTTCATATTCTTTTCCATTATGGTTTATCACAGGATACTGAATATAGTTCCCTGGACATTGCTGTTTATCCATTCTATATATGATAGTTTGCATCTGCTAATCCCAAACCCCCAGTCCACCCTCACCCATCTCTCCTCCCCGTTAGTAACCATAAGTCTATTCTCTATGTCTATATAACATCTAATACTTTTACAGGTTCTGGAGATTAGGGCATGGGCATCTTTGGGGGCCATTATTCTGTCTCTCATTGGCCAAACTCAGCTAGAGTCTAACTGACATAAGGGCCTAGGAAATAGGCCCGCAGAGCAGAAGAATGAGGAATAGATCTGAGAGCAAAACAGGCTTAGTATCACCATATTTTAAAATAACAACACTTTTTCTTCTCAAACTAGGACTGGCTTAACATAATTGGCCAGCTGTCTAATTGCTCGCAAAAATAATGAATTAGGCCCATTTACCATCAAAACAAAACAAAACAGTGATAACACACCCTACAATGAGATTAATTCAAATATAATGCAATTCTCAATTGACTTCCATTATCCTTCCAACCCTGTTTCTAAAACGGGGGCCAGTTAAAATTCTTATCTTCTGCAGAGAAATATGGAGGTGAGGGCTAGGTCAAACAGGGAAACAGCAGACAATTCCAGTCTTAAGAAGTACAGAGGTTGAAAGTGAGTTCTTGCGTGTATGGTATATTCTTAGCTCAATCTCCCTGGATAAGGCCATCAAGATAAGTGTCAACTAACCCAGAGATTCCTGGAATCTTTGCTGCTATCCCAGAAGACTCAGCCCATCACAGGACCCAGAATTGTCTCCAGCAATATTTATATCAATAAACTGCCACCAGGTGATATCAGACTTCAGCAGGGACCAGGATAGTTTGAAATGGTACAGCTGTACTCCTAGAATTCTCAGTTACTCTATTCTGTATGGCTTGCCCTCAATCATTTCATTAACCACACTGTAACAAGACTGTGCATCTCATATGGCTTAAGTTTTTGGGCCCTGCAAGTCAGAGAAGAGGTATTTACAGTGTTTTTGGAGTTAAATTAGCATTTTTGGTAAACATCGTCCAATATTTCCTTGCTTCTCATTCATAACCCTGTATAGCAACAATATTTAAAAAGGAACTTCAACTTCCCTTTGAAAGTTTAACACGTCAGCATTTTTCCTGGTTGCTCAAGCTTGAGTTCTTCTCTAAATTTTATTTCAAAATTTACACACAGCAAAATTTACTTTCTTTGGTGAACAGTTCTATGAGTTTTGACAAATAAATAAAGTGTATAACCATTGTCACAGTCAAGATTCAGAAGGGTTCCATCGTCCCAAAAAAACTCCTTTAGGCTGCCCCTTTGTAATCAACCTCTCCTAACCCCTGGCAACTAATGACTATCTCTTTTCAAGAATGTTATATAAATGAAATTGTATAGCACATAGCCTTTTGAGTCTGGTTACTTTCACTAAGCATATGAGATCTTGAAATTTATTTATGTTAGTGTGTATATCAATAGTTCATTCCTTTTTATCACTGAGTTGTATTCCATTGTACGGGGTATTAGTTTTCTATGGCTGCTATAACAAATTACCACAGACATGGTGGCTTAAAGCAACAGATATGTATTCTCTCACGTTTCTGGAGGCCAGAAGTTGAAATCAGTATTATTGGTCCAAAATCAAGTGTTGGCAAGGCCTCTGGAGGCCTTAGCAAAGAATTCTTTCCTGGCCTCTTCCAGCCTCAGGTGGGTGCCAGAAGTACTTAACTTATGGCCACATCACTCTAATCTCTGCCTTTGAGGTTGCAGTACCTCCTCTTATACCTGTCTGGAGTTAAATCCCCCTTTGCTTTCCTCTTATAAGGATACATATGAATCTCTCTCTCTCAAGATTCTTAATCACATGTGTAGTCCTTTTTCTGCCACATAAGGTAACATTCACAGGTTTCAGGGTTTAGGACATGGTTGTCTTCCAGGTTACCATTATTTGGCCTTCCACATATGGATATGTGGAAGATTATTTATCTATTCTCCCATTGAAGGACATTTGGGTCACTTCCAGTTTGGGGCAATTGTGAACAAAGGTGCTATAAATATTTGCACAAAGGTTTTTATGGGAACATAAGTTGTCATTTCTCCTAGTTACGTAAATACGTAAGAGTGGGATTGCTGGGTCAAATAGTAATACTTGTTCAATTTTAAAAGAAACTGTCCAGCTGTTTCCAAAGTGGTTGTACCATTTTGCATTCCCACCAGCAATGTGTGAGTGTTCTATTTTCTCCATAACCTTGGCCACGCTTGGTGTTGTCAGTGTTTCTGATTTTAGCCATTCTAATAGGTGTGTAGTGGTATTTCCTTGCAGTTTTAATGTGTATTTCCCTATTGACAGTGATACTGAGCATTTTTAATGTGTTGAAATATCAGTGTTATGTAATTCCATGACCTCTTTCAGTTGGCTACATTTTTACTTAGCTATTAAATGTGCTTTAGTAACGATTTAGAAATAATTAACCAGTTAACAGGCAAAATCTTAGATGTATTACCTTCTCATGAAATTAAAACTACTGAGTAACTTTCAATGTAGAGGAATTCTAACTCTCAAAATGACTCAACACAATATTCATAAAATATACTCAAGGTACATGGTTATTATGAGATTAGTAAGATTGCTAAAGAGTATGTCTATAATAGACATGTGTTCTTTTTCACCTTTATGAACCAATTTGGATTAAGAATCTATTGAATATATGCACTGTAATAATTCAAGGAGTGTTCCCTTCAAAAATGTGGGTGTAATATGATACATCTACCTCAGGAAGTCTGTATAATTAGGTCTTCAGTGCACGCATGGACGTGAAGTCTAACAAACTAAATTTGCTCAGAAGCAAGTTTCTTAACCATGGAAATACTTCCTCTGAAACTGCCGGAAACTCTGAATATCATCAGGGTCTGCTGAGGCACCTGGATAGTAATAAGAGCCATTTGAATACAAATCCATCTTCTTTCAAATGCCAAAACTCTCATAGACTAGTTCATGCATAAAATATGCTTTCATGCTTCCAATAGCTTCAGGTTAATTTTCTGTGCCAAAGAAATGAAAGAGATAAGGCAACTACTTCAGGAGGCTTAGAAGACAGGGGAAGTGAAGATCTTAGTACAAAGGACTCAAGTGTAGAATTTTATTCTTTTTTAAAAATCATTAGAATATTTTAGTTAGCAAAAATAGTAGCAGAATGGTATCCCAGTACACTTCTCACATATATTAATAAAAATGATAGTTATAGTAACTATCTTTTATTGCATGTTTACATATGCCAGATACTATTTTAAGTACTTGGCATAAATTAATGCATTTAATCCTTACGACTACCCCAAGAGTAGGTACTATTTTTATTCCTATTTTATGGATAAGGAAACTGAGACATAAAGACATTGAGCTCAAGGTCCCAATGGAGAAGTCAGATGGAGATGAACAGGCTCCACTTCAGGTGACAGCTGCTGTCCAGTAGCTGATACTGTGGCTGATGACCAGCCTGACCTGTAGAGCTTTTTGAAATTCTGATTCCCAGGCCCCAGCTCCAGGGTTCCAGCTATCAGTCTGGAATCTGCATTGCTTTTACCTAGGTTCCCTTGGTGATTCTGAGCATTGACTGTTTTACCAGCATCAGGTTGGTTTCCACTTGTGATTTAGCGATGCCTTTTTGCTGGTTCCAAACTGCCCTGCAGAGAGATCAGACTTCCCAAGGATCCTAAGTGAGTTCCTCTTCATGGTGACGAGGGGTTAAGACGACACACATTTTGGATCATAGACATGTAATTTGTCAGATGCAGGTTACCACTTCTTTAAAAAGTTTCAAGTACAATGAGTAAAAGTTAGGATTCATATTTTACTTACATATCATACTTCTCATACCTGACTTCACCTTCCATTAAAATTTATTTTAATCGTCATCCACATTATGCATCTATATTTATTCCTACAGTAAAACTTGTAATCTCATTATTTACTTTCATGGTTTCCCCCAAATGCTGGTGATAACCAAATTTCTATTTCTACCCCGGACCCTGAACTCCTGGTCTGAATATCAAATGACGTATCCGACGCTTCTACCTGAGAGTGTCTCTGGCTGAACGTGTCTGAAAGCCATCTCCACGTACCACCCCCAACCAGACCTACTTCTTCTCCTACGTTCCCTTTCTTGGTGATTAGTCCCACCACCTGCTCAACCACCCAGTAACGCAACCTCGATGCTGGGAGACATTTGGATTCTACTCTTTCCCCCACTTCGCATGAACCCACAGTCACCGACTTCCTGTCTCTCATGGCCTCTCCATTCCCACTGCCACCACCTCAGTTCACGTCCCCATCACCTCTTGCCTGAACATTGCAGTGGTCTCCCAGCTCCCTGTCTCTGGACTATACTACTGCCTGAGTGCTGCTTTCTCTTTCTTTACTTTCTTTTTGTCCAAGAAAGCGTACACTTTCGAATCCACTTTTTTTAAAATGTTATATGTGAAATATACAGCTGAGTATAGAGAATAATGTAATGAACTGTGTTCTGACTACATTTCATCAAAATCTTAATGTTGTCCATAATAAAGGCCATATATGACAAACCCACAGCCAACATTGTCCTCAATGGTGAAAAACTGAAACCATTTCCACTAAGATCAGGAACAAGACAAGGCTGCCCACTCTCACCACTCTTATTCAACTTAGTTTTGGAAGTTTTAGCCACAGCAATCAGAGAAGAAAAGGAAATAAAAGGAATCCAAATCAGAAAAGAAGAAGTAAAGCTGTCACTGTTTGCAGATGACATGATACTATACATAGAGAATCCTATAGATGCTACCAGAAAACTACTAGAGCTAATCAATGAATTTGGTAAAGTTGCAGGATACAAAATTAATGCACAGAAATCTCTGGCATTCCTATATACTAATGATGAAAAATCTGAAAGTGAAATCAAGGAAACACTCCCATTTACCATTGCAACAAAAAGAATAAAATATCTAGGAATAAACCTACCTAAGGAGACAAAAGACCTGTATGCAGAAAATTATAAGACACTGATGAAAGAAATTAAAGATGATACAAATAGATGGAGAGATGTACCATGTTCTTGGATTGGAAGAATCAACATTGTGAAAATGACTCTACTACCCAAAGCAATCTACAGATTCAATGCAATCCCTATCAAACTACCAATGGCATTTTTCACAGAACTAGAACAAAAAATTTCACAATTTGTATGGAAACACAAAAGACCCCGAATAGCCAAAGCAATCTTGAGAATGAAAAACGGAGCTGGAGGAATCAGGCTCCCTGACTTCAGACTATACTACAAAGCTACAGTAATCAAGACAGCATGGTACTGGCACAAAAACAGAAAGATAGATCAATGGAACAGGATAGAAAACCCAGAGATAAACCCACGCACATATAGTCTCCTTATCTTTGATAAAGGAGGCAGGAATGTACAGTGGAGAAAGGACAGCCTCTTCAATAAGTGGTGCTGGGAAAACTGGACAGGGACATGTAAAAGTATGAGATTAGATCACTCCCTAACACCATACACAAAAAGAAGCTCAAAATGGATTAAAGACCTAAATGTAAGGCCAGAAACTATCAAACTCTTGGAGGAAAACATAGGTAGAACACTCTATGACATAAATCACAGCAAGATCCTTTTTGACCCACCTCCTAGAGAAATGGAAATAAAGACAAAAATAAACACATGGGCCCTAATGAAACTTCAAAGCTTTTGCACAGCAAAGGAAACCATAAAGAAGACCAAAAGACAACACTCAGAATGGGAGAAAATATTTGCAAATGAAGCAACTGACAAAGGATTGATTCCCAAAATTTATAAGCAGCTCATGCAGCTCAATAACAAAAAAACAAACAACCCAATCCAAAAATGGGCAGAAGACCTAAATAGACATTTCTCCACAGAAGATATACAGACTGCCAACAAACACATGAAAGGATGCTCAACATCTTTACTCATTAGAGAAATGCAAATCAAAACTACAATGAGATATCATCTCACACCAGTCAGAATGGCCATCATCAAAAAATCTAGAAACAATAAATGCTGGAGAGGGTGTGGAAAAAAGGGAACACTCTTGCACTGCTGGTGGGAATGTGAATTGGTACAGCCACTATGGAGAACGGTATGGAGGTTCCTTAAAAAACTACAAATAGAACTACCATATGACCCAGCAATCCCACTACTGGGCATATACCCTGAGAAAACCATAATTCAAAAAGAGGCATGTACCAAAATGTTCATAGCAGCCCTATTTACAATAGCCCGGAGATGGAAACAACCTAAGTGTCCATCATCGGATGAATGGATAAAGAAGATGTGGCACATATATACAATGGAATATTACTCAGCCATAAAAAGAAATGAAATTGAGCTATTTGTAATGAGGTGGATGGACCTAGAGTCTGTCATACAGAGTGAAGTAAGTCAGAAAGAGAAAGACAAATACTGTATGCTGACACATATATATGGAATTTAAGAAAAAAATGTCATCAAGAACATAGGGGTAAGACAGGAATAAAGACACAGACCTACTAGAGCATGGACTTGAGGATATGGGGAGGGGGAAGGGTAAGCTGTGACAAAGTGAAAGAGCGGCATGGACATATATACACTACCAAACGTAAGGTAGATAGCTAGTGGGAAGCAGCCGCATAGCACAGGGAGATCAGCTTGGTGCTTTGTGACCGCCTGGAGGGGTGGGATAGGGAGGGTGGGAGGGAGACGCAAAAGGGAGGGGATATGGGAACATATGTATATGTATAACTGATTAAATTTGTAAAATAAAAAAAAATACCTTCAAAGAAAAAAAAAAAAAAAACTACAAATAGAACTACCATATGACCCAGCAATCCCACTACTGGGCATATACCCTGAGAAAACCATAATTCAAAAAGAGACATGTACCAAAATGTTCATAGCAGCCCTATTTACAATAGCCCGGAGCTGGAAACAACCTAAGTGTCCATCATCGGATGAATGGGTAAAGAAGATGTGGCACATATATACAATGGAATATTACTCAGCCATGAAAAGAAATGAAATTGAGCTATTTGTAATGAGGTGGATGGACCTAGAGTCTGTCATACAGAGTGAAGTAAGTCAGAAAGAGAAAGACAAATACTGTATGCTGACACATATATATGGAATTTAAGAAAAAAAATGTCATGAAGAACCTAGGGGTAAGACAGGAATAAAGACACAGACCTACTAGAGAATGGACTTGAGGATATGGGGAGGGGGAAGGGTAAGCTGTGACAAAGTGAAAGAGCGGCATGGACATAGATACACTACCAAACGTAAGGTAGATAGCTAGTGGGAAGCAACCGCATAACACAGGGAGATCAGCTTGGTGCTTTGTGAGCGCCTGGATGGGCGGGATAGGGAGGGTGGGAGGGAGACGCGAAAGGGAGGGGATATGGGAACATATGTATATGTATAACTGATTAAATTTGTTATAAAGCAAAAAATAAAAAAATAACTTAAATTTAACTCCATAACAATTTAAAGATCACTTCCACATATGCTATCACATTTAAGCCTTACACTAACCACAGGTGTATGCATTATAAGTGACATTTTAGAGACATTTTAAAAACTGAGTTTCTTGTGTGGCCCAAGGTCATATAGCAAGTAAAGGACAGAAGACATCAAACGAGTAATCTGACTCAAAGGAGGAAAATGCTTTTCAACGGATTCTCATGTAAGTGCAGTCTTCTTTCCACAGCATCTCCAGATGTAAGAATTCTTCCAAAGTGAAAGGGAACATTTCCTGCTCCCCAGTTGTGTGGGCTGAAATTAAAACCCCATGTATAATATGTCAGTCAGGGTTTCAGCCACAAGCAGGAGAAAACTGCTCTGGCTAATTTAAGCAGGAAAGGAAATCTAATGAAAAGATTTTGGACATCTCATGGAATTTGGGGGTGGCTGTGAACCCAGGTCAGGATCTATACTCACTGGTGCTGCCCCTATGTACAGCCACTGTAACTTACACCTCTGCCCCACCGACACTGGACATCTGACGCTGGGCACTGTTGCCAGAGACACTGCACCTGTGTGTCCAAACAGCTATCAGACAGATTTCGTCTGGGCTCCTTCCTCACAGTTATTTTCATTTCAAGGTCTAGGTCATGTGCCCTGGTTGATTGGCACTGTCTTGGCTGCAGGAGAGGCTCAGGAAGTGCATTTCTGGTATTTTCAGCTTCTAGAGTGAAAGCCTGACTCTGCTTCACAAGGCTGCAGATTCTACTTTCACAGGTTCATAGGATGGAAAGACAAAAGAATGAGTGGCCTTCGCCTATGATAAGGACCCCCTAGTCCCCTCAGAAGGAAATTGAAGTTGGTATGGAATTTGCACCTAAGTGAACCTGATGACACCTTGTTTGTGCAAATGCTTACTACCAATAAATTAATGGCTATGTGATTTTATTTTCACTGGACAAATAATAACATACACTTTATAACATTTACCACCTGTCAGGCATCACCAGGAGCAGGTTTACTATAAAGCTAAAGCTTTGTTGCAGTGCGCAGGCTTCTCGTTGTGGTGGCTTCTCTTGTTGTGGAGCACGGGTTCTAGGCACGCGGGCTTCTGTAGTTGTGGCTTGCGGGCTCTAGAGCGCAGGCTCAGTAGCTGCGGCATACCGGCTTAGTTGCTCCATGGCATGTGGGATCTTCCCAGACCAGGGCTCGAACCCACGTCCCCTGCATTGGCAGGCAGATTCTTAACCACTGCACCACCAGGGACGTCCTCACAGGTATTTTGTATTCCTGACTCCATCTCAGCATCTGCTTCCCAGAGAACCCAACTTTCAAGAAATAACCATTTATTTAGTTCATAATTCTGTGGGTCAGTGATGTGGGCTGGGCTCAGCTGGGGTGGCTCATCTCTGCTCCATGGTCTCTCATCCTCCATCAGGCTAGTTGGATTTGTTCACATGGACTTGTTCAATTTTTCACATGGCAGATGGAAAGGACTCCATGAGAGAAAGGAGAAGGCACTTAAAATCTAGACTATGAACTGCCACAGCATCGCTTCTGCCATAATCTACCAGCAAAAATAAACCACAAGTCCAGGCCAGATTCAAGAGGAAGAGAAACAAACTGCCTCTTGATCAGAGGAGCTGTAGAGTCACAATGAAAAGGGTTGGGTACAGGGCAGGGTGAAGAATTGCAGCCAATTTGCAAACTGCTACAGTAGGTGTGGTCAAGTGATTAAGTTGTTAACAACTTAATGATAAAATGTTAGCAGAAGTGAAATATACGTTTATGAGCCTGGGTCTTCAGACACAGAGTTGTGCCTCCTCCACACCCTCTTTTCTCTTCCCTCCATCTGGAATCCATCTAATTTTATTATGCAGATGTTGTCAATGAAGGGCTTTAGAAAGAACCTGGGTTCTTTTTTTTTTTTTTTTTTTTTTTTTTTTTTTTTTTTTTTTTTTTTTTTTTGGTGGTACGCGGGCCTCTCACTGTTGTGGCCTCTCCCGTTGCGGAGCACAGGCTCCAGACACGCAGGCTCAGCGGCCATGGCTCACAGGCCCAGCTGCTCTGCAGCATGTGGGAACTTTCCGGACCGGGGCACGAACCCGTGTCCCCTGCATCAGCAGGCGGACTCTCAACCACTGTGCCACCAGGGAAGCCCAGAACCTGGGTTCTTGAATAACAAGGAAGCAGAGCTGCCCTGCTCACCCAGATTATTTACATCCCAGCTGTTGCAAGACAGAGAAAAAAACTTTTTTTCTTTAGACCAATGTTTTGGGACTCTTTGTTATGGTAACTTATCACTACCCTAACTAATGCACATAAACATTGATATAGGTACTGAAACCTAGGGGAAAGTAAGTGTTTAAAGAGGAGTTTTAAAGACCCTTGCTGGGTGTTGTGCAATGTAATCCCCTCACTTTTTTTTTTTTTTTTTTTGTACGTGGGCCTCTCACTGTTGTGGCCTCTCCCGTTGCGGAGCACAGGCTCCGGATGCGCAGGCTCAGCAGCCATGGCTCACGGGCCCAGCCGCTCCGCGGCGTGTGGGATCTTCCCAGATCAGGGCACGAACCCGTGTCCCCTACATCGGCAGGCGGACTCTCAATCACTGCGCCACCAGGGAAGCCCCCCTCACTTCTTGAGTAACCTCATAGGTCTTCATCACTTTTCAATGTGGATTTTGCTTTATTTTTTCCCAGAAATGTCAATATACTGAATGGATCTTAAGAAAGCATGGGGCAACCAACAAGGACTACTTGCGTGTGGATTGCAGTATCATTACCCCATTTTTAGATGGGGACACTGAAGTTATATAGCAAATAACAGATGAAAATAGTATTCTAATCCTGACTTATCAGGCCCCAAACCCATTTCCCATCTAAGCAGTTATTAGGTTTATTTTTCCCTTGTGAGTATAGTAGGGGTTTTCTTCTCTGTGTTGCCATCTTTAGAGTGGGTAGAGAAACCTCCCATTCTACCCAATGGCAGGTGGTGGTCTACAGGGATACATTGCAGGAATGAGGCCAGGACTCTAAGACTAATATTCTCTTTGGATAAAGAGAAGCAAGAGAGTTCAGCCAAGTCATCAAGGAGTAACTCTTGCCAAAATTACTCCTTAGATGAAATTATGACTCATTTGGAATCTTTATTAATTAATTTGATGAGGGAGCAGCTGGGTTGGTGCCATCTATGCAGAGATAAAGGTGGCTCATGTTTCAGCCAGAAATCAGAAGAGAAATAGAAGGTTTAAAATTGCCAAAATGCTACAGCACTCTCTGTCTTTTGCAGAGGCTTTGTTTCTGGCCAAAACTGTAATACATTAAATGGTATCTACATATCCCTTCAAACAATATATGTGTGCACATACACAAAGGATTATATGGAAAGTGTAACATTTTATAACTGTACTAAGAGGCCAAGTGATATCTTGTAATTTTCTGCAATTGAGCAGGAAGGGGAAAATGTCTAAAGCCTGGCATTAAATTTTGCTTTTCAGTTCCAGATAACCATTTTAAATCTCAAGGTTTGGGCTTCCCTGGTGGTGCAGTGGCTGAGAGTCCACCTGCCGATGCAGGGGACGAGGGTTCGTGCCCCACACATGCCACGGAGCGGCTGGGCCCGTGAGCCATGGCCGCTGAGCCTGCGCGTCCGGAGCCTGTGCTCCGCAACGGGAGAGGCCACAGCAGTGAGAGGCCCACGTACCGCAAAAAAAAAAAAATCTCAAGGTTTAAATAGCAATGGATTCAAAAAGAAATTTATATACATAATTAACTACATAACTGATTACACTTGCCTGAATATACACTTGATTAGTTTAGTGCTCCTTGAGTACAAGTTTCTAAGCAATAGTATATTTGGTGAATTGAAACAGAAATAAATAATGATAAGAAATTTACTGACAGCTAAATTAAAATAAGATTTTGAAAACGTCTTCATATAATTCAAAACTATATTCATAGAAGTAATTCTTTTGTATATATCATGCAAAACATGCCAAGTAATAATGCTGTCATTATTATTTCTCATAGGCAAATACTGAAAGCTAGTGGCTCTTAACCAAAACTTGAAGCTGAAAGAAGCCTTGCACAGTATCTAGTTCAGCTCATCATGTTAAAGATGAAGGAACTGAAACCCAGAAAGGATTATTGATGAGTTCACAATTATTTATTATTAATAAGATACTATTATTTTACTATTATTATAATCCACCCCTCTATCCCTAGTGCTTTTATTTAAGTATCTTCTTAATCAACTGCTGAAATAAAGAAGAGGAGAAATGAACTCTAGAGACCAAATCAATCTCAGAACTATAAGTGAATTTCTCTTTACCATTAAAAAGTATTTAAGGGCTTCCCTGGTGGCGCAGCGGTTGAGAGTCCGCCTGACGATGCAGGGGACACGGGTTCATGCCCTGGTCCGGGAAGATCCCACATGCCGCGGAGCGGCTGGGCCCGTGAGCCATGGCCGCTGAGCCTGCACGTCCGGAGCCTGTGCTCCGCAACGGGAGAGGCCACAACAGTGAGAGGCCCGCGTACCACAAAAAAAAAAAAAAGTATTTAATACAACATTCTTTCCACACACATGTTTTTATCTCTGCCTGGCACATAGTAGATTCTCAGTATTATTTGAATGAGTGAATTCTTTCAGGGTAAAGAAAAAAGCAAAGAAAATCACACTTGTCCAGCATATGGTTCATTGTAGAAAGGTCTTTCATTCCACCTCCACTGATCAGCTCCCCTTATCCCTCAAGTCTCAGTCTAAATGTCACTTCTCTAGGGAAGGAAAGCATTTACTGGCCCCCACCCCCCAATCTCTAATCACAAAACTAGGGTAATTGCATTTGTACTTATTCTGCACAGCCTTGGTCAGAATTTCATCTTTAATTATGTATGTATATATGTATTTAATGTGTCTCTTTCCCACTACATCAAAAGTTTCTTATCAGAGGTTTTGTCTGTCTTCACCACTTTATCTCTAATACATCACACTAGCATTGCCCCACAACAAGGTCTCTCCAAACATGTTTTGACTATGCGGATAAATAAATGAGCAAATGAACAGACAACCCTGTGGCAAAATCACATTTGGCTTAACAGACCTACAGAAGAATATATAATTTGTCTTTCCTTGAGTTGTTTAAAATGAGATAGGAAAGGAAATAAAGAAACCAATCATAACAGACATCTGAAAGTCAGAGTTCCAGATCAGGGGCAAATAGAGACAAAATTGTAGCAGGAAAATAAAATGGTTCTAAAGAAACATACTTAGGAAAAAAGTGGCTCTGACAGGACATTTAAAAATATACCCACGTTTCCCACAATAAACAGGAGCAGTTTACCTCTGAAGCAAGCCCAGCAATGCTGGGGCAGGAGTAGTATCTTACAGGTGAACATCACTGAATGAATGAGAAGATAGTCTTAAGTGTGCTTTTCTTCATCCTTCTGTGTTGGCAACTGTTATGTAAAGGTCAAGATGTGGGGCAAGGAAAGCCTTACCACAGTTTTTAAATGAGAGTCAAAAGCCTTAAGGCAAACTGTTTTTGAAAACCTCCATAGCTACTCAATTGACTTACTGGACAACCCACAAAATTGAACTCAAGCTCATGGCTGTGTCCATCATAATGAGTGAGGCAAGAAATAAGAACCAGCTTTTCAAAATGAAGTCAAAAGCTTCAAAAGCAAAAAGGAGATCTAAACCAAAAATTAAAGGCTGTTACATTAAACACAGGAAAAAAAAAACAAAACTGCCTATAATTTCGTGAACTACAAAAATAAAAAAAAGGAAGTGGCATACAATGGTTTATATACACTGTTTAAAACACATCTTGCAACTGGAAAAATCAAGTTCCAGAGAGGAAATACATACCATGTGAAGCTTTTATCATCAAAGCCCAAAGCAGGCTCATTATACAAGGATTCTAGACACGAGGATCAAAGACAGAATCCCCAAAGCGCAAGGTTTAGGGGACTCCTTATGTCATCAACATGAATATATCAAAGGAGACATGAAAAAATGAATATGACAGTGATAACCTACTGAGGAATGTGATATAATGGAGAAGGTTTAGCCGTCAATGCTCAAGGTGCTTGCTATAGTGAAATGAAGAAAGAAGAGAAAGAAAAACAAAAACAAAACACCTAATGGCAAGGCAAAACAAAGCAGAATGTAGATGAATAGTCACTATGACTATATTCTAGTTTGTATGATATGTCTAGGGCTTCTGGCTTAAATTGTATGAAACCCTTTGAATAAAGATCTCCTTTTTTTTAACTAATGGAAATAGTATGTTTTTTTATTTTTTGTGTTTTTTTTATTGGAGTATAGTTGCTTTACAATGTTGTGTTAGTTTCTGCTGTACAGCAAAGTGAATCAGCCATTTGTATATATATATCCCCTCTTTTCTGGATTTCCTTCCCATTTAGGTCACCACAGAGCACTGAGTAGAAACCCCGAGTAAAGATCTTCTTACCAAGTCAAAGCTCGCTGCACTTGCCCAGAACTGCTTGCTGCACAACAAGCCAATAAATTGAGAGACAAGGTGTTAGGGCAAGGAATAGTGACTTTACTCAGAAAGCCCACAGGCCAAAAAGATGGTGGACTAGTGTCCCAAAGAACCATCTTATCTGAGTTAGAATTCAAGCTTGTTTTAATCTAAAAGGGGAGGGGATGTGGTTTTGTTGTTGCAAACTTCTTGGTGTCAGAATCTTTTGTTCTTGCTGCTGTCCATGTAGGTCAGGTCACGATGTTCCTGTAAACCTCCAACAAGACAAATGCTATTCTCTGATCTGCAACTTTTTCTCTCTATGTAAATGGAAAAGTGTTATACCTTTAAAAGTCAGAGCCTAGGGGCTTCCCTGGTGGCGCAGTGGTTGAAAGTCTGCCTGCGGATGCAGGGGACACGGGTTCGTGCCCCAGTCCGGGAAGATCCCACATGCCGTGGAGCGGCTGGGTCCGTGAGCCATGGCCACTGAGCCTGCACGTCCAGAGCCTGTGCTCCACAACGGGAGAGGCCACAGTGAGAGGCCCACGTACTGCAAAAAAAAAAAAAAAAAGTCAGAGCCTAGAGAATCGTCTATCCTGTACATTTCAGGCTATAGGCAAAATTCTTAACTTGTAGCAAAAGCAATAGAATACAAAGGTTAAAGTAAAAGAAACAGATCAAATACTTAGAATACTGAGTTAGATCAATACTTTATGAAGAACATAAAGATATGTTCTGCTCTATTACAATCTTGATTCCAAAGCATTTCATCTTCATCATAGTTGAGAGTTTGTGTGTGTTCTTTCAAAAGTTTTGTAAGCCATCAAACATCTGCTGACACACTATAGATAGCCCAAAAAATCATCTTTTAAAAGGGTAATTTACCTTTTCTTAAGATTCAAACTGAGAATCCCCACCCTTAACACTTTGATCCAGAGAACAGAATGGTATCCAAAGGCAAACCAGTAGTTTCATTAGGAGAAATTGTTTGAGAATTTTAAATGCTAAGACTGGAACAGTAGTGCTTTAGACTAGTGCTACTCAAACTACCTGTTATGAGGGACCAGGTTTTTTTCTAATCTGTTGCAGACCAATAATTTTGTAAAACACAATAAAATTGGATTACTGTGCTAGAAAAGTGAAATTAAAAAACAAAAACATACTAATCATGAGAGAAAAATTAGACAAATCTCAATTAAGGGACACTGAACAGCATATCTGACCAGTTCTCCTCAAAACTGTCAAGGCCATCAAAAACAGCCAAGAGGAATCTAAGGCATTGTGACAACTAAATGTAAAATGGGTGGGATTCTGGAATAGATAAGGACATTAGTGAAAACTAAGAAAATCTGAGTATAAACTTTATAAATAATAATAATGTATCAATATTGGTTCATTAATTTTAACAAAATTACTGTCTAAAAGGTTTCTAAATTCCCACTCTCAATTTCAGTACTTATCTCATTATAGTCTGTTAACAAACAGCTCATGGACTGACACTAGCCCACGGACCACACTTCATGTAGCACTGGTCTAGGCAACTGCTTCCCAAATACCACGGTGAAATTTTCATTGGGTATACAGCCAATTAGAAAAACGAGGATAATGAATTGAGTTTTCCATAAAGCTAATTTGATGTAAAGGACCATCCTATATTCTGAGATTATCTCCTTTCCACATATTTAGGGGTATATGTGTTTGTGTAGGTGTGTGAAACAATGGAGAGTAGATGGTAGTTGTCTTCGTTTGGATGCTTTTGCCTACAAATTATTGAAAAGTGACTAAACAATAAAGATATTTATCATTTTTCATACAAGAAGCTTGCACTTAAAGGGGTTCCAAGGAAAGTCATGTGCTGTGATTCCAACAAGCTTCCTTTCATCCTTGGACTGTGTCATCTGCTGTGTGTTGGCTTGTCCCCTTAAGCTGGCTTTCCTCATGGTCCCAAGATGGCTGCAACAGTTCCAGTTGTCCCATGAAGACAACAATGTCCAAAAAAGAGAGGCTGCCAGGGGTGATTTACCATGAAACTAAAGAAGCTTAAGCTTTAGAACCCTTCACTTTGACAGGCTCCTTACAAGGTCCTGGAGAGGATCCTAGCAATGCATTCACCTGGTCATATATTTTTGTAAACTGTGAAAAAGCAAGACAATTTTATACCTTTTTCCTTAAAAAGGGCCCCCAAATTGTACAAGCTTCAATCTCCACAACCTGAAGCCTACCATGAAGAGCACTTTTTCTTCATGTATCTCTCTTTTTAAGAGTAAGAAAAACCTTTCCCAGAAATCCTGCATTATATCTCACTGGCTAAAACTAAGTCAAGGCTCACTCCTAAACAAATCATTGGCAAGGGAGTTGGGATTACATAATTGGCTTATACTAATCAACATTCACCCCTTGCTGCAGAAGGGGAGCCCAATTTACCTGAATCCCCTGGCTGCTAGATACCTGAACAAAATTGGAATTCTAAAAACAAGAAAGAAGAGCATGAGATTTTAATATCCTACCAGTGGTGTCTGTCATAGAGAGGTTTTTTTCCCCTTAATTTTTATTTGCAAAACTAAAAGTTGGTGACACAATGTTGGTCCCCTAATTTTGGAAAAAAAATCTTTACTGGACAATAAAATTTATAAATCTGGGAACTTGTAGGCAAATCAATGAAAAGAATGAACACAATTAATAACTTTTAAAGGCTTAGGTCTAGTTACCTAGAAGTAGAGCCTGAGATGGGACTGGTGAGTCATTTATTGAGCAGTGCTCTCTGGAGAAGCCTGCAAGGGAGAAGGGTAACCGGATAGGCCAGGAGTAAAAGCTAAGCAAAACCATAGGTTCAGCTGGAGTCTAGCTTCACACTGATCCCATGGGGGAGCTTTGGAATGTGTCTTGCATCACAGAGTTAGTCTCCCCTTGAGGCAAAGAGCTTTGTTCCCCACATCAATCAGTTACTGGTTGGCTGAGGGTAAGTGGCTAACCACCTCCCAGGCATCTCTGGATGAGCTGGTTCTCTCTGGACTAGAGCAATTCTCTGGGGAAAGGTGCAGCTGTGAGTGGTTTGCCACCAACATGCACAGCAGCTGAAGGATGGGTTGGACAACCCAGTAAAGAGGATCTGGGTGGGGCTCCAACCATGTCTAATATATACCCTTTCATCAAGTGGTTTTCTGGTGATTTATTTCAGAGGAAAAAGTGATGAAACAGTTTTGTTCACATAAATACTTAGTATAGTGAACAGGCTGGACTCATCACTTATAATCATAAAGCAACTTAATTTTTTATTTCACAATCCCTTCAAATTTATTAGATGGAGTTAGTCCTTCCTTTATCTCTGAATGAACTCAAGCAGTCTCACGATTTTTTTTTTTTTTTTTTTTTTTTTTTTTTTGCGGTACGCGGGCCTCTCACTGTTGTGACCTCTCCCATTGCGGAGCACAGGCTCTGGACTCACAGGCTCAGCGGCCATGGCTCATGGGCCCAGCTGCTCGGCGGCATGTGGGATCCTCCTGGACCAGGGCACGAACCCGTGTCCCCTGCATCGGCAGGCGGACTCTCAACCACTGCGCCACCAGGGAAGCCCTCACGGCTTTTCTGATCCCTTTTAGGAAACAAAAATCCTTACCATGACTTGACATCAGCAAACCACCTTTAGTTGAAGTGGAATGTCTAGGCTCTTACACTTGTCCTGCTTGCTAACCATGGTTGCTGACCCCCTAGGCAGAGAGGGGAGTGAGCAGGAAGAAATAAGGAAGCCAGGAAACTTCTCATATGAATGACCTAAAATGGCCTTGAAGACTTTGTCCTGGCAGATGTTTAAAGCTGACTCCCTTGTGGGTAACTTCCATGGTTTCTTCAGATAAGTCCCAATCAGAGGTCTTTCACTTGTAGCTTCCTTGATCTGAGCAATCATATCTCAGGTCTGTCTGGTTTGTCTGTCTCACTCCTTCTGTAGCCCATGGGAACCTGGTGATATTTTTCAGTCTCTGCTAGGCCCTCATCACCAGCCCCCCAGGAAACCCTATCAGACAGTATGTGTGGATAGGTACCCTCACCTCTCTCTCACGTCTAGGTCTTGGGAAACATTTAGGCAGTCTTAGCCCCACTAAATTTTATTTGCATGTCAGCAGCTAGCCAGCCCACTCTCAGGCAGTTTCACTAGGCTCGAGTGAGGAGCACCCACCCACTAGCCTTACTCTTTGATGGCAGTTGGGGAACCCATATCATAGCTCTCTCCAATCCTTTCTCTCTCAACCCATCTGTGCTCTCAGTGTGGGTGAAGGATTTAAGAGCCACTTAACTCTGTGTGGTCCTCCATATTTAAATTTAAATTAATCAAAGTTGAGAATTCCCTGGCGGTCCAGTGGTTAAGACTCTGCACTTTCACTGCCAAGGGCATGAGTTCAATCCCTGGTTGGGGAACTAAGATCCCACAAGCCACGTGGTGCAGCCCCAAAAATAAAAATAAATAAATTAATTAATTAAAATTACATAAAATTAAAAGTTCAGTCATGGTAGATATATGCCAAGTGCTCAGTAGCCACTTGATGGCTAGTGGTTAACATTTGGAAAGCACAAATGCAGAACATTGTAGAAGGTTCTATTGAGTCTTGAACACCTACTTTAAAATCTCTACATGGTGGTCTGTCTTAGAACTTTGGGTATCTGAAACATCATACCATAAAGCCTCAAGGAAAGCCTAATAAACTGTTGCACGTACATTTAAAAATGTGAGATGTATTAATATAACTACATAGGATTTTCCCACGAATCTCATTTCATGTAGGGTAATTATTACATTCCTAAAGTTGTAAAAATGTTACAAGGACTACTTCAGTCCTTCAGCTTATATTCAATTAATATGCTATAATTTATCTCAGAGAACATATTTTCATATCATTTAATAGTGTTTATAGTTGCTGAGTTTGCACTTTTTTTTTTTTTTTTTTTTTGCAGTACGCGGGCCTCCTACTGCTGCGGCCTCTCCCGTCACGGAGCACCGGCTCCAGACGCGCAGGCCCAGCGGCCACGGCCCACGGGACCAGCCGCTCGCGGCACATGGGATCTTCCCAGACCGGGGCACGAACCTGCGCCCCCCTCATCAGCAGGCAGACTCCCAATCACTGCGCCATCAGGGAAGCCCTGAGTTTGCACTTTTGAAATTACTCTCTGTAATATTTTATGTCCAAGGCAACAATAGTTTAAAATGGTTCACTGAGGTAGTTCTTTGGTGGCCTAGTGGTTAGGATTCAGGGCTTTCACTGTCGTGGCCCAGGTTCAATCCCTGGCTGGGGAACTGAGATCCTGCAAGCTGCACAGTGTGGCTAAATAAATAAATAAAATAAAAATGGTTCATTGAAGTGTAAGTATAGTAATGAAAATAATAATATAAATGCTATAATTGAGAACAACCAAATAAATGTAAAAAATGACCAGAAATCTAAAACAGAGAATGTGAGGCTAGTCATGCTGGGACAAGTGAATCATGAGTATACTGATTTCCCACAAGTAACCAAATATAAAAAGTATAGACAGGAAATAAGATAAATCTTTGAAATTGAATGATAGTCATTCATCAGTTTATTCTCTAATTCTCAGCATGTTGTCTCCTTCAAAATTTGTCAAATAGTAGCACTGTATCCTTTGTGTAATGTTCAAACAAAGCATCATGACCACTCAGATGAACCAACCATCTGTCCTATTCCAAAACAAACAGAAAATAATGTTCTCCAATATGAAAACAATAAAATTTGCTGCTAGATTAAAACAATGCCTATGTTCATTCTTATGAGTCATTAAAAGTAGGTGCATGTCATGGCATTGCTGAACAATAGTTGCAAAGCAAATGACAAGAATCATATTCAGAGAGAAGACTGAAAAAGCTATTGGCAAATCCTTTAATGAATGACTCTATTGTAGACGCTACTAACAAAGGCACGCATGGTGGAAGAGCAGTTACTATCCATTGTGGATACTAGTACTTCACAGAGGAGGAAATTGCTGATGAGAATCGGAGTATAAATCAGCCCTTGGCATACTGTGATATAATATGTGCATGAGAACTTCTGGGTGACTTTTTGTTCTCCTTATCCCTGAAAACCCATGCTAATCATTCATTTGGTCAAAGTTCTGCAAGTCATAATCTTAACAGGACATAAGTGTGTTGAGATCAGCACTGACAAAGCACCAGACAGGTATGTAACAAGAATGATATTTAAATAAAAGAGGCTGCACCTGAATGCCGATTCACATTGTATTTTATTCAGAGAATAGTAGGCAGTTTTACACATACCCAGGCGCATACACACACACACACACACACCCTGTTGTTTCTGTTTCTCTGGAGAACCTTGATTAATACAAGCCCCTTTGTGACCTCTGGGAAGGTAGACCCCCACGCCCTGTGGTATGGTATTTGTCCAGGTCCAGAAGTGACAGGAGGCGCCAGAACTCCCAGGCACAGGGATGGCTGGCCTGGATGAAGGATCACAGCAAGGGGGGTGACCCAGCCCTCCCAGTGAGAGGTTGGTCTGACCCAGGGAGCAGAACCACGTGGGCTGCAGTGGAGTTGGGTGGTTTTGGTTGTGGCTAAGGTAGAATAAATAGCTAAGGGTTCAGGATGTGGCATCCAAGGAAACCTCAGGAGCATAAACTGTATCTGAAACTGACCTGAAGCTAACTTCAGGCACCAATTATCTAGATTTTTAATGTTGAAGGTAAAACATCGGGATTTCTTCAGAAAACTACATTGTGTACTATTGGCGCAATCACCAAGACCTTAAATTTTCACTGACTCCTGATGATTCTTAAGATATCTGGGAGATAAACCAATAATGTATTATTCAGCCTATTTTAAATCACATTCAAAAGCTGCAACAGTGAATCAATCACTTCCAGAGTCTACTGTGACCAAAGAATGAATTTACCTCACCTCCCCTAAATGAACACGTTCAAACTTCAACGGTGGAGTGTGACATGCTACAGTTCTGGCATCTGATGGAGCCCTAAAATAGTTTTCTACTTCTGTATAACAGATAGCCCCCAACCTTAGTGGCCTAAAACAACAATAATCACTTATTTGTTTACAATTCTGCAATTTGGACAGGGCTCAGCAGGGACAGCTTGTCTCTGAGCTGTTTGGTGTTGCCTGGGATGGCCTGACTAAGGGCTGAGCTGCAGGTTTCCCCGCTATCAGAAAGCAAAGCCTTCCTATGAAACCTTTCGTAAGCCAGGATGGCATAAAGAAAAGAAGCAATTACCTTAGGACACATCTTGCTAAAGAACGCACAGACACAGCTCAAGGATATGGAGGCTGGATGCTGAGATGCTGAGTGTAGTTCCCAGGGGGAGAGCTTGGTGGTGCCCCACTTGCTGCTCAGGGTGCACGCTACCTGTATAGGGCTGCTGCAAAATAAAGGCTGAACGCTAGTTTAACTTTTCACCTTTTTCCCTAAAAGCAAAATCCCCTTTGGATTTCTTTGGGTTAGAGGAAACGAGTACTAAGTGTACATCTTTCGTAAAAGCGAAGTGACATAAAGCGAAATTTTGAGAGGCAGGCGGGGATAACTCTATCTGAGAACGGTCTTATTCACAAAGCTGTCAGTCGGTTCTGGCTGTTGGCTGGGAGCATGACTGGGGCTGTCTCTGGGACACCTAGGTTCTCCTCAACATGGCCGGCTTGAACATTCTTAGAGCGAAAAGGCTGTGTTCCAAAAAGGAGCATTTCGAAGGGGAAAACTATGTAGAGGATGGAGGAGATTTCACCTCTTAATGAGAGGAGTAGCAGCGGATTACTGCAAATGGCTGTGGGATGGGGGGTGTTGATGTTTGTAAATTGGGGTCCACATCTATTCAACTAATAGTGAGAATTATCTGAAAGAAAAACCAACACTTGCCGCTATTAGCCACCTATCGTTGTGAGTTTGGGTTTTCTAAATGAGTTAGAAATAAATAGTAAGAAAAGAAACCAATGTGACCTATAACTCAAGTTATCCATTATGACACTGGCTTGACAAAAATTGCATACAATCCTTAAAAATCTGAAATGATCATCATAAATTTTGAATATTACTTTTTACTAATGAGCAATCTTTTAAAATTTTCACCTAAAATTTTCAGTTCACAAATATGCCAAACACTGATAAGGGGTCAAATGAGGCTGAAAGTGTGAGAAAAACTGCCTTATGCACATCTGTGAAAAAATCACAGAGAAAATGGTCTCATCTGGCCTTCTAAGATTTAAATATCAACTCACTGTTGAGGATCCTGAAAGCAAGAGACATTGCCATACTAATAGCTAAGATATTTCACGAGGACTCGATACAGGATCCAGGAAGGCTATGAGTACATTAAAGGCAATTAGAGACACAAGCCATCATCACCATTATGTTCCCAGTTTATGCTCCCAGATATCTCACTGGTATTTAAATATTAAAATCTAAAAACTTGCCCTTGGGGGCTTCCCTGGTGGCACAGTGGTTAAGAATCCGCCCATCAATGCAGGGGACATGGGTTCGAGCCCTGTTCCGGGAAGATCCCACATATCGCGGAGCAGCTAATCCCGTGCGCCACAACTACTGAGCCTGTGCTCTAGAGCCTGCGAGCCACAACTACTGAGCCCACACACCACAACTACTGAAGCCCGTGTGCCTAGAGCCTGTGCTCCACAACACGAGAAGCCACTGCAATGAGAAGCCCGTGCACTGCAACAAGGAGTGGCCCCACTCTCCACAACCAGAGAAAAGCCCGCGCGCAGCAACAAAGACCCAATGCAGCCAAAAATAAAAAAATAAATTAATTAAAAAACAAACAAACAAACAAAAAACTTGCCCTTGGGACTTCCCTGGTGGTCCAGTGGTAAAGAATCCGCCTTACCATGCAGGGGACAATGCAGGTTCCATCTCTGGCCAGGGAACTAAGATCCCACATGCGCGGGGCAACTAAGCCCACGTGCCACAGCTGCTGAGCTCATGCACCTCAACTAGAGCCTGCATGCTGCAAACTACAGAGCCCACACACCCTGGAGCCTGCGTGCCACAACTAGAGAGAAGCCCGCACACCACAACGAAGAGCCTGCGTACCGCAACTAAGACCCGATGCAGCCCAAAATAAATAAATCTTAAAAAAAAAAAAAATCCACGCTTCCATTGCAGGGGCCATGGGTTCCATCCCTGGTTGGGGAACAAAGATCCCCCATGCTGCACAGTGCAGCCAAAAATAAAATAAAATTAAAAATAAAAATAACTAAAAATAAAAATGTGCCCTTCCCCCAAATGAATAAGATCAATAGATAATCAATAGAGATTAGAATAAAAAATTTGAAGATCGATTTGTCTTGGCTTTGGGAATGGGAATTATGATAATAGTAATGATCAGCATGCACTGCATGTTTACTGAGTTCTAAGCATCTTGCTAAGCACTTACTTTCATTCTAACCTTACTATTATTACTGTCTTAGTCTGTTTGTGCTGCTTTAACAGAAATACCATAAAATGGGTAGGTTATAAACAACAAAAATTTAGTTCTCACAGTTCTGAAGCCTGGAAGTGTGAAATGAGGGTGCCAGTATGGTTGAGTTCTGGTGAAAGCCCTCTCTCTGGTGGCAGACTTCGAGTTACATCCTTAATGGAGGAGAGCAGAGAGAAGCAAGCTCTCTTGTGAGTCATGTAAGAACACTAATCCCATTCATGAGATTAGCTCCATCCTCATGACCTCATCTAATCCTAACTACCTCCCGATACCAGCACGTTGGGGCATAAGGGTAGGGTTTCAACATATGAATATTAGGGGGACACAAACATTCATCCCTGCAAGGTAGGATCACTGTTCCCAGTTAACAGATGAGAAAACTGAGCAGAAAAATGTTAAGTAAATTGCCATGTTGAATAAATTGCCCTGATACTTGATAGTTTTATAGGTCCAAATTGACTGTGTCTTACTCCAATCCATACCTTTAGCAGAATGCCACACAGGAAAGGTTCTGTGGGCTGCTGGAAATAAAGAGCCACCAGAAGAGGCTGGGAGTGATGCTTCCACTGGAAAGAAAAGATAAACTCAGAGAAGGGAGAAAATAGACAAATCAACAAGAATCCTGCAATTGTGATTCATAAACATCTAGGACAGAGTTCATTTATTTGATCATGAAAGAAAAAGACAGCCCCTGGGAGCCCAGCAAGAGCATCAGAGGGCACAGAAAGGATTCATGAGAGGAGTTTTCAGGCATCATACATGGACAAATTTTCACAAGGTCCAAACTTTGGCAGTATGCAGAACAGAGAGAAAAAAGGGCTGAATCATACTTTATGTCAATTAAATATATTCCTCTTAAACTCAGTGGTAAAGGTTGTGTTCCAGATTTCAGATTCTTGGAATTTGGGGAAAGAAGGGATTACACCAACTCAGGCATATTATATAAGATTATTTAAGTGGAAAAACTGGGGCAAATTTGAACCGATATGGGTAATACAAGAAGTTCTTCCCTCTGTAATTCCCACGGAAGAGTTTGTAAACTCTCTGCTTGCAGATACTACAACACCATGCTCTCACAGATTGCTGGAAAGTGTACACCTCACAAAAGGGATGATTACTTCTATTAACATGGATGAATAAGAAGACTGAAAACAGGATTCTCTTGGGCTCTAAACACCTGAGTTAAGTTCAGTTATGTAAACCGAATCAGATAGAGCTTACAATAAACGCAAGAGTTACCCTGAACTGCTGGATTATTTAACAGAAGAGTTAACAAAATGCTTTGCTGATTTTTCTGATAGTTACTACAATCTTCTGAAATTAATAATTTAGTAAATCCCATAGAATGAATAAATGTGCTTGTTTATTCAATTCTCTAGAAGAGTTTGCATTGAATGTTTGTTAGAACTTGTCATCAAAATTATCTGGAGCAGTTGTTTTCTTTATGAGAATCCCATTTGAAATTACCAATTCCATGTGTTTAAAGGAATACACAGGGTTGGGTTTGGATTTTTTGTTAATTTTGGTAAATTACTTTTTTACTAGGCATTTGTTCATTTATATTTGTTTAAAAATGAGTTTTTCTCTTAACTTCTTTCTAATCTCTGCTGCCCCTTGTGTTATGTCCCAGTTATTTCCAGTATAGTGCTTTTGCACCCTTTCCCTTTTTAAAACTAATCTTCCAAAGGTATGTTAATTTTATTAGTCGTTTCAAAGAAGCAATTTTTTGCTTTTTTTTTTTTTTTTTTTTTGCTGTACGCGGGCCTCTCACTGCTGTGGCCTCTCCCGCTGCGGAGCACAGGCTCCGGACGCGCAGGCTCCGCGGCCACGGCTCACGGGCCCAGCCGCTCCGCGGCACGTGGGATCCTCCTGGACCGGGGCACGAACCCACGTCCCCTGCATCGGCAGGCGGACTCTCAACCACTGCGCCACCAGGGAAGCCCAATTTTTTGCTTTTTGATTCTTTTTTTACCTTTGTTTTCTATTTCATTAATTTCTATTTTATTAGTTCCATACTTCTACTAGTCCTGGGTTTATTCTGTTGTTACACTAATAACTTTTAAGTTAGCCACTTACGGGGGGCTTCCCTGGTGGTCCAATGGTAAAGAATCTGCCTTCCAACGCAGGGGACACAGGTTCGATCCCTGGTCGGGGAACTAAGATCCTACATGCCGCAGGGCAACTAAGCTCGCGTGCCACAACTACTGAGCTTGCACGCCTCAACTAGAGCCTGTGTGCTGCAAACTGCAGAGCCCACCGCTCTAGAACCCACGCATCACAACTAGAGAAGAGAAAACCCGCACACCACAACTAGAGAGACGCCCGCACTCTACAACAAAAGATCCCACCTGCATCAACGAAGATCCCGCGTGCCACAACGAAGACCCGATGCAGCCAAAAAATAAATAAATAATAAATAAAATAAATTAACCACTTAGCTCATTAATTTTCTGTCTTTTGGCTCTTCTAAATTATCCATTTAAGATTATAAGTTTCCCTCTATGCATTGCTATAGCTGAATCTCCAAAATTTTCATATGTTGCATTTGTTTTTATTTTTCAGTTCTATATCTTTTAAATTTCCCATTATGATTTCTTTCTTTACCTGTGAATAATTTTGCAGTTTATTTTAAAGTTTGCTAGTGTATAAGATTTTCATGATCATCTTTTTACAAACTGATTTGCATTTTAAGTGCATTGTGGTCAGAAATTGCAGTTCCAATTCCTCAAAATGTATTGACACAAATTGTGGACTATTAAGTAGTCAAATTTCATAAGGATCTGTATGGCATGAAGAGAATGTGCATTCTCCAGTTGTTTTATGGGGTCCTATATATGTCCATTAGATTGAATTTGTTAATTGTATTATTCAAAATATATTTATCTTTCCTGATATTTTCATCTATTTGATCTATTCATTACTGGGTGAATGAACTAAAGTCACTATGATGGGAGATTTCTCTTTCTCTTTGTAGTTTTATCAATTTTTTATTCATATATTTTGAAGCTATATTATTAAGTACATTCAAACTTAGAATTGTTATAAACATTCTTCTGGTTAATTTGTGTGTGTATGTGTGTGGTATTATATATATATACACACATATATATATATATACATATACCCGTACACACACACACACACACACATACACATATGCTGTGGTAACCATCTTCCAAGATAGCTTCTATGGTCCCTACCTTCTGGTATTCATACCCAAGTGCAGTCCCCTCTCATTGTGCCTGCATTGGTCTGTGTGAACAGTAGAATACAGCAGAAGTGATAGTGTGTCACTTTTGAAATTAAGTTATGAAAGAATATGATTGCCATTTGGGGTGCTCTCTTGTGCTCCCTCTCACTTTCCTTCTTTCTATCACTCTCATCACATTCCCTTGGGGGAGCAAGTTGCCATGCGTTAGCAGCCCTATGGGAGAGGCCCATGTGGTGGGAACTAAAGCCTCTGGTCAGGTAACAGCAAAGAACTGAAACCTGCCAGCAACCATGATGGTGAGCTTGGGAGGGGATTCTCCAGCCCCAGTCAAACCTTGAGATGACTGCAGTCTCATGAGGGACCCTGAGCTAGAACCACCTAGGTAAGCCACTCCTCGATCCTTATTCCCATCTTCAGTGAAACAGGGAGATACTACCATTTCAAACAACAATCATGAAGAACGTTTGCCAAACACTCAAATTTGAACAGAAATGGTGGGAGAGCCTTGGACCTCAGGTGGGGTATATGTATTTCTGAGAATAGGTGACAATTCCAAAGAGTCTTTGATTAAAGCACCAAGATTAAGGGGTGAGGGGAGACCATGGGAGAAGCAGTGGTTGCCCCAAAAGAGATGCCAATTTTGCAATGTGAAGTGGCAGAGGAGGGAGAGCTGAAGGAGAGACCATGATAGCAATAACTTGTTTTGTCTACAACCTGGTCTAGAGCTGAGAAAAAGAAAGAGAGTTTAAGGGATTTTCCAGAGGTTAAGGGATTTTACTGTATACCACACTAACCTCCTGAATGCTAAATATGAAGAGTATATGAACCCTTAGGAAAGAGAAAGTTGTAATTATAGGAACCTGAAAACTGCCCAATTTTTCTTGACCTCCTCCCCCAACAAATCTCCCCCTGCTGACATCAGAAAGAAACCATCCAGGGTCTATGCATATATACTGGAGGAAGAAAGAAAAGAGTAAAGGAATGTAATCAAACTGCAGATAAAGAATATGTATAAAAGAGGAATTATCCAGGCTTCCCTGGTGGCTCAGCGGTTAAGAATCTGCCTGCCAATGCAGGGGACATGGGTTCGAGCCCTGGTCCTGGAAGATCCCACATGCTGCGGAGCAACTAAGCCCGTGCATCACAACTACTGAGCCTGAGCTCTAGAGCCCGTGAGCCACAACTACTGAAGCCCACATGCCTAGAGCCCGTGCTCCGCAACAAGAGAAGCCACAGCAATGAGAATCCTGCTCACCGCAAGGAAGAGTAGCCCCCACTCGCCGCAACTAGAGAAAGCCCGCGTGTAGCAACAAAGACCCAATGCAGCCAAAAATAAATTAATTTAAA
The DNA here is from genome assembly GCF_025265405.1 of Mesoplodon densirostris. Classification (NCBI taxonomy): domain Eukaryota; kingdom Metazoa; phylum Chordata; class Mammalia; order Artiodactyla; family Ziphiidae; genus Mesoplodon; species Mesoplodon densirostris. The sequence goes on from NC_082664.1 coordinate 47,127,364, forward strand.
AAATTAAAAAAAGAGGAATTATCCAAGGAAACAGAGGAAGGGTTCAAAAAACAATAGGACAAGGCATCAGAGCTCAGGAGAAATGGTGGGATAGAAACAGAAAAATCATTACCAAAAAACACTACATGATAAATAAAAGTGGAAAAAACACAATCAAAAACATAACAAAGGACATAAATGATAGGCTTTTTTAAAGCCCCAGAAAGAGATGGAAAAGGGCAGTGATATAAAAACATTAGGGAAGATGAGAGATATAGCAGTCAAAGGGGCTCTAACAGGCACATAATTGATATTCCCAAAGAATAGAACCAAACAAATAAATTAAAATTTTTTTTCCAAAAACTGATAGAAGAAAACCATTCCAAATAAAGATTTGAGTCTTCAGGACAAAAAGCCATAAGATGACCAAGAAAAACTGAGGTTTTACCCCAAATCAAGATATATTCTAATGAAGGGAAAAGGACCAATCCAGACAGAGAAAAGCAAAAAAGAAAAAGTTACACACAAGAGAGAAAAATCCAGTGGCAAAAATCATCTGTTCCAGAAGACAGCAGAACCAGGTCTGGAGAGTTCTTTAAGAAAGTGTGACCTAAAAGTTTATATTAAAAAAAGAATTTATATTCACAAATTTGCTCTTCATAAGTAAAAGCAGAAGACAAATACTCTCCAGCACGAGAGAGCTCAAACAAAACAAAAACTATGAGCTCTTCTTGAAAAAGAAGACAAAACAAAACGCTATGATAATAAAATGCAGTCATGCAAAAGAGAGTATAACCAAAAAATGGATTTTAGAAAAGAAAGAGCCCTGGTAAAATGACTGGTGGTGACTATAGACTATGGTGACAGACTACCTGGGCTTGAATCACATCTCTCTGTGACCTTGGACAAGTCATTTAAGCTCCTGTACCTAAGTCTCCTCATAGCAAAATGCAGACAATAGTTGAACTGAAGTCTTAAGATTTTCTAAGATTTCTTTTGGCTCGTGTGTAAAATGCACTTAGAACAGTGTCTGGTACAGAAAAAGCTGTGAGCTATATAGGTGAAGCTGTATTTCATTTTAGTAATAAGGCTAAACAACTAGTGAGGGTTTGTTGCTACAAATCAGAATATTTGGTACCTCAAAGAATTGCCAAGAAGGCTACATAGCAACCTCAAAGTCTTCATAGCCAAGAACTTCCAAAATAATGCTTCAAGACTGGTCTAGGGAATACCCTGGTGGTCCAGTGGTTAGGACTCCATGCTTCCGCTGCAGGGAGCACAGGTTCGACCTCTGGTCTGGAAACGAAGATCCTGCAAGCCACATGGCGTGGCCAAAAAAAAAAAAAAAAAAAAAAGACTGGGCTAGTGAGGACAGGCCTGTTGCTACTAGCAAGCAAGCACTGGAAGCTGCAGCTTACGACCCTAACACCCCTGGCACTAGACACTGGAGTCTATCACTAGCAGTGCTGCCCCTGGTGCTCCTGAAACTTGCTCTCGCTGCAATGGCCACCAGAGAGTGAACCTGATGGGTGAGCCTTGATCACATGCCGCATCCAAGGTGCCAGGGAAACTGGGAAGTAAGTATTGGTACTTTCAGTTTTGTAGGGGCAGGTGGGCTCTGTCTCCTACCAAGATTCATGTGAAAGAGAATTTCCCAAGCACAATACAGGATTCAGATGCTGGGCAACCTAAAAGAATGACCTATCTCCTCTACAGTAAAATAAGTCAATATAGGGCATGAGCACTATACACAGAATGCCTAGGGGCAAACACTCTGCAACTGTGGCCAAGTTAATTAAGCTGTAGGAGCCTCCGTTTCATCTGTAAATGGAGAAATTAATAGTACCATTCTCATAGTGCTGTCCTGACTCAATGACTTAACTCATTCAATAAGTTAATTCAAGTACTCAGTAAATGTTAGATATATTAAAGTTATTCTTTTTTGGCTTCTTCTCCTCCTCCTTCCCCTCTTCTCCCTCTGCCTCGTCCTCCTCCTTTTCCCTCTTCCTCTCCACTCCTGCATAGACCAATACCAACAAATACCTTTCTTCACATATTTATAATCCCCAAAGTGCTCTCACCTATCAAAATTAAACTATCCTTATGCAAACAAAAATATACTCATTCCTTCTATAAAGTCTCAAAGTCTAAACAGTTACTACATCCAGCTTTAAGTCCAGGATATCTGGGAGATGTTCATTTGTCTTTTATTCTACCACAGCCTTTACTGATAGTCTGTAATACGTAGATAAAATTTAAAGTGAACTACCACCGATATGCTCTCTATATAAGACTGTGGGGGGGAAAGGGAGAAGAAAGACGAGGGAAATTAAAGTGCATAAGCATATAGACAACACAGCAGAGAAGAAAACACGAGTTGCTGAAATGGTTCTTACTTCTGCAATGTTGTATAAATACTATAGTTAGCATTTATGACTTATTTTTCCACCATCTATTCCATGTTCCCTTGGTTTTCCACCTGCATCTCAGCTGGTTGGGATTTTTTACCTGATGAAGTAAACCAAACCTTAATTTCTGTGGGAGCTAAGCCTTTTGCGGTCCAGTTGTTATCGAGTTACTATCGTTTTCCACTTACTTCTACCATTGGCAGTGGAGGAAGTGGTCAGTGTTTCCCTTGAATCCCATCCATATTCCTTCTTCCCCTCACTGTGCACCATCTTGCCAGTTGGGTTCTCTGAAAGCAGATACTGAGATGGAGTTTGGGGTGCAAGTTGTTTGTTTGGGATCAACACCGATGATGTTAAGGGAGCAGAAGCAGAATTGAGCAGAGGAATCAAACTGCAGGGCAAGCTTGGCAAGCCTCAGCCAGCCTGGTGGGGAGTTCTGGAGGAAGCATGGCCAGTCATTCAGTCACTGGCTACTCCAGAAAGGGTGTGGCGCATGCAAGGTGGCTCTTGGCAGCTAAGGATCTGGTATCTGGAAGCTGGCTGCTGCCTGTATTGCCTGTAGCTGGACCACAAGTCCTTCCTTCAAAGGGATCTAGCCAGCTCATCTCTATGTTTTCCACAGGCAGCAATTTCATTTCCCCTTAGGAGCCAGGCTCAATCACCCCATCAACACTGTAAACCTCTCTGTTTATGTCTGTTCAGCCAATGTCATGTGGAAACCTCACCTTCCGATCCATCAGAACCATAATTGCATCTGCTAGTGGAGGCATTCCTCCCATGGGCATGACAAAGCACAGAACTTTGAAGATGGGCAATGAAAATTTTGCAGCTGGGTTACTGAGTGGAATGATCAGAGGTGCCTCTTCCTCCCACTTTGTCATATGGAGTATATCGCTGAAAATATTGTAGTTTTAGGAAAACAGAAATTGACATGTTTTTGTGCCCCTAGGAAAAAAAAATCTGTATGTAAGTCAAATTGTGGCAATTTGAATTGAATTTTAAATGCATTTGGAGAGCTCATAATGTAAAGGAAGTTGTTCAGCAAAAAGAAAATTATTTTTATTAATCAAATCGTCATTTTTTCATCCTCTAACTTCCTTTTCCCACCTGCTCTCCTTCTCCAGCAAAATTAATATATTTTATCAATTAACATGTTTGATATCGAGGTTTAAAAGTAATACACACCTGCACTGTTAACTACAGTTTAATATCCCATCATGTTTCCTGGCAATACTGGTTTCTTATTCCTGATAAGATACCTAGGGATTATGAAATTACCCTAGCAGGAGGTAATAGAAAAGTGAATGTAAAACCTTTCTATTAGTGAATGAAAAAGTTAAATAAATGCCCCTATGAAAGGGCCTTAAGCACTTAGTCTCATTAAGAAAAATGCACAGGGACTTCCCAGGTGGCACAATGGTTAAGAATCCGCCTGCCAATGCAGGGGACATGGGTTTGAGCCCTGGTCTGGGAAGATACTACATGCCGCAGAGCAACTAAGCCCGTGCACCACAACTACTGAGCCTGCACTCTAGAGTCCACAAGCCACAACTACTGAGCCTGCGTGCCACCACTACTGAAGCCCGCGCCTAGAGCCTGCACACTGCAACGAAGAGGAGACCCCACTTGCTGCAACTAGAGAAAGCCTGCAAACAGCAATGAAGATCCAACGCAGCCAAAAATAAATAAATAAATAAATAAATAAATTTTTAAAAAAAGAAAAGAAAGAAAAATGAACAATAGCCTAAAGAGCTAAGTGGAGATTTGTGCACGACTACAGCTCAATACCATGGAAGGTAGAATGCTTCAAGGCTTTTAAGAGTCAAATGAGTAAATGTTTTAAAATCATTATGATTTGATTTTAATTTCAGTATACTGTAATTCTTAACAGACCCTTTAAATTTCTCTTAGTTTTACCAAGACTTTGTAAGTTTTGCTTTTGCAGTATTCTGCAGTATTGTTCATTAATTCACACTTTCTGTGTATCAGACCAAGGGGTTATAAAAAACTGTCGTCCCCCAAGGAGCTCACAATCTCATGGGTATACAGAAAAATAAATAAATAATTATGGTGGTGCCCTAATAGACGTATGCACAAGATTGCCTACAAGAGAGCCACCAAGGACAGTCAGGAAAAGTGGCACCTGGACGTGTCAGTCAAGCCAAGATGTAAGGCTATGTAGAAAGGAGCCGAGAACATGCTTCTTTTGCTCCTTCTTCATCTTTCAGTTGTAAGAATGCTCCTTCAGTTTGCCTGTGGGAAGATAAGGAGTTAGCCTTCTTTCACCCCTACCTCATGCACTATCTTGATTGTAGTATGGTTCATAGTATACATATGACAAAACTCATCAAATTGTGTGTAGTATATTGTATGTCAATTATATCTCAAGTAAGCTACAAGTAAGTAAGAAGAGGAAAAAAAGATATGCATATACATTTCAAAAGTTTATGGGACTTCCCTGGTGGCGCAGTGGTTAAGAATCTGCCTGCCAATGCAGGGAACACAGGTTCGATCCCTGGTCAGGGAAGATCCTACGTGCCACGGAGCAAGTAAGCCTGTGTGCCACAACTACTGAGCCTGCGCTCCAGAGCCCGTGAGCCACAAATGCTGAAGCCTGCGTGCCACGACTACTGAAGCCTGTGCGCCTAGAGCCTGTGCTCCGCAACAAGAGAAGCCACCGCATTGAGAAGCCCATGCACTGCAACGAAGAGTAGCCCCCACTCACCACAAATAGAGAAAGCCTGTGCGCAGCAACAAGGACCCAACGCAGCCAAAAATTAAAAATAAACAAAATAAATAAATTAAAAAAAACAGTTTTATCAACTTATACTGTTAGTAGGTCTGTGGGGAAACACGTACACTAACACAGTGCTATTGGGAATGCAAATGGTACAACCTCTATAGAGAGGATTTGACAATATCTAGCCAAGTTACAAATGTTCTTAACCTTTGGCCCAGTAATTTCACTTCTAAGAGTCAAACAAACATTGGCAGAAATACAAAATGATGTCTGTATGTTACTCTTCGTCGAAGCACTGTGTGTAATAGCAAAAGACTGGAATCTGTCTAAACGTCCATCTGCAGAATGCTGATAAATGATAGCACAGCTACATAGTGAAGTTGAAAAAAAAAATGAAGAAGGTCTCAATACACTGCTATACATCTTCAGGATGTATTGTTAAGTGAAGATACCAAGTTAGTAAACATTGAGGATATTGCTACTTTTTGTTCCTGGAGATGCTCTATATCTTGATCTGGGTGGTAACTACATGGGGTGTATAAATATGTAAAACTTCACTGAGCTGTACACTTAAGGTTAGTGTACATTACCATATGTATGTTAAATCTCAATTTAAAATTTAAAACATTAGATGGTAGCATATTGAGTTAAGAGTGGGAGAAGAGGAAATGGAAATGTGAGACTTTGGGCCACAAAGAGGAAGCACTAGCTAGAACAGAATGTAATGTCAAGGGAGAATTTTTCTCTCCCTCCATTTTTCATTCCTTTCTTCCTTTCTTCTTTCCTTCCTCTTTGTAATGGGAAAGACTAAACACATGTAAAAGCTGATGGCTAATAAGAAAGACCAGTTGAAAAGTAAGATTGACTCTAAATAACAACAACATAAAAAAGTACAATCAATAGTGTAAGATCCTTGGAAAGTTGGGAGGATATGGAAATAAAAGAACAAGTAGAGGGATTGTCCTTGGATGGAGGAGGAACATTTCTACTGTCCCAACAGGAGTAAAGGAAGCTGGAATGGGGGCAGCTATAGGAAGTTTGTAGGATTGGGAACACCAGGCACAACTGTACTGTGTAAAGGAGCTAGCTGGGTAGGGTACACAGCCGGGGAGAGGAGAGAGGTAGAATCCAGAAAGTAGAAAGGATCTGAAATAGTGCCACAGGGATTGGGAGAGTAGGATGTAAGCTGAACAGGAAACATAGTAGGACTGTCAGATATTAAGGGCCTGTTTGAAGTTAATGATCATACGGCTTTCTCCAGCAGGGCTCAGTGGAAGCAGAAAGTTGGCTCCAGTCATTGGTACAAATAAGGGATAAGGGGGCTTAGATAATTGGCCAAGCATGTTACTAAAATGATGAATCATTCAGTCTAAAGTGGATAAACAAGGAAGTAAAGAAAGCAGAGAGCTGATTAATTAGAAGCGAACAGAAGGCTCGAAGGATTGGCTTTCCAATGAGGTTAAAAAGTGGTTGTAAGGGGACTGGTTGAAAGCTGTGAGTCAGCATTTCCCAAAGTGTGTTCTGAAGAATATGACCAGATAAATGGCTCATGAACGAATAATGCATCAAGATTCTGAGACATCTTGCATAACAGAAACCTGTTTATAACCATGCACTCCCTGAACCCTTGAATTACTAAACCTCTTTTATTTATTTATTTATTTATTTATTTTTGGCTGTGTTAGGTCTTCGTTTCTGTGCGAGGGCTTTCTCTAGTTGCGGCGAGTGGGGGCCACTCTTCATCGTGGTGCGCGGGCCTCTCACTGTCGTGGCCTCTCTTGTTGTGGAACACAAGCTCCAGACGCACAGGCTCAGTAGTTGTGGCTCACGGGCCTAGTTGCTCCACGGCATGTGGGATCTTCCCAGACCAGGGCTCGAACCCGTGTCCCCTGCATTGGCAGGCAGATTCTCAACCACTGCGCCACCAGGGAAGCCCTAAACCTCTTTTAATGTAACATCTATTAACATTTTCTAAACTAGTGTTCTTCCAAACATCCGTTAGCAGCTCTACTTTGTATGTCACATGCTGAAACTCTTACATTAATGGGATAAAGTGAATAATTATCACAGCATATGATCGTTATTTTCATATCTGTTTTAATGTATTTCAATATGAAAATATTAGTTTCCTATTAAAAGTAGGTATAAGAGTACAACAGGGACTTCCCTGGTGGTCCAGTGGGTAGACTCTGCACTCGCAATGCAGGAGGCCCGGGTTTGATCCCTGGTCAGCGAACTAGATCCTGTATGCCGCAACTAAGAGTTCGCCTGCCGCAAATAAGACCCAGCACAGCCAAAATAAATAAATAAATAATAAATACTTTTTAAAAAAAGCAAAACAAAACAACCATTAAAAAAGAAAAAGAGTACAACATACTTTCAGAAGGTTAAAGGGGGTATGGCTCATGAGGTTAATACTGTTAGGTTGACCTTATTCTGCTATGAAGGTAAATAAAAGGCAGCACTGTTGTGTTGGATAATGAGTCCAAATTTAAGCACTAAGATTATTATCTTAGTCTGCTTTAATATTATACCTCATTTTGACCATTAAGCAGGCTTCTGTTAAAACTAATTATATCCCAGCTGAAGAAAAGACGTTGAATAATAAAGGTCCTGATGTAAATCACATCAAATGTGTATTTCTACTCTTTAAACCTCAAAATAAGGTTTCTACTATATATAGTAAGAAGAATAAGGAATAGTCATTAAAATTTGATAAATAGAAAGGTCTCTATTTTCTTTCACTACATTTATTTAAGAACAATAAAATGTAAGTATCTGATGTAAACTGAATTAATGTGTTTGCTGCCCAGCCCTAAGGGAGGATTATACTTGCCCACCTCCCTGACATTAGTCTTGGCTGTTGAAATGTGAGTAGAAGTGACATGAGTTACTTACAAGCAGAAGCTTTAAGAGTCAGTGCATGGTTCACCATGATCTGTTTCCTTCTGCCACAAGACCAGCAATATCCCAGATAGAGGCTGCTCTGTCAGCCTGAATCCCTGGATAAAGGTGACACAGAGCAGGGGCTTCCCTGGTGGCGCAGTGGTTAAGAATCCGCCTGCCAATGCAGGGGACACGGGTTTGAGCCCTGGTCTGGGAAGATCCCACATGCCGCGGAGCAACTAAGTCCGTGCACCACAACTACTGAGCCTGCACTCTAGAGCCCACGAGCCACAACCACTGAAGCCCACGGGCCTAGAGCCCATGCTCCACAACAAGAGAAGCCACCGCAGTGAGAAACCTGCACTCCCCAAAGAAGAGTAGCCCCCGCTCACCGCAACTAGAGAAAGCCTGCGCGCAGCAAAGACCCAATGCAGCCAAAAATAAAATAAATAAAATAAATTTATAAAAAATAGGTGACACAGATCAAACTTTCAGCTAATTCTGAAAGGACAAGTGGCATGAGCAAGAAATACCAAGACTTAGGGGTCATTTGTTACCACAGCATAACCCAGTTTATACTGACCAATGCAGAAATCCCATTCTCCACACCCTACTCATTTCCGGAGAATGGCAACTGTTAATGAACAGAAATAGAAGTAATCACCAGAAGCATACAACTCCCTCCATGGAATGTCTAGAACAGTGGTGGAAAATTGGTTTCATCTCTCCCATCCACTCTAATGGACTTAATAACGCCAGCCTGAATCAGCTCTGTAGAGAAGGATCCTGAAGCCATGTCCTTGCTCAGCAGAAAAGAGTACCATATTTATCAGTATGTCTTCCAGTAGAAGGAGGGGTAATGAGCTGTCCATCCCTGGCCTAAGATGCACAACCTATGCTCACTATCATTTTTGGTATTTTTCTCATTTTGTATAGGAGGCATTATTTTTTTTAATACACCAAGAAATAAACAAAAGCTAGTTCACCAAAATATTTAGAACAATAAATAATTTCATTTTATTTACTGATGGAAGGAGAAAAAAAGGTTTCTATCAGAGCTGATCACAGAATTTCTTCTCAGGCAGAGAACTGTGTTTGCTAGAAACATCTTAAATGGACTTTTTGGTTATTAGTATGGCACTCTAGGCCACATCTATATGGTTTGAAGAGAGAGGAAAACAGTTCAACTGTTTTACATCAGAAACACACAGTAATTTTTGGAGTTGTTGTTGAATGAACCACAATGAAGAAAACAGAAGTCCAAGAAGAGGGTCAGAAGGGGTCCAGCAACATGGCAGGAGGCCAAGGGGAAGAGATGACCACAGGAAGTTCCCCAGAGGATGGAATGGCTGAGGGACTTTAAAAAACTGAGATGGTTAAGTATTCAGTTGCAAGTGTTTTGCCTTTCTGTTCTGTAATGTAACACTCCTAACCCTAATACACACAACACACCCACACATACTCTGTTATGGGTTGAATTATATCCCCCCCAAATTCATGTTGAAATCCTAACACCCGCCCCCAACCCTGTACCTCAGAATGTGACCTTGTTTGGAAATAGGATTGTTGCAGATATAATTAAGATGAGGTGGTTCTGGAGAAGGGTGGGCCCCTAATCCAGTGAGACTGGTGTACTTACAAAAGGAGAAAATTTGGACACAGACAGGGAGAACACCATGTGAAGACTGGAGTTAATACAGCTACAACCCAAGAAACTACCAGAAACTAGCCTGGAATGCTCCTTCCCTAGCGCCTTCTGAGCTGACACACTGTCCCGCTGACACCTTGATCTCAGAATTCTAGCTTCTAGAACTGTGGGACAATAAATTTCTGTTGTTTAAACCAATCAGTTTGTGTTACTTTGTTACAACAGTCCTAGGAAACACACACACACACACACACACACGCACACAAGCACTCCATTGCCCAGGTCTTCAGTAAAGTCTGCAGCATCCACAGCAATGCACAGTGGCACTCTGGGTACCGAGGGTTTGCAAGGAGTCCAGTAAGTAGACAGTATATGCAGAAGAAACAGGGCATAACAGGGGGCAGAATGCAGAGTGGAGACCAAGAAAGCAGTGGAAACAGAGAGAAGTGGCAGAGGGAACACAGGCTCCGTCTGTTTGTGTTGCCAGAAAGCATTCTCAGAGCTACTGGGAAAGTATCTGGGCTACTTGCTGAATAAGCGATGAAGATCTGAGACAATTTTTTACTAAATCATAAAGGACCAGATGAGCACGGCAAGCTGGGGAAGTTAGAAACAGCTAGTAGCTGACATCTGGCTCACCTGACTAATGATGTCAAGTGGATGTCTCTGGTTCACTGTCAGTGAGCAACTGAAGGAAACTGGCTCACTTTACCATCCCTGAAAAAATGCAGCCCTTGCAACAATCCAGGTTGCTCTGACCTTGGCCTAATGCTCATGATTCCCTGCGCAGCGATAATGAGTTTGCTGCTTTGTGGCTTTTAGAGGAAAGGGAAGAGATGAGCTTGGTCTAATGCCTGCTGACTCATAAGACATAGGGGCCCTGGCCTGCCTCTGATGTGATATGAACACTTGAACCAGGAATGATTTGCCATTTCCTCTCCAGCAAAGAGAGGTTGCTAAGGATGGCCAGCTAAGCATCCAGAAAGGAGACCTAAGACCCCTGTCTCTGCCACCAGGGAGGGCGACAGAAAGAAGGAAGGATCAGGTGCGTTTCCTCCTAACCCTCCCCTTTTAGCTCCTCTACAAGCAAGCTGCTGCAAGAGCGTTAAGAGCTGCTGCTGATTCCTATCAGGTAGGAACTGTGCCAAGCATAGCCAGGCTTTATGAAAGGCTACTTATCCTATGTTAGGCATTAACTGGGTACAAAACTGAATCAACAGCCTTCTGCTCCTTAAGCAGTGTGCAGTCCAGAGGGAGTGGAAACAATAAAATATGGGACAAGGTTAAATGAAATACAGGCCAAATGGAGCTAAAGTGATATGGTATAGGGCGTTCAGAAGAAAAACTGTCTTAGCTGTGTCTCGGGAGATCAAGAAGGGCTCCACACAGAAGGCAGCATCTGAAGACTAGGAATAATTTCCAGGGACAGAGAATCTGGAAATGGTATTCCCGGCTGAGAGAACTGTAGAAGCAATGATAACTTACTGCTTTTTCAGAGGCTGAAGTATAGTTTGGAAACTGAAGATGGAGAGGTTTGATTTTTTGTTTTTGTTTTTGTTCCTTTTGTTTTTCCTTAAAACAAAAATTCCACGCTCAGGACTTCCCTGGTGGCGCGGTGGTTAAGAATCTGCCTGCCAATGCAGGGACACGGATTCAAGCCCTGGTCTGGGAAGATCCCACATGCCACAGAGCAACTAAGCCCATGCGCCACAACTACTGAGGCTGTGCTCTAGAGCCCGCGAGCCACAACTACTGAGCCCATGAGCCACAACTACTGAAGCCTGCGTGCCTACAGCCTATTCTCTGCAACAAGAGAAGCCACCACAATGAGAAGCCCATGCACCACAATGAAGAGTAGCCCCCGCTCGCCGCAACTAGAGAAAGCCTGTACACAGGCAACGAAGACCCAACATAGCCAAAAATAAATAAATAAATTTATTTTTAAAAATTCCATGCTCAGGAATTTGCACTTTATTCTCTGCACAGTGGGGAAAGCAATGCAGATTTTGCAAGGTAGTCTGTGTTCTAGAAATGTATGTGAAACTTATGGACTCAATCAACAATTAATGCCCTGGTTGTACGCCCTGCATTCTGCCAGGCACCATGGCGCCAAACAGAAGACCACACTCCTTACTCTAAGAGGCTGCAATCAATTAAAGGGCCAATGCACGGACCCAGAGTCAGAAGGAGAGCTGGGGAGGAGGATCATAGAAGCAAACGGGCTGCAGGAATCCAGAAAGGGAAAGAAAATCATGAGGTACTTCATGGAGGAAGTGAACTGGGACTGAGCCAAGAACAAAGTGTAGGATTGGAATTGCAGAAAGAAGGGAGAAGCATGTTCTGGGATTGAACAGGAGGAAGGTGGGACGAAACAGCTCACATAAAGGCTGTTAGAGTAGTGGACTTGGGGGTATTGGCCTGGGTTTAGAAACCATGAACAGAGGCCCTAGTGTCACGGGTTTTGCAAGCAGCACCACCATGACACCATCAAGGCCATTTCCTTTCCCCAGACCAATGCGGAGATGCAGGTTACATAAGAGGAACCATTGCATTCACTCTTTCCAATACAACCAAACCCAGAGATGCAACCAGAAGACTGCAAACAGCAACCTGATGCTGAAACACACTATTGTTCTTTTGGGAAACAGCACAAGTTCATCAGCCTAGAAAGTCCTCAAACATTCTTGAAGCTGATGTCCAGGAAGTGCTACGTCAGTGCCTAGGCTCTAGAAGGAACCATGGGAGAAATAATCATACAAAATCATGACACACAGTGAAAACCCAGCATGTACCCAGAAAATCCTGCACATGTGCCCAACACTGAATTCTACCACTTTAGTGGCATTGACTAAAAATAATCTCTTATGTAGGAGGTAGTGTGGTCTCTGGGAAAGTCCCAAGGTTGAATCCTGGCAGCACCACTCGCTGTATGACCTAATTGCTTTCAGCTTCAATTTCCTCATCTGTAAAATGAAGATAATAGCACCTGCCTCATAGTTCTGACTCAAAGATGATATGCAAAGCACCTTACATGATAATTGGCATTGAGTCAGCCCTGGGTAAACTCTGGTTCTTTCCCTCCCATTGGTCTCATAGTATAAAGCCAGATCAAGAGGGTCAGTGTGATTTGTGGAAACTAACCAAAGGAATTTGATGCTAATGAGGCTTGAAGACTCAGACCACATTAAAGGTGTCCAGGGTATGGTCAAGGTCCACCTTCTGAAATGGCTCTGAGATTTGCATCTGTTCCAGGTGTCACGGCTTCATCAACGCCGCCTCTCCATCACACTTAGCATCAAATGTCAAGACAGGATCTATTATAGAATGCCGGAGTGAGGCCAGCACAGCAGTCTGGAAACCCTGCCCCTGCTCCCAGCTCAGGCAGGATGGGAGCCCCGAAGAGGTGACTTGACGGTATTGCAACAGCTTCTGAAGCTTCCAAAGGTTCGGCTCATGTAGGAGAAGCAGGGGCAAAGCAAGCCAAGGAAACAGCCCTAAGATTCAGAAAAAGAAAAGTCCCCAACATAGAACGCAACTTGACTGCCAGGAAGCCAGAACAAGTTAATAATCCAACTTGACAGGCGGTCAAAAGACGGGGTAGCTCATGTAACACGTGGGTGTGATGCAGCCCAGAATACAAAAGCACATAAACAATAACAGGTAAAATATGAATCAAGCTACTTAGCAAGTCAGACTGAGATCCATCGATTGCCAAGTCTCTCAGGTTCCTCCAAGATACCTTCCTCCGTCCCTTCTCTTCCTTCCCGATGCCCTTGCCCTATTTCAGGCCCCTATTACCTCTTGCCAGCTCAAGGACACCTTAATATTCTAAATATACAACTCTCATCAAGTTCCTCATTGCTCAGCATATAAAATCTAGATTTCCTAACCTGACATTCAGAGTCCCCCATCATATGATATGACCTCCATTTTCAACAGCCTGTTCCCTTTCAGGGTCCTGGTGCTTTAGCCAAACCGAAATAGACACATGCTCAAATCTCTTGTATTTTTTCTTTTTAGTGTCTTAGCTTGAGCTGTTGTTTCCCAGCGATTCTCACATACCCTTTGTATTCGTTTCCCAGGGCTGCCACAACAAATTATCACAAACTGGGTGGCTGAAAACAAGAGAAATTTATTCTCTCACAGTCCTGGAAGCCGTGAGTCCAAAATCAAGGTACTGGCAGGGTTGGTTCTTTCAGGAGGCTCTCAGGAATGATCTGTTCCATGCCTCTCTCCTAGCGTCTCGTGGCTGCCAGCATCCCTGGATTAGGGCTGCCAATCTCTGCCTTCATCTTCCCACGGCCTTCTTCTCTCTGTGCATCTGTGTCTCCAATCTCCCTCTGCCTTTCTCTTATAAGGGCACTTATCATAGGATTTAGGGCCCACCCTCAATCCAGGATGATCTCATCTCGAGCACCTTAACTTGATTACACCTACAGTGACTCTTTTTCCAAATCAGGTCACATTCACAGGTTTTGGGAGGAGTTGTCTTTTGGAGGGGCCACAATTCAACCCCCTATGCCCTTCAATATTTGGCTCTGTCACTGCTTCCTCTGTGAAGAATGCCCTGATGCCAATCCACAGGAAGTAATCTTTCCCTCCTATAAACTTCCAGGACACAACTAAATTCCACTTGGTGTTACTTTCTGTTTGTATGCAGGACTTATCTTTGTGTAAGTTGCCTAACTTCCACAGACCTCAGTTTCCTCATCTCTGAAACTGAGATGATAATGACATCTACTTATAGCATTGTTTTGATAAAAAGACTTTTTTTTTTTTTCTGGCCAGGCGGCATGCCAGATCTTAGTTCCCTGACCAGGGATCGAACCCGTGCCCTCTGCGGTGGAAGCATGGAGTCTTAACCACTGGACTGCCCGGGAAGTCCAGAGAAACAGACATTTTAAGGGACTTAAAGCAGTTCCTGGACATAGTAAGTTATCAGTAAGTGTTATTATCTTTATTGTGGTGGTGGCTACCATATTCCCTACTATACTGTAAGTTCCTTAAAGACAGTCATCTCTGTATGCTCCATGGCAGCTAAAAAGTGTCTTGCACAGAGTAATGGATGAGCAACCGTATTGAGGGCAGATGACAGATAAGTTGTCTTGAAATAAAATAGTCAACACAGAGACATATTTGGAACTGTTATGAAGGGGATGAGTGCTCCATCCAGCTCTCCATCAGCAGGGAAGTGCTCAGGTCTTTCCCAAAGGTGGGGAGTCTCTTCTTAGCCACTCCTAGGACATTTCTCCCAACAGTCGCTCCCTTTGACTTACAGGAAGCACGACCTGGAGATCTGGCACTCTGTGGCCCTTCTAAGTAAGCACGGCATATCCAAAGGAGAATTCATTTTCATAAAGAACATCATCTGTGGATTTGTCATCATGGTAATTGTATTTTATCATGCTCATTGTACCTCTTAGCACTGATGTGACTATGAAATAGAAGGGAAAAAAGGGGTGAGTGAGGGGGCTGACTCCTGGTTTAAGGGAAAAGTGACTCAGTAGCCCTTGGCAGCCTTCTCTCCGGAACTGGGTAGGGAACAGGGAATTCCCTAATCCCAATTATTTTTGGAAGTACCCCCTGGTCTTCTGACACAGAGAAATATTCACTTTTTATTTTAACATCTAGGGGATGCATGGACCGCTTTGTACTCACTCCAGAAGCTTGTTTGCTCCCCAAATGAGAAGAAATTCCCTTCATGGAGAGGAAAGAGCACCCCCTAGTGAAACAATGTTTCCTATTAGTCTTGCAACAGTGAAGTTCCATCTCCATTTTATAGCAGTGTGATCGCATTTTAGAGGCTAAGGCCCAGTGCCTAGGGCCTACAAGCTTTTCAAAGGCCAATAAAAAAAAATTGTTTGAGGGCTTCCCTGGTGGTGCAGTGGTTGAGAGTCTGCCTGCCGATGCAGGGGACACAGGTTCGAGCCCTGGTCTGGGAAGATCCCACATGCCACGGAGCAACTAGGCCCGTGAGCCACAACTACTGAGCCTGCGCGTCTGGAGCTTGTGCTCCGCAACAAGAGAGGCCGCGACAGTGAGAGGCCCGCGCACCATGATGAAGAGTGGCCCCTGCTCTCCGCAACTAGAGAAAGCCCTCGCACAGAAACGAAGACCCAACACACCCAAAAATAAATAAATAAATTGTTTGAGAGCTGAGAAAAATCTGTTGGCTCCAAAGTTTTTAAAATTCAAAACTGAAACTAGTATATTTGATTAAATGTCTACAACATGTGACATATCAAGTAGTCACAGCAATTCAACTATTAAGTAGTTACATACAAATTACATTTAATGTGAGATGTGAGTTTTTAAAAATATTTTCTATGATGAGGGACAGGGCCTCTTAAAATAAGAGTTGAAAGCCTTTTTTCATAGAGTTGACCTCTCTTAAAGAGTCTTCATGGTCATTGACATGGTCCATCTAAGTCTTGGCATTACTCTCTTAAAGACATTAAAAACAATACTTTATTTGTGCAAAGTCCTTGATAAAAATTTACACATACTCCCATTCAACTCATTTAATCTTTACAATAGTAAATAAAGAAATAATGAATTAAAATGTCTGGATACAGTAGGGTTTTTGTGTGTGTGTGTGTGTTTTGGTTTGGTTTTTTTTGCCAAAGTACAAAATATTACATATTCTCAAGCACAAATAAACAAAAAACCTCAGAATCAAAACAGATTAACAAGTGCAGTTCAAATGAAAACAAACTACTAATTTGAAATGGCATATGTAGACTTTGAGGGGGGGACAATACACAGCATGTGGGTCCAGAGTTAGATATTCTGAATAGGAGCTGAGTGACCTGGGACAAGTTACTTAACCTCTCTGTACCTCAGTATCCTAAACTGTTAAATGGGGATAAAACAGTACTTACCTCACAGGGTTATTGTGATGTTTAAGTGAGTTCATAGATTTGAAATACTTATAATAGCATTTGGCCCATAGTAAGAGTTCAATGAATGCCAGCAATTAATTATTATTCAACCAAACCATACCAATCTTTGATTCTCAGAAACAGAACAATTTAAGATTCTGAATAAATTAACTCTTACCAAAGCTGAAAACTTCCACAAAAGTCACTCATCTTTTATTTTGAAACTTTTTATTTGAAAATAACTTCAAAATTAGAATTCATCACATTTTATTTATTTGCCTTATCATTTGCCCTTCAGATCACTGCAAATCTGTGTCCCTAATTCTTATTCATAACTTATGATGTATGCATTTCCTATTTCTGAGTAACAAATTACCACAAGTTTGGTGTCTTAAAACCACACCTATTTATAAGATCACAGTTGTATAGGTTGTAAGTCTGAGCACCACATGACTGGGTTCTCTGCTCAGAGCTTACAAGGCTGAAATGAAGGTAGTGGCCAGGCTGAGCACCTTTTAAGGCCTCCTTTCTTTCTTCTTGGCCAAATTCAGATCCTTGTAGCTACAGGACTGAGGTCTCGCTTTCCTTGCTGGTGTCAACTATGGGCCACTCTCAGCTCCTCCAAGTCACCCACCTTCCTTGCAACATAACCCCATCCATCTCCAAAGCAGCAATGGAGAATCTCCCTCATGGTAATTCTTTCTCTAGCTCTGAATCTTTCTCTCCAGGAAGAGCTCAGTTCCTTTTAAGGGCTCGCCTGATTAGGTGATTAGGTCAGGCTCACTCAGGTTAATGTCTCTCTTCTTAAAGTTGACTGATTAGGGTCCTTAATTAGACCTGCAAAATCCCTTCGCAGCAGCACCTAGATTAGTGTTTGCATAACTGGAGAAGGTGGAGATTTTGGGGACCATCTCAGAATTCCACCTACCACATACGATGAGATACTTTATAAGCATATATTTTAGCCTCCTAGTGCTTCCATAGCAACATACCATAGACTGAATGGCTTAAAAAACAGAAATTTATTTTCTCACAGTTCTGGAGGCTGGAAATCCCAGATCAAGGTGTCAGAAGGTCTGTTTTCTCCTGAGGCCCTTCTCCTTGGCTTAAAGATGGCCACCTTCTCCCTGTGTCCTCACATGGCCTTTTTCTCTGTGCCGTGGTGTTTCTCTCTTCTTATAAGGACACCAATTACATGGATTAGGGTTCCAGCATATGAATTTTGGGGGAGGGGCAGACACAATTTGGTCCATATTTGTCTAATAACAAAACTAAGAGCTAATATTTGAGCTACTAAGCAGGTATTATGCTAAACATTTTTGATAGGCTATCTCACTTAACATAAATCATTAGATTAGTTATATATCAGTATAACCATTATATAAAATTCCAGCTTTGGGCTTCCCTGGTGGCGCAGTGGTTAAGAACCCACCTGCCAATGAAGGGGACACGGGTTCAAGCTCTGGTCCGGGAAGATCCCACATGCCGTGGAGCAACTAAGCCCGTGCGCCACAACTACTGAGCCTTGCTCTAGGTCACAGGAGCCACAACTACTGAGCTCATGTGCCACAACTACTGAAGCCCACGTGCCTAGAGCCCGTGCTCTGCAACAAGAGAAGCCACCGTAATGAGAAGCCCGTGCGCAACAAAGGGTAGTCCCGGCTCACCGCAACTAGAGAAAAGCCTGCATGCAGCAACGAAGACCCAACGCAGCCAAAAATAAAATAAATAAATTTATTTAAAAAAATTCTAGCTTTATCAAAATATTTCCTATGTTCTTGATTAGAAATTCTACACAGAGCCTCCCTGGTGGCGCAGTGGTTGAGAGTCCGCCTGCCGATGCGGGGGATACGGGTTCGTGCCCCGGTCTGGGAGGATCCCATATGCCGCGGAGCGGCTGGGCCCGTGAGCCGTGGCCGCTGGGCCTGCGCATCCGGAGCCTGCGCGTCCGGAGCCTGTGCTCCGCAACGGGGGAGGCCACAACAGTGAGAGGCCCGCATACCACAAAAAGAAAAAAAAAAAAAAAAAGAAATTCTACACAATTTTTATTGACCTGATTCTTAGAGTTCTCTGTCTCTACTATGCTCCATTCTGAGGGCAGTTTTTCATTCACTGATCAAATTTTATTGATCATCTATGAGTTTGGTACAGAGGCACAAAGGTTAGTAATCAAAATCCCTGCTCTCGGAGAGTATAGGCTAGAAGGGAAGACGTATTTTACGTGTACGTCTCCACGTACATTTTGAAATATCTTACATAAAAGGTACCAATTATATTTATAGAACCATTCTGCACATGTAAGTTCTTATGAAAGCTGAGGCACTAAAAATTAAAATAATTTCAAAAAAGGTGGAAATCCTCTGATTATTTGGTTTTACATTACCTTCTTCAGCTGCATCAACCCTAACTGTAGCAACACATTCTTTTATATGTGGCTTTAGACTGAGACTGGAAAAAAGCCAGCTCGGATTTGAAAGTGAGAAGTAATTATGACATAAAAGTGCAACACCTGACTGGGTAAAGCGCCTCAAATTCCACTCGCTCTGCTCAAGAAAATAAAAAAATTATCTTTAAAAAATTTATTTTCTCACCGTCCAACTCGTTCATCTTTCATGCTGCGAACACCGATAACTTTTCTCCTGCAGGAGGCAAAGGCAGCACTCGCAGGTGGAAGGAAATCTCCAGATTTGCAGGCCGAGTTGCTTCTCGCCTGTGGGCGGGTGTGGTGACAGCACCCCAGCGAGGAGAGTCTTCCCCTCCCAGCCCCAGCTCTTCTTCCCTTGCTCGCGACCCATGGGCCCCTTGCTGAGCTCTGCACCCAGCTCCCTGGATCAGCATCTATTCCCTCGCGCCGTCTACAGGAGCGTGGACTGCGCAGGCCCGGCACAAGGGCCCCCGCCCGGCCCCTGGTCCCCGGCTCCCCGCCCCCGGCCCGGGCCCCGCCTCGCCACGTGCGGCCGCGGGCTGATAAACGGCTTCCGCGCCCCGCGCGCGTCGTCGGATTTAGCGGCAGCTCGATTCGCGCTGGCTCTTCCCTTCGATTCCCAGCTCCCTACAGTGAGCCCTCCGTCCATGGAGGGGGAAGAAACGTACCTGGAGCTCTTCCTGGCCCGGTGCGCCACCCAGGTGAGCCTGGAAGCCGCCGCCACGGTCCCACAGTCAGGGTTCGCATCCCGCCCCATTGCTGGGCGCTGGGTCCTGCGCACTAAGGATTCTGCCTTCATTTTATCTCTCGTAAAACTCCTAGCGACCCTAGGAGGTGGGCTTGATTATCCCTGTCTTTCAGTTGAAAAAAATAGAAGGTTCGAGAGTTGAAATAACTTACCCAAGGTTGCCAACAGAACTCGAACCTTGTCTAGTATGAATACAAGTTGGAGGCACCTGTGGCTTCTTTCAGTTTGTGATTCTTACGTTTTTTGGGTTTTGTTTTTTAATTTAAGAACTGTAGAAACGAGAGGAAGGAGTCTTCAGAAAGAAAAGCAAGGGAAAAACTTTCAGCTGGGGGGGGGTGTCGGATTCTTTTTTTTTTTTGCGCGGTACTCGGGCCTCTCACTGTTGTGGCCTCTCCCGTTGCGGAGCACAGGCTCCGGACGCGCAGGCTCAGCGGCCATGGCTCACGGGCCCAGCCGCTCCGCGGCATGTGGGATCTTCCTGGAGTGGGGCACGAACGTGTGTCCCCTGCATCGGCAGGCGGACTCTCAACCACTGCGCCACCAGGGAAGCCCCGGATTCTTTTTTATTTTATTTTATTTTATTTTATTTATTTTTGGCTGCATTGGGTGTTCGTTGCCGTGCGCAGACTTTCTCTAGTTGCAGTGAGCGGGGGCTGCTCTTCGTTGTGGTGCGCGGGCTTCTCATTGTGGTTGATTCTTTTGTTGTGGAGCACCGGCTCTAGGTGCGGGCTTCAGTAGTTGCAGCACGCGGGCTCAGTAGTTGCAGCACACGGGCTTAGTTGCTCTGCGACATGTGGGGTCTTCCTGGACCAGGGCTCAAACCCGTGTCCCCTGCATTGGCAGGTGGATTCTTAACCACTGCGCCACCAGGGAAGTCCCCGGATTTTTAAATAGACAATGATAAGCAATGAGGTAGAAATAGTGAAGTCCCACAGTGTTTAACATTGCAAAAGGAGAGCCCACGCTGGAAAGGTTCTGAGAAAGATGAGTTAATGACTCTGCAAAGACAGTTTAACAAAAAGTTTCTTCAGGTATAAGGCCAAGGATGCAGGGAATACTCTGTAAGCATATTCTCTCGAAAGGAGGCTGTCAGGGTTCCACTGCCGTAAAACATTACCCTTTGATATCTTGTTGACATTGCCTTAAATTCCTTGTTGAAGTTTAGTTCTTTGGGTGGAGGCTTTGTCCCCTGCTAAAATGCCATAATGGGAAAAAGGAGGGGAGACACTGACGTTGCAGATATTAGTGCTTTAGTGTAAGTTGCCTGATGGAATCTTTTCTGGCTAGAACAGAAGAGGCAAAAAAAACAATGGAGAGGAATCTGGGCCATTGTCCCCACCTCAGTGTCCCTCAGGGCCCATCTATGGGATGGGGGTGGAGGGAGTTAGAGACTAATAACATAATTCAAAATGAAATAAGGTCAAATCTTATTTCCAGAGAATAAGTGCATTCTTCTTAAGTGTTTTCTTCTAACATTTAGTCACCCCTGCCATCTGCTGGACTTGTGGTAACAGCACAATTTAACAGGATCTAGCCAGACATTAGCTAAATAGCTTTGTGATGGAGAAGATGCAGCACAAGGCACTGGTGAGTTCAATTGTCAGAAGTATGATCTTCTAAGGGATGAGGTTATCCTGCCAGCAGTGGTCAAAATCTAGAATCCAGGCCTGCAACTTGGGTGACGTGGATGGTAATATATGTACCAAGGATTTTTTTCCATAACAAAGGCCATGAATTTTACATTAGCTGCTTCCCTCAGTTGCACGCCTCTTTCCCTCGGTTGATGGTAATGGAAGTTGAGCAGCCTTCCCCGGACTGGAAGTATAATACATTGATTTAAACTAGTCTTGCCATTTAAATTTCAATAACTTTTTCCCTATTGTACATTCACGTAAATGGAATGATTTCTTTTCCTTCCTTTGACTAGAAGGAATAAAGATGGCTCCTTGTGGAGGCTTGATTAGCACTCAAAGCTATCTCCTCAGCTTCCTTCACTTACTGCTCTTCTCTTTAAAATACGAATTTAAAACTCCAAAAAAATCTTTAAATCAACTTAAGGAGTACAGAAAATCCGTACTCTTCAAAGTACACACAGTTTAGAGCATGGTTGCCAAATTGCCTCAGTTACAAAATTGGATTTAGAGTGGCGACTTACTACAGGTCTAACCAAAGTAGGGAAAACATTTTATGAAAAATGCTTTTTCTGCATTTTAAGATATACTTTCCTGTTTTCATTAAGTGTGTTGTAACCCTACAGTAGAATTTTAATGATATTTTGTGGAAAGAGTGGGGCATGAATATAAGCTACCTGAACTGCCTCATCCTGAGCACACTGCCTGCCAGCCAAGGTGGCATCCCTTTGGTGTGACATGATGTTCTGTTTGTTGTGTTTTGTTTGTCTGTTTTGGGAATGGCCTAGGATGACCTTGCTCTACCCAGATCACCCCTGCTCAGCCCAATTGTGCCTTATGATGTGTACATACCTAATTCATCCAATCCAGAGACTACATTTAATTCACAGCTTGAAGAAGTCACAGAAACATCTGGCAATTTCTCATCTATGGATCTCAGCTTCCTACCAGATGAGCTTACCCAAGAAAATAAAGACCAGACTGTCATTAGAAGCAAGCATGAAACTGAAGAAAATTGTAAAACTAAAAGTTGGCTAAGTGGGTTGCCATTACCCAGCCAACAGGATGTTGGCCTGGCCTTAAACAGCAGCGGTGGGTCAAATTCCCATTCACATCTCCACCCTGGTGATGCTGACTCAGCCCAGCCCTCTCCTGAGAAACCACACTCCTTGCCTCTGGCATCCATAACTCCGATGACACCAGTGACCCCTGTTTCAGAATGTTCTGGAATTGTGCCTCAACTACAGTAAGTTGTTGTTGTTGTTTTAAATGGGTGATGCTTCTGAGTACACATTTCATCAATATATTCCTGAATGGGATGGTAATAGTGTAGGGAAGAGAATTTCAGATGTCATTATCCTTGATTTTGTTAGTTCGTAATGGACTTTAGACAGTTTGGTTATCTGTAAAATGAAGCACTAACTCTTGATCTCCTAAGAGGGAGTTAAAGGTGAGTATACACCTTCTTGAAGGATTGTACTGTTTATAGTAAAGCACTTTAGTTGAAAATTGTGGCTGGAGTTGGAATAACACAAAGGATATAAAGATGTAAAATTGAATTTGATTTGCACGTTGATTTGATATTGTGATTTCTATTTTGAGACATTTTGAAAAAGATCTAAAACTTAATTTTAGTCAGCTAGTCAGGAAATTTTAGAAAAAATTATTTTTTTGTTTGTTTGGCCTTGTGGCATGTGGGATCATAGTTCCCAGACCAGGGATCAAACCCGCGCCCCCTGCAGTGGAAGCAAGGAGTCTTAACCACTAAATGTGTTATTATACATTTCACATTTAGAATAATTCTCCCCCAGGAAGTCACCCAAACCTATGAAATGAGGAAGTTAATACGTTTTCATTATTTTTTACTTTTTATATCTGGTATAACTTAAGTTGACTTATTTCTTTTTTTTAATTATTATTTTTATTTTTTGATATAGCAGGTTCTTATTAGTTATCCATTTTATACATATTAGTGTATATATGTCAATCCCAATCTCCGAGTTCATCACATAGGTTGACTTATTTCTTTAGGAATATAGTTTCCACTGTAAACCTGGCCTGTAAATTGGATCTGAAGAAAATAGCTTTGCATGCAAAAAATGCAGAATATAACCCAAAGGTAAGATTTCCCAGTAATTTTTTCCACAGTTAGGTTCTATTTAGATTTTCTTTCCTTCATATGATCATGATATTGACTCATTCCTTTGTTTATATTTTAAAAAAAGAAAAAATTTGTTAGTGAAAAGCTTTTGGCAACACAAGTTTAATCGGCTCATTCTCTGTTTTGAACTTATAAAAAATATCTCATTTTCTGTGCTGAATACAGTAATTATTGAGCAGTTCCTAAAAGTTCTTTCCCTTGTCATTCAGAAAAACCTTTCAGTATGACTATTTTCAACCTGACTATGGAAATGCTAACTTTCTTACAATGTCATCATATTCCTGGAAATAACTTTTTCTAATTTTTGTCCTATCTCCTGACACCTGTGTATTTTTCCATTTACAGTTTCTCTTACCTGAGAAAGCTCAATTGTTTAAAGTGTAAAGTTCAAGTGTAATATTCAGGGATTTTTTGTTTTCCCTCAAAGTTCAATAAAATCTATTCTTTTTTGTGTCCTCCCAAGGCCAGGCATCCCATATTCAATGGTCTATTTACCTAGGAAGTGGATTTGTTAATTCAATCAACATTTAACGATTTGGTGGGCTCTGTACTTAGTACAAAGATAAGTGAGGCCTGGTCCCTGCTGGGAAAAAGTTCACTGTCTTGGGTGGTGGAGGATTTATGGAGTTAGATGAAAAAGGCCATATTAGTCGGAACCCAGAGGACCTTGCCAACATCAACTCTTTATGGATTAAGTATTTGTTTTTCCTGTTGTGTAGTGTTGTTGCTGACCTCTGAAGTGTTACCTGAGTGTTACCGAATGCAGCTAAGCTTTCCTATTTATATTTCATGTAGCCGGCTATGATGAGGACAGACAGGCAATGATGAGCTATAGGATTTTTATGGCTGTAGCTATGATGGACCCCACTATTGAGCAATCAACATTTTAAGCATATTTTATTCTCCACCATCCTCCTCTCTCCTCTCAGTTTGGTATACACGATCTGTCCAAACTTGGACTTGACAGCCAGAAAAATTCTGACTTGGCACTTAAGCTGCCTTAAGAATTTAACAAAATGAATGCCAGGTGAGAGCACTACCTTTTTAGTGAACACCTGGAAAACGTTAATAGTCCTTGCTCGGCTCTGTGTAGTACTGACTCAGGGTTCTTTTGCTGTTAACACTTCATATCTGAAATTGCCAGTCCGGCCTTGGAGTGATCTGTTGTCCTGTGGAGTGGCTCTAACCCATGGAACTTTGGTCTTGCATGGTACCCACCCCAGTTCCCTTCCCAGCTTAATGGGGGAAGTGGATGTGGCAGGCCAGTGGTTCTCAGCCCTCCCCTGCGTCAGCAACACTTGGAGGACTTACCAGTGCTGCCGGCCTGGGGACCACGTTGAGGACTATGGTGGGCAAGAGCTTGACAAATCAACTTTTTGTCATTCATCTTCAGAATGCCTATCAATATATGTATTCTGTTCTATATTTTGGCTGCTTTTTAGTACATTCTAGAGTCTTGGCAAGGCTGTAACATACTTCATACTTTTTTTTTTCTCAAAGAGTCTTTGAAAGAAAAGTATATCAAAGCAAAAAGCATGGAGTCTGATAGTCGTGGTTTTAAATCTCAACTCAACTGTTTACTGTATAATGTTGGAAGTTAAATAACCACTTCGCTTCCCTGTGCACTAAGTGGGAATTATAATGGATTCAACTCAGTCCTGTCATGAGGTTAAATGCGATAAAACCTATAAAGCTCTTAGCATAGGGTCTGAAACATAACCGGTACTTAAATTTTAGCTTTACTATTTTTATTCTTACCTGTTTTTTCTAAGTATGTACATTTTAGAATCATGATCATTTTGTTAACCTTAATGTGGGAGAATAGACCCAGACATTTTTTAGTTTTCCCATTAAATTTCAATTTATTCAACACTGTTTTCATGTCCAGCTCAGCTGGTCAGCTGAAATAGTGTTAACCCCTAGCAGAGGCTAATTGTCCTTTTGGCTTCTGTGTGTAGAGGTTTGCTGCCGTCATAATGAGGATCCGAGAACCCAGGACTACAGCCCTCATATTTAGCTCTGGGAAAATGGTCTGCACAGGAGCCAAAAGGTAAGAGAAGCTGTCCTCCCGCACTATCAGACAAATAATCCACTATGTAAAGCAAGGAAGGGTGGCATTAAGGCTCTAAAACACATCGTAGACGCAAAATACTTTGCTAAGGAGTTAAATTCATGAAATGCCAAATTTGGGGTTAAAAACATTCAGCCTCATAATACGGACTTATATCCCACTTTACAGTCCCCCATAGTGAAGGGGGCTTTACTAGGCTATTACAACTTGTTTCTAAGGTATATTTTAAAAGAAGAAACAAAAAGGCTATACTAGTGGTAAAACCTGTTATAAACCCGGGAAAGTAGTTCTTGTGTATTTTCCTCATTGCAGCTAGAAGAATGGATAGAACTTTTTACAGGAGGGAAATTAGACATTTCTTGACCACTAGCTTGAGCATTCACTCAGGAGGCATCTCTTACAGGCTCGTCTTTCCTGGTTCTCATGCAGAGGTAGCCCTGTGCTGATGTAGATCCTTTCACCATAGAACTAGTGGGAGAGCTGCTCTTCCCTCTAAGTGTTGGAGGATGAGTAGGAAATTATCCTCCTGAAAGATAGTACCAATTTCTCCTCGCTCGAGAGATGCACCTAGTGTTCATTTTCTCTGGTAAAGAGTGGGTGTTAATATTGTATTTTATAGTTGCTAAATTGATTGGCAAAAAGTTGTTTTAATCACATTTCTTTTGATTTAGTAGTGAGACTAACTTTTCGTAAGCATATAAACTACGTACTGTATCTTTTGCCCAATATTCTATGGAGATATTTGTCTTTTGGTATTTAAGTATTTTCACCATTTTATACCATAAATATTTTTCCCATATTAATGTTAGTGATATTTTATGGGTTTTTTTTAATGCAATTTAATTTTGTGTGTGTATGGTTAGTCTATCCAGCTTTTTTCTTTATGGTTTCAGTGTTTGGCTTCATGCTTAGGAAGGCGTTCTCCACACACAACATGATATAAGTATTGACCTCCATATATTTTTCTGGTGTTTTTCAGGTCCTGCTTTGTATTGAAGAAAGGAGGTTAATGTTTTGACTCATCTAGAACTTTCTCTGGATGATGGAAATGTTCTGTATTTGTGCTGTCCAGTGTGGTAGCCTTTAGTCATATGTGGCTTTTGAGCACTTGAAATAAGCTAATACCACAGAGGAACTGAACTTTTTATTTAATTTTAATTAATTTAAATTTAAATAGCCACATGTAGCTAGTGGCCACCATATTGGGCAGAGCAGGTCTAGAATTTTACTTCAATATAAGATAATTTTTTTCAAATGCCCAGTCAGTGTCCCAGTACATTTATAGAAGAATCTATTTTGCTGTATTTCTCCTCCACCTGTTTTTACATGTTAAGTTCTCTACCTGTGTCTGAGTAAGTTTCTGGCCTTTCTCTTCTGTTGATCTGTGTATCCTTTGACCTAGAAATCTCCATTTTTAAGTCATTTTTGGACAACTCTGCAAGATAACTACAAGGATGTTCATTTCAGCGTTGTTTAAAACAGGGGCAGAGGGAACAAATTTCTAGCAATACAGTTTTGAATAAATCATAAAATAAAATTATTTAGCCATGTATAGTATATTGAGTTGGAAGGATGTTAAGTTGTGGGAGGGGAGAACACACAGATTCATGTGTGTTTTTTTCCTAATTCATGAGTGTTTTTTTCCTATCTGAATTTATTTGGTTCCCAAAATCTGATAGTGAAAGCTTGGATGGTGAGTTCAGATTATAAGAGATATTTGTTATCCAAATCTATGTGGTTGTTGAGTTTTGGACAGAGAGTTGTAAAAGTCTGGTTAGTGTAAGAGATATCAGAATTATCTCCAAAAATTTAACCAAACGTATTCTCTTTAGTTGAAATAATCAGAGTTTGCGTAGTGCAGGATACCTGCCTTTGCACAGAAAAGTGCAGAGGAGCCAAATTTATCAGTGGTAATTACCACTGGTGGTGAAATTTCAAGGTTCTTAACCTATTTTCTAATATTTGTACAAGAAAATGCATGTAGATTTTAACCGTTAGTTGTTTGAATGGGAATTTCTGTGTGATACAAGAAACTATAAGGCTATGCAAATTCTTGAAATTTGGCCTTATAAATATTAGCACTATGGGAGATGTAACGGGTCATTTAGGCAAAATGTGGTTTTTCAAAATGGAAACCACTTATTTCACTGCTATCTTGGGGACACGGCCTTGCTAGGGACTTTTCAGGAGTTGGTAATGGATGAGGAGAATCACCATGAAATGAGGTGATGTGAAAATGGCACAGTGTTGTGACAGATCTAGACTGGAAAGAGACTCTACCGCTCGCTCCCTTTTGTCCAGGCAAATAAGTTCAATCTGGCTTTTCTTTAACGTATGTCTGATTTTCAACTTAAAGGTGGGGATAACCCATAAAGAGAGGGTGGAATTCATAGGATTCACCCACCAGGTGTTGCCCCTGTTGGGCAACCCCTGCTACTCACTGTTTTTATTTTGGTAGTGACCATTGAAAAGTACCTAATGAAAAATAAAGCCCCAAATCTCAGGATTTCACATTCTCTGCCATGGATTTAAGTGTGGAGTAGGACAAACATTTAGAAGAACATAGCCACACAGTTGGATGAATCTATTTCTTTCTCATATTGAGTATGAGTTGAATGATAATTGTGTGAGAAAACGTGAGCAACATTGGGCAGATTTTGAGGTATTTTCATGGTTTTTTTTAAGTATATAATTTGTCCCATAAAGCTCCAAGTCCTGGCATCCTATCTATGCCACTCAGTTGGCACATAACTTACTTCCTTGTGTTGATTTTTTTTTGTATGTATGTATGTGTCCTTATTTTTGTTACTGCTGTTCCCATCTAAATGGCACACACCTTTAGACCAGAAGCATGATTCTAAAACCTTAGTGAGCATCACAATCGCTGGTGGGCTTGTTAAGACATAGATTGCTGGGCCCCAACCCCAGAATGTCTGCATGTCTGATGTGGGACCTGGGACTTTGCATTTCTAGCAAGTTCTCAGGGGGTAATACTGCTGCTGGCCTGAGGACACTTTCTGAGAACCAGTGGAATAGTTAATTTCATCTAATAACACTTAAAACAAGTAAAAGAAAAAACTACCTTATATGTGAAAGATGGCAAATGAAGACAAAAATCTGTTTATGATTCAGTTCAACAGCTGTACATTGTACCATACCCTTTTCTAGGTGCTAGGGACCAAAGTAGGGGAGGTAATTCCTTCTCCTCAAAGTCTATAGCTTCCTAGTATACACTGAAAGATAAACATGGTACATATGCTAAAAATACAATCAGGGAAGTGTGTGAATACAGCCCAGCTAGTTAGCAGTCGTAGTGATTAAGACATCTTTAATTACATTTGCCATTCCCCAGCGAAGAGCTGTCTCGACTTGCAGCAAGAAAGTATGCTCGTGTGGTGCAGAAGCTGGGCTTTCCCGCCAGATTCCTCGATTTTAAAATTCAGAACATGGTTGGAAGCTGTGATGTGAGATTTCCTATCAGGCTGGAAGGTTTGGTGCTAACCCATCAGCAGTTCAGTAGGTATGATTGTTGCATAACTTAACTTTGAGTTTCCTAAGTTATTAAAGTTCTATTATGGGCTGCTTATATAATGTATTTTCAGAGAAATATAATTTTTTTAAAAACTACAATAAGTGAAAAGGTTAAGATGCTCTACCTAAGTCCTCACTGGTTACCATGTGTGTCCAGTCTTCTGCAGTAGTGGTTCTCAAAACGAAATTGCATAGCAATCACCTGGACAGCTTATCAATATACATTCCTGCCTGGGCTGTGGTATGCAGAGATTCTGCTTGAATTTGCAGTTCTAACAAGCTCACAGGTGATGCCAGTGCTGCTGTCCAGAGGCCCACATCTTGAGACCCCCTGATGTATAGATTTCTAAACAAATCTGGCTGGGGAGTGGTGGCAGTGGCCGGAAGAGCAAGGGGTATGACATGGATTAGGTAAGTAGGAAGGGCTGACAGCTGGTGAGGGGAGAAAGGGCTGGAGAGAAGGTGAAAAAAAGAATGGCCCTAGCACGTTCTAGGAAGACAATCCTATCTAGTTTTTGTCCTGTTGAGTTTGTTCAAGGGTTTTCTTTTTCTGTGTGTAGCTGTAGCCCCCACTATAGTTTTTTCTTTCACAGATTCATATCCTTTGGGAGTATCTCTAGGCTGCCTGGCTTCTTCACATATAACTCTCCATCTCAACAGCAAATGCGCCTCCTCCTCCTCCTCCCTCAGCTGCTTCGGTGCTTCTCCCAGCCTGCTCAGGCCCTCAGAGAGCCGTGATGGAGGGTGACTGACAAACACCAAATGCCGCCACACCTTGGGATATACACTTGGGCCAGGGCACTTGAATTGCCTTCGAGTCACAGATGCTCTTAAATTTTCATGATCTAGCTTGAACTGAAGTCCTTTCATTCTACTTTTCCTCCCCTTGGCCTTTGAGCAATCATTTTGTTTAATAGAGTAGAGAGAGATCACATGGCTCTGCTTTCTCTAACATTTGTGAGCTGACATTTGTTAGCTCTCCTTTGAGACATGACCTAGACAGAAGTTAAAAATTGCCTTTTTCTTCCCCTAACTTACCAAAAAAATTAGTTCATTCTGAGATTTAGCTTTTATGATACTTTTCAGGCAATATTTATTTTCCCCTTGATTATATTTTCTTTTTTCCTCTGCATCAGTTTTTTTCAGCATAAGCTTATTAAGTGCCTGTGAGGTACCCATTGAGTTCATTGGGAAGTCCCCCCTGCAAGACGTATTGCCTCTTTATGTGTCCTTTTCTTTCTTCAATCTTGGAATAACTCCTAGATTCATAGTAAAACCTTCATTTTTAAGAGTCTCTCAACTCATGCTCCATCTTATCTTCCAGTTCCTCAGCCTTGCACCTCCTGTCTATCTTTCTTTGAACCAACTTTTTCTGAACATGGGAAAGATGTCTGCCTCAATTCTAAGGTACATGTCCAGATTAGACTTAGCATTCCCCTTTCTGGACATTTAGGGCTCTAAAATGATGTGTGGAATTCCTCTCAAATTTCATTTCTTTTTCACCAAGGTTGTCTTCTTTGTAGGTCAGATTTAAATCTGGAGTGGGAGTGCCCCTTGTCACTACTTCTACCTCTGAAAGATGAAATTGTCAGTAGGGCAAGATGAGAATTCATCAGATGCACTGCTTTTAGTCACTTGGGGTGGGTCCAGCACTGATTTTTCTTCCTCCTAAGCCAGTTTTATGATCTCATCCGTCTTTTAAAAATATTTGGTCAGGAAGCTTGCTTTGTACTCTTACAGATATCTCTTTCTAGTCTCATTCTTGCCTCTCCCAAATGCTTTCCATCCTTAGGTTATGGATTACAACTCCAATGTGTGTATTTGTGACATTGGGTCATTAAAACATCTCTTTCTCAGTAGGTTGGTGTCTTTAAAATTAGGACTTTCTTTAATTGCCTGTAGCCCTGTGGGGAACCATGGCAACTTATCACTTATAATTATCAGGTCAGGTTTGCCTTATGTTAAAAACTCAAGTTCATTTAATTCCCCTGATTCTATAAATATCTATATCAGCATCCAATAATACTAATGTCTCCCTTGTTTCTGGGCACCTTCTCCATCAATCTTTCTATGCTATAATTATTTTGTTTTCCTTGAGCATTTTTCTCCCTTGCATTCAATTTTTAAATGAAAGATATCTTAAATATTTCTCTCTTTTTTTTTTTTTTTTTTTTTTTGCAGTATGTGGGCCTCTCACTGTTGTGGCCTCTCCCGTTGCGGAGCACAGGCTCCGGACGCGCAGGCTCAGCGGCCATGGCTCATGGGCCCAGCCGCTCCGCGGCATGTGGGATCTTCCTGGACCGGGGCACGAACCCGCGTCCCCTGCATTGTCAGGCGGACTCTCAACCACTGCGCCACCAGGGAAGCCCCCTTAAATATTTCTTAAATGAGTGAAATCTGTGTAGCAGATGCTATGGTGACAGTGACAATCAGTACAGCCATGGTCCCTTGGCCTTATGGAACCACAGTCTAAAAGGGAAAACAGAAACCAAAGACAATAATGAAATGTAACTATGAAGGTGTGACTATGAAGGTGAACACCCCTTGGCGTGTTTTGGTACCATCAATCAGGATAATTAATGTAATGGGGGGCTGTTAAGGTCAAGGAAGACTTCTTAAGGGAAATGACATTTAAACTGAGACTTGAACAGTTGGGTTGGCCCAAGAGGTTGGCAGCTGTTTGTTGTTCTTGATGTTCATGAAATGTTCTCCATCTGTAAGCAAAACCTCTTTTTTTTTTTTTTTGCCTCAACCTTCTTTTGAAATGAGATAGAGAGTAAATAAAATGAAGTAAGTCTCTGATTGAGAGTTCATCATGCTGGTACCTTAAAACCATGGTTCTGAAAGGCAAAAGCAGTTCACCATGATTTACATACCAAAGACTTTTTCTTAATGTATGTATGTATTTATTTTTTATTGAGGTATAGTTGATTTACAATATTATATGTTGCAGGTGTACAACATAGTGATTCAAAATTTTTATAGATTATACATTTAATGTTCTTATAAAATTTTGGCTATATTCCCTGTACTGTGTAATATATCCCTGTAGCTTATTTCTTTTATACATAGTAGTTTGTACCTCTTAATCCCCTGCCTCTATCTTGCCCCTCACCCTTTCTCTCTCCCCACTGGTAACCAATACTTTGTTCTTTGTATCTGTGATTCTGTTTCTTTTTTGTTATATTCACTAGTTTGTTGTATTTTTTAGATTCCACATATGTGTTATCATACAGCATATGTCTTTCTCTGACTTATTTCACTTAGCATAATACCCTCCAAGTCCATCCATGTTGTTGCAAATGGCAAAATTTCATTCTTTTTTATGGCTGAGTTGTATTCTGCTGTGTACATATATCACATCTTCTTTATCCATTCATCTTTTGAGGGACACTTAGGTTGCTTTCATATCTTGGCTATTGTAAAGCTGCTGTGAACTTCGGGGTGCATATATCTTTTTGAATTAATGTTTTCATCTTTGGATGTATAACCAGGAGTGGAATTGCTGAATTATATGGTAGTTCTATTTTTAGTTTTTTTGAGGAACTTTCATATTGTTTTCCACAGTGGCTGCACCAATTTCCATTCCCACCAACAGTGTACAAGGGTTCCCTTTTCACCACAACCTCACCAACAGTTGTTATTTATAGACTTTTGGATGATAGGCATTTTGGTGTGAGGTGATAATCTCATTGTAGTTTTGATTTGCATTTCTCTGACGATTAGTGATGTTGAGCATCTTTTCATGTGCTGGTTGGCCATCTGCATGTCTTCTTTGGGAAAATTTCTATTCGGGTCTTCTGTCTTTTTTTTTTTTTTTTTTTGCGGTACACGGGCCTCTCACTGTTGTGGCCTCTCCCATTGCGGAGCACAGGCTCCGGACGCAGAGGCTCAGCAGCCATGGCTCTTGGGCCCAGCTGTCCCGTGGCATGTGGGATCTTCCCGGACCGGGGCATGAACCCGTGTCCCCTGCATCGGCAGGTGGACTCTCAACCACTGCACCACCAGGGAAGCCCCTTCTGTCCATTTTCTAACTGGGTTGTTTGTTTTTTGATATTGATTTGTATGAGCTATTTATATATTTTGGACATTAACCCCTTATTAGTCATATCATTTGCAAATATTTTCTCCCATTCAGTAGGTTGTCTTTTTGTTTTGTCAATGGTTACCTTTGCTGTGCAAAAACTTTTAAATTTAATTAGGTCCCATTTATTTCTGCTTTTGTTTCCTTCATCTTAGGAGACAGATCCAAAATAAATATTGCTATAATTTATCTCAGAGTGTTCCGCTTATGTTTTCTTCTGGAGTTTTACAGTTTCCAGTCTTACATTTAGATCTTTAATCCACTTTGAGTTTATTTTTGTATATAGTGTTAGAGAACGTTCTAATTTCATTCTTTACATGTAGTTTTCTGTTTTCCCGGCACAACTTGTTGAAGAGACAGTCTTTTCCCCATTGTATATTCTTGCCTCCTTTGTTGCAGATTGATTGACCATAAGCGCATGGGTTTATTTCTGGGCTTTCTATCCTATTCCATTAATCTATATTTCTGTTTTTGTGCCAGTACCATACTGTTTTGAGGACTGTAGCTTTGCAGTATAGTCTGAAGACAGTGTGATACCTCCAGCTCTGTTCTCCTTTCTCAAGATTGCTTTGGCTTATTCGGAGTCTTGTGTGTTTCCATATAAATTTTAGAATTATTTGTTCTAGTTCTGTGAAAAATGCCATTGGTATTTTGATAGAGATTGCACTGAATCTGTAGATTTATTTCAGTGGTTTGGTCATTGTAACAATACTAGTTCTTCCAGTCCAAGAACACATGGTATCATTCCATCTGTTTGTGTCATCTTCAATTTCTTTCATCAGTGTCTTATAGTTTTCCAACTACAGGCCTTTTACCTCCTTTATTAGATTTACTCTTAGGTATTTTATTCTTTTTTTTTTCCCCACACCACATGGTATGTGGGATCTTAGTTCCCCAACGAGGGATCAAAACCACGCCCCCTACATTGGAAGCACGGAGCTTTAACCACTGGACAGCCAGGGAAGTCCCGATATTTTATTCTTTTTGATGCAATGGTAAATGGGATTGTTTTCTTAATTTCTCTTTCTAATAGTTCATTGTTAGTGTATAGAAATGCAATAAATTTCTGTATGTTAATTTTTCATCCTGAAACTTTACTGAATTCATTGATGAGCTCCAGTGGTTTTTGGTGATGGCTTGAGGATTTTCTGTGTATAGTATCATGTCACCTGCAAACAGTGACAGTTTTACTTCTTCCTTTCCAACTTGGATTCCTTTTATTTATTTTTCTCATCTGATTACTGTGGCTAAAACTTCTAATACTATGTTGAATAAAAGTGGCAAGAAGGGACATCCTTGTCTTGTTCCTGATGTTAGAGGAAATGCTTTCAGCTTTTCATTGTTGAATGTGATGTTAGATGTGGGCTTATAATACATTGTTAACATATTATGTTAAGGTATGTTCCCTCTCTACCCACTTTGTGGAGAGTTTCTGTCATTAATGGATATTGAATTTTGTCAAAAACTTTTTCTGCATAATTGAGATAATCATATGATTTTATTCTTTAATTCTTTCATTTTTATTCTTTCATTCTTTAATGTGGTTATCACGTTGATTGATTAACAGACATCGAATCATCCTTGCATTCTGGAATAAATCCCACTTGATCATGGTGTATTATCCTGTTAATGTATTGTTGAATTTGGTTTGCTAATGTTTTGTTGAAGATTTTTGCATCCACATTTGTCAGTGATATTTTTCTGTTGTGTGTGTGTGTGTGTGTGTGTGTATGTGATGATATCTTTGTCTGGTTTTAGCATCAGGGTGTTGCTGGTCTTGTAGAATGAGTTTGAAAGTGTTCTTTCCTCTGCAGTTTTTTGTAATAGTTTGAAAAGGATAGGTGTTAACTCTTCTCTAAATGTTTGGTAGTATTCACCTGTGAAGCCATCTGGTCCTGGACTTGTTTTTAGGGAGTTTTTTTTGTTTTTGTTTTTGTTTTTGTGGTACGCGGGTCTCTCACTGTTGTGGCCTCTTCTGTTGTGGAGCACAGGCCCCAGACGTGCAGGCTCAGCAGCCATGGCTCACGGGCCCAGCCGCTCCGCAGCATGTGGGATCTTCCCGGACCGGGGCATGAACCCGCGTCCCCTGCATCGGCAGGCGGACTGGCAACCACTGCGCCACCAGGGAAGCCCTTAGGGAGTTTTTTTAATGACTCATTCAATTTCATTATTGGTAATGCATCTGTTCATGTTTTCTAGATTCAGTCTTGAGACTATGCATTTCTAGGAATTTGTCCATTTGTCCATTTATTCTAGGTTGTCCATTTTATTTGCATATAGTTGTTCATAGTAATCTCTTATGATCCTTTGCATTTCTGTGGTATCAGTTGTAACTTCTTTTTCATTTCTGATTTTATTGATATGGGCACCTCTCTTTTTTTCTTGATGAGTCTGACTAAAGTTTTATCAATTTTGTTTAACCTTTCAAAGAACCAGCTCTTAGTTTCATTGATCTTTTCTACTGTTTTTTTAGTCTCTATTTCATTTATTTCTGCTCTGATCTTTATGATTTCTTTTCTTCTACTAACTTCAGGTTTTTTGTTTGTTTGTTGGGGATTTTTTTGTTTTGGGGGGGGTTGTATTTTTTGTTTTGGGGGTATTTTTGTTTTTTGTTTTGTTTTTTGGCTGTGCTGCATGGCTTGTGGGATCTCAGTTCTCTGACCAGGGATTGAACCTGGGCCCTTGGCAGTGAAAGCATGGATTCCTAACCACTGGACCACCAGGGAATTTTCTAACTTTGGGTTTTATTTGTTCTTTTTCTAGTTCCTTTAGGTGTGAGGTTAGGTTGTTTTGAGATCTTTCTTGTTTCCTGAGGTAGGCTTGTATTGCTATAAACTTCCCTCTTAGAACTGCTTTTGCTGCATCCCATAGATTTTGGATCATTGTATTTTTATTTATCTTTAGGTATTTAAAAAGATTTCTTCTTTGATCCATTTGATTCAGTGATCATTGGTTGATTAGTAGCATGTTGTTTAGCCTCCACATGTTTGTGTTTTGGGCAGTTTTTTCCTTGTAATTTCTGGTCTGATAGCATTGTGGTCAGAAAACATGTTTGATATGATTTCAGTTTTTAAAGATTTACCAAGGTTTCTTTTGTGGCCTAGCATGTAATCTATCCTGGAGAATGTTCCATGTCCACTTGAAAATAATGTGTATCCTGCTTTTGGATGGAATGTTCTATATATATCTATTAAGTCCATTTGATCTAATGGGTCATTTAAGGCCAGTGTTTCCTTATTGATTTTCTGTCTTGATGATCTACCTATTGATGTAAGTGGGGTGTTGAAGTCCCCTACTGTTATTGTGTTACTGTTGATTTCTCCCTTTTTGTCTGTTAGTATTTGCTTTATGTATTTAGGTGATCCTATGTTGGGTGTATATATATTTACAGTTGTTATATCTTTTTCTTGGATTGATCCCTTGATCATTATGTAATGCCCTTCTTTGTCTCTTGTAACAGTCTTTGTGTTAAAGTCTATTTTGTATGATATAACAATTGCTACTCTAGCTTTCTTTTGATTTCCATTTGTATAGAATATTTTTTTCATCCCTCACTTTCAGTCTGTATGTGTCTCTAGATCTGAAGTGAGTCTTTTGTAGGCAGCATATATACGTCTTGTTTTTGTATCCATTTAGCAACTCTGTGTCTTTTTTTTTAAACAAGTTTATTTATTTTATTTATTATTTTATTTTTGGCTGTGTTGGGTCTTCGTTGCTGCCCACAGGCTTTCTCTAGTTGCGGTGAGTGGGGGCTACCCTTAGTTGCGGTGTGCAGGCTTCTCACTGCAGTGGCTTCTCTTGTTGCAGAGCATGGGCTCTAGTTGCGTGGGCTTCAGTAGTTGTGGCACGCAGGCTCAGTAGTTGTGGCTCATGGGCTGTAGAGCACAGGCTCAGTAGTTGTGGTACACAGGCTTAGTTGCTCCACGGCATGTGGGATCTTACCAGACCAGGGCTTGAACCTGTGTCCCCTGCATTGGCAGGTGGATTCTTAACCACTGCACCACCAGGGAAGTCCAGCAACTCTGTGTCTTTTGATTGGAGCATTTAGTCCATTTACATTTAAAGTATTATTGTTATTATTATTATTTTTAACATCTTTATTGGAGTATAATTGCTCTACAGTGGTGTGTTAGTTTCTGCTTTAAAACAAAGTGAATCAGCCATACATATACATATATCCCCATAGCTCCTCCCTCTTGCATTTCCCTCCCATCCTCCCTATCCCACCCCTCCAGGTGGTCACAGAGCACAGAGCTGATCTCCCTGTGCTACACGGCTGTTTCCCACTAGCTATCGGTTTGACATTTGGTAGTGTATGTATGTCCGTGCCACTCTCTCACTTTGTCCCAGCTTACCCTGCCCCCTCCCCGTGTCCTCAAGTCCATTCTCTACGTCTGCATCTTTATTCCTGTCCTGCCCCTAGGTTCTTCAGAACCATTTTTTTTCTTAGATTCCATATATATGTGTTACCATACAGTATTCGTTTTTCTCTTTCTGACTTACTTCACTCTGTAGGACAGACTCTAGGTCCATCCAACTCACTACAAATAACTCAATCTCGTTTCTTTTTATGGCTGAGTAATATTCCATTGTATATATGTGCCACATCTTCTTTATCCATTCATCTGTTGCTAGACACTTAGGTTGCTTCCATGTCCTGGCTATTGTAAATAGAGCTGCAATGAACATTGTGGTGCATGACTCTCTTTGAATTATA
Source organism: Mesoplodon densirostris (assembly GCF_025265405.1). NCBI lineage: Eukaryota > Metazoa > Chordata > Mammalia > Artiodactyla > Ziphiidae > Mesoplodon > Mesoplodon densirostris. The sequence goes on from NC_082664.1 coordinate 47,165,274, forward strand.
GTCTTCTCAGGCTATATGCCCAGTAATGGGATTGCTGGGTCCTATGGTAGTTCTACTTTTAGTTTTTTAAGGAACCTCCATACTGTTCTCCATAGTGGCTGTATCAATTTACATTCCCTCCAACAGTGCAAGAGGGTTCCCTTTTCTCCATACCCTCTCCAGCATTTATTGTTTGTTGATTTTTTGATGATGGCCATTCTGACTGGTGTGAGGTGATATACCTCATTGTAGTTTTTTGGTTTTTTTTTTTAAGTTCAGAGTTTTACCTGCAGTGATGTTTTTTTTTTTTTTTTTTTTAATGTCGGGGGTAGGAGTTTAATTAATTTATTTATTTTTGCTGTGTTGGGTCTTCATTTCTGTGCGAGGGCTTTCTCTAGTTGTGGCAAGCGGGGGCCACTCTTCATCGCGGTGCGCGGGCCTCTCACTATCGCGGCCTCTCTTGTTGCGGAGCACAGGCTCCAGACGCGCAGGCTCAGTAGTTGTGGCTCACGAGCGTAGCCACTCCGTGGCATGTGGGATCCTCCCAGACCAGGGCTCGAACCTGTGTCCCCTGCATTAGCAGGCAGACTCCCAACCACTGCGCCACCAGGGAACTCCTCATTGTAGTTTTGATTTGCATTTCTCTAATGATTAGTGATGTTGCGTATCCTTTCATGTGTTTGTTGGCAATCTGTATATCTTCTTTGGAGAAATGTCTATTTAGGTCTTCTGCCCATTTTTGGATTGGGTTGTTTGTTTTTTGATATTGAGCTGCATGAGCTGCTTGTATATTTTGGAGATTAATCCTTTGTCAGTTGCTTCAATTTGCAAACATTTTTTCCCATTCTGAGTGTTGTGTTTTTGTCTTGTTTATGATTTCCTTTGCTGTGCAAAAGCTTTTAAGTTTCATTAGGTCCCATAAAGTAATTATTGATAAGTATGTTCTTATTGCCATTTTGTTAATTGCTTTGGGGTTGTTTTTGTAGGTCTTTTCTGTTTCTTCTTCCTTTTGTTCTCTTGTGATTTGATAACTATCCCTAGTGTTATGTTTGGATTTCTTTCTCTTTTTTTTTTTTTTCTTTTTGCGGTATGCGGGCCTCTCACTGTCGTGGCCTCTCCCGTTGCGGAGCACAGGCTCCGGACGCGCAGGCCCAGCGGCCATGGCTCACGGGCCCAGCCGCTCCGCGGCATATGGGATCCTCCCAGATCGGGGCACGAACCTGTATCCCCTGCATCGGCAGGCGGACTCTCAACCACTGCGCCACCAGGGAGGCCCCTTTCTCTTTTTTGTGTGTATCTATTGATATTATAGATCTTTGGTTTGTGGTTACCATGAAGTTTATATATAGCAATACACACACACACATAATTATTTTATGTTGTTGATCTCTTAAGTTCAAATGGATTTTAACAACCCTGAATTTTTACTTCTCTCCCCCTCCATGATTACTGGTTTTGACATCATATTTTACATCTTTTTCTTCTGTGAATTCCTTAACTACTTATTGTGGATATAGATGATTTTACTACTTCTGTCTTTTAACCTTCCTGCTAGCTTTGTACATGGTTAGTTTACTACCTTTACTGTATATTTGCCTTTACCAGGGTGTTTTTCCTTTTGTAATGTTCACATTTCTAGTTGTGGCCTTTTCTTTTTCACTTAGAGCAGTTCCTTTAACATTTCTTGTAAAGCTGAGTTGGTGGTACTGATCTCTTAGCTTTTGCTTGTCTGTAAAACTTTTGCTCTCTCCATCAAATCTGAATGACAGCCTTGCTGGGTAGAGTATTCTTGGTTGTAGCTTTTTCCCTTTAATCATTTTAAATACATTGTGTAACTCCCTTCTGGCCTGCAGAGTTTCTGCTGAAAAGTCAGCTGTAATAGCCTTATTGGAGTTTCCTTGTATGTAACTTGTTGCTTTTCCCTTGCTGCTTTTAATATTCTCTTTATCTTTAATTTTTGCCATTTAAAAAATATTTATTTATTTATTCATTTGGCTGCATCAGGTCTTAGTTGCAGCACACAGGATCTTCGTTGCGGCAGGTGGGATCTTTTGTTGTGGTGCGTGGGCTTCTCTCTAGTTGTGGCGTGCAGGCTCCAGAGTGCATGGGCTCAGTAGTTGCAGCACATGAGCACAGTAGTTGCGGCACAAGGGCTCTCTAGTTGCAGTGCATGGGCTTAGTTGCCCCACAGCATGTGGAATCTTAGTTCCCTGGCCAGGGATTAAACCCACATCCCCTGAACTGGAAGGCAGATTCTTAAGCACTGGACCACCAGGGAAGTCCCAATTCTTGCCATTTTAATTACAGTGTGTCTTGGTGTGGTCCTCTTTGGGTTGATCCTGTTTGGAAGTCTCTGTGCTTCTTGGACCTAGATGTCTGTTTCCTTTCCCAGTCTAGGGAAGTTTACAGGTATTTACATACCAAAGACTTTTATTTTCTCTTTTCCCTTTTAGTGTCATAAGATTTGGCTGGAAGATTAGATGGAAACATTTCTTCTGTGCCCCAGACTTCACTTTCTTGGCTCAAACCTTGTAGTTCCCATAGAAGTTCCGCAGGGCTTCAGCTACTGTCATTGTGTCCCCAGTGTCCAGAAGTGGTTCGTGGGTAGAAGTCCTGACAGGCTTTCTGCAGTAAGATAGAGTGAGGCCCCAGGAAGACATGTCCACCCGTAATGACCTCCACATCCTTCAGATAGGTAGCCTCACCACTGTGATACATCTTGCTGGTGCCAATAAGAAGTTTCACATCTGCTGTGGTATGGGTCTTATTCATTTTAGAACGGAATGGAGTTTTTCTATGCGACCTGGATTCACCCTTTAAGTGCAAAAATTCATGTGTATTATATACAGTGCTCCATTTCTCAGATTTCTTCATTTTCTTATATCTCCATTAGCCATTGTTTTGAGAATAGTTTTATTTCATCAGCTTCTTCTTAATCACTGACTTCTTTTTTGTAAGCTTCTCAGGCCTTTCTAGGAATCTCTCCTCTTCTCTGTGGTGGAGTGTGGGGAAGCAGTTCTTAGCCCAGTCACCCTTTGTTCCTCAGAGAAACCAGCTTACATTTAATAGTAAACATGAGTGAGTTACTATGTATAGGAACAAATCCTGAATTTTTAAAACTTGGGATGGTTTAGTTTTCTTTCTTTATACAGCATCTGTCCAAAGACAAATTACAGTGGTCTAGAAATTTTTTTAGGTTCTATCCACTAAAAATGTTAACTTTTGCAGTTTATAAATACATACAAAATGTGCTCATTATTGTAGAACTTGGAAAATTTGGAAAATGGGTTATGTATTTTTATTGATAGACTTTTTTTGACAGATGGAGAACATTTAACTAACAAGATCTTAAAACATTAGATCTGATGTCCTAAATTACCTTGATCTATAGCTTAATTTCTAATTTTAATTTCATTTCCAAGTGAACTGACTTTCACTTGGAAAAATATTATGACCAAAAGTGAATTCTGTTCTTGACTGCCACAGAAATTACCTAGGCCACTCAAGACTGCTTTTGTCAAGATGGTCAAAAGGTTTTTGGTAAAACAGCTTTTGAAAACTGCTTTTGCGTACTGGGTCTCGAATATTATGAGAAAGTAGTTGAATAGTGCTATTTTTAACGTTTTTCTTTTATATCTTAACAGTTATGAACCTGAACTGTTTCCTGGCCTTATTTACAGAATGGTAAAACCACGAATTGTGTTGCTTATCTTTGTATCTGGAAAAGTTGTGTTGACAGGTAAGTTCTAAGATTCTGACTTTCATAAAATTCAGTAGCTATGTGTGTGCTTTGCTTTACCTTTTAAATAGCTTTGTGCACTATTATAAAGCAATTCTTGGTATTTTAGAATACCTGGAAAAAAATGAAAAGTAGAAAGAAAGATAGCATCATCAATTGGTCCCAATAGTCAAACAATATAACTTTTTTCCATGTTTTTATATCACTTTGATATGTATATGCATCTTTACATCCTGCCGTTTAACATTATAACATATGTAGCTTAACTCATTGTTACAAACTTTTAATGAAGGCTTTTAACGGCTGAACAGTGTTCCAACGGAAGGGTCAACAAATCTTTTTCTGCAAAGGGCTAAATACTAAATGTTTTAGGTTTTATGGGCAGTAGAGTCTCTGTCACAACAACTGAACCCTGTCATTTTATTGTGAAAGTAGCCGTAGACATCACATAAAGGAAAAGGCTCTGAGGTGTGATTTTAATGTAATTCATTTAATTTACATTATCAAGTAATTTTCTTCCTCTTCTTCTTTTTTTATTCCCCCAACCATTTAAAATATAAAAATCAGTCTTAGCTCACAGGCTATACAAAAATCAGGCAGCAGACTAGGTTTGGCCAGCAGACCCAAGTTTCCCGACCTCCATTCTAACATGTTGTTGCATCAAACTTATTCTCCCATTGTCAGCTGTTTATATGTTCTTTCTTTGCTGCTTATAAATGACACAAAACTTTCGCTCTTTTTCTGTGTGGGATCATTTTATTAGTGTAACTGCTCAGAAATGGAACTTTTGTTTAAGGATTGGACCATTTTTAAGGTTCTTAGTACAAATTACTAAATTGTTTTAAAAAGGGTTATATCAATACAATACAGTTCTCCTATATCATATTTACATTCCTACCAGCAATGTTTCTTAAGTGTCTTTTACGAACCTCATCAGCATTCAAAACAAAAATGTACAAAAGAAAACTTTAACTACATAAGTGAAAGTGATCTCACTGCTTGAACCTCACTGGTACTCAGAACTAGAAATTGATCACTTTTCAACATATCCTATAAATAGCAATTTATCTTTTGTAAATAGTATGTACATAACTTATTCCTTTCTTGTCTACTTAGTTTTTTTAAATTTCTTTATTGTTTTAATTTTTTTTTTTTTTTTTTTTTTTTTTGCGGTATGCGGGCCTCTCACTGCTGTGGCCTCCCCCGTCGCGGAGCACAGGCTCCGGACGCGCAGGCTCCGGACGCGCAGGCTCAGCGGCCATGGCTCACGGGCCCAGCCGCTCCGCGGCATATGGGATCCTCCCAGACCGGGGCACGAACCCGTATCCCCTGCATCGGCAGGCGGACTCTCAACCACTTGCGCCACCAGGGAGGCCCTATTGTTTTAATTTTTAAATTAAAAAAATTTATTGGAGTATAGTTGATTTACAATGTTGTGTTAGTTTCAGGTGTACAGCAAAGTGATTCAGTTATACATATACATATATTCATTCTTTTTCAGATTCTTTTCTCATATAGGATATCACAGAATATTGAGTAGAGTTCCTTGTGCTATACCATAGGTCCTTGTTGGTTATCTATCTTATGTATAGTAATGTGCATATGTTCATCCCAAGCTCCTGATTTATCCCTACCCCCCACGTTTCCCCTTTGGTAACCATAAGTTTGTTTTTGATATCTGTAAGTCTGTTTCTGTTTTGTAAATAAGTTCATTTGTATCATTTTTGTAAAATTAGATTCTACATATGAGTGTTATCATATGATATTTGTCCTTTTCTGTCTGACTTACTTCACTTAGTATGATAATCTCTAGGTCCATCCGTGTTGCTTCAAATGGCATTATTTCATTCTTTTTTATGGCTGAGTAATACTCCATTGTATTTATGTACTACGTCATCTTTTTTTTTTGCGGTACACGGGCCTCTCACTGCTGTGGCCTCCCCCGTCGCGGAGCACAGGCTCCGGACGCGCAGGCTCCGGATGCGCAGGCTCATTGGCCGTGGCTCACGGGCCCAGCCGCTCCGCGGCATGCGGGATCCTCCTGGACCGGGGCATGAACCCGTGTCCCCTGCATCAGCAGGCGGACTCCCAACCACTGCGCCACCAGGGAAGCCCTGTACTACGTCATCTTTATCCATTCATCTGTCAATGGACATTTAGGTTGCTTCCATGTCTTGGCTATTGTAAATAGTGCTGCAGTGAACATTGAGGGGGTACATTATCTTTTTTAATTATGGTTTTCTCTGGATATATGCCCAGGAGTGGGATTGCTGGGTCATATGGTAGTTCTATTTTTAGTTTAAGGAACCTCCATACTGTTCTCCATAGTGGTTGTACCAATTTACATTCCCACCAACAGTGTATGAGGGCTCACTTGTCTCCACACCCTCTCCAGCATTTATTGTTTGTAGACTTTGATGATGGCCATTCTGACCAGTGTGAGGTGATACTTCATTGTAGTTTCGATTTGCATTTCTCTGATAATTAGTGATGTTGAGCATCTTTTTATGTGCTTTTAGCCATCTGTATGTGTTCTTTGGAGAAATGTCTGTTTAGATCTTCTGCCCATTTTTTGATTGGGTTGTTTGTTTTTTTTGACATAGAGCTGCATGAGCTGTTTGTATGTTTTGGAGATTAATCCCTTGTCGGTCACTTTGTTTGCAATATTTTCTCCCATTCTGTGGGTTGTCTTTTCGTTTTGTTTATGGTTTCCTTTGATGTGCAGAAGCTTTTAATTAGGTCCCATTTTTTTATTTTTGTTTTTATTTTCACAAAGGATTTGTATGAGTTCACCGTAATATCGAAAGTAATTACTTTATTTGTGACTTTTTCCAGGTGACTTATTTTTACATAAAGAAGGTTTTTAAAATTCTTGAAGTAAGTGGTTGAGACTCTTTTCCTTATTCTGCTCTGCAGTAGTTATTTCCACTATTTGATCTTCCAGGTCACTTATCCATTCTTCTGCCTCAGTTATCCTGCTGTTGATCCCTTCTAGAGTATTTTTAATTTCATTTATTGTGTTGTTCATCACTGCTTGTTTCCTCTTTAGTTTTTCTAGGTCCTTGTTAAATGTTTCTTGCATTTTCTCTATTCTATTTCCAAGATTTTGGATCATCTTTACTATCATTATTCTGAATTCTTTTTCAGGTAGACTGCCTATTTCCTCTTCATTTGTTAGGTCTGGTGGGTTTTTACCTTGCTCCTTCATCTGCTGTGTGTTTTGCTGTCTTCTCATTTTGCTTATCTTACTGTGTTTGGGGTCTTCTTTTCGCAGGCTGCAGGTTCGTAGTTCCTGTTGTTTTTGGTGTCTGTCCCCCGTGGCTAAGGTTGGTTCAGTGGATTGTGTAGGTTTCCTGGTGGAGGGGACTAGTGCCTGTGTTCTGGTGGATGAGGCTGGATCTTGTCTTTCTGGTGGGCAGGTCCACGTCTGCTGGTGTGTTTTGGGGTCTCTGTGGCCTTATTATGATTTTAGGCAGCCTCTCTGCTAATGGATGGGGTTGTGTTCCTGTCTTGCTAGTTGTTTGGCATAGGGTGTCCAGCACTGTAGCTTGCTAGTCGTTGAGTGGAGCTGGGTCTTGGTGTTGAGATGGAGATCTCTGGGAGATTTTCGCCCTTTGATATTATGGGGAGCTGGGAGGTCACTTGTGGACCAGTGTCCTGAAGTTGGCTCTCCCACCTCAAAGGCACAGCCCTGACGCCTGGCTGGAGCACCAAGAGCCTTTCATCCACACGGCTCAGAATAAAAGGGAGAAAAAATGAAAGAAATAGGATAAAATAAAATAAAGTAAGATAAAATAAAATTTATTAAAATAAAAAATAATTAAGAAAAAAATTTTTAAAGAAAAAATAAATGGACGTACAGAACCCTAGGACAAATGGTGAAAGCAAAGATATACAGACAAAATCTCACACAGAAGCATACACATACATACTCACAAAAAGAAGAAAAGGGGGAAAAATAATATATCTTGCTCCCAAAGTCCACCTCCTCAATTTGGGATGATTCATTGTGTATTCAGGTATTCCACAGATGCAAGGTACATCAAGTTGATTGTGGAGCTTTAATCCGCTGCTCCTGAGGCTGCTGGGAGAGATTTCCCTTCCTCTTCTTTATTCTCACAGCTCCAGGGTCTCAGCTTTGGATTTGGCCCCGCCTCTGTGTGTAGGTCGCCTAAGGGCGTCTGTTCTTCGCTCAGACAGGACGGGGTTAAAGGAGCAGCTGATTCAGGGGCTGTGGCTCACTCAGGCCGGGGGGGAGGGAGGGGTACGGAGTGTGGGGCGAGCCTGCAGCCGTGGCGCACTAGCCCCCTTCAGGCTGTGTTCATGCCGCCAACCCCAGTCCTCTCCCTGGGATCCGACCGAACCCCGAATGTACGGGAATCTCTCCGCTTTGCCCTCCGCACCCCTGTTGCTGCGCTCTCCTCCGCGGCTCTGAAGCTTCCCCCGCGCTCCGCCACCTGCAGTCTCCGCCCGCGAAGGGGCTTCTTAGTGTGTGGAAACCTTTCCTCCTTCACAGCTCCCTCCCACTGGTGCAGGTCCCGTCCCTATCCTTTTGTCTCTGTTTATTCTTTTTTCTTTTGCCCTACCCAGGTACGTGGGGAGTTTCTTGCCTTTGGGGAGGTCTGAGGTCTTCTGTCAGCGTTCAGTAGGTGTTCTATAGGAGCAGTTCCACGTGTAGATGTATTTCTGATGTATCTGTGGGGAGGAAGGTGATCTCCTCGTCTTACTCTTCCGCCATCTTCCTCTGCTTCTCCCGGAGACTCTTCCATACCATTCTACTGAAGTTTACTATTTTTGCCTTATTTTGTCTTTTCCCACATTTTAGTCTCCTGTACCAGGATGAATACCAAGTTTATATGGTACGAGCCAAATTGATTATACCCCACCCCCAAACAGCTAGCTAGACATCTTAAAACTACATGTTCTCCTCATTATTAATTTGTGATGACTCCTTTTGACCTTTATTTTTATATATGGGTCTGTTCTCCAGTCCTGCCTTTGCTCCAGAAATATGCTATGATAATCCTATTATATTTATACTATATTGTGGTTATAAATGTGCTTTAATTCTAGTGGTCTCTATATCTGATAGGGCCAGTTTCCCCTCTTTATTTCCCTCTTTATATCCCCAGTTTACTTCTCTCTTATTAGCTCCTCTCAAATATTTATTCTTCCAAATAAACTTTAAAATTTTATAACATCTTGCCCCATCTAAAACCAATTGAGATTTCTGCATTAGCTGAATTAATTTGAGAAACTTTCTATTACTCAGCATCCAAAAACATGGAGTATCTGTTAAGTCTTCTTTTAGAACGCTCAGTAAGTTTTATAGTTTTCTTTTCTCTGAAAAGTAACTAATGTGTCTTCAAAGTGGGGAAAGCCTGTTCGGAATTCAAGAGCCTTTTGAATACAGCAAAGCTGCAGTTCCTCAGATGTCACCAATATAGTGTGTGGAATAATTAAGACCTCCTAGTGACTGACATAAAGTTTCCTTCTATACGTTCTGAAGGAAGGGGAAGAAGTCTGCAAAGTAAATGGAATAGAATAGATATTGGAGGCAAATATAGGCCCTACTCAAGGGAATAAACTTCAAGACCTTTGGAAGGATGCTTTCATCTATGTGCTATGTATTATTATGAACTGTCTTATTAAAAGTGCAAATTGCCAAGTACAGGCTAAGTTCCTATTACAGGTACACCAGAACAAGTTTCTTTAAATATTCTTAATTCAGACCAACTTTCTTACCCCAAATTAAAAGGAAAAAAAACTTTCATGTGCACATTTGCTAGAAGTTTCAAATCACACAAGTAAAGGATGGTCAACACACAGTCCTGAAGAACATACAGTATACTTCTCTTAAAATTTGTTAATGCGTTCAGCCCAAACAACAGGCAAAGCTAAATTTCTTCAGTCTTGTAAGACATAGATCATCACTTTTGTGGAGAGGCGGAAAGAGATGTATTGATTGAAATCCAAATTTCTGCTTATACGTATTGTGAAGTAAAAGCTAGCCAATGTCTTACTACTGAAATATGGGTAATTACCATCTGTTGAGATTTTTTCCCCTGTTTATGCCATATTGTCTTAAAGTACTTTACCTGGAACAACATGGCTTAGGTTGCTTTTGCTTCAAACCTAGAGACAAATGCTCCTTATTCCTTATCCTTACTTACCTAGACTTTTTCCACCTGCAAGTGGGTTAAAAACTCAAGGACCCAATTTGGGGTGTACATGTGGGGAAAGGGACCAAAGAGGCCTCCTTTTGGCCTTGACTCTAGAACTTCAGCTGGGGATGGTCGTGTAGAGCATCCAGTGGAGTCCTAGAGGCTCCCATGGTCTAGTCCAACATGGCAAGACTCTGCAGAGCTGTTTTAAAATCAAGGTCCCAACAAGGGTAAGTAACTTTTGCCTAGAAAGTGTTAGAGTATTGAAATTACAAACACACTTTGAATTTCACTGTATTAAATAGTGGATCCCAGCTCTCCCCTAGGTAGGAGCTGTAGAACACCAATGCACATAGAACAAATGGGTGGCAATTTGAAACTTTTGTATCACGTGCCGTTTGCAGGGTCTTTGAAAATAATTTATCCTTGTAAAATTGTCTTGTTCCCTTGAGGTGCCAAAGCTGCAGCCACCGTGTCTAAGGCTACATCTGAATGAATGGTTAAGTGAGCTGAGGCTCTGCTATCCTACTTTGTCATGGTCCCAGACAGCAAACAGCAAAGGGACCTGGGTCAAGCTTAACACTGCTTTTCCAGGTCTGTGCTGCTTTTCTATGGCTAATGTGACATTTAGGACCAATGCTTTTTCTCAAGCCATGGTAAAATGAATAGTATAGCTAGGATCTGCTGCAACAATATACAATGAACAGCAAATACGTCCACTTTCACTTCTAAGATGAGACGTAATAGAGTTAAGATATGTTGGGCACTCGTGCCAGGCACTATGATAAGTAAGGGCTTTTATGTGGGTTCTGGTTAACTCTGTGAGGCTGTACTTAATGTCTCAGTCTCCTCACCTGTTAAATGAGGACAATGGAGAGGTCAAGTAACCTTAACAATGTCAACAGCTATACATGCTGCACATGCCTGGCTTCAGAGCCCACCATCTTCTCGTACTCACCGTCCCCCAGCTCTTTAGATGTCTGTGAAAACACCTGTGTGGTCTTTTGGGCCCCCTTCCTCCTAATCCTCCTTGTCAGCTAAGGAATGATAGATACTCTCTTAGTGGTGAGAGGCAGCAGGTGTGCTGGCTAAGAGGCTGAGCTCGGGAAGCCAATTGTCTAGTTTGAATCCAAGCTTTACCATTTATTGGCTGTGTTGACCTTGGGTGAGGTTGTTCTCCACCTTGATTTCCACATACGTAAGACGGGTGCCCATAGAAGCTACCTGCTAAGTGTTAAGAGGAGGCAGAAGAACGAGGCCTGGCGTACAGTAAACATGGTGGAAACGTTAGCTGTTGTTACCTCCCACTCTTCTTCCTTTTTCCCTAGCATTCAAAAAGACGAAATTTTGCTCTCATGCCTTGCCCAGATGATAGGAATAGGAAGTTTAAAGAGGCTTTAGAAAAATACTTCACACACTTCCTTCCAGCATAAAGGACAAAGAAGCTGGGTCTTTGTTACCAAGGGTCACTGTCAATCAGTTAGATGTCAGTGGTTCTTGGAAATGAGTAGGTCAGAGGGCCGCATAAAAATGGCAAGACTTAATAGTGAGTGGGCCAGAGACAGAACAGGATATCCCCGTCAATCATTACTGGGGATTCACCACTAATAGTGACTTAGTATATACTGTAAAATGTATACCTTGAGTGATTAAATGCTGAGGTTTTTTGCAATTTGTAAGATTTTCACTTTCATGCACACGCGTATGCTATCACTTGGAAAACTAAGATGTGTAGTTGTGACTTGGTATAAGAATAGTATTGTAAAATCCAAGTAGTATTGGAAAGTGATATTTGGGCTGGCTAAGGGGTAGGGATGAGCTTACAAACCGTATCGACAGGTGATAGATATTTAAGAAACTTCGGGTGCCTACCAAGTAGTTATTACTGTTTTAGGTGCTGAGGATGCCAAAGCAAATATAACATACCCCTCATCTGGCAAAAATCCTGCCCTGGTGAAGAAGACAAATTACGTGATACTGGTTCTCACAGAACCAAATAATAAGCCATGTGTTCGTGGGCCAGCCATCCCAGCATCCCTAATCCTGAAGTACATTCTTCTAGGACAATAATAATGGCTTAAATCTTGTTAAATGTTATGGTTTGCAAAGGACTTTTTGCAAAAACTTGCTCATGTAACCCTTATAGTAACCCTATGAGAAGGCTGTTGTCCTTATTTATAGGTAAGGAAATGGAAACTCAGAAGTTAAGCAACCTGCCTGTGATTTCAAACCTAGTTAGTTGTAGACCTTGCATTTGAGCCCATATGGTTTGATCTCAAGCCAGTCCTTTCTCCAATGCACCAGCCACAGAATTTCTACCTCACTTGCCACAGTTAGGAATGGTGTTTATCCCCCTAAGTGGTGGTCATCATTACTTGAAGGAAAGGACTGGTAGGTTTTGCTTAAAAGACAAGAGTCATATGTATAATCAGAGTCTGGTGCTACAAATTGGGATGTTTGATTATAGATTGATTATTAATAGGACTATGGGGACAATTTAGGTTTCCTCAAAATTTTTATGCCAATACTTCAGTGAGGAAATATTTCACTAAATTGACCGAATCCCCTCATTGGGATTTACAATTCCTGGCAATGTTTATTTGATGACTTTTGGTGTAAAGGAAGGAACAGTGGATACATGAGGTCTTCCCTCATAGCTGATACTCATGATTCAGGGGAACTTCAACTCCTTGGGCCTCGTTTTCCCACACAGGAAATAAAAAAATTGTACTAGATAATTTCCCTAAAGCCCTTTTGTGTCTAAAGTTGTTTTTCTATGATATAAAATAATGATCACTCTCAACGTCCATTCCCTCTTGGGTGATGGGTGTTTTCTACTCTCTAGGGGATGCCAGAACATTATACTCTTTTGGGCTTGAATGTAATGCTCTTAGGTATGATTTTTTTTAAGTGTTATGAAAAAATCCCGAAGTACATGGTTACCCAAAATGCTGGACCTAGATACTCTGTTACTCAATTAAATATAAAAAGAACCTTAGTTTAGGGGAGGGAGGCATTGGGTGAATGTGTGTGTGTGTTTGCTATACTTATTATACTTCACTGTCTCCCAATTAAAGCTGTTGTGTTCAAATGTATCCAGAAGCTGAAAAAGTCCATCAAACCAGAGGCAGAGAATCTTTTTTTTTTTTTTTTTTTTTTTTTTGCGGTACTCGGGCTTCTCACTGTCGTGGCCTCTCCCCGTTGCGGAGCACAGGCTCCGGACGCGCAGGCTCAGAAGCCATGGCTCACGGGCCCAGCCGCTCCGCGGCATGTGGGATCTTCCCAGACCGGTGCACGAACCCGTGTCCCCTGTATCGGCAGGCGGACTCTCAACCACTGCGCCACCAGGGAAGCCCGAGAATCTTTTTATAGTAGTGTTTTACTTAACTGCTTCCCCAACTCACTTTTTGGTTTCTACAAAACCAATCTCTTTAGAAACTAAAATTTTAGTGCTATAATTAAAATTTGCTGAGGCTTAAGGGATTTTTCCTACCTCAGAGGTACAGAGTTTCTGTTAACCATGTCAATAATTCACCTTCCTCCCCACCCCACATCTTTGAGGATGGAGACTCAGTAAATTCTTAGGCAATGAATAAGTAACTTTTTGCCCTTACCTATCCCACCCCCCGGTTTTAGGCTTATAAGTACTTCATTTTTGATTCTTAAAATTTTTTTAATTTATTGAGGTGAAATTCAAATAGCACAAATTTAACCATTTTAAAATGAACAATTGAGGGGCATTTAGTTCATTCAGAATGTTGTGCAACCACCGCATCTAGTGCCAAAACGTTTCCATTACTCCAAAATAAAGTCCCATATCATTAGGCAGTTTTTCCCCATTTCTCCCTCACCGTAGCCCCTGGCAATCACCGGTCTTCATTCTGTCTCTGTGAATTTACCTATTCTGGAGACTTCATATAAACAGAATCATACAATATGTGACTTTTCATGTTTGGCTTCTTTCACTTAGCATAATGTTTTTGAGGTTCATCCAATTGCAGTATGTTCAGTGCTTGATTCCTTTTTATGGCAGTATAATATTACATTGTATGTATCTACCATAATTCATTTATACATTCATCTGTTGGTAGACACTGGGTTGTTTCCACTTTGGGGCTATTATGAATAGTGCGGCAATGAATATGCATCTACATGCCTGTTATTTGAGTACTTGTTTTCAATCTGGGGGGGTATATACCCAGATACCCAGGAGTGAAATTGCTGGGTCACATGGTAATTCTTATTTTAACATTTTTGAGGAATTGCCAAACTGTTTTCCATAGTAGCTGAACCATTTTAAGTTCCCACCAGCAATGTATGAGGGTTCCAATTTCTCAGTCTCTTTGCCAACACTTGCTATTTTCCATTTTTTAAATTATTATAGCTCATCCTGGATTCTGAATCCTGATTTCTACCTCCTTCTCAAATCTGGTGATTCTCGTTTTGGTAATTCCCTCTCACTAGTCCCATCCTTAAACCAGATAACCACTTCTCACAGGTTATTCCTGCTCTCTCACTGAGCCTTCCTCCTTGTTTATAGTTCTCAAGAACGAGTCTTTACCAACTTAAACTACCTCCATTTTTCTTCATGCTAATAGTTTTTATATTTTCATTAATCTTGCCTCCTGCCCAATAATATCAGATAATAGTTTCCCGATTAGCTGACAGTTCCACATAAACATAAATACCACCAGTCCTTAACCCTTAGCATAATGTGCCTGCATAGCTTTGAAAGGGGAAAGTTAGTAGTGGTGGTTGGTGGTGAGAGATATGAGTAGGGCTGACTGATAATCTCTTTCAAGGGTGGGGACTGTCTAATTCACGTTTTTATCCATTTTAACTCCTAGAGCAGTTATAATTAAAGAGCTCTTGAAACTTTAAGGGTAACAATGGTACAGTTTTCCCCTCTAATAATCCCTTCCCATATACTGAAATTTAAAACTTTAGAATAGTTTGTCTCAGTCAGTATTAGGGAATCAGCATGTTAACTAGACATGAGTAGATGAAAGGAAGTTCCTTTTGCTGGTAGCTAAGTGCCCACAGATGCTGATGAAGGTCGTGTTCTGTGGTCACATTCATAATACACTGAGAGATAACATTCCCTATTTCATACTATGCCCTAGGAGGCTAAAGACATACTGATACTGGAGAACTCTGCTCTAGGGTATGTGTTTGTGGGAATGTAGCTGTGGTCACCAAATTCTTTTGTCTTTACCAGGAATAAATGTCACTTCTCAGGTACACCTAAAGAGATGTTATTGTATTAAAAGTAACTGGAGATGACAATGAAGTTTTAGTCTTAAGAAAATTTTAGTATTGTTTTTAAAGATTATGTAAACTTGTATTTCTTTACAGGTGCCAAAGAACGTTCTGAGATCTATGAAGCATTTGAAAACATCTACCCTATTCTAAAGGGTTTTAAAAAAACCTGAGTATATCATTCAACATCTCACAGTATGTTGGTTTGAATATGTGCATAAGCCCAGCACAGAAACAGCTGGATTATAGATATTCCATGCACATTTTGACTTTAGTTATTAAAGTGTGATTCTGTATGAGTAACCATGCCTAAGAAATGAAGAAACTTTTTTTCAAAATGACTCATATGTTATTTTTAAAATGGAAAAAGTAAACTTCAGAATTTGAAAGATTTAGGGCCTTGCTAGAACGATACTGTAACATCATTAAAATTTAATGCTTTGCTCTTGTTAAAGATGTAGTACATTAACATGTGTTCTCTAAAAATACATAGCAGTATATAGAAATTTCAAATAACTGCATAAAACAGGATAGAAAATTGTCTATTTTTTGCCTTTTTAAATATTGAGTAGATGATCTGGGCCATCAGGTACGGACGGGCCTGTGAAGGATCCTATCAGAATACAAATGAAACATGGAAGTCTGAAAACTTAAGAAAAATTAAATAAACATCCTTTTGTTTGAAATGGTCAGAGAAAATTATTTCCCTCCGTTAAAAATAAATCTTTTTTTTTGCGGTACACGGGCCTCTCACTGTTGTGGCCTCTCCCGTTGGGGAGCACAGGCTCCGGACGCGCAGGCTCAGCGGCCATGGCTCACAGGCCTAGACGCTCCGCGGCATGTGGGATCTTCCCGGATCAGGGCACGAACCCGTGTCCCCTGCATCGGCAGGCGGACTCTCAACCACTGCGCCACCAGGGAAGCCCAAAAATAAATCTTAAACTTTCAGGAACCATTCAGGTTTAGTATAAGGTCTACTTTGAAAACAGTTTAGGGATTTTGCGCTTTTTTGGGGTACTTTTATAATCCTATGTAATTGTATTAAAATAGCCCAGATAAGACTAAGAGGCTGGAGCAAAGAGCTCAGCTTCCAGACCTAATTAGGTTGTGGAATCAGCCGCATTTGATGGAGAGGTGGAGATTAACAGGGAGGGATGGACTAACAGGAGTCATGGCCCTTGTTCCCAAGTGGGCAGTGATTGTCTTTCACTAAGATGAGGAGACATTTGTGGGGAGGGAGAGTTCAGGGGTTTTTTGTTTTGGCGGCACCGTGCAGGCTTGTGGGATTTTAGTCCCTGACTAGGGATCGAACTGTGGCCCTGAGAAGGGAGAGCTTGGAGTCCTAACCACTGGACTGCCAGGGAATTCCTGGGAGTTCAGTTTTAATTTCAGTTTCCCAATTGCTGAGTTTGTTGGTGGTCACTGTACATTACTTTAAGCCTAGTGTAGGCAGTTATGAATTTGGGGGTATGGAACTTGGGAGAGAAGCCCTAGCTGGAGAGAGAATTTAGGGCAGTCATTAATTTACAGCCTGCCAAAATAATCCTTGAGAATCAGTGGTCTTGATCATTTGACCTATGAGCCTGTTTTTTTCTTCTGTAGTTTACAGGCATATTCAAACACTAGTTACTCTGATATAATCCTCTAACCCACCTTATTTATCCCCACAGAAGGAAATTTGGAGTCATCTAACCATGTTAAATTCTACTTAGTTCAAATTCTTTAAGATATGGCCCAGAGAAGGGGTGGAATGCTGGACATTAAAATTTATTTTTCAGAAAGATACAACTTTGATTTACACGTTCAAGTACAGTTGTTTCCACTGGTTAGCTATTATTGGTAAAGTACTTATCAGATTACTATTAAACGGATTTACTTATTAATCCTTAGGTGGGTACTGAAATTCTTTCCATTTAACAGTTAAGAACACAGGCGGAGAGAGGTGAGGAATTTGCCCCGAATTACACAGCTATTAAGAAGGCGGGTGGGCCAAAATTCAACCTCGTTCCAAGACCCAGTTCTCTCACCCAACCCTGCGGTAGTTTTAGCCAAATTTAAAAGCATCCAGAGCGAATGACAGAAATTCCCTCATTGTGTTCCCAGTCTGTTTTCCCAGAATCCTTAGGGCATCGTATTACTATTTCTTGCACAAGCTGGAGGCGTTAACGTGTAGCCTGGGCGTGATTGAGCCGCTGATGACATTCTGTTGGGCTGACTCGCCCGTCTAAACATAATTCCTGCTTCGGAAGCGGCCGCCCCCGAGCTGTCAGAAAAAGCCACTGCCCCTTCGGCCCTCGGCTGCCGAGGGCTGGGCGAGGCCGGGCGAGGGTCTCGCGGGACTCCCGCCGCGCTTCCGGCCCCTCCCCAGGCCCCTCCTCCTCCTCGCCCAGGATGCACCTGGTTGAAAACAAAATCCCACGTGACTGGCTCTGCTCTCAGTCCATCATGGCGTCTCCCAGTGGGAAGGGATCCCGGGCGCCGGAGGCTCCTGGCTGCGGGCCCCAGCCCGTCGCCCGGGACCTCGTAGACTCCGTGGACGACGCGGAGGGACTGTACGTGGCAGTCGAGCGGTGCCCACTGTGCAACACCACCCGCCGGCGGCTGACCTGCGCCAAGTGCGTCCAGATCGGCGATTTCGTCTACTTCGACGGCCGCGACCGTGAAAGGTACGGCAGCCGCCACGGCCCTATGGTTTCTAACCCGGGTATCTCCAGCGGCTCGGAGGCTGGAGCCTGGGGCCTGAGTTTGGGCCCCGGAGCCCAGCGAGAGGAGGGGGAGGTAGGGAGGGTAACTGCTTTGCGCCGGCGCTTTGCTCCCAGGGGAAGGAGTCGGGGATGGAGGCCAGAAGAGAGAAGGTCGCCGTTTCCCCCTAATCCACTCGAGAGGAGTCTGACCTCACGGTGCTCTTGGGTACTAGGGAAAAGGGATAGATGGTGGCTGTGGAGAGGTCTTCTCCTATTACTGCCATAGAGTTGGATTCTCGGTACTTTGTTCCACTCCCATTCAAATGCTGGGTTTAACCTTTGTTTTCAAAAGCACGTTCATTCTCTAGAGGAGAGACCAGAGGAGAAACAAATAACTGGTTAAGAGGGATTCGGGCCCTGGTAGCCTGTGTCACAGGTGGATCTTATCAGACATGCTTACTCTAATGTGTGAACTAGGCTAGCTAGTTCCTCCCCTTTCCAAAGATTGTTTTAGATGCTAAGGAGTTTGGGTATGTGTTTTGGCTTTGTTTTAAAATCCAGACTGGGAGCTGCAAGCCCTTAGTTAAGAGAAGTCAAAGACGCGTTTTGGCCTTGTTTTGAAATTTAAACAGAGACCTACAAGTCCTTGGTTAAGATAATTGAAAAATTAGTGTGATTAGCTGCAAGGTCTCTCAGGCTCAACTTCTGTTTCAATAACTTAGTGTCAATGATATTAAGCCAGCTAATTTTTTCAGTGCAAAAGTTCAGGTATTAATTCATTTACAACAACCCGGTAAGTTATTTTCTGTAACTTACTGCTAAGGAAACTGCACAGTACCTTTCCCTGGGTCACACAGATAATAAGTGTGGGGACCAGAATTAAATTCCAGGCAGCCTGAACCCATATGCCATGCACTTAACCCCTGGATTATATAACGGCTGTATTTGGAAGTGTTTTTTGAGTTGCTGACAGTCCTCTCATCATGAATGGAGTTCATTTCTTTTGAGGAGATTTGTATGATACAGTCTTTTAGTTCATCACTGTGTCTCATTTGATGTACTTGATGACTTTAGAAACTGCTGATGTAATAAGTAATAGCTTAAAAAATTAACACAGTCTTATTATAAGAATACTAGGTATGAGATGGAAATGTCTAACTGATGGAGTTTATCATGGGTTCAGTTCTGGACCCTCTTCTCCATATACTTTTTCTAAGATTAATTCCCATAATTTAAATATCGTCTATATGCTGAACACTGCCAGACTTGTATCTCCAACCCAGGCCTTTGTGAAATCAAGAAAACAGCTGCATACTCTGTCTGTATTTAAATTTGTAATGAGAATCTCCATCTTAATATGGCACACTGAATTCATGATTATCCATCATAAATCTGTTCCTCTCATGCTCATTCCAGCCCAGTAAATGGTAACCTCACTCCCTGGCACAGGCCAAAGAAACCTTCCAGTCTTCCTTGACTCCTCTCTTAATGCCACCATATATAATCCCATCAACAAATCCCATCCACCCTTCAAAGCCTATCCTAAATCCAACCCTTTCACTCCCTCCTGGTTTGGTCCACCAGAGGATTATTGCCTCTTGAGTTCCTGCTTCCCTTTCTCCTTTATAGTGTAATTCCCATATTGCAGCCAGAGTAACACCACTCCTCCATGCCTCTGTTCACATCTTCCAGGGGTTTCCTGTTTTACCCAAAGTAAAAAAAAAGCCAGAGTCCTTATCCAAAGTTCTGTACTGTCTGTTCCTCCGTTGATCTCCTGTTGCTTTTCCTTTACCCACTCTTTAGTACCATCCTGGCCTCCGTGCCAGTCCTCAAACATACCAAGAACACTCCTGCTTCAGGACCACTGCAGTCTTATTCAGACTGCCAGGACTCTTTTCTTCTAGAAGTCTTCAGGGCTTCTTCCTTTGATTCCTTTAGGCCTCTGCTCATACATTAGAGGAACTCTTTCTTTGGACTATTCAACTGAAATAGTAACGTCCTTTCCCACTTAACCTGCTTTATTGTTTTCCATAGCACTTATCACCGTCTTATGGTTTACATATTAATTTGTCTAACTGCCCCCTGCTCCAGTGATGTAAGCTCTGTGAGAACAAAGCAGTTTTGTACTCTGCTGTATCCTCACATAGTAGCAGCTTAATAAAGATTTGTTGAATGATTGGGTCAATCTACCCTTCCTTCCCAAACTTAGTATGATTCTGAATCACTTCATTATTATAAATCACGACCCATTTGTCACTAAAGCCAGAAACCCGGGAGTTATCCTAGCTTTTTCCTTTTTTCTTATTCCATGTATCCAAAATATTGACAAGTCTAATTTGATCTGCTCCAGAGTAGATCTTGAATCTGTCTACTTCTGGTCCAGACCACTATCATTTCTCTCACGGCTACTTATTAGTTTCCTTTCTTTTACACATACAGCTACTCCCTAGCCTCCCTCTGGCCTTCACACAACAGCCACAGTAGAAATGTAAATCAGATAATGTCACTGTTTTGCTTAAACCTTTTCAGTGGCTTTCCACTTTATTTAAAATAAAATTCAAGCTCCTTACCATGGCATATTAAGCCCCATGTGATTTGGCTACTGCCTACCTTCTAACTTTGGCTGTAAGGTTGAGTTTAAAATGTGGTCTTTGGATTCAAGCTGTTTTGATTCAAGCTCCACCACTTGCTATGTGATTTTGAAGTTTCTTAGTCTCTCCTGTGCTTATTTCATTTTGAAAATGGAGTATCTAACTTCATGTTTCTGGTAGTGATTACATAAGAGCATGCACTGAAGTACTTAGCATGATGTCTAGCATGTATTAAGTACTCAAAAAATAAACGCTTGCCATGTACCCTCATGTTCACAGCTCAGTAGTTGGGCCTTCTCTCACATCCTCAGACACATGAAACTTTTCCACCCATGGGTCTTTTTCCTTGCTGTTCCCTCTGCCTGGAACACTGTTCCTCCTGATTGTCACTTTTCCTTTCATGTCTCAACTTAAATGTTACTTCCTCAGTGAGACGTCCCTGACCTTCACTAAGATAGGTCCCCACTTCCATCTCTTCCCCCCATTTCTGTCACAATACTCAATTCTTTCATGGTATTGAGCATGATAAGTGGTGTTACTTTTTTGAGGAAAGTAACTGCATCCAGAATGTAGTTCCACGCAGGCATGAATTCTGGTTTTGTTCAGTTGGATCCCCAGTGCTTAGTGCAGCGGCAGTGGGTAGCACACAATAAGCAGATTGTTGAAGGAATGGTAAAGGCAAGACAACTTTAGAAGCTGAAATACAAATTATTTTCAGAAGAGGGATGTGTTGTAGTGGATTTCTTTTTATGACCAAGCAGAAAAGTGAAAACTAAGTACCAGAACCATTCAAAATTTAGAAATGAAAAAGAAATTTTAAGGTTCAGGGATAACAGACAGCTTCACTTCACTTCCCATCGTTCCCCGTTCTGAACCTTGTATTCCTAAGGAAGAGGAGTTTGCTTGTTTGTTTCCCTTTGTTCCCAGCACAGTGCCTAGCATCTAGTAGGATGTGAGGATCTGTTGAGACCCAGGACTACTGTCCTAATGGTCAAATCAGTTTTACTGAGCTCTCCTTGGGTACAGTTATCTGCATAAAATATTCTGGCAGTTACAGAAGAGAAAGGCAGGTCTCTGCTCTCAGAGCTTTACACTGACTACTAATAAGCCTTAAATTTTTGGGGCCAAAGGTTGATTGTGAGATATTCTGTTGTCTTCAGTATTTACGAAAAATTTTGCTTTCAGACTCTTTTTTCCTTTTACTTATGAAAAGCTCCTCACTAACTGTTGGAAACCACTTTGAAATAAAATATGGAAGCTTACAGCACAATTTAAATACTCTTGTTTAACCTCTGATTCTTTTCAGTAAATTAGCCAGATTAGCTGTGCCTATAAGGATCTTGAATGTGATGTGCATATCAAAGTTCTTGTAAATGTAGATGTAGTTTTTTCAGGTTTCATTAATAGACTAGCTGAATATATAGTTTGTAATGGTTTAGCAGTTCAAGGAAAATTAGATATTAAAGAACAAATCTGCCTCCCAATAATTAGTTCTTCTGACTCCTAAGCAGGGAACATGCATCTTTACATAATTTTGTGGGCAGTATGAGTTTGGCAGTTAGATTGAAAAATACCTGAATGCGCTACTTTTTTTGTTATTGTTCAGTGGGAACACTTCCTTATAACCTTGGTACCCTCCCAGCACTATCCTTTCCTCATCTCCCACCTTGGCCTCAGTCCGAAAACAGTGCCCACTTTCTTCTCTGCTTTTTCATCTGCCTTTTGATGTGTGTGCTTCCTTAAGAGATAAAGAGGAATGATTTTAAGCAGCATTCTCAACACAGTCTCCTTTGGATCTTGTACTGGAGAACATTTAAAAATTACAGGTCTTGGACTTGCCTGGTGGTGCAGTGGTTGGGAATCCGCCTGCCAATGCAGGGGACACGGGTTCGATCCTTGGTCCGGGAAGATCTCACATGCCACAGAGCAGCTAAGCCCGTGTGGCACAACTACTGAGCCTGAGCTCTAGAGCCTGTGAGTCACAACTACCGAGCTTGCGTGCCACAGTTACTGAATCCCCCGCGCGCCTAGAGCCCATGCTCTGCAACAAGAGAAGCCACTGCAATGAGAAGCCCGTGTACCACAACAAAGAGTAACCCCCGGTCGCTGCAACTAGAGAAACCCCGTGCA
The DNA here is from genome assembly GCF_025265405.1 of Mesoplodon densirostris. Taxonomy (NCBI): domain Eukaryota; kingdom Metazoa; phylum Chordata; class Mammalia; order Artiodactyla; family Ziphiidae; genus Mesoplodon; species Mesoplodon densirostris. The sequence goes on from NC_082664.1 coordinate 47,187,820, forward strand.
CAGCAACAAAGACCCAAAGCAGTCAAAAATTTTTAAATTAAATAAATAAATAAATTTATTTTAAAAAATTACAGGTCTTTTAACAGGAACATAATTTTCTGGATTATACATTTATCTGACACCAAAAATAAGACTGCTGCCCAATAGATAACAAGTTGAAGTAATCTTTCCACTCAAAACTGAAAAAAATTGCTTACTGGTTTATGATAGTGTAGGAGTGAGACAGGGAGCATAATCTGAGGATACCCGGGAACATCTGCCTGCTGGTTTAGGAACCAGTTATTTTATTTATTTATTTATTTATTTATTTTTTCTTTTTGCGGTATGCGGGCCTCTCACTGCTGTGGCCTCTCCCGTTGCGGAGCACAGGCTCCGGACGCGCAGGCCCAGCGGCCATGGCTCACGGGCCCAGCCGCTCCGCGGCATATGGGATCCTCCCAGACCGGGGCACGAACCCGTATCCCCTGCATCGGCAGGCGGACTCCCAACCACTGCGCCACCAGGGAGGCCCTAGGAACCAGTTATTTTAAAGTGTGGTTCAAAAAGAAAGGCAAAATTTATGAGCATATGGGTAGTATTGCTTTTTTTTTTTTTTAATTTATTTTGGCTGCACTGGGTCTTAGTTGCGGCATGCGGGATCTTTTTAGTTGCAGCATGCAGGCTTCTTAGTTGTGGCATGCAAACGATTAGTTGCGGCATGCAGGTTCCCTGAAGGGATCGAACGCAGGCCCCCTGCATTGGCAGCGTGAAGTCTTACCCACTGGACCACCAGGGAAGTTCCAGTGTTGCTTTTATATGTACCTTGCATCAGAAACAATGCAGCACTACCTTCACTGATGAGTTTTAAGAATATATGACTACAGTTCTACCAAGAAACAGAAATATGGGCTCTAAACAAATTGAGAGGTGGGATAAAGGGCGAGCAAGAAATGTAGATGTTACTAAACATTTCAAGGGGAAGACACAGCCAACATCCAAAAAACTACCCTTTAGACATCTCTGTTCTGCCCTCCAGTATCTTTTTGGTTGTCAGTCACTGTAGCTAATAAAAATATTGTCATAGGATTTTGGTTCTGGGCCCACATTTGTATGCCCCACTCAGCAGAATAAAAGCTCTATAGGTAGCTGGACTCCCCATCTTTAGACAAGGGTTTATCAACCTGACTTCTGCTTGGTATTTTCTTTCAAGAAGGGTCACAACTCCCATCCCATGCAGCTTATTAATTGTATTTACACCAATACATGTGGATCTGCTAAGAAAATATAACTTTTGTTTTCGATCAGTATCAGTGGCTACTCTTACCATTATGTGTACCTTTTAGAATTTATAAAAGAATTTCACGTTTATTATGTCATTTGTTCCCTACCACAAAACCATGAGTTATTAATCTGTTTTTAGAATGAGGAAACTCAGAGTAGTTGTTCCTTACTTATTGCTGGGCTATGCTAATTCTTGAATTTACCTCCAGACCTGAAATACATGTATAAATAAATATATATATATAAATATATATATATTCAATTTAATACATTAGTAAGATTAAGTGCAAAATCACTCATTGCAATGAAGAAAAGGGAAACTAGCCTATATTATGTGCTAAGTGCCTGTACCTGATGCTTTCACATTTATCTTATTTAATGCCTATAACCAAGTAGGATAATCACTATTCCCATTTTACAAGGGAGAAAACGAAACAATGCTCTGTTTCTACTTTCTTCTAATCACTTAACCTTCATTCCTGCCAGTGGAGTATGTTTTTACTACAGTTAACCCTTGAACAACAGGGGTTAATTCACCTGTAATTTATAGGCAGCCCTCCTTATCCACAGTTCCTCCACATCCACAGATTCAACCAAATTCCGACCATGTAGTACTGTAGTATTTACTGTTGAAAAATATCTGCATATTAGTGGACCCACTCAGTTGAAACCTGCATTGTTCAAGGGTCAGCTGTGTATTTTCTCATACCTAAATATTCTAACATGAGATAGAAGAACCATTCTGATAAGGACTGTTTTTTCATGTTGCATTTGTCCATAAACATTATATTCTTGAATGCCTAAAGAATTTAAGGGAGAAAAATTTGATGGCTAGTAATTCTTGCTGTGTTAGTATCCTAGTTCAAGAAATATGCAGTTCTTTAACCATTTCTGCTTAAATAAGGGAGATTGCTGTGCTCTTCTCCAGGGGCATTTGTGCTCTCTCTTCCCCAAGAAGCCTTTCTGCCTTATCTCTAGAGCCAGAATCATCGTTAACTTTTCACCAAACCTGTATCCAAATTGGAGCTAGGGATAATTCTCCACCACTGACCTAAAAACTGTTAATGCTCATTTTCTGCTTTTAGATTTAAGGAACCTAAGGAATATAATTGGTGTCATGAGACCTAAGGACTTTAAATACTTTTAGGGGATTGTGTATATTTTTATAGTGGATATGATCCCCAGAGGCAGAGCTTGAGAAATTTTAATTGATTGAATACTGTCTTTTTTTCTGATTATAAAAGTATGTATGATTATTGTAGGAAACTTGTAAAGTACAATAATACCTAAAGAAGGAAACAGATTTTACCCATATTCTCACAACTGTTAGTGTTTTGTTATATTTGCTTCCAGCCTTGTTTCTATGTATGTGTGTGCTTGTAAATATATTTTTTTCATTTGGAATCATACCATGTGTATATAGTTTAATGCTCTGCTTTTTTGTTTTCTTTAACCCAACATCTCATCAACACATACTAATGTCTTTGTCTACAAAAGTATTTTAATGTCCTTCATGGCAATATGGTGTCGTTTGATAATCATTCTCCTTTTGGACATTAAAGTTGTTTCCAGTTTTTGCTATTATGACTAATTTCACAATTGGCATAAATCTTCTTCGTCATCTCTGATCTTTTCCTTGAACTGCATAAGTGGTTCAAAGGGTTTACTAATTTTTAAGGCCCTCAATGGCATATTCGAAAGTTTTGTGGGTTTTGTTTGTTTGTTTTACCTTTCTTAAAATACATTAGTAGTGCTTCTTGGACTTTTCTATTGCCGTTACCCTAGGCACAGAGGATGAGGGAAAGGACTGAGAAGGCAGATGGGGGGATTAGAGTAATTTTATGAAAGACACTAAGTAAGTGCTCAGTAAGTTGTAGGTGTTAGGACGATGTTAATGATCATCTAGCACAGAATTAATAGTAGGATCCCTGATAGAGTGCATGCCTGGGTGCTACTTTTCTGATTGCGTGGGACAGACTTAGGTGACCAGTCCCACCTGTAGCCAGATCCACTCAGTCACCCAGGACGACCTGTGGCCATGGGATAGCGTGGAGTGGTGAGGGTCACACTCTTAACTGATCCTTATCAGCAGCACACTCCTGTCCCTGCTGTCCCGCTGGTGTATTGAGGTTCTCTAGGGCAGGACAGATTAACTTCTCACCTTGTGAAACAGCAGAATTTCCTCTGCCTACAATGCCTTCCTTCCCTTAGCAAGGCCACCTCTAACCTGTCCTCAAGGGGCAGCCCAGGCAGGCGTGACTGCTGGAGAGCTCCCTCTGAAGCCTGAGCTGGGTTGTGTGCCATCTCTTGTAGCACTGTTGACTACAAGAGATGGCACACAACCCAGACTCTGTATGACCATCTGCTCCTAGTTTTCATCAGTCTCTATCACGGGGGCACTTTTTAAAGTCAGCTTAAGGGAGTACTTTTGTAGGGAAGAAAAGCAAGTATAAGTCTGGAGGAATTTGTTAGATAACAAAGAAGGCATTTTTAAATTGGGAAAGAAAATATAAGAAATAGTGTTGTAGGGACTTACCTGGTGGTCCAGTGGCTAGGACCCTGCGCTTCCAACACAGGGGGCCCAGGTTCAGTCCCTGGTCAGGGAACTAGATCCCACATGCCGCAACTAAAAAAAAAAAAGGATCCTGCATGCCACAACGAAGATCCCACGTGGCGCAAGTATGACCCAGCTTAGATAGATAAATAAGTAAAGAAAGAAAGAGGGAGGGAGGGAGGGAGGAAGGAAGGAAGAAATAGTGTTGTAAAAGCCCTGATGCACGGTATAGGTTCACTGGCAGATTCTTTTCGGAAAACAATAGAAAACTGTAGAGCCACTGAACAACAACAACAAAATTGATAAATATATCTGCATAAAATTTTGGAAAATTTGTAGAGCAGAAACATAAGTAGTCACTAAGCAGATTGAGGAAGAATAATTTCAAGATGTATGAAAGGAAATAGCTAATTTCTCTAATAAATAACCCTTTAAAAAAAAAACTATAGAACTTCCCTGGTGGCGCAGTGGTTAAGAATCCACCTGCCAATGCAGGGGACACGGGTTCAAGCCCTGGTCAGGGAAGATCCCACATGCCGCAGAGTAGCTAAGCCCGTGCACCACAACTACTGAGCCTGCACTCTAGAGCCCGCGAGCCACAACTACTGAAGCCCACGTGCCTAGAGCCCGTGTTCTGCAACAAGAGAAGCCACCGCAATGAGAAGCCCACGCACTGCAATGAAGAGTGGACCCTGCTCACTGCAATTAGAGGAAGACCATGCACAGCAATGAGACCCAGTGCAGCCAAAAATTAAAAAAAAAAACTATAGAAAAGTGAACAAAGGGCATAGGGGGATAACAAAAGAAAAGTAGCCAATAAGATAGGAAAAGGTGTTAAACATTTCTAACTGTGAAATGAAGAAAGGCAAATAAATGAATTGTGAACTGTCTTTGAAGAGAGGGAGTAGGAGACCAGTCAGGTTAGCAAAGAGTAAAATGGGCAGTGCTGCGAGTAAGAAAACAGGTTGGTAGGGTTGTAAATATAATATGAAATGATTCAGAGGAAATTTAAAGATAACTGCCAGGAGTTGCCGTGTAAACCTAGATGCACCTGGCTATTCATTTCTAACATTGCTGATAATAGTGAAAATTTGGAAGCGATGGCAATGTTCATCAGTAGGTGTTCCTGTAAATAAATTATATGATGTCCATTTAGTGAAATTCTGTGTACCTGTTAAAGAATGAGGTAGGTCTTTATGTTCTGAAGTGGAAAAAGATACAAAACATTTTACAGGATAAACCCAGCTTCAAAGACAGTATATAAAAAAGGCCTTTCCCCCCTTGCTTTTTCTTTTTTCTTTTTTTTCCTTCATCTATCTCTGTGAGTCCTGGGATGGAGAATGTAGAGGATGGATGAGGCGCTGGTGAGCAGTTGGCTCGCTGACCAGCCACATTCCTTGATAACCATCTGCTTTTGCTTTGTTTGCACCACCTATTTTTCATTTCCTTCATGAAGAATGACATTACTCATGAAGTGTTTGATACAGTAGGAACTGTCATCTTCTGCTTGTTATTCCTGCTGTCCTCTGTATGTTTATGTTTTAAGTTTGTTGTTTTGTTTTGTTTGTTTTTTTTTAAACCCAAGAGAACTAACCAGCTTGATACAAAGCTGGACAGTGTTAGCATCCCAATTTGTTTTAGTGCAAAGTGGCATTTTTACAACAGATCTGACTTAGAGTCCCTAAAAGCAGGATTTTATCCTCCATGTCAGTCCTTTGTTTACACAGGTGGATGAGTCTTGCGAGTTTGTCATCTCCTTCAGGTTATCATCGGAGCATGAATCACCACATTAGGTAGAAGTAAATACCACATTCGTTTCTCATCTTTGATAGAAGGAAATGGAAGCATATAACAAGTAACCTGTCTAGTTCACAGCCAGTTGCAGAAAAATGAAAGATTCGATTTCTTAACGTTCTGTAAAATGCTTTGTCATAAGTTGCAGGCACATAGTAAATGCCTGATAAATTAATTGATGAATCTATGAATTTGTCCACATCCCACACTGTTTTCTGAGTTTTCTAATACTGTTTCACGTAGTTACCACCTTACTGGCCACTGCAGTGCTACCCACTACAACTTTGTGCAGTGATGTTCCGTATCTATGCCATCCAGTAAGGTAGCCCCCAGCCATATGTGGCTATTGAAATGTGGGTAGTGCAACTGAGAAACTGAATTTTTAATTTAGTCATGTAAGTATATAATTCTGTCACATGTAATATTATCTGATTTGGTTTCTTGTTTAATATATATTGTATATTTTCAGTGACTGACTATTAAATGGTAGGGTCATAATTAGACCATTTTATCCCTTCCATTTAGAAGTAGATATCTGGGTATGTTTCAAATGTGGGATTATAGAAATAGTATGTTAGAGAGACTTTTACGTCTGGATTATTTTAAGGAAGAGATCTTTAGGGCTGTTATGGTTCTGTTCAATTGTTTTCATTTTTTCACGAGATAGCCAAAGGCCTAATCTTGGACTCCACACCATGTTCCTGTAGCATGTGCAATTACCTTTGTTGTTTTGAAAGTAGTGAACCACCATTAGCTCAGTTCAAAATCAGTTGCATGATGTTAGTCATACTTTTTTTTTTTTTTACCTAAAATTCTTATTAAGCCACAAGTTATCTTAGGTACTCAGTAGCCACATGTGCCTGATGGCTACCGTGTTGAACAGCATAGACCTAGAAGATATGAGTATCACTGCTAGCCACCTTCAGCTAGTTGACATTTATAGAACTCTGTATCCAGCAGCTATAGAAAACACGTTCTTTCAAGGGCACATGGAACTTTCACTGAGACATGGCACACCATATGCAAGGCCATAAGACAGTCTCAAATGAAAAGATTAAAATCTCATAGAGAATATTCTGGGACCACATCAGCATTAAAGTAGAAAAATAACAGTACGTTACCAAAAAACCCATATATCTGGAAATTGAACAATACACTTCTAAATAATTAATTGGTCAAAGAGGGAATTTGATGGAAGATTAGAAATGTCAAACTAAATGGTAAAATACACGATATCAAAATGTTTAGGGTTTAGCTTAAGCAATACTTCTGGAGGAAATTTATAACTCTGTATACTTACATTAAAAAGGGAGAGGCTTAAAGTTGATGATTGAAGTTCCTACCTTAAACTGCAAAAAAAAAAAAAAAACACAAAAAAGCAAACTAATCCCACATAAGGTAGCAGGCAGAAAATAAGAATAAGGGTAGAATAGTGACTAACAGCAAAAATGAACTGCAATGTGATATTCTTTCCTTTTGATAGCTTTTATTAAGTAAATTGCTAGCCCATAATGGCTAACAGTAAAATTAGTGAGAAAAAAATTGTACTTTAAGAATTATAAGGAACCAATTTATAAATGAGAGTAGGGTTAAATTAAGCTTAATAATTACAATTATTTTTGTAATGGAAGCCTCCTTTTTCTTGAATTCCGATTCATTTTAGTGCTCTGATTTACCTGTTTTGGAGGACAATTTAACCTAGGGGTGGAAAAAACCTATAGACATAATTTATAAACCCATGAAAGAGTTTTAAAGCTGAGAATTTGAATTTAGGGGGGTTTTTTGTTTGTTTTTTTTTTTTTTTTTTTGCGGTACGCAGGCCTCCCACTGCTGTGGCCTCTCCCATTGCGGAGCAAGGTTCTGGACGCGCAGGCCCAGCGGCCATGGCTCACGGGCCCAGCTGCTCCACGGCATGTGGGATCTTCCCGGACCAGGGCACGAACCCGTGTCCCCTGCATCGGCAGGCGGACTCCCAACCACTGTGCCACCAGGGAAGCCCCTGAACTTAGTTTTAAATAACCAAATGGTAAGCAGCTGTGTGCCATTGAGAAGATATGTTCAGGACAGTGACATTTCCGGATGAGTCTGCAGAAATGTTTGGCTCTCAGGAATTTGCATAATCTCATTCAACTGAAAAAAAATAAACATTTAAATAAAACACTGAATTTTTTTCTTACAGGTTTATAGACAAGAAAGAAAGATTAAGCCAACTTAAGAGCAAGCAAGAAGAATTTCAAAAAGAGTGAGTATTCATTTTGTTTTTTAGTTTGTGGAGGTTGTCTAGTCATCACATGGTTTAATTCAGTGCTGTGGTATGCATACATGTGGATTGCTAATTTATTGAATTTAGGTTACAAATCTCCCCGTGTGAAGAGCAGTACATCTGGGAGAAGCAAAATAGGAGAGATGATCAAGTTTCTAGAAAACACTGTGATCAAACCTGGTGCCTGGTTCACAGCAGGCAGTGACTGGATGGATGAATCAAACCGCTGGCCCTGATAATTGACGTATGGTAAATGGGGCCAGGACAGAAGGCATATTAGACTAGCGGTGGTGGCTCTTGTAGGACATTATTGCTTCTATTTATCTTTATTCTTCTGTATCAGGGTTTTGCAGAGTGTGGTCTGCAGATCATCTACATCAGAATTCATTAACTTTGGTACTGGTTAAAAATGTAGATTCTTGGAATCTTATCCTCAGATATTCTGATTCAGTAGGTCTGGGGGGAGGCCCAGGAATCTGAGTATTAATGAGCACCAGATGAATCTCTCATCCTCTGGATTTGGGAATTGTCCTGTAGAACCTTTTATCCCAAACTGATCCAGTCACTATTCTCCATACACACCCCAGACCTGATTAACACATTTATGAGTAGATGAAATCTTCAGAGGTACTCTGCATTAGAAAAAACCCGCTTAGATTTATTTAACTCAGTCATTTCTCTAACTTACTCTATCATGGAAACTTTTATTTTTTCCTATAGAACACTTCATTCCATAGAACAGATTTTTGCCTAAGCTGGCTTACGCCTTTATTTATTTATGTATGTATGTATGTATGTATGTATGTATGTATGTATGTATGTATTTATTTATGGCTGCGTTGGGTCTTCGTTGCTGTGCACGGGCTTTCTCTAGTGGCGAGCGGGGGCTACTCTTTGTTGTGGTGCACGGGCTTCTCATTGCAGTGGTTTCTCTTGTTGCGGAGCACGGGCTCTAGGCGCACAGGCTTCAGTGGTTGCGGCACACAGGCTCAGTAGTTGTGGCTCACGGGCTCTAGAGTGCACGCTCAGTAGTTGTGGCGCATGGGCTTAGTTGCTCTGCGGCACGTGGGATCTTCCCGGACCAGGGCTCGAACCCATGTCCCCTGCACTGGCAGGTGGATTCTGAACAACTGCACCACCAGGGAAGTCCCATGGCTTGTGCCATTTTGGGGGGAGCTGACAATAGCATTTGGACCATGAATTCTCTTGTAACTATCATCGTTATTAATTATGACTGATGGAAATTATTGATTATGATGGAGGACAAAGGCTATGGCTGTTACGGAAGTTTATTGTGAATGTTTGTAGAAAGGCTCTGAGCTGTATTAAAAGTGCAAAAGGAAGGAGGTGAGAAAAAATTGCAGAGAGCAGGGAATCTGGAAAACATTTTTCAGTGCTTACATCCCACTTTGGTATATCCAGCTGTTTCTAAGACCTTATTCTAAAAAGTTGTTGATTTTGCATTTTTGAGCTTCACCGAATTCATTATTTTAAGAGCATATTTCCTTTGTCTCTTCTCCATACAGAGTGTTAAAAGCTATGGAAGGAAAATGGATAACAGATCAGTTGGTAAGCTATAAGAAGTATTTAAATAATATTCTTTACACTTGAGGTTACATGTTTTTAAATTAGCAGAACTTAAAAAATCATTTCGAATTTAAATTTATTTTTGATCATTTTTTGGCAATTCTCTGTGAATATATCTGTAGTGTGGGCTTCTCAGATATTTCATCCAGGTACCAAAAACAGGGTATTGGCAATTAATTATGGAACCACTGTAAGGAATCATTATGAAGTCTGGTATTGACATAAAGATACAAGAACAGTGAGGTATCCTTTTTTAAAAGATGACTCATCGTAAACACCTACTTTGTAGATGGGTTAATGATTGAATGTGAAAAATAAACTCAAATATTAAAAGAAAATATGGGAGAGTGTTTATATAATCTGGGGGTGAGCAGACCTTTATAAGCCATAAAGGAAAACATTTGACACACTACATAAAAGTTTAAAAGTTCTATATGTTAAAGACTGTAGCAAAATGAATATAAACTGGGAAAAAATGAGTACAACATATGAAAATAAGGAGTTTGAGTGATTATACTTTTATTCACTGTTGGTGGGAGTGTATGTTGACATATTTGTTTGGGGGACAATTTGGTGGTGGCTTGTTGGTTTTTTTAATGCACATGTGGTATATCGGCAATTTTCCTCCTGAGAAAATATACTTGAATGGAGAGATTTATGGATAAAGAGGCTGATTGTCTGCATCATTGGTAGTAAAGTTAATATATAATCTAAATACTCATCAAGCAGAATGAGATGATTATGATACTGTGTAGCTGTTGAAAAGAATGTGGTCAGTCTACATGCACTTGTATGGATTGATGTCCAAGGAATATTTTTTAATGAAACAATCAGACAAAAAGCAGGCTAGGGTTAAGTATGATTCCATTTGTGTATGTTTTAAATATATATCTGAAAAGATACATATCAAACTTTAATTGAGATCAACCCTGAAGAGTGGGAAGGAGTCAGGTTAACAATCTCTTTCTTCTCTTTTGTGATGCTTAATTTTTTTCATAATAATAATAAGCATCCTTCATAATTTTTAAATAATATTTCAAGAGATGTGATATAAGTGAATTCTGCTTAGGCTCTGAATGTTATATAAACAAGTTTTATGGAAAAAGGTTATAAAAGGCTGTTTATAAAGAATCTCATCCCAGTTTTTCTTAGTTCTAAGTTTTCTAGTTTTTCTATCAAAAATTTAAATATTGATTCTTAAAGACTAATACCCTTTAAAAGTAAAGACATCTCATTGCCAGTTTATTCCTGAATCCATCGGTTCCCATGCATGTGTTCTCAGATGTTTCTCTCACCCCACTGGAGAGGGGAGAGTTTTACCCACTGAACATTCCTGTAATCTACTCTGTATCTTGTACCATCAGACTGCTTAGACGAGTGTGAAACATTATAGGCATTTGACTGTTGTTGTAAGCTTTCAATTATCCCCATTTATGGAGGCATTATGGAATAGATAAATAATACTTTTTTAAAACTAGTAGGGCAGATTTTTACTTATCCTTTATTCTCTTTGGGGAAGCTGTACCTGAACCCTGGTAATGTAAAAAGGCATGTTTCATGTAACTTTTTGAGGCTTTTCAAGAAATCTTACACAATTTATACACTTAAAAAAAAACTTCTGCTATATGGCAGTTTTTATTATTTTGCAAGTAATATTTGCTTATTGTATCAGTGAGATAATACAGTTGGCTGTCTCCTCAGTAACTAGCACTGAGAACTTAGAGCAGCACATCCGTAGAACTCTCTGATGATGCAAATGTTCTCTGTCTACACTGCCCGATATAGTAGCCATTAGCCACTTGTGGTGTTGACATGTACCACCTGACATGTGGGTAGTGAGAGTAGGAACTGGATTTTTTAAAAATTTTATATAATCTAATTGACTTGCAGATAACCACATGGGACCTGTAGCTATATATTGGACAGGGCAGGTTAAGAGAATATCCTTCAACACTTTTCTCTGTGCTTATTAACACATAAAAGAACTATGTGAATTTCTCTTTCTCTCAATTTCCTAGCAGCTTCTGCACTGAACCAGAGTTACATTTTTTTTTTTTTTGTAATCCACTAGTTACAAAAGCTATAAGAAATATAATTATACTGGTCTTTTCTTCATTACATTTTCTAAGATACACCTCAAAATACATAGTGTCCCCAGTAGATAATCATATTAGTCATTAGAGACCAACATTTGTGATATTTATTTCATACCTTTTTTAAGAGATGGAAAATAATGTCCTGCAAGATGAGGATTGAACAGCTGAAACAAACTATATGTAAAGGAAATGAAGAAATGAAGAAAAGTAAGTAATTTTCCCACCTCTCTCCAGCCCTAGTAAAGGAAGGACTCATGTGGAACTTCATGCGATTAATAAACAAACTAGAGAGACAGGGGAAGGGAGACAGAGAAGGGGTGGGGGGAGGCAAGAGCAACATGGAAAAGTTTACTGCTTGCCTTTCTCTTTGTAAAACATCTGTATAAGGAATTTATATATATATATTTTTTCAGATATATGTATATAAAACATATATCTATGTGTATATATATATATATACACACACATATGTCCGTATATACATATACACACGCACGCAAATGTAATGACCTTTAAACTGCTACATTTCTCAATTTAAAAAGTTAAGGAATGTATGTGTCCCGTTTCCCTTAGCTGACAGGAAGCTCAGAGTCAGTCTTCGTAATCAGGTATAATAATTGTTAGTTCACGCCAGAAGCACAGAATATAAGACTCAGTGAGTCTTATACATATTTTAATCTGTATTAATCTTGCATTACATCTGTGTACTTCATACTTCATCAAAGGTGGTTGTCAAATTTTAAGAGTCCTCTTAGAAATCCTGTGTCCTTAGAAACAGTCCATGTTGGAACTTCCCTGGTGGTCCAGTGGTTAAGACTCCACGCTTCCAATGCAGGGGTCATGGGTACAATCCCAGGTCAGGGAACTAAGATCCCACATGCCACACAGCCAAAAAATAAATAAATAAATAAAAATAAACTTGAAAAAGACAGAAGTAGTCCATTTATTTCTGAAGATCAGTGTTTAAAGTTTAGAATGGGTCGCCATCATACCTTGTAAATCTGTTTCTTATCTACTCATGGCTTTCAGAAACAAGTATTTTATGGTGGTAGGTAATGGTGTAAAAGCTGTCTTTGAAAATGCTTGTCCTAATAAAGTGCTTGCATGGCGTTTCACAGGATTAATAAGCTAGAGAAGCAGGGTAGCTGGGTGAAGAGCTGCTCAGAGCTGCAGCCAGCCACTCTTCCACCGAGTTTGGCTTGCACTCTCCAAAGGCTCTGGGTCAATAGCAGTGTAGGGGCTCATTACTTACCATGGGTTCACCCTCTTTCCCCTCCTCCCTGGAAGTTCGCAGTAGGAGTTTGCCACCAGGCATCTGAGAACCTCCTGAAATTGCTGGATTGACTGGGCTTGGTGCATTTCTCTGATGAGCAAGTTTAAAACTTTGGTCAGCTCTTTTTAATAGGCTCCTAGCCCCAAAACACAAAAGCAACAACCATGGAAAATAAAAGATATGGTTCTAAATTAGTGGGCTCTGTGTAACTGTGATTTCCATCCCTAGCAAAACATTGGAGTCACCTGATAACCTTTTTTTACGATCTAGAGAGAGAATCCTGGGACCTACTTTGGACTTAGGAAATTAAAATCTCATGCATGGGGACCGGGTAAATGGTTCTTAAACTGTCTCTAGTAAAAGGCCACTTTTTTCTCTTTCATTTCCAATGTGTCATAAACCGATACCAATACTTTTGTAAAATACAATAAGATTAGTTACTAGAAAAATGATTGCACACTTGGATGTCATGGCAATGTCACATAGCCGTATCAAAGAAAATAGTTTCTAAACTTAGTCTATATTTCTGTACTCCTCTTGGGCCAGATCCATAGATCATACTTGAGTAGTAGCACTACTCTGAGGACCTGCCAGGCTCAGGAACCACTGCTCTTTAGGACATAAATACAGGCTGGTTGCCACCCACTAGACCAGACTCACAAAATTTTACAAACAATTTTAAGGGAGTTAATGGATTCCAGAAGCTATGAATGGGCTCAAGTCAATGGATTAGATTAAGCGCTTGCTACTCAATAAATAGTCCGTTGGTTTTTTTTAAACAGAATCTTGTTGAAATATCAGTTATAAACTATAGAGCCTGATGAATATTTTCTCCAGAATCTCTTGATTTAAGATGTCATGATACAGAATAATACGGTATAGATAGGGAAGTTGGATTGTATTTGAAATTTCAGAGTTGAGTTGATCTGTTACTTGTCCAAAAAAGCAAGAGTGAATTACAGACGGTATCCAAATGTTTTTTGTTTTTGTTTTAATTAATTTATTTATTTATTTTTGGCTGCATTGGGTCTTTGTTGCTGCGTGCGGGCTTTCTCTAGTTGTGGTGAGCGGGGGCTACTCTTTGTTGTGGTGTGCGGGCTTCTCATTGCAGTGACTTCTCTTGTTGCGGAGCACAGGCTCTAGGCGCGTGAGCTTCAGTAATTGTGGCACGTGGTCTCAGTAGTTGTGGCTCGTGGGCTCTAGAGCACAGGCTCTGTAGTTGTGGCACATGGACTTAGTTGCTCCGCGGCATGTGGGATCTTCCTGGACCAGGGATCGAACCCGTGTCCCCTGCATTGGCAGGCAGATTCTTAACCACTGTGCCACCAGGGAAGTCCCCAGTATCCAAATGTTTTAATGTTCAGGGGGAGATAGCATGGAGAGAAGAGTGGATTAAATTGAGTCTGCACTAGTGCAAGTTGGGTGATTATGATGATTTCCTGCCACCTACAGGGGGTCCTGATATGAAATTGGAAAATGTCCTTTAAAAATCTGACCACCATATGGCTTAGGCCATGGCTAGACAGATGCATTTGAGCACTTGTAGGGAGCTCAGTAGAGATCATGAAAATGAATGAACTTGCTGGAAAGTGTGTGATAGAACCAGAGACTTAACCTTAAGGTCATTCATATTGGTCAGGAATGGTGAAGAGATGCATCTGAGGAGGAAAGAAAACATAAGAAACTTTCTGCCTGCAATGAAATAACCTAGGTTCATTGGTCCTCAGTTGAAGAGGGTGGTTTTGGTCCACACACATTTATCATCTGCTTCTCATATCCCAGTCAGGAGACAACAAGGCTTCAGTTGGACCTGGTGTAAGCAGCTAAGAGCCATGTGCTATAGGTGAGGTAAACGCACATTACCATAGAGTTCCTGCAAGCAAGAGGTCTGGGGAGTGTTTATGGAGGGGGCCTTGATGAATGAGTACAATCTGGACATTAGGAGAATAGGAGAAAATAGTGTTCCTAGAGAGATGTTGATTTGAACAACAGAATGGAGATAAATATTTAAGGAATGACTTGTCCGGCATCCATCCATCCATCTGCGCGCTTACTTAGTGTGTTCATTTGAAGTATCTAGTAATTGAATGAGACTGGAGTGAAGGGTGTGGAGAAGGGAACTGTGGGGTGTGTACCAGTTTGGTGGTGGCTGGGAGGCTGAGAAGTTAGGTCTGTGTTTGATCGGCAGAGGAGAACCGCTGAGCACTGGCTGTACTTTATGAAGACTGAGCCAGTGAAAGAGGGCTTGGAAGTGTGGAGTGGAACCAACTAGAGACAGGCAGGCTTTGGGTGAGAGTTAACCAGGATTGTGACAGTGGGAATGAAAAGAAAGACCTAGATGGAAGGAACTGTAGGACAGCTCATGGAATGGACCATCAAGAGATTGATTGAGGGGGGCTTCCCTGGTGGTGAAGTGGTTAAGAATCCACCTGCCAATGCAGGGGACACGGGCTCGAGCCCTGGTCCGGGAAGATCCCACATGCCGCAGAGCAACTAAGCCCGTGCACCACAACTACTGAAGCCCGCGTGCCTAGAGCCCGTGCTCCGCAACAAGAGATGCCACTGCAATGAGAAGCCCGAGCACTGCAACCAAGAGTAGCCCCCGCTCACCGCAACTAGAGAAAGCCTGCATGCAGCAATGAGGACCCAATGCAGCCAAAAATAATAAATAAATAAATTTAAAAGAAGAGAGAGGTTGATTTAGGACAGGTCAGAAATAATTGTGAAGTAGGGAGCCTAGCTTAAAATGTGTCGAGGAAAGATAATGAGCTTGGTTTTAAACTTATTTGAGCCTCTTAAGTTGTTCCTGGGTGTCTGAGATTTTACAGCCTGTTATTGCTACACTAGAGAAGTTTAGCTACAACCTGATCTGTTTGATAATACGTCTTGGGATCTAGAACCTGTAGGACCTTCATAAAAAGAATGTACGTTGGGAAGGACAAGTGTCTGTCTGTTTTCTCGTTGTATGGCCAGGCTCTGGTTACCCTTCCAGTGGTTAAAATGCTGGTGTATGGGAGGTGCTCACACCCTGCTGGGGGCGCTGCACTCCACTGTGACTTTTCAGGGCGTTGGTCTGTTTCTTTGCTGCATGACCACCTGCCGTGAGATTATCCCTGGGCTCTCTGAATGTAGCCCAAGGGACACTTAATAGTTTTCTAAGGAAAATCAGATAGCCAGTGAATTTTTCAAACTTAGAACTAGATCTCTTTTCTGCCCAACATAGCTGTTCTTCAGTGCTTACTGTAAGAAAGTCAAGGATTTTCTGTGCTAACCTTAAACTTGATAGTCTTGAGTGATGCTCCCTGATGTTGATTACAAATGGAGACCCAGAGTCATTTTAGTGGTGGTCCCCTTTGCTCTGTGCGTAGTACCTACTTGAACTAAACTCCCGGTCTCCATACTTAGTGAATGTCATGTAGTTAATTTTATTGAGGTTTTGCTTTCAGTTTAGACTGCAGGAAGACACTTAATGCTTTGGGGGTGGCGGGGGCAGTGGTAGTGTGCAGTACCCAGGAACTATTTGTACAGCTCATTGTTGGATATGATTTATTTATTTTAGATTCTGAAGGCCTCCTTAAAACCAAGGAAAAGAATCAGAAACTTTACACTCGAGCACAACGGCATCAGGAGAAAAAGGAGAAGATTCAGAGGCACAATCGCAAACTTGGTGACCTGGTAGAAAAAAAAAACACTGATTTAAGAAGTCATTATGAGCGTCTGGCAAATCTTCGGCGGTCTCACATATTAGAGCTCACCTCTGTCATTTTTCCAATCGAGGAAGTAAAGACGGGTGTGAGGTACGGTGAGTGAGTCTTTTGACTCTAGGAAAACACAAGTTCCAAAGATCAAGTATCTTTCAACTATGTCAGCACATTTATTGGGCCTCATTCTGGGTTTTCCTGGTAATGAAACTTGAGTCTTAACCTGCTTCAGCAAACAGTAAACACTGCAGGAATTTGGGGAGGTGGCCAGGGTGAAGGATGGTGGCCCTCGGAGAAGTGAGGCCCAGGCTTGTATACTTGTAGAGCTTCCAGATGACGGGCAGGCTCACATCCCTGATCAGGAACCATCTCGTGGCTGCAGGGCCGCTTGGGCTGTTTATTAGTCAAATGCTGTGAGGCGGGTTTTTGAGCCTCGAAGTCTTAGTTCCTTGTCTGTTAGATGGGGATAATAAATGCCTACTTCACAGAGAAGTCATGAGCTAAGATGGAAGAAAACACCTCAGGCTCTCTTGGTGGGCAGGACATGCTGACTCTGCCTTTTCCTGGTAACCAGCATGTCAAGCACTGGTCGTCTCACTGGCTGTAGTGCACAGACACCCTCAGGAGTCCGTGGGGTGGACAGGATGGTGGTTCCCACCTGGCTGTTCATCAGAGTCACTCAGGAACTTTAGGAAAAGGCAGGTTCCAGAGGACACAGCTCCAGCCTCCCAGTTTATCTCATAATACTTTATTTTTTAAACTTCCCCAGATGATGCTGGTGATCATCTAGGTTCTGAAACTTCCACTGAAGAGTTTCGATTGCTTTCTGACTAACCATCGGGCTGTCCCAGCTGAGGATTTCCCTGTCTCTTCTCGTTACCCTTACTTTCCGGCACCTTTCCCTGGAATTGGACAGTCAGTGGACTGTTGCTACTTAGGACTTAGTGTTTGCTGCCTCTGCTTCAGTCTTTCCTTTCGTCTGTTGCCAGAGTTGGCTTCCTAAAAGCCTAAAGGTCTGACTGTTGCTTCTAGCTTGACGACCTGCTCTCTGACTCTTACCAAGTAATTTGTCATTAGTAATAGTTAGCAAATATAAAACTAAAAAGGCAGATGCAAAATAGAGAAGAATTCAAAGCTCAGAAATAGACCCCAAGGTGGCATTTTGGATCAGTGGGGAAAAATTGGATTATCCAAAAATTGGTGTAAAGACAGCTGGCCAGGGCTTTGAGGGGGAAAAAGCTGACAGACAGAAACACTCTTGTCAAATTAAATTCTGATGGGCCCAGATAGTGATGTTAGAACACATTATAGTAAACAAGGACTAGGATACTGTTCCAGATTTTGCGAGACTAAGGAGACTGACAACTGAATATAAAGTCGCAGGAGAGAAATTGTGGAGAAAATCTTTCTCTTCCATGCCTGTACTGTTTAAATCTTGTATGTTAGTATATATTACTATATATCATGAATTTTTTTAACCTGATAGTTTTGAAGTTATCCCTATCATAAGATTTCTTGTTCATTCACATTTCTTCTCAACCTGCCTTGAGTGGAAGGAGGAAGTAGAGGTACAGCTTAGAACTGGCCACAGCGCCCTCCCCCAGTCCTGTCCAGACAGCCACTAGGAGTGCACTTACGTGCACCTGGTGGCAGAGGAAGAAGGATTGAGAGCCACTGGCCAAGAGGATGGATCCTAAACTTAGCGCAGCACAGAAGGCCCTTCCCAGCCTGTGCATTTCGTCCCTCCTCTTCCAACACCACCTCCTGGCACTTCCTTCGTGCCTCCTACAGGCAACCACGCTGATCCGTCTGCTCCCCAAACATACCACGTTCTTCCCCCGCCTGCACGGTACCTGCCGAGCCTTCTCATTCACCTTCCATGCTCCAGGCCAGCAGTGCTCAAAGTGTGGTCTGTGGACCCCTCTGGGCCCCTGAGGCCCTTTCACGGGGTCTGTGCAGTCAAAACTGTTTTCATAGTCATGTTAACGCTGTGTTTTCCCTTTTCACTCTCTTGACGTTTGCACTGGTGGCTCAAAAGCCGTGGTGGGTAAAACCTCTGTCTTGACAGATATCAAGGCAGTGACGCCATAGTGTAGTAATCGTGGTTGTGTTCCACAGTGTCCTTGCAGTGTACAAAACTAGCCAGTTTCACATCAAGAACACTATTGATGAAACAGCAGAAATTACTCATTCTAGTTAAATTATGTCTCGACCCCTGCGTGCACATGTGATTGTGCCATGCAGCGAGATAGGAAGTCTGCAGAAAGCACATCTGCTGCATGCTGAAAGCCGTGGTGGCTCAAGGGAGAGCCCTTGAGTGAGTTGTAAGCAAAACTAGTTGGTTTTTCCATGGAACACTGTATCTACTTGAAAGCACAATGGAAAGACATGGGTATTAAAGAGATTTTTTCAGAAGTCATGATCAGTGCTGCACTGTGCTGTGAACTCAGCTGGTAAGCAAATAATGTCACCCTTTGCTAATTTTCTTGTTTTGAAAAATACAGATTTTTTTCATAAAAACATGCTATGTTACATGTAATGGGTTTCTTATTTTTGAATCAGTTAATAATTTAAAATTTTCTCAGATTTCTAATACAATAAATATTAATAGATCTAACCTACATACAGAAAACTCTTTGGGATCCTCAAAATGTTTTAAGCGTGTAAGGGGGTCTTGAGACCAAATAGTTGGAGAACCTAACACTTGAAGCCCTGGTTCATGGTGCCATCTTCCTCACATGCTGTGGGCTTCTGTGCCACAGCTGGTGTGACCTTCACCTCTGATGGAATTGCTTACCTCTGTATATTCCAATTAAATTCCTGTCCTCAACAGATACTCAACTTCTAATAAAATTTATGACTTGTACCTGAAAAAAAAATTCCTGTCCTCACGTGCATCTTCCCAATGTTCTGCATATCTGCCAAGTAATTGCATGCTCTTCAAAGCCCAGCCCCTTGACATCCATATGCATCTTTGGTTTTTAGAGATCCCACAGACGTGTCTTCAGAGAGTGACAGTGCCATGACCTCCAGCACCGTGAGCAAGCTTGCCGAAGCCCGGAGGACAACTTACCTCTCAGGGAGATGGGTCTGTGACGATCACAACGGGGACACCAGCATTAGCATTACAGGGCCTTGGATTAGCCTTCCCAACAACGGGGACTACTCTGCCTACTACAGTTGGGTGGAAGAGAAGAAAACCACGCAGGGGCCTGGTGAGAAGCAAGTAGTCTTTGAAAACTTTTATAAATATATATTTTTAATTGAGGTAAAATTTATATAACAAAATGAACAGTTTTAGAGGAAGCAATTCAGTGGCATTTAGTGCATTCACAGTGTTGTGCAACCATCACCTCTGTCTAGATCCAAAGCATTTTTTTCACTCCAAACAAAAACTCTGTGGCTTGAAGCAGTCACTCGTATTCCCACCTCTTCCCAGCCCTTGGGAACCACTGTTGTGCTTTCTGTCTCTATAGGTGTCTCTTCTGGATATTTCATATAAATGGGATCATACAATATGTGGCCTTTTGTGTCTGGCTTTTTTTCATTTAGCATAATGTTTTCAAGGTTCATCCACATTGTAGCATGTATCAGCATTTCATTTTTTTTTGGCGGTACGCGGGCCTCTCACTCTTGTGGCCTCTCCCGTTGCGGAGCACAGGCTCCGGACGCGCAGGCTCAGCGGCCATGGCTCACGGGCCCAGCCACTCCGCAGCATGTGGGCTCTTCCCGGACCGGGGCACGAACCCGCGTCCCCTGCATCGGCAGGCGGACTCTCAACCACTGTGCAACCAGGGAAGCCCTCGTTCTTTTTTGACTGAATAATACTCCATTGCATGAATATGCCACATTTTATCAGTGGATGGACTGAAAATTTTATAAGTTTCTAACTTTGTAGAGAACTTTATCAGTCCTAAATGGAGATTGAAATACCCCACTAGAAAAACCCTTTACAACTTCAGTAGCTTCTCTTTGGTGGAGAAAGATTATTCATTCAGTCATCCAGCAAGTATTTAGTGAGTATGTGCTTTCTGTCATGCACGGTGCAGATGCTACAAAGGTGATGTCACCAAGACAAGTGTAGCCCTTTGCCTTACTGTGGAGAGGAGGGGAAGCAAGTAATGATCAAAGGCATCATACACTGAGTATGGGCTGTGGACAACGGAACCAGCACCTTCAGGGATGGGGCTACAGAGGAAGGAACTACTTCTCCATAGGGTAGTCACGGGAGGCCTCTCTGAGGAGGTGACATTTAAGTTGGGCATTAATTGTTCGGATAAATAATACATTATCAGGTCCAAGCAGCTCAGACATCAGTTTCATTTATGCTGGCTCCATTTAGGCCCATTTGCTTAGCTTACATTCCACTCAACAAAAATCATAAACAATGAAATATTAATGTCTGGCCATGGACCTTTTATTACTAGAGAGTAAAGCATAGCCATCAATAATGTATTGACAAAACCACAAATCACAAAAATCCAGGTTCATTAATATTTTTGTTGAAATTAAAGCTGTTTGTGTATGGCTCTTGTTTTTATACTTTAGATATGGAGCATAATAACCCTGCTTACACGATTAGTGCTGCGTTGTGCTATGCGACTCAGCTGGTCAACATTTTGTCTCATATACTTGACGTAAATCTTCCCAAAAAGCTGTGCAACAGGCAAGTAATTGAAGACGGTGATGTCATCTTTATCACGGCTCTCTCATTTCCTATTGTGTTCTTTATTCTAATTAGAACAAAAACAAGAATTTAAGTATCAAGAGAGAAAAGGTCTGACCATGAAATATTGAGATTGATTTCATAAGCCTAATGTTCAAATTTGTGTCATTATCTTACAATTGCACATGACGTCTTTGAAAAGACCGTGGAATTCTCCCATGTGAAAAGATAATTTAAGGGAAAACCAGGATATTCAGAGGGCATGCTTATGTGTAAGAACTGGATAAATTGTAACACTTCGATTTTTTTTTAAATGAAAAACACGTGGTTTAAAATTTTTTTTAATTGTCAAGGTTTATAGTCCACCCAGTTCCTACGAAGACCTTCCTGTCTCCCTCCAGTTATCCTTGCATTTCAAGTAAATATTAATGTGTGTTATTACCACTACCACCACCCCCCTTTAAACACAAAAGGTATCATGCTAAACTAAGGTGTTTTGCACCTTGCTTTTTAAATTTGTTATTTATTTATGAAGATTTGTTGAGCACCTGCTATGTTCTAGTCACTGAGGGGGTACAGTGGTGATGAAAACATAACCTCTGCCCTTCTGACACTTAACTTTAATGGAGAGACACGTGATAAACGAACAGTACGTCAGGTGGTGATGAGTGCTCAGGAGACCATTAGCGCAGGTGAAAGAGCGGGCCTGTGAGGGCAAGGCAGGGTTTATCACGTCTGACTGGGTAGGTGTGGAATCACACGTCAACCTGGGGGAGGCCGGGAGCAGGCCACAGGGATCCCTGGGCAAGGAGAAGGGCAGCTGCAGAGCCCGGGGAGAGTGAGAGGACGAGGCGGCAGGGACAGGAAGCTGCAGATGCTGTGGCGCCTTACAGGGCCGTCGCTGGCTGTCACTCTGCCTAATGTGGATAGTAGCAAAGTTTTCGTTCGTACAGATGTACCAAGATCCTACTGGTCTGCTCTGTCCCCAGTTCATACGTCAAGGAATAATCTTGTACATTCATTGTTTTATTAGTGTGCAAGCATTTGTGTAGAGTGAGTTTTCAGAAGTAGGATTGCTTGGTCAAGAGATAGGTGCATTTGTAATTTTACGGATTTGGTGAAATTGCTATGAGAGCAGTAGTTCATCCTTAGAAGAGTTTCTGTTAAGTGCAATTTATTAAGAGCAAAGGACATGGGGTATGTTTTGTACTGAACTGTAGTGTAAAGCATACTCTTCAAAATGAACATTTTAACATAGAATTTCTTCAAAAATCACAGCTTTACAAATCGTACATTTATTTTACAGTGAATTTTGTGGAGAAAACCTCAGCAAACAGAAATTTACTCGAGCAGTGAAGAAACTAAATACAAATATTCTTTACCTGTGCTTTTCTCAGGTATGGAAAATAACACTGTGAGCTAATTTTTAATTTGTTACATGGTTGAAAATATTAATCAGTTTTTTTTCTTTTTTTAGCATGTAAATTTAGATCAATTACAACCACTGCATACTCTCAGGAATCTAATGTACTTGGTCAGTCCGAACGCTGAACACCTAGGCAGGTAAGAAGGGTGTTTGTTACTTTTCTCTAAGTGGTGGTGTTATGACGACTTTTAAGTAGAGTTGCTGTATGTGTGGGCAGAGAACAGGGGCCTGATCCCAAGCCCCAAACTCTCCAGAAGGGACAAAGATAACACAGTCCTGTATGGAAGGAAACAAGGGCTAGTCATATTTGATCCCTTATGATCCTTACATAATCATTTCTCAGAGGAAATTAGTATCAAACATTTTGAACACCTAAAACAGAATAGAAGAACCCTTATATTCCTGGAGTAGGGACTTCTTGTGCTGTCCCTGAAGATCAAAATCTGTTACTTTGAATCCACATCTGATTCTTCCTTAGCTCTGCCTAGTGTCTCTCCCGATTCTTGTGCATTTTCTTTTGTGCCTGTTCATTCTTCCCCATCATAACAATTCTTCACAATTTTCTTTTTGTCACTGAGTCCATCTGGCCACCATTTGTTGGAGATAAAGGGTATGAGAAGTTTATGAGATGAACTAGTTTGAAATCCATTATCTTAAAAACAGGAGTAAGTAACAAAAAGGACCAACCAGGACTGGTCTATGGGATCTTTTTATTCTCTCAGCCCTTAAAAGCATGACGTAGATGAGGCTTATATTTGGGACCAAACAAGACCCATTCTCTGGGTGCTTATCTTTTTCCCTTGCTCTGAGCAGTCTCTCTATACGTTTCTGCAGATATGACTCGGTTAATGTATTTGAACTTTTGAAAGAGAAGAAAGAAAAACAAAAGGTGGGAAAGTTCTTTTGGGACTCCCTTCCCCATCATTCATTTTCTTTGACACTGGAACCGTGGCTCACGGGGAGACCCCCTCCATGTTGCAGTGAATTTAACCTTGGTAATCTGCCCTTAATCTTGGTAATCTGCCCTTAACCTTGTTTTGTGTTTCTTCTCTTCCTCAACACCCCCCCCCCCATTTAAAACCATAGTTAACTTTCCTGGGACACAGACCCCTCTGGGAAAAGCTGTGAAGTCTCTCCAGGAAACTGCACATACACCTAGAATTTTGTGCCATTTTAGAGGGAGTTCATTATCCTCACCCCAAATCCCATTCATTAGTTTATAAGCCTCAGAAGCCTGTTAGAAATCCATCCCGTTTTTAGTGGTTGATTCCTGTGAGTTTGCTTGCCATCCTCTCTATACATTATTTGTAAAGCATTCCACGTTAGGAAATTTATCCTTAATAATAACAGCTAATATTTATTGAGCCAATATTTATTGACACTGTGCCAGCTGCTTTACCTGCATAAGATCAACCTGATAGATGGGAGAAAAGCAATGAATAAAATTCAGTTCCCATTAATAATTAAAGGAAAACAATTAGCAAATTAAAAATAGGTTATTAATAAAGGATACTTACTACAAACCTACAGCAAAAACTACTAGACTTAATGACATGTTACCTACATTGATATTTAATAGAACCTTTCCCTTACAGTCAGGAAAAGCCACAAATGCCTACTATCACTGCTATGTTAACATGGCTGTGGAGGCCTAGCCAAGGCAAAAGATTTTTACAAAGAAGTAAGGTGTGTTTATATTGGAAAGAAGGTGAGATTGGTAGATGGTGTGATTATTGAACTGGTTATCCAAGAGAACTAAGAAACTCTTAAGAAATGATAGTTCAGTATGGTGCCTAGATACAAGCTCAACGTACAAAAACCAATTGCTTTCTTATATGCCAACAACTAGTTAGAAAATGTAATGGAAAAAAGGTCCCTTTTATTGTAGCAACAAAAAATATAAATTACATAAGAATAATCCTTACAAAATATTTGTAAACCTATATAAAGAAAATATGAAACTTAAAAAAAAATTATTCAACATGTATTTCCTGAATGTCTGTCAGGCACTGTATGAGGTATGGGACTGAATGAAAGTAAGCCCGATGCCGCGAAGACCCTTAGGATTTTCTAGGATGGGAAGCCTCAGTATGGTAAAAATGCCACTTCTGCCCAAAAGGAAACCTGATCAGAATTTCAACAGATATTTCATGGAACTTTGTTAAGCTGATTCCAAAGTTCAACTAGAAGCACAGTCTGAAAGGAAATTTTGAAAAAGAATAATAAGGGATGGGCTTGGCCCCTTTTAAAACATAGTATAAAGGTAATTAAAACCTTTATTATCTCCTTTTAGCACGCAAATAGGTGGAGCAATTAGAGGAAGAAAATAAAGAGGCCAAAAACAGGTCCTTGTGTGTGTAGGAATATAATAGATGATAGGGTGGCATGTTGAATCGGATAATAATAGCAGCTCAGTGGTGGTAGGCCAGTTGGGTATTTATGTGGGGAAAAGTTGGAATCATACTACATTCCATATGTAAAAATAAATTCCAGATGATATGAAAGACCTTATTACTTTATTTTTTAATAAAACCTGTAAAATAACTAGGAGAAAAGACAATTTTTATAATCACAGGGTGGGGAGGGAATTCCCAAGCAAGCTACAAAACCCAAAAACCATAAAGGAAAGGAGTTACACATTTTACTGTGTCAAAACAAAATGTCTCTGGTAAAAGATACCATAAACAAAGTTAAAAGACAAGCAACAGGTATGTTTTGCAACCTTTATAATAGACAACGGATTAAAGTCTAGACTACTTAAATCTTTCAAATCCATAAAAGAAAGATAAACCTAATAGAAAAATAGACAAAGGATTCAGGCAGGCATTTCACACAAAAGAAGTGCAAGTAGTCAGTATTCAAATGGAAAAAAATCTTCAGCCTCAGTCAAGAATAAAGAAATGCACTTCTAAACAGCTTTCTAGTTTTCAACCATCAGTTTGGCTAAAATGGAAAGGATTGATGATAACCCAGTGTTGCTGGTTGTTGAGGAAAACAAACACCTTTCTTTTAGGGCTGGATTTCTTTGGTGGGTCTGAAGTTTTCTTTGGGCTGCCCTCAAGTCAGCTCTCCAGTTAGAGGGCTCTGTCCGACAGGAGTACACGTGCACAGCCAGGCTGTCGAGTTCATGTCTGTGAGCCAGGAGGTCAGGAGGTAAGCCTCAGGAGGCCCCTTTCACACCTGCCTCAGTCAGGATCAAGGCTTTAGAGAGGTTGTTAATAAACCTGGGTGGGACTTCCTGCTTCCATTGAGACCAGCTGAACTGAGGATCCCATCCTGAATGCAACATACACTTTTTTTTTCTTTGAAATAAATTCAAACTTACAGAAAAATTGCAAAAAATAAAAATAGTACAAAGACACATATACCCTTTGCCCAGATTCACCTTTGCTGGTATTTTTACCATGTTTGCTTATCATTTGTGCAGTTTCTCTCTCTCTCTTATCTTCATAAATACACGTACATACCCAAAAAACTTTTTTCCTCCTGAACCCTATGAGGATAAGTTACATACATCATGGCTGTTGACCCTTAAATACTTCAATATGTATTTTTTAAAAATAGGGATATTTTCTTGCTTTTAACCACAGTACAGTTATCAACATCAGCAAATTTAACATTGATACAATACTGCCATATGCACATTTTGTAAGTGGACCAAAAATGTCCTTTATAGCACCTCACCCCAAGTACAGGGTCCAGTCTTGAGTTGGAGGTTGTGTTTAGTTGCTATGTTTCTTTAACCTCCTTTAAATCTGGAACATTTTCACAGCCTCGTTTGTTTTTCATGACATTACCGTTTTTTCCTTCTTTTTTAATAGAACTTTTATTCTGATGTTTCCTTGAAATGAGATCAGGTTATACATTCCAGGCTGGAATGCTGCCTAGGTGAATGTCTCCTGGGTATCACATCCAGAGGCCCACAGTGGCCATCTGTCCCTCATTGGTGATGCTAATTTGATCACCCAGTCAAGATGCTTTCTACCTTCTCCTCTGTACAATTCCTATATTTTTCCTTCCTTGCAACTAATAAGCAGTCAGTTGGGAGACACTTTGAGACCATGCAGTTATCCTCATCAGAATTTCCCCCTGGATTTAATATCTATTGATTTTTCTTACGTGATCCAGTCTTTACCATGATTAATACATCTTTTTTTTTTTTTTTTGCGCGGTACTCGGGCCTCTCACTGTTGTGGCCTCTCCCGTTGCGGAGCACAGGCTCCGGACGCGCAGGCTCAGCGGCCATGGCTCACGGGCCCAGCCGCTCCACGGCATGTGGGATCCTCCTGGACTGGGGCACGAACCCGTGTCCCCTGCATTGGCAGGCAGACTCTCAACCACTGCGCCACCAGGGAAGCCCCTAATACATCATTTTTATCCAAAGTTTATAGTTTACAGTAGGGTTCACTCTTGAGGTTGTATATTCTATCATATAATATTTTTGAAATATTTTTCAAAAGAGACTTCCTAAAAGCCAAAAAGAACATTTTGTTGCCTTAATCGATGAGAATAACTCCCTACAGCATCATGAAAAAATGAGTACTCTTGGCTTCAGAGTCCTGAATAAAAAGATATCAATTATTCAGCTAAACTGAAAACTGAAGGAATGATTTGAAAATCTTTATTCCCAAAGCCATTAAGTGAAAAGACTTAATTCTTTTGCTAGTTAATTTTGTGTGGTGTGTGTGTGTGTGGCTTGGGGTATGCTGGGCAGATAACAGATCTCGAAGCTAGAAGTGATAGGACAGAGGCTGAGTGGAGAAACGTCTTCTGCTCTCACAGGTCCTCAGAAATGTAGGTTACTCGTTGGAACCAAAATTGTTCAGACTGGCCACTTTGGGAATCACTTACTAGTTTTTTCTTTTCTTTTCTTTTTTTTTTTAACATCTTTATTGGAGTATAATTGCTTTACAGTGTTGTGTTAGTTTCTGCTGTACAACAAAGTGAATCAGCTATACGTATACATATGTCCCCATATCGCCTCCCTCTTGTGCTTCCCTCCCTCCCTCCCTATAGTTTTTTCATTAGAAGTACTTAATTGGGCACCTTCTCCAGGCCAGCTGGACTCTGCCCCATGCAGTTCCAAGCACAGAACTGGAGTCCCCGTGGCTTCCGGCAGGGAGCTCTGCCTGGAGGGAGTGTCATTTCCCGCCATGTATCACTCCTGCCTGTTTCCTGGGAAAACCCTTAAAGAGAGGGCCTGGGGGTGATGGCAGTCTCATGCCGAGACGGACCCCAAGAGGAGATCTGGCAGCATCAAATAGGAACAGAAAACAGGCTGTGCCTCTTGGGCTGGCAGCAAGGAAGTGACTGCAGTGGAGAGCTGGCCTGGGTCTATGAGGGAGCCTGGGGGGTTGGGAGATGAAACCTGGCAGTAGATGCTGAGGCCCCCTGGACAGTGAAGCTGAACAGAACAGAATCCAAGAGCTTTGTGTTCAGGAAAAGAGGGAGCCCAGCTAAGGCACTTACATTGTGACCATTTTTTGGTAGGCAGCTGCCATGAGGAGAGGGGTGGAGGCAGCTCTCAGCAAGCTGAGGGGGTGGAGGGAGGCTGACCGGAGGAGGTGGGACCCCGGGGAGGAGGGGCGGGGGTGCAGTGAGGGCCTGAGCTGGGGGGACACAGGGTGGAAAGGCGGCTTATTTGGTCATAGCAGGCGGGAGCGTGAGGGAGGAGGGGAAGAGCCCTCGCTGGCTTGTGTTTTGAGACTGGTTGGCTCAGACATGTGAGAGGCCAACGGGGACTCCAGTGCCTGGAACAGAAATGCTGGCTATATGCTATTGCTGTGTTTTAGCTGGGAAGCAGGGTTGTCTTGGAAGAATGAAGGTTGCTTGACCCTGGGAAAAGCGAGTCAGAAGGTACAGGTCTGGTGAGGTGCGCTGGAGGCCAACGCTAGGCTTTTATCATCATAAAGGCTGCAGAGAAGTTTAGACCATAGACTAAAATGACAGGCTGTACAATTCTAAGTTATTTCTCATGTCTATTGTTTTTGCTGATGTCTGTCATTTTCCCCAAAGTAACTGTCAGTGAAACTCTTAGTGAACCAAGGCATTGTGTCCTTATCTTGGGGACAAAAGGAGGGAGGCTGTTGGAGTGATGTGGTCCCACCCTGTAGCTGGCTGCAGGGAACCCCCCTGGAGGGGCAGTAGGTGGGGTGACTGCCCACCCAAAGGAAATGCAGCCTGGCTCCCCTGAGGCAGGAGCTAGAAAGGGGGCACGGAAGAGCAGCAGGGCTGTGTGGAGTTTGCTCACAAGAGTTCCACAGTGGCACTGAGGGGCGGTCACAGGGGATGAGGCCGGACTTGGAGGTGATGATGTCATTAGGGACCTTTGGGAAATAAAAATAGTTTTCTCCTGAAATGTAGTGCAGAAATATGCACTATTCCAGATGAATATGTTCTAAATAGTTGTATCTCATTCAATGCTGTAAATGTGTCCCTAGAAAATTATGTAATGATATCTTAAAATGCGTGCAGGAGCTTGCTATTGACACTAATCTAAGGAAGCTTTGCTAACATGCATACAACCCTATCACTTAGCCCCTGTGAGTCTTAAGAGTTTAATATTTGGGGGCTTCCATGAGGCAGAGAACACCTGTACAGTTTTATCGTTCCACTGATATGCCTGTGTATGCATCAAGTGACTGTTTTTGTCAGAATTCTCTCCTTGGCATGCATGGATACTGTGGTGGTTTGAAACAGGAAATCGCATGTTGGACCAGCATGCCTAGTCTCATCGGATGGGTTTTTTCCATCCAGGGTCTGCCCAAGTAGGTTGAGTTGAGGGAAAGTGTGGTGTGATGTTTTTTTCATTACTTGGATGGCCATTATTATTAAGTAAAGAAAAGCTCGATTCTAGACCAGGCGTGGGTGTGGTGACGGCTCTGGGCCTGCCTCGTCCCATCGGGTCTTATGTTGCGAGAGGGGTGCTTGTCTTAAAGGGGCCCTCCCTGTCTGCGCACAGGTCAGGACCCTTTGAAGTGCGAGCAGATCTGGAGGAGTCCATGGAGTTTGTGGATCCCGGAGTTGCTGGAGAATCAGACGAGAGTGGAGACGAGCACGTAAGTGACGAGGAAACCGACCTGGGCACCGACTGGGAGAACCTGCCCAGCCCCCGGTTCTGTGACATTCCTTCCCAGCCCGTGGAAGTCTCCGAGAGCCAGAGCACCCAGGCGTCCCCACCCATTGCGAGCAGCAGTGCTGGTGGGATGATCTCCTCGGCCGCGGCCTCCGTCACCTCCTGGTTTAAAGCTTACACTGGACACCGTTAACGAGCAGGGACTGAGACGCACCAGATCGGCCTGGAGAAAGCTCTTCCTCCAAGCCCTAGTGAACGTTTCGTGTTTAGCTAAGATAGTGCCTGGAACAGAAAGAGGTTAAGCTGTTGGATTTTTTTTTTAAAACAGGGAGATGAGCATTTCTCTTTGTCAGTTGGGCCGTGGTGGTGACTGACATGCTTATGATAATTAACAGAACAGAGGGGTCACAGGCCCTTCTCCCAGACCAGCACCGGTGGAGGAAGGCCCTGTGTGCATGGCCAGTTCTTTTGAGGCAGAAACACACACAACCCCTTCCAGCCACAGGCCGTTGGTCCCACAGACACGGCTGCCATGGCAGTCCCTGTGATGCTAAGACTGTTGCTAAACACTTTGCTTCAGAGGTTGAATCACAAGGAAGTGATTCCTGATGGTTAGGATTTGAAAGATAAAAACTGTTTACTATGAGTTTGTTTTTATGCCATTATTTTTTGTACAGAGAACAAGCAGGCAGTTTGAAACACTTGATTTCTTTATAATTTGGTCACGCTTGGTTTTTAGGTCAAGGATTTTTGTCTTGTTTTCAAAGCGTAGGGGTCTTTTTTGGTGGGGGAGAGGTAGTTTAAAAAATGATTTCACTTGTGCCGCTCTCTTGTGGCCTGTTGGACATTCCTGTTTTCTTTCTCCCCACAGAGCAAAGAAACTAAGGTCTTTTTTTTCTGTAGGACCCACATCCATGAAGAGAAGAAATCCTGGCTGCAGTAATGTCCTAGAGATTTAAAAACTATTTCCTTGGATTTTGAGGGGAATTAAGTTCATTCGTACCTAGATTATTGAATTCCTGCCATCCACACTATGTGCATTTTGAAATTGAACTTTTCTGTGAGTGAAAAATAAGTGATTAAGGTTGTTCCCTTATGGAAGCTAAATTCCTGCCTGGGCACAGGTTAAAAGCCACTGAAGTGGCCTGTGGTCATTTTTCTGGTGTCTGGTTTCTTTCTAAGGGATTTAGTAAGTGGCAGGTTTTCTAAGGAAAACCACCCTGCTTGTTTGTTTCCTAGAGGTCTTTGTTGCTCTAAAGACACTACTTACTACCTTTGCTCTGAAATGCAGAGCACAGCATTACAGCTAATACTGCTCTTCTGTATCCTGGGAAAGCTCTGAAGGAAAGAATTTTCCCTCACCAAGAGATCCTTTTCAGCTAATGTGTCTTGTCATTCTCTTAGTGACAATCTTGTAAGAAAACTGTAGAGAGGCATTATGTACAAATATGTAAGTAGATTTTTATTTTTAATAACTGCAAAAAGAAATCTATGTAACAACTACAAAGTGAAATCCAATGAAAAATTCCTAACAGGCATTATTACCATATCTTGTTAGTGTGATTAGCATGACAGTACCTCATAAATCACTTGGAGGTTTGCCCTGCCCTGTAGCTTCTTTTCTCCTTGTAATTATTATAGTTGATACTTTGCCTCCAAATCCGAGGTGCTATATATAGCTCTTGCTGTTGGTATATTTAGTGTTTGGGTAGAGTTTGGGGTAGAATTGCAGAAGGGTGTTTATTCCTATCCAGGAGTCCCAAGTTTCCTGACTGTAAATTTTCCACTTAGGGAGGAAACAGGCTTTTCTCCTTGTGGGTTCTTATACAGCCAGTATCTGTTTTAAGTGCTGGGCTTCATGATTGCTGGGTTGCATTGTCCCATCTGTAGGTAGTTCATAGAGAGAGGCTGTGGTAGACTTTAACTAATACCAAATGAACTTAAAATCCCATAAGAGTTGTCTAGGCACTCAGACCCTCAGAAAGAAGAGCTTAGTCTTAAGAGTTGGAACACTGGGATTCGGGGCTTGGGGGCAGGGAATGACTGCAGCTGAAAGATGCACAACAGTCATGATTTGTCTCAAGTATTCCTCTTACGAAACCATGAGATCGCAAACCAGAGTAATTCAACAAAACTTACAAGGATATGGGAAATGTAGGGATCGATAGGGTATGTTTTGTTGTTAATATCAACTGGAGGCACTTTACTTAGGGTTAAATGATCAAACCTTTAATGGTTTTGAACACCAACATACTGGCTTACACTGCTGAGATATTTTGGTTTTCATTATTTTGCACTGGATCCACCCTGTAAATATTCTTAAATATACATTTCAACCACTGTTTTTTCTACTCTTTGCTGCTCATTAAAATCTTTCATGTAGGTGCCAGAACCATATGTAAACAGCTTTTTAAAAAATTGAAGCTGGTATATTTTTTTTAAACAACAAGCCATAGCACTTGGTCATGTTTTCCATCATAAGACGATTTGTTGAAACAAGGTAATACTAAAAAAACTCACAGGCACCAAATAGGCTGCTTAAAATGGTCTGTTAAAGACTTTTTTTGTAATGGAGTATAACTAAGGAAAGTTTTGCACATGTGTAAGTTAAGGGGAAAAACAATGTCAACATTGGGGAGTGGACAGGATTCATTTAAGGAGTCGTGTATTGATAATTTGGGGAGGAACATTTGGTGGCATGCTGTTAAGAATCTCCTTGGGGCGTCATGTTGCAGGGATTCTCCACTGCTCTGCGACTTCCAAACCAGTTTGAGTCATACAAATGTTTTCTAAACTATTATTGTATTATTGCAATAAATCTTTTAACAGTACTTTGCAAATATGTATGTCTTTTTCAAGCTCTGATTATTATTTCTACTGAATACATTGAGGGTAGCAAGAATGAGATCTAACTCTGGAGTATTTTATACAAATTAGAGGATAATTTTTTTTTAAGAATTTTTTGCCAGGTAATGTAAAATGCCTGTTAATACTTTTTAAAAATTATAGTGGTATTAACAATAATGGTCCATCTTTAATAAGCTTGAAAATCGGTCGCTTACCAGTTACATCTTTCTCTAAAGATGCATTTTTCTCCTGTAGCCATCATTTGATGCAAGTCTCTGGCAGTGACTTCTGGTGTATTGCAACAGCCCCTTACGGAGGGAGGGAGGGTAAGATGGGGCCTTCTAGGTTGCCCGTATGGAATTTGCCTAGGCTTTCTTCAGGACGAGATAAAGGGCAGTGTTAGAGGGGATCTGTCAAGCTGAGAGAACAGAGTATTTTTGGAGAATCCCTCCCCTCTGTGTTTTGTTTTGTTTTTTGTTTTGTTTTAATAACTGTGTAGTCTCTCCCAGGTGGATAATCTGTACCTTTCAGGTTAGATTATTATGGAGGGCCACCTGCAAGGTGGATGGGGGATACCAAGAGTGATTACTGTGGAACAGCAAGACCAACTCAGAGAAGTACCAAGGAACATGGTCATCCTACTCCTTTACCTGCAGAAGGCCAGCCAGCAGCAGCAGAACAGGCAAGGAAATGAAAGAGTTCCTGAATAGGGTGTGATGTGCTTCAGTGTTAG
Organism: Mesoplodon densirostris; assembly: GCF_025265405.1. Lineage (NCBI taxonomy): Eukaryota > Metazoa > Chordata > Mammalia > Artiodactyla > Ziphiidae > Mesoplodon > Mesoplodon densirostris. The sequence continues at coordinate 47,221,095 of NC_082664.1, forward strand.
TCCTTCGACCTCCCTGGGTAACAGTTAAACACGCTCCCATCTATGTGTGTACCCATAGATGCCCAGCCCTCAAAAGTTACATCATGATCGATGCAGGAATCAGGTTGAAGCAGATGGAAAGAACTAAGGATAACTTTGTCCTTAGTGGTTGGGAGGTGATTTGAAAATTGCTTCAACAAAATGTACCAGGAGGGCTTCCCTGGTGGCGCAGTGGTTGAGAGTCCGCCTGCCGATGCAGGGGACACGGGTTCGTGCCCCGGTCCGGGAAGATCCCACATGCCGCGGAGCGGCTCGGCCCGTGAACCATGGCCGCTGAGCCTGCGTGTCCGGAGCCTGTGCTCCGCAACGGGAGAGGCCACAACAGTGAGAGGCCCGCGTACCGCAAAAAAAAAAAAAAAAAAAAAAAATGTACCAGGAAATTTGAAACTGGCTTTCGGGCAAGTTATCTGAATCCCAGCTATGAAACACTCAGTGAGAGAAAGCCACCACTAGCACCCCATTCCAAGGATCTGGTGAGAAAATACCCTGGAGAAGGGGTTCACCATCTGCTTAAGAGTTTTACATAGGTGAAGTGGATTTCTTTTTTTTTTTTTTAAGATTTATTATTTATTATCTTTGGCTGTGTAGGGTCTCAGTTGCCGTACACGGGATCTTTCGTTGTGTTGCGCGGGCTTCTCTCTAGTTGTGGCGTGCAGGTTTTTTAATCTCTAGTTGTGGCGCACAGGCTCCAGGGCGCGTGGGCTCTGTAGTTGGCGGCACATGGGCTCCAGTTGAGGTGCGAGAGCTCAGTTGTGGCGCGCAGCTTAGTTGCACCGCGGCATGTGGGATCTTAGTTCCCCGACCAGGGATCAAACCCGCATCCCCTGCGTTGTAAGGTGGATTCTTTACCGTTGGACCACGAGGGAAGTCCCTTTTAAAAAAAAAAAAACAAAAAAACAGAAACCACCAGTGGGACAGTCTTTTTAGAAGAAAAGGGATGGTAAAACAGCAAGAGCCACATCAGTGACTTTTTTGTTGTGCTTTTTCTGGGAAGGAGTGAGGGATAGTCTGGTGGGGAGAAAATCAGATGGAGAATTCAAATGGTCCCTTTAAAAAAGTGAGAAATAGGAGGTGTCTGCCAGCACTAGGTAAGTGTTGAAAAGTGGGCTGGAGTCAGTGGAGTGGAAGCAGCTCAGCGTCATGATGAAGGCATTAATAACCTCCAGGTGCATATCAGCTTGTTCATCATCTCCCCCTTTGGGCGTGGTTTTCTGGCATTTACTGTATGACTTCAGAAGACACCTGGATTTTGAGGAAAGGGCTTTCCTACCCTCAGCAACTTATTTCCCTAAATTTAAAACATTATCAGGAAGACATTTCTACAGCATAAGCAAGTAGGTGGCTCTAGATTTTGGTAAGAAAGTGGCAAGTAGTTTGGAAGTAGTACATGGCAGGGACACACCTCCCAATCCAAAGCTGATTAATGAATGATAGAAACGGGGCATAGCTTCTTTGTCAGCAGCGTAATAGTTACCTTCAAAGTAGTAAGGACCATGTCTAGCACCCACCCACAGGCTGGTGCCCCTATTTTCTGGCTCAGGGGCATTGGTACTGGCTTAAGTTGGGAGTTCTGCTGCATTGATGGCCTTTGAGAAAAAGCCTGCTAAGAGCTGGAGAGCTCCCGCAGAGGTCTCTGATATACTACGCCCAAGATCTTTAGCACCTAATTTCTCTGGAGTTGCTACTGCTCACGGTGTGATCCTAGGACCTGCAGCATCACCTGGGAGCTTGTGAGAAATGAAGGATCTTGGGTGCCATCAGAATCAGAATCATTTCAATAACACGTATGTACATTAACATTTTAAAAGCACTGACCAGGACTTCCCTGGTGGTCCAGGGGTTCAGAATCCGCCTTCCAGTGCAGGGGACGTGGGTTCAATCCCTGGTCGGGGAACTAAGATCCCACATGCCGCGGGGCAACTAAGCCTGTGCACCACAACTACTGAGCCCACGTGCCGCAACCACAGAGCCCATGTGGGCTGCAACTAAGACCCAACGCAGCCAAAATATAAGTAAATAAATAAATATTTGTAAATAAATAAATGCCCTTTCTCTGGAGAGCTCTCTGGAGAACCTCTGCTTGCCATGTCTGAAAAAAAAAATAAAAGCATGGACCTACAGCAGTGCCGTCCAAAGTAATAGTTAATGTAGCCCACACATTGATTTTAAACTTTCTGGTAGTCTCATTAAAAAGGTAAAAAGAAATAGGTAAAATGTATTTTTATAATAGAATTTAACTCAAGATATACAAAAACATTATTTCCTCTAGTAACATGAAAAATATTACGAGGGCAGAGGGGCTGCAGGAGGGTTCATTTGTATTCTTGCCCTGGGCCACAAAAATTGGGAAAGGCTTGCCCCTGTATCTACACACTTGTAATAAACCCTCCTTGAAGTCACTCTTTTTGGGTGTGTCAGCAGTTTCCTGTTGAGAAGGTACACAATAAAGAGCCTCTGCAGAGCACACACTGGAAGCCTGAAAGCGAGACTCCTGGCCTTGGAAAAGGATAAGATCATGCAAGAGGTCCCAGCTTAGATGCCAGGGCAGCCAAAGCACCATCTCTGCTTGGAAGAAAGAATCAGTCAGGGCTGGGGTGGAAGGAGGTTTGTGGCAGTCCACGCACCCTGCAGCAGAATCATGCTTGGCTGCCCATACAGGAGGCTTGGTGAGGTAGAGCAGAGAAAGCCAACAGCTCAGTCCCAGAATACGGAAGCCGGGCGGGCCCAGGCTTGGCTCCATCCCTAGCCTCCCACTGGACCGCAAACACTCAAGTTATACAAATGGGCCATTTCCCCTTCTAATGGACAGGGGACCAACACAATACAACTTTGCTCTACATTTTACTGATTGGCAACTAATGGATTTTGAATCTGTATCAGCCTCTTCATACTACTTAATAGACATTTGAAAATAAGTTAGTAAAGCAGCTATTTGATTTTCTGATGGTGGGCAGAGGGTGGACATAAGAGAGGGAAATAATTTAAATAGCACAAGTGATTCTGCCCCAATTAACTAGATGATGCGATCTGCTATTCCCCGAGTCTTGGTGTCTGTACACTGCTCATCTTTCAGCAAGAACAAGTCCTCTTTTTTTTTTTTTTTTGGCGGTACGCGGGCCTCTCACTGTTGTGGACTCTACCGTTGCGGAGCACAGGCTCCGGACGCGCAGGCTTAGCGGCCATGGCTCACGGGCCCAGCCGCTCTGCGGCATGTGGGATCCTCCCGGACCGGGGCACGAACCCGTGTCCCCTGCATCGGCAGGCGGACTCTCAACCACTGCGCCACCAGGGAAGCCCCAAGAACAAGTCCTCTTACAGGACTTACACATTTCCCACCACTGTACCTGGTGTATATCATTCTCTGCTGGGTGGGTGATGGACACACAGGACTTCCAAGAGTAATTTCAGCTTTGTGCCATTCTCCCCCTAAATGCTAACTTTAGAACCTAATCCCTGCTGGGTTTTATCATTCCAAAGAGGAAAAACAAAACATTTAAGTAGAGCGTTCTAATTTTAAACTTTTATAGCCCCAAAAGAATCTTAATCCAAAAAGAATTTGAAACAACGGATCCCAAAGTTAATTTGTTCTGAGGCCTGTTCTCTGCAAACTGAAGAGGGGATGGGGGCCTTTGAGAGGGGAAGGTTTCATTTTGCTTTTTAAACAGAGGAGCACCACGTCTCCCCAGAGGTGTGGTGTAAGAGATGGCCATCTCCCTGCTCCCAGTCCATTCCCAACTATCAACTTCAGTGGTCCTGTGCCTCTAAAATAACACCCAGGTCAAACAAACCACCTAGAAGAGGGTTGCTGCCTAACTGTGGGTTTTGCTTAAACCAGTTAGGTGTAAATACACCGGAAGTCCCCAGAGGGTTCATAACCACAGTGATGTTTGCTGTTCCCATGAGGTTATGCAAACACTAGCTATGGCCACACACTTAGGTGCATGTCAATAGAAGGTACTGCACATTTCCCACAAAGATACTTTCACCCGTCTTGGAGATTGCAACTCTAGCTTGTTTGAACCCAAAGGAAAACCCGGGATAGAAACTGTCAGATTCCCTGAGTGCCAGTCGCTGTGCACAGCAGAGAACGCCTTTACGTAAATGCAGCGTGGTACCTGACAGAGCTAGATAACATCAGCTCCGGTTATTGGTGCAGCCTACAGTGTATGGCAACGTTTTAGCGCAGACTGGCTTTATTCTGTTTTTGAGGTAGGCTGTGGGATGCAGGAGAGGAGGAGTAGCCAGTCTGCTGAGTAAAGAAGGAATAGAGGCTATTGAAGCCATGGAAAAATGTCCGGGAAGACCCACATAATAGGAATAGTGCCTGAGGCCAGTCCGTAAAGGTTGGCAGGGAGGCTCTGACAAGTCCAAGTTAGAAGGGTGGTTGGACAGAGTCCAGGAAGGGGCTCCTAGATCAAGCTTAACCATCAGTTCACAACCTTCTGCAGTCAGAAAGCCCAAAGCAACTGCTGCCAGGGAAGCCACGACAAAGCCCAGATCATATCAAATGCACAACTGACAGTTACCCAGCAAAACTCCTAGGGCTGCTGTGGAAGTGACCCTAACCAAGAAAGCTCCCATGGGACCAGCTGTGGCCAGAGGAAAAGATCCTCCCAGATCCCCTCATCCCCCTTCAGGTTTCTCATACTAGAAGGAGTTACAGTAGAGCCCAGAGCAATCAGAACCTGCCAGCACCCCTCACATCAAGGTGACGACTGGAAAGGAATATAAACATTTTATGGAGGGTGTGTACTGGGTGGGAGGCACTGAGGGATGACACTGACCAAGCTGTGCTGCATAAGCCCCAAGCGGAGGGGGCTCCATACACCAAAGGGGCGGTGGCAGTATAGAGAGGTACCTAGAGGCACCGTGCAGCCAACCAAGGTGAACAGGACGGGGCAGGGGCCGCAAAGGACAGGCTGTCAGTGTGTTCCTTAGGGCAGGGAACGTGGCCAGTTGTGAATGCCTTTCACATGGCCATTTTAATTCCAGAGTCGTTTTGACAAGGCCTGAAGAAAAAGTTATAATCTCGGCCCTTTTTCCCTTTCCAGTTCATCCCTGCCTTGTATCTGGTCTCTTTCACTGAGCAGGGAACAAAGCCAAACTGCCCCAGGGATTGGGGGCAGGGAGCTGCTGACTCTTCCACATTTTCTCTGGTTCTGCATTTTCTTTCAAATGGTAAAGTGAGGGGTGGGAGAGAATCTAGGCCAGGTGTAACAGACCCTTTGAGCAAAAGCTGAAGGGGTAAGAATCCTTTATTTGGGTCCCCATGGGCGTGGAGTTGGGCTGAGCCTAGGGTCTTCGAGCCCACATTCTTACTTCCTTTCTTGTGAGTCTAGGATTCTACAGCCACGCACGAAGGCAGGTAGCACTGCACTGTTGCAGAAGTAAAACGTGAGCTGGTTTCCCCAGCTTGGCACTAGGGGGCTCTGAAGCACAGCATCTTTCTCCTAAGGGGAACAGAAATGAAGACCAGGGTGCCCTTGGGCCCCACCTGCCAAAATCCTCATCATTCACACAGACACCCCTGGGAAGTGGGTCTTGCATCACGGTTCAAAAGGGATCATCAGTGATTTCTGAGAACCCCGAGAACTGCATGCCAAGATGGGGTTAGGGCGTCATTCTTCCTGTCCTCTGCTCTTGGTCAGTTCAGGCCCTCGCAGACTCACAGCTTGTGTCCCACGTGAAAACCACATCTAGAACGGCTGACTTGAGAAAACCACCTGGGCACATGCAGAAGAACCAAGAGCCAATAACAATGAAAGCTGATATTCCACACACCAAGCTGTGCACGTCTGTGCACCAGGCTGTGCAAGTCCTGCATGTGCACGTCTCCTTTAATCCTAAATTAGGAGTCACAACAAACCCATTAGGAAGGTACACACAGAGTTTGCCAGTTTAGAGCAAACCACAGCGGAGGACGACAAGCACTGGAAACTTCCGCCCAGGGGATGGAAAGCATTCTCACGTACTTCAGCTGGGGTGAGTCATGAGGAAGGACACCGACACCCTGAAGGGGAAGTCAGCCTTTGCAGCCTCTCCTGGTCCTGTGTCACAGACAGGCTCCAGCCGAGCATGTCGGAGGTAGCATCGTATGTGCCTGCAGGGCAGACTTGTTCAGCATCCAGACACTTTTCAGTTTCAGTCCCCCCTCTTCAGGCAGGAGCAGCTACTGCCTAAGGATAAGGTAAGAAAGACGCTGCTCTGTGGCCACATACCACCTCAGCCACAGGTGAACCTGGCTCCCGGACTCCAGCCCTGCCCCACTCTGCTTGGCAGCCCTGGCCAAAGCCTACTCCACCTTTCCATCTTTCTCCTGTGGGACCACCAGAGCCTTCACTCATCACTTTCACGACAGCCCCACCCCTGGCACATTTACCACTGCTTCTCCACAGCCCAGAGCTGATGCAGCTCCAAGGCTTTTTTGGTGGGTACTCAATTTCAAGCCAACCTAGCTTCTAGGTCCTCCACAGCAGCTTTGTGGGGCCAGATGGCTTCCAGCCCTGCCAAGTGTTACATGACCATAGGTCTGAATATGTTCTCGATGACTTCTAAACAATTAACTCATTATGCATAGATAATAATACCTCATCCAACAGGAAATACAGAGGGTGCTGGGCAGACAACGAATTCAAACTAAGTGTTAAAGGGTTGCAAAAATGTAAGCTCATGATGTTAAGTGAAGATGGTCTCTTTCCAGTGGTAGAAAAGAATTCTCTCTCCCCTTCCAACAACTCAAATTTTTTTTAAAATTAGGATTCAGTTCACAATATCCCTCATCAATATTACCTCAAAAAAGAAAACACATCTGCAAAACTCAGGTCCCATTTAAGATGCATGTTTTTATTGAAGTTAAAAAAAATTTGTAACCAGACAGAAAGAACAAAATAGACAAGAATGTTATAATCTGACTATATAATATTCTCTCATTCTTGGTGAATCACTAAAATATAACAAAGGATTGTTCTCTATGCTAATTTTTTAAGGTTGTCCAGTTAAACCATATTTGGTATCCTTTCAACAGGTTAACCTCTTAACTATTTAGAGTTTCTTCTCAGAAACATTCATATATTATACAGAAAACATTCATAGTTTATTTGGGAAACATTCTTATTTTATACAAATTTGAGACGAGACCAAAAAAAACCAAAAAAACAAAAAAATCCACACAGTTGTAGCTGCAACACTATCCTAGCTGCATTGTGGTGATTATGCTCAGTCAGCTGTCCGCTATTTACAACTGGATTTTAATAGTGTTATTTACAGAGGGGCCAAAAGCACTCATCTAAAGTAAAGGCGCTCGGGTTTAATGTGCACTTTCATAGCCCTATGAAAACACAACCATTATATACACTGTAAACACCACAGGGCATGAAATCCATCTCCAACCACAAACATCAATCTCACAGATCAAGCATACAAGGTCTAAGGTAAGGTGCCTAGCTTTTCTTTGTAAGCATACTTTTCACCCAAGAGTACTGCTATTCTGTTCATAGGACACTATTCACTTATTTCAGATATGGTGCCAGTGCTCAAAACATGCCCAGAACCCCTTTTTGGGGATCGCCTGCATAGTCTGCGATGAACTCTGCTGAACATTCTTGACGGTGGCAAGTCTTCTTTGAACAATCCTTTGAAGAAGGATTTGATTTGGGAAAACAGGCATAGTTATTCACAGCCAAGTGGATCAAACTGTGGGATACAACCCTGGATCAAACATGAGGCACCACTATGAAATGATGAGAACGATTTTCTTGTACAGCTTGTAAATTCAGAGATTTAAGATGCCTGAGCAATGGCGGTCCTGATGGGGTAGCAGAGATTCTCCTGGAACGAAGACTGAGAGGCAACACCCACTGGAACGGCGTATCTAGGTGGTGTTTTGCAGTTTTAAAAATCGGTCCGTTGCCTCGCACATAAACTTTAGTACTCCTCTTCAGTTTCAGTCCCTTTTGCTTTCTTATGGATTGCCCGATTAAAGCTATGGCAAGCAGGGACCCAGTGATTGTCATGAAGCCCCAGCTTACAGCCAGGGAAGCCCTTCTGAGACCGGTGGCAGCACATCCAGTATCCCGGCCCATAGGGCAATGCCTGGCAATAGGGCTTGGGGTGCCACCGGCACAGGGACACATCCCCTTTCACATATTTTTTCTTGCACTGCTTGCACGGATCCTCTCTATAGCGTGGATCCCGAACCCAGCGAGAATCTGCTGGCCTGATATTGTAATATTCAATGATAAACTTGAAATAGCAGCAGGTACATTTAAGAGCCACTAAACTCTTAGTGGGAAGTAACCTGAAGATTTTCACCATAATGTGGTGGGGCAGAAAAGCCATGTACTGCTGAGGCTCCAAAAGCTGCTGAATTTTAAACCTGGTCTCCAGAAAGTCATGCGACACCTGCTTCTTCCAACTGGATGCCTCAAGCACTGGTAATGTACTTTCCACAGAAGCCAGCGGAACAAATGAATCAGCCGAGACACTTTTTTCCTCAGATGCACTGTCACCCTCAGCAGCATCTTCAAGCTGACTGGCCTCGGAAGACTCTTCTGTTGTGCTTTCATTCAGCTGGGAACAGCCCGACTGGTGCTGACCAGATGGCAAAAAAAACAACATCCCTGGAAGTGGGTCTTCGCACGACTTTGAACTGGAAGGCTGGTCTTTCTCTACCTTGGACACAGTGATACTAATGCACAAAGATTCTTTTCTTCTCTGATCAGTATTTTGGCTAGCAAGAGGCACAAGCTCTTCACTCATACCATCAATAGCATCTGGGGGCAATTCAATGGCTTGGGGACAGGTGCGAGGAGGAAAAGGTGACCCAACAAGTTCCTCTGTCATTTCCACATCATGTGTATTGCTGTTTTTCATGGCAGTCTGCTGATCTGGCTCTAATTCTGCACTGTCCGTGTGCAAACTCACGCCTGCTGGCAATGAAGGACAGCCCCGAGGAGCGCCGTCCCAGGCCTGGTCCCCCTTAGGAGAACAATGGTCAGCTCTTAAGGGGCCACAGTCCACAGATACAGACCCCCCAGTTTTCACCTGAGTGTCAGGTACCTCCAAGGCGCCTTTGTTTGTTTTGCTTTCCTCAGCCTGCGTGCCATTCACGAGCAACACGCGGCCCACGTTGCGACGGAAGCTGTTATTCCTCGAGAGGCTCCCAGGCTCGCGCTGGCTCTGCCGCTTCAGGCACTCGGACTCCAGCCTGGCTACCATGTCAAGGACACGGACTGGCTCACTCTGTGGTTCACCAACCTCAGGATTTCTCCTTTCCATGGGTTCTTCACATGCTCCTGGGGCAGACAAGGGCTCGGGGGCTGGGGGCACACCTCTGGATTGCCCGGAAAACCGCACCACAGCAGGTGAGTTAGTGCAGTTTTTCGCACAACTGGCTAGCAGAGCACTGGCTCTTTGCTCGAGGAAGGCAACCATTTGTATGACCGACAAAGGCCTCCCGGCATAGACTCCATCCCCGTTGTCACTCACGTAATGCACAGAACAGTGCTCGATGCCACACGCAAAAGGCTCAGGTTGGTAGCATCTGCTGTTGACTTCCTTCATCCTTTCTAACTGTATCTTGGCTTTTTTAAGATCCCCTGATTTTTTCCTTCTTTTAGTAGCTCTCCCATCAATATCCCAGGAGCTTTTTATTTTCATAGATCCTATTCTATTACTACACTGGTGGGCTGCAAAGAATGCAATCTTTTCCTTGGTGTTTCCCGGTTTCACAACAGCCCAGATATCAAGCGGCCCTTCCCCTTCCTCACCCTGGTGGATTGTTGCAGACGGTGCATTCTTCTTGGTTTTAACATTCACGCTGCTCTCTTCAGGACTGTTCCCACTCATACTGCACAGAACATTTGGAGAAAGGATTCCAAAAGGCTTTCGAGATGATGCTTTACCAAGAGAGGCTGAAGGAAAGACACTTGGTTTCGTACAGCGAGCTTTGCATTTTTCATCATTTATAGCCTGTTGGTGGCTCATAGGAGTTCTCAGAGTTTCCTTGCTGATTTCCAAAGGTCGCACTTCCTTCTGGAGTTTCCAGTATGGCTTTAGGCGCATAACAGAGGCTCTACAAGAAGGAAATACACATTTGATTAAGATACTGATTTCATTTTTAGAAAAGCTTTTTTTTTTAACTTAAACTCAGATGGTTCTAGCAAGTAATAGAAACATTTTCTTATCAGTTCACTCAATCTTTACCAACTCTCATTTCAGCTAGTTTTTAACGTACAAATCAAGAACAACAAAAGCAAAAATAACTACTTTCCGTGGTGTACAGGCCAGAAAATAAATGGGTGAATTTCAGACTGACTAGACTACGTGAATTTCAGACTGACATTAGTTAACATTCTATACATAAAATTAGTGCTTTAAATGTAAAGAAATCTGAACTTACTAAAAACACTCAAGGGTCAGTACAAGGCACAGTAAAGAAGAAACGAAAGTATAAAAGGAACCCATCCAGAATCTCTAGTATAGTAACACTATTTCTTTCTAAGTCATCACAACTAGCATTTTATTGATTGCAAAACGGTCTATCAAAATTGTTATATTGCTTTCTAAGCTATTCCCATACTGTTGAATACTTTAGATATCTGTATTTTCACTTGTCTGCTTATGTTGCTTTGCTCATCTATTAGTGTTGATTTTCTAAACAATCTACTTGTGTAAGCTCTTAACTGTTAAATTTTCTGCAAATTAAATACAAAGCCCACAATCTTTATTAATTCACTAGTTCAGAAAAACAGTGCCTGTTTTGTTCCCTGGCTAGGGGTGGAGATGGTAACCATTTTAGAAATTATAAAGATGATTACATGCAGAGATATGGTGTTCTAGTCCTTGTTATATCACTAATTAGCTAGACAGGGTGATTTTACCTTGGGTAAGTCACTTCCTCTCTGGGTCTGAGTTGAAATGTTAACTGAGGGGTTGGAACACTAGATTATTTAATGATTTTGTCAATTTATATGTCAAAATATCCCACTGCTACACAGAACACCCTGGATTGAGGAAAAAGTGTCTTGTAGGGATGCCTGGTCTCCTACAAAGTAAACCTACAGACCAAAATAAACATCTGCAGTCACAGATGTGGAGCAAGAGCAAGAGCTTTCACAGGTCTAAGCACATGGGCTCTCACCCACTCTCGCTCCTGGGGACAAAGTCTAAGACATACATATTGGGCAATCCAGCATATCACTTTCTCATTCGCTCCAGAACATTTACCCAGTGCCTGCAATGCGGCAGCCTCCACGGGAACTGCTTTCAGGTATCAGTTTTATTCATCAAGAATGAAAGTGATCATCCAGAACAAATTTACCTTTCACTTCAAATTTAATTCCTAGAGTCCAGTCTCAGCTAAAAGAAGAAATATGGAGGGCTTCCCTGGTGGCGCAGTGGTTGAGAGTCCGCCTGCCGATGCAGGGGACACAGGTTCGTGCCCCGGTCCGGGAAGATCCCACATGCCGCAGAGCGGCTGGGCCTGTGAGCCTTGGCCACTGAGCCTGTGCTCCGCAGCGGGAGAGGCCACAACAGTGAGAGGCCCACATACCGCAAAAAAAAAAAAAAGAAAGAAATATGGATATGAATATCTTCTAGCTAGGTAAACAGAAATCTTACTTTTAAGGCACACAAAGTACCTTTTAAAAGATACCCCTGAAATAGATCAGATTGATTTGTTTCTGATCTTTAGCAATTATATCCTACATCTGTTGAGATCTCCCCCCTTTGTACACTACAGCCTTTTTAAAAGCTTTATATTTTATAGAATTATAGAAACATTATATTCTATATCTATAATTTAGTCTTATAAAAGCCACCCAGAATTCTTCAAGAACAAGGCAAAGATATGTGAATAAAATAAATGAATAAAAGAGGCACATCTAGTGCCATCTCTCTGTCAACAATGTTCTGGTTTTTCATATCCCTTCAATCCCTCTCTAAGTGAAATCTAAGAAATGGAGGTTGTTGAAAAATCCAATTAATTCTCACATAATGATCTCATTACAGAATGTCTGTGAATAAATTTAAACTTCAGCAATGTGTGTGCCATTCTGCATCACACAATATGTTCTCCTCGCATTCCTCCCCCACAAATTATTCTAGGTGCCATTATTGATAGACAGCAACATTTGGAAGAAACTAATGTGATTGCAGGTGGCTTTTGTCTGCGTATATTAACCTGTAAAGTCAGCTCAACTGATACATTACTAATAGACAAGGTTTCAGCAGGATTAAAACAGGAGATGATCCCATGGAACAAAAGTGAAGAAAGGTACAACAGCGAATGAAAAAAGCCAATAAGGTCATTCGATGCAACCAGGGTGACTGCTGGAGGGTGAGTGGTGATTCGGTGGGACCCCCAGAGGAAGCAGAACCTTTAGGCACAGGCTCACGTCCTCCACTGGCTGAAGGATGGCTGGAGTATTAACCTCTCCCCGTTCCTGTGCTGGGCTTGAAGGCCCTGAGACAGAATAAGTGCTGGCAAGACTCAAAGAAATGGCAAAAATCTGAGTCTGGTTTGAAATCAATGGTGGACCATGAGGATATGATGCAGAGCATCAAGGGCATCTACTGCAAAAATTCATAAAATAAAAACTTTACATCTCTAACAGATTACATCAGATGGTGGTGCTTTCCCCACCCCCAACTCACCCCCTCAAATACAGACAGGCACTGCAGAAAGCTCCAGCCAGGTTTCCATGGTTGCCAATCTCTTTGCACAGGAGTATTTTAAAAGTTCGCCACGATAAAGCCCTGCTTTATTAAAGTCCTGCTTTAATGCAGGGTTATAGCACCTACCCACACACGAGTGTTCATTAGACACTCAGAAATGTCCCTGTAAAAAGTTAAGATCCCTGGGCCCATTGAATCAGAATTTCTGGGACTGGGCCAACAATCTGGTTTTGTTTTGTTTTTTTTTTTAATATTTATTTATTTATTTTGGCTGTGCCAGGTCTTAGTTGCACGGCACGTGGGATCTTTAGCTGTGGCATGTGGGATCTAGTTCCCCAACCAGGGATCGAACCTGGGACCCCTGCATTGGGAGCCCACTGTCTTACCCACTGGACCACCAGGGAAGTCCCTGTTTTTAACCTTAGATTTAATTCGGAAGGGAACTTAAAGGTCATGTGTTAGATCTAAGAGTGTTGGGGGGTTCTGGATGTGGGCTGGGGGGCTGGGCTACTGACAGGGGTGAGGTGGAACTGCCCAACAAAAAGCCGATCGGGGCCTCCCTGGTGGCGCAAGTGGTTGAGAGTCCGCCTGCCGATGCAGGGGATACGGGTTCGTGCCCCGGTCTAGGAGGATCCCATATGCCGCGGAGCGGCTGGGCCCGTGAGCCATGGCCGCTGAGCCTGCGCGTCCGGAGCCTGCGCGTCCGGAGCCTGTGCTCCGCAACGGGGGAGGCCACAACAGTGAGAGGCCCGCATACCGCAAAAAAAAAAAAAAAAAAAAAAGCCGATCGGACAGTCCATATTGAAGCGTCTACTCTAAAAGATGCGTAAAGACAGACCCATCTTCTTACCTGTTATTCTCTTTAAAACACCAAAAAAGTCAATGGCCATGTTATTGCCAAATTTCCTCTCCAACTCCAACTCCTCAGTTTCTCTGACACTGCTTTCCCAGCTCTCTTCTTCTCCAGCTTTTAAGCACTGATGTATTCCTCAGAGTTCTTTCTTTTTCTAGACCATTATTACTCTTAAGCTATATATCTAAGTGACCTCATAGTTTTAATGACCACAGATTCATGACTCCCCAGTGGTATGCTCTCCCAAACGTCATATCCTATGACATGCCTAACAGACATACTCAACTGGATGTCAAAAAGAATCTCAAAAATCAAAATGACTATTTAATGACAGCACCAAGTACCTGGTCAACCAAGCCAGAAAGTTGAGTCACTTCGATTCCTCCTCCCATCCAATCACCAAGTCACCCTCCCTTCTTGTTCATCCCTAGCACAACTGCCCTAGTTTTGGCTGTCATATCTTACCTCTGCTACACTGTTGTTAGCTACAGGAAAGCCTAACCTCTTCATCAATGAAATGCAAGGTCATGGAGCCCACTCCAGCCAACCTATCACAGCTTCACTCCTGCCCTACCCTAATTCACACTTTGGAAGCTTGTTCACAGACCATTACCACAGGACCAAGTAGATGAAGGCCAATAATATAATCTAATACACAAATTTTAAGGCAGGCAGAGCCATAAAACTAACAGAACAGCTTCCAACTTTTTTCATACTAACTGCCACCCATTTCTTTCTATCCATTTATTATCTGAAATTTACTAAGCACTCTGGGCTGGATATTAGTGTTGCAATTATGAATAAGACATAGTTACTGCCCTTAAGGAGACAGAAAATCAAATAGGCAATTACGACAGCATGTGATATGTGTTATAAGGATAGTACAGGTGCTGGGAGTCCACGAGGGGAGGAAGGGGGAAGGAGAGGACAGAGAAGGAAGGAGTGTATGAAAGGAAGAGAGGAGACCACCAGCACCAAGCTTAGGCTTGAGGGTGCAGAAACAGGTCAGAAAAGCCCTGAAGGAAGATAAAGTCCTAAAAATTCAAAAGGTAGGTGAGGTAGGTGAGAAATAATCGAAGTCCCAGCTAAGGTGGACAGACAGAAGTAAATGGGTTAGAAAGGAAGAACAGGCAGGATTTTAGCTACTGATTATAAATGGAGGTTGAGAGAGTGGAGTCAAGGATGGGTCCTCAAGGCTACAGCAACTGGGTGAAGAGTGCCACCTTTTAGTGAGACGGTGACAAAGGTAGCTGAGCAGATTTGGAGCAGGGGAAAAGGTAAGGTCAGTTTTTAAAAAATGCTGCATGCAAGCTAGAGGTATCTAGTAGGCAGACTGACACAAGTCTGGCCAAGAGAAATATGAGGAAAGGAACAAGACAGTTGTGACAGAAATTCAATGAGGAAAAAGTTTTCTGGACAGAGATTACGTATGTCTTTTTCCAAAATCTTCACAATGAACATATATTGCATATATTACCGTTATAATAAGAAAAATGTACATAAAAATAAAGAGCAATCACACACCCTACAGCAAGGTCATATAAAGAATTCTGTCTGGGAGAATCCCCTGGCAGTCCAGTGCTTAGGACTCCACACTGTCATTGCCGAGGGTCCAAGTTCAATCCCTGGTTGGGGAACTAAGATCCCACAAGTCACGCGGTGTGGCAAAAAAAAAGGAAAGAAAAAAAGAGTTGTGTCCAGTTAGTGATGGAGACCCCTCCCTGGTGGCTCTGCTGTGAGGAACTGCAGTGGGTGAGTAGGGCAGAGCCAAAAACTCATGGTGAAGGAGTGAATGAAGGTGAAAAAGCGAACGTTAGCAACTTTTTCACCAAGTTTGGCTACAAAGGAGAAAGGCTTTGTACATACCTGTCACCTTAAATCCTTTCCAGGAATAAACTGAGATATAGTAATGAATCAATTAAAACCTGAACAACTTTCCTCCAGTAAAGACCAAAATCTTGCTTTCAAATAACTCCAGTATTCTTTATTGACTCTTAATTTCTGATTTCAGCTCAAAAAAGCTGGAAAAACTCTAACCTAAGCATATTGTACAATCTAAAACTTAAGCCATGGGAGAGAATTTAACTTTGCAAAAAGGCCTAGATAAATGCTAAAGTCTAAAGAATCACACTAACTCTAGTCTATAGAGGACTGAACTCGATCAATGAGGAATCAAATGGCAATATGGGATCAGAATAGGGGAAAGGACGAGATTTCTCTTAGTGCTAACAGACTTAGTGCTAATAGGAAGCCTAACATCGAAGGCCTGTTTCCTAACTTGTCACTCTTAGTCCACAGCCTTGCCCATCTAAACAGGCTAGAAGATAAGGTGCTTCCTTTTTCTTTCTACTTTATTAAAGCTTCAGGAATGCTAATTCCAAAGAGGAGTCATTTATTAGTATAAGAGGAGCTACTCTTTATTTACAAAAGGTTAGAGGAATAAACATAAGAAGAGTCCCTAAAAGATCCCTCCCATGGTACCTTGAGAGGGGAAAAAAAGTGTACAGTAAATAAATCACTGTTTCTTTAAAAACATAAAAGCTTCCAGAGAACATCTTATGACCGCCTTCTTCACTGGACCATTATAGAAACGATAAGCAACAAAGCACTCCACGTATAAACAAAATCCTTGTTTTTTGCAGATGAGGTGACAGAGCTGATATGACTTTTGAAGCCCCACAGGTAGACAGTAGAGGAATTAAGATTAGAATCAGATAAGTCTCCCGGATCTATATTTTCCTTGCTTACAAAAATAAATAAATAAAAATTAATTAATAATTAATTAATAAAATTTAATTAATTCATAAAAATTAAAATCCTAGGTTCAAGCATGACACAAATATAATTAAATAATTCTGACAGCGTCTATTCAAAGAGCTTCTATCTTTCAAACTGGGGTCAGTTTTTCTTAAGTGCCACATAAAACCTCTACACAGAACTGTGATGATGTAAAGCAGACATATCATATAACGTAAGAAGCCACACCAATTTAAAAGTATGTAGAAACTGCTCCTATGGCTATTAAAGCAGAAAAAATGCCAGCACTGGGAGGGTGTGAATACAGGCGGAGACATAAGAAAAGACTCCCATTAACCTCTAAGCACTGACAGAATGCGCCCAACTCTCAGAGTACCTTAACAATAAAACAGAACAAACTCTAAGCCAGAAAAGACGGTATTTCTCAAACTGAGTTCCAAAATATTGGGGACTGGCTTTTTTCCGAGAGGGAGTTCACTCCTTTTTTTAAAGTAATATTACCTAAAACCATTTCATGGGAACTTTGAACTTCACCTCAGGAGGATTAGATGGTTAGTAGTGCACAATTTAATGGAAAAATCCTTTACTGTCTGTTAATAGATACTGAATACAGAAAATAGCCTTTGGAAACACACATGCATTGTTTTCAAGAACTCACCGCTCACAGCTGTCATCAATCTCAGAATTCACAATGGTATTTAAATATGACATACCTGCTTCATAGTCATCTGTAACATAGATGCTATATGATTTAAAACTTCCAGAAAATCAAGGTTTATGATGAACTTGATGGGACAACAAAGTATCTAAAACATTCTGAAAACGTTACAAATTAAGAAGGGTAGCCACTACTTTGCTCTTCTACTGTGACTGCAACAGAAGCAACACCTAACACATTTTAACTGTATTGCAAAATACTGATTTAGTGGTATTATCCAAGTTTACATGGGACCCCTCCCCCCTTTTCTTAAAGTAAGGAGGAAAGGGAAGGGCCTGGAAGACAAAACACTCACTGCAGCTGTTATCAATTATTAAATAACAATTGGGAATAGAGACAAATGGAAGTATTAGGTTTTGTTAAATTTACCATGTTGTGAACAGTAGTTCACAAAATTATTTCCTATTGCTCCTGTGACATAATGCCAAATACAAAACTCTGGCATATCACAATTTACTGCTATCTAAGCTGATGAGACATCTACTGCTAGAATGAACATCAAAACAAATGAAACCTAATAAACAGTTTAGTTCCCCCAAAATCATTAACGTATTTTGAAAAGTACACTGGGCATTACCAAGTAAATTTTGCTTCCACAAATTTTCAGATATTCAGCATTTCTGTTAAAACCCTACTGCTTACATCGACTTAAAAAAAATGCACCATGTAAAAGTTGTGAATTAAGTTTTATTAGGGGACCTCACTGAGAACTATAGCCCAGGAGACAGCCTCTCAGATAGTTCCGAGGAACTGCTCCAGAAAGGTAAGGGAGGAACCAAGATGCATATATGTGGTTTATCAGCATGGGGGGGGGGGGGTGGAGAAGCCATGCAGTTAAGCAAAAGATTACTGCTAATCACAAAGAACAGACATCTCAAGGGAATGCTTTCAGTGCTTTTCTACGTATGGGAAGATATAAGAAGCTGGGTTCACTGAAATTATTCCTTAGCTATGCATCTTAACTATCTAGGTCCATGTGTCCAAAGCACAAAATGCCTCCTGTTTTTCTCCATCCTGAATTCCCCTCAGGCTAATGGCTTGATCCTTGTAGAAGGGGAACTGGAGCAGCATTCTTTGTTTACACTTATTTTTCCTATTCTAATATTTCTTACAGAAAACAAAGGAAAAGAAAACCTCTACTCTTTCACATAGAAAGCTGTTACTTCCTTGAGTGTGCTGATGCTTTTTTTAAACTTTGAAACCATCATTCTTCCATACATTTTTAAAAATATTTATTTGGTTGCGCAGGGTCTTAGTTGCAGCACGTGGCTCCTTAGTTGCAGCAGGTGGGCTCCTTAGTTGTGGCATATGAACTCTTAGTTGCAGCATGAATGTGGCATTGTCCAAATTTGTCCAAAAGTTTGTCCAAAAATGGAACAAAATAGTTGAAATTGAGATTATCTTGAAAAATACAGGATATGTGATAATCATTTGCATTTAGCTACTTCCCAAAGGCCTGGAAGTAGCTAATGATCAACCAAATAATATCAGAATAAATTTTAATCTTACTAGCCAACACTAAAGGTGGGCAGAGGGGAGAAGAGAGAAGAAATGTTATTTCAGAAAATCTAAACTAAGAAAACCTATTGCAATTCAGCACAAAATCTTAGAATAAAAAGAAAATAACAATAGGCAGAAATCACTAGCAAGTCTTGTTTAGTGAAAGAAGCTCCATTATTTTCTACATACCAAACTCATAGCCAGCAAAGATAACATTATGCTGTGAAATTTTAAAACCTGGCTTGTATTCTACTCTCTCTATGCCAAAGGTACTCTCTTTGACTTTCCTCAAAAAGCACCTTTGTACATGTTCAGACAATTGGGCAAAAGAGAAATTTATGTAGAATTTGACCTTGGGACCTCTGTGGATAATTTCAGTAAGATGTAAGCTCCCAAGGACAGGGACCCTTAATCTGCCTGGTTTACCACTGCTGCCCAGAGTTTTACTCAAAAAAATGTTTGTTGAATTTGAATGAATGATGTATTCTAAATGAGACAGCCTGAATCTGGAAAACAGAGTGGGAATGTAACATCCATCTCTACTGTACAAGCACCTCAACTGGATGGCTATAGCCTGTTGGATCCAACAAGGTATTAGTGGCAAGATAAAGCCTCAGAAAACAAAACTGCTATTTGTTAAAGGGACACCATTATTTTCTAAAGAATTAGGTAACTCTTTAGAGTTAGGTAATTAACTTGCTGAAGATCCATCTGGCAAACTAATGAAAAAATCAGGTTTATTCCATTGCAGATGTATCTGAAGAAAAAATTCAACCACACTTATTAGCTATGAATAGTAAGGTAAATGGGCTCACCTCAGGAGCACTGAGCTTGACAACAAGATGTGAAGAGAGTACAGAAGAAAGTCAGTAAGAATGTATGAGAGGAAAGAAGTTAATTATCTGGTCACTTTTAGATTTACTGAAGAAAACCTCCCCTATTAACCCCACCACAGATATTCTTATGAGCTTCATTGAGCTGCTCTGACCACTAGGCCTTAGATCACTCTCTAGTCCCCAGCTTCAGCTCCTTGCTTTAAATGAAATACAAATGAGGTGACTGGTTTTTTTCTAATAAATTAATTCTTTCCATGAACAAAAATATTGTCATATTATAAATATTAATAGGAATATTTGGAAGGTCATCAAAGATACCAAGTGGGCCCCACAAACAGTGAATAATACTCAAATGTAGGGCTTCCCTGGTGGCTCAGTGGTTAAGAATCTGCCTGCCAATGCAGGGGACATGGGTTCAAGCCCTGGTCCGGGAAGATCCCACATGCCGCAGAACAACTAAACCCGTGAGCCACAACTACTGAGCCTGTGCTCTAGAGCCTGCGAGCCACAACTACTGAAGCCCATGCACCTAGAGCCTGTGCTCTGCAACAAGCCACCGCAATGCAATGAAGAGTAGCCTCTGCTCACCACAACTAGAGAAAGCCCATGCACAGCAACGAAGACCAATGCAGCCAAAAAATAAATAAATAAATAAATAAATAAATAAATAAAAACAAATACTCAAATGTAAAACGTGGCAGTTATGAAACAGAACTAAAAAACTCAACAAGGGGCTTCCCTGGTGGCGCAGCGGTTGGGAGTTCGCCTGCCGATGCAGGGGACACGGGTTCGTGCCCCAGTCCGGGAAGATCCCACATGCCACAGAGCGGCTGGGCCCGTGAGCCATGGCTGCTGAGCCTGTGCGTCCGGAGTCTGTGCTCCGCAATGGGAGAGGCCACAGCAGTGAGAGGCCCCCGCACCGCAAAGGAAAAAAAAAAAAAAAAAAAAAAACTCAACAAAACCAGATGATCTTCCAAGCCTCCCTTCTACAATTTTACCAAAAAACTGCACAATTTTGAAACCAAAGTTTTCAGTAAGTAATACCAAAGTTAACTATACTAAGCAGACATATTTTAAGCACTCTAAGGTAATTTCCTAACTAGGTGAACTACATGGGTCTGAAGTCATTCTGAAGTTATCAGCTACCCAATATAGCATATTGCACATCTCAACACCAAATCATGCACTATATTTTAACCACTGCTACAAAGTCAGAGAGAGAGAGAATACTAATTCAAATAAATATTTATTCAAAATAAAATATACTTAAAGACATTAAATGTCTTAAATTTTATTTCCCGACATGTTTTGATTCAAAATAAATAGAAGGAATGATAAAAATAGACATCACCATTTTCCAAACTTTATCGAATTAATGGATCTAGGCAATGATCATCAGTAGCTGCTAACATCACAAAACTGAAACACAACCAGACATTACATGCTCCTGATGCGGGGGTGGGGGAAGACACTTAAAAAAAAATCTATTCTAATCTGGTTAATCCTTTAGAGCCAGCCTCAGAGGAAATGCAGGAGACAGAAATATGCTAAAAACTTGAGGAATACAAACTAGCAAAATCTAGATTGAGGGGAAACTATAGAACAAAATAAGACTGGTTTCTTCAAGCAAATTCCAAGATGGGAGGGGGGCTTGGGGGAGAAAGAAAGAGAGGGGAGCCTATACATTAAGATATTTAACCAACCAATCAACCAAATATGTGGATCCTCAGTCAAACAGACATACCATAAAAATTAACATATATGTATGTATGTATGTATTTTTAAGTCCTTACCCCTTAGATATACATCCTAAAATCTTTTTAGCTTAAATGATATGATGTCTTCAAAACAATATGGGGGAGAAGAGATTCAGAGTATAAATCAAGCAAGATTGGCCATGAGGTGATAAACTGTTGAAGCTGGGCAATGGCAAAGTGGGGTTTTATCATTCTAGCTCTGTATTTTTGTTATACAACTAAATTTTCTCATAATTAAAAGGAGAAATAAATAAATGGAAGCATTTGGAAACAATGGATGAATGAGCCCAGAAATGTTCATTATGCACACACAGTTGGAGCTGCATACCATCTGATCTGGAGTGAGAAACTGGAATTCACAGGTTCCCTGGGTAGGGCAGCTCTGCAGGGATCACTGTTAAGTCCATCCCCACTAAGCCCCGGGCTGTCTGACGCAGCACTCCTTCCTGGTTCAGACCCAGGGCACCAACCAACATAAGTTCTTCTTGCCCTACTCCACACCCTTTACTGAAAACTGAACAGGAAATAAACCAGAAGGCACAAAAAAGGTAAGAAAAGGGAGACAAACACACAGGCAGTCAAATAAAAAAGAACTGAAAGACAACAGTGGTCAAGGCCAATCAACCCATTTCTTAATTAAACAAATATGGCTTTCAATCCCTCATGCTGTAACCTAAATGCGCAGCCTAATTAATACCTGACTCTGCCTTGTATAAGTGCACTTAACTTCCACAACTTTAAAGATAAACATAAATTAAATATTTAAATAAATACATAGGGAATTTTGCTATTTAAAGACATCTTACTGCAAATTCTTTTACAACAATAGTCGCCCCACATTTACTCATGGGGCAGGGGAAATGATAGTATTAATATTAAAATGTTATTATTAATAATGTAGCCATTGATATTTATTGAGTACTTAAGCTGTATACTATTCTAAAGAACTTGATTATGTATGTATATGTATTAGTTTCATCTTCGGGACAATTCTTTTTTTTTTTTCTTTTTCTTTTTGCGGTATGCGGGCCTCTCACTGTTGTGGCCTCTCCCGTTGCGGAGCACAGGCTCCGGATGCGCAGGCCCAGCGGCCATGGCTCACGGGCCCAGCCGCTCCGCGGCATATGGGATCCTCCCAGACCGGGGCACGAACCCGTATCCCCTGCATCGGCAGGCGGACTCCCAACCACTGCGCCACCAGGGAGGCCCAGGACAATTCTATGAGATACATAAAATTATTATTATTATTTATTATTCCCATTTCACAAATGTGGAAGCTGACCAATTAAGTGTAATGAATACTATGTGCTGGGTCTTTTGTGGCCATGCCATGCAGCATGTGGGATCTTAGTTCCCCAACCAGGAATCGAACCCGTGCCACCTGCAGTGGAAGTGTGGAGCCCTAACCACTGGATGGCCAGGGAATTCCCACTAGGTCATTTTTAAAATGTGCTTCATAGTATTTTAAACGAGGCCATGTGTGTGTATACAAACACATACATTTATATAACAATTAATAGAAGAGTCAAATGATTTGTCCAGAAGTCACTACATCAGCTGTACAGAGGTTCCTAATTATAAGTACAGTATATTTATAACTGTCACAGACCAAAGTCACTTCAAGTTCATTTTAATAGAAATGTTTCTCTTTGCCCAGGAAATGGTCAAAGACCTGAAGATAACTGAACACAGATCCAAGCTGAACAAAAAGCCAAAGGAAAAGCATTACAATACCATCAACTCCTTAAGGGCAATTCCCTGTCTGATATTTTATAAATACCCCATTGGATCAAGTACGGAATGCTTTACACACAGGAAGAGCTTCATGAAAAGTAAATGCCAGAAATATTCTACAGTAGCATCCTCGTCTCCCACATCTTCATCAATCTGAACTCCAAATAAAGGGGGAAATAATGTTAAGGAGCTCCTCAAAACACCTGCCCTTCAGGGTCATACAGGGTTATTAATGGACCCACCTAACTTGCTAGGTGGGACACCCAGTTTGACAAGGCAACCTGCCCCCCTAGGGGGACCATTTCAAAACCTCAGTTGCCCCAAATCCCACCCTACCTCCCACAAGGAAAACTGTTCCACATGACCTCCTTGTTTCTCTACAAAGCCTCAACATCCTCTCAGTCATCTAAGGTTCATAACTCAGCACAGTGGTTCTCAATCTTCTTGGACCCTGGATCCTTTTCAGAATCTGAGAAAAGGTCTGAGTTATCTGGCCCAGAAGAATGCCAGAGTATGCACATGAACAATTTTGGGCAGAATTTTGGGGAAATCTCAGTGCTTATGATTAATAGCTCCTGCCTCCTCCTACTTTTTCCTTCACCTTCACAGTAGCCATTTGACCTTTCTTCCCTACCTATCAACATCTTTGTCACTCTTTACCTACTACTGAAACCCAACTGGGCCCTTCCCTGCCCAGGTCTCATCCACAGCCCCACCCACACCCATCAATGGTTACTATAAGCCTTGCTTGAATTCCCAGAACTACTCCCTTGGGACACTTGCCATGGTCTATCTTGTCTTCATCTCTCCTACTATACTGTAAGCTCCTGAAGGGTAAGAATACTCTTACTCCTTTCTGTATCTCTCATAGAGCATGCAGCAAAGTGCCTTGAACGTGGCAAGGGTTTTCGTAAGCATGAATGTCAAACCTAAGGACTTAAAAGAAACCAGCCAATCAGCAAGAACCTCTTAAATGGAACATTATGAGTGTCTGACTAATCAATGCTTGGGCAGCCCAGGAAGTTGATGCGATTAAGCAACTCCACCCATCATTTCCTGATCTAGCACCCTGCTCTCTCAGAGATGGGAGGTTCATGAGGTGGAGACACAGAGACTCTCCACACCACTTTTCTACAAAGCAAAAATTAGTTTGGCTTGAGCAGCAGCTTTTTTCCAGCACTCTAGTTACCTAAAACATTCCTATGCAACATCAGATTTTAAAGAAAATCCTACTCTCAGCCATGCGCAAACACACAGAGCCACAATACTTAATACTGTCACTTTAACTAGAATAAAAACAACTTTCCTTTTTTTCACACCTAATAAAAAGAAATTTAAAAAAACCAAAAAAAACCCCAAAACTTTCATGTTACTAATAACCTCCAGGACAGAACAACCTAGATATGCAGGCATTCAGCTATGAGTTAGACAACCTCCTCCTCATTTTCAAAGCCCCAAACCACATCCTTTAAATACTAAAATACATAGACACTAAGTCCCAACAAGAAACACTGTAAAGTCTCCCCATGACTCTTTACTATATTAAACACAGCTGTCTAAGGTCATGTTTACATATAGATTAAAAAAAAAAAAAAGCCAAACCAACATCAGCATTAACAAAATGTATAATAAACAGCATTAACAAAATGTATAATGTATAATAAATGTATAATAAATTTCCAAACTAGAAAAGAAGACGACACCAAGAAATTTTTAAAACTTCCATCTTTAAGGTATATTAAAACATAAATTATGTCCTATTATCATGTTTTGGTTATATCTGTGTAAGTTTTTATATATATAAAGTTTATATGTGTGTGTCTGTGTGTGTGTGTATATATATATCTCACAATGCTTTAATTACTTCAATAGAAAACCCTAACTTCCCTGGTTCTAAATTAGTTATAAAGCATGCAGAGTTCACACCCAGAACCTTTAGGTACTTCACCTGTTAACAAACCAAACCACAAAGGAAAAGCTGACACCCAAGATCAGATTTATAATAGATGCAAAACTATGCACAGCAAGCAAAGCCAAACATGGTAAGAGTTAGAAATGATACAAAACTCCCTCCCCGAAAATTTCTAGTAATAAGCTTATTCCTCTTTCCTACTGCCCAATCTTATATAAAAGATTGTTAGCACAAATAAAGTAACAGAAATCCTAATTCACAAACTGCTAGAATTTGTGACTCATGGGTCCAACTCTTGCTTTCTATCCTCAAAGCAGGATCCTACTCCCTAGGCAAGATGGCCCTGTAGCTAACAAACATAGCCCACTGGAAAAAGAAAACAAACATCTTCCCTAAACATAACGGCACCTGAGCTGTAAGGAATGTTTTGTATCTACAAAGCACTTTTACAAACATCTCACTTGGCCCTTTCTGTTCCTCAGCTCATCTGCATCTTGGGGCCTTTGTACCAGCTGCTCCTTCTTTCTCCCCAATCCCTGCATGCCCACCTATCCCCTTGTGGCCCTCATGTCACCACAAACTTCATATTCCTCAGTGTTTCTGTAGTTCACAGCTTGCAACCACTGTGCTGAAAAAGGGAGATAAAAGCCCCAAAACTGAAACTTGCTCAAGATCACAGTAGTGATGTAGTCATTACTTCAGAGGTCAACATTTTCTGACACATTAAAAATTTTAAACACACATTTTAAGTTATAAAAGATTTAAATAAAGAGGTTCACCAAGTTCTCCTTATGAAAACATTCTACAATATGTTTTATTTCAGGAACTGATATTCAGTCTCATCTTGTATTAAACACTTCCCTCCCAGTTTTAAAAAGTATAGTAAAAGACAATCTGAGAAAGAGCTTTGTATCTGAAAAATCTTCTACAGTGATTAGCAAAGAACTAAAAATTACCCAGGGGCAAACCAGAAGCTAACCTGCATTACCTGGGAACTTATGGAGAGGTGATAGTGCTAGATCCAGGTTCCCATATAAATAGACCCTTTAAATCAGTCTATTCAGTGTTGCACATAACAAAGCCCTCATGGAGAGTAACATTCACTATAATTCTTACTTCTACTGAGTGGAATGTTTAGGTGAGAAAACTATCAAACACCAAAGCATAATCATATAGGATATTCTTCAGTTCCTGAATTCACTTAGAAAATAATTATTTAATACCTACAGATATGCTCCCATGTGCTTGAAACCCTAATTTAATGAGGGCAAAATGAAAGCCAAACAATGTGAATAAAGGTTTCAGCAGCAGTTCAAATGGAGAGAAAGTTGAGGAAAAAAAAAAAAAAAAAGTTGAGTTATCACAGTCACATATCTTTTTTTTTTTTTTTTTTTTTTTTTTTTGCGGTACGTGGGCCTCTCACTGTTGTGGCCTCTCCCGTTGCGAAGCACAGGCTCCGGACGCACAGGCTCAGCGGCCATGGCTCACGGGCCTAGCCGCTCCGTGGCATGTGGGATCTTCCCAGACCAGGGCACAAAGCCGTGTCCCCCACATCGGCAGGCGGACTCTCAACCACTGCGCCACCAGGGAAGCCCACAGTCACGTATCTTTAAAACACGACAAACACGTAAGAATCTGCAGATTGAATGTCAGCATTTATATTGTATGTATCAATTTAGTTTTTCAAACTTTATTCAAACTAACATCAAAATAATATTGAAGTATTGTATATATTATGTACCTATTTGTTCTTTATAGTTGCCTAAGATCTAGAAGCATACAAGGTTTACTAGTTTTGTTCATTACATGTTTAACTACATTATAATGTAATGTAAAAAAATATATATTTTTTTCTTTTTGGCTGCGCCATGCAGCTTGCGGGATCTTAGTTCCCTGACCAGGGATTGAACCCAGGCCCTCAGCAGTGGAAACGTGGAGTTCTAACCACTGGACCACCAGGGAATTCCCTACCAAAATTTCAATTCTACTCATATTGAAGGGCCTCAGTAAATTTCTTCCTTAAGATGGGATTCACATGTTTCTCAAATTTACAAAACACTGCTCCAAGACCAGAAGTTATTCAGTAAAAGAGAGGATAAGAGCCACATAGGAAAAACTATTAATATATAAGTATATATCTACAGTGATTTGATTAAAACTACAAAAAAGGTAGGCCCATCCTCATCCAGATCAGCAACACCGGTAGTTGCACTCAAATTGCTACCATCTGGAGGGGCGTAAAGAGATCAGGCCCCTTACCTTTGGGAATTTTCACCAATCATAAACCTTGGTGAATTTTCTTCCATTTCACATCACAAGTATAAAACGATTTCTAGTCTCTAATTTGAACGTTCAAGCAATTATTTCTCCTTTTATTCAAATCTCACAGTTTGACAGCTAAGTTATCGAACAGATCTTTCATTCATTCACTTAGTATTATTGAGCATCTATAGTAGATAGTACCAGGGACTTTTCCAGAAACTGGGGATACAGAAGTGGGCAAGTACCAAAATCCCATTCTCATCAAACCTGTGTTCTAGGTGGGAGACAGATGAATAAAGCATATGATACATAAAGTTATCTATGGAGGGAAAGGGAAGCAAGAAGTATATGCATCATGCACTAATGATATATACAGGCATAAGATTTCAGAAAGCTATGTTTAGTCACTGTATCATGAAACAAAAATGTAATAAATAAAACCCATTAGAAAGAATATGAGTGCCCATTTATATGACGAATCCAGAAATGAGATGAGACTATCAGGATAACACACAGAAGCAAAATGGCACAAAAAGCAAGGTCTTTTTGGACACTGACTCTGATCCTGGTATGTGCTCAACCCATTCCTGAAGTACTCTAAATAGATGTGAAACAAATTTTAGAAGAATATTTATGGAGACACACACACAAAAAAACAAAGGAGAGGTTGAGATAATACAGGGAAAGGAAGAATACCCAGGAATTAAGTTAAAAATAGGTAGATTATTCTGTAGGTCACTCACTGTTAGCCTAAGTGCACAGTATTTCCTCAGATTTCAATACTAAAAACTAATTTGGATAGAAAGAGAAAAGTGACATCATGGCTATCTGATGCCACTCAGCTCTAAATTTCTTTAATGGTTACAGAAAACATGCAAATCAAAACTACAGATAAATGCCTTCCACAGGCTCTTATTTGGGAAGATGGGGAAGGGAAGGGAGGGTCATCAGTAGTTACAGGATCAAAGAACAGGCTAATCAAAGAAGAAAACAATTATCTTTGATTGAACTCAACATGAAAACAAAGGCTAGTCATAAGGTTAAAAAAAAAAAAAAGCATTGAAATTAACATTTTTCCTAGCATAAAACTAGGACTAGAGGAAATGTGAAGGCTCAAGAGGCTAAGAGAAAATCCCCTTAAAATAGGCAAATTTTATTAGAAAAATCAAATTATTGTGAAATTTTCTTTTTTAAATCCCAAATGCCTTTAAAAAAAAGTTACACAGGGGCTTCCCTGGTGGCGCAGTGGTTGAGAGTCCGCCTGCCGATGCAGGGGACGCGGGTTCGTGCCCCGGTCCAGGAAGATCCCACGTGCCACAGAGCAGCTGGGCCCGTGAGCTATGGCCACTGAGCCTGCGCGTCCGGAGCCTGTGCTCCGCAACGGGAGAGGCCACAACAGTGAGAGGCCCGCATACCGCAAAAAAAATAAAAAAGAGTTACACAGGTATTTTAATTCTGTCCCACCGTCACATGTCTACCCACATCCCACAAAGCCCAGAAACAAAGAAAATTCAGTGACTCTCCAAAACAATACTAAATAGAAAGAAACGGAGTATTGCAAAAATTTCAAGAAACATAAAACTTGGTTAAATATCCTTTAAGATCATGCAATTCTTTTATTTCATGCTCAAAACAAAAAACTGTGTGATATTTATTTGGTTTCCTGAACAGTACCTCCTTAGTGCTAGAATTATAAATCCTGAGAATCACAAAGGAATCATGAGATGACCACCTAGCCACAACTTCACACACTGATGGAGGACCAGAAACCCACTTTTATCACTGTGCTCTGAGTTGACAAGGCTCCCAAGGCTAGCTCATGCTATAAATCAGTGTCAATTTATTAAGTCGTAATGGGGATCAAAATTCCAATTTCAGAAATTGGAACACCTGAGTCCTCCATTCATACCGTCCCCTCTTTCTGATATTAAACCAGGAGGTTTGGGTTATACATGAAAAAAAATAAAGAAAGAAGAATCTAAGGAAGAATTCAACCAAGCTATAATCTGTTTCTATACACCACCCCGCCCCCGGCAAAGAGCTCACTCAACACAGGAAGATTCAGCCTCTTCCCCCACCCCTCTCTCTCCTAAAGGCTGGACAAACATGGCTTAAATTTTTGTTTTTAAGCTCCTCCTTAAGGCCTAATCAACTTCCATTTATTACATATTTTCTTCAGCTGATTAACTAAATGGATTTTAGCTTCCTAGGTGTTCCTACTCTTCTGAGTTTGAACTAGTTTCGTTGACGGTTTTAAATCTAACTGCTTGTTTGCTAGATTATGTTCCTTCTAAAGATGTCTGATTGTATCCAATACTACTCAACTCTCCCTAATTTTCTGAGAGTCATCTTATCTCAGAGTTGAACAGTATACTAACTTGAAAGAGAAGAGCCTACTTAACCATTCATTCTTGCCACAAATGTTACTCCATGGCATTAATTTGAACCATTTTTAAGGTTTAAGAACGGGTTAATACATTAGAGAAAGAATGCAGAATATGCAAGAATTTTTGAAATAAACTGCTTTTTAAAGACACTTTGCACAAATACCCATCAGTCCTTTCCTGGCCCTCCAGGCAGTGGTTCTCTACCTTTCAGGACAGATTCTCTACCCCACCCTCCAAGAACTTCTAAATAAGTAGAATCAGCTCTGCTATACGGGATTGACTGATATAATGGGGAACAATTTGAGTAAAATATGAATTTCGTGCTTGCTTACGTAGGATTTCTTCTGTGAGAAACACTAGGTGCACATACAAAACTGCACTCTGTTGATCTCAGCAGCACAGGACACACATGTGCACACAACTCAAACATCTTTTTAACAACTTTAAAAAACACACGTCAAGCACATGCACCATCTGTAATGTTTTCCTGGAAATCTGAAAATAACCTGCAGCAACCCAAGTTGGCTATGATGCCTCAGGGCTCCTCAAACAGTTTGGGAACTGGCACCTTAAGTGCCCCACCCCCAGTCTAACATTTCTAAAAACAGCCTACACAGTGCACAAAGTGGCCAGCTCCCAACCTCTCTCCAGGGCTCCGGGTTTGTAAACTGACTTTTCTAAATCTCCACTTGGATATCTAATAAGCATCTGAAACTCAAAACGTCCAAGACAAAATCCCGATTCCCTGTGCACGTTGCACAACCACCCTTCCAAAATTTTCCCCATTTTAGTAAACATCAGTCCTTTTTCCAATTGCTAAAGCCAAAAACCCTTGAATCATCCTTGACCCCCTTTTTCCTCTCACAACCACATCAGCAAATCCATTGGCTCTGCCTTCAAAATATAATCACAATGCAACTACTGTTCACCACCTCCACTGCTACTACCCTGCTAAACCACTAGCATTTTTCACCTGCATGAGTCTCCTGTTGGTCTCTCTCGGTTCTACTCTTACTCCCCATATGGTCTACTCTCAAACTCAGCAGCCAGAGTGATCCTATAAGGAAAAAGGGAAATTCAACAATATCATCTTCAATGCCAAACCGTTCAACGGTTTCCCCTACGATGACACCCCACCATCTCTCATTCCTTACTTGTCTCTCCCCCCTCTGCTTACTCTGTTCCAATGCGACTGGCCTTCTTGCTCTTTGTCAAACACGCAAAGCACAATCCCACCTCAGAGCCTTTACACTTGCTGTTGTTCCCTCTGCTTCTTCCCCCAGATATTTACCTGTGTCACTCTGACTTCTTCCACATTTTTGCTCAAATGTCATCTTCTCAAGAGACACTCCGTGACCATCCACATAAAGAAGTATTACTCCCCTGCATTCCCTATTCCCTTTACCCCTTCTTTACATTCTCTGCAGCTCTTTCTCCTTCCCTCCTAACGTGTCTATGTCGGTGCATCTTTGCTAGAACATCGGCTCTAGGAAAAGACTTAATTTTGTTCACTGTTATATCTACCAGGCCCCAAACCATATGTTACAGACACTCAATACTGTTGAATAAAAATTATACCGATTGCTTTAGGATGTTTTACTTAATATCAAAATACTCCCCAGAGTTTGTATTATTGGGAGTTTTTCTATCCTGCATCTCAAACTCTCCTGTTTTCCTGATAATAATTAAACTTATGCTTTTTTTGGTCATCATTATCCATACAGAAAATTATTTGGCTAGTCCACAATGAATTATACTTCGATTTTCCTAAGCTCTTTAATTCTATTCATAAGCTAAAAGATTAGATAAAATCAGGGTAGATGTTTCGGGTGGCAAGGCACTTCAAAATCTAACCACAGGACTTCCCTGGTGGCACAGTGGTTAAGATTCTGCCTGCCAATGTAGGAGACACTGGTTCGAGCCCTGGTCCGGGAAGATCCCACATGCCGCGGAGCAACTAAGGCCATGAGCCACAATTACTGAGCCTGCACTCTAGAGCCAATGAGCCACAAATACTGAAGACCGTGCGCCTAGAGCCCGTGCTCTGCAACAACAGAAGCCACCACAATGAGAAGCCCGCCCACCGCAATGAAGAGTAGCCCCCACTCACCGCAACTAGAGAAAAGCCCGTGTGCAGCAACTAAGACCCAACGCAGCCAAAAATAAAAATCTAACCACAACATGTTTAAACCAAAGATTACCTGTGGGCCCCACCTACATAATTTAGCCCAAACATAAAAATCACTTTTTGGGGACTTCCTTGGTGGTCCAGTGGTTAAGACTCTGAGCTTTCACTGCAGGGGGTGTGGGTTCGATCACTGGTCAGGGAACTAAGATCCCGCATACCACACGGTGTGGCCAAAAACTAAATAAATATCACTTTTAACCTTTGCCTCATTTAGTCCCAGACCTTCTCTACCAGTTATCTTCAATGTGGATTGGGGGTGGAGTGGGGTGGTCATATTAAAGAGCCTTAATAGGAAGCTACTTGATCATCACCAGGTAGAAAGTAAAGCCCATCAGGATTTGTTTGGAGTCTTCATACTGTGATGGAACCTCAACTCAGGGGATTTTAGATTTTACTTCCTCTCCTCTACAAAATATCTCAGTTGTATTTTGTGTATGCTGAGGATATTTAGACACCCCCTTGAGCAGGCCTGTGGTCTAATCTATGAAAAGGTATTTGGATTGTCTTAGGTCCTTTTGAAAAGCAATGGATTTGGCTCCTTGTTACTATGGTCATGAGGGCCCTAGGAACAGATGTAATTTCCCACTGAAAATTCAAAGCATCCAGTAGCTTTGTTTATCAGGAATAAGGTAGGAGGAGCAGCAGAAGCAATTATGGAGTGCATTTATAAGCATGTAAAGGAGTGTGTTTCTTAACTCTGAAAAACAAGATTTTAAATTGTTTAGTTTACGAGAAAAAAATGAAGGGAATAAGAGAACTGAAGAAAATAAACATGCTGGAGTGTATTCTAACACGTATAGCTCTGCACCATCACTGAACCTGGCACTACAGATTTTCCAGAACAGAGGTTCTCAGATTGGTTTTCAGATTGGTCTGGATGAGAAGAAAAATCCATTGAAGTAACCAGGAAATCAACCAAAGCAAATAGTGGTACCAAGCCCAATGCTCCCAAAAGATTAAGTTGTTTGTTTGTTTGTTTGTTTGTTTGTTTTGCTTTACGTGGGCCTCTCACTGTTGTGGCCTCTCCCGTTGTGGAGCACAGGCTCTGGACGTGCAGGCTCAGCGGCCATGGCTCACGGGCCCAGCTGCTCCGCAGCATGTGGGATCCTCCCAGACCAGGGCATGAACCCATGTCCCCTGCATTGGCAGGCGGACTCTCAACCACTGCGCCACCAGGGAAGCCCCAACATTAACAGTTTAAAGGAGAGATGCCACATCTCAATACATTCTTAAAAGAAAATAATATTCAGTGTCTATTCCTGATTTTAAAAAGTTCTTAGCAAACTAGGGATAGAGTAAAACTTTACCTTAATAAAAGCACTCTCCCAGAAATTTATAGGAAATAGCATACACAACAGCAAAATATTAAAAATATTTCCTCTTAGAACCAAGAATAAAGATGCCAGCCATCATATTACAAAAAAAGATTAAAACATTGAGGGAAAAGACAAAAATCTGTCATTATTTGCAAACTATATGTTATGGGGCTTTCAAGTTAAACAACCAAATTAAAAACTATTTGGTATAATAGTATAAAAACTTATCAGATAAAAAATCAAAATTAAAAACAAAACAAATCTTAAAAAGAATTACCACATGACCCAGCAATTCTACTAAGTATGTACCTAAAACAGGTACTTAAACAAATCCTTGTATGGAAAAGTTTATAGCAGAGCTACTTAGAATAGCCAAAGGGGAAAACAACCCAGATTTCCACCAGTGGATGAATAGATAAATTGTGGTATATACATACAATGGATTATTATCTAGCCATAAAAAGGAATGAAGTACTGATATGTACTACAACAAGGATGAACCTTGAACATATTAATGCTAAGTGAAAGACTCATAGGTCAGATAACAAGGTCACACATTACATTGTTTCATCTGTAGGAAATGTCCAGAATAGGCAAACCTATAGAGACAGAAAGTAGATTAGTTCATAGCACAGGGAGATCAGCTCGGTGCTTTGTGACCGACTGGAGGGGTGGGATAGGGAGGGTGGGAGGGAGGGAGACGCAGGAGGGAAGCGATATGGGAACAGATGTATATGTATAACTGATTCACTTTGTTATAAAGCAGAAACTAATACACCATTGTGAAGCAATTATACTCCAATAAAGTTGTAAAAAAAAAAAAAGAAAGTAGATTAGTGGTTGCCTAGGGCTGGTTGGCAGTGGGAGGGGAGAGAGCACAGAGAGATAGGAAATGACTGCTAATGGGCATAGAATTTCTTTTTGGAGTGATAAAATATCCCAGAGGAACTTCCCTGGCAATCCAGTGGTTAGGAGTCAGCACTTTTGCTGCTGTGGCCCCAGGTTCAATCCCTGGTCAGGTAACTAAGATCCCTCAAGCCACACAGAGCAGCCAAAAAAAAAAAAAAGCAAGAAAGAAAATGTCCTAGAATTAGAGGTGATGGTTGCACAACTCTGTAACTACACTAAACACCAGTGAACTATACACCTTAAAAAGGTGACTTCCCTGGTGGTCCAGTGGTTAAGACTCCATGCTTCCACTGCAGGGGGTGAGGGTTTGATCCTTGGTTGGGGAACTAGATCCTGCATGCCACGTGTTGCAGCCAAAAAAAAAAAAAAATTAAAAGGAAAAAAAGGTGAATCTTACAGTATGTGATTTACATCTAAATTTAAAAAGTAAATGGAAGAGAACAGTCAATAAGATTTGAGGTGGGATAAACATAAAAACTCCAAAACATATGCTAAAACTATAGTAACCAAAACAGTACGGCAGTAGAGCAGAAACAGGTAAGGAGTTCAAGATAACAGCATCCTCAATACTAGAGATGCATAGTTAGTGGGAAAAGCAGAATGTTTGAATAAACTGAGAAAACCAAATATCTGAATGAAAAGGTAGATGCCTGCTATACCATAAAAACTTAAAAGTGCCATATTGAGTAAACTGTAAAATTCAATACTGTCAATTATGAGAATATGATTTTTAAATCTTAGTGGGAAGCAAATCCTTTCCTAAGCAAAAGACACAAAATATTGACATATCTGACTAAATACAAATTTTAAACATCTATTTGGGGAAAAGACACCATAAAATTAAAAGACAAGCAAAAGACTGGGAGAATATTTGCAATATACACAAAAGATTCATTTCCATGACATTAAACAGTTCACCCTAGCCAATGGGGAAGGAGCTGAGTGTCAATATTTTAGCATAATTCTACTGGTGTAAAACAAAACTGAAAAGACTATATACAGTTTGCCAAATACATAGAAAAATATATAATGCCCAGCAAACTGGATATTTTGGAAGGTGAGTTAGGGACATGTATTTTTTCGCATCTATTTTCCACACTGTTTGAATTTCTGACCACAGTATGTTAACTTTATAATATCAAAAATAATTTTAGAAGGAAAAGAGTCTGAGAAGCAAAACTTCAAGTAGATGAGGGCCACTGAAGGATTTTTCAAAGAGAAGTAGCCTGGTTGGATGAGTTTTCTTGACAGATCCCTGGAGAACCTTTACAAAGAAGGGCTATGAAAAGCACCGGTTTGGAAACAGATATTGATTCATTTCTGTATTCAACAAATGCTGAACACCTACTGGGGCTCGGCACTGAGCTAAGCATTGGGACCAATTAGAAATGTTGCAAGTTGTCTCAGCAAAAGGTCAAGTATACTAGATATACAATACTTTGGGGACTGGTACAACGGACATGAGGCATCATTTTTAAGGCCTCTGTGGATAATATCCTTCTGATACTCCTTACCTTACAAGAGGACCAGACACTGCTAATAAGTATAATCCATTTTTTGACAACTTGAATAGGAAAAGCAAAAAGTCCATATCAGCCTGTTCTTGCAAGTCTTGTTTTCAAGATTCTTTGACTGTGGAAACCCCATGTCCTAAAAATCTTTGAACGAAGAAATTTCAAAGCCACCTTTGGTCATTTTCTCTGTGTCCATTTTTTTTTTCATTCCTTGGTTTTGACAAAAGATGACTAAAAAGAGGACACAATATTAATAGGTAACCCAGAGGAAAAACATTTTAGTGAATCATATTAGAGATATTTTTAATTGTGATTTAATCTGCACTGGCTTCTTTTTACAGTTGACATGTTCCCATTTTCATCACACCCATCTGCTATTTCAACAGCAACCCAGTTTTAGCAAAAGTTAAAGACCATGACTATACATAAAATTTTTTTAAACTTTCTCATCTTAAAACTCATTTTTTAAAAGTGTCCACTAAGGGGCTTCTCTGGTGGCGCAGTGGTTGGGAGTCCGCCTGCCGATGCAGGGGACGTGGGTTCTTGCCCCGGTCCGGGAGGATCCCACATGCCACGGAGCGGCTGGGGCCATGAGCCATGGCCGCTGAGCCTGCGTGTCCGGAGCCTGTGCTCCGCAACAGAAGAGGCCACAGCAGTGAGAGGCCCGTGTACCGCAAAAAAAAAAAAAAAAAAAAGTGTCCACTAAGTGAAGGGAGGCAGGAAAAAAAAAAAACCTGCTGGTAACTTTGGCAAACAATTCACCCTACCATTCAGCTTAGGGGCATTTCAAAGATGTGAGAGGTGTGGCAGCAGCTCCAGGTTATACCACTACCTTAGGGCTAACTGCTTTATCATCTAGGGCTGAGAAAAGGAGCTCCTCTGAGGCTGCTGGTTAAGCAGGCAATCACTATCACCTAGACAAAGTCCACCGCCTGAATGAGCTTTTATTAAAGGAACCATAATGCTAGCACAATGCTCCCCAAGCCATACCAACAAGGTCCCTCAGTTTTGGATTTCCTATTTCAAGTGCGTGCTGTGGGCAATGCCAAGGAACATGGAGGTCAGTGTCTGAGGAAGAGATTACGGCAAGCATGACAGTTAGGACCCGCACACCCCAGACAGTCCCACTGTCATCGTACGTCATTGTTTTCACGTAAGACGCCTTGTTAAATATGTTAGTCAAGATGACTTAGTAGTCGTACTCATGAAATCCTTTTTCATAAGAATAAAGTGCAGGGCTTCCCTGGTGGCGCAGTGGTTAAGAATCCGCCTGCCAATGCAGGGGACACGGGTTCGAGCCCTGGTCTGGGAAGATCCCACATGCCGTGGAGCAGCTAAGCCTGTGCGCCAACTACGGAGCCTGCGCTCTAGAGCCTGTGAGCCACAACTACTGAAGCCCGCGCGCCTAGAGCCCGTGCTCTGCGTCAAGAGAAGCCACCGCAATGAGAAGCCTGCACACCGCAACGAAGAGTAGCCCCCGCTCGCCGCAACTAAAGAAAGCCCTAGCGCAGCAACAAAGACCCAACTCAGACAAAAAAACAGATAAATAAATGAATAAATAAATAAATAAATATTTTTTAAAAAAAGAATAAAGTTCAAAGCCCAGAAAAAAAGTCTTTTCAGACTCTCTGTAGAGAGCATACAATCATATGGAAAAAACCTGGCCTAATCCCCCTGAGCCATCCTGAGAAAAGAAGCATTTCTTCCCA
The DNA here is from genome assembly GCF_025265405.1 of Mesoplodon densirostris. Classification (NCBI taxonomy): domain Eukaryota; kingdom Metazoa; phylum Chordata; class Mammalia; order Artiodactyla; family Ziphiidae; genus Mesoplodon; species Mesoplodon densirostris. The sequence continues at coordinate 47,258,161 of NC_082664.1, forward strand.
GGCAGGAGATCACCAAAAATTACAACAGATTTAAAAAACAAAAACTAACAAATAACAACCAAAAAAATGCCCCAGCCATTAGCACATACAAAGTGTCTGACCTGTATCTCATAAACAGAGGGGGGAAAACTCTCTAATTAAAATACAAAAGATGGTGAGGGAAGGAGAAAAAAACTGAAGACTGAAAAAAGGGGCAATAAGCAGCAGTTACCAGCAGCCATTTTAGTAGTAATATTTAACAATTGGATATTGCTATACACTCGGTCTTTAGAAATTATTACCATCTTCACAGCTTTGAACAAGAAGGTTCACCTGGACATCTAATATAATTTCACATGCACAGTGTCAAATATTTATTCCTTTTATATCCTGTCAGATATTTGTTCCTTTTAGCCACAAGTGCCCTGAGCCACAAAAATCTTTTTAAAAATATATGTAAATAGATGCATCTCTCGACAGAGGAATCCAGGGGAAGTACCTGAGAGTCCCACATCCCCCTTCTGAGAGATTACAAGCAATTTCTTCCACTTCAGTTGCCACACTCGTATCCTAACACCTTTCTATTCTGGCCTTAACCAAAAGGTAACCATCAATAGATAGACAAAGGGGACTTCCCTGGTGGCGCAGTGGTTAAGAATCCACCTGCCAGTGCAGGGGACACGAGTTCGATCCCTGGTCTGGGAAGATCCCACATGCCACGGAGCAACTAAGCCTGTGTGCCACAACTACTGAGCCTGCGCTCTGGAGCCTGCGAGCCACAACTACTGAAGCCCACATGCCTAGAGCCCGTGCTCCGCAACAAGAGAAGCCACCAAAATGAGAGAAAGCCCGTGCGTAGCAATGAAGACCTAAGGCAACCATCCATCCATCCATCAATCAATCGACAAAGGAGAACTTAATAGACTATGAGGTGGCCTGGTGTGAAATTAAGGGTAATGAGAGTCTAACCAACCCAAACACATCAAATCTAATGGGGAAAGCGGGACACTGAATTTGAGCAAAAGAAGTTAAGAATGGAGACAAAGTCAGAAGATTGGAAGACTCACTAGATGATTGAGCAATAAATGTCTGCTGCAGAGTGGATGAGGTGACCAGGTTGCCAGATCCAGCCACTTGGGCAACTGGAATGGCTACAGAATCTGAGACAACTAGGTACTATTCCAATTCTATTCCAATTCTCCGTAATACCAAAGTATGTGACCTGAAACTGCTCTGTATTTCCTTATGTCCCCACACATCCATATCAAAAACTAATAGCAGGTCATCTGGTTCAACATCTACTTACAGAAGGTAACTTCTTCCTTTATGAAAATGAAAAGTATTCTAGAATCGGTAGAATTTTTTCCTGACTGCATTTATATATGATTTGCAAACCAACAGAAGACTGGCTAAGCCTACTGAGAACTCCCTTAAATTTCTGAATCTATTTACCTATTTTTTTCAAGAATTAGATCTGAGACTTCTGGGTAAGGATGGTGGACTAAACACATAGCTATTCACTGATCCTTCCCCAAACACCAAGGGATCATTTTTTCTTAAGATATAAACCCACAGAGATGAAGAGAACTGAAGATTACAGCCACAAATTTTTGAAAGCTGGAAAATAAATGATTAAAAGGTAAAGGACCCAAAGACCCAAGAAAACGAATAAGGTAAGCTTCCGGGAATACTTCTCCAAAAGGCTCAGCAGGGATAAATGGGAAGAATTAACAGAAAATCTTTCTGAAATGCAATTCTCAGATTCCCTTTCACTCTCTCAGGCAGGCAGACAAATGCCCTTCCCTCACCCTTGCAAGACTGAAGGTAATCTAAGGAGGTTTATAAATAAACAGAGATTTATATGGACTAGGAATCACCACATAAGGTGAAGGCAGTTTAAGTTAACATATGTACTAGATTCCAGCCCACAGTGTGTTGGTAAATAAACGTTTAACAACTGGCTGGGGTTTGGGGGGTGGGAGGACAAGTGTAGTTATTTGCAATGTTTGCTGTTTACTAGTATAGCTGCTTCAAGCTACCAAATGATGTCACTGAAGAGTTCAGAAGAGATGCCTATTACTACATAGTATTCCCACCATATAGACAGATGTACATACTCTCAAGAGCATCCACAATAAAAAAAAAAAAGTAATACAATACACAGAAAGTGGTGGGGTTTTAGCACTTATTAATTTTTAATATAACATGTAATTACAAATCTGCATAACCTTTAATAATTGTAGTATGTAGCAACTCACTCGCAAAGTTCCTGAAAATTTAACAATTGTCTCTGATGTGCTAGTACTAGCCACTGACCCCAGCCCCCTCCCCTCTATCAATACCTTTCCCAAAAGGCTGACAGTCAGGCCTTCACTTCCAGGCAGTGGAGATTAGAAGAGATGTCTCTGGGGAATTTGACCAGTGATTAGTCTACAAGGAAAAATATAAAAACACTGAAAAGTTCCCATACTAAATTTGACCAGACAGATCATCCTACCTCAAAGCTCACAATTGATAAGTCCTACTTGCATGTTCAGAGCTCGCAGTCAGCTTCTTAGGATCCCACTCTTAAATATGAGTAAACAGCCAAGAGTTGTTAGACATCTCTAGTATGAAACATAGAAACGGAAACAGAAAAAGAAAGCTGAGAGAGAGACTAGGGTCAGCTTCATAGGCGTGTGACCTGGGGAGTCACATAGCACCCTGTACTTGGAAGAGCTCCATGTTAGGTTTGACGCTATGCTCTTGCTGTCTTGGAATGCTTTAATAATGTTAAACAAGGGGCCCCACATTTTCACTCTGTACTCAGCCCTACAAATTACATACCTAGTCCTGACAGAGACTATGTAGGCAGAAGAAAATTGTGGGGAGAAAAACACCATTAATATTTTCAGAAACATAAGACAAAATACTACAAACATGAAGCCAGAAGAGTATGCTAAAAAAAAAAAAAAAGACAAAAAAGAGTAAGAAAGTGATCACAAGCATGCTTTCTTGGTAATTAAAAATGTAACAGCTGAAATGAAAAACTCAACAGAATAGCATTAAGAATTCTGGAAGATTAGTCCAGGAGGTCCAATATCTGAATAATAAGAGTTCAAGAAGGGATAAAAAGGAAAAAAGGGAGAAAGTCATCAACAAAACAGTTCCCAGATTGAAAGGGTTCATCAAGTACTCAGCACAATGGAGGGAACCAAACTCACACTAAGGTATATTATTGTGCAATTTTAAACACTTAGAAATAAAAGAACTGATCATATAAATAATCACGAACTTAACTGGCTTTCAGCTTCAAGAGCAATGCAGTAAACATGGAAGAAATTAGAAAACAATGAAGTCATGCCTTGAAGATCTGCAAGCTAGAATTCTAGCCAGCCAAACAAACAATTAAGAGTAAGGACAGAGTAAGACATACTCAGTCATTCAAGCTCTCAGAGGTGATTAAACATCAAACTCCCCTAAATCTTTCTCAGGCAGCTACTGGAGAATACATTCTGACAAAGTAAGACACAGGAAGATATGAGATCTAGAAAACAAGAAATCCAACACACAGAGACAAAGAGTAACCCCAAGATGCTGGTGAAGGAAAGTCCCAGGATAAGAAGTATGCATATAAGAACAGTGGGCAACCAGCCCAGATGGGAGCACACCTTCAGGAAGATGGGAAGCTAATGCAACACCTGAAGTGTCAGAATCCTGAAAGGAAAGTTGGGCAAGTTGCAATTTGAACTATAAAAGGAGTTAATATAAAAGTAGGCAACAAAGAAAAATATAAATTTCAGGGAAAACCAAAAGTTGTATAGAAAAGTAAAAGTGTTCACAGATTACTACATGGCTTAACTGTGAATAGCACATTCAGTCATTCTTTTTTAAGGGGTGTGTGTGTGTGTGTGAATATATATATATATATATTCACACACACACACTTTTTTTGGGGGGGCTGTGCCAGGTTTTAGTTGTGGCGCACGGGGTCTTCGTTGCCACATGCGAGATCTTTAGTTGCGGCATGCAGGATCTAGTTCCATGACCAGGGATCGAACCCGAGCCCCCTGCATTGAGAGCACAAAGTCTTAACCACTGGACCACCAAGCACAGAGTCTTAACCACTGGACCACCACTGGACCACCTCCAGTATTCAGTGTAAACACTGAATACTGATCTAAGCAGTTATGAACACCTATACCAGGACAGGAAAACAAAAAAGGTACCTGGGGATGTGGAAAAAGAACTAAATCCTCATCTGCCATAATGGGAAATCAAGAGATAATACTTGAAGCTGAGAAATCAAGAAATCAGAATACAAGAATGTTATTAAGAAGACAAGGTTCAGAACTTGCTACCCCAAAATAACGGTGCCTTGGCATAGTGAATATTTTAAGCTGAAGAAATCTGAGAAAGGACAGGTGCAGGAAGGACTCTCTGACCTTCTCTTCAACCCTGAAGCAGATCCTAAGACCCTCATGTGAGAGATGCCCTCCCTATACCTGGAGGAAGGGAGGATCCTCATTTCTGAAGCTGGAAGGACAAGGAGAGAAATTCAAAGTAACTGGCCTTGTTTCCCCAGTTTACTAACTTTAGCTCATGTTATTTTGTCCTATCACGTTCTTCTATGACTTTCTAGTCTTTCAAACCCAATATAAAAATGCTCAAGCAGGCTTCCCTGGTGGCGCAGTGATTGAGAGTCTGCCTGCCGATGCAGGGGACACGGGTTCGTACCCCGGTCTGGGAAGATCCCACATGCCGCGGAGCGGCTGGGCCCGTGAGCCATGGCCGCTGAGCCTGCGCGTCTGGAACCTGTGCTCCACAGCGGGAGAGGTCACAACAGTGAGAGGCCCGCGTACCGCAAAAAAAAAAAAAAAAAAAAAGCTCAAGCTAAACCACTTCTTCAGGTCTACATTTCCTCATGAAGACTCCCATGTTACACAAAACCTATATTAAATAAATTTGTATGCTTTTCCTTTGTCAGCATGTCTCTGGTCAGGCCATTTCCAGGGCCCTACTAGAGAACCTAGGAGTGGAGCAGGAAGAAGGATTTTCACTCCCCGGCAAGAACAAAGCAGTAAGAATCAGCTATAAGAAATTAAAGTGTTTGCCTCTAGAGAGGGAGAAGTGAGGGATGAAGTGGGAGAACTGTTGCTTTTCAAAACAAGTCTTACAGAGCTATTGAATCTTTAAACTATGCACATTTAACACTTTGATAGAAAAAAATACAAAATAAAAACATGAGAAAAGCTAGCAGAAGTTCAGTTTGATTTAGTTCATGATTCCTTTTTCAGATTACAAGTTTTCCCAACAAGAAATTTTTCTCCTTTCATTTGTTGTATTTCCAATTTTTCTACAACATTTACTACTTGCACAATAAAAAGTTAATACTCATCTTACAGATACTCCAACTACTATTTAGGGATAGTCCTGTATCATATGATACCCAACCTGGCCCAGCTCAGGAAATAGTGGTAGCTTACCTCCCAGGAGTTACCACAGCAGTTCACAGCAAATGACTCCCTATCTCACAATGGGTTTCCCTCTGCAAGCCTACATTCTTTCAAAACACTATAAAAAAGACTTTCCATTTAACCCTGTGAGAAATTCAAATAATAAACACAACAAACTCTAGAGTGTGCCTGTAAGGGCAACAGATTCAATTTCTTTCACATCTTTATTATTCCAGACACTAAATTAAAAGCTTTCAGTACATATAAATTACAAGATGCCTTATTTAAACACAACTGGATAGCGTTTAGCATTTTTTATTCTTGCCTTATATAGCTGTCAGGTTGACTCTTATCTAGCTAGTAGAGTTATTATAGTCAGTTTACAAAACACCGTTCAGATAAGTAAATGCCGTCACATCCTCTGTGCACCTCCAGATTGAACGATGATGGTGGTCATGGTCAGCATAGGATATTTAAGGAGGAATTTGCTTAGCACAGAGAACTGAGCCTATCTGTAGACAGATGTAGTCCAGATCAAGCAGCTACACATGTTTTCACTTATTCCTTTAAGAGTGATTTGATTTGTTTGGATTTGGTATAGAATCATTTCTGGATTTAAGGAAAACTATACAAGGTATTACAGCTTGTTATGTTGGCAGGCAGGTAGCCATGAAGAAATCCTAATCTAAAAAAGATTCCTTTTGCACTTAAAATTGAGGTGGGACAGACATACCTGAAGGCATGGTCTACATTTCTCATCTTCATTCTGCCTAATCATGGCAAAGATTGTTTTGTCTTCATTATTAATTAGTAAACCCTAGCCTAGGTAATGTGGCCTGTAGGATCATGAACACTCCTTACACAGGTACACCTAATGCCAATAAAATATGCCTCTGACATAAAAAAAAAAAAAAGCCTTAAATTTTTCTCAGACTGGCAACAAAAACAAGCTGCTACCAGAAGAATTTCTTTTTTTGTCAAAGTGAAATTAAACTTTGCCAATATACACAAAGAACATACTTCCAGATTAGTGGCTGTTAACCAGCTTAATCTTAGGACGCTCAAAACTTCCTGTCCACACTAGAGTGCTTTAGGTAAATAATACTAATCTCTTCCAGCTTCTAGATAGCTCTCGGCCTTAGGAAAGTTCATCTGGTTTCTTGCCACCTCCATCCATCCCCATCTAACCCTCCTCCCAAAAGCAGCTTTTTTTGTCACATTTTGTTTTTTGAAACGCTTGCTTTTTCCATTCTAAGTTTTCCCAAACTATTTCAGGGTTCTGACAATTCTGCCAGTGACTAAGTCTCCTCCTGGGAATAGCCTCATTATCACCATTGAAAAGTCACTCCTAATACTGACTGATAAGAATCTGGAAACTCTTTGTGTTCGGGAATGCAAATCCCACCCTACCCAAGCTAAAGATAAACGTATTACAAATGGAATAACTGGACTCACCACAGGACAGAACTCTAGCAGTCTTTGTGTTCCAATTAAGCTATTGAGTTTTTTTGTGTATAATCCTAATTCTTACTAATATGAAGAATTTACTATTTCCTTCCTCATAACCAATTAATACATAAATTACTAAGAGTCAAGCAAGCACAAAAGAAAAAAGGAAAAAAAAAAAATCACCACACACACTCAACACAAAAACTCAGCAGCAAATGCCCGAATGTTTTTAAGGTGATACGGCCTTCCAACTGATCAACTGTTTCAGAAATATTTTGTGCAGTACATGTGTTGTGCGGGTAACTTTTGTTTTTGGCAAGCTAGTCCTCCTGGCTTGGAAAATCAACAGCAGATAACCTAAAATAAAAGGTCTTTTCCTATATCCCTCAAATGGAACAACTATTTAGAAACTTAATTCTTGCAAAAAAAGATATCCAAAACAGAGATGATCATGTATTTCTATCATCACCATTTTGCGTCTATCTAGCTTGCTCAATATTCATGGAAAGTTACATAATCATAGTCCATTCATTCTGGAAACGTGAGAGAGCACTGCAGAGATGATGCCCCCATCCACACACAGCGCCCCCAAAAAGCAATGTCCAAAAGTTCTTTCACATCGACCAGAATCAACATGGGCCATTTTGTAGTCACAGCGGAGAACGTGTAGCTCAGGGGTATATAACCTTTTTCATGCTACAAACTTCTTTGGCGGTATGCAAACACTATAGACTCTGGAATTATTTTTTAAAGCAAAACTACATACACTGAGAAAACTGATTATACGGTTATCAAAATATTTAAAACTCATATAGTATTCAATACACTTCTTGTTTAATATATAAAATAGTGAGCTCTAATGACAAGTCTATTAACTACCATAATTTCCAAATTATGACCAACATAAATGATATTTTCAAGGTATCTATAACAAATACAATGTAATATAAAAATATCTGACTGTCAATTGATGACAAAGTCACAGGGACTGCTGACTTGCTGTGGTTTGAAGCAAATGGTACATTTCAGTTAGAGATTAGTGAAAACAAGAATCTAACATTTTTCTCATTCAAGCTCATGGATCGCTGAGGCTTTTAAAGTATGCTCATTCTGGAGCATTTAAAGAGGCATTTAGGGACTTCCCTGGCGGTTAAGACTCTGCCCTTCTAATGCAGGGAGTGCAGGTCGGTTCCCTGGTCAGGGAACTAAGATCCCACATGTCCCGTGCAGTGTGGGGCTGCCCACCTCCTCCGAAAAAGAGGAATTTAGAGATCACTTGGTTCAACCTCTTCATTTAAAAGATAAGGGAACTAAGGAGGAATTGATGACACTGCTTGCCTGAAGTATCTTCGTTCCAAATCACCGAGTTCTATTTAAAGTAAACCACTGTTTTCTTCTGAAAACCTGAATCTCACATCTAAACATACTTAGCACTTACTTCAAACTTGCATCTCAGTTTCATCATCTGCAAAATAAAGATAATAATCCAACTTTGGAAGAATCTTAATGTGAAAACCAAATTTAAAAATCCATGTTAAAATACTATAGCAGTACCTTTAAAGGTAAGGCTAATTATCAATTAATTCCATGAGAAATCAAAGGCAAGTTATTCTTGTTCCTTAGTACACCTTAAATATCATCAAATTCTGATTTATTTACAACATTAAATATTTTATGCTATCAAGTGGATTTCCCAAAAGACAAACTGACCCTAGAAATAAGCCACTTTGAAACCGTGCACCTCAGATTGGGACTCAAACCCAGCCAAAACCCACAGTCTTCCAACTGAGATCACACACCTGGTTTTAGGACTTAATGAAGCTCAGGTTCTTGATGTCTCATCACAGAAATAATTCAGTGAGAGACAAAGTTATAGGTAAGAAGTGGATTTATTTAGAGAGAAACATACTCCACAGAGTGTGGACCATCTCAGAAGGCAAGAGTGGCCTTGGCAGAAACACACTCCAACTCAGGTGAGAAAGGCACCAGGGTATGGGTTTGTCAGTTTTTATAGGGGTGGGTAATTTCATAGGCTAATGAGTGGGAGGAGTATTCCAGCTATTTCAGGAAGGGGTGGGGATTTCCAGGAATTCAGCCACTGCCCACTTTTTGATCCTTAAGGTTGGCCTTGGAACTGTCATGGCGCCTGTGGTTGCATCATTTAGCTTGCTGACATGTTACAGTGAGCATATACTGAGGCTCAAGGTCTAGTGGAAGTTGACTTGTCCGCCATCTTGGACCCATTTGGTTCTAATCAGTTTATGTCATGTCCTCAGCCTATGTCATTCTTTCAGAGGTTGTGCCCTGCTCCCTTCCCTCCTGTTTCAACTTCAAGTAGAAAATATGTTTAGAACTAAAAGTATTGGCTTCGGAGTCAGACTCTTACAAGCTATGTGCCTGTAATTCTATGCAAACTGCTTGTTTTATCTGATCCTCCGTTTTTCAATCAGTAAAATAGGAATAAATGCTAACAACCATATGCGACTGCCATAATTAAACGTCAATCCCTTTCTCTTTAAAGGGTCAGTGAAGAATATAGGATTCAGATAACCTCATAAAGCAGTAAGGAAGCTTTTCTGATTTATGCATTATGGATATTTACTTTCTCCCCCATATTGTTCCTGGTGAATCTGAGGTTCTTGCTTCATCACAAAAGAATTTGGAGAAGAAATGATAGGTAAGAAGTGGAATTAATTAGAGAGAAACACAGTCTACTGACAGAGTGTGGGCCATCTTGGAAGTCAAGAGGCAAGGAGCTTTGACATATGGTGTGGTTAGTTTTTATGGCCTGGATAATTTCATAGGCTAATGAGTGGGAGGATTATTCCAATTATTTTGGCGAAGGGGCAGATTTCCAGGAATTGGGCCACCGCCCACTTTTTGGCCTTTTACGGTTTGCCTCAGAACTGTCATGGTGCTGGTGGGTGTGTCAGTTAGCATGCTAATGTATTACAAAGAGTGTATAATGAGGCTCAAGGTCTACTGGAAGTTGAACCTCCCGCCATCTTGGACCTAGTCGGTTCTCACTAGTTTTCACCATGTACTATGGCTATGTCATTCTTTTAAAGGTTGTGCCCTGCCCCCTTCCCTCCTGTTTCAATGTCACTTGATAAAATTATTTAAAATAGAATAAAGTATGACACAAATAATATCCTCAATTCATGGTCAGTGCAGAATCTCTCAGCAATCTAAAAGAAAGCCAATCAAAGAGCCAGCAATTTTTTTCCATGTTTAAAAAGAAATTACACAGTAAAGATAGTATTACTGTGCTTTGAAAAAGGAAGGGAATTAAAACCAAAGGCCATTCCCAAATTTCTAAACCAGACAAAAGCAAACAAACATTTGGAAGACAACAGTCACACAAAATAATTTAAGCACATATTTAAGTATGCAAGTGCGGGAAAAAAATGCCAATAGAGGCAAGGCTACTCAACTTCTTCCCACACATTTTGTTTTGCTTGCCTCCACAAAAAGTGGTCAACTGTAGACATGTCAAAGTTATATGCAAACATTTTAGTTGACTAGGAACAATATACAGAAAATACAGTAGGTAGTCCTGGAAACACAAAAGGCTCACAGTCCAAAGCAGATTTGTTAAACACTAGGGGCGGAAAAAAGAACCATTATCTGTCATGCCCTCCTGTCACACCCTTTTATTTGTAGTCATAGCTGCAAGCTGTTTTAAAGACAATGGCAATGTTATTAAGGGTACCTTCATGCTGTGCCAAAGCACATATACAGAGCAATTCAGAACAATCAGTCTTACTTTCATAAGAGCAAAGGTTGCAGCCAAATGAAATGGGTGGATACCATATTAAACAATCTTGGAATTAGCTAATAGGATATGGGAAAAAATGATCATAATGCCGATGCTTAAGTTCCCTTCCTCCTTTACACAATAAAAATTTTTACTATTTGAAAAGCACTAGTCGAGAAAGGTTCCATTTACTAAGATGTAAATATGGCCTTTTTTTAAGCACAAAGATGCTTATTATTTCCTTGTATAATCTGTAAACTTAAAATATATGCACGGGATACTAGATTTGACATCATATAATTTTCAAAAGGATACTATGTAGAAACAACTATAGTAGAAAGCTTTAAACATAGGCACTGCAACGCTAGAGAAAACCAGGTGTTTCACAAACATTTAATGAAAATGGAAACTGAAGAAAGGCAATAAGTAACATAAAACCTAATGCTTGGTTTGTTGTGGTTATTCTACTGCTCTATTCCTCAGGAAACAAATTATTCTCCCACTGGTTTTCCTGACTCCGTTTTCCTAACCATAATGAAGTTCAAAACATTAAGCAATTGTTTTTGAAAATCTGTTGTTTTGAAAATCACATAACTTCATGGCTTACTTTCAAGCACAGTATAAGCTAATTGTTTTATAAATGACTGGGAAGAGGACTATGTATTATATACATGCACACATATTTAAGTAGGCTTTTCAACTAGAATGTAAAATTTATCTGATAAAACAGTGAGCTACTCTGTACTACTAGACTACACAGGTTTAAAATACGGTACTTTATCTGTCATCGTGGCATGTCAATATTGTAAGCAATGTATTCAATCTAAATTAATTACAATAGTTGACGTTCTGTTAACTGGCTTCAAGGCAAAAATCAGAAAAGGGACAAAAAAGAGCTTAAACAATGATATTACCATAATTACATCAACATAGCTTTATACATAAACATAGTACTATTAGTAGTAAAATGGAAAAAAAATGAGGGATAAAATTCAGTGAAAACTTTTATACAACAATTTTAATAGGTTGCTTTTAAGACCCATATTTATGAAATATTACGTTCAGATACAATTCTAATGCATTAATTAGAACTTCTATTTTAGGTTAATAGCTAGTACGAGAGAGCTACTGCTCAAACTAAACTGAAAGGGGAGTATCTTCTCAGACACGCTGTTTTTAAAAGACCCCACAGAGTTTAAGCTCTTCTTGGGCAGCTCCTCAATAGGTTCAGTATCTACTGCCCTATTTTGCTCTAAGAATAGGAACCATTTATGAAAGTTTCTGCCAAAAATTACAAGGTAGATAAAACCCATATTTTTAACAAATCTTTTTTAAATGTGTATTTTGAAAACCAGCCTCACACAGAGCTCCAAACCTAGAAAAAAGTTTACAATAAAAATAGGTTGGGATGGTACTTCCCTGGTGGTCCAATGGTTAAGACTCCACGCTCCCAACACGGGGGCCCAGGTTCGATCCCTGGTCAGGGAACTAGATCCCACATGCCGCAAGTAAAAGATCCCACATGCCGCAACAAAGAGCCCGTGTGCTTCAACTAAGACCTGGCACGGATAAATAAATACTTTTTAAAAAATAGGTTGGGGACTTCCCTGGTGGTCCAGTGGTTAAGACTCTGTGCTTCCACTGCAGGGGGCATGGGTTCGATCCCTAGTCGGGAAACTAAGATCCTACATGCTGCCCGACATGGCCAAAAAAGAAAATAAATAAAAATTAAAAAAAAAAAAAAAAAAAAGGTTGGCCACCGGGACTTCCCTGGCAGTGCAGTGGATAAGACTCTGCACTCCCAATTCAGGGGGCCTGGTCAGGGAACTGGATCCCACATGCATGCCACACTACGAGTTCACATGCCACAACTAAGGAGCTGGTGAGCCACAACTAAAGGAACCCAGGAGCTGCAACTAAGGAGCCCACATGCTGCAGCTAAGGAGCCCACCTGCCACAACTAAGGAGCCTGCCTGCCGCAAATAAGACCTGGTGCAACCAAATAAATAAATAAACGGTTGGCCACCTAAATTATTTGTTATTTACAGTGACTTTAGGCAAAATCATTTATCATTAAGACTGAGGCCATACTTTTAAACTTATCCTGTAAACTCGGTGAGAACGATGCAAGAAGTTTAGCACTTACCCAAAGCACTGCAAAAAGCAAAACAGAGGTACATCTCATGTCTCCAAATGGCATTCCAAAAAACTGCCCAAAGCAAGTATAATGCTGTAAATCTTTTCAGAATTATTTATTATAAATAATAAATTATTTTTAAAGCAAAATAAGAAAATACAAATGAATTCAATCTGTTTTATGTATTTGGAACCTACTTAAAGGTCAAAAGAAAAAGCAGCTTAATTGAACAGAACATAGAAAACTAATAAATCATTCACTTCAATCAAACCCTCACCCCACCCTCACTACTCTGAAGTACAGGAACTCTGCCAATCGCTTGACATTTGTGGAAGCTTCAGTTTGGGGTATTTTGTTTTATGCTTTTGTTTTGTAATAAAACTGACTGCTATGGATCAAAGAAAAATCATATGAAAACATAAAATTATTCAAGTTCACAGTAAAATAAAGTGGTGGGAGAGTATAAGGAAATTGAAATACAGAAGAATTCATTGAAAGATTCCGGCCCCACCCCCCAAAATGACTTGAAATTATGTCTAATTAATACCCAAACTTAGGGCTTCCCTGGTGGCGCAGTGGTTGAGAGTCCACCTGCCAATGCAGAGGACGCGGGTTCGTGCCCCGGTCCGGGAAGATCCCATATGCCGTGGAGCGGTTGGGTCCATGAGCCATGGCCGCTGAGTCTGCGCATCCAGAGCCTGTGCTCCGCAACGGGAGAGGCCACAACAGTGAGAGGCCCACATACCGCAAAACAAAAAACAAAAAACAAAAAAACCCAAACTTATATATTCTGAAAGATTTTTTCATGAATGAGAATGACAGTGATGGTATTAAGGAAACTCAGGGCTGGTGTTTCAAGAATTAGAGATGATCTGCGATTCCCAATATAAAAAGTACAGCACTCAATTCTGGAAAGTCTTTTTAAATTTTTAAATGGTAGAACGGAGGTTACCATAGTAAAAGCTAAAATCACAAGCATAAACATAAACCTATAGCCAATTTTATTAGAATTGAGACATATACTAACTCATTAAACAATTTCATCACTTTACCAGCAGACATGTCACTGTAACTAAGCAATAAATCCAAATACTATTCTTTCCTTTGTGCATCCTTAGAAGGTATCAGATGGCTTGATTTATTTTCTGATGTAAAACCCTAAATTTGTTTAATGCATACAAACACATATACATTTTTTATAAACACCCACTACTGAGACCTTCTTAAACCCACATTAAAAAAAAAAGTTAGATGGGGTGGTATTTCCGTCCATGATTTAGCTTAATCCTAAAAATATTCCTCCAGGATTCTGTCCAAAGTCTAGCAATATACCTACATCTGGTTAATGCACCAGTTCAAGATACTTTTCATTTTAAAGTTACTTTATAACACCAATACACTAAAAAACAGAAACTAAAAACAGATTTTATAATCTAAGGTATAAAATCACTCATTATCAAAGTGTCAGTTCTCCCTCCTCAAAAGATTAAGTATGCAGGGGCTTCCCTGGTGGTGCAGTGGTTAAGAATCCGCCTGCCAACGCAGGGGACACAGGTTCAAGCCCTGGTCCAGGAAGATCCCACATGCCGCGGAGCAACTAAGCCCGTGTGCCACAACTACTGAGCCTGTGCTCTAGGGCCCATGTGCCACAACTACTGAGCCCGCGTGCCGCAGCTACTCAAGCCCGTGTGCCTAGAACCCGTGCTCCGCAACAAGAGAAGCCACCGCAATGAGAAGCCCGCGCGCCGCAACGAAGAGTAGCCCCCGCTCACCTCAACTAGAGAAAGCCTGAGCGCAGCAACAAAGACCCAATGCAGCCAAAATAAACAGATAAATAAATAAATGTATATATAAAAAAAGATTAAGTATTCAGTTTTATAATGACAAAGTATACATTAACCTCGAAAGAAAGTCACAATAGTTGAATTTAATATATGCCAAAGCCCTCATTTCAGATGCTACCCTAACCTCATATCTAGTATGACAGGAGGGAGTAACAATCTGTGGTAGCAAACCCCCACAAAATTCTCTTTCCTGGTAGAAATAATCAGTAAAGAGAATCTGTCTTTCAACACCTACTGCAGGTGTTTATCAGACTCCTGGAAAGTGGCATGAAAGTTTTGTTTATCACAAGGAAACAGAGAAGTTTAGAAACATGGGACTTGCTCATTGGTTTATTCTAGAATCACTGATGGAGACCAGAGTAATAAACAAAACTCTCCAAGGCTAAAAGCAAATGCAATTTGCCCAATTTTGTACAGATACAAAGCCCAATTTTGTAAGCTAAAGAGAGACAAGTTCTGAGAACTAAGGAAGGCAATCATAATAAACACACTTATTTTAAGTCTCCTAAACCTCGGCAGTATAAATACAACTCCTGGCAACACCAACAAAATACAATATTTCAGTTCCTAGCTTTTAAAGAAAAAATAGAAAAGTGTTTCAAGTTAGGGTGTTTAAATACATTTTGATAATAGCTCCTTAAAGTCTGCCTTTTCAAAATAACTAACAATCATTATTGAACACTTAGTATTTTCCAAGATTTAAACGAGCTCCAAACAACAAATAAATTAGATAAGCATCATCCAAGCCCTCCTGTGGTGCTGACATTCTAACAGGGAAGACAGAAAAATAGTTATAAAACAAATAAGAGCTAAAACTATAAAACTTTTAAGTGTTCATGACCTTGGATTAGGCAATGGTTTCTTAGATATGACACCAAAAATATAAGCAACAGAAGAAAAAATAGACTCCACTAAAATTTAGAACTTTTAATTTTTACTATCAAGAAAGTAAAAAACACAACCTCCCAGAATGGGAGAAAATACTTGCAGCAAATAATATGTCTGATAAATAAATATAAATATAAATATATATAAATATATATAAATATATATAATAAATATATATAAATAAATATAATATATATAAATATATATAAATATAAATATAAATATGTCTGATAAATGTATCTAGAATATAATGAATTCTTGTAACTCAATAAAATACAAAGAAATAATAATACAAAGAGATAACTCAATTTAAAATGAGGAAAGGACATTCTCCAAAGAAGATATACTAATGGCAATAAACATATGAAAAAATGCTCAACATCATTAGTCATCCAGGAAATGCAGATCGAAACCACTTCACATCCACTTAAGGATGGCTAGAATCAAAAAGAGATAATAATTGTTGGCAAGAATATGGCGAAGCTGGAACTGTCATACACTCAGGTTGGAAATGTAAAATATACAGCAGCCGTGGAAACAGTTTGGCAGTTCTTCAAAAGACTAAACAGAGAGAGCTACCACATGATCCAGCAATTCCACTCTTAGTTATGTACTCTCGAGAAATGAAAACATTTATCTACACAAAACTTGTACATGGATGTTCATAACAGCATTATTCATAATAGCCAAAAAGTAGAAACAACCTAAATGTCCATCAATTGATGAATAAATAGTGTATATTCATGTAGTGAGATACTATTCAGCCATAAAAAGGAATGAAGTACCGATATATGCTACCTTGAAAACGTTACAGTAAGTGAAAGAAGCCAGACACAAAAGACCACATAATGTATGATTCCATTTATACGAAATGTACAGAATAAGCAAATCTAGAGAGACAGAAAGTAGATTTAGTGGTTGCTAGTAGCTGGAGGGATGGGGGAAATGCGTGTGACTGCTAATGAGTATAAGGATTCTTTTTGGTATCTTCATGATAGCAGGTAGTACTCTCATGACTTGAATCAAATGTTCTAAAATTGATTTTGGTGATGATTACACAACTCTGTGAATAGCACTGAACTGTACACTCTATATGGGTTAATTGTGTGGTATGTGAATTATGTTTCAATAAAGCTGTCACTTTTAAAAAACAGGGTATTAAGGAAACATATAAAAGGAATCCTAACCTAATCTGGAGAATCAGGAGAGTTTAGTGAAGACCTGGATGCATAAGCGTTTTAAAACATAAAAGTGCATGGCACGTCTGAATGGCTACTAGTAGCTAAGAGAATTTAAGAATGGCTGGAGTACAGTGAATAAGTGGAAGAGACGGTAATAATGTAGCCTGCATTTACTGAACCTTTACCTATGTGCCAGGCACTTCTTACTCCAAACCCTTAATTATTATATTTAAGCCTAACAACTCTTTGAGGTATGGACAGTTACTATCCTCATTTTACAGATAAGGAAACTGAGGCATAGTGGAGGAAAGTAACTTGCCCAAGGTCACAGCAAGTGGTGCTATCATGACTTGAACCAAAGCATTCTGGCCCCAAAGCCCCACACTCTAACACTTCAAAACCCACCCTTTCCTGGAAATTGCCTATCAATTAATTACAACTGACCTAGTTTTATATATTCAATCCTGTACAGTAAGCAGATATATTATACATTTATACACAAGTTTCTTTGGTTGAGCACTAGGTGAAGTACTTAACTTAGGTTTAGAGACCATGTTTTATAACACTTTTAACCTTTAAACTCTGGAATCACACTCAGCAAGACAGGTTGATCACTTATTAGCAGCTTTGAGAATTAAGACTTCCTGAAAGATGTGTTTCACACAACTTAGGAGGCATTTATTCATTATATTATTAATATTATCACTATTTCATTTATGTGTATAAACCAGTAAAGTAGAATGTGGTTAGAACTTGTTAGAAAGTAAGAAAGTAGAAAGAAAGTAAGAAAGTAGATCAAACTTAGGTTTCTAGTGTAAACATCTGTGTGGACGATAGTCCCTATGACTATGAGATATCAAAGTCAAAATGAATTAACATACAGCTGGATCTGTGGACCTGGTCCTCAGAAGAACTGGACCAAGGAGATAAATTTGGAAGTTTGGGCATACAGCATGGTAACTCAAGCCATGATAATAGATTAAATACCTAAGGAGAAAGCACAGACAGAGAAAAGGTCTTAAAACATTGGTTTTCAAGTTTCATAAGCATCACAATCACCTGGAGGGCTTGTTAAAACACAGATGGCTGGATCCCATCCCCAGAGTTTCTGACTCAGTAGGTCTGGGTGGGACCTGAGAATTTTCATTTCTAACAAATTGATGTTGATGTTGCAAGTCTGGGGAACCACACTTGGAGAATCAATGACCTACACAGCAAAGCCCTACAAAACTCTGATAGTTAGGATAGGAAACTTACAAGAGACCAAGAAGAGGCCACAGTAAGGTAGGAGAAACACTAGTCCAATTAAATTATTTTTACCAAGGTCACCAGCAGCCTCCTAACTGATAATCCAGTGGAAACTTATGACTCCTTAAAACTAATTCAATTCTACTTGCAACAAAAATGTATGGAGCACCTACCATGTGCTACGCAAGTCTGTCCCCTATAACTTGACCCTATCTTCTCCCTTGGCTTCCGAAATATCACTCACTCCCTTGTTGCTACTTCTTTTTTGAACACTTGTTCTCTGGTTCCTCTCCTTCTGCCCACTCAAAACATCTCAAGGTTCCCCAGAATTCTGGGTCTTCTCTTCTACATGCAATCTCTCCCAAGGCAGTTTCACCTAATCCCCTAACTTTGAGTACCATCTAGCTGCCAATAATTCTCCCACACCTCATCTTTAGAACTGACTTTGCCTCTGGGCTTCAGATCCTATTTCCAACTGCCAACCCAACCACATATTTACAAACTAAGCCTCTTTCTTTCCATATTATATCTTCAAAAGGCACAACTATCCACCCAGAGGCCCAAGCCAGAAATCTGTGAATCTTCCTAGAGCAATCGTTCTCACCTTAGCAGCATATTAGAACTTCCCAAAGAGCTTAAAAAAAAAAACCTCACTCATGGGTCTAGTAATAATATGACAACAATAATCCTGTTCTATGTCCTTAACACACATGCATGTAAAGTGCCTAGCAAAAAATACTTGTGAGCACTCAGGAAAAGGGAGCTATCTTTGTAAACACTTTAAATTTCAGCTCTTCTGAAGGCTCTTCTTAAGTTTCTGATCAGAATCAACATTTGTTTAAGCTGTTTCATTAACAAAAAAACAAACAAATGAAAAAATTTGTTTATAAGCCCCTCTAAGGTAAACTTTAAAAACTTAAGTTCAAATTCATATTCCTACTTCTTTCAAATATCCTTTGGTATATAGATCCTTATAGTTGATTTATAAAGGGAAGAGTAAAAGTTGTTAATTATATCACTTGAATCATAGATTTCTAGTTAAAATTTGGCCCATGGATAAGAGACAACACAAAACAGTGAGAGAAGTCTATTGTTCATAGAGCCATTCACACAGACACTTATTTTCCCCATAAACGGGGAAAAAAAGAGACACGAATATATTCAAACAAGCTAATAGGAGAAGCTCATTATATACAAGGTTACTTAAAAGTGTTTGCAAATGAGACATTCAACTCCACAGTGATATCAAAGCTCCTCTTTGGTGTTACTTTGTATTCTGAGTATTTTCAAAAGAGAATGACGAAGATGTAACACAGCCGCTATCTTCCAAAGTATAATGTTTTGTTTGTGCCCCTTGTCCAATGATGTTAGCAAATCTACTTTTTCTTGAAAAGATGTGCAGGAATGGGCAAATGGTAAGTCAGTAAGTTCATTTAAGGCTGCAAACTTCTGCCCCTTTCACCCAAGATAGCCAGTTTCTTATAACTTTAGCAATAACAGGAGAGCTCACAAATAGCCTGAAATATGACAGAAAACCAAAGAATAAAAGCTACCAAAAATTTCGACTGGAATAAAGGGTAAGGGTTGTTTTTCTTTGACTGTTGTTTGCTTCAGCTGAACAAATCAGTAGTACATCTGTGTTACAAATGAATTAGAATTAAGCTATCTATATATTTTAAAAATAAAATGTGTATGCAAATACCACCAGAGTATATAAACCCACTAAAAAACCATCCTTTTCAAAAAAAGTTCACTGCCTGGTAAGTGGAGAGGGACTTAAAGTTGTTAACTGAAATGGAATCAATGGAAATAAGCTTTATTTACATTTGGATGGTGGAAGCAGAGGAGGTTTGAACCCCCTTTTTTAATAAAAACTCTAGGGCTTCCCTGGTGGCGCAGTGGTTCAGAGTCTGCCTGCCGATGCAAGGGACACGGGTTTGTGCCCTGGTCTGGGAAGATCGCACATGCCGCGGAGCAGCTGGGCCCGTGAGCCATGGCCGCTGAGCCTGTGCGTCCAGAGCACAGGCTCCGCAACGGGAGAGGCCACAACAGTGAGAGGACCACGTACCGCAAAAAAAAAAAAAAAAAAAAAACCTCTATGTACGAAGTAACCATATTTCCAAATAGGAAGGAAACACAGGTATTGATTATAATTATGAAAACCTAACGTGGGTGAGGAATGAGAAAAGAAGAAATTTAAAGGCTTTTTCCCAGTTTTATTTTTCTAGATTTGGGAAAATCTTTAATTTTTACATTTTATAAATGAACAAAATGTGTATATAATCTAAAGGTTACCTATTTTCAATATGATATATATATATATTTTTTTCCCCTTTGAGATTTTAATGTCAGCCTCATTCTTAAGAACTGTTGGGGGCTTCCCTGGTGGTGCAGTGGTTAAGAATCTGCCTGCCAATGCAAGGGACACGGGTTTGAGCCCTGGCGCGGGAAGATCCCACATGCCACGGAGCAACTAAGCCTGTGTGCCACAACTACTGAGCCTGAGCTCTAGAGCCTGCAAGCCACAACTACTGAGCCCACATGCCACAACTACTGAAGCCTGTGCTCCTAGGGCCCGTGTTCCACAACAAGAGAAGCTACGACAATGGGAAGCCCTCGCACCGCAACGAAGAGCTCCCCGCTCACCGCAACTAGAGAAAGCCCGCGCACAGCAACAAAGACCCAACACAGCCATAAATAAATAAATAAATAAATAAATAAATGATTTCGTAAAAAAGAACTGTTGGGTTCAATCAGTGGGGAAGAAATGAGTCCCTTTTATTATTTCTTTTAATTTACTTTTTGCACAGTCAGCTTTAATATTAGGATGTGATCATTTGGGGCGCCTTTTTAAAACACAGCCTTTCATACAGCTTTAGTGTTTTTTTTAATTGAGGTATAGTTGATGTACAATTATTATGTAAGTTTCAGGTGTACCAATATATTTTTATAACCCATCCCCTAAGAGAACACACATCCTGAACCTCTCCAGTGGTAGGGAAGTAATTCCATGAGCAAAGATTGTTCAACTTCAGACAGCTTTGCCAAAGGACTAACAGCATGCTTTTCAAACTTAAAGTTTGTAAAACCTAAATGCAAAACGAGGAAGTTTATTTATTTAATATCATCGTAGTATTAGACCCTGGTACATTCATAGTCCCAAGTTCATGGGGGTATATGAGACACATCTCAAATATTTTTCAGCAGATCACCAATGCCAGGTGAACACTTACGCCAGGTGACATAATCAAGTACTTTTCTCAAGAGTCCACCTGGGTGAGCTGTTGGCCCTGTGTCTTGGGTGGGAGATAGTGTGATACGGAGAGAGCAGAGGTGAGGGTTCAGCTACTGAGTCCTCTGTGCTCAATTTCTGGGATGTGCCTGCTCACATCCTCTTCCCAACACCCCGTTGTCCTCTGTTTACAAAAGAATTCATGATGCACCTCTTCCCTTCCCAAGCCCCATTTCACCCACCCACACCAAAAAGGAGCAAGACCTCCTGTTTGAAGACAAGATTGAGGATCCCCTCCCAGCCTCAAGGCTTGCTTTTTGTGTCCCAAAAGAGTCATTTATTCAATTAACAAAGTCTGTCAACTCAGCACCTACTACGTGCTGCTATGGGTTCTCAGGACTGTTAGTTGTTCCGAATAGTGGGCATCACCCAGCAGCCTCCTAAAGGGAACAAGTTTTGTCTGAGGAAGCATCTGGAAGTGAGCTTCCAGTTCCACTCTGCCGCGCCCTGTGTGGACCTGAGGAATTCCTCTCCCTCTCTAAAAATGTCCACCTGGATTCCCAGTAGGGAAAGGAACCATTAGAGTTGCAACAGCAACCAAGCAAAAACTTGTTGATTCAACTCACTTATAAATTTATTTACTATTATAAATGGATCTCAAAACAAACTGCTAAAATTTAAGGAACTGAGAATTGTTTCATTTTTGTTGTTCTCTTCTGTCTATTCTATTGTATCAGAACAACCCAGGCCACTGTGGGTACCTTCTACTCCAGGCAATGAATGTACAATGTGCTTGACTATTACTTAAGACTCCACACTCAGCTCCTATGTGCTCAACAGACCACTCACTATAGTTCAGAAAGAAAATGCCTCTGATCCACTTGGACACAGAACAACGAGGGCCTTCCATCAGTCTGGTGAGACAACTCCTCTTTACATTAGCCCTAAAGGATCCACGTGAATGACAGTCTTCAAGAGGAACTGAAATTGTCTCCCTCTTTACTACCCTTGTACCCAGGCTTTCTCTTCTCTAAGGACACATTTCTTCTCAGGCAGTAACTTGGTCCTAGCAAACATGGCTTCCTGCCCTTCACACTTACAACACTTGTCTGAACCTGCTGGATTCACAATACCCTTAGCCCTCTTTCACAACTATGTTTATTTTTATTGGGGAGTGGGAGTGGAAAGATGAGGGAGAAGGAAATTAAGGGGATAAGGAAAAAACAAAACATGTTCCCATGGCTCCAAAAGTTCCAGAAACTTTACAACTACAGAAATAGAAAGGGGATTCAAATTCTTCCCTTCCCAACAGCTCCCCACAGGCTAACGCCTACGAAACTAGAGACTCCAATCCTAGTTTACCTCCATGTTGGGGGGCACAAGGGGGTGTTGTCCCAGCTATCAAATTCTGATTTGTAAAACCTGGTAAAAGTTAGTAAATTATGATATCATAGCCTTAGATACAGTAAATTACTTAAATAACACCCGCCACACACAAATTTTTAAGCAAAATATCACCTCACTTCTAGTAAAGCCTGGATTCTACTCTAAGAATAACCATTTCTTAGTTCTATGGCCTTGGCAAGTCACTACTTCTGATATTTCAGAGTTGTGGTGAGGATTAGATCACTCAGCACAATACCCAGTTGATACTATAATCATGCAGATAGGTGTTGTCTACTTTGTTCAAAGCAAACCAAAACAAGTGCTCACTCTAGTATAATTATTTTTCAACAGCTGGAGCAATTCCTGTAATGATGATAACACATAAATTTTATCGAAAAGAATGAATAGCCTGTGCTTAAAAGAGGGGGAGGGTCTTAAAGAACTCTAGAAATTAATACGTATTAAAATATTTTTTATCTATCTGTTTTAACTAGGTAGTTCTATTGTATGAGAATAATGTAGGCCATGTGGGTACCTTCTACTCCAGTCAATGAATGCACAATGTCCTTGACTATTTCTTACACTCCACTCTGATCCAATATATTGTTTTCAGAGTTGTTCTAGAACAGGAACATAAAACTACCTACTTAAATTAAGGAACACTAGGAGCAAACAGTGGTGGCAAGATTTACTTGCCTCAGAATCCCTCCACAAGCTGACAACTATTAGCCCCTTTACTATTCCATTATTCACCAGAAAAAGGAAACAGACTTAGTTCAAATCACAGGCAAGTCCCTTATACTTGGACATATTTGCCCAAAGACTATTAGATTGGATTTAGAAAGAACCTTGCCAAAGAAGGGAAAACAATTTCTTTTCCTTTAATCAATCAATTCTTCTCTAAACCCAGGAAACACCATACAATTTGTTTCCCATATCTAGTAAGTAACCACTTAGCCCTACTTCCATTTTTTTAAATTAATTAATTTATTTATTTTTGGCTGCGTTGGGTCTTCGTTACTGCGCGCAGGCTCTCTAGTTGCGGCGAGCGGGGGCTACTCTTCGTTGCGGTGCACAGGCTTCTCATTGCAGTGGCTTCTCTTGTTGCGGAGCACGGGCTCTAGAGCACAGGCTCTAGAGCACAGGCTCAGTAGTTGTGGCACGTGGGATCTTCCTGAATCAGGGCTCGAACCCGTGTCCCCTGCATTGGCAGGAGGATTCTTAACCACTGCGCCACCAGGGAAGTCCCAGCACTACTTTCTAATTATAAAGCCTACTCTAGTCACAGAGTATTCAGACCCACGTCTAGCTATGAGAAAAATAACTAAAGGGAGTTTCCTTGAGAACACTCTGCTACCTCTATACTTTCTCCCAAACAAAATACTACGGAATCACTTGATGTGAGCAAAGGCATTTACATTTCTATCCTATTAACTAACCTAACATCATACAAATTTCCTACATGATCAAGCAGAGGCAAATTAACAGATGTTCATTATCCCAGGTCCAAATGTCTGATCTAGCTGGTAAACAGAAATAAAATCCAAAAGTCATCTCCAGCTGATGTCCCACAATTCAAATCTAGAAGCTTGGTTGGAATACTCTTACCAGTAAATTGTTTTTAGGTTGGTCTCATGAAAGAAACTATCACTTAAGGAGCCAGAAAGTGTTAACCTATTTTTGTTCTCATTAGACTTTCTGCGTATAACTTTGTAACCAGCTTGCTCTTATGCAGCTAAAGCTACACCTACATCTTCTGGCCAGTGAGCTTGCTTGGTCCCTGGCTTCCCATGGCCCCCCCCTGCTGCTTGTCTTCCCAGTAATCCAATCACTGTTCTTCCTGTACGCCTAAAACTGATCTAATGCCTATCTTCTGAACTGTACTGTCTGTCAGACAGCAAAACCACTGGGGAGGGGGCTGAGGTGGGGGGGAGAGACCACAAGAAATAGTAGTGGACTATGGGTACATGTGGCATAACTCACCTGTTCTAACCAGCAGTTCCACAACCTGTCCTGACCAAGTGACTCAGATTGTACACCCTGGCTCACTCTAGCAGACCTGTTCTTGACCCAACCTAACCCTTTAAACTGGGTATGGTTTCCCTGGCCACCCATCTCGTACCCAAAATATTCTACTTAAGCAGAGGAGTCTCATGGTTAATTATGGCCATGCTTACAGAAAAGGAAGCTAACATTCAAGTATCTCTTCCATACTTTACTGTGCTAGGAGCTTTCTCACTCAAGACCCACCAAAGCCCACTGATATAAATATTGCCCTCACTTTACATGAAGAAACCACAGAACTCCACTAT
Organism: Mesoplodon densirostris; assembly: GCF_025265405.1. NCBI lineage: Eukaryota > Metazoa > Chordata > Mammalia > Artiodactyla > Ziphiidae > Mesoplodon > Mesoplodon densirostris. The sequence continues at coordinate 47,283,009 of NC_082664.1, forward strand.
CTTCATATTTAAGAAAATAAAGCTAACTATCAGATATTGAATAATGTTAATAAAGATTCTTTTTAATGTTTCCCTTAACGGGGTTACTATTCATGTTGTTCACTGTGTGAAGAGCAGTCCACTGCAGTGCCAAGGAATCAAGCTTGAACAATTTCTAATTAGCTACCACCTCACCTTAAAAATTCTGCTTCACCAAAAAGAAAATGCCACATCTTAAATGGCATCATATACTTATACACTATTTAAATTAAATTCTAATGGCCATACTACCCAAAGCAATCTACAGATTTAATGTGATCCCTATCAAATTACCTGTGACATTTTTCAAATAACTAGAACAAATAATCCTAAAATTTACATGGAACTACAAAAGACCCAGAATTCCCAAAGCAATCCTGAAGAAAAAGAACAAAGCTGAAGGCATAAACCTGCCAGACAGTACTACAAAGCTACAGTAATCAAAACAGTGTGGTATTGGCATGAAAACAGACATATGGATCAATGGAACAGAATAGAGTCCAGAAATAAATCCACACACCTATGGTCAATTATTTTTGACAAAGGAGGCAAGACTATACAGTGGAGAAAAGACAGTCTCTTCAACAAGTTGTGTTGGTAAAGCTAGACAGCTGCATGTAAATCAATGGAATCAGAACAATTCCTCACACCATATGCAAACTCACAATGGCTTAAAGATTTAAATATAAGATAGGACACCGTAAAACTCCTAGAAGAGACCACAGGCAAAACATTCTCTGACACAAATCATAGCAATATTTTCTTAGTTCACTCTCCCAACGCAATAGAAATAAAAGCAAAAATAAACAAACTTACAAGCTTTTGCACATCAAAAGAATCCATAAACAAAACAAAAAGACAACCTACAGATTGGGAGAAAATATTTGCAAGTGATGCGACTGACAAGGGCCTAATTTCCAAAATATACAAACAGCTCATACAACTCGATAACAAAAAACAAACAACCCAATCAAAAAATTACATTTCTGTGACGTCCCTCATGGTGCAGTGGTTAAGAATCCACCTGCCAATGCAGGGGACACGGGTGTGAGCCCTAGTGCAGGAAGATCCCACATGCTGCAGAGCAACTAAGCCCATGCACCACAACTACTAAGCCTGTGCTCTAGAGCCTGTGAACCACAACTACTGAGCCTGCAAGCCACAACTACTGAAGCCCACACGCCTAGAGCCTGTGCTCCACAGCAAGAGAAGCCACTGCAACAAGGAGCACACACAGCGCAACGAAGAGGAGCCCCCGCTCGCCGCAACTAGAGAAAGCCCACGTGCAGCAACAAAGACCCAATACAGCCAAAAATAAATAAACAAATTTTAAAAAATAAAGTTTATCATGGATTCTTTAAAAAAAAAAAAAAAGACATTTCTCTGAAGAAGACTTACAGATGGCCGGCCAACAGGCACATGAAAAGATGCTCAACATCACTAATTATTAGAGAAATGCAAATCAAGGCATCACCTCTCACCAGTCAGAATAGCCATCATTAAAAACTCCACAAACAATAAATGCTGGAGAGGGTGTGGAGAAAAGGGAACCCTCCTACACGGTTGGTGGGAATGCAAATTGGTGCAGCCATGATGGAGAATAGTATGGAGGTTCCTTAAAAAACTAGAGTTACCATATGATTCAGCAATCCTACTCCTGGGCATATATCCGGAGAAGATTATAATTCAAAATCATACATGCACCTCAATATTCACAGCAGCGCTATTAACAATAGCCAAGACATGGAAGCAACCTCAATGTCCATCAACAGATGGATAAAGAAGATGTGGTACAGGCACACACACACCCCACACACACAATGGAATACTACTGAGCCATAAAAAAGAATGAAATAATGCCATCTGCAGCAATGTGGATAGACCCAGAGATTATTATACTAAGTAAGTCAGACAGAGAAAGACAAATATCATATGATATCGCTTATATGTGGGCTCTAAAATATGATACAAATAAACTTATTTACAAAACAGAAACAGACTCACAGACATAGAAAAATTTATGGTTACCAAAGGGGAAAGGGGAGAGGGATAAATTAGGAGTTTGGGATTAGCAGATACAAACCACTATACATAAAATAGAGAAACAACGAGGTCCTACTGTATAGTACAGGAAACTATGTTCAATATCTTGTAATAACCTATAATGGAAAAGAATATAAAAAAGAATATATATGTATAACTGAATCACTTTGCTGTACACCAGAAACTAACACAACACTGTAAATCAACTATACTTCAATAAAATATAAAAAAATTTTAGGGACTTCCCTGGTGGTCCAGTGGTTAAGAATCCGCCTTCCAACACAGGGGACGCGGGTTCGATCCCTGGTTGGGGAACTAAGATCCCACATGTCGCAGGACAACTAAGCCCGTGCACCGCAACTACTGAGCCCATGTGCTCTGGAGCACACGCACCACAACAAAAGATCCTGCATGCCACAATGAAGATCCCACGTGTCGCAAATAAGACCCAATGCAGCCAAATAAAACAAACAACAACAAAGTAAAAATTAAAAATAAATTTAAAAAAACCAAATTCTAAAATGTACAAATTAGTGATCTTTATATCTTCAGAATTATTAGGATATTTAGTATGCTTACTGGTGATATAACAGCTTAATAAAAACATATCATTCACTCTACACACAATAATTGCTTCTGGGGAAGACACGTAAAGGTACACTGTGAGAAAATGACTGACTTTTCAATATATACCCTTTTGTACCATTTTAAACCTTTATCATTTGCATGTATTATATATTCTATAAGGAAGTATGCCTCCAGATTCAATCACCAATTTACAGGAGATACAGAAGACATAAGAATATGTTAATTAAGCTAAGCCCCAGGGATAGAGTCATCAAAATCCAGACTCTGAGAAACTCTAAAGGACATAAAACCCTATTTCTTTAATAAATAGATTTCAAGGGAGAGAGAAAATGAGAGAGGCAGCAAGGGGAACCTCTAGATTAAAAGGGACTTAAAAGTCATTACCAACCAACTGCAAATTAGGGACTTTATATGGATATTGATTCAAACTATGATATGAGACAACCAGACATTTGAACACTGGATATCTGATGATACTAAGGAATTTAAGGGGGGTGAGATAGATAGATAGATAGATAGATTTTTTTTTTAAAGAGTCCTTATCTTTTAAAGATGCACTAGACTCCAAATGAAATGATACCTGGGATTTGCTTGAAAATAATCCAGGAGGAAGAAGAGGGGGAATAAATGAAACAAAATTAGGCATGATTTGATTACTGTCAAAGCTGGGTGATAGGTACATGGGGCTTTACTAATGCATTTCATCTACTTTTATGTGATTAAAATTTTCCATAACAAGTTAGAAGGCAAATACTTGCAAGATGCAAATATTTTTATGTAAATGAAAACCAAGTCATTTAAAAATGATACCACATATAACTTGAACATATCTGGGTTTTAGATGACATAAAGGAATCTTATGACACTAAGATGGAGAGTAAAATTCAGAAGCTAGGTGTCAGATAAATCTGTTAATTTTATTAGGTAGGATAATGGTATTGTGGTTATGGGGGAAAATGCATTTTTTAAAGACACATATTGATGTATTTAGGTCTAAAATGACATGATATCTAGAATATGCTTTAAAAAAATTTAATTGGGACAAGAATAAACAAGTATGGCAAAATATTGAAACTAACTGGTACGTATATAGGGGCTCAGTGACTCTACCTTTGTGTGTGTTTCCGTTTTAAAACGTAAATAATATGATTATAATAACAGTAACAATAATAGATTCTAAGAACTTCCTCCACTATGTGAGAGAAGGAAAAAAAAAAAGATAAATAACCCAAACTAAAACATCTTAGTTCAGATAAGGGTCACGTTTGGGGGGAGGAGGGCAAGAACCACTACACAAGACTTTTACTGGGACTTCCCTGGTGGCGCAGTGGTTAAGAATCCACCTGCCGGGCTTCCTTGGTGGCACAGTGGTTAAGAATCTGCCTGCCAATGCAATGGACACGGGTTCAGGAACCCGTGGGCCGGGAAGATCCCACATGCCACGGAGCAACTAAGCCCATGCGCCACAACTACTGAGCCTGAGCTCTAGAGCCCACGTGAGCCCACAACTGAGCCCACGTGCCACAACTACTGAAGCCTGCGCGCCTAGAGCCGGTGTTCCGAAACAAGAGAAGCCATCGCGATGAGAAGCCTGTGTACCACAACAAAGAGTAGCCCCCGCTCGCTGCAGCTAGAGAAAGCCCACACACAGCAACGAAGACCCAAAGCAGCCAAAAAAAAAAAAAAAATCACCTGAATTTTACAAATAGCAGAGAGTATGGTAAGGAGAATCTCACAGTGTTCCACCATAATTGGGGGAACACTCGAAGCAAAGAAAAAAAAAATTTTTTTCAAGAATTATTTCCTCCTGCCAGTCTTGCCCTAGATATCCATTTATAAAGAAACTTTCAATGTTTCTCAGGTTTAAGAAGTAGGATTGTCAGTGAATGTTTTGTATGGAAACAAAGCTTCCTAACACCCTGAGCACATAGGATTCTGATTGTACATAGAGTTTCTGGGCGTGAAAATGGTATTTTTTCATTGCTAGTTTTCTGGCTGTGCTCCAAAACTACTTTTATCAAGTTATCTTGAGTGAGATCCTTTTTTGGAGGGAAGATGAGGACCTTTGAAAGACTTATGAAAACATTTGCCCATATACATCTCAGCACTTCAAGTAATGATACCAATGATACCACTTTGAGTTTCTAAAGAGAAAAACACAATCTAAAATTACCTAATCCTGCCAAAATTTCTGCTGTGGGCAATCACCACCATAATTGTTATTACTGGAAGGGAGAAAAAGAAATTAACACTTTCTGAGATTTTACTAAATGCCACTATTTAATATGCATTTTTAACTAAGTCCTCTTAACAACCTAATAGATAGGTACTATTATTGTCCAAAAATTACAAATGAGAAAAGTGGGGCACTGAAAGGTTAAGTAACTTGTTAAGTAGCTTCCTATAACTAAGTAGCAGAACCAGACTTGAACCCAAACAGTCTGGTTCCAACATCTGGGCTACTCTCTGCTATACTGCTCTGTAGCCTAACTTTTCACCCTGAAGCGCAGGAAAGGTGACCACTTGAACATTCTAGACCCTAGAGATCATTGACCCCCTTCACATTCCTGGTTACCTTTGAGATTTTACATTATTAAAAAAACAAAATAAACAAAGGAAACTAACAAAACCAAAAAACTCTGGCAGGTCCTTCTTTAATGAAATTAAATAGTCTGGAGAGAATTAACGGCAGCTATTACATTAGAACCACTGACCAAGGCTAATAGGGTCCCCTAACTGCCCACCCTAATGCAAAGTTCACCAGCTGACGAACCCTGTCTAGATAGAGATCCCAATCAGTTTCATATTGCTTCATTCTTCCATTTTATTGGTTAAATCAGAATCAAACATCTGTAACATGAAAGAGACAAGGAAACAAAAAATTAAAGAAATGTGACAAAGGAATAAACAATTCATAAAACAAAACAGAACTTGTGAAAAGCTCTCTGAGATCCTCAGAAAGGCAAGATGTTGCATTCATAAAGCAAGACAGGAAGCTGTGAAAAGGCAAAAGAGTACAAGAAAAGACTCTTGAAAAAAAAATTTTTTTAAGGCAGTATAGGGCTTCCCTGGTGGGGCGCAGTGGTTGAGAATCTGCCTGCTAATGCAGGGAACATGGGTTCGAGCCCTGGTCTGGGAGGGTCCCACATGCCGCGGAGCAGCTAGGCCCATGAGCCACAACTACTGAGCCTGCACGTCTGGAGCCTGTGCTCCGCAACAAGAGAGGCCGCGATAGTGAGAGGCCTGTGTACCGCGATGAAGAGTGGCCCCCGCTTGCCACAACTAAAGAAAGCCCTTGCACAGAAACGAAGACCCAACACAGCAAAAATAAATTAATTAATAAACTCCTACCCCCAATATCTTCTTTAAAAAAAAAAAGGCAGTATAAGGTTTCATATGGTAGAAACAAAACCTAGAAAGTAGAAACAGGAAACAGAGACAAGAAATTAACCGAACGACACACAGCATCAGTCCAGGAGGTCAGTATTTAACTAACAAAAATTCCAGAATTAAAAGGAAAAAAAACTTGAAGAGAGGAAATTTTCAGAGAAATATAAATTTTCTACAACTAAAAGATTTAATAAACTAATAGATTTATAGAGTCTTCCAATTAATAGGGGGCACTCAGTGCTCAAATGAATAGAGACCCACACCAAGTTATATCACTGGGAAATTTCAGACAACAAAGACAAAAAAGCCTCCAGAGAAATGGCAGCTCATCTGCAAAGGAACAAGAATCAAACTGGCCTTCTCCCATGGCAATAGAAATAAAACCAAAAATAAACAAATGGCACCTAATCAAACTTACAAGTTTTTATACAGCAAAGGAAACCATAAATAAAACAAAAAGACAACCTACGGACTGGAGAAAATACTTGCAAATGATGCAACTGACAAGGGCTTAATTTCCAAAAATACAAACAGCTCACACAACTCAATAACAACTAAACAACCCAATCGAAAAATGGGCAGAAAGGCTTCCCTGGTGGTGCAGTGGTTAAGAATCCACCTGCCAAAGCAGGGGACATGGGTTCGAGCCCTGGTCCGGGAAGATCCCACATACCGCGAAGCAACTAAGCCCGTGTGCCACAACTACTGAGCCTGCTCTCTAGAGCCTATGAGCCACAACTACTGAGCCCGGGAGCCATAACTACTGAAGCCTGCACACCTACAGCCTGTTCTCTGCAACAAGAAGCCACCGCAATGAGAAGCCCATGCACCGCAACAAAGAGTAGCCCCCACCTCACCGCAACTAGAGAAAGCCCATGCACAGCATCAAAGACCCAACACAGCCAAAAATAAATAAAATAAAATAAAATAAATTAATTAAAAAAAAAAGAAAAATGGACAGAAGGCCTAAATAGACATTTCTCAAAAAAAGACTTATAGATGGCCAACAAGCACATGAAAAGATGCTCATGATTGCTAATTATTAGAGAAATGCAAATCAAAACTACAATGAGGTTCCACCTCACACCGGTTAGAAAGGCCACCACTAAAAAGTCTACAAATAACAAATGCTGGAGAGGGTGTGGAGAAAAGGGAACACCCCGTGCACTGTTGGTGAGAATGTGCAGCCACTATGGAAAACAGTATGGAGGTTCCTCAAAAAACTAAAAATAGAGTTGCCATATGATCCAGCAATTCCACTCCTGGGCATATATCCAGACAAAACTATAATTTGAAAAGATACATGCACCCCAATGTTAACAACAGCACTATTTAGAATAGCCAAGACATGGAAACAACCTAAATGTCCATCAACAGAGGAATGGATAAAGAAGATATAGGATGTGTGTGTGTCTAGACACACACACACACACACACACACACACACACACACACAATGAAATATTACTCAGCCATTAAAAAGAATGAAATATGAAATAATGCCATTTGCAGCAACGTGGATGGACCTAGGGACTTCCCTGGCAGTCCAGTGGTTAAGACTCTGCACTCCCACTTCCCGGGGCGTGGGTTTGATCCCTGGTCGGGGAACTAAGATCTTGCATGCTGCATGGCGTGGGCAAAAAAAAAAGGATGGACCTAGAGATTATCATAATAAGTGAAGTAAGTCAGACAGAGAAAGACAAATACCATATGATATCAGTTTGAGGTGGAATCTAAAAAAAAAATGATACAAATGAACTTATTTACATAACAGAAACAGACTCACAGACATAGAAAACAAACCTATGGTTACCAAAGGGGAAAGGTGGGGGGGAGGGATAAATTAGGAGTTTGGGATGAACATACACACACTACTATATATAAAATAATCAACAAGGACCTACTGCATAGCACAGGGAACTCTACTCAACATTCTGTGATAACCTAGATGGGAAAAGAATCTGAGAAAGAATGGATATATGTATATGTAAAACTGAATCACTTTGCTGTACACCTGAAACTAACACAGCATTGTAAATAAACTATACTCCAATATAAAATAAAAATTAAATTTAAAAAAAGAGAAAGACGAATACCATATGATATCACTATATGTGGAATCTAAAATATGACACAAACGAGCTTATCTACAAAACAGAAACCAACTCGCAGACATAGAGAACAGACTTGTGGTTGCCAAGGATGGGGGAGAGGTTGGGAATTTGTGATTAGCAAACTATTACATACAGAATGGATAGACAACAAGGTCCTACTGTATAGCACAGGGAACTATATTCAATACCCTTGGATAAACCATAATGGAAAAGAATATGAAAAAGAATGTACAGATAGGTATAACCGAATCATTTTGCTGTACAGCAGAAATTAACACAACACTGTAAATCAACTATATTTCAATAAAATAAATTTTTTAAAAAAGAATCAAATTGAACTAAGACTTATCAATATTGAAGAATACTAGTGAATAATGAAGCAATGCCTTTGAAGTTCTGACAGAAAATTATGTTCAACCTAGAATTCTACTCCCAGCCACACTAACATTCCATTTTAAGAATAAAATAAAAACATTTTCAGACAAGGAATTACTCAATATTTACCTCCCACACATCTTACCTTAGTATGTACCCCAGCAAAACAAGGCAATAAACCAAGGAAGATGACTCTCTGCGAAATGAGCATAATGAAGGCAAGTCACAGGATGTTCACTGAGCAGCAGTTCTAAATAAAACAGATTAGAGCAGAAGATACAGGACATCAAGAGAGGGGTAACTATGAAAAAGGGAGATACCAGAAATTTCATTCTATCTTATAGAAAATGAAAAACTTAAGGTCAGTTATAAAAGCTAACAACACCCCCCTTCCAAAAAACTACAACAGAGAACTCTGATGTGGAGAGGTCGTGGCACCCTGTTTTATCTTTGTAGAACTACCTTCTCCCGACCCCAACACATGTGCTTCAAATGGGGCGGACTCCACACCCATCTCCATCTGGGCATGTGACCAGGCTCTGACTATTCTAATCTATTCTCTCCACCTTGCCATAGCAACTGGTTCAGAAATAAGCACAGAGCTGAGAATCCGTGCTGGTGGGGGAGAGAGGTGAAGTAGGAGGTTACTGAAAATAAAGCCAAAGGAGGAAAGCACACAGATACAGTGAGAGACCAATTCTTCAAAGTAACATTTGAGCACATGGATCCAATCCTACTCTATCCCCCTGGACTCTCAGTTCTGGAAACCAATTTCCTTTCTCACTTAAGTTCTAACTGGACTGGTTTTCTAACACTTATAATAAGGATCCCTAACCAAAACACTCCTCTTTCAAAGCCAGAAGTCAAAACATACCACCTATTGTTAATGAAATAAAAATAAACGTATAGTATTTACTAAGGTGACCAGAGCTAAAAATGATGATATTATAACTATTTCAAAAAGAAGGTAGGGAATGGGGTAGTGGTGTTGGGATATAATTCTTCATGGGTCTCTATGTCTTGCAAGCGAGGCGCAGTCTGCTCTTTGCTCTGGAATATGATCTCAAGGATGTTCATATATCAAACCACCTTAGAAGACAGAAACTCTTCTTCCAGAGCGAAGAGCCAGCATACCACTGTCTCCCTCTGGAGCAGAGCAGGCATGCTTACTGCCCATTATAAAATATTTGCAACCCCTAAACTCAGAGTTTTCTCCAGTAACAAAAACTCATTATGTGAACAGGTGTTATCTGGTCCTCCCCTCAGTGCCCTGTGGGAACTGTGGCTCAGGATACTGGCACAAATGAATCTTGATACCCTAGCTACTGCTACTGCTGTGAGTAATAAACTCTACTTCATCTCTGACTCTGCCTCCTACCAGAATAGGAGTCTTCACCTTCCACCAGCACCCATGAAACTGTGGCAGGCTAACTTGTTAGCTTCAAGTAGAGTAAACTCTCAGATCCTTTCTAATTCCTTTTTTTTGGCTGCATTTGGTCTTTGTTGCTGCATGTGGGCTTTCTCTAGTTGTGGTGAGTAGGGGCTACTCTTCGCTGCGTTGCACAGGCTTCTCATCACAGTGGCTTCTCTTTTTGCGGAGCACAGGCCCCAGGTGCAGGCTTCAGTAGTTGCAGCACACGGTGTCAGTAGCTGTGCCTTAGAGCACAGGCTCAGTAGTTGTGGCGCATGAGCTCAGTAGTTGTGGCATAGGGCTTAGATGTTCTGCAGCATGTGGGATCTTCCTGGACCAGGAATCGAACCAGTGTCCCCTGCACTGGTGGGCGGATTCTTTTTTTTTTAATTAATTTATTTTATTTTATTTTATTTTATTTATTTATTTTTTGTCTGCTCTGGGTCTTCATTGCTGCACGCGGGCTTTTCCCTGGTTGCAGCGAGTGGGGGCTACTCTTCGTTGTGGTGCACCAGGGAAGTTCCCTTTGTAATTCTTGACAGGTGGTAAATGGGAGCTAAATCTTGACTATCACTCCAGAAAGTCAATAGATAATGCTTAAAATGGACAAATCAAGAAATGGAAGTAGGGCTTCCATGGTGGCGCAGCGGTTAAGAATCCGCCTGCCAATGCAGGGAACACAGGTTCGAGCCCTGGGCCAGGAAGATCCCACATGCCGCAGAGCAACTAAGCCCGTGCGCCACAACTGCTGAAGCCCACGTGCCACAACTACTGAAGCCCATGTGCCTAGAGCCCATGCTCCGCAACAAGAGAAGCCACCACAATAAGAAGCCTGCACACCACAATGAAGAGTAACCCCTGCTCACCACAACTAGAGAAAGCCCATGAGCAGCAATGAAGACCCAACGCAGCCAAAATTAATTAATTAATTAATTAATTAATTTTAAAAAAGAAATGGAAGTAAAAGCACATTAATATGGGGGATTATCACTAAAAGAATCAAATAGAGAAACAATTGAAGTAGTTCCCTCAGGAAAGGAACTGGGAGGCATAGGACAAGAGGATTACTGTTCTCACCATAAACTCTTCTGAACCATTATTTTCCCCCCACCATCATGCATTTGAGAAAGAAGCCTTTCTTGGCTCCTTTAAAGGGGAAAAAAAGAAGTGTACAAGAAACAAATCTTTTCGGTACTTTCATCCCACTAAAGTTGAATGGTAGCATCGAGAAAAGTACCTAATGAAGTGTGATGCTCTCATCACAGTTCTGGAAGCCTAAAAGGGAAACTGTCTCACCAATGATCATTGCAAGCCAGAAAACAGTCTTAATGTATCTCCAAAAAAGTATGTCACATCTTGCTTTGGAGAAGTTTTGTTCAATAAAATGATTCTACTAGCTATGTATACAATAGTGTCTTACAACTTCTATGGAAAGCACATTACTGGCTTCAGCATATAAATATGTATCCTTAAGCATAATTTCTTGCAATTATAGATTCTAGGCTACCCTTAAATCACTAGTGTTTTAAAAGTGAATTAAAATTAATTTATGGGAACAAAGAAGAAATATTCTTATGACAAAGGGAATAAAATATGCCATCTTACAAGAAAAAAAAGATAGACAGTTAATTAAGGTTCAAAAAGTAATTCACATTAAAGAATCAGAATTTTCTAATCAAAATTTGAAATTACAAATTATTTTGTATGGTAGGTAGTGGATGACTATTTTCATTTAGTATAATTTTATACAAATTACAGGGAAGTTTTTTCTTAAAAATCCAGAACAGCAAAGCCTACCCACTGTCTATCCCTCTACTCCTCCACTAAATGATCCTTACTATACAGCCACATTATAACTTTTGCCCTCCTGCTGAATCTAATTTTTAGGGAAAATGAAGGAAGAGCATACAAGTTCTGCCCCAGAGATAAGCTAAAATGTTCTTGAGCTAAACTATAAGTCTAAGTAAAATAGGATCTGGTTAGGAGCTAGCTCTGGTTTTATTTAAAATACACTTTATTTAAATCAGCATTGCTTAACTTTAACCTAACATTACTGCTTCAATCACAGTGGTCTCAGTCAACCTACTTAACTCTTGAGAAGCTGGAGCAAATAAAAGATCTCTGTGAAGTTAGAGTTTCACTAAGGTGTTGCTAATTTCTTTTTCACTTCTAGGTGCTCTTCACTAGGAAGGCTTTTTGTGAAGTTCCTCAATAGTCAGACTGCGTGGGTTTGAAATCCAGCTCCAACACACTGCCTAGGCAAGCTGCATAACCTCTAAGACTCAGTTTTCTTTTTTTTTTTTTTGAATTGCTTTTTCTCCTTTTTAATTTTTATTTATTTATTTATTTATTTTGTGGTACGCGAGCCTCTCACTGTTGTGGCCTCTCCCATTGCGGAGCACAGGCTCCGGACGTGCAGTCTCAGCGGCCATGGCTCACGGACCCCTAGCCGCTCCGCAGCATGTGGGATCCTCCCGGACCGGGGCATGAACCCGTGTCCCCTGCATCAGCAGGCAGACTCTCAACCACTGCGCCACCAGGGAAGCCCTCTTTTTTAATTTAATTTTATTTATTTATTTATATAGCAGGTTAAGACTCAGTTTTCTGCAAGAAAAAAGGGACACAAATACTTTCCTCATACAGTTGTTATCAAGATTTTTTTTTAAATACACATAAAATGTTTGGCATAAGACCTAGTCAAAAGAAATAAAGAGGGCTTCCCTGGTGGCGCAGTGGTTGAGAGTCCGCCTGCCGATGCAGGGGACGCGGGTTCGTGCCCCGGTCCGGGAAGATCCTACATGCTGCGGAGCGGCTGGGCCCGTGAGCCATGGCCGCTGAGCCTGCGCGTCCGATGCCTGTGCTCCGCAACGGGAGAGGCCACAACAGTGAGAGGCCCGCGTACGCCAAAAAAAAAAAAAGAAATAAAGAGGGCTTCCCTGGTGGCGCAGTGGTTAAGAATCCACCTGCCAATGCAGGGGACATGGGTTTGATCCCTGGTCCGGGAAGATCCCACATGCTGTGGAGAAACTAAGCCCGTGTGCCACAACTACTGAGCCTGCGCTCTAGAACCTGCAAGCCACAACTACTGAGCCCACATGCCACAACTTCTGAAGCCAGCGCGCCTAGAGCCCGTGCTCTGCAACAAGAGAAGCCACTGCAATGAGAAACCCACGCACCACAACAAAGAGTAGCCCCCGCTCACCGCAACTAGAGAAAGCCCGCATGCAGCAACGAAGACCCAACGCAGCCAAAAATAAATAAATTAATTAAATAAAATTTTTTTAAAAAAAGAAAGAAGGAAGAAAGAAAGGGAATTAGACAGCTATTAATATTGTCACTACTTACTTCATGGAAAGCCACCTCCAGTAGGAAAGAGATGTTCCAACTGCACACAGTGGAACACAGAGACTCTCTTATTAATTAAACCACCACTGAAGGCTATGGAAAGGAACTTCACTAAAAAGACGCTAGAAGCATGAAGCAGATGATGCATTTCAGCAAGCCAAACTCAGTCACTTTTCTACCAAGAGGACAGAGTCCTTAAACTTTGCACAGGTTTGTTTACCTTGGTATCATTATGGAACACAGTGGTAGACAAAAGCAAAACTTTTTAAACAATGGAAGTACTTTTAAATATAATTTTTTTTTTTTTTTTTTTTTTTTTTGCGGTACTCTGGCCTCTCACTGTTGTGGCCTCTCCCGTTGCGGAGCACAGGTTCCGGACGCGCAGGCTCAGCGGCCATGGCTCACGGGCCTAGCCACTCCGCGGGCATGTGGGATCTTCCCGGATTGGGGCACGAAAGCGTGTCCCCTGCATCGGCAGGCAGACTCTCAACCACTGCGCCACCAGGGAAGCCCTAAATATAAATTTTTAATGTTAATTATTTTATAGCTAGCTTTCTTACATTACTTTCTTTTTGACCTTCATTCATTCAACAAATGTTTGTTGAGCATCTATGAGTCTCTTGGAATACAGTAAACAAATGATCAAAGCCCTCAAGGAACTAACATTTTCGTGGTGAGAAAGACAATAAATAATCATAATAAGTAAATTTTATAGTATATGTTTCAAGGAGGTAACTTATGGGGGAAAAACAGACTAGGGTAAGGGAACTTGGAAGTGCAGGAGGAGAGTGGCAGTTGCCATTTTAAACAGGGTGGTCAGTGTAGGCTTCCTTGAGAAGGTGCTACTTAAGAGATTTGGAAGAGGTAAAGAAGTTAGGCATGAAGATTTATCTAGGCACAGGTAACAGCCTAAGGCAAGCACTTGCCTACACCATCACCACGATCTAACAAATAAGCAAAAATGTTGTCTCTTAATAATATCACCTTCTCCCAAGAAAAACCTGTGCTAGCAAAACCAAAAAAAAAAAAATTATATTAATTCATTCAACAAATGTTTAGCTAAGGACACAGAAGAGAACATGATACGCACCACTTTCTATTCTAAACTATAAAGACCTCAGCAAGGGGACTGAGGTTGACTACAAAGTTCTGAAGTGTAAGAAATATGTTTTTTTTTCTGTTATTTAGCTTATTGGGCCTTCACTTCACTGCTTTTCAAAAAAAAAAAAAAAAAAAGGCAGATTTACAGAAATCTGTCCTCCAGATAAGGTGGGATGATACTACCTACACTGAAAGTATCTCAAAGTCTCTATTCTTTAAAGCATACATATTGGCCCCTTAAGTTTCTTCACCTAAAGAGTTGATAATTTCAAAAGTACTAACAATGATATTATATTAACATCTTCTCCCCCTGCCTCCAACAGGCCAAAACATTGCTACTGGGAGTCTAATAATTTTTCTAACACTTTTCCAAGATCCACTTCAATTATAGAAAAAATGTGATCCACCAAGTACAAGGTGCTATATGCCATGCACCATGGTAGCTAAGTAAGAGGTCTCTGCTCTCCAAGACCTTATCATGTGGTATGGAAAAACATATGCATTATATATCTTTTATGCTATTTACTACTTCAAAAGTAAGTATAGCTCATAATACCACTTAGTTGCAAAGGAAAATACTATTTTTCCCTCAAATCCCAACCAAAAGGTTGTATTTACAGAGTTGAAAACACATTTTACAAACGCTTACACTATAAAAAATTACAATCTTAGCAGAATATATTTTATATCATTTATCTGATCCCACTTAGCAACTGGAGAGTAAAAGCTTAGAAAGTTAAGAGACGCACAACAAGAAATATCATATAAAAGGAACCAAGTGGAATATATTTATTGATTACCTTATTTTTCCCCAATTATGTTAATGGATATTTTAAGATTAGTTGAAAACACATTTCTACATATTAAGGCATGTATGCAAGAGAAAACAGAGGACCAAAAGAAAAAAGAGTAGCACACTTTAACCTCATGCCCTAATCTACTTTTTAATTAAGTGCACAAATCCTGAAAAATACTCCTAAGTATTTATGGCTAGAAGCGTTTCTCTTCTAACCTCAACCATCAGTCTCCTGTTAGGACTGGCCTAAATAAAATGGTAACATGCTGTTATATGCTTCACCCAACTTAGCATTACATTAGCTGGCTGTGTAGTCCATGTTTTCAAGGTATCATACATAGAGCAGAAGTACTTTGTCTCTTTCTACTTAAATGGCCTATCAGGCATATTAGAGCTACCCTGTCATCATGTTTTACCAATGAGATTAGCAAATATGAAAACTGTCAGCAAGGATACGAAAAAATAGGTGTACTCTCAAACTGCAAATACTCTTTGACCCAGCAGTTCCACTTCTGGGAATTTATCCGAAAAGACAACCCATGAAGAAAATTATTCGCTACAACATTGTTTCTAATAGGAAAAGATAGCAAGACTCCATTTCTCAACCTCCCTTGCATTCAGATGTGGCCATGAACTAAGTTCTGGCTAACAAAACGTGATTGGAACTGTCCTGAAGTAGCAGCTTCTAGAAACCTCCCTGTAAAAAGGCTGGCATGTAAACCTTTGCCCCTTCTTGCATCCTCCTGCTGCTTAGAATGAGCTGCAGTAGTTGGAGATCCAGCTAGGTCAATGAGGACAAGGGCAACATGCAGCAGAGCAGTAAGAGCATAGAAAGAATCCAGGCAATCACTGCAGGGTGGGGGTGGGGCTGACGGGCAGGGGACAAGGGGAATGAGGATAGACTAAAGGGCTATCTTGACTGCAGTGTTTGCTACATAGGTACATCCAACTGTCAAAACTTATCGAACTATCCACGTGTTTCTGTGAATTTTACTGTAACTATTATGCCTCAAAAAGAAAGAGAAAAGAGCAATGCCATGAGTGCTATGCCAGCCCTAGAACACTTACCTGAACTTTTATAAGAGAAAGAAGTACTTCATTGTTTAACCCACTGTTAGTTTAGCTCTTCTATCACTAATACACTCTTCATATGCCAATATGTAAAGAATGAAAAAATCAAGTGAAAAAGGCAAGATAACGTTATGTAGAATATGCTACCATTTATTTATTTTTATTTTTAAAATAAATTTATTTATTATTTATTTATTTATTATTTTTGGCTGCGTTGGGTCTTTGTTGCTGCGCACAGGCTTTCTCTAGCTGTAGCGAGCAAGGGCTACTCTTCATTGCGGTGTGCGGGCTTCTCATTGCGGTGGCTTCTTGTTGCAGAGCACGGGCTCTAGGCAGGTGGGCTTCAGTAGCCGTGGCTCGCGGGCTCTAGAGAACACACTCAGTAGTTGTGACGCACGGGCTTAGTTGCTCCGCGGCATGTGGGATCTTCCCGGACCAGGGCTCAAGCCCGTGTCCCCTGCACTGGCAGGCAGGTTCTTAACCACTGCACCACCAGGGAAGCCCTATGCTACCATTTATGTTTTTAAAGGTAGGGAAAATAGACTATACACCAGAAGACTATGTAAGAAACTAGTAACAGTGGTTGCCCTAGTGAGGGAAAAGTATGCCCAAGGCACAGAATACAAAAGAAACTATCTCACTTTTTGCACCTTTCACATTTTGAACCATGCGAACACATTACCTATTTAAAAAATAAATGTTCTTTAATCCTAGTAAACAAAATTAAATATTTCGTTAAATTTTTTTGAAATTTTGGTATATGCAGATTTTAATGATTTGAAGACTTGCTTTGACTTTAGTTTCAAGATGATCCCACACTGAACTTAATTACTGAGACCACTAGATACAAAAATGACAAAAGAATAAAAAGTGTTGGAAGGGGTAAAAAGGGAAGGAGAGTGCTGAGAACTCTTCTTTTGAGGAAAACGGCAAGAAAACATTTTAACCAAAAAGAGAAGCACTGGGATCATTCTACTGCTGCAAATATATACTATATATCTTTTAATTTCTCATTATTTGCTTTTAATGAAAAACAAACAAAAGCAGCTAGCTAAATCAAAAAGGCCAACAAGGCTTTTCTCTGATTAGCTGAAGGAATCAAACAAAAGGTTCTTTCTTGTTAGAAGTATAGATTCTGAAGAGTTACAAATAGTAATGTGAAGGTCTCCGTATCAGATTAGAAATTGAAATAAAATGAGGATTTCTGAGAAATTTATCAAATTGACCACAGGTGGTTTTCTGTTCTCAACACTATTTTGTAACGTGTATATATAAACCCTGTTAAGTTTTTATGGTGTAAACAGTATAACAAAAGAGTTACTCGGACTTGCCTGGTGGCGCAGTGGTTAAGAATCCGCCTGCCGATGCAGGAGACACGGGTTCGAGCCCTGGTCCGGGAGGATCCCACATGCCGCAGAGCAACTAAGCCCGTGCGCCACAACTACTTAGCCTGCGCTCTAGAGCCCGCGAGCCACAACTACTGAAGCCCGGGCACCTAGAGCCCGTGCTCCGCAACAAGAGAAGCCACCGCAATGAGAAGCCCACGCACGGCAACGAAGAGTAGCCCCTGCTCGCCGCAACTAGAGAAAGTCTGTGCGCAGCAACAAACACCCAACGCCGCCAAAAATAAATAATAAATAAATTTATTTTTTAAAAAAAGTTACTGAAAATCTACTACTCTTAAATAAACCATTTAATTTTGTCAGTTGCCCAAGCCTTGGCCTATACATTCATGTATTTTTGTGTATGATTAGTATATATATTTTATATACCATTTTTACATACTTATTTATATGTAATGATAATTAAGTTGAATGAAATAAAAAATATTCACTTTATAAATCCATAAAATTTTGTATTTTTATTTTTAAAAGGTAACTCAGTAAGAAAGCCCTATCTCTTGCTCTAATTCCAGAAGATGACTATTCAGATCCTAAGTCAGAGGCCACCAACCATTTACTGATGATCCCAACTACCAACAACCTCATAAGTGACAAATACATACAAATAAACCCAGAAAAAGGAGGCATCATTTACATGCTCTTGCTGATAATAGTAAAAACATTAAATTGTTTCTAACAGGGTTAGACGGTCACAAACAAAATCTCTAACCCTTTAGAAATTCCTAGTAGCTACTATGGAAATTTCTTGGGGCCTCTGGAACACAAGTAGGCATAGACAATATCATTAAGCCCTTCAAAGTAAATCCTTCTGAAGGCAAAGACTGTATTTTCCAATACAGTACTGTGTATTATCCTATAAAGATTTCAGCAACAAAGACTAAATGAACATTCAAATGTAGAAGGCTCAAAGTAGGCATAGAATTAACATTTGGTGAACTGAACACTAAAAGTTTAGAAACAAAGACAATGCACATGGAAATGAAATTAAGCTTTACTTCTCTGAATAAGTTATCTACACTAAAAGCATACAAATGGGGCTTCCCTGGTGGCGCAGTGGTTGAGAGTCAGCCTGCCGATGCAGGGGACGCGGGTTCGTGCCCCGGTCTGGGAAGATCCCACATGCCACGGAGCGGCTGGGCCCGTGAGCCATGGCCGCTGAGCCTGCACGTCCGGAACCTGTGCTCCACAACGGGAGAGGCCACAACAGTGAGAGGCCCGCATACCACAAAAAAAAAAAAAAAAAGCATACAAATGACAAATTTCTTAAAAACTGAGTAATTATACTGAGGTTCATTAATGAAGGCTTGACTTTTTCCAAAGGGGGAAAAAACAGATCTGCTATCTGCCAAGAACATTAAACTGAAATCTTCAAAAGTGGCACTGCTATTACCTTAGTAAACCAGTAACACTAATATCCTTTACAAGTAGAAAGGTGAGAAGTTATGCTCATTGTTTTTGAAAAATTGGAAAGGGAAAAGGGAAAGATTAATTTCCTCCTAACTTCTCCTGAACTATCAATTTGGAGGAAAGAAAAATGGACCAATCAAATTAATTTCATATAATATTCTCAAAGAATATGAAATAAACACCATAAACACAAGGATAGGGGTTACTCAGATTCAATTCTAACAAATTATTACTTGATTCTACAGGAAACAAAGATCAGTAATTGTCAGACTAGTCCTTAAGGGACTTACTCAAAAAGCCAAAATCTTAAGAATTCCATTGGACTATAAACTGTGGTCAAGAGGTAACATGTATCTAAATCAGAGCCATTTAACAAGAGAAGACTCACAGGTGTTTGGTAAAAAAAAATGCCTGGAAACACTGAGAACACATGAAAAGACCTTTAATAAAATGAAACCATAATATTTATGTAACCCAACAAATGAGTTGGCAAGCAAATTTTAATCTCCAAAATTAATCATATCTTTTAAAGAGGCATAGTCCCCTTCTTTCCATGTCCCCTAAAAAGGGAAAATCCATGACATTTTAATAAAGGAACAATTCTTTTTTTTTTTTTTTTTTTTTTTTTGTTACGTGGGCCTCTCACTGTTGTGGCCTCTCCCCTTGCAGAGCACAGGCTCCGCGGCCATGGCTCACAGGGCCTAGCCGCTCCGCGGCATATGGGATCCTCCCGGACCGGGGCACGAACCCGTGTCCCCCGCATCGGCAGGCGGACTCTCAACCACTGCGCCACCAGGGAAGCCCAGGAACAATTCTTTAAAAAGGCTTTACAACTCCTCATTCTCTACTAAAATAGAACAATTAAAATTCAAGCAGAATAGGGAATTCCCTGGCCATCCAGTGATTAGAACTCCGCGTTTCCACTGCAGGGGGCATGGGTTCCATCCCTGGTCGGGGAACTAAGATCCTTCAAGCTGCATGGCACAGCCAAAAAAAAAAAAATTCAAGCAGTATAGACAAGATAGTCAAGGTTGATTCACAAAATAAAACAAGGTAACAACTACAGTAAGAATCAAGTAACTTTTTGGTAATATACACAAAAATATTAGGTAACTGATAACATTTGTAATACAGAGACTAAGCCCCTAGATGAAATAAAGAAGAGAGGAAATAATTCATTTGTTAGATTCAGAAACAAAACAATAACTAACATGGCTAAAGTTCTCACTTAAATTCCAAGGCCATGAAATTTTTAAACATCAGTAGTTTTAAAATGTGTTATACTGTCATTTTTAAGTGCAAAAATATGTTGTACTATATAGTCTTAAAATATATGCAACTAGAATGTAAAACTGTGTTTTAATATACAACCTCCTACTAATACAAACAAAAATGTGGATTTTCCAGAAAAGTTAGTATTTATCTGGACTTTAATAATCAATTCTATTAATGATACGGCAGGGGAACCCACAAGGTGTTAAGATAAACAATAAAAAGACAAAAGAATAAATTCTTAAATTTAAGACTGGTACTTGCCAGCCAAAGAATACATAGATCTGTAAATAGTGCTAAGAGAAAAAGTGACAGAAGTTAACTAATGCACTGAGCATAATGCCTGGAGTATAAAACATGCCACCCTTTTTTTCAATAAATGAATAAATACACAGGCCTTGAAATTCCACAAGTTAAAAATGGTGGTATATAACCATTTTATCAAGCTAACTACATAGCATGTTAAATAAAACATAGGCAAAGAAAATGTCAAATGAAAGACAGGATACCTAAAGCATAAAGCTATAGACCTTCTATGGACTTTTCAGGATCCATTTTCACAGTCCTTGCAGTATCCCAAATAAGCTTGACTATTGTGATGATGGTATAGCTCTTCCAACTAGAATACAGCCTGAACCAGAGAAATCTAACCTCAAGGGCTGAAGTGGTGTGTAGAAAGTACCTAGAACCTCCAGAGAACAATCCTGATGACTGAACTTGAAATCAAATCTCTTGCCCTACTTTGGAAACAAGCTTGCCTCTCCTGGATTCTGGACAATAGACCAAATGTGTCCTTTGAGACTTCCTTACCAAACTCAAATTTCATCTTCAGAGACTCCAGCTTAATCAATAATTCCCTACAGTAGTTCCAAGAGTGATTTCAGAGCTTCAGATAGACTATTTTTATATTATTATTTAAAATACATTATTTTAAAATTTTTTAATTTTCAAGAAGCAAATGAAAACTTTAATACACAAAGTCCTATAACTGAATCTGCTAGAAGGTGTCTAAGTTAAACAGAAAAATGGAAAAAAAATTTTTTTTAATTTAAAGGTACAAATTTAAATAGCCCAGGTATGTCCTTAAAGATAAGGGGGAAAAGCTAAGCCTTCAATTATGTGTCTACAATTTGGGGATATAAGATATAAAATCTTAGAATTTAGTAGAAGAGGGGAGACTAATACACATGAAACAAAGAGTAATAAATAACGGTATACAATGAAGTTTTAAAGTGCTAAGTGGCTAAGTACTCAATTTGGGATATCTATAAACTCAGATGAGGGGGGAAATTATCTTTACTTTCAGTAACCTCCAACTGAAATTTAGCATTTCCTTCTATTGGGAATTCAGTCAGACCACAATAATATTAACAATATCTGCCACTGTCAGTGGTAGAAATCATAGATATTTTCCTATCACACAATCATAAGTTGCAGACACCTCCAAACAGTGACAATGTTAATCATTACTTGGAAATTATTAGACCCACGCTAAATCTTATTATTTAATACAGAAGCACATGTTACTATCTCATAATTTAAAAAAATATTTTGGTAACTGTATTTTAATGTAACTGGTTTTCTTTGTAATCCTATGTAATTTAAAAATACTACTCAGGGGGCTGAGCTTCCCTGGTGGCGCAGTGGTTGAGAGTCCGCCTGCCGATGCAGGGGACGTGGGTTCGTGCCCCAGTCTGGGAAGATCCTACATGCCGCGGAGCGGCTGGGCCCGTGAGCCATGGCCACTGAGCCTGCGCGTCTGGAGCCTGTGCTCCGCAACGGGAGAGGCCACAACAGTGAGAGGCCCGTGTACCGCAAAAAAAAAAAAAAAAAAAAAAAAAATACTACTCAGAAAACGGGTCCTATAGGCTTCAGACTGCCAAAGGTGTCTATGGAGCAAAAAATGTCAAGAGCTCTGCCCTACAGCTTCTATAGAAGCACTCTCCTTCCCCACCTCTGGATTTGATGGCATAAGGATGCAGAGCTTGAGGTGCTGACAAACACTGTAACCACAAAGGGACAACACCATGGAAGCAGAGCTTATTAAATAAAGGAAATAAGAAGATGATGAGATTCTGACCACCTAAGTATAAGTGGATCAAGCTTCATCTTTGGTCTTTTTAGTACTAGAAGCCAGTAAATTTGATTTGGTTTTCTGTTATACTCACTACACTCAACATCTAAATGGTACAGCTGATTGCAATAGTTTCTATCTCAGGAAACCAGAGCAATACCCATTTCTTGGCATAGCAACAGCAAAATTACAAAAGGATTCACTTTACCCATTAGGGAATCTGGGGAAAATGAGTTTAGTTTTTCACAAACTGATTGTGCTGAAGACTCGCTCAATACTCACTCCAATCCACTCTCACATGGACTTCCTATTTTACAGAGGCTGTACAGCTAAAAACTACATTTTCCAGATGCCTTTGAAGCTAAGGTTTCACGTAAGATCTAAGTGTGGCCAAGCAGCCCACTTAAGATATAGAGAGCAGAAAGTAACATGTAATGATGTTCCTGCCCAAGGAAGTTAAAATTTCTGCCACATATGGTGGCCCGTAATGGCAGTAGCTCCTTTATCAGGCAAGTTCTACAGTGTCTCTGTGGTGTTTGTTCTAGAAGTTCAGTCTAATCTGTTCATTCAGCCTACTCAACATTTACCTATCTCTTTCTTAATAAATCCCATTTGCTACAACTACTTAGAGCAAATGCTCTTGCTACAGATTCTTAAAAAATAAATACAAAGTAAACATGGATGTAAAAAAAGCAGCATCTGTGTGATGAATCTGGAGATTGGGATTGACATATATACACTAATATGTATAAAATGGATAACTAATTAAGAACCTGCTGTATAATAAATAAATAAATAAAATTCAAAAATTCCAAAAAAAAAAGCAGTATCCTATTGGCAGTTAGAAACCTAACAAGAGTTAACAGCTTATGGATACAGATATAGGCTTGACCTGGAAAGCATTATAACTGAGAAGCCCTAAGAGCTAAGGGCCAGATTACAAGGAGCACAACAAACAGTCAAGAACAGAGCTTTAGACAGGCTCAAGATATAGAGAACAAACTAGTGGTTACCAATTGGGGGTGGGGGAGTAAGAGGTGTAAACTATTAGGTATAAAATGAGCTACAAGGATATATTGTACAACGTGGGGAATATAGCCAATATTTTATAATAACTATAAATGGACTATAACCTTTAAAAATGGTTACAGGTTACACGGTAACAGGTTACACCTGTTAACGTATAATATTGTACAGCAACTATACTTCAATTAAAAAAAAAAAAGAAGAGAACAGAGCTTTAGATAGTTTGGATCTGGAAGAGAAAGAATGGCCAGCCAAGCTGATAAATCAGAAGAAATAAGAGATAGGCAAAGAACTGAGAGGAGAGAATTCAAAAAATGAACATGTCTTCTGTACAACTAAATACCAAAGATGACAAATGGGCTAAGAATTTAACTAAAAGATCCGTTTTTCACATTACTTCCTTTCTCAAAGATTGTCCTGAGTAAAAAATAATGCTCAAACTCCCTCCTCCATAATTGGGTCCCTTGTCTGCTACTGCAGCTTCATAACTTTGTCTTTTGTTTTTTTAATACCATACTTTTAATCAGTCTTTTTAAATTAAATAAATAAATAAAACCTCTTCTCCAGATCCCAAAATAAAAGTCCAATCCAAGGCCCACACCTAGAAAGCTTTGTCTGGCAGTCCCAGTTGCCTCCTCTGAATTCATGTAACATTTATTTATCAGACACCTAATTAAAATCCAAACTAAATTATAAGCTTAAAGAGAGCAGGGGCTATGTTCTTCATTTCTTTATATTCTGAACACCCAGCATAATGCCACTCAAATGTACTGCTAACAGCTAGGCCCTTTCAACAGGTAGTTTCAGAAGGGTGGAAGTAAGATTGCAGGAGATTAAAAATTTAATTAAATTGACTTGGAAGGTGAACAAAGAAACCTTCCGTAGAAATGGTAATGTTCTATATCTTGACAGGGTTATCGGTTAAATAGATGTATGAACTTGTCCAAACTAAGGGACAAGTTAAACTATTTGTTTACTTATTTAATAAGTAAACAAATAGTTCATGATAGGCATGCAAAAGTATTTACTGGTAAAGTATACTTACTTTGAAATACAACCAAAATATAAAATGGATTGATAAATACATAGAGAGAGGGTAGAATGGATGGATAAATAGATAAGCAAATACAGCAAAATAAGAATTACAGAATCTACATTGTGGATATTTAGATATTCATATTCAATGTATAAACACTTCTTGCAAATCTTCTCTGATTGAAATTTTCATGATAAAATGTTAGGGGAAAAAAGCAGAGTGGAAATAATGTGAGGCTCACATTATTTCAGAAGTTTGTCAATTAAAGGATTGACCTTAGAGAAGAAAATGAAGGTATATATACATGCCTCTGAGAGAGGGATGTCTGGATTGTTCCTCTTCTACCTCAAGTCTTAGACTGCCTATACAGACTAGTTCTGGCCTTGAGCGCTTGCTCTTGCCTGAAAAAAAAATGCTCATTCACTAAGCTCCCTTCATTCTAGCACAATCCAAACCTGTGGAGCCTGACCCCTTTGTCTGTCTTGGGCTATGATAATCTGTTCCCTATTCTTTTTACCTGAGCTTCTAATACCTACTTAACTGACCTTTAGACAAAACCTCTGGCCAATCTGCATAACATAAATGGTTCATCCTCTTGGTCCAATTCTTGCCCTTCAGACCCATGGCCCCCATGGCAATGGAATGTTAAAACAAAGGTCACACAGTCCCTGGCTGAGGACCTGGCAGAGGTACTCAAAACATGTTTGTTAGATGAATAAAACCCATGCCTGATAATAATATAATACACACATAAATAGAGCTTAGTTTCACATTTAAATCTACATTGTGCTGAGGGTTGAAAATGTGTGTGCTAAGTTTCTGGAGTTGAATATTTAAAAAGGGAAGATCTGGAGCCTCTTCTGTGAAGAGCAAACCAGAAGACAGAGCTGGAAATGGAAGGTTGACAAACTCTTTCAACTGACATTAAGAAACACCTACATTTAAATTATTAATGCTTTTCCCAGATAATACAGTACATTCATCAGCTTCAAAGTGCCATAAACATGAACTACAGGGGGAAAGATAAATTATGCAACAGTAAGAATTGATAGGAATTCAATTTCCAATGACCTAAATGCACTTGGGAGTTAATTTGCTTTTTGTTACTGTAGCTTCCAAAGGACTGCAGATTATGCACTTGCTGAATTTTGCCTTTCTCACACATGACCTAACAAGGAAGGCATTCATTCTACCATAGTAGCTTCTCTCAAGTATCTGGTTCTAAACAGCTGCAAATTTTGGAAGATAACACTGAATGATGTTTCTAACCATTAGTACGTTCTCTCCCCAACAAATATGAAAACAAGATTAAGGTTTACTAGAGTATCAAAACTGTGCAAATTAAACTGGCTGAGCATAAAGTTATTAGAAAATAAAGTAGAGGACACGGGTTTGTGCCACGGTCCGGGAGGATCCCACATGCCGCGGAGCAGCTGGGCGCGTGAGCCATGGCCGCTGAGCCTGCGCATCCGGAGCCTGCGCTCCGCGACGGGAGAGGCCACAACAGTGAGAGGCCCACGTACCGCAAACAAAAAAAAAAAAAAAAAAAGAAAGTAGACAATTTGTACAAGAATTTAAATTCTAGATGTTAATAGAATTGATCCAATAAACATATCCTAAAGAATTTCTAAAATACAACACTTTCATTGTTCACATTTGCCTTTATCTGTCAGAAAGATGCTATATCACTAATGACTGGCTGATATAGTCCCTTAAATGCTATAACTGGATAAAATGACAAAATATTTCAAAATAATACAGATCTCAAATAAATTTCCATTTATAAGAAGTAGAAGCTGCTTCCTAGACCCAAAACTGCTAGGCCTGGGTGAAAAATAACCTGCCAAAAGTAGAAACAAACTGTAAAAATGTTTCAGAGTGTTATGTGTTATGGCTGGTGAAACGGTTATACAACTATACAAAGAAGCTGAGTTTTTTACACCTGCCATTGTTCCCAGGTCATATCAGAATACATGAAGACATTTATTCTCCACCTATCAACTCATTTTTTTTAATAAATTTATTTATTTTATTTATTTATTTTTTGGCTGTGTTGCGTCTTCGTTGCTGCACACGGGCTTTCTCTAGTTGCGGCAAGCGGGAGCTACTCTTCGTTGCAGTGCAAGGGCTTCTCACTGTGGTGGCTTCTGTCTTCTCTCATTGTGGAGCACGGGTTCTAGGCACGCGGGCTTCAGTAGTTGTGGCACACGGGCTCAGCAGTTGTGGTGCACAGGCTTAGTGGCTCCAGGGCATATGGGATCTTCCTGGACCAGAGATCAAACCCATGTCCCCTGCATTGGCAGGTGGATTCTCAACCACTGCGCCACTAGGGAAGCCCCTATCAACTCATTTTTCATTAAAAAAAATCATAACTGCTAAACACCACAGAGGAGGAAAAAATGTACTGCCAAGGAGAAGCTATTTTATTATCAGCATTTATATGTCTTTCAGCTCGCATGTAGTTTGACTTTCACCATATACCCTAGTACATTTAATTTACACAGATCCACGTAGCCTTCCCCAGAAAGGCTCCCTGGAAAAGACACTGCAAGTGTTCTTTCTGTACCTCCTTCAACTTCATTACATAATATCTTGTCATGATCCTTTGATTTTAAAGAGTAGGTTGATTAACACCCTCAAAATCAGCAATTTCATGTTAATTTGGTACTTATGTCTTGAAGATCCAAAAACCCAAATTTTGTCTTTAGAGCCTTAACACTGTCACCACACGATTCCTAATTTCTTAAAATAAATATATATATAAAATAATTTTCAAGTACTGCACAAAATGCTATAGAATTTCCAAAGTACAGTGAGCATTAAAATGAGATTTACAGGAACACCTTGTTTTGTAAACTTCCAGTCAAATCTAATGGTAATTAACAAGGGTAAATTTTTGCTTTCATTTTCTGCAAAAATGCACTAACAGAGCATGACTTCCACCAGCATGTTGATGCAGAATCTAGACAGACAATACCTTATCAATCACCTTTAAAGAGCAAATGAGAGAAGGAAGTATTAACAACAAAAAAACCCTAACATTACAAGTCAAGGTCAGTGGGGACGGGCTGAGGACTCCTATCCAAGCTTCCTGCTGAAGACACTAAATTGTAATTATGCTTCAATTTTAAGCCATCTACCTCTCAAACTAGATCCTATTTAAATTTTACAGAGAGGAAAAATGATGAGCAAAAGTACTGATATGCTGCAATACCTGAAGAGAGTCATTAATGGTAGGTGACTAGCTTCTCTTCTGGCCTGATCTCTTTCGGAAGAAAAGCAATATTCATAGGCAGGGCACTTTTTTAAATTCTGTAGTTTCATATTTGAAAGGATTACAGACGAAATATTAGTTACTTGTCCAGCCAAGCAGTCCTGGTATATGTTATTATACTGTTACAGCCCAGTCTTACTAAGAAAACAAGGAAAATCCTTGTTGTTGAGCTATAAGCATAGGAAACCCTCAATTATCCACGGACAGGGACAACCTGGATAAATTAAATCCCCAGGTAATTATTATTTAAGAAGAATGTTGGATTAATTCAGAACTCCTCCTCCCCTCTTTACAAAAGAAAAACTTGACTTAAAATCCCCTCTCTCTCTTCCAGACCACTAACAAAAAAAGCAAATAGGCAGATAAATGATTTTTAAATTGTCTAGCAAAAAAGAGTAAGGCAAATAATTATCAGCACTCGAATTGGTTCTGTTTTTTCCAGCAATTCCGATCACAAGCCATCAAACTATGAGTTTAGCTTTCTCAAATGCATTTACATTAAACACCCACCCATCCCCCCCCAAAAAAAAACCCCTCCTGATTGAGATTTTCCTAAATCAAATGGGTCTTATTGAACTGTACTAACAATGTTCGAAATGGAAGTTAAAGAACTTAACAACTATTACATTAAAATTGTAAAATGCTGATATCGAACAACTTTCAATTCAAAATCTCTGCGATGCTAGACGTTGACAGAAGCTTTAACTTCCTTTTTCTCCCCTCCGGGTCCTCCTGGCCCTTCCGCGTGTCAAGCTACCCGCCGGGGTCTGCAGTGACATCACAGCCCATCTCTTGGAAACCCCTGACGTCACAGACACGCTGAACCACAGCACTATGACTTCATCGGGACTGGGGCGGAACCGCAGTCGACTTGCGCCAGCCCGGAGGCTAGAGAAGCTTCCGAGCCTCGGTCCTGCCAGGTCCCCGAGGAAGGTTAAGGACAGGCGCCAGCTCACCTGCGCTGGTACGGGGAAGGACGGAGCGGTCGAGCCCCGGCGGGCACGACAGGGCGAGGCTACCCCCACCCAGGGCCCGATTTCCTCACCGGCCGCCGGTCCCGGGGGTGGGAGAGCCGACCTGGAGCCTCCCCACGGCCTATCCCGGATCTCCTCCGCTTCAGCCCTGGCCCGGGACCCCACTCCCGCCCGCCGGCCTGCCCGACCCTCCGTGCCCCGCGGGGGCGCTCAGCGCCCGGCCCGTGTGCGGGCAGAGGACGCCCCCGACGAGGTGCGGGCCGCCAGGTCCCTGCCCCAGACCGAGCCCCGGACCGGCGGGAGGCGCCCCCGCCCCCACCCGCCCGGCGCCCCGAGAGCGCAGGCGGCCGGCGGGAGGGGGCGGGGAGCGGCCACGGTGGCCGCCGCCAGACCCCGACCGCGCCGCTCTCGCGCCACGCCCCACCCCGGCCCAGACCCACCTGCGCTCCTGCCCCGGCCGGGGCCTGGCCCGGGGCTGCACACCGCGATACAGCGGCGGCGGCAGTTGGCCTGGCTCGCTCCCCACCGCTGAGGCGGACCGAGCGCCCAGCGCGGCGCGGCGGAGCCCAACGCTCGCCCCGAAACCCATTTGTTTGGCTAAAACGGCGTGACGTCACGCGCCGGCCCAATCGACGGCTGGCCAGGGGAGGGGCCGCGGAGCCAGGGAGTCGCAGCGCCCCTGCCGGGATTCTGCGGCACTTCGGACGCTGGGGGTGCGAAGAGTGGGGGACTTAAAAAAGGGAGAACCGGGTGAGGCATCTTCGGGCCCCCAAGTGGTGAAGAGTGAAAGCTCGAGTAAGACCTCCAGAGAAAGGAATCAACCCCTCAGGCTAGCCAGAATGGTAGTAACGCCAGTGTTCAACAGCCAATAGACATGACAAGTCTACTAATAATACTCATGGGTGGATGTGGAGCTATAAAAGGTGTTAGATTACTGTTAGATAACTTAGTAGACTTGGGTTCAAATTTTGCTTCTGCTACTGTCTGGGAAGGCTGGGCTTCAGAGTTCTCATTTGTAAAATGAAGGGTTGAAAGAGTCCTTTATGTTATTCTTTTCTATGCAAATCATGGCAGGAATATCTACCAGCAAGCTGATAAACTTTGAGGTTGACAGTCTCAAAATGTGATCTTTAGAAGTTTAAGAGATTGTAAATGATTACTATAAGAAGTTTTTAGTATTTTACTTAATACTTTCAAATCAGAGTGCCAGTGAGGACCCTTTTACACTTAGCCTTTAAAATGCTAATTGCTTTCACTGTAAAAATAATTTTAACTACATCATAAAACATGAGGACAATAAAGAAAAAAAAATCCTTCACTCTAATACAGTCACTCAGCATTCAGCTTATTTGCTTTTAGACCTTTTGTCTCATGCATATTTATTTTACAGTGTTGTGATCATAGTGTACACAAAATTTTGGATCCTGGTGGGTTTTGGGTTTTTATGGTTTGGGGGGGGGGTTCTTCCATAACTATTTCTTCTATTTCTACATAAACTTCATAAACACTTTAACAGCTGCATAAAATTATATTAGGCGGACATACAAATTTTACCAAATTCTTTATTCTTGGACTTACTTATTTCCTTCCCATTATGCCGTTATAAAGAAACCATAGGACATTCTCATGAATGTAAATTTTTAAAGATAAATACCCAGAAATGAAATTTCTAGTTGAAAGAGTATCACCACTTTTATAGTTACTAATACAAACTGCCAAAATGCATTTTAAAAGGTTGTACCAAGTTTCATTTAAATCTGCAGCTTTGATTTTAGCCAGCCCTTTTAAAAAGTAGTTTTGTCCAGTTATAAAACTACTCTTTTTTTTTTAATTTACTTATTTATTTATTTTTTGGCTGCATTGGGCCTTTATTGCTGTGTGCAGGCCTTCTCTAGATGCGGTGAGTGGGGGCTACTCTTCGTTGCGTGCGCAGGCTTCTCAATGCGGTGGCTTCTCTTGTTGTAGAGCACTGGCTCTAGGTGCGCAGGCTTCAGTAGTTGTGGCTCACGTGCTGTAGAGCACAGGCTCAGTAGTTGTGGCGCATGGGCTTAGTTGCTCCGTGGCATATGGGATCTTCCCGGACCAGGGCTCAAACCCGTGTCCCCTGCATTGGCAGGCGGATTCATAACCACTGCGCCACCAGGGAAGCCCTATAACTACTCTTAAAATATATATTATAAAACCTTAAATATCAAAAAATTAAATAAATATTTCCTATGATCGCACCACCAAGAAATAACCACATAACACCACCATCTAGACTTTTATCTGTATAGATAATTTTAATCAAAGTTGGAGGGGGTCATATTGTACATACTGGAATTAAGCCATATGTCTATTTAATATCTGATCAATATTAGCTCAATGTATCATGATCACTTGAACCTTCTTTATGTCAATATTTGACTCAAAGTTCAATCTATCCTCTCAGGTTCATCTCAAACACTGTCCTCAAAACCTCTTGATTATTTCAATGAATCAATAATTGATTCCTCTTCCCTTATGGCCCTTATTTTACTCCATGCACATCTTGCATATGTGTATTTAATACACCCTACTAGATTCTAAACTGCTGGAGAATAAGGATTATACCCTAGTATCCACCAAAGGATCTTGCAGTTGATATTGCTTAAACATTTAACAATTAAATCCATGTTAATCATCTGCACTTTTCTCATGACAATAGATGAATATGATCTCCATTTTCAGTGTTTTCTGAAGTTGGTTAATAGCCACCATTTATTGCATTTACAACGTATAATCCAGACTCTATGTTAACTGTTTTGTATCCATTATCTCATTTAATCAGAAAACACCTCTATGAGATAAGTACAGTTGGTCCTTCATATCCATACCATTTTATATAAGGTACTTGAACATCCGCAGATTTTGATATCCACCAGGGGTTCTAGGACCAATCACCCTCAGAATCCGTGGGACAACTATATAATGTTTCAATATTCAGTGTTCATCAAAGTGTGTTTTAGAAATGATACTGTTTCTCAACTGAAGTGGGGATATTCTGTACATTAACCAATGCAGAATAAAAAATGTACTGTGCCTTGCCTCTTGTTTCAAATGTATAACCTTAAAGCTAAGTATACCTACTGAGAGCTTATGCATATTCTGCAGTTTAAGCAAAATATAATATTAAATTTTCCATATAAAATTCCACACAGTACGAATGTATGGAATATATATATGTGTATGGAATATAAAATATGTATATATGTATGGAATATAAATTTTTCATACAGATGAGGAAACCCAGGCTTGAAGAGTTAAACCATTTGACCAAGATTAAACAGGTATTAGAGCCAAAGTTAGCAAAGACCCCAGAATTCTTACCATATCACTCACTGTATTGTTACTGGGAATTTCAGAGGGGTGAAAGACACTGAAACTACAAAACACAACACAAATATCATCAAAATGAAATGACAATGGTTTCCATGTGGCCAGCACATCTTCATTGTAAGAGTTCCATTAGAGTTGGTGTGGTTTACGGGGCTTCCCTGGTGGCACAGTGGTTAAGAATCTGCTTGCCGATGCAGGGGACATGGGTTAGAGCCCTGGTCTGGGACGATCCCACATGCCCCAGAGCAAATATGCACATGCTCCACAACTACTGGATCTGTGCTCTAGAGCCCACAAGCCACAACTACTGAGCCCTCATGCTGCAACTACTGAAGCCTGTGCGCCTAGAGCCCATGCTCTGCAACAAGAGAAGCCACCGCAATGAGAAGCCCACACGCCACAGCTAGAGAAAACCCGTGTGCAGCAACGTAGACCCAATGCAGCCAAAAATAAATTAAAAATAAATTTTTTAAAAAAAGAGTCTGTGTGGTCTAATGCAGTGTTTCTCAAACTGTCTCTGGTTAAGGACCAGTTGTGGGATTTTTAAAAAATATTTAATACATTGAGAACTGATTATTTTGTAAAATATAGTAAAACTGAAACTACTAGAAATATGAAATTGTTTGAAAAAAAATAAAAGCTCAAATTCTTGATTATTAAACTCAGCACACAGAAAGTTAGTCAAATTGCTAGTAAGGTTTCTGAAAGTCTTCCTCTCATTTCTGCTCTTATCACAGACTTGCTCTAAAGCTGGCCAGTGGGCCACACTTCGAATAGCACTGGTCTAGGAGAAGGATCAGACTAGGAGGCAGTGAAACCACTTGAGGCAAGTCCTTCCTTTGATTCTATTTCTCCATTTGTACAATGGGAATAATCCTTGAAACAAGCCAGTAAAGCCAGTGCAGTGCCTCAGGCCTGAGAGGGAGCTCTTGGGTGGGGTTGGGCATCAGTGTGGTATGGTGAGGTCATGGGACTGATAAGGTGCTGACAGAAGAACAGATTAAGGTGGCCTGAGATGGCACAGCCACAGAGAAGTTCTAAATATACATAGTATATAACTTTGGTTATTTCATCAATGATTGGAACTTAGTCATCTCAAACCAGCAAACATCACATTAAATTAAAACCCAGTGCAATGGGTTTCTTTGTATAGACTGGGACTCTCAGCTCAGAAAAAAACTAAGAACCTACCACTTGCTCCTCAATAGCTCACTCCTACCTCCAAAGGAAAAACACCATCTCATCTTCCTCACCACCCCCAAACTCTTCATCCTGAACCCAACCTACTCCCTCCACTGCAGGACAGAGGAAACCAAGAGGCAGGCTCCACAGGACTTTGCCTCTAGGTCTCTTTACTACAGAACTACAACCCTGGGTGTGATCGTGCCTTTCCCTACCTACTCACTGTATTACCATGAAGCTCAAATAAATGAGAAAAGTGAACGTGCTTTCCAAAATTTAAAGTTTACAAAGGCACGCACTTAACTTCACCTGGAATGAAGTCGTTGGAGCATGTATGAAGCGCTGAGCTTATGCCCAGCCTGGGCATGGATGAAACGTGGTGGTGGTGAACGGAGACGGTAGAGGCCACGCAGCCACAAGAAAGAGCTTCCTTCACAGTAAATAAAAGAGCAACTAAAGAGAAACAGAAGAACCAGGGCAGCAAACTGCCAAGAGAGAAGAGTATATCTCGTCACTGAGACGTGGATTGTGAGGGGTAGAAAGCTGAATAAGTATTGAAACCAGAAAAATACCAGAAAATCATAGTTCTTATCTTCCTTTTTGGATCTTGTGCCCCTGTAAAAATCTGATAAAAGTTAACAACCAGGAGTCTTCTCAGGAGAAAACAAAAACAAAAACGGATATAGGCACAAATCATTTTGAGAATAATTTTAATTCATTCAAAATCAAAATCCCTTAGGGGACTTCCCTGGTGGCACAGTGGTTAAGAATCTGCCTGCCAATGTAGGGGACATGGGTTCAAGCCCTGGTCCGGGAAGATCCCACATGCCGCGGAGAAACTGAGCCCTGCGCCACAACTACTGAAGCCCTTGCCTAGAGCCTGGGCTCCGTGACAAGAGAAGTCACTGCAGTGAGATGCCTAAGAACCACAATGAAGAGTAGTCCCCACTCACCACAACTAGAGAGAAAGTCCACGCACATCAACAAAGACCCAACACAGCCAAAAATGAATTAATAAATTTTAAAAAAAGTCCCTTAGATCAACTTGCTTTATGGTGACCTGCACACTTATAAAGGGAAGTAAAAGACAACAGCCTCCTCCAGGGAAATGCCAAGGCAAAACCAAATCAAGGTCTCAGGACTTCCTCTCTCCAAGGTATTGTCCTTAAAAGATCCCATTGTTGGGCTTCCCTCGTGGCTCAGTGGTTAAGAATCCACCTGCCAATGCAGGGGACACAGGTTCGAGCCCTGGTCCAGGAAGATCCCACATGCCACGGAACAACTAAGTCCGTGTGCCACAACTACTGAGCCTGTGCTCTAGAGCCCATGAGCCACAACTACTGAGCCCACGAGCCACATGTACTGAGCCCACGTGCCACAACTACTGAAGCCCACTTGCCTAGAGCCCATGCTCCACACAAGAGAAGCCACTACAATGAGAGGCCTACACACTGCAACAAAGAGTAGCCCCCCCTCACCACAACTAGAGAAAGCCTGCACAGCAACGAAGACCCAAAGCAGCCAAAAATAAATAAATAAAATAAGTAAATAAATAAAAAACAGATCCCATTGTTGTCAGTGCCCTTTGACCTTTCAGCAACATTCAGACGATAGCTTCTACAACACCAACACAAAGATCCACAGCAATTTCTATGTGTATCCCACTTCTTGATAACAAAAAAAAAGGGAATCCCTCCAGAAATCTTCACATTCTTATCGTCATAATTAACAGTTGGGTAGATTTGATACCCTGCCACAATGGTCTCCCTCCCTAATGTCTGACTTTTACCCAGAAATAAAGGCATAAGCAACAATCTGCATTCCTGATGTTCCTATATTCTAAATCTCTGTACTGTCAATGAAATCTAAGAGTAGTTCAGCAAGAAACATTTTGCTAGCTCCTTAATCAAATCAGACAATCTCTGTTCCATCTCAAGGCCTGTGGGCCTCCACATCCCTCAGCCTGGAGGGCCCCTTCTCCCCCTCTCAGCACCTGGTTAGCTCCGACACTACTTTACATGCTGGCTTAAAAGCTCTTCAGAGCATTGGAGGTGCCACAATATATTTAAGAGGGACCTTGGAGGGAGAGGAAGGTGAGCTGGCGAACTTGGCTTAAAGTACCTTTGCCTAGCAAATCCTGTTTTTACTTAGATTTTATATATTTTTTTAAATTTTATTGATGTATAGTTGATTTACAATGTTGTGCTGTACAACACTTTCTGCTGTACAGCAAAGTGATTCAGTTATACATGTATATATTCTTTTCCATTATGGTTTATCACAGGATATTGAATCTAGTTCCCTGTGCTATACAGTAGGACCTTGTTGTTTATCCATCCTATACATAGTAGTTTGCATCTGCTAATCCCAGTCTCCCAGTCCTTCCCTCCCCTAGGTTTTATTTTTATTTGGGGTCCCATGGGGAGGTAGCTAAAGCCTCCTCAAGCCATGACTTCCCTAGCCATCCTATCTAGTCTCTCTGAAGGAGAGCAGTACCCTGTGGGGCCCTCCCAGGTACAAATCCTTTCTGTGTCTCCCCCCATCCCCCCACCCTCTTTCTTGTTTGTAGGAAATAGGCTTCATTCAGCCTCCTTGACCTACCCTGAGTTCCAAAGTGCAGGTTCAAACAGTTGCTTATCAGGGTAGGGAAGGAATGCAGAAACAAGGCGTAGCAGTCAAGAAACAATAGTGCAGGACTTCCCTGGCCGTCCAATGGTTAAGACTCCATTCTTCCACTGCAGGGGGCACTGGTTAGATCCCTGGGAACTAAGATCCCTTGACCAAAAATAAAATAAAATAAAAAGAAACGATAGGGCAGCCACGGGGCAGGGTCCTGATTCCTCTTCAAGGAATGTACATAACAATACCTTTGAGTTCTTCTGTAGGAGCTAAGGCCCCACCCAGGTGGAGGATGGTAACTTCAGGCTGAGCACAAGATTCTTGGAGCACCGCCCTATTACCTCACCACCAATCAATCAGAAGAAAGTCTGCACACAATGGAAGATAAGGAAAATAACAAAGACCCTTACCCCCTCCCCAAATGGTTCTCCCTTTAACTTCTCTCTTCCTACTAGCACTTGTCTCTCAAATATTGGCTTTCCACTGGTGAGGAACTGAACTTGAGTTCAGTAACATCTCCCAAATTACCCTCTTTCACAAAATTGTTTCACAAAACTTCATAATACTAATTATACTACTTTTTTATTTATTATAACTCCCTGTAGAGGGACTGAGTTTTATTCATTGCTGTGTCTCAATGCCAAGTGCAGTGTCTGAGACTTAGAAGGTACTCAGTGTGTAATGTTTGACTGACTTCTTTTTAAATGCTAGAAAGATTTTTCTGCAAGGACAGCAGTGATCTATATTCAGAATGGCTTAACTCCTGCAGTTATGAGAGGTAGAAATTTTTGAAGGGAGGTAGAAAAAATAGAAGGATCTTCCTGCTCCTAGAAGAATCTTCTTAGTGGGATTTTCCCCAGGAGATATTCTCTCCACAGCTAGCGGAATAAGATCAAAAGTGATGGTCCAGATAAGACCATAGACTCAGTAGCCTGTAGCCACTGATGTGAGAACACCAAGTCTGAAGCTAGATGGTGGGGCTTCTTACAGAACCAGGAGAACAGCTGTGCTTAAGAGACTAGAAGCCTGGACTTCCCTAGTGGTCCCATGGTTAAGACTCTGTGCTTCCAGTGCAATGGGCATGGGTTCGACCCCTAGTCGGGGAAGTTCTGCATGCCACATGGTGGGTGGGGGTGGGGAAGAGACTAGAAACCAAGCAGCAATGCTGTCTAAAGAAACAGAAGGAAAAGAAAATCACAAAAGGAGAATACAGGGACCTCCTTGGTGGTCAAGTGGGTAAGACTCCGCTCTCCCAATGCAGGGGGCCTGGGTTCGATCCCTGGTCAGGGAACTAGATCCCACATGCATGCCGCAACTAAGCGTTTGTATGCTGCAACTAAGAAGCCCAAATGCTGCAAATAAAGATCCCACGTGACACAACTAAGACCCAGCGCAGCCAAAAATGAATAGATAGATAGATATTTTTTTTAAAGGAGAAAGGAGGTTTGCATATCCTGCTAATTATTATAGCACAAAGGAAATTAAACCCACTCAAGAATCATGCTACATTCTATGTACAAACATACAACAGGCAAAAGGAAAGCAGCTCATCACACACACACCATCCCCAAGCCCATCACTCCTTCTTCCTGCTCTTAGCATAAAATTGGAACTCTTTACTACAGCACATTATAATTAGACATGTCCCCTTCCTCAATCTCTCTCCATTCTGCCCCTTGTCTTGGCTGAAATGTTACCTCCTCAGAGAGCTTTCTCTAACTCTCCTATGGAGTATTTCAGTCTTGTCACTGTCCTTCACAGTATCTATGCCTGACACATAATGGGCGCCCAATAATATCTGTTGAATTATTTTAAATGTTCATATTTTTTGGGCTTCCCTGGTGGCGCAGTGGTTGAGAGTCCGCCTGCCGATGCAGGGGACACAGGTTCTTGTCCCGGTCTGGGAAGATCCCACATGCCGCGGAGCGGCTGGGCCCGTGAGCCATAGCCGCTGAGCCTGCGCGTCTGGAGCCTGTGCTCCGCAACGGGAGAGGCCACAGCAGTGAGAGGCCCGCATACCGCAAAAAAAAAAAAAAAAAATGTTCATACTTTTTCACACCAAACAACTTAATCCAGGATGCATATGTTCATCACCAATGGATGACTAATAAGAGCAACAAGAGTAGAAGGTATTGTACATTAGAAATAGAACCTGAATAAAGTCGGAATCTAAGGTATCGGTACAAGAAAATGACCAAAAGTAGGAACATCTGAACCCTGCAGAACCCAACCAACCAGTCATGATTTTAGTGCTTCAACACACATTACGCTTGATCAAATTTTCTGGTTCACCAATTGATTGTAAGTATATTTATACTATCTACTTGGCATTTAGATGGGAACTAGTGTTTGTTGGGTAATGCCAGGTAACTCATTCTTATATCCTTCATTTTTTTTTTTTTTTTTTTTGTGGTACGCAGGCCTCCCACTGCTGTGGCCTCTCCCGTTACGGAGCACAGGCTCCGGACGCACAGGCTCAGCGGCCATGGCTCACGGGCCCAGCCGCTCCACGGCACGTGGGATCCTCCTGGACCGGGGCACAAACCCGCGTCCCCTGCATCGGCAGGCAGACTCTCAACCACTGCGCCACCAGGGAAGCCCTATCCTTCATATTTTTAATAAGGCTCTGATCTGTTTGTTGAAAAATGACAAGAAAGAAAATGGTGGGGGCAGAGAGGAGTCCATTGGCTGTCTATAAAATAGCAATTTCCTTTTTCTTCCTTGCTAACAGAATCCTGGTTTTGGGCACCTTCTGTGTGCTTCAGGGGAGCTGGGTCCAGATCCATGGGATGAATAATGATTGACCTAAGCCAGTGGTTCTCAGTGGGGTGATTGATTTTGTCCTCCAAGGGACATTCAGCAATGCCTGGAGATATTTCTGATTGTCACAACTTGGGGGGACGTACTATTGGCATCTAATAGGAGAGGCCAGGAATGCTGCTCAACAGCCTACAATGTACAGTTCAGCACTGCCACCACAAAGAATTATCCCTCCCCAAAGGCCAAAGGTGCTAAGCTTGAGAAACACTGCACTAAAGTAATCGGTGTGGTCTCGAGCTCTTTGTCAGGGTTTGGTTCAGGCACAGGTGTGTGATGCAAATCTAGCTAATAAAATGCAATGGGTAGTTTACTGAGATACTTCTGGAAATGTTTTTTCTTACCCTTAATTAAAAAACGTTCATTTTTGGTTGAAATGCATTACTTTCCTAAATAAAATTATATTTAAGGACAATAAGACAGAGAGAGAAACACACAAGAAGAAAAAGTCCCTCATCTGCTGCTAGATGTCATTGTGTCCTCATGTGGTGCCTGGTACTATGACTGCCATCTTGGGATCATGAGAGTTGTTAGCTGCAGACAACATGAGAGAATGGCAAAGCAGAAAGATGGAAGTAACTTGCATCCTTGATGACATCGTTGAACTTCTGATTAAAACAGTCCTTGAGACTTCTTTTTATATGAAATAATAAATTATATTACTTTTAAGGCATTCATAGGACTTCCTAAAAAATTTGAAAGTAGCTGAAGACATCCTGGTACATATAATATATATTTGTGGGCGGGAGTTTGTCATATAGAAAATAAATCAGAGGGGAGAGACACTGACCTATTTCTTTGGGTACAAGTGCTACCATAACCTAATAATAAAACAATTTTGTTGGGCTTCCCTGGTGGCACAGTGGTTGAGAGTCCACCTGCCGATGCAGTGGACACGGGTTCGTGCCCCGGTCCGGGAAGATCCCACATGCCACGGAGCGGCTGCGCCCGTGGGCCATGACCGCTGAGCCTGCGCGTCCGGAGCCTGTGCTCGCAACGAGAGAGGCCACAACAGTGAGAGGCCCGTGTACCGAAAAAAAAAAAATAATAATTTTGTTTCGCTATGCTTCTGGAATAATCTTAAACTAATGATACTAGAAGTTGATAAAACCAGTGGGAAAAGAATCTCTGTCTGTCAATGCATGTTTGTGTTCTTTATTTTTATTTTTTTAATTAATTAATTTTATTTATTTGTCTTTGGTTGCATTGGGTCTTCGTTGCAGTGTGTGGGCTTCTCATTGCAGTGGCTTATCTTCTTGAGGAGCACGGGCTCTAGGCACGTGGTCTTCACTAGTTGTGTCACGTGGGCTCAGTAGCTGTGGCACACCGGCTTAGTTGCTCCACGGCATGTAGGATCTTCCCGGACCTGGGATTGAGCCTGTGTCCCCTGCACTGGCAGGTGGATTCTTAACCACTGCGCCACCAGGGAAGCCCTGTTTGTGTCTTTAAATAAATGAGTAAGAACTCGTGACACTTTGAAATCTTTAAGAAAATGATATTTTTGAATCATTGAAATTTAATCTGGGGGAGCCTGTGGCATTAGCACAAGACTAGCCAGCCTGTCCTTATTCTTCCTCAGCTCTAGCACACCTAATTCACAGGCACCTGCTATAGCAAAGGAAAGGCTGCCTGGTTAAAGTAACGTAGTAACATCAGCTTGCTAAAATGGTCCAGGGCATAGATTTTGCTCAAAAGTGAGTTCTTTAAAAAAAAGCCACCAACATATTCTGCAATTTTAGAATTTGCTGACATTTTCTACCAGGCATAACTATGCTCTTAGTGCAAAGTCTTACTTTGAAATACCAAAGATGCTTTGCAAAAAGTACAGAGCTCAGTTACCAGCATTTCCTTGCTAAATCATTTGTTTTATCAATGAGTAATGTACTGATATTAAATTAATCAACTAGATACTTTCCTGGAAAAGTATACAGTGGTTGGCTTCTTTTGAATGCACCACCACGTGGACCCCATCACACTACTGTAGTAGAGTTTACCGTTACTCTAAGAGAATCCCACTGATTTTTCACACCTCACTCCTTGCCCCTTCTTAAGAATGCTGGGTTACGTGTAATGTTTTGGTGTGCCTTCAGCAAGACACATGTGATCAACAATACATACATGTATTGTTAAAGCAAATTGATCCTGTTTTGTCCTTTCTTTAAGTGCCCCTCCTCTCAACAAAGCCAAAGCGTGCCTTCAAAGTGGCATAATGACCTTATAAAAGAGTGGGAGCATCTGATTGCTCCCTCTCATTCAGAGACACTCTGGCTTTCTATCTCGGAGCCCCCATTTTCACAGTCATACGCTCCTTAAGGCCCCATTCGTTGCTCCTGTGGCTTTGCCATCTGTTCCTTTGACTATGGCTGCACTTCTCCAGCTTTCTGTATGTTGTCCTTCTCTCTTTTGCCTCTGCCCTTACTATATCTCCCATATTTCTTGACTTTCTTACCAAATGACTTGACTTTTATAAACATTGCTAGTCGAGAAGAAGGTTCCTGTTGGTCCATACATGATACCATGCGAGTCTCTACATATTGAGTGTAGGTTTGAATCCTCTCTCTTTCTCAGTGATTTCCTTCATTCCCTGCTACTCAGGGGCTACTTTTGCATGGCTGCATGCATTATTTTTTTCACATTTCCAGTATTGGCAAAGCTCTAGAGCTCCACTCTCTGAATAAAATCAATGTGTGGTTAATATGTGTGGTAAGAATCTCATTCTTAAGTTCATTAAATACTTCTCTCAAATGTCTTAAATATATTTCCACATATGTGTTTTTCTGTATGTTGGCACATCTGATTCTTAATTTCCTGCTTTGCGGAGGAAGTTGTACTCTGATGATAAAAGCCTTGCTGGAACATCACAGGAAAAAAAATTGTTT
Source organism: Mesoplodon densirostris (assembly GCF_025265405.1). NCBI lineage: Eukaryota > Metazoa > Chordata > Mammalia > Artiodactyla > Ziphiidae > Mesoplodon > Mesoplodon densirostris. The sequence goes on from NC_082664.1 coordinate 47,324,581, forward strand.
TTCAAGCTCCAAAATTATTGGTTAAGCCACTTTTCATCTAAGAGGCATAAAATGAATAAAACTGGTGTTCTTCATCTTTTACCTTTTTTGCCATTGCTCTTACATTAGGGTGGCTATCCAGCTGCCCAGAGAGGGCACAAGTGCTGTGGTTCATACAAACATGTTATTTACCTACTACAATATCACGACTCTGATGACTCATTCCCTGAATCCCTAAGCAAAATTTGTCATCCTCCCAATCTATGTTTCATGGTAACTTGTTCCACTTTTGCTACTTCACTTAAAACATTTCAATGTACTTTATTATGTACAGAGTTTGCCTTCTCCTCTGTGAGCTCTTTTTTTTTTTTTTTTTTTTTTGCGGTACGCGGGCCTCTCACTGCTGTGGCCTCTCCCGTTGCGGAGCACGAGCTCCAGACGCGCAGGCTCAGCGGCTATGGCTCACGGACCCAGCCGCTCCGCGGCATGTGAGATCTTCCCGGACCGGGGCACAAACCCGCGTCCCCTGTATCAGCAGGCAGACTCTCAACCACTGCGCCACCAGGGAAGCCCTCCTCTGTGAGCTCTTTAAAGACATAAACTGATTTGTTGAATCAGTGAATGAATGAGCTATGAGAACACTTATTATTGACTATATCAAAATATTCAGAGGTAGGGCCTCCCTGGTGGCGCAGTGGTTGAGAGTCCGCCTGCCGATGCAGGGGATACGGGTTCGTGCCCCGGTCTGGGAGGATCCCATATGCCGTGGAGCGGCTGGGCCCGTGAGCCATGGCCGCTGAGCCTGCGCATCCGGAGCCTTTGCTCCGCAACGGGAGAGGCCACAACAGTGAGAGGCCCGCGTACGGCAAAAAAAAAAAAAAAAAAAAAAAAAAAAAAATATTCAGAGGTAAAAATATCTTTTCATTAAGTGCAATGCTATTTAAATTGCCAAACTTGTCAATTTTACCTAAATGGAACCAAATTAAAGAGCATGACCCTCTCCAATGGTCATAGCTTTGTTACCCTTCCCTGAGTGGTTAACTTGTCTTCATGCCCGGAGTGCTGCCTGTTGGCCTTTCAAAGGCTCACATTTTTCCTTAGTGCCTTCTCAAAGGTAAAATGACTTACATGTTCTCTCCAGAGACACTGATGCTATAAATTAACATTGGGTTTTATCCTGTATTGGACTATAATTTGTGCAATGTTGTCAAAGATGAATTATTTGAATCTTTTAAAAAAATATTAAATTACAATTTAATGAATTTGTGGCAAGTGTTGTTTTCTTATTTGTTTTAAAAGCACAATTTAATATTCATTTAGGCAGTAATTGAGCCTGCCAACTTTAAATTTTATTCCAGTCGGGCTCCCCCTTCTCTTTTACCCTTGTCTTTTTTTTTTTTTGCGGTACGTGGGCCTCTCACTGCTGTGGCCTCTCTCGTTGCGGAAAACAGGCTCCGGACGCGCAGGCTCAGCGGCCATGGCTCACGGGCCCAGCCGCTCCGTGAACTCTCAACCACTGCGCCAGCAGGAAAGTCCCTATCAGCTTCTTTTCTGGTTAGTTCCATGCCCTCTAGAGCTGTACACAAACAAAGCACAGAAATATATGTCTCACTTATGACAAAGCATCATTCAATGACTAAGCACTCTGGAGGGCACAGGGAGCTAAGATGCATGTAAAGAGACACCCACACGATTCCATCATGGTCTTTACGGAGCTGTGGCAAAGGCACTGTCTATGGTCACCCCACCAAGTGCCCAAACACTTGACCCCTATGCTTCATGCAAAATAAATTTCAAACATATTGTTAGGGTTAATGAAGTCTCAGTAAGCTCTAAACAAAAAGCTGATTAATCATTAAAATCTTTTACTTTTGCCTGAAAGATTTTAAAGTCTTATATAAAAAAAAAAGAATGAAAAGGCCCTACTTATTTAAATGAGTTAGTGCCAGGGACTTATGTCAAAAGCAACGGTGCAGTATAAAGAAACCATGCAGTGATAATGTTAGAGAGCTGATGGGAAGGAGAACTGATAACACCCAAGCATCCTCAGGAGGGATTTCCAGCTGAGAAAAACCTGTGGCTCTGTACAAGGCATTCTACAATCTTCTCACTACTGTGTTTACTTGCCTCAGGAAAGAGAGGTCCCAGGAAATGAGAACTCAGACTTGATAAGGTAGATTTATTTTTCCATAAAGAAGTGTTAAGGAAACATCCAAAGGTCTCTTGCACAATAAACAGATCAAAGGCTGGTTGAAAGTATTTATAGGCAGTGGTTCTGAACCTTGGCTATCGTTAGAATCACCCAGGGAGTTTCTTGGGGGTGGAGGAGGGTTATTCCAGGGATTCTGATTCATACAGCATGTGCCTGTTTCTTGGTGTAAATACTCCCACCCTGGCCAATTTCAAGATACTAATGTGAAGAGACAACGTGGAATTGGAAAGAGACGTGCATAATCGGCCCCCACAAGCTCCTGAGTGCCAGCTCCAGCAACCACCTTTAGGAGCTTTTGATGATGAAGTTACAGTCAGGGGTGAGAAAACAATAAATTACGTCCTGGGGCTTTTTTACATACCATAGAGCCTTAAATCAAAGATCATTTCCTCATGAGAATATGAGGAAAAACTAACATTATATTAAACCATGACTTATCTACAATTTCATCAGTTTTTGCTTGTTCTGAAACAGGAGGGAAGGGGGCAGGGCACAACCTTTGAAAGAATGTCATAGCCTGAGGACATGACATAAACTGATTAGAACCAAATGCGTCCAAGATGGCAGACAAGTCGACTTCCACTAGACCTTGAGCCTCAGTGTATGCTCACTGTAACACATCAGCAAGCTAAATGACACACCCACAGGCACCATGACAGTTCCAAGGCCAACAATAAGGATCAAAAAGTGGGCAGTGGCCCAATTCCTGGAAATCCCTGCCCCTTCCCAAAATAGCTAGAATACTTCTCCCACTCATTAGCCTATGAAATTACCCACCCCTATAACCCCATACCCTGGTGCATTTCTTACATTCTGAAATGGCCTACACTCTGTCTGTGGAGTGTGCTTCTCTCTAAATAAATCCACTTCTTACCTATCACTTTGTCTCTCACTGAATTCTTTCTGCAGTGAGACATCAAGAACCTGAGCTTCATTAAGTCCTGAAACCAGGTGTGTGATCTGTTTTGGCTGGGTTCGAGTCCCAGCCATGTGGGTTCAAGTCCCAATGTGGGTTTTGGCTGGGTTTGAGTCCTGGCACGTGGGTTCAAGTCCCAATCTGAGGTGCACGGTTTCAGTTCCACTCTATTCTTTATTTTTTTTTCTATTTTTTTTTAATTTTTAAAAATTATTATTTATTATTTTGTTGTTTTTCCACTCTATTCTTTTTTTTTTTTTTTTTTTGTGGTACGCGGGCCTCCCACTGTTGTGGCCTCTCCCGTTGCGGAGCACAGGCTCCGGACGCGCAGGCCCAGCGGCCATGGCTCACGGGCCCAGCCGCTCCGCGGCATGTGGGATCTTCCCAGACCGGGGCACAAACCCGTGTCCCCTGCATCGGCAGGCGGACTCTCAACCACTGCGCCACCAGGGAAGCCCTCCACTCTATTCTTTAAACCAAAATTTATTTTTAAAATATCGCTCTTATAAATAGAATTATATCTTTTTCCACTTTACTAATAATTAATATTTGAAATTAGGTCATTTTTGCAATAATAATTTATTTAGAATTATCAGTCTCACAACTAGAGTAAATTTAGTCTTTGGTGTAGAGAAATAAACTATGAGTTTCAAATGTCTCTGGTTGTGAGACATCTCATATAAAATTGTTACAACAATTCATGTTATGGAAGACTTGTTAAACAGAAACAACAGAAATGTTGTCCTTATACCATCCAGAAATAGAAGAAAAGGAAACCATTCACTTGTGAAAGTCATTTTTAAATAATACATTTATAAAACACTATCTTGTGAATTATAATCCTATCAAGCGTATGACTACTTAACTATAGCAGAGAAAATAAATGAGAAAATTCAAAATCACACTGTAAGGAGACCAAAAAAAAAAAAAAATGCTCTTTCTGGATCAATAAAAGAGATTTGTTAAACAATACAAAAGTACCATACACTAGCTAGAAATCAAATAAGATGTAAACAATTTATTAATAAGATTCACATTTATGTAGTGTACAAAGAATTATAGTCCTATTAAGTTTCTATTTGAGTTATTGTATAATCAGTTAAACAAAATAAAAAATCAAATATTATTTTAGAAGCAAAAACTCATGTGCTTTGAATTATTTTAATGAATCTATTAACAAAGATGAAAATATTATAATTATTCTATCTACAAATGTTGTAAAATGAAAGCAATTGATTTTTTAAAAAATTTATTTGGCTGTGTCAGGTCTTAGTTGTGATACGCAGGATCTTTGTTGCAGCCTGCGAGCTCTTCGTTGTGGCATGCGGCCTTCTCTAGTTGTGGCACTCAAGCTCAGTAGTTGCAGCATGCAGGCTTGGTTGCCCCATGGCATGTGGGATCTTAGTTCCCAGACCAGGGATGGAACCCATGTCCCCTGCATTGGAAGGTGGATTCTTAACAACTGGACCACCAGGGAAGTGCAGCAATTGATTTTTAAGATTCACATTTTAAAGATCTACCGTTGAAAACATTATCCTAAGAATTTATAATCCTATCGAGCTTCCATTTGAGCCACTGTATAATCACTTAGTAGCAGTAAAACTAAAAGAAAAAAATGTAATTTACTTTAGAAGAGGGAAAAAAAGTAACCTGCTGTGGTTTTGGATTTTCAAAAGTAGACTCATTGAGGGCAGATCAACTTGGAAGGTGATACACTTTGTTTTCAGGCTGTGTGGATAGAGACTGAGCCTTGGTGTACAGACCTTTCTTGTTGCCAGTGGAGGATGTGCTGGGTCAGGAATTTGCCCAGAGGAGGGTGGAAAGAATTCCTGGGGAGCTTTGTCCTTACCTTCCAGAATAAGGGAAGAATAGGGGGACCTACTTCTTAGAAATTGCCGTGTGTCCCCCCTGCAACATCTAACTCCTGAAAGGAGGATGAGAGAGGAACTGCCTGGCTCAGAGGCTCCCAGTTCAGTGGGAAGTTGAACCAAAAAAAAAAAAAAAAAGATCCTAAGCATCTGTCAGTGTAAGGAGCACCAGGAAAACTCTGTCTTGCTCCTGGTAGAGGATCCGTATCAAGATGAAGTTGGCCTGGGAATTCCCTGGCTGTCTAGTGGTTAGGACTCCATGCTCTCACTGCCGAGGGCCCAGGTTCAATCCCTGGTCTGGGAACTAAAATAGAATCCCACAAGCTGAGCAGCGTGGCCAAAAAAAAAAAAGATGAAGTTGGCCTTATGGGTGGATCCTTTTTCTGGGATCCAAACACTGAAACGGAGCAGGACTCTGTGGGGTCCTTCCGGGTACAAATCCTTTCTCTGTCCACCCCTCCCCTCCCACCCCTTTCTTGTTTGTAGGAAATAGGATTCATTCAGCCTCTTGGACTTTCCCTGAGTTCCAAAGGGCAGATTCAAACAGTTGCTAATCAGGGAAGGGAGGGAAGGGAGGGAAGGGAGGGAACGCAGAAACAAGGGAGGAGCAGTCAGGAAACAATAATACAATCTTGGGGGCAGAGTCCTGGTTCCTTCTCAAGGAATATACATAATAATATCTTTGAGTTCTTCTGCAGGACTAAGGGCCCCACCCAGGAGGAGGCTGGTAACTTCAGGCCGAGCACAGGATTCCTGGAGCACAGCCCTGTTACCTCACCACCAACCAATCAGAGGACGGTCACACGCCCTGCAGCCCTCACCCTAAATTTTACCTATAGAAGCTCCCCCCAAAACCACTAAGAAGTTCAGGGGGCAGTTTTGAGCATGAGCCACCCACTCTCCTTGCTTGGCCCTGCAATAAACCTTTCTCTGCTCCAAACTCCGATGTTTCGGATTGCTTGGCCTCACTGTGCATGGGACACAGGAACTTGCATGTGGTAACAACCCCTCGGGGGTAGCATTTGGTCCATATAGGACCCTGGTCCTCATGGATCTCTGCCAAATATCCTATTTGGAAGACCAGGAACATAAGGATCTTTTTCCAAACATCTTAAAGCATGCTTTTCTCTTCTTAAATTATCAAAGTTTCTCTCAGCCAACAGCTCTCAACCCATTACATGAGCCTTTCTCTCATGGAAAATAAACTAGCATTGATAATAGCCAGCAGTTCTTTTGAATTTTTCTGAAAGAACTTTGGTTTCTATTTCGTAGGACTTCAGCTCTTCACATGCATAGCTGATCTTCACACTTGCTTTGAAAAGGTTTTCCTCTATCTTCCGAGGGTAAAATGGTTATTTGGTAAAAATTCATTTCTTTTTCTTGATGCAGTTCAGAAAGAACTTGGAGTTTCAGCCAGACCGTTGGCCCCTCCCTTGCCCTGTTTTTTTTTTCCCTCACTTAAAGGCACTTACATTTACAGACTTTTAATGTGATCTTAAGTGCATCAAGTAACGTATCTTCTTCCATTAACTCAGTGTACATTTGGTTTCTCTTTTCTTTAAAAAGTTTTAAATAAATATTTAACTCAGATGTATCAATCCACTTCTTCAAAATCCCTTTAATTCATCTTCTAGGAGGTGAACATTTTCTAAAGCATTTGTTATATCCAATTCCAAGTGCCCACCATGTACGTAGTCTTAAGGATGGCAGCCTGATGGCTCATTGTTAGCACATGCTCACCAGAGCCTTGCTCTGACTTTATCATCCAGAACTTGTTCCATGGTCATTTTAGCATATTCTAACTTTTTTTTTTTTCTGTTGGATTAGTTTGGTAATTCTTCCTTTCTATTCTTCCTTTTCTTGTGAGTACAGAGTTATGTTTCCCTGAAAATCAGAATTTTCATTCAAAGCATCTTTTAGTGCTTCTGAAATTGTTTCTCACTCTTGTCATGTATATTGAAGGCTGTTTTGGTTGCAGTTACTTGAAATTTTGTTTTTTGATGCCTCTTCTTGTAACAGGGAAGAGCCAATTTTGACTCCATGTTGGATCTGTTTCTTTGAATTTAACTTTGCTTTTTGTTGCTTCTGTTATTATAATCATACATAATGGCCTGCCTCAGGGAACCCTGCCCCTCTGCCTGAATTTTAAACTAAAGTGCCTTTGTTCAGCTCACAGGGAGACAATCTGACCCTGCCCACCTGTGAGTGGCTACAGAAAAGAAGAAAGTAACACATCCCATCCCCGATGCTGGCCAACCAGGCAAACCTAATGGCATTTTTACTTTACTTCCTCACCTCCTCCCTCTCTCTGTTCTATAAAAGGAACTGGCATCCAGACCCCATAAGATGGTTATTTTGAGACATTAGTCTGCCATCTTCTCCTTCTGCCGGCTTTCTGAATAAAGCCGCTCTTCCTCGCCTCAACACCTTGTCTCCCGATTTACTGGCCTGTCGTGTGGGGAGCAGAGTGAGCTGGGACTTGGTAACATTCTAAAGACTGAATCTTTCTTAATGTCTATCATCAGCTCAACTTGTTTTAAGTGTTTACGTTTCTCTTCTTTCGTTTCTTTTCTCAATTTCTTTAAGCCCCCAAAAAGCATTGGAAATTCCCAACTCTGTATTCATGATTTCCAGTTTTTATATTTCTGATCATTTGTCCTCAAATGTGGCATCCATTAAAGTTGATTTGAGGCTTCTAAATTTTTTTTTTCTTTTCCTGAATTGGATCCTTTATTTTGCATTAAAGGATACTACTGGGACTTTTGATAAAATTTAATGGGCTCTCAGGATTGGTTTGTATTATCAGTGTTAATTTCCTGATTTTGATGGTTGTATTGTGACTATGAAGGAGAATGTCCTATACAGACCCCTCAACTATTTGGGGATGCTGGGGCAACAGGTTGGTAACTTACTCCCGAATGGTTTAAGATAAAATGTTATCTATTGTACTTGCAACTTTTCTGTAAGTTTCAGATTGCTTTTTTTAATTAATAAACTTTATTTTTTAGAACACTTTTAGGGTCACAGCAAAATTGAGCATAAGGGACAGAAAGTTACCATACACCCCCTGTTCTCTCTCACACGCGCACACACACCCCTCCATTATCAACATCCCCCACCGAAGTGGTCCATTTGCTACAACTGATGAACCTAATCTGACACATCATTATCACCGAGAGTCCATAGTTTACATTAGGCTTCACTCTTAGTGTTGTACATTCTTTGGGCTTTGACAAATGGTATCCCTCATTACAGTTTCATACAGAATAGTTTCACAGGTCTAAAATTCCTCTGTGCTCCACCTATTCATTCCTTTTAGCTCCACAACCCCTGGCAACCACTGATCTTTTTATTGTATCTGCAGTTTTGCTTTTTCTAGAATGTCATGTGGTTGGAATCATACAGCATGTAGCCTTTTCTAAATTCTTTTTGAATGAAGCTAAGCTTGTCAAAAACTAGATGTCTTTCTCCAGAAGGGCACAGACTCCAGTAGCCAGTTCTTTCTGTCTACTTGCATAAAGTAGCATTTAATAATTAAAACTATGACTATGAATATAAGTACATCATTTCCAGGAATCCATGAGGATCTGGGCCAGGTCTGCATTCCTCTGTCTGTGCTGCCACCACCTGGGACAGTGTCTCTGGGACTGGTATGACACAGAGAATCTCTTGGAACACTTTATGTTCCCAGGACCCTGCCAGCTACCTCAGACTGCAGAGAAGACACCAGATCATTTGGCCCAGAGCCAAACCAGTGGCTGGCAATAGGCATAGACCTCAATGGAGGTGAGGAAGAAGAGCCAGTAAAACATTGGCCAATGGCTCTCCCTTTTTTGAGTAAACATTTTATTCTGAGGCCTTGGAGGCCTTATCCTGCCCACAGAGCTCACAGAAAACTCCCTATTCTCAGCTCCCTTCCTTGGTTTGTGTCTGGCTGGCCTTTGAATGTGAGTGAGGAGAAGTGCTGAAGGGGTTACAGAGTTTCAACTTCACTAATTTTACGTTTAAAACTAAGGGAGAGGGGGCTTCCCTGGTGGCGCAGTGGTTGAGAGTCTGCCTGCCAATGCAGGGGACACAGGTTCGAGCCCTGGTCCAGAAAGATCCCACATGCCACGGAGCAATTAAGCCCGTGCGCCACAACTACTGAGCCTGTGCTCTAGAGCCTGTGAGTCACAACTACTGAGCCCGCATGCCACAACTACTGAAGCCCACGCACCTAGAGCCCATGCTCCGCAACAAGAGAAGCCACCATAATGAGAAGCCTGTGCACCGCAACAAAGAGTAGCTCCCGCTCACCGCAACTAGAGAAAGCCCATGGGCAGCAACGAGCACCCAACGTAGCCAAAAATAAATTTAAAAAAAACACAAAAACCCAAGGGAGAAGCAAGTGGTATTTTCAAAGTCTTCACGTTTCAAGAATGTGCAGTCCAACTGGGATCAAAGAAAGCATGATTTTCAAACTATGCCTGTATATAGTGGTAAAATGATTGATGGCCCAGCAGGCCTTCAGGTGCTGTTGTTCAGAGTGAGAATCTTAGGGGCTGTCGTGTGCTGGATGGATGTTCCTCTCAGTGGCAGGAGTATTGGGCCATGTGAACATCTCCTCAATGCAGAGCCTGGTCCTTGAATCATGGGGTACCCAGGTCTGGTCCAGCTCAATGAGTAGCTCAATCTTGTTGACAATGAAACTGTGTGTTGTCTGGGAATTGGCTGGTTTTAACTAGTCAGGGATGAGTAGGTCTGATGGCCCCTAGCTGGTCTTGCTTACATGTCTCAAGATTACCTGGGAGTGAGCTGAGCTGGGCTGATCTGGGCAGTACTGCTGATCTTGGCTAGATTTGCTCATGTGTCTTGGGGTGAGTGGATGTAGGGTAGGCGGGGCTAGACTATCTCAGTGTATCTCTGGGTCAGATGGGAATCAGCTGATGTAGATTGGACCCTGCTGTGCACTAAGCTCTGCCCTACCTGTTCCATATCTTCCTCCTAGAACAGCAGAAAAGCCCAGTCACACCTTCCCTTGGCAACAGCAGAGGCAGAAGGGAGTCTTTGCATTTTAAGAAGTTTCCTCTGGCTGTGAGATGTCAACTGTTTTGATGGCCTTTTCTTTTCTTTCCATAGTCCTCACCCTCTGGGAGACTAAAGGCTTTTTGGAACTGGGATACAGAGTAAGAGCAGCTGTTGATGCCCATCTCTTCTTTTGTTTCTATGGTTCACTTCACCAGCTCCAGAATCACACCACATTTGCTAGGATCTGCAGCTGCAAAATGCATACCCTGACCTCTCCCTCTTTGCACATAGAACTCCATTCTGAAACAAAGGCTTGAATCTGGTTAGCAGAATTTATATCACATGTCTGCACCCTAACAAGAAGGAAAGCTAGGAAAGAGAAATGGTTCCACACTGAGAAGGCAGGATTTCTACTGTGAGGAAGTATGATTATGGAGAGAGAATGATCAGAAGATTTGGGGCGGCCATGAATGACAGATGCTCATTACAGTTGCCATACTTGCATAATGTGACCTGGCTACACAGGACATAACGGTTCATCTATAGACTAAACATAAGGAAAATATTTGCCCTTGAAGTGGCTTATAGAAGGACTCTAATAGGGACATAGAGTGTCAAAGTGACACAGTATAACCCTGTCTCAGGGAATCTGAGTGAGACATACAAAGAGATGAGCAGTTAGCAAACAGAGAAAAGTAAGGGACCCACGTCTGGTTAATTTCATCCCAAAGCATATAATATTTATGGAGAGTGCTCAGGAGATGTTTGTTGAAAACTGAAACGAGGATGTAAGCTGTAAGTGCTGTGGGATTCAGAATAGGGAATAATCGTTGTTCTAACTCCAGTGTGTGAGGTACTTTGGGTTGGTCTGCTCACCACAAATTCATTATCTGCTCTTCTCTGCCCTGCTTTCTGTGCCTTAGAAGGATGACCTCCAAGGACTGCATGTCCTGTACTCCCTTGGGAATAGCCAAAGAGAAGCACTGCTCCTGATAATGGGAGGGAGGGAAGGAGAGATACGGGAACTCATTGCCTACAACCCTGCGTGGTTCTGGCAGAGGTCATGTTACTCTATGGCCGCACCTACTGCCAGGGAGTCTCTCTTCCATGGTTCCAGCTCCCCGAGTCTCTATTGACACTGCTCACTTCCCTTGCCTTTTCAGATCTATGGTGGTAACAGCTCTCAGCTGTTGCTAATCCCTGGGTACTTCACCAGCACTGTGTCGGAGCCCTTAACCCTGCCCACACCTCTGACAATAGTCCTTGTTTCAACTCTTCAGTTAACCCCATTGGCTGTGCCATTTATTTCCAGCCAGCATGCTGACCGATACATTATATTGATATTCTAGAAAGGAGGGAATTGTATTGTACTTGTCCCCAAGTAGTCTTACCACTTGGAGACAGGTCCAGTTCACACAGACTGAAAGAAAGTGCAAAACAGCCTTTAACATCCAGCACTGGAGATACAGGAGTGACCCCTCTGTTTTCTTATATCAGTTTCTACTCCCCAAATTCCTTCACTGGAGCCAGACCTCAACCTCTCCCTCCCCCACCTCCTTATCAGAGAAGCCTCCTCCACTGTAACTACAGAGTTTTTTGTTTTTTAATCTCCCTTTCCCTGGTTTCAGGGACCCATTTCTTCTTGTGCCAATTGTCAGTCTTGACCAAGTCCCTTGGGGTTTCCAACCCTGGAGGCTCAAGATGGAAAGAGAGAAAAGAGAACTTAGTTGTCTGCACGCAGGTTGTGGTATCCGTAAAATAATCAGATCATCCATGGATACGGTTAAAAATCCTGTAGGTGTTTCCTGCACTTGCTAGAAGGTTTACTAAAAGGCTGTATGTCTTCTACTAGGCTGACCTGACATGTATCTAACTCTGGGAGAGAAAGGGAGGAATTGGAGAGGGGACCTCTATCCTACCACCCTAAAAACTACTTCTTTGAGGAAGCAGAACTTGAGCTTAGTTTTTTTTTTTTTTTTTCAGTGGTTTCTCTGGTTTGATTTATTTTATTTTTTTAATTTTTTTTTATTTTACAAATTTAATCAGTTATACATACACATATGTTCCCATATCCCCTCCCTTTTGCGTCTCCCTCCCACCCTCCCTATCCCACCCCTCCAGGCGGTCACAAAGAACCGAGCTGATCTCCCTGTGCTATGCGGCTGCTTCCCACTAGCTATCTACCTTACGTTTGGTAGTGTATATATGTCCATGCCGCTCTTGCACTTTGTCACAGCTTACCCTTCCCCCTCCCCATATCCTCAAGTCCATGCTCTAGTAGGTCTGTGTCTTTATTCCCGTCTTACCCCTATGTTCTTGATGACATTTTTTTCTTAAATTCCATATATATGTGTCAGCATACAGTATTTGTCTTTCTCTTTCTGACTTACTTCACTCTGTATGACAGACTCTAGGTCCATCCACCTCATTACAAATAGCTCAATTTCATTTCTTTTTATGGCTGAGTAATATTCCATTGTATATATGTGCCACATCTTCTTTACCCATTCATCCGATGATGGACACTTAGGTTGTTTCCATCTCCGGGCTATTGTAAATAGGGCTGCTATGAACATTTTGGTACATGTCTCTTTTTGAATTATGGTTTTCTCAGGGTATATGCCCAGTAGTGGGATTGCTGGGTCATATGGTAGTTCTATTTGTAGTTTTTTAAGGAACCTCCATACCGTTCTCCATAGTGGCTGTACCAATTCACATTCCCACCAGCAGTGCAAGAGTGTTCCCTTTTTTCCACACCCTCTCCAGCATTTATTGTTTCTAGATTTTTTGATGATGGCCATTCTGACTGGTGTGAGATGATATCTCATTGTAGTTTTGATTTGCATTTCTCTAATGAGTAAAGATGTTGAGCATCCTTTCATGTGTTTGTTGGCTGTCTGTATATCTTCTGTGGAGAAATGTCTATTTAGGTCTTCTGCCCATTTTTGGATTGGGTTGTTTGTTTTTTTGCTATTGAGCTGCATGAGCTGCTTATAAATTTTGGAGATTAATCCTTTGTCAGTTGCTTCATTTGCAAATATTTTCTCCCATTCTGAGGGTTGTCTTTTCGTCTTGTTTATGGTTTCCTTTGCTGTGCAAAAGCTTTGAAGTTTCATTAGGTCCCATGTGCTTATTTTTGTCTTTATTTCCATTTCTCTAGGAGGTGGGTCAAAAAGGATCTTGCTGTGATTTATGTCATAGAGTGTTCTGCCTATGTTTTCCTCTAGGAGTTTGATAGTGTCTGGCCTTACATTTAGGTCTTTAATCCATTTTGAGCTAATTTTTGTGTATGGTGTTAGGGAGTGATCTAATCTCATACTTTTACATGTCCCTGTCCAGTTTTCCCAGCACCACTTATTGAAGAGACTGTCCTTTCTCCACTGTACATTCCTGCCTCCTTTATCAAAGATAAGGTGACCATATGTCCGTGGGTTTATCTCTGGGCTTTCTATCCTGTTCCATTGATCTATCTTTCTGTTTTTGTGCCAGTACCATACTGTCTTGATTACTGTAGCTTTGTAGTATAGTCTGAAGTCAGGGAGCCTGATTCCTCCAGCTCCTTTTTTCGTTCTCAAGATTGCTTTGGCTATTCGGGGTCTTTTGTGTTTCCATACAAATTGTGAAATTTTTTGTTCTAGTTCTGTGAAAAATGCCATTGGTAGTTTGATAGGTATTGCATTGAATCTATAGATTGCTTTGGGTAGTAGAGTCATTTTCACAATGTTGATTCTTCCAATCCAAGAACATGGTACATCTCTCCATCTATTTGTATCATCTTTAATTTCTTTCATCAGTGTCTTCTAATTTTCTGCATACAGGTCTTTTGTCTCCTTAGGTAGGTTTATTCCTAGATATTTTATTCTTTTTGTTGCAATGGTAAATGGGAGTGTTTCCTTGATTTCACTTTCAGATTTTTCATCATTAGTATATAGGAATGCCAGAGATTTCTGTGCATTAATTTTGTATCCTGCAACTTTACCAAATTCATTGATTAGCTCTAGTAGTTTTCTGGTAGCATCTTTAGGATTCTCTATGTATAGTATCATGTCATCTGCAAACAGTGACAGCTTTACTTCTTCTTTTCCGATTTGGATTCCTTTTATTTCCTTTTCTTCTCTGATTGCTGTGGCTAAAACTTCCAAAACTATGTTGAATAAGAGTGGTGAGAGTGGGCAACCTTGTCTTGTTCCTGATCTTAGTGGAAATGGTTTCAGTTTTTCACCATTGAGGACGATGCTGGCTGTGGGTTTGTCATATATGGCCTTTATTATGTTGAGGAAAGTTCCCTCTATGCCTACTTTCTGCAGGGTTTTTATCATAAATGGGTGTTGAATTTTGTCAAAAGCTTTCTCTGCATCTATTGAGATGATCATATGGTTTTTCTCCTTCAGTTTGTTAATATGGTGTATCACATTGATTGATTTGCGTATATTGAAGAATCCTTGCATTCCTGGAATAAACCCCACTTGATCATGGTGTATGATCCTTTTAATGTGCTGTTGGATTCTGTTTGCTAGTATTTTGTTGAGGATTTTTGCATCTATGTTCATCAGTGATATTGGCCTGTAGTTTTCTTTCTTTGTGACATCCTTGTCTGGTTTTGGTATCAAGGTGATGGTGGCCTCGTAGAATGAGTTTGGGAGTGTTCCTCCCTCTGCTATATTTTGGAAGAGTTTGAGAAGGATAGGTGTTAGCTCTTCTCTAAATGCTTGATAGAATTCGCCTGTGAAGCCATCTGGTCCTGGGCTTTTGTTTGTTGGAAGATTTTTAATCACAGTTTCAATTTCAGTGCTTGTGATTGGTCTGTTCATATTTTCTATTTCTTCCTGATTCAGTCTTGGCAGGTTGTGCATTTCTAAGAATTTGTCCATTTCTTCCAGGTTGTCCATTTTATTGGCATAGAGTTGCTTATAGTAATCTCTCATGATCTTTTGTATTTCTGCAGTGTCAGTTGTTACTTCTCCTTTTTCATTTCTAATTCTATTGATTTGAGTCTTCTCCCTTTTTTTCTTGATGAGTCTGGCTAATGGTTTATCAATTTTGTTTATCTTCTCAAAGAACCAGCTTTTAGTTTTATTGATCTTTGCTATCGTTTCCTTCATTTCTTTTTCATTTATTTCTGATCTGATTTTTATGATTTCTTTCCTTCTGCTAACTTTGGGATGTTTTTGTTCTTCTTTCTCTAATTGCTTTAGGTGCAAGGTTAGGTTGTTTATTCGAGATATTTCCTGTTTCTTAAGGTGGGATTGTATTGCCATAAACTTCCCTCTTAGAACTGCTTTTGCTGCATCCCATAGGTTTTGGGTCGTCGTGTCTCCATTGTCATTTGTTTCTAGGTATTTTTTAATTTCCTCTTTGATTTCTTCAGTGATCACTTCGTTATTAAGTAGTGTATTGTTTAGCCTCCATGTGTTTGTATGTTTTACAGCTCTTTTCCTGTAATTGATATCTAGTCTCATAGCATTGTGGTCGGAAAAGATACTTGATACAATTTCAATTTTCTTAAATTTACCAAGGCTTGATTTGTGACCCAAGATATGATCTATCCTGGAGAATGTTCCATGAGCACTTGAGAAAAATGTGTATTCTGTTGTTTTTGGATGGAATGTCCTATAAATATCAATTAAGTCCATCTTGTTTAATGTATCATTTAAAGCTTGTGTTTCCTTATTTATTTTCATTTTGGATGACCTGTCCATTGGTGAAAGTGGGGTGTTAAAGTCCCCTACTATGATTGTGTTACTGTCGATTTCTCCTTTTATGGCTGTTAATATTTCCCTTATGTATTGAGGTGCTCCTATGTTTGGTGCATAAATATTTACAATTGTTATATCTTCTTCTTGGATTGATCCCTTGATCATTATGTAGTGTCCTTCTTTGTCTCTTCTAGTAGTCTTTATTTTAAAGTCTATTTTGTCTGATATGAGAATTGCTACTCCAGCTTTCTTTTGGTTTCCATTTGCATGGAATATCTTTTTCCATCCCCTTACTTTCAGTCTGTATGTGTCTCTAGGTCTGAAGTGGGTCTCTTGTAGACAGCATATATATGGGTCTTGTTTTTGTATCCATTCAGCCAGTCTGTGTCTTTTGGTGGGAGCACTTAGTCCATTTACATTTAAGGTAATTATTGATATGTATGTTCCTATTCCCATTTTCTTAATTGTTTGGGGTTCGTTATTGTAGTTCTTTTCCTTCTGTTGTGTTTCTTGCCTAGAGAAGTTCCTTTAGCATTTGTTGTAAAGCTGGTTTGGTGGTGCTGAACTCTCTCAGCTTTTGCTTGTCTGTAAAGGTTTTAATTTCTCCATCAAATCTGAATGAGATCCTTGCTGGGTAGAGTAATCTTGGTTGCAGGTTTTTCTCCTTCATCACTTTAAGTATGTCCTGCCACTCCCTTCTGGCTTGTAGAGTTTCTGCTGAGAGATCAGCTGTTATCCTGATGGGGAGTCCCTTGTGTGTTATTTGTTGTTTTTGCCTTGCTGCTTTTAATATGATTTCTTTGTGTTTAATTTTTGACAGTTTGATTAATATGTGTCTTGGTGTATTTCTCCTTGGATTTATTCTGTATGGGACTCTCTGTGCCTCCTGGACTTGATTAACTATTTCCTTTCCCATATTAGGGAAGTTTTCAACTATAATCTCTTCAAATATTTTCTCAGTCCCTTTCTTTTTCTCTTCTTCTTCTGGAACCCCTATAATTCGAATGTTGGTGCGTTTAATGTTGTCCCAGAGGTCTCTGAGACTGTCCTCTGTTCTTTTCATTCTTTTTTCTTTATTTTGCTGTGCAGCAGTTATTTCCACTATTTTATCTTCCACCTCACTTATCCGTTCTTCTGCCTCAGTTATTCTGCTATTGATCCCATCTAGAGTATTTTTTATTTCATTTATTGTGTTTTTAATCGATGCTTGATTCGTCTTTAGTTCTTCTAGGTCCTTGTTAACTGTTTCTTGCATTTTGTCTATTCTATTTCCAAGATTTTGGATCATCTTTACCATCATTATTCTGAATTCTTTTTCAGATAGACTGCCTATTACCTCTTCATTTGTTAGGTCTGGTGGGTTTTTATCTTGCTCCTTCTCCTGCTGTGTGTTTTTCTGTCTTCTCATTTTGCTTATGTTACTGTGTTTGGGGTCTCCTTTTTGCAGGCTGCAGGTTCGTAGTTCCCGTTGTTTTTGGTGTCTGTCCCCAGTGGCTAAGGTTGGTTTAGTGGGTTGTGTAGGCTTCTTGGTGGAGGGGACTACTGCCTGTGTTCTGGTGGATGAGGCTGGATCTTGTCTTTCTGGTGGGCAGGTTCACGTCTGGTGGTGTGTTTTGGGGTGTTTGCGGACTTTTTATGATTTGAGGCAGCCTCTCTGCTAATGGGTGGCGTTGTGTTCCTGTCTTTTTTTTTTTTTTTTTTTTTTTCGGTATGCGGGCCTCTCACTGTTGCGGCCTCCCCCGTTGCGGAGCACAGGCTCCGGACGCGCAGGCTCAGCGGCCATGGCTCACGGGCCCAGCCGCTCTGCGGCATATGGGATCCTCCCAGACCGGGGCACGAACCCGTATCCCCTGCATCGGCAGGCGGACTCTCAACCACTTGCGCCACCAGGGAGGCCTGTGTTCCTGTCTTGCTAGTTGTTTGGCATAGGGTGTCCAGCACTGTAGCTTGCTGGTCGTTGAGTGAAGCTGGGTGCTGGTGTCGAGATGGAGATCTCTGGAAGATTTTCGCCGTTTGATATTATGTGGAGCTGGGAGGTCTCTTGTGGACCAGTGTCCTGAAGTTCGCTCTCCCACCTCAGAGGCACAGCACTGACTCCTGGCTACTCAATTTGGGATGATTTGTTGTCTATTCATGTATTCCACAGATGCAGGGTACATGGAGTTGATTGTGGAGCTTTAATCCGCTGCTTCTGAGGCTGCTGGGAGAGGTTTCCCTTTCTCTTCTTTGTTCTCACAGCTCCTGGGTCTCAGCTTTGGATTTGGCCCCGCCTCTGCGTGTAGGTCGCCGGAGGGCGTCTGTTCTTCGCTCAGACAGGACAGGGTTAAAGGAGCAGCCTCTTCGGGGACTCTGGCTCACTCAGGCCGGGCGGGAGGGAGGGGCACGGAGTGCGGGGCGAGCCTGCAGCAGCAGAGGTCCCCGTGACGTTGCACCAGCCTGAGGCGCGCCGTGCGTTCTCCCAGGGAAGCCGCCCCTGGATCCCGGGACCCCGGCAGTGGCAGGCTGCACAGGCTCCCGGAAGGGCGGTGTGGACAGTGACCTGCGCTCGCACACAGGCTTCTTGGCAGCGGCAGCAGCAGCCCCAGCGTCCCACGCCCGTCTCTGGGCTCCGCGCTTTCAGCCGCGACTCGCGCCCGTCTCTGGAGCTCCTTTACGCGGCGCTCTTAATCCCCTCTCCTCGCGCACCAGGAAACCAAGAGGGAAGAAAAAGTCTCCTGCCTCTTCGGCAGCTCCAGAGTTTTCCCGGACTCCCTCCCGGCTAGCTGTGGCACATTAGCCCCCTTCAGGCTGAGTTCTCGCCGCCAGCCCCAGTCCTCTCCCTGCGCTCTGACCGAAGCCCGAGCCTCAGCTCCAGCGCCGCCCGCCCCGGCGGGGGAGCAGACAAGCCTCTCGGGCTGGTGAGTGCCGCTCGGCACCGCTCCTCTGTGCGGGAATCTCTCTGCTTTGCCCTACCCAGGTATGTGGGGAGTTTCTTGCCTTTTGGGAGGTCTGGGGTCTTCTGCCAGCGTTCAGTAGGTGTTCTGTAGGAGTTGTTCCACGTGTAGCTGTATTTCTGGTGTATCTGTGGGGAGGAAGGTGATCTCCGCGTCTTACTCGAGCTTAGTTTTAAAGGAGAAACATTAGACAATGGATAAGGAAGAGGGCATTTCAGAAAGTGGAGAAGGATGTGAGCAAAGAAGATGTAAATGCAGCAGCTGGGAAGAAATGAGTACACCACTGTGCTGGTTGATGTAAGCAAGTACCAATTTGGGAGGCCTTAAATGCCAGGATAAAAGCTTTAATGGGTCTTTAAAGCTTTTATTTTATTTTATTATTTTTTTTTAAATTTTTTTAACATCTTTATCGGAGTATAATTGTTTTACAATGGTGTGTTAGTTTCTGCTGTATAGCAAAGTGAATCAGCTATACGTATACGTACATCCCCATATCTCCTCCCTCTTACGTCTCCCTCCCACCCTCCCTATCCCACCCCTCTAGGTGGTCACAAAGCACCGAGCTGATCTCCCTGTGCTATGCAGCTGCTTCCCACCTAGCTATCTATTTTACATTTGGTAGTGTATATATGTCCATGACACTCTCTTACTTCGTCCCAGCTTTTTAGAAAGACAGTTTTTCAGAATTCACATATAAAATACATTGGAGGTGTAGAGAGAGGATGACAAGTTAGAAAATATATACAGTTATCCAGATGTGAGGGTGTGAAGGTCTGTGCCAGGGTAGTGGTCCTTGAAAACATCACAAAGGAAGAAACTACACTTTGGTTACAGGGTACATGTGGTAGAAAAGGGAAAGTAGAACATAAGGATGACAAGTTTTGAAATTGAGAAACTGAGAGAATGATGGTGCAGAGGCAGAAATAGAAAACTTCTTAGAGAGAGCTAGTGTTAGATAAAAAATTATCTAGGTTTTAGGTACATTGCATTTAGGTGGCTCCCATACTTCCTAGTAGAGGTGGAAATGGAGGCATGAAACAAAAGGAGAGGGCCGAAGACATGAGTTGAAGTCATAAGAGTGAGCAGCACCTCTGAGAAAGACTTCGTATTAAATCAGCGGGTCCAGGACTAAACATTAGGACATGCCCACCTTTAGGGAGTTAGAAGAGAAAACAGAGAAACTAAAATAAAGGGGTGAGTACAGAAACAATGTGAAAAATGGGCAGAGAAAAAGGTGAGAAATGAGACAGCGTAAGAAAACCAAGGAACGTTTCCAGAAAGGATGAACTCTACATTTGAATTTTTTTTTTTCCGGCCGCACTGCAGGGCATGTGGGATCTTAGTTCCCCAACCAGGGATGGAACCTGCACCCACTGCAGTGGAAGCGTGGGGTCTTAACCACTGCACTGCCAGGGGGGTCCCTACATTTGAACTTTAACACAGACACCTCAGCCTTTGCAAAAGGATCCTTCAAGATTTTGAAAATAAAATTAGAGAATAAAGCAACAGGGTCACCAATATGAACAAGTTGTGTTAAATTAGGACCGCCTGTCAAAAATACTTCCCTGGAAATGTTAATTTACATTATTGGATACTGATATAATCCTGAAGCCATTGGAAGGTATATTAGTTAAGATGTCTTTAGATGCAGATAACATAAAAACCAGTTCAAATTATCTTATCCAGTGTAACTGAAAGTTTGCTGGCTCACTTTCCTGAAAAGACCACTGAATGGGCAGGCTTTAGGGTTGGTCCAAACTTAGGGAAAACACCATTTTCCCACATTTCTCTTGGTTCACCTTCCTCCACAAGCCAGCTATATCCTCACCCCAGTTTCTCTAAAGCTACCTGCTTCAGTGTTTACATCTAGGGTTACATCCTTCTCCCAAACATCACACTGTTTGTATCACACCTGAACCAATTGCTAGGGCCAGGGGAAAGCCATAAGCTGATCGCCTTGGGTGCTCATCATGGAACCAATCACTCTTACCACCTCACATCTCAATAACCCAGGTTGGCTGGTAATCAGTCATGTGACCTCTAGTTGTGGGGTTTATGGTCAATCTCACTCAACCACCAGGCCGGTTCCTAATGGCAGAAGGCTTAAACAAATGTTGGGAAGACAACTAGGATTCCACAAATGGATACTGAATTAGGATGTGGCTGGACAAGTCAAAGTATCATTAGCTTAAACAAAGTAGAAGTTTTCAATCTCTCTCTCTCCATTAAGAGTCTGGAACTTTGTAGCACAGGATTGGTACAGCAGTTCTGCTCCATAACGTCCTTGGGACCCAGAAGTCTCTCTCTAGCTCACCACCCTAATGACATTCCTAGGGTATAGCCCTAATTCTCATTGTCCAAGGGAAGATCTCTCCTGCAGGCTGCAGGATGGAGGAAGTGACAAACAAAAAAGGGCAAAGGGGCACATGTGAAGGAAGGTTCCTAGAAGCTGTCACACATGGCTGCCTTACCACATGATCATACCTACCTGCCAGCTAGGCTAGGGAGTGAAATTTACTCTGGGTGGCCATTTTCCCGGCTAACCATTCTATTACTGTAGAATGAGAGGAAAATTAATATTGGGGGAAAATCATGCTCTGCTGCTCTTGAAAAATGAGATCTGAGTTGATTGAATAACTTCAGGGTAATTAGTAAATTACTCGGGAAAGTAGTTATCCATTTGTAATCTGGCCAACAGGACAGGAGTGAGATGAGAGAAAAATCCCAATTCAGAAGAATGAAATAGTGAAAAGGAAACAATAAGTTATGTGTTAAAAGAACTATGTTTACATCCCATTTTTGCCACCTAATAGTTGGGCAGTCCTTAACAAGTTGCATAACCTCTATAAGCCTGTGATCTTATCTGTAAAATGGAGATAATATCATCTACTCCACAGAGCTGGAAAAAGATTAACTGAGATAATATCAATAGTTGTTAAGTGCTTTATAAGCAGTAATGCTCATACAGATAAAAGTTATTATCTGCAAACAGTAGCTATCGATTATGGCAAAGCTTACAATAGCATTGTTAATATTTTAGAGACACATTTATTGAGTTAAATTTGTGTTAGCTTTTTTTCCTTTTTAAAATTTATTTTGGCTGTGCCAGGTCTTACTTGCCGCATGTGGGATCTTTTAGTGCAGCATGCGGGCTCACAGTTGTGGCATATAGCCTCCTAGTTGTGGCATGTGGGCTTCTTAGTTGTGGCATGCATGTGGGATCTAGTTCCCCAGCCAGTGATCGAACCTGGGCCCCCTGCATGGGGAGTGTGGAGTCTTACTCACCGGACCACCAGGGAAGTCCCTGTGTTAGCTTTTTTTTTTCCCCCATTTTTAAAATTATGGTGAAATATACATAATATAAAATTTACCATCTTAGTCATTTTTAAGTGTACAGTTCAGTGGCATTAATAAACACATTCACATCATTGTGCTCTGTGTTAGCTTTTTAAGATCAGTCTTTCAGTACAAGAAGTGATTTTTGTGGCTAATTGAATTTTTTTAAATTCTCACTATATTTTTTCCTACAGTCATGTGTCATCTATAAGACTGTTTGATGTATACCCAGAAAGCAGTTGAGCAAATATTTCACTGTGTCATAACAAACACATAAATACAAAACCAGAAATTTCAGATAAGAAAATTTGAGTTATAATATTTATGACATTAATTTCTACAGTAAAACGAATCTTTTAAAATATGATAAATTATATTAATGGAATCCCAAGTTTCAGATACACTCTCTTTTGCATAAAGAATAGGAATGAGTTGAAAAAAAGCATCTCATCTGCTTTGTATTGGTATAATGCAATTCACACGTTATAGTGGGAAGAGCAATGGAGCTGGCTGATTGGGAGAGGCCTCATTTCCACTACACGATGGCCTCAGTGGGGCGTGATGTCTCAGTCTGCCATTAGGTCAGGAGATTGATGGCATACAGGAAGATTAAGTAAGTATAGTGAGACAATGGGAGCTAGACTTAATGTGGAAAGGAAGAAAACTTGGCCTGGAAGAAGTGATCCCCTAGTAGTAATGAACACTCCTAGCACCCAGAGGGTGGCTTCTGAATATTGTTCTCCACTAAGATGATCCAGAACTCCTTGAAAAAATGGTTGAAATCAGGGCTGGGACAGGGAAAGTACAATATGTTCCTGGAACATCTTGTTGAGCATAAAAGTAAAGAAGTACCCGAAAAATGATGAGGACATGTGGTGAAAAATGATGAGGCTCATGAGGACAAGAGCCAGACTGAAGAGTTTCTGTTAGCTAAATCTGGGACAATTTAAACTTCTTTTTTTTTTTTTGGCCACACTGTGTGGCCTGCAGGATCTTATTTCCCCAGCCAGGGATTGAACCCAAGCCCCCTGCAGTGGAAGCACGGAGTCTTAACCACTGGACCTCCAGGGAAGTCCCTGGGGCAATTTAAACTTAAAATGAATAATGAAAGCAACAGATTATGATTCTTTGGATAAAATAGGAATCCATGGGTCTATCCTGATGTAAATATATGTAAATAAATAAATGGGGCAAGAATAGAAGCTTTATTTTAGAGTACGACAATGCCAACTAATAAATGTAGAAGGAATGATGCAATTAGAATATCACCATTTGCCAACCATTATAGTAATAATTGGTTCAGCAAAGAACCAACTACGGACATGAAAACTGGGAGTGAAAATGTGATGAGGAACAGGACATTTACATAATATCAAAGTAGCTCTCCATAAAATACTTATTAACAATGTATTAATTAATAAGTACAAGATACTTATTAATTTTACAATGAAGTTTGGCAGACATCATTTTAATGAAATGATAATAGTCAACACTGATAGAAATGGGACAAATTAACACTTGTTAATTTGCCTCCTGATAGTGCACTGAGAAGAACATAGTATCATGTCTCTGGTACTTCTCCAAAAAGATGAATAACCTGAATCCAATCATAATAAGTATAAGGCAAACTCAAATTGATGGACGTTCTACAAAGTAACTGGCCTATTCTCTTTTAAAAAGTCAATATCAAGAAATCTCTGGCAGTCCAGTGGTTAGGACTTGGTGCTTTCACTGCTGTGGGCCTGGGGTTTGATCCCTGGTCAGAGAACTAAGATGTCCTGCAAGCTGCGTGCTGTGGCCAAAAAATAAATAAATAGTCAACATCATGAAAGACATGGAAAACTGAGGAACTGCTACAAGAAGGAGACTAAAGACACATAAAATTAGGTACAACACATGATCCTCTATTGGATCCGGGATTAGAAGGGAACGGGTGATTTAATGGTACATAACTAGTGAAATTCGAATGCAGGCTATGGGTTGGATGGTAGTTTTGTGTCAATTTTAATTTCTCGATTTTAATGATTTTACTGGATTTTACTATACATACAAAATAATTGAGTGAGAAAGAGATAAGAGAGAGAGAGAATAAGACAAATATGGTAAAATGTTAACAACTGATTAGAGAATCTGCATAAAGGGCAAACTAAAATCCTTCATACTGTTCTGACAATTTTCTGTAAGGGTGAAATGATTTTAGAATTGTTATTTTGAAAAAGCATAATGTGTAATATAAAAAAAATTAAATTTCAGTCCGTGGAAAGTTATATTGGGCTTCTAGGAAGTAACGCCATAGTTTTTGGATCTTCTCAAAACCCTACATACAAACAGAGAAATTGAAAAGCGAAATTAAAACTCATGGATAACACTTACAACAAAACAAGATGATAAGTTATCCCCACAAAATATGAGCAGGTGGGGACAAATCACCAACAACCACAGGACCATGATATTAGAGTCTATGCAAGAGAGGTGAGGAATCAATCAATTAGATATTCAATGAACCAGAAAACTGGAGAATCCCAAAGAGAGACAGATATTTGCTGGAAAGCCAATCTGAGAATAGCAAATGAAACTGGGAGGGGTTTTGTCCATTCCAATAGCAGATGAGTGCAATGGAGTCCTCGTAAGACCTGAAAGGGTGGGAACAGTCTCACCCATATGAATTCTCAATGCTGACCAACCAAACCTCCCTTCCAGGACATACCTCTGAGGAGAAACTACTGGTCTTGGAATAAAAACTGATACGGATAGGGACAACACTGATGAAGTAAAAAGGAGATCTAGATAAAAAGTAGTTGAGGGGAACAGGGTCAGGAAATCTCAGAAAGCAGTCATATTTTATTTTATTTTTTTAATTGTGGTACGCAGGACTCTCACTGTTGTGGCCTCTCCCGTTGCAGAGCACAGGCTCTGGACACGCAGGCTCAGCGGCCATGGCTCACGGGCCCAGCCACTCCGCAGCATGTGGGATTTTCCCGGACCGGGGCACGAACCCGTGTCCCCTGCATCGGCAGGCGGACTCTCAACTACTGCGCCACCAGGGAAGCCCTACAGCAGTCATATTTTTTAAAACATTGCATAAAAACAAGAAGAAGCACCACGGTCAGGTTAGATAGCTTTTCTATTTTTTTAGTAATTGGTGATAATATTAGTAATATTAATATCCGTAGTAGTATTAGGTTTGGGAGGTTTTTTTTGGTTTTTATTTTGTTTGTTTTTTTGGCTGCACCGTGTGGCATGAGGGACTAGAGATGGAACGTGTGCCCTCTGTAGTGGAAGCATGGAGTCTTAACCACTGGACCACCAGGGAAGTCTCAGTATTGTTATTCTGAGACAACTAGGATTGTTATTCCGGGACTGTTGTTGGTATCATGTGGGAAAAAGTAAATGAAAACTATGGAATATTCTAACTCTATCATCCCCTGTTACCTTGAGAACCAGGGTTCTTGGTGTGGAAGACAGAAGACACAGATGTAATATATTAGAAGAGGTTAAGTAAAAACTATGTCGTTCTGAATTTAAAACAGAAATGTGAATATGAACTTGTAAGGTAATATATATTCTACTAAAGAGGCTTAGAAATAGCAACTATGTTGTGGTCTTGAAACATTTCCCTTTCAAAGAAACCAGGAGTCCTCAGGAAAATGGCTGATTCTAGGGTTCAAAGTCCGTGGCAGAAAATGGAGCATCTTGACATACCAGCTGGCAAGAATGCTATTGAAAACTATTATGATCATGTCCAAGGAGCCAATTTGAAGAGTCCCCACAATCAAACAAGGGAAAATTGAAACTTCAAAAAAGATAAGAGTTGGGGAATTCCCTGGCGGTCCAGTGTTTAGGACCCTGAACTTCCATTGCAGAGGGCGTGGGTTCCATCCCTGGTCGGGGATCAAAGATCCTGCATGTCACAGGGTGTGGCCTAAAAAATAAAAAGGATGAGTTGCAATAAACTGAAATCTCTTAAATATGTTTATTTACTTATTTATTTGGTTGTGCCGGGTCTTAGTTATGGCAGGTGGGCTCCTTAGTTGCGGCTCGTCGGTTCCTAAGTTGCAGCATGCATGTGGGATCTAGTGCCCTGACCAGGGATCAAACCCCAGTCCCCTGCATTGGGAGTGCAGAGTCTTATCCAATGTGCCGCCAGGGAAGTCCTTTAAATATGTTTAAGTTCATTATAATATTTTAAAAATCTCATTGAAAAAAGAATTTTTTAAAGAAGATGTTGGGGGTAGGAGTTTATTAATTTTATTTATTTATTTTTGGCTGCGTTGGGTCTTTGTTTCTGTGTGTAGGCCTTCTCTAGTTGTGGCAAGTGGGGGCCACTCTTCATCGCAGTGGGCGGGCCTCTTACTATCGTGGCCTCTCTTGTTGTGGAGCACAGGCTCCAGACGCGCAGGCTCAGTAGTTGTGGCTCACGGGACTAGTTGCTCCGCAGCATGTGGGATCCTCCGAGACCAGGGCTCGAACCCGTGTCCCCCGCATTAGCAGGCAGACTCTCAACCACCGCGCCACCAGGGAAGCCCTCACTGAAAATTTTAAAACATGATAGGGAATCAATTCATTGTACCAAAAACTAGGGAAGTAGAAGGGAAAACTCAAACATTTTTCCTGCCTTTTCTGTAAAAATTGTTCCATTGGATAACCAAATAGTAGATGAAAGATAGCACCTCATTAGACAATCATGTATCTAAAGTAATACATAAAAGCAAAATGGTAGAAATAGAATATCATCTTTTTGCAACTCTCAATGAATTAATGAATCTAAATATTGAGTATCAATGGCTGCTAATGTTAAAAGGAAAAAAGAAACTAGACTTCTTGAAAAAAGAACACAAAGGAATCGAACCTGAGCCTGATGAAGCCTCTGGATCCAGTTGCCAGCTTCTAGGAAATGCAGAGGCCACAGGAACTTGCTGAACTATATCATGAGTGTGCAATCAGCAAAATCCAGTTGGTAGAACAGTCTATGTACCAAACAGACTGAGTTTATAACAGATAAAATATAAGGCAAAGAAAGGACAGAGGGAGAACCTGTAGATTAAAAGAGATTTAAAAGACATAACAAGATGGGTTTTTTCTTTTTCTTTCTTTTCTTTTTTCTTTTTGGCTGTGTTGGGTCTTCATTGCTGCACGCAGGCTTTCTCTAGTTGTGGCGAGCAGGGGCTACTCTTCTTTGCGGTGCGTGGGCTTCTCATTGCAGTGGCTTCTCTTTTTGTGGAGCACGGGGTCTGGGTGTGCGGGCTTCAGTAGTTGCAGCATGCAGACTCAGTAGTTGTGGAACACGAGCTTAGTTGCCCCGGCATGTGGGATCTTAGTTCCCCGACCAGGGATTGAACCTGCGTCCCCTGCATTGTAAGGTAGATTCTTTACCACTGGACCACCAGGGAAGTCCCTCTACATTTTAAAAAGTTACAGTGGTTTACAGAGATAAATAAACCTGGAAAAGGTATGAAAGTAAGTATGTCCAATAGACCCTTATTATTTATTTATTTATTTAATATTTGGCTGCATTGGGTCTTCATTGCTGCATGCGGGTTTTTCTCTGGATGCTGTGAGCAGGGGCTACTCTTCGTTGTGGTGCACAGGCTTCTCATTGTGGTGGCTTCTCTTGTTGGGAGCACGGGCTTTAGGCATGCAGGCTCAGTAGTTGTGGCTCACAGGCTTAGTTGCTCCGCGGCATGTGGGATCTTCCCGGACCAGGGCTGGAACCCATGTCTCCTGCATTGGCAGGCGGATTGTTAACCACTTCGCCACCAGGGAAGCCCGAATAGACCCTTATATAATATAGTTGATTATTATTATGTATTTGGGCAACGGCAGGTCCATTTTTGTCTTCCAAAACTTAACCATATAAAATAAAAGTAAAACTGTTATAGAATCATAGAATATAAAAACTACTATACATAAAATAGATAAGTAACAAGGATTTACTGTATAGCACAGGGAACTATATTCAACATCTTGTAATAACCTATAGTGGAAAATAATCTGGAAAAAATATATAACTGAATCATTTTGCTGTACATCTGAAACTAACACAATATTGTAAATCAACTATAATTTTTAAAAAAGAATCATAGAACATATATAAACAGAAAAACAACAATACGAAGAGCTCTTACAGTTCAGATTTTCTAAAACTGGCTTCTTTGGAACATTCATTCCACAGGAGTTTAAGTGCTATCCCAAAAATGCAAAAAAAAAAAAAAAAAAAAAGCCTAAATGGTCAAATAAGTCAGGGAAATGGAGTTAAAGAGTTTCTTTTACTGGCTAATATCTTAGGGGCTTTAATATACCACTGTGTAATTTGAAGCATTAAGAAGAGACTATAGTTGCATTATTTCCCAAACTTATTTGACCACAGTTTTTTTTCTTTTCTAAGGACACAAATATTACAATTTTATTAAATAGAGTAATGCCTATCTCTAACAACAGCAAATAAGGGATTTTATCATGTTTCATAATACCCTCTTCTCAATGAGATCAGGGACTTAGTTCTATGTATAACCCCAGTTCCAGTGCCTAAAGCTATGCCTGATACACAGTAGGTGCTCAAAAACTACATATGAATGAATGAATGACTTCTCAACATGGCAAGCAGATAGGATTAAAGAGCTTTTTTTTGTAGAAGATCAAATTCATTTGTAGATTTTGTAGAAAAGCAAAGAGTAGTGGCCTGATTAACAGATCTGCTGTCATCTCAGTGGTCTTATGTGTTCCTTTCACATTATTGTGTTTCCACCAATAAATTTACAGGAACAATTATGTAAAGAAAGCTGTAATAACCAAGTGCTAAGTTCTATTCCTTTTACGAATAACTTTCATTTTATTGTCTAAACATTTGCCTTTGCACCTTATGCATTTGGGGAGACAGTAAACATCATAGTTAATTAAGATCACAGGCTTTGGACTTAGGCAGTGACACCCCATTCTACTTATTTCCTTCTATTCTTACAGGAGGAAATTTTAATACCACAACATACTCTGACATCATGCTAGAAAAGGAACCAAAGATTGTCAGCTGAATTAACATAACCAGAGTTTCTGCTGCAATGACTGTATTTCCATGCTGCCCCACTCTCCTATTTATTTCAGTTTGGCATTTTGACAGAAAAAATGATCTCATGAGTAGAGCCTTGAACTAAAATTAGAGTACTATTTTTCATTTCCAGCGCTACCTCTGATAAGCACTATTACCGAGGGAAAGTTATTTAACTTAAGTGCATTTCTTTCTTCATCTATAGCAATGACAAAATTCTGACCTTCATGGAAGCAGATAAGATGATAACAAATAGCATAATGTGCTATTTTTTATCTCAGTATATTAAGGAAGTAGCAGGGTGTGGTGGAAAGTGCAGTGGGCTGAAAGAAAATTTGGATTCTAATTGTGATATGTCACTAGATGGCTGGGTAGTCTTGTACACATTACTTAACCCCTGTGGGTTAGAATCTAGCCGCTAGCTGACCTCTGGGATCCTTTCCAACTTTTAAAAAACAGTCTAAGATTCTAGTCATTACTCTGGCGATTACTATTGTGCATGTCTAAAGCTTGTCTGTAAATTGTTCCTTCTATTGCCCCATGCTGGGGTCTTTAAAGGGGCCCAACACTATCACCCCTCTTTCCTGCCTCAATTCTGAGCCAATTGAGGAATAACATAAAGTCTAAGGCATTTGGGGCTGAGATGAACCAAAATATCAACTTTATTATTAATAAAGACTAGAGTGGATAATATGGCATATACCTGTGGGCAAGTAGACTTCTTAAAACTGAGTCCCACACTTAGAAGACAATCTCACCCAGGCCCAGACATTGGACTATCCCATACCTCTCTACATAAAATCAGGTAAAAGTAAAGTTTTTGGAATGGAAGAACAAAGGAAGGTGTGGGCTCCCAGGAGAAAGATTTCTGTAGATGTCCTTTACTAGGTTGAGAAAGTTCCCTTTGATTCCTGGTTTATTGATTGCTTTTATCATGAAAGGGCATTGAATTTTATCAAATGTTTTTTCTTACATCTATGGTTTTGTCCTTTATTCTATTGATAAAGTATATTACATTAATTCACTTCAGGTATTAAACCAACTTTGCATTCCTGGGATAAATTTCTTGGTTATGGTATACAACTCAAATCCAAGCAATATATTCCAAATCCCATGTTATTCTACCATCCCATACTCTCTCTGACAAGCTGTACAATCATCATATATTGCTTAATGGCAATAAAGTGAGAAGGATCAGAGAAATTAAACACCATTGCTCTTATTCAGAATGATATGAGAGCATGTGCTTCCCGAATTAGAAAGAAATTAATACCAACCATCAGTTGCTATGAGTTTTAGTGAGCATGGAGAGACACATACTACTAAACAGGATTGACTTATAATTTCCCCAATGTGAAAGAAAGGATCTATTAACTTCTTTCTATAGATACCATCAAAGACGATAATAAAAGCAATTTAAGACATTAAATATATCTTCAAGTCTGAGTTTACCCATTTCACCTGAGGGCTGAAGTTGAAGGAAGGTAGGAGTCAAGAATCAGGGAGTCAAACGGAAGGTAAACAACAGGCACAGATTTATGGAACGGTGAGTTCCAATAATTAAATAACCAAAAGGTAATACATAAGAGAAGTTGCAACACAAATTGTAACCAAAAGTGCCTTGCAGTTTTCTGTGGAGAGAATAGGATTATGGATACCTTACCATAAGGGTCTGAGAAGACTTTGTAAACTAGGGATGTCTTTCCATGTGTCTTGAGTGAAGACTGGTTTTCTTCAAATTCTTATTTAAAAAAGCCCAGGTCTGGACAAAAAAGCTTAAAGACTTTGCCACCTTCTAAAAATCGTGAAATATTGGAAAACAAAATGACTATCCTTATGCGGGATTTAAACTTTTCTACAGTAGCTGGACGCTCTTCAAAGGAAATTTCACAAATAATTTGGAGGAATGCACATCTTGAGGCAAAAATTTTTCATTTAGGGCCATTTAGATGGTGAAAGAAAGCAACACCTCCCACCCAGAGATGCTGTGATAAAGTGTTGCTAGATTTTATACTGTTATGAAAGAATGTTTCACAAAAAAGATTGAGCATGTAAAATAAAAAAAAAATACTTCTGATTGTTCCAGAAGAAGTAAAAATATCATCAGTTTATGTCAGAAAGCCATTCCTAGTTTACCACACCTGCTATAGTCCTTGTTCACTATGTAACTTATTGCTTATTTATACAGGACAGTTCAGCAAATGTCACACCTGGTTATCCTACAGGTTTGGAGTTTTCGGGTTTTTTTAGCTGGGATGGCATGAGAAAGTTCAGTGCCTTGAATGAGCTTACACTGCAAAATATTTTAACCTGAACTTTGTTACATCTAAGACTTTACTGAAACTTCAAGATTGACCTGAAAAGGAAGAGAAAGTGAACACTGTTCAAAAGAAGTAGGACAAGGAAGATAGGGGGAAAGAAACATCAGTACTGAAACCTTCCAGATTAACTGTTCACCCTGGACCTCATACACTTATTAATGCTTTACCAGATAACCCGGTTCTGTGCAGTGAGCGAAAACCTTTCAATGATTTGGCTATTATACATAGTGGTTAGCACAGTTTTCAAATCACAGTTTTCTGAATTTAATTTAATTTTACTGTTAGCCCCTCTTAATATTTGGCAGGCAAAGAGTTGTACACTCTGGAAAGCATCATGATGCAGGGTTACCAGATTTCTGAAAAATTAGCACTATTCTTTGTTTCATTGTGAAACAAAATAAACAACAACAAAGCTATATTTGAAAGTTAGCTGCAATAGCTACCTAAACTAAACATGATCAAAATAACACAAAAACCAAAACACAAAACCCATCCTCCAAACATGACAACACACATACACACACACAGAGGCTAGAAGTCACAAGGCAATAATTTGATTAAAAGTACTTCTATTAAAATTATACAACCCCAAAACAAAAATACCAGAAACAGAAAGGATATGGGTAAACAGGAACCTTCATTTACTGCCATGGAAAATAGAAATTGTATGATACAACCTTTTGGAAGAGCAATTTGACAATATCCAGTACAGAGATGTGGGACTCACAAAGCAGCAGTTTCACTTGTAATCAGACAAACTAGTGAAATTCTCAGACATGTGCACAAGGAGATATGTTCAAGGCAGCACTCTTTTTACCAGAAGAAAAAAGAATCTAAATGTTTATTAATTTAAAAATGGAAAATCAAATTCACAGAGGGAAAACTATTGAATAGATAAAATGAATCAACTCAAGCTATCCAATACATGTATCAACATGGATAAATTTTGAAGTCATGCTGAATAACCACGATGAGCCACAGAAGACTATGCACAGTAAGAGGTAATTTTTACAAACTTTACAATTTTACAAAGTTATGTTATATATATTTTAAAAGAGATCTGTGAAAAAAGTAAAAAGCCATAGAAGTATACTGTTTAAGACCCTTGTCAAAATCACCGTTGACTCCCTTGTTTAGGCTAAGCCTAATTTGTGATCTTTTAAAAATAAGCAGTGATGGGACTTCCCTGGTTAAGACTCCGTTCTCCCAATGCAGGAGGCCCAGGTTTGATCCCTGGTCAGGGAACTAGACCCCACATGCATGCCACAACTAAGGAGCCCTCAAGCCACAACTAAGGAGCCTGCCTGCCACAACTAAGACCCAGCACAACCAAATAAATATTTTAAAACTATTTATTTAATAAAATAAATATTTTTTAAAAATAAACAATGAGGTAGAAGTTTCAGAATATTTTCAAAAGACTAGAGATTATTCAAAGATTTTTTTTAACTTTTAATTCTTTCTGCAAAAATGTTCAGACATGACCACAATGGTTTCATCACTCTATTTAAGAAATTTCTTCTTTTCATATGTTCAAGTGAATCTGAACACCCCTGCCCCCATGACCATCACTGCTCATACAGAGGGCTTTGACCCAAATTAATGTATGCTTCAAATGGGCAAAATGTGGTACTATGACCCCTTAAAAAATAAATTCTCCTGAAGTCAAAATAAATTATAGTATAATATATAATATATCCAATCATAACCTCATTTGAGTCAAGTTTGATGGGTAGATTCCTCTTTGTTCTTTATTAGCAACCTTAATCAGAAGGCTGGCACACTTTGTGAAGAGCTTCTCACGGGAACTTTGCAAGCCCTACTATTGGAATAATGTGAATTAATCTTAGAAAGATGCTTGCAGATCCTGATGAGACTTACTTGAGAA
Source organism: Mesoplodon densirostris (assembly GCF_025265405.1). Lineage (NCBI taxonomy): Eukaryota > Metazoa > Chordata > Mammalia > Artiodactyla > Ziphiidae > Mesoplodon > Mesoplodon densirostris. The sequence continues at coordinate 47,357,779 of NC_082664.1, forward strand.
CAACTGTTACCAGTCAATTTGTTATTGCTGTCTTTTTTTTTTTTTGAATGACGTAGGAAAATATTTAAACCTTTGGTGCATAAGAGGGGGTTTTCAAGTATAAAAAGGGTCTCCAAAAACAGATGCACATCACCTTCAAGGTGGTGATTACCTCTGGGGAGAGGTGGAGAGGAATAGGATCAGTGAGAATATAAAATAAGTTTTGATTGTATCTGTAACATTTTATTCTTTTGTTTTTAAAAAGTGAAACAAAATTGCAAAGGATAACATTTTAAAGCTGAATGGTGGGCATACAGGTGCTCATTACATAATTCTCTCCTGTTTTCTGTATGCTTGAAATGTTATACTAGAAAGAAAGAAAGAGAGAGAGAGAGAGAGAGGGAGGGAGGGAGGGAGGGAGGGAGGAAAGTAAAAGAAAGAAAGAAAGAAGGGGGGGGAGGGAGAGAAATAAAGAAATGTTGAAGGACAAACAACAGACTTGGAAAAATATATTCAAACCATATGCTAGAAAAGGGTCTATTTTCTTTCTTTCTTTCTTTTTTGGCCATGCCCCACTGCATGTGGGATGTGGGATCTTAGTTCCCTGACCAGGGATGGAACCCATGCCCCCTGCAGTGGAAGCGTGGAGTCTTAACCACTGGACCTCCAGAGAGGTTTCAAAGGGTTTATTTTCTTAATTTATAAAGACAAATCAATAGGGAAAAGACAGATGACCCAAAAGAAAATCGGCGAACGATATGAATGGGGAATTTATAGGAAAATAGTTAATTTATAAAATAGCCTAAGTATGTATGGGTCTCTCCATTTGTGTTTTGTGTGTTATACATTCATTAAAGAAATGCATATCAAGAAAACAATACTGCTTTTCATTTTCGTATTGGCAAAATTTCTTAAATTTCCCAAAACGCAGTGTTCGCAATGGTGGGGAGAAACATTTTCTGTTTCTGAGAAGAGTGTGAATTTGTGTAATTATTCTGGAGGGCAAAATTGTTAACATACATTTCCTTTGAAAGAGCAATTCCGTTTCTAGAGGTTTTTAATAATTGCATAAATGCACAAAGACTTGTATCAAGGTATTGTTTATCAAGGTAAAAACTGTGGAAAAATTAATTTCTATCAGTGGAAGACATTAAATTGATGATGATACATTTACAGACTACTTTGCATCGACAAATGAAGATGTCCACAATACAGCGTAAGATTAAAAAAAGCAAGTGGTGGAATACAATCTTATTTGCATGAAAAGGCAAACAAATGTCTGAAAAAAATGTAACAGTGATTATCTTCAGGGGATGAAACTGGATGTTGGGGAATAGGAAAGAAGTCTTTAATTTCCTCTTAGACTTTTATTGTATCAGTTAGGACTCTATTACTGCAAATGATAGAAAACTGCAACTCAAACTGCCCTTAAAAATGAATGAATTGGGCTTCCCTGGTGGCGCAGTGGTTGAGAGTCCGCCTGCCGATGCAGGGGACACGGGTTCGTGCCCCGGTCCGGGAAGATCCCACATGCCGCGGGGCGGCTGGTCCCGTGAGCCATGGCCGCTGAGCCTGCACGTCCGGACCCTGTGCTCTCCAATGGGAGAGGCCACAACAGTGAGAGGCCCGCATACCGCAAAAAAAAAAAAAAAAAAAAAAAAAAAAAGAATGAATTTATTGGCTCAATTTAACTGAAAAGTCTGTGAGGAGTTTCAGTTCATCTTGAATCAGGGCTCCACAGTATCACCAGGATGCTTTTTCTGGAGGCTGACTTTATCTTTTACACCTGTAATTGATGCTCTCTGCGGGTGTGTATCTGATGGTCCTGATTGTTTGGATGGCTTCCCTCAAATTAGCAACATAGTGACCGTAACCAAAGGCAAGAGTGAATGCTTCACTTTTCCAGAAGCCTCTACTTAATGTCTCTCAGGAGTTCATCAGTTATAATTGAATTATTTGCCTATCCTTGAGTCAGTCATCATCAATTGTGGTCATGGGCTTGGGGTCAGTTCCACCCAAACCAAATAACATAGAACTGGGTCTGGTGATTTCCCAAAAGAAAGAGGAATGCTGGCCAGCAAACATCAGATATCCAATATTGCTAGATAACATTTTCCCTAGTGCACATAATTATCTATCTATCTATCTATCTATCTATGTCTGTCTTCCTGTCTGTCATCATCTTACAGTCCCTTAGGGCCTAGACACTGAGTTCCACAGGAAACGACTATGTTTGTGTCATTCATTATCCTGTCCTTTGGGTCTAAGTTGGGTTCTGGCTGTCAGAGAATATTTGTAGAACAAAAACAAAACAACCTCGCAACTTCACACTCCTACTAATCATTGCCTATGAATTAGAAAAACTTTAGTCACAGAATGAGCATCATCAGGGCTATCTTCCACAATATCTTCATCCAAAATCATCAGAAGAGATGCTGATGCAGTGAGAGAGATGCAATTTTTAGCAGAAACACTGGTGGCTCTATTAAATAGTTGCTGATATTTCTTTTTGTTGGTAGAAATTATTCAATAGTTTATGTCGATTCATTGCTTTTGAACTATTGCAATAATGGTTAAACTCAGCACATCCATTACTCTGTTGTTCAAATAGGGGTTTAGGATCAGGCTAATTTATTTTAAGACTTTTGTTACCAGAGGGGCAGAAATAGAGACACAGATGTAGAGAATAAACATATGGACACTAAGGGGGGAAAGTGACGGGGGAGTGTGTGTTTGTGTGTGTGTGTGTGTGTGTGTGTGTGTGTGTGCGATGAATTGGGAGATTGGGATTGACATATATACACTAATATGTATAAAATGGATAACTAATAAGAACCTGCTGTATAAAAAGAAAATTATAAAATTATTTTAAAAAAAGGACTTTTCTTCCTCCTCTTCCCTTTCCTTGATCCTCCTCTGGTTACTCCACTCAATGGCCCACTGAGAACTGGTTCTGCCTGTGCAACTCGCCACATAATTAGTGTTGCCACTACATAATTGGTGTTGCCAGATTAAGTAAGTATCCCAGATATTGCATGGGATCAGATATTGAATGGGGATATACTCATCCTAAAAAATTAGTTGTTGTTTACTAGAAATTCACATTTAACTGAGCTTCCTGATTGTTATTGGCTGTAGTTTCTTATTTTATTAGCTAAATCTGGCAACACTACATATAATGCCAGGTGCCTGTGACTACTTTCAGTTTGCCAGAAGATAAATCCCTGGGCTTTCTGGACTATAAAAAACCTGATTATTGGATTTTTACCTTTAAATCTACCTCTTTTGCACTTCAAGAGAAATTATAAAGCAAACCCCTGTGTAACCACCACCCAGGTGAAGAAATATAGCAGAATGATGCCAGGACCTTAGAAGCCATCTGTGTTCTCCTCTGCAGATGGCATCCTCCTCCCTCCCCTCAAGGGGTGACCACTATTCTGCCTTTTATAATCATTCTGGTGTTTCTTTAGGTTTACCACCTATGCATGCATCCATAAACAATATTGTTTATTCTGACTATTTCTGAACTTTATATAAAAGTTTATATATAAGTGACTTTTGTGACTTGTTTCATTCACCTAATTTGTGTTGTGAGAGTTATCCATGAGGATGCATGTAGCTGTGCTTCCCTAATTCTCATTACTGGATAATGTTCTAATATGTGATTATACCCATGATTTATCCACCCACTGTATTGTTGTGCTGTTGATGGTCCAGTTTTAACTGCAATTGACAATTTTAACGTTGACAGTTTCAGAATGTTTTAAATTTATTGCACTAAGTTAAAATAACTATTGTTAAAACTTTCAGGGCTTCTCTGGTGGCGCAGTGGTTGAGAGTCCGCCTGTCGATGCAGGGGACATGGGTTCGTGCCCCGGTCTGGGAATATCCCACATGCCGCAGAGCGGCTGGGCCCGTGAGCCATGGCCGCTGAGCCTTCGCGCCTGGAGCCTGTGCTCCGCAACGGGAGAGGCCACAACAGTGAGAGGCCCGTGTACTGGAAAAAAAAAAACAAAAAAACCTTTCATAATGTTTAGGGGAATTGTTAATACATAGTACTCCTCTGAAATTTTTTTTTTAATATTTATTTATTTTGGCTGCACCTGATCTCAGTTGCAGCACGTGGGATCTTTTAGTTGCAGCATGCAGACTTCTTAGTTGCGGCATGCTGACTTCTTAGTTGCAGCATGCATGCAGGATCTAGTTCCCCGACCAGGGATCGAACCTATGTCCCCTGCATTGGGAGCAGGGAGTCTTACCCACTGAACCACCAGGGAAGTCCTCCCTCTGAAATTTTTTGTTGTTGAGTTCAATAATAGGGAAAAGTTTAAGGTGGCTTATATAAAATGTTTTTCATTTATAATCACTTAAAAAATTTTTATTGAGGTATAATATACATATAGTAAAATGCACAAATCTTAGCTATATAGCTTGATGAATTTTTATATATGTATATACCTATGTAACCACAACCCTGATCAAGCTATAGAACATTTTTAGCATTTTAATTTTTTTAAATAAATAAATATTTATTTATTTGGTTGTGCTGGGTCTTAGTTGCAGCTCGAGGGCTCTTTAGTTGTGGCATGTGAACTCTTAGTAGCAGCATGCATGTGGGATTTAATTCCCTGACCAGGGATTGAACCCTGGACCCCTGCATTGGGGGCACGGAGTCTTTTTTTTTTTTTTTTTTTTTTTTTTTTTTTGCGGTATGCGGGCCTCTCACTGTTGTGGCCTCCCCCGTCGCGGAGCACAGGTTCCGGACGCGCAGGCTCAGCGGCCATGGCTCACGGGCCCAGCCGCTCCGCGGCATATGGGATCCTCCCAGACCGGGGCACGAACCCGTATCCCCTGCATCGGCAGGCGGACTCTCAACCACTTGCGCCACCAGGGAGGCCCAGGGGGGGCACGGAGTCTTAACCACTGCTCCAGCAGGGAAGTCCCTAGCATCTTCTAATACGACTGTTTCACGGCTCTGTTTGTTTCCTGTTGCTACCTACAAGATAGCTGTCTGCCTAAATTTTTAAATACAGGCCTGATACAGGTCTGTAGGATGCTGGTTTCTGGGCTTTCGTGTGCCACCACGTGGTCAGTCTGCTGTACTGCAACTTGGTTCCTTTAAAGAAGGACTCCAACAATTAGATTTCCAAAATGAAAAGTGATAACACAGATTCTGATGCAGTTAACAAAGTAGGTGAACTAACGTTTCTATTAAAAAAAAAAGATTTATCTTCCAAAATGAGGATTTAAGATCAGGTAGATAATGACATCACATATATTTATAGTTAAATTGAATATATAACTTTCTGCTTGTATATTTAGCATATAAAGAAAAAAAATGACTTATTGCAAATAATATCAGCTGCTAGCTGTAAAATGCCTTGAAGCTTGTAATGTATGGAAAGTATAAGAATAAAATTATATGCAAGTAATTTATTCAAACCTTTGAACTTATTCATTTTTAAAAATTATTGTACTGTATTCTGACTATAGATTGCTGTAATTCCCTTTGGAGTTATGCCATTCTACAATGGCCACATAATAGTATAGTAATATGTCTTAAAATGAAATTTTTGAAAGCTCACTAGAGATACATCATTCAAATAGGTCTTTCCAGTATTTTACACTTTCCAGTTTTTACATTTATGGGGAGAAAAGAGAACTAAGGCACTGAGAATTTTAATGAATATTAAGGAAGAGCATACAGATGATAAACGATTTTGTGTGCATATGCAATGCATGTTGAAGAATAAAGGAAGGAGGAAGAAAATGGATGACGCTAAACAGTGTTATATTCCTATAAATTTGGTGTTTATTAAGACTCTCTAAGGGGGGATTTCCCTGGCTGTCCAGTGGTTAGGGCTCTGTGCTCTCACTGCCGAGTGCCTGGGTTCAATCCCTGGTCTGGGAACTAAGATCCCACAAGCTGCGTGGTGTGGAACAAAAAAAAAAAATCTCTAAGAGGAATTCCAGGTCCAGGTGTAGACTGTGACACATGACAAACCCCACACCCTCCCACTGGAATAAGACAGATATTTTTTAAAGCACAAAGCCACATCAGTAGAAAGTGATTAGAGTATCATCAGTGTACCAGAAAATTTGAGGACTACCTAGAAAATAGAAAGCAAATGGGTTTGAATTTCATGAAAAAAATCAAAAGAGAAGAAATTGCATCTCAGGACAAAGGCAAGCCACGTTCCTTCTAAGAGGCTCAACAACAGCAAATTCTAAGAGAGGAGCTGTCTGTGGAGCAACCATCAGTGCAGTTCATGAAAGATGCTTTCTGGTAAGAGTATTGGCGCTTCAGAGAAAAATCAAAGCCAGACTTGTAGTAACTTCAGAATTTGGGCCAAAAAAGCATTAAACAAGATACTTTATAATACTGAAGGGGAAATTCACAATGGAGATATAAAATCTATCCACTGAAGAACATAGCATTAATATTCATAAAGCAAAAACTATAGGCGATACAAGGAGAAATAGAAACACACAAGAAATAGAGGCTCCAATTCACTTTTCTTAATCTCAAGCAGGTGGAGAAAAAGTAAGACTATAGAAGAAAGTGGAGGGGATTTCCTGGTGATCCAGTGGATAGGACTCCACTGCCAAAGACCGTGGTTCAATCCCTGGTAGGGGAACTAAGATCCCACAAGCAGTGTAGCCAAAAAAAAAAAAAAAAAAAGAAGAAGAAGAAAGTGCAGTAATGTCTTCAAAGATCTAAGGGAAGATCTTTTAAAACTTAGCCTTATTATTAAATAAGCATGAGGACAAAATAAATATATCTGGGAATTAAAAATTTACCACTCATGCTCCATACATGAAAAAATTACTTGAGGAAGTGCTTCAGCACAAAAATAAGAATCCAAGACACCAGGTTATACAACAATGGTGGCAACTAAGCAGAAGCAGAAAAAATTAAGGAAAGATTTAAGCAGCAAACTTTTTTTTTTTTTGCGGTATGTGGGCCTCTCACTATTGTGGCCTCTCCCGCTGAGGAGCACAGGCTCCGGACACGCAGGCTCAGCGGCCATGGCTCACGGGCCCAGCCGCTCCACGGCATGTGGGATCTTTCTGGACCGGGGCACAAACCCGTGTCCCCTGCATCAGCAGGCGGACTCTCAACCACTGCGCCACCAGGGAAGCCCTAATTTTATTGATTTGCATCTTCTCCCTTTTTTTCTTGATGAGTCTGGCTAAGGGTTTATCAATTTTGTTTATTTTCTCAAAGAAACAGCTTTCAGTTTTATTGATCTTTGCTATTGTTTCCGTCATTTCTATTTCATTTATTTCTGTTCTGATTTTTATGATTTCTTTCCTTCTACTCACTTTGGGTTTTCTTTGTTCTTCTTTCTCTAGTTGTTTTAAGTGTAGGGTTAGATCATTTATTTGAGAGTTTTTTTTGTTTCTTGAGGTGAGATTGAATTGCTATAAACTTCCCTCTTAGAACTGCTTTTGCTGTGTCCCATAGGTTTTGGGTCGTCATGTTTTCATTGTCATTTGTTTCTAGGTATTTTTTTATTTCTTTGATTTCTTCAGTGATCTCTTGGTTATTTAGTAGCGCACTGTTTAGCCTCCATGTATTTGTGTTTTTTACAGTTTTTTTTTCTATAATTGATCCAATCTCATAGCATTGTGGTCAGAAAAGATGCTTGATATGATTTCAATTTTCTTAAATTTTCCAGGGCTTGATTTGTGACCCAAGATGTGATCTATCCTGGAGAATGTTCCATATGCACTTAAAAGTGTATTCTGCCACTTTGGGGTAGAATGTTCTATAAATATCAATTAAATCTATCTGGTCTATTGTGTTATTTAAAGCTTCTGTTTCCTTATTTATTTTCTGTTTGGATGATCTGTCCATTGATGTAAGTGGGGTCCCCTACTATTATTGTGTTACTGTCAATTTCTCCTTTCATGGTTGTTAGCATTTGCCTTATGTATTGAGGTGCTCCTATGTTGGGTGCATAAACATTTATAATTGTTATATCTTCTTCTTGGATTGATCCTTTGATCATTATGTAGTGTCCCTCTTTATCTCTTGTCACAGTCTTTATTTTAAAGTCTATTTTATCAGATATGAGTATTGCTCCTCCAGCTTTCTTTTGATTTCCATTTGCATGGAATATCTTTTTCCATCCCTTCACCTTCAGTCTGTATGTGTCCCTAGGTCTGAAGTGGGTCTCTTGTAGACAGCATATATATGAGTCTGTTTTTGTATCCATTCAGCCAGACTGTGTCTTTTTGTTGGGACATTTAATCCATTTACATTCAAGGTTATTATCGATATGTATGTTCCTATTACCATTTTCTTAATTGTTTTGGGTATTTTTGTTAGTTTGTTTTTTGTTTTTTGTGGGTCTTTTTCTTCTCTTGTGTTTCCCGCCTAGAGAAGTTTAGCATTTGTTGTAAACCTGGTTTGGTGGTGCTGAATTCTCTTAGCTGTTGCTTGTCTGAAAAGTGTTTGATTTCTCTGTTGAATCTGAATGAGATCCTTGCTGGGTAGAGTAATCTTGGTTGTAGGTTTTTCTCTTTCATCACTTTAAGTATATCCTGCCACTCCCTTCTGGCCTGCAGAGTTTCTGCTGAAATGAGAATTCCTTTATATGTTATTTTTTGTTTTTCCCTTGCTGATTTTAATATTATTTCTTTGAATTTGATTTTTGTTAATTTGATTAATATGTGTCTTGGTGTGTTTTTCCTAGGGTTTATCCTGTATGGGACTCTTTGTGCTTCCCGGACTTGGGTGACTATTTCCTTTCCCATGTTAGGGAAGTTTTCAACTATAATCTCTTCAAATATTTTCTCAGACCATTTCTTTTTCTCTTTTTTTTCTGGATCCCTATAATTTAAATGTTGGTGCATTTAGTTTTGTCCCAGAGGTCTCTGAGATTGTCTTCAATTCTTTTCATTCTCTTTTCTTTATTCTGCCCCTTTGCAGTTATTTCCACCATTTTGTCTTCCAGCTCACTTATTCATTCTTCTGCTTCAGTTATTCTGTTATTGAGTCCTTCTAGTGTATTTTTCATTTCAGTTATTGTGTTGTTCATCTCTGTTTGTTTGTTCTTTAGTTCTTCTAGATATTTGTTAAACATTTCTTGTATTTTCTTAAATCCATGCCTCCATTTTATTTCTGAGATTCTGAATCATCTTTACTATCATTACTCTGAATTCTTTTTTGTGTAGATTTCCTATTTCCTCTTCATTTATTTGGTCTTGTGGGTTTTTACCTTGCTCCTTCATCTGTGACATATTTTTTTGCCATCTCATTTTTTTTTTAAATGATTGGGATTGTGTTCCTGTCTTACTGGTTGTTTGGCCTGAGGCTTCCAACACTGGAGTTTGTAGGCTGTTGGGTAGAGCTGGGTTTGGGTGCTGAGATGAGGATGTCCGTGAGACCTCACTCTGATGAATATTCCCTGGGGTCTGAGGTTCTCTGTTAGTCCAGTGGTTCCAACACAGAGCTCCCACTGCAGGATCTTTGGCCCGATGCTTGGCTCATGAACCAAGATCCCACAAGCTGTGTGGGGTGGCAAAAAAAAAAAAAAAAAGAGAGAAAAATAGCAAAGTAAAAAATAAAATTAGACTAGGAAACTAACAGATATGTTAGAAAGAATATAAAAATAAAAATATAGATGAATCAACAACTGGAAGGTACAACAGTACCACAATAGTAAAAAAGAGGAGAGGGAAAAGAGAGAAAAAAAGAAAAGGGAGAAAAGGCCTTGGCTGTGGAGAGCGGGGGGCCTAAGCAAGGGTGAGGTTTGGGTGGTGGACGGAGCCTATGCTTAGGACCCACAGGGCTGGAAAAGGCCCTGGGGGCTGTGGGGGTTGGGGCTTAGGCTCAAGGAACAGAAGGGGCCCAGGCATGCCTCCCACCCCTGGTCTCAGAGGACAGGGAGCCCAGCAGGCCTCCTGGACTCGAGTGGGTGGGGCAAAAGCCGTCCTCTCCTTTCCTGCTCCTCTGGGTCCCAGAGGGCCCCTCCCCCTGCCTCTCCTGATCTCCTCGGCCTCCTTCCTATGCACCCAAGGACCCATGAGGCCTGGAGGGGTCTTTGGAGGGCGATGGATCAGCCTGGGAGCTCAGCAGTCTCCCCGGCCTGAGTGGGTGGGGCAAATGCCCTCGCTCCTCTCCTGCTCCTCCCGGCTGGCTCCTCCCACCTACCTCTCCTGATTTCCCTGGCCTCAGGGGCACCAATCCTGTCTGGCCTCCAATTCTCCTCCCCCCACTCCATCCCTCCACGTCCTACCGGTTCACTTGGGGGTTCCTCCCATCTCCTTGGGCATCAGGGTACCCCACCAGCAGCTGGCAGGCGCCCTAGTTGTGGGGAGACGTTAACTTGGTGTCTTGCCTAAGTTTTTTTTAAAATGTGGACCATTTTTAAAGTCTCTTTTGAGTTTATTACAATATTGCTTCTGTTTTATGTTTTGGTTTTTTTGGCCATGAGGTATGTGGGATCTTAGCTCGCCGACCAAGGATCGAACCCACACCCCCTTGTGTTGGAAGGTGAAGTCTTAACCACTGGACCGCCAGGGAAGTCCCTTAATTTTTAATTTATGTAATTCAATTATTTTCTAACAAAAATTGGATTAATTAAAGATAAATAAATAAGACTATTTAAAACACACTGTCTCATTAATATTTATAAGATGTATTTAAAAAGAACTCACACACTAAAATACACCTGTGGGTACAAGGCCTTTACTCTAAAAATTCACTATTAAGTTCCTTCCCATATTATGAACACCTGCTAAAACAATCATGCTGAAACACAAATCTCCTTAGTTTTATACAGATGAACAAATAATTTACCCAAAAAGAAACACTTGGAAAATAATTAGAGGGAAATACTAATACAAAATAGCAAGAGTGACAGAGCAATGTTAAGGAGCATGCAGCCTTTCAACAGAAGAAATCATTCAAAATCATTCATTTTCATTATCAAAATCACAAAAATAACTATATCCTTTGATCCATTAAAACTATTTTAGAGAATATATTCCAGCACTCTGTTAAATTAAATCACAGTTTCTCTATATATTCTCTATCAATATACATCACACTATATATTTAGTCATGAATCTAAACTTCATGTAACAAATAAATACATAAATCCTGAATCAATTTGTAGTTATTCAGATAAATCCTGAATCAGAAAAAGTGTATTATAGTCATTAAGCACATGGATTCATCACCTGCATCACAGTGTAAATTCCTTTAGGAACTGGGCAAATTCCTTCATCTCTAGCTCTCATTTTTCTCCTCTGTAAAATACTTATCTACTGGATGCTAGTTATTGTCCAAAGAAATTTATTATCAGTTCTCTTATCTTTTAGATACCAAATTTCCATCTGACATGTTAATTTCAAGCATTTCCCCATTCCATTGGTCTTCTTTTTCTTTTTGTGTTCTTTCATGGAACTGTTTCTTTTTTTTTTTTTTTTTTTTTTTTTTTTTGCGGTATGCGGGCCTCTCACTGTTGTGGCCTCCCCCGTTGCGGAGCACAGGCTCCGGACGCGCAGGCTCAGCGGCCATGGCTCACGGGCCCAGCCGCTCCGCGGCATATGGGATCCTCCCAGACCGGGGCACGAACCCGTATCCCCTGCATCGGCAGGCGGACTCTCAACCACTTGCGCCACCAGGGAGGCCCCATGGAACTGTTTCTTATTTTTTATATATATGAAAATATATTTTATATATGTAGTATTTGAATTTTTCTATTTTGCCACCAATAATTTCCTTTACTGTTTCTATAATTTCTTTAAATTTTTAAAAATTTTATACAATTTTTAAGGGTTACTTTCCATTTACAGTTATTACAAAATATTGGCTATACACCCCATGTTCTACAATATATCCTTTAATCTATCCTACACCCAGTAGTTTGGGTCTCCCACATCCCCACTCCTATGTTACCCCTCCCCAACAATGGTAACTGCTAGTTCGTTCTCTGTACCTGTGAGTCTGCTCTTTTCTGTTATATTCACTAGTTTGTTGTATTTTTTAGATTCCACATAAGTGATATCATTTCTATTTCTATAATTTCTATGTTATTAGATCCCTTATTACTCAGTAATTCCCTGTCTGGGATTCTCCCCTAAGAAGTGATCAGAAACTTGAACACACAGAAAGGGATCACAAGAAGATGGAGATGGCAGTGGTGGGGAGTTACAGGTGGGAATAGGTGGTGAATGTATAAATGTTGCATTGTTTGACAGGTATTTTTACTTCTTTCAGTTAAAAAAAATAGTTTTTAAAAATGATACCACTCCCCTCTCCCATTATAAAGACTAGGAAATAAAGAAATAATTTTGTGATATGAAAAAATAAATGGGGCTTCCCTCATGATGCAGTGGTTAAGAATCCATCTGCCAATGCAGTGGACATGGGTTCGATCCCTGGTCTGGGAAGATCCCACATGCCTTGGAACAGCTAAGCCTGAGTGCCACAACTGCTGAGCCTGCATTCTAGAGCCCACGAGCCACAACTACTGAAGCCTGTGTGCCTAGAACCTGTGCTCTGCAACAAGAGAAGCCACGAAATGAGAAGCCCGCACACCTCAAAGAAGTGTAGCCCCCGCTTGCTGCAACTAGAGAAAGCCCATGCGCAACAATGAAGACCCAATGCAGCCAAAAAATAAATAAATAAAATAAATTAATTAAAAAAATTTTTTAAGAAAAGAAAATTGACCAAAAATTGACATTTTAAAAGGTGTTAATTAAATGATTATTTAAATAGGGAACAAAAAAGCTTAAATAGTTAATAAGAATAGAATGATTGTAATATATAATATATATAAGACAATAAATTATGAAGCAATAAAATAAAACATTTTCTTTTTCAGAAAGAAGTGTTTTTGTTTTTTTAATTTATAAGTCTATTGTTTATTTTTATTTATCTATTTTTGGCCATGCCGTGCAGCTTACAGGATCTTAGTTCCCCGACCAGGGATTGAACCAGGCCCAACAGCAGTGAAAGCACCGAGTCCTAGCTGCTGGACCACCAGGGAAATTGCAGGAAAGGTGTGTTTTTTAAGTAACTGAAAATTTTAACATTTAATTAGCTCTTCAGGGACATATAGTTACAGTTAGCTATTTGCACGAATTTTTAAGCTATTATTTATTGTACAAAAATTATTACAGGGTTTCCCTGGTGGCGCAGTGGTTGAGAGTCCACCTGCCGATGCAGGGGACACGGGTTTGTGCCCAGTTCCAGGAGGATCCCACATGCCGTGGAGTGGCTAGGCCCGTGAGCCATGGCCGCTGAGCCTGCGCGTCCGGAGCCTGTGCTCCTCAGCAGGAGAGGCCACAACAGGGAGAGGCCCGCGTACCGCAAAAAAAAAAAAATTATTACAACACTGTTAAAAATTAAAATACAAGAAAGGTTCACACAGTCTTGCCACATCATACAGTTCCTTCCAGGCTTTGTCAGTGTGTATGTATAACTTTTAAATCATTGCAATCTGCCAACTCTGTATTTACACATTTTCAGAGATGATTTTGGAGGTGTGTGCTTAAATTTTACGGAGCTTTTAAAAAAAGTGTTTTCAATCATATTTTATAGGTTCACAGCACCATTGAAAATGAAATATTTGTCACTGTATATAAAAATCTACATACAAAAATCAACCTATTTATTGCATTTCTGCTGTGTTTTCTCAGTTTCTGAGGGAAGAATCATCAATAGCTTTTAATGATTGGTGGAAACAAAGCAGCAATAAGTGGAAACAAAGCAGCAATAAATGAATGAGTTCTTTTTTCAAATTTCAAAATGGCATCTAGGGGTGCAAGCAATGGCTTAGAGTGTTATGAATTAAGTGAAATCTAACCCACCCTTTAAACTAGTAAGACTGATTGGGAAACATCTCTTATGCTTGTTTTCTTTTTTTTTAATTAATTAATTTTTTTTGGCTGTATTTTGGCTGTGTTTTATTTTTATCTTCGTTGCTGCACGTGGGCTTTCTCTAGTTGCAGCAAGCGGGAGCTATTCTTCGTTGCGGTGAGCAGGCTTCTCATTGCAGTGGCTGCTCTTGTTGCAGAGCATGGGTTCTAGGCGTGCGGGCTTCAGTAGTTGCGGCATGTGGGCTCAGCAGTTGTGGCTCGTGGGCTCTAGAGCACAGGCTCAGTAGTTGTGGCACTCAGGCTTAGCTGCTCCACGGCATGTGGGATCTTCCCGGACCAGGATCAAACCCGAGTCCCCTGCATTGGCAGGCGGATTCCTAACCACTGCTCCACCAGGGAAGCCCTCTTATGCTTGTTTTCTGGAAAGATTTTACCAGTTTATAGTTTTGACCAACTAACGTTAATTTTGTCATTCCTACAAATTTTTGATAGCAATACGTCTTGCACTTTATTTCTCAATATTTTAATCAGAAGTGTGCATAGTTTCTATTGGTAGATTCAAGGATACTGTTATTATTCTTATTTTTGTCACTGTTATTATTTTAAAGTACCATTCGTTGAAAATCTACTATTTGCCAAGTATTTTATGCAATGTTTCTTTATCTTAAAATTCCATGAGGAAGGTGTGATCAAACAGAGGCTCTGGAAGGATTGAGTCTCTTGTCCAAGGCCATATGCGGCCTTTAACCTATGGATTGAAAACGTGGCAGTGTTGGGATTTAAACCCAAATCTATGGAGTCAAAGCCCATACTCTTTCCACACTATGCTATACTCATCTTGGTAGCCTGCTAATCCAAGGCCTGGTTTACATGGACCTTGGAGTCACTAGGCAGTAAAAGTTTATTAAGTTACAGAGTGAAGTAAGTCAGAAGGAGAAAAACAAATACCTTATGCTAACGCATATATATGGAATCTAAAAAAAAAATGGTTCTGAAGAACCTAGGGGCAGGACAGGAATAGAGACGCAGACATAGAGAACGGACTTGAGGACACGGGGAGGGGAAGGGTAAGCTGGGACGAAGTGAGAGAGTGGCATGGACATATATACACTACCAAATGTAAAATAGCTAGCTAGTGGGAAGCAGCTGCATAGCACAGAGAGATCAGCTCGGTGCTTTGTGACCACCTAGAGGGGTGGGATAGAGAGGGTGGGAGGGAGACGCAAGAGGGAGGGGATATGGGGATATATGTATATGTATAGCTGATTCCCTTTGTTATAAAGCATAAACTAGCACACCATTGTAAAGCAATTATACTCCAGTAAAGATGTTTAAAATAAAGTTTATTAAGCATATAAAGTAAGAGCATCTTTAAAACCTGGGAAAACAGAAAAGGAGAAGTCTTTGTGTGTAATTCCTTCACCCTTTAATTCCAGTGGAGATTAGAGGCCCTTTCACCCTCCTTTCAACTTTAACTGTTACAGGCAAATTGATTAATTAGTTAATTAAATTCCATTTGCCACCCAACCCCTCCCCCTGCCTTGTCAGAAACAGGGCTGGTCCAGGGAACACAGGAATGTCCACAGGATTTGGTTCTCATCCTAACTTTTCCCCTTTGTGGTCAGCCAACCATAACAACCATTTTTTAAGTGTTCACTGTACGCTAGCTGCTCTGCTGAGCTCTTCAGACAGGGTATTTTATTTAATCCTCATGACAAACTTACCAAGTTGGTATTGATAGAACCTGCATCAATGAAGTTTGAGAACAGACATTGAGCAACCCAGGACTCAGCTCAGGTTGGCTGGACTCTAAAACTCCACCCTTTACCTCATAAATGTTTCTTGAATCAATGAATGATTCATTCCTTTTTGGTAATCCAGTTTCAAGAGTCCACTTCAAGAGGTCCACAGATAAAGCTCATCAGGAACACACTTGTGGTTTAAGTTTGGTTAATTTACTTGCTGCTGCAAGAGAGCATGCAGCCTCTCCCGGGGATCCTGGGATGTCTGGGCAAGAGAGACTTGGGAGGGGCTTACCTCAGGGCATGGGCCAGTGCGGAGTGATGCTGAGGAGGAGCAGAAGGAGCGGAATCCACTGTGGACTGGTGCTGTCACGAACAGGGGCACTTTAGGTTTCTCTGTCATCTTTGTTCTGGAAGCAAAAGCAGAGCAGGCGATGTCACTGGTAAAAAAGCAGTGACCACTCCAAAGGAGAGGAATTGTACAGCCTGAGGAGAAACATTGTACGTGGCCTTGGCCTCCTCCTGTTGGAAACGTTTTTTAAACTTCTGTTAGACATATTCTGGTCTGATTACCTGTTTCCTTGGAAACTACCATTTAAAAACCTCTTTTCTGAATCCCTGGGTTGGAAATTGAGGCTCCTTCCCTGTGTCAAAGTAACCCACAGGGAGTGAGACGTTCCATTTTCCTGGATATTTCAGACAGCGAAGTTTCTCATAAACTACAATGGCATTTTCCAGTAGAAATGTAATGTGAGCCAGACACGCAATTAAAATTTTTCTAATAGCCACATTAAAAAGAAACAGGTGAGTGGCGAGGCCTTCGTGGGGCAGCCAGAGCTGTGTCTGCTCAGAGGCCAGCCTCAGACACCAGCTCTCAGCCTCCCTCTCAGCCTGTGTCCTTGAAGCCAGAGGACCAGGAGGGCACTGGCCATGCCCAGCGGGCCCAGCATGCAGGAGGTGGATGCTAGGCAGCAAGGCTGCTGCCAGAATCATTTCTCCAATCAGTGTTCAGTGTATTATCATTTTGTGAATTTGTGGTGGGGGGAAGGTAGGGTTAATTTATTTTTCAATAAGGTTGGAGAGGTAAGTTTGGTCCACTGGCCGTGCGGAAAGAGACCCACTGAAGGGCCCCTCAGGCAGTGTTACCAGTGGGTTCCCTGCAGAGTGCGAGTGCCAGGACTAGCCTGCTCTGGGGCTCTGGGAAGGGGGGCAGGATCTCAGGCCAGTCCTCTCCAGCTCATGACACAGTTTGGCTTTTTTGGGGAGCAGATGGGATATTCCCACTCAGCAGCCCCCAGCTGTCCCACAGGGAAACCCTGGAGCCATCCTTTAAGCCAACAAGATGCCCCTGGGCTTGAGCAGAGAGAACTTCAGCACCTGGGAGGTGAGCCCTGGCCCAGCCTGATGGGCCTCACCCCCTAGCTGCCACCAACCCCTAGGACTGTGCCCCAGGCCTGGAGTGACCAACTTGGCAGCTGTTCTGAGTTTCAGCAATGAGACTGCCAGGTCCTTGGACCTGGACCAGAGGGAAGTGAGGCTCAAGGACCTCACCCAAGCTGTGGCAGCCATCCTGGGCATCCATCATGGAAGCAATAAAGCTCTTCCCGGAAATAAATAAATAAATAAATAAATAAATAAATAAATAAAAATTTAAGAAACAACAGGTGAAATTAAGTTTAGTAATATATTTTAACTCAATAGATTCACAATTTATCCAAAATATTATTTCAACACAGTATCAAGATATTAATAAAAAAGGTTGAATTAGACATCTCACTTTCTTTTATTCACATGAAGTCTCCAAAATCCAGTATAGCAGATCTCAATTTTGAGTTTAGATTTTCATTGAAACAGTTTATCTGTATTTAGATGTCCTAAAATTTACAGTTGAAAAAGTGTACTCACGGACCCAAGTTGTTCCAAACATACATGAGTTTTCTAATAACTGAATCAAGTACCAGGTTGTAAATTCAAATTTAGACTGATTAAGATTAAGTAAAATTTAAAATTCAGTTCCTCAGTCACCCTAGTTACATTTTAGCCACATGTGGCTGGTGGCAACCATGTTGGATAGGTCAGGTCCATGATTTTAGAGAACAAGTTTTCTCATCACCATGACCTTGATGGTAACTAATAAAAGCAGATTTTATAGGTTCACATTATCCTTAGTTCTTTCTTCTCCTATCCCACCTTTTTTGTACCACAAATTCTCTGCCACGCTAAAAGAACTCCCGATTTTCTTAGATTCCAGTTTTCCTCTTCAGCTGCAGGGCAGGCCCGGCTACCCTAAATTGAAGCTCAGGATGGCTGATCAGCCCTGTTTCCTCCCCTTTGCAGAGAATCTATCATTATTGTGAAATAGAGACATTATCTTCTACATCTTGCAAGTACATCCCTGACAGCATAAAGGGACTATAAAGAAGTTTTTCAAAGCTCTTCCCTGAAATTAGATGCTGTTACAAGTAAGACACAGCACAGGTTCCTTTGGACAGAAATAATTAGAAGTGCCTGGAGTCAGCATTAAAGAGTTTTGGCAGGGCTTCCTTGGTGGCACAGTGGTTAAGAATCCGCCTGCCATTGCAGGGGACATGGGTTCGAGTCCTGGTCCGGGAAGATCCCCCATGCTGCGGAGCAACTAAGCCCATGTGCCACAACTACTGAGCCTGTGCTCTAGAGCCCGTGAACCACAACTACTGAAGCCCACGCGCCTAGAGCCTGTGCTCTGCAACAAGAGAAGCCACCGTAATGAGAAGCCTGGGCACCACAACAAAGAGTAGCTGCCGTTCACTGCAACTAAAGAAAGCCCGCACATCAAGGAAGACCCGACGCAGCCAAAAAATAAATAAATAAATAAATAAATAAAAATAAAGTTCCCTTTAAAAAAAAAAAGAGTTTTGGTAGACTATGGGCAGCCTTCCCCTCTATGTCCATCTGTTAGGATAGGGCCATATCTCACCTAGTCCCCAAGGACCAGGCATGTTTGTATTCTGTGATGATTTAATAGAGGTAAAAGTACACCCACAGTTATGTTTCCGTTTTGCCTTTGACTAATTACGAATCATTGGGTAAATAATTTTAATCAGCACATTTTCTTTTTTTTTTTTGTTGTTCTTAACTTCTGTCTCCCCCTGCTTCTTTTTAAAATTTTTTATTTATTTATTTTATTTTTGGCTGTGTTGGGTCTTTGTTGCTGTGCGGGCTTTCTCTAGCTGTGGCGAGAGGGGGCTACTCATGAGATCTTCCCCAGGAAGAAGTGGCTCTTCTACCAGGAAACTAGAACTGTGCAGGTCAGCTCTAGAAGAGTAGACAGGGCTTGTCTAGAACTGTAGGAGCAACTCTGGGTGGTGGGCTTAAAAGATATGCCCCAAATATGAAGGGAGACAAGAAGGCAAAGAGGGAAAAATTATGCAAGATCTCTTTATTTCTGGGTTCCCTTGGGTCTGTACCAGGTCTGCACCAGGTCTGTACCAAATCAGATTATCTCCAGTGCTTTGCACACTGAAAAATACCTAATCACAGTAAAATTATGGGGCTTCCTGGAGCATCTACCTTTGCTGAAGATTTTGGGAATAAAATACTAAATAAATTCCATATAGAGTTCATGTTTTATGAGGAAAAATGCATCAAGGTGATTTTTAAGGAAAAATGGGAGAGTTTGACAGTTTTAGAATGAGATGGACCACTTTGGGCTGCTTCTTCAGACCACTGGAGACACTATGAACTCCCTTCTACCCTTAGATCTATGCAATGGAAAATGTTTAAGAAATACAGCATGACAGGCATTGTCCTTTCATAATACCCTAGCATTTAAACTAAAGTCCTGTTTGAAATAAACCAGCCTTGTTTCAGTTACAAGTAATCAATGGACTTACCATGTGGGCTAAAGATCCCTAAAGGGTGGTATATTTCAGGGAGATTAAGTTGGTGCTGCAAAGACGAGCCACCACCACTTACAGTGGGAAACTTAGAGGTTCTTGATTTTATTTTTAGTAAGGAAGATGGCATTCTTTATACCAACTTTCTTCCTTTTATTGAATTTACCGTGAACTGAGTTGGAGGAGGAATCTCTTAGAACTTATCTGTAAAACCATTTGGGCCTGCTGTTTTCTTTATGGGAACATATGTAACCATAGTTTTAACTTCTTCAGCTGGTTATAGGACAACTTAAGCTTTCTATTGAATTTATTCATTAATCTAAGTTCTCAAAATTGGCATATTGGTCTATTTATTTATTTATTTTTGGCTGCATTGGGTCTTCGTTGCTGCGTGTGGGCTTTCTCTAGTTGTGGCAAGTGGGAGCTACTCTTTGTTGTGGTGCACAGTGGCTTCTCTTTTTGTGGAGCATGGGCTCAGTAGTTGTGGCTCGTGGGCTTAGCTGCTCTGAAGCATGTGGGATCTTCCCAGACTAGGGCTCGAACCCATGTCCCCTGCATTGGCAGGCAGATTCTTAACCACTGTGCCACCAGGGTAGTCCTGGCACATTGGTCTTAATGGTATTCTCTTCTTGTTTTTTTAGTACTTTAACTATAATTATGCCTTTCCTGTGGATTGCTAAAAATGGCTCCCAATGAATCATTCCGTCCTGTGCCCACTCCTCTTTGAACATGACTCTGCTACCCTTCCCATAAGATTGAATCTCCTTGAATCTGGGTTGGCCTTTTGACTTTCTTTGACCAATAGAATGAGGTAGAAGTGACATTCTTGGACTTCCAAACCCAGGTCTTAAGAGGTCTTCTACATATGCTGAGAAGGAACTCAGCTGCCATGTACGGAAGTCCAAAATAGTCTGCTGAAGAAAGAGGCCAAATGGAGAAGCTGCTGGAGAATAAGACTAACCATGTAGAAAGAGTGGCCCCAGGTGATGGTCCATAACAAGGCTCCACACAGGTGGGTGAGATCATCTTGAATCCTCCTGCTCTACTGGGACAAAGAGATGAGAGAATGAGAGGAGAGAGCCCTATCCATCCCCGCCAGCACCTAACCAAGCCATCCCAGCTGCGACTACAGGCGTGAAGCAGAGATGAACTGTTCCATTGAAATCTGCCGGAATTCCTGACCCATTGAATCAAGATCAAATAATATAGCTGTCATTGTATGCTACAAATTTTAGGACAATTTGTTACACAGCAGTAGATAACTTGTATAGTCCCCTTTGTGTATCCTCATTCATGATGATATCTGTGTCCTGTTTTTTTTCTTTTTTTTTTTGCGGTACACGGGCCTCTCACTGCTGTGGCCTCTCCCGTTGCGGAGCACAGGCTCCGGACGCGCAGGCTCAGCAGCCATGGCTCACAGGCCCAGCCACTCTGCGGCATGTGGGATCTTCCCGGACCGGGGCATGAACCCATGTCCCCTGCATCAGCAGGCGGACTCTCAACCACTGCGACACCAGGGAAGCTCATGTGTCTTGTTTTTTGAATTGGTCTTGCCAGAGTTTTATCTATTTTAATTTTTTCAAAGAATTAAGTTTTAACTTGGTTGATTTTCTTATTGTAACTTGCTATTTCACTGCTTTCTTTTCTTTCCTTTATTATTTGTTTCCTTCTATTTTTTTGACATTACTCTGTTGTTATTTTTCTAACTTCTTAAGAGGGACACATAACTTATTAATTTTGAGACTTGCTGCTTTTCTAACATAAGCATTTAAGGCTTGAAATTTCCCTTAAACATCTATTTTGCATTATCTCACAAATTTTGAGTTGTATTCTTTTCATTGTCATTTAGTTTTAGGCATTTAAAATTTTCCATCATAAGTTCTTCTTCGGCCAAGAAATATTGAACTGCGATTTTTAATTTATTTTTTGTTCTCAATGACTAACTTTATTTTTTTAATTTTTTAATTTTTTAATTTAGATTTATTTATTTATTTTTGGCTGCACTGGGTCTTCGTTGCTGCGCGCGGGCTTTCTCTAATTGCGGTGAGTGGGGGTTACTGTTCCTTGTGGCGTGCAGGCGGTGGCTGCTCTTGTTGCAGCACGTGGGCTCTAGGGTGAGCAGGCTTCAGTAGTTGTGGCACGTGGGCTCTAGAGCGCAGTCTCAGTAGTTGTGGTGTGTGGGCTTAGTTGCTCTGTGGCATGTGGGATCTTCCCAGACCAGGGCTCGAACCTGTGTCCCCTGCATTGGCAGGCGGACTCTCAACCACTGAGCCACCAGGGAAGTCCCTCAATGACTAACTTTACTGTACATATATGCTTTGAAATTTGTTGAAGCTTTCTTCATGGCCTAATATATGATTATTTGTAACTGTTCCATGTATACTTGAGAAAAATATGTATTCTCTGATTGTTGGATGTTTATTTGGCTTAGTTGTTAATTGTTTTGTTGACATCTTCCATACGTCCTTGCTAAAATTTTGTCTGTTTGGCCTATCAATAATGAGAGAGGTGTATTGAATTGCTCACAATAATGGTGGATTTATCAATTTTTTTCTGTAGCTCTATAAATATTTGTTTCATCTACTGTGAAGCTATTTTGTTAGATGCATACATGTCTCAGACTGCTCTAGCTTGGTGAATTGAATCTTTTATCATTCTACCATGACCTTCTCCACCCCTAACAATGTACCAGCTTTCTTCTGGTTAGTTATTGCCTGACAGAGTATATACCATCCTTTTATTTTTCACTCTTTATATCCATGTGCTTTGGGCATATGTCTTTTTTTTTTTTTTTTTTTTTGTGGTACGCAGGCCTCTCGCTGTTGTGGCCTCTCCCGTTGCAGAGCACAGGCTCTGGACGCACAGGCTCAGCGGCCATGGCTCATAGGCCCAGCCACTCCGCGGCATGTGGGATCTTCCCAGACCGGGGCACGAACCCATGTCCCCTGCATCGGCAGGCGGACTCTCAACCACTGTGCCACCAGGGAAGCCCTGGGCATATGTCTTTTAAACAGAATATATCTGGATTTCTAAAATCCCATCTATCTTCTGACTGGTGAGATTACTTCACTTATACTTACTATAATTATTGATATATTTGTAACTTTTTCTATCATCTTAATTTGTAATTTCAATTTATCTCACCTTTTTTATGTTTTCTACTTTAAAAATGATATAGTAGAGAAGAATTTTATGACATCTTCATATCCCTTGTTTTTCCTTCATTTCCACCTTCCATATCTTGTTATTATCTAGAGTGTTTCATTCTAGGTTAGTTTAAATATATGCTCTCCTTTTCCTTTGCTCGTAGCAGTTTTTAAACAACAACAAATATTACGAAGGTATTTGCTCATCTTAAAATATCTGTTTGTCTCTCTGTACCTGTTGCTATATAGAAGCAGGTGCAGTTTGTCCCAAGAGAATAGCAGGGATGACACAAAAGCCAAACAATTTCAATCATATTTTATCCTCCTTTGCCTTATGCCCCATGCCATATGCATTATCCCATAAACACCAGTTCAGAACAGCCATATTGCCCCAGAATTTTCTATTTCCTTGGTATTTAGGTGTTTACCAGGTAACCTGGCTGTTTTTTGCTTTTTTTCTCTCTCTGTAGCTCCTCTGAGATTGATCTCTGGGGAAGGAGCTAGTAACTTTATTTTGTCAGCATCTTGTAGGAAGCTGAACAGGAACTAATTATTTCATTTAATTTTCCTAACATTCCTAAGAGGTAGATAAGGAAATGGAGATTCAGAGAAGTGCAGAAAACTTGTCAATGTGAAGTGGCAATTTTAAATGCCATCCATTTGACCCCAAAGTCTATGCCCTTTTCCATTCTCAAATCAACATGGAAACAAGCTATGTTTCCAGCCAGGAAAATGAAAATACCTCAGTTTGAGTCCTGATTCTGCTACTTAGTTAGCTGTGGGATCTTGTACAAGTCACTGATCTTCAAAGTTCTTTCCATCATTAAAGCTGCTAATTCTTACTCAGTTATACTCTCTGCCTGTGTTTCAGTAATTCCTAATGAAGTTTTAATTCATTGCAGTATGGTTTCTGCCGCCATCCTTCAGCTGAAATAATTCTCAACAAAGCTGCCAATCACACCCTTGCTGCTAAACGGATTGAACGTGCAATGCTGTGTCCTTCCATATGTCATGCTTTGCTTTATTATTTCTTATTATTTCTTTATTATTTCTTAATTATTTCTTTAGTTTTAGTTAACTCAAAAAAATCATCTGAGGCTTTGCAGGGGCAACTTTTCCCACAAACAGCTAAACACACGGGTTTTATTTACATGTGATGCTGGACAATGTATTAAAAAAGTGAGAAAAGATTGAAGATACCACACACAAATTAATTCAAGATGGATCACAGACCTAAACATAAGAGCTAAAACTACCAAGTTTCTAGAAAAAAAACATAGGAGAATAACGTTACAATCTTGTGGTAGGCAAATAGTTCTTAGAGAGGAAACAAAGCACGAAAGATAAAAGAAAAATGTTTTAAATTAGACTTCATCAAACTTAAACCCTCTGCTCACCAGTGATGCTAAGAAAATGCAAAGGCAACCAACAGAGCCAGGTTTTCTACTGTTAGGGTGGGAGGTTACAGATAAGCAAAGGGAGGAGGCTAGAATGATCCATGTGGTAATGGATTAGAGTTGGAGACATCAGCATGAACTCATGATTAGCTTAATGTAGGTACAGATGTTTACATATAGAAATATTTATAGATCTGTATATACATATGTTAGTCTAGTTTCTCACCCCATCAGCTGAGAAACTCCCTAGTTGCAAGGAGCACACCTACTGTCCAGATCTTGGTTTCTAGTACCATTCTCCAATAAGAGGAACCAGTGCTCCTTAGAGAAATGGCTCATTCTAGTACTGAGGCAAGGAAAATATAAGATGAACCTGGAGCATATTGTAGAGCCAGAAAGTAAAGTAATACTAAAACAAATAAACAAAAAGAGACAAACAACAAACAAAACACCCACAACTGTGGGGACATGTCCAAGTGATGGAGGAACAAATTGAAAGAGCTACCAATGGCTGAAATTAGAACAATGTGAGCAACAAAATAAAGTAGTATTAGCATATAACCCAAAATAGAAAATAAATATCCACAAGTTCTAATGTAAGTGATTGCATAAACAAATAATGGGGGAGAAGAGACAAATTTCCCATGCAGAATAATTACAAGTAGTTTTTATGTTCATATTTTGTGCTCAAGAAGATGGAGTATAAGTTCTCAGTCCTTAAGTGTGTTCTGCCCATACTTCCTTCCTTCCAAAGAGTACAGTATGGAAAGGGGGAAAGAGAGTAATTTTACACTGGAGAAATCTGGCAAACACTCCCTCAGCCAAATAATCAAGGTTAACAATAACAGTAATAAATCATGTTGATAAGATATACTCTTGATGTGATATGAGAATGGCACTTCACCTCTATGGTGTTTCTCCCAAAAGCCCATAATCCCAGTCTAATTACAGGAAAACATCAGGCAAATTCCTATTGAGGGGCATTCTACAAAATACCTGACTAGTACTCTGCAAAACTGTCAAGGTTACCAAAAATACGGAAAGGTCTAAGAAACTGTCATAGTCTAAGGAGCCTAAGGCAACATGATGACCAAATATAATGTGGTATCTTGGAACAGAAAAAGATCACTGGGTAAAAATTAAAGAAATCTAAATAAAGTATGGACTTTAGTTAATAATAATGTATCTGTATCAGTTCATTAATTGTAACAAATGTACCATACTAATGTAACAGGGGGAAATGGATGTGGGGCATATCGGAACTCACTTTACTATCTTTGTGATTTTTCTGTTAATCTAAAGCTATTCTAAAATTAAAGGTTTATTATTTTAAAAAGTCAACGCACAGACTGGGAAAATATACTCAAAATACATATATCTGAAAAAGGACTTGTACCCAGAATAGATAGAACTGCTACAACTGAATACTAAAAAGACAACCAAATTTTAAAAGATAACCCTCAATTTTAAAAACATACGCATGACTTCCCTGGTGGCTCAGTGGTTAAGAATCCACCTGCCAATGCAGGGGATACGGGTTTGCTCCCTGGTCGGGGAAGATCCCACATGCCATGGAGCAACTAAGCCCATGTGCCACAACGACTGAGCCTGCACTCTAGAGTCCGTGAGCCACAACTACTGAGCCTGCATGCCACAACTACTGAAGCCCATGTGCCTAGAGCCCGTGTTCCGCAACAAGAGAAGCCACCACAATGAGAAGCCCGCACACCGCAACAAAGAGTAGCTCCCGCTCACCGCAACCAGAGAAAACCCGTGCACAGCAACGAAGACTCAAAGCAGTGAAAAATAAATAAGTAAATTTATTTTAAAAAAACATAGGCAAAAGACTTGAGCAGGAATTTCACAAAACAAGATATAAAAATAGTTAATAGGGCTTCCCTGGTGGCGCAGTGGTTGAGAGTCCGCCTGCCGATGCAGGGGACACGGGTTCATGCCCCGGTCCGGGAAGATCCCACATGCCGTGGAGCGGCTGGGCCTGTGAGCCATGGCCGCTGAGCCTGCACGTCCGGAGCCTATGCTCCGCAACGGGAGAGGCCACAAAAGTGAGAGGCCCGCGTAACACAAAAAAAAAAAGAAAAAAAAAAGTTAATAAGCACATGAAAAGTTGCTCATCATCATTAGTCATTGGGGAACTATAAAATTAAAATGAGATACCATTTTACACCACTAGAGGGGTTAAAATTAAAAAGAACTCCAAACGTTGGCAAGCATGTGGAACAACATGAGCTCTGAAACATCACTAGTGAGAATGTAAAATAGTACAACCACTTTGGAAAACTGCTTGGCAATTTTTTATAAAATTAAGCATACCCAGAATGACCTAGAAATTCCACATCTATATTTCCCCAAGAGAAAAAAAACATACCCACAAACATGCTTGTACAAGAATGTTTATAGCAACTTTATTCATAGCCAAAAGATAGCCAAAGCAATCTTGAAAAAGAAGAACAAAGCTGGAGGTATCACACTTCCTGGCTTGAAACTATACTACAAAGATACAATAATCAAAATAGTATGGTACTGGCACAAAAAGAGACACATAGATCACTGGAACAGAATAGAGAGGTCAGAAATAAACCCATGTTTATATGGTCAATTGATCTATGAAAAAGGAGGCAAGAATGGGGAATGGGGAACAACAAAGGGGAAAAGATAGTCTCCTCAATAAATGGTGCTGGGAAAATTGGACAACTACGTACAAAAGGACAAAATTGGGCCACTTTTTTACACCATATACGAAAATAAACTCAGAACAGATTAAAGACTTCAATGTAAGACCTGAAACTACAAAACTCCTAGAAGAAAACATAGGCAGTATCCTCTTTACATTGGTCTTAGCAATTATTTTTTGGATATGTGTCCTCAGGCAAGGGCAACAAAAGCAAACTAAAAATTTTTTGCACAGTGAAGGAAACCACCAACAAAATGGAAAGGCAACCTATTGAATGGGAGAAGATACTTGCAAAAGATATATCCAAAAAGCGGTTGATATCCAAATATATAAAGAACTCATACAACTCAATATCAAAAAGACAAACAATCTGATTACAAAAGAGGACCTGAATAGACATTTTTCCAAAGAAGACATATAGATGGCCAATAGACACATGAAAATGTGCTCAGCCTCCCTTATCATCAGGGAAATATTGATACAAATCAAAACCACAATGAGCTACAACCTCACACCTGTCAGAATGACTATTATCAAAAAGACAAGAAACAAGTGTTGGCAAGGATGTAGAGAAAAGGGAACACTTTTGCACTGTTAGTGGAAATGTAAGTTGGTGCAGGCACTATGGAAAACAGTATGGAGGTTCCATAAAAAAGTAAAAATAGAACTACCAGTGATTAGATCCAGTGATTCCACTTCTGGGTATTTATCTGTAGAAAATGAAAACATTATTCAGAAAATATATACCCCTGTGTTCATTGCAGCACTATTTACAATAGCCAAAATATGGAAGCAACCTAAATGTCTATCAATGGATGAGTCGGTGGTATAATAAGATGTAGTATACACAGACACACAGACACACAGACACACATACACACACAGGAATGATACTCAACCATTAAAAAAGAATGAAATCTTGCCATTTGTGGCAACATAGATGGAACTGGAGGGTAATATGCTAAATGAAATAAGTCAAACAGAGAAAAACAAATACCATATGATTTCATTTATATATAAAAATCAAACCAAACAAACAAACAAAACAAAACAGAAACAGACTCATAGATACAGAAAGCAAACTGTTCGTTGCCCAGGGAGGTAGTGTCAGGGAAAGGACCAAATAGGTGAAGGGGATTAAGAGGTAAAAGTTTTCAGCTAGAAAACAAATGTCATAGAATATGGTAAATAATATTATAACAACTTTGTATGGTGACTGATGGTAACTGGATTTAGTGTGGTGATCATTTCATAATGTATAAAAATATTGAATCACTATGTTGTACACCTGAAACTAATACTGTGTTAATTAGAACTCAGTTAAAAAAAAATTCCACACCTACATTTATTTCCCCAAGAGAAATAAAACATGACCACAAAAAGACTTGTACAAGAATGTTTATAGCAACTTTATTCATAATAGCTAAAAATTGGAACAATCCAATATCCATCAATAGGAGAATGGATAAGCAAATTATTCAATGGAATACTTTTCAGCAATAAAAACAACGGCTGATTCTTGTAACAGTAGGGATGGATCTCGAAAACATTACATTGGGAGAAAGAAGGCAGACAAGAAAGAGTACCTACCAATCCTATTTTTAAGGTGATAGAAATCAGAAGAGTGATTGCCTAAGCTGTGGGAGATTTGGAAGGGGGCTTGAGAGAACCGGGTGATGGAAGTGCTCTATATCCTGATTGGGTGGTGGTTACACAGCTGTTTACATTTAGCAAAACTCATCAAATCATATACTAAAAAAACTATGCTTTTCACTGTATTTGATAATTTTACCTCTATTTAAAAAGAAAAAAAAAAGGACGAGAAAAAAAAAAAGACTGGTAACGCTGAAAGGTAACAGTAAAAGATGTAAGGAGAAATTTGATGTGGTGATAAGCCCTTTCTTTAAAACGTTAAGTGAAGAAAATATTCCAATAAGCTCTGCTGGATTTATGTAATTAAACAAGGACATTAAAAAGCCCTGCAGACTCTGAGTCCCCTCTCCTCCGTCCGAGTTCCTCTGTCTTTTCTCGGATACCCGCGAGGCCCCGGGAACTCCAGGGCGGTTTCTGGCGTATCCTCTGTCAACCGCCGGCAATTGTAGCTCCCCGCCAGCCCCAGCGTTCCTACCGCTCCGCCCCTCATCAATATCGCATCGCGGACCCGCCCATTGATTCAGCTCACAGCTACCCTTTGAACGGTCAGTTCACCTTTCAATCAATTCAAATATAGCAAGGAGCGAACCAATCGCAAGCCTCGTCGAAGGGAAGAGGCGCGTACTTTTACAGGAAGTGTTGCTTAAAATACCTCCAATCAGAAGTTCGGTGTGGGAAGTTTGAATTTTGCCGAGTCTTGTAGGCATTCCTTCTTCGGAGGCGGCGGTGGTCTTCCAGGCCCAGAGGGTTCCTTTACTTTTAGTTTGGTTGAGGTTTCACGCTAGAAGCTGCCTCAGGTAGGTGGATGTTGGGGAGTTGGGGGAGGGCGCTGGTCCGCTTCCTTCTAGAAGGTCTAGAAGGGTCGGAGGACCGGCGGCTGCGAGCTGGACGCCGCTCAGGGGAGGCTCCTCTTAGGACCGTGTTACCTGTCCTTCCCGAAGCTGATGACGCAGTCCTTCGGAAGAGTAAATATTTGTTGCCATGATCTGTGTAGCAGCATCAGTTCACCACCGGGGCGTTATTGGCTTTGGGCCCCAACATTATGCCAGTGCCTCTTTCCAGGTTCTATGACAACTAAAAACGCCTGGGTTGACAACCTTGGCAAGCAACACTAAGGCATTCTAGACTTTCAAGCTGGAAGAAACTCCAGTCAGCCAAAGAAGAGAACTTAGATATGTGTGAAGAGCCAAGCTGCCTGGCTTGAGATTCCAGCTCCACTACCTTTTAGCTGTGCAAATGTGGGCAGTTAATTTACCTCATCTGTATAACGGCAGTTATACTAAATACCTTTTAGGGTTTAGGTGATAATTAAATATGCCTTCGGTGTTAGTTCTCTCTCTCTCTCTCTCTCTCTCTCTCTCTCTCTTGCCGTGTATAGTTCTGTGCTGTATTTTTAAATACCTAATACGTAATTTTAATTTTTCTTTAATATTTGCGGGAAGTGGCAAATCAAACAGTAGAGGAGAGTTCTTGATTAAAAAAGCACAGTCCTTGGTCACTTCCCCTGGGCCCTTAAAGGAGAATGTTATTAGCATCCAGGTCAGATGAATTCTCGTTTTTATACTTTGTTGATTGCCTAAAATCATACAACATTTTAATTTGTTGCATTTCTTGTGCAGTTTTTTTTATTTGCATTTTTTTAGTGGACTCTTTTCTTGTTGTTGAAGGTATAGTGTGCTTATATATATATTTTTTAAATAGACCTTTATTGGAGTATAATTGCTTCACAATACTGTGTTAGTTTCTGTTGCACAGCAAAGTGAATCAGTCATATGCATACATATATCCCCATATCCCCTCCCTCTTGAGCCTCCCTCCCACCCTCCCTATGCCACCCCTCTAGGTGGTCACAAAGCACCGAGCTGATCTCCCTGTGCTATGCAGCTGCTTCCCACTAGCTATCTATTTTACATTTGGTAGTGTATATATGTCCATGCTACTCTCACTTCGCCCCAGCTTCCCCCTCCCACCCCATGTCCTCAAGTCCATTCTCTATGTCTACCTCTTTATTCCTGCCCTAACTTTCTAATGGCAGACCTCCATCCTTTTTTTTCCCCCCTTCTCTTTTAAGCTGGCAAGACTTTTCCCTGGAGAATCAGTCCTCTTTCTCCAGTTTGGCTTGGTTGTTCTCCATACCAGCTGTGTAGGAGATGCCTTTAGACTTTCCACTTTCCTTTATTCTTTTCCTCAGTTGGATCCACGATTTCTTGGAACCCATGACATTGTCTTTCTTGTTCTCCCAAGGATCTTTCTAAGAAAAGAGCATATGCCAAGTAAACTGTATGATTTCTTACATGTCCGAAAAGAATTTTATTCTGCCCTCACCAGGGCAAACTGATATGATTATCCTTCTGCATCACCATGGTACTTCTGAAAACCCTTCTTTTTCTCAATCTCATATATCTAACTTCCTATTTATCATTCCTACCTACCTAATAAGCATCTTGTGTGTTTTGTTTGTTTTGTTTATTGGCTTGAGAAAAAAATGCCAGCCTGCCTGCATTCATCACCAGGGGAAAGTTAAGGAAACTATTCTGTATACTATATCCCTATTTTCACCTTTACTTCCTACTCTATTTTGCAGTGTTCTCTATGGTAAGCCTAGACCCTCTTATTTATATTCTGGACTTTAGCTTCCTGGGCTTCACTTCATCTGTCAAGCAAGTTCCTGTTCAGAACCCCAAAATAGGTTGTAGTGTTTTATCTTTTGATAACCTCCTTCCCACTCTTCAGTCACATATTTATTCCATTCTGTATTTTTTTATTATGTAAATTAACCCATTTATTATAGGCTAGCAATGTTTCAAACGGTGGCCTTCTACTGGCCCTTCAGTTCCTTCAGTCTTCTGGTGACTTTACTGTGACGGCAGAAGTGGTGTTGTAGGTCCAGGCACTATCAGCCACCGTTTTCATGCAGGAAATGCCAAATGCCCACAGCTTGTCTCTTCATCTTGGTTTTGCCACAGGAGCAAGTGTGCTAGGCGTGCTGACTGATTTCAATTTTCTTCACCATTTTCCTGAGGGAGGCACCATAATGGGTCCCGTATTTACCCACGATTCTGACCTTCTTGGTGCATTTAGCCATGTTGCCACAACCTAGGTCTGAGCCCAGAGAGCTGTATTTTAATATTTTTATTTCAGAAGACTCTAGGGTAGGAGGTGAACTGGAATCCTAACTTTTTACATAATCAAATGAAATTTCATGCAAGTTGGTCTTTCTCTCTTTTTCCTGATAGGATGGCTTCATCACATTTTGCCAGTCGACACAGAAAGGAATTAAGTACCGACATGATTAGAACTAAAATTGCTCATAGGAAATCACTGTCTCAGAAAGAAAACAGACATAAGGAATATGAACGAAATAGACACTTTGGTTTGAAAGATGTCAACGTTCCAGCCTTGGAAGGTAGAATTCTTCTTGAATTAGATGAGACATCTCATGAGCTTGTTCCAGAAAAGGCCGATGTCAAGCCAAGTAAGTAAAAGTCTATTGTAGTTTCAAGTGTTTGAAGAGTGAATAAAAGTTGGTTTAATACCTGAGGTTAAAAACAACCCTGACGAGAAGAATGGAGTTTTGAAATGCCATTCTAAATAACTTGGTGTTTTCTACAACTAAATACTGTCTATTTCAAGTAAAGGCTGTGTTGGGAATTCCCAGATGGTCCAGTAGTTAGGACTCCACACTTCCACTGCCAGGGGCCCGAGTTTGATCCCTGGTTGGGGAACTAAGATCCTGCAGGCTGCCTGGTGTGCCCCCCTCCCCCCCCAAAAAAAGCACTCAAGTAAAGGCTGTGGACGTCCTAGCTAGGCTAAAGCCATTCGCCTGTGGAGTATTATAACACTTTTTACCTATATGGCCTTACAGGAATCCTAAAGTTCTTATTTCTGGAGCTTGGATAAGATAAATATTGACAAGATAAATTGATAAGGGACATAAAAATAGAACTGATTGAAGTATCCATGAAGTAAGGGTACTTTGCCAATGGGGACACTTCTTAGAGGGAAGAGCAAAGGATTCATCCCTGTAGTTTGCCCAAAAGGATTTGGGGTAATTAGTAGGGAAAGAACCAACCAGAAAAGAGAATGATCTCAGCAAGAGATAAAAATAATAAAAATGAATGTCTTAGAAGGCAAGGGATGCTATAGAAAAGAAGGAAGAGAACTGGGAAATGACATGCATTTAATCGGAAGGACTTATTGGACTCCTGTTTAGCTGTGTTTATGTAGCAGGCACTAGGATCTAGATTGCAGTGAAATAAAGCAAGGATAAATTGTAAAGAAATGGCAGAAAGATGAAGTCTTAGAAGTTTTATAGAGAAAGAAATGAGATGTCAAGTTGTTTTATGTGTTCACTACTTCAGTTTTATCATTTTTCCAGAACCAGTGTAATGTGTGACACGTACAAGACACTCAACATATTCAGCTTAATTGCTTCTGTAAAAGGGGAGGTTGGGCTAAACTATTTCTTCCAGACTTGTAATTTTTGTGATTCTAAAGGAAAGTGAGAGAAAGGAATTGGATTAAAGTGTCATAGGGTACTTTTTTGTTTTTGAGATGAAGTGATCAGTTTATGTTTGAAGGTCAAAGGAAGTGGGTTTGGTGGTTGAGGGGGATAGAGTAAAGAATAACATCTCTTAGGAGTTCAGAGGAAATGAACACTGGGTCGTAGGATTATATAGGATGGCCTTTGAAGGAAGAACTAGACATTTTCTGTCTGAGAAGAGGTGACATTACCTTCTGAGTTGTCTCCTTGCCTCTACTCGTACCCTCTCAAACGCTTCTTTCCTCGATCAAAATCTTTCAAACAAAATTTAACCTTGTCAGTATGCTATTAGAATATCTTTTATTCCTCATTTGCGAAGGCCTGGAGGTGGGAGTGGGTGTGGTATGTTCCAGAGAAAGCAAGTAGGTAAGCATGGCTAGAGAAGGCAAACAGGTTAGCTCCCATAGAGCCCTGAGGGCCATCATTATAAGGACATAGGCTTTTTTTTTTTTTTGGCTGTGCTGGGTCTTAGTTGCGGCACGCGGGCTTCTTAGTTGTGGCACATGGGCTTCTCTCATTGCGGTGCCTGGGCTCAGTAGTTTCAGTACACAGGCTTAGTTGCGGTATGTGGGATCTTAGTTCCCCGACCAGGGATTGAACCCGGGCCCCCTGCATTGGGAGTCTTAACCACTGGACCATCAGAGAAGTCCCTGTTTTGATTATTGTAAAGGATCTGCTTCTAAGGTGACTCATTCACATTACCAGCAAGATGATGCTGGCTTTTGGCAGGAGGCCTTAGTTCTTTGTCATGTGGACATCTCCATGGGGCCGCTTGAGTCTCCTTAAGGTTCCACGTGGCCACTGGCTTCCCCCCAGAGCAAGTGATCCAAGAGAGAGCAGGACAAAAGCTGCGATGTCTTTAATGACCTAGTTGTGGGAGTCGTTCTCTATCATTTCCACAGTACTTTCTTGGTTACACAGGTCAGCCCTATTCAGTATGGGAGGGGATGACACAAGGCATGTCTACCAGGAGGTGAGAATCACTGGAGGTCAGCTTGGAGGCTGACTATCATAGAAGCTAATTAATTTAAAAGTGAAGTAATACATGCCTAGTACATAGTAAACAGTTATATATTTGAACAAATGAAGGTGAAAGAAATAGGAATTTTAAAATAGGGGTGGAAATAACTTGAAGTGCTAAGGAATTAACAAGAAGTTACTAAAAGCATTTCTTAGCAACAGTTGAAGTTAGAAGTTAAGATGTTTGCCTAACTTTTTATCTGAAATGTTTTATATATTGTTTTTTTCTTTTTTTCTTTTTCCTACTTAGAGTCAGTGAAAACTATTCTAGGTGATCAACGAAAACAAATGCTCCAAAAATACAAAGAAGAAAAGCAGCTTCAAAAATTGAAAGAGCAGAGAGAGAAAGCTAAACGAGGAGTATTTAAAGTGGGTCTTTATAGACCTGATATTCCTTGTTTTCTTTTCTCAAACCAGAGTACTATGAAAGCTGAGCCAAAAAAGGTAAGTTTAGTATCCTAACTTGATATAGAGGAATAGTTCCTTTTAACTGGAATTTTCTTTAGGAGATTAGATGACTAAAATAACCATTTCCCGAGTCCCTTTATTCATTTAATTAGTTGGTAGGAGGTGGGAATGACATAATAGTAACTCAGAAGATGAAAACAGGGTCTCTTGATGTAGCTATATTTAGGTTGAGATTGGATAAAACTAGGAAAGCTGGTAGAGCCAGGCTGAACAGTGAATGCTATACCAAAGTATTTGGCATTTATCTTCTAGATATGGAGAGTCAAGGGAGGTTTATAAACGAGGTTGTACCATTATCAAAGTAATACTCAGGGAAGATTAGCCTGGACTTGAGGATTATAGTCTAGAAAGGGAAGCATTTACAGATAGGAAGACCAGTTGTGAGTCTATATTGTGAATATTCTGTATAGAATAGGTGAGATGAGATAAGTGGACTGAGCCATTGGTTTAAAAGAAGAAATAGGTGGCTTCCCTGGTGGCGCAGTGGTTGAGAGTCCGCCTGCCCATGCAGGGGACACGGGTTCGTGCCCCGGTCCAGGAAGATCCCACATGTCGCGGAGCGGCTAGGCCCGTGAGCCATGGCCGCTGAGCCTGTGCGTCCAGAGCCTGTGCTCTGCAGCGGGAGAGGCCACAACAGTGAGAGGCCCGCGTACCGCAAAAAAAAAAAAAAAAAAAAAAAAAAAAGAGGTTTAAGACATCATTTTTCTGGAGATATAATTGACATATTTGTTTCAGGTGTACAACATAATGATTCATTATTTGTATACATTACAAGATGATCACCACACTTAGTCTAGTTACCATCCATCACCACACATAGTTACAAAACTTTTTTTCTTGTGATGAGAACATTTCAGATATACTCTCTTAGCAACTTTCAAATATGCAATACAGTATTATTAACTGTAGTCACCAAACTGTGTATTACATTCCCAGGACTTACTTATTTTAAACCTGGAAGTTTGTACTTTTTGACCACCTTCACCCATTTCACCTACCCTGCACCTCACTCAAGCGATGGACACTTGAGTTGTTTACAAGTCTTGGCTATTGTAAATAATGCTGCAATGTACATGGGGATACATATATCTTTTTGAGTTAGTGTTTTCATTTCCTTTAGATAAATACTCAGAATTGGAAATGCTGGATCGTATGGTAGTTCTAACTTTAATTTTTTGAGGATCCTCCATACTGTTTTCCATAGTGGCTGCACCAATTTACATTCCTACCAACAGTGCTCAGGGGTTCCCATTTCTCCATATCCTCACCAACACTTATTATTTCTTGTCTTTTTGATAACAGCCATTCTAACAGGTGTCATGTAAGACATTTTAAGAGATAAATTTGATAGGACTGGTGACCAAGTAGATGGTGAGGGGTGGAGGAAGTTGAAGAGTTAGAGATAAGATGGTGATTCTGAAGATAATAGTTTGATCAATAATACAAATTTTGCTGCTGCTAAAAGAGATGAGGAAGGCAAGAAAAGCTTAAATGGGTGAATATTAATACCCTTTTTAAAAAAATCCTATTTGGGCCATCTAGACATCAGGCGGTTGGGAATGAAAATTGGGAAATCAGGATGGGGATCCATGCTATGATGTGGATTTTGGATATGATATTGGGAGTATGAATGGACACTTAAGCTGTAGGACTAAATGAGACCATTCCAATTAGGATATATAAAATTATGAAAGAGTGAGGTCTAGAGAACGCCTTTAGGTGGGCAGTGATAGGCTGAAAAGGGCTGGGCAGAGTGGCAGTGAGCTAAAGTGGAGGATAGAAGCTAAAGGAGGGGTGATCTAAAGAGAATGGTTAGTGAATCAGGAAGGATGAAGTTTGAACAGGTCAGTTGGATTTGTAAACTTGCTAGTCACTGGTGATTTGCTATTTATTTATTTATTTTATTATTTATTTATTTATTTATTTATGGCTGCATTGGCTCTTCATTGCTGTGTGCGGGCTCTCTACTTGCGGTGAGCAGGGGCTACTCTTCGTCGTGCGCAGCCTTCTCACTGAGGTGGCTTCTCGTTGCGGAGCATGGGCTCTAGGCGCGTGGGCTTCAGTAGTTGTGGCATGCAGGCTCAGTTGTTGTGGCTCGTGGGCCCTAGAGCGCAGGCTCAGTATTTGTGTCGCACAGGTTTCGTTGCTCCGCGGCATGTGGGATCTTCCCGGACCAGGGCTTGAACCCGTGTCCCCTGCATTGGCAGGCGGAGTCTTAACCACTGCGCCACCAGGGAAGTCTCTGATTTGCTATTTAAAGATATGTATAAAAGATCTCATTGACTGTATACTCATTCCTGATTTAAATAAGAACTGAATAATATAAAGGCCGAAGATATTGCTTGTTTTTCTAGGCTTCATGAATCTCAATGATTCATTTGACAGATCTTTGATTTATTTACTCTGTATGATCTTAGGACACTGTAGAAGAGACCAAAATTAATAAACTGTAGTTCATGGTGGAAGGATACAGATAAATATGCTCTTTATATTAGAGGAGGGATAGATTGTTTATATTTGGAGGAACATCAAAGAAGACCTCTTGGAAGGGATTAGGTTTAAGCTGTCTTTTTAGGAATATGTAGATACCAATCATTGGTCTACACTGTAAGCAACTATTTTAAAATATCTTAAAAATATATGTAGGAGGAACAAGAGACACATCGTTGTGGGTTTGTTTTTTTTTTTTTAATTTTGGCTGCATTGGGTTTTCGTTGCTGCATGTGGGCTTCTCTAGTTGTGGTGCACGGGTGTAGTTGCGCCATGGCATGTGGGATCTTAGTTCCCCAACCACGGATCAAACCCATGTCCCCTGCATTGGAAGGTGGATTCTTAACCACTGGACCACTGGGGAAGTCCCTGATTATGTTTCTTAAGAAATTTTACAGAGTTGATAAATAACCTTATAATTTTTTAATTGGTCTTTCTCATGCTAAATTTTTTTCACATTTTGTGATTAGGTCTCCATTTTCTTACTGACAATGGACAGGTGTATAATCATGAGATTTGAAGGCATATTGTCAAAGCTAGGGATGTAAGCTGTACAGTATCTTTTCATAAACAGAAAACAAAAGATCCTAATACTCTAGTTTGTTCATCTACCCCCTTTCAAATATGTCTAGCTAATCATATTAATGAGGATCCTAATACTTGGAAAATATGCTTTGAAATTTCTTCTCTTTCCTCATTGAGAAATATGGGTAAGTTTTGAAGTTATTAACTTAAACATAATTTAAATTAAGCCAGAACCAGAAAAAACAATAACTTAGGGAATTCCCTGGCAGTCCAGGGGTTAGGACTCAGTGCTTTCACTGCCAGAGGCCGGGGTTCAATCCCTGGTTGGGGAACTAAGACACGCAAGCTGCACGGCATGGCCAAAAAAATTAAAATTTAAATTAAAAAAAAATTGATTTAAGTTAGCACGTATCTTTTTGCCATAAATGATTAAGGATAAAATTTAACTTTAAAATGGAAACTTTATTTCATAATGAAACATGGAAGTAAATTTTGCCAGTTTATTTATTTATTTTTTTAACTTTATCTTCTTTTGACTGTTTTAAGGCTGTTCCATCTTCTGTACGGATTACAAGGTCAAAGGCCAAAGACCAAGTGGAGCTGACAAAGGTATAGTTGATAGTTAGTAGGTCATTGTTACTAAAATGACAAATTGTACTTTTTTTCCTCAGAGTAAGTAAATTTATTTTTAATCTAATACCGTCTTCAAGCACAGTGATTATTTTTCTAGAGTCAATAGTACTACCAAAATCACTGTTTTGGTTTGGTGGCAGAGCAGATCTGGCCAGATGCTAAGGAAATAGTCACTTAAAGTATTCTTTGCCCAGACATCCCTTATGAGATCTATACTAAACTCTGTGCCACACTCTTTTTTTGTTTGTTTGTTTACCGGGCTTCTATTATGCATCCCATGTCACCATGAAGTGCAGATAGGAATATAAAGCATACAGGGTGAGTGTTATAAACTTATGGGTCTTCAAAACACGGTTATGGATAAACTTATTAGGAGGATTACTAAAATAAAGTCAAGTGGGCAAAGAGGGAAATAGTATGCCTCTTTGTCAGGTGAGGAAGCTAAGTTTCATGTATTCAATGAATCTGAGTCACTACCATGTTCCTCTAGGCTCGAGAATATAACTGAGCAAAACAAACAAAATTCCCTGTTTTCAAGGAGCTTACATGAGAGATAGCACTAAAAAAAGAACTATATAGTGTGTCAGATGGTCAAAAGTATTAAGTATTATGGAGGAGATTAAAAAGAAGAAGAAGGGAAGTGGGGAGTTTTGAAGTAGGTGTAGGGTGGAATTTTGATCAGGCCTCACTGAGATGGTGGCATTTTATTTTATTTTATTTTTAATAAATTTATTTATTTATTTTTGACTGCATTGGGTCTTCATTGCTGTGCGCGGGCTTTTCTCTAGTTGCAGCGAGCAGGGGCTACTCTTTGTTGTGGTGCGCAGGCTTCTTATTGTGGTGGCTTCTCTTGTTGCAGAGCACGGGCTCTAGGCATGTGGGCTTCAGTACTTGCAGTGCGTGGGCTCAGTAGTTGTGGTTCACGGGCTTAGTTGCTCCGTGGCATGTGGAATTTTCCCAGTCCAAGGCTCAAACCTGTGTCCCCTGCATTGGCAGGGAGATTCTTAACAACTGCGCCACCAGGGAAGTCCCCAGATGGTGGCATTTTAAATGAAGTCTTTAAGGAAGTAGAAGAGTGAACTGTGGGAAAGAGCTTTCTTCCAGGAGAAGAATTTTCTAGACAAAATTCAAAGGTCTTGAATTGAAAACATGTCTGGTATGTTTAAGGAGTCTCAGAAGATTATAGTCAGTTATTTTTTAATAGCTTAGGTTATTAGCATTTTCTAAATTCTAGGATTCTGAAAAAGCTTATAAGGAAATGTATATAATGGAAAACTTGTTTCTTCATCTCATTTTATTTGGGGTAGTGGGTTTTTTGCTGAGTCATTTACAATATCAGGTTTCAGATGAGGGGTCAATTTACACATTAAAAATGTGGTGGTTTGGTTCATTATGCAATTAAATCACATAGTACCTAATCTTTTGAATAGATTGATAATGGGAGTGATGTTAGAGCAATCCGACCTGTTCAAAGACAAGCTTCTGAAAAGAAAGTGTTGGACAAAGAGAAAAAAGGTAAGTTCTGATGTTGCCACAACAATAATTAAAAATTACCACAAACATTTGATTTTATTATTTGTTGCCACAGCTATACAACCTGTAATGCCACCAGTGAGAATGACTCGATCGGCTACTCAAGCAGCAAAGCAGATTGCCAGAACAGTGCCTCCTACTACAGCAAGAAAGCCAGTGACAAGGGCTACTAATGGTAAGAACATTTCTTGATCAGTGGCTGAGCTAGGATGTTTTGGTACTTGAGGTTCTTTGTGTTCAATTTTTAAAAATTAATTAATTTTTGGCTGCATTGGGTCTTTGTTGCTACGCGCGGGCTTTCTCTAGTTGCGGCCAGCAGGGGCTACTCTTCATTGCGGTGCACGGGCTTCTCATTGCATTGGCTTCTCTTGTTGTGGAGCATGGGCTCTAGGCGCACGGGTTCAGTAGTTGTGACACGTGGGCTCAGTAGTTGTGGTGCAC
This sequence comes from Mesoplodon densirostris, assembly GCF_025265405.1. Classification (NCBI taxonomy): domain Eukaryota; kingdom Metazoa; phylum Chordata; class Mammalia; order Artiodactyla; family Ziphiidae; genus Mesoplodon; species Mesoplodon densirostris. The sequence goes on from NC_082664.1 coordinate 47,397,755, forward strand.
GGGCTTAGTTGCTCCGTGTCATGTGGGATCTTCCCAGGCCAGGGGTCGAACCCGTGTCCCCTGCATTGGCAGGTGGATTCTTAACTATTGCAGCACCAGGCAAGTCCCTGTGTTCAATTTTTTAAATCATCATGTACTTCTTTGAGTAGGAGAGGAGGAAACGGAGATTCTAATTCCCGAAGATAGGTTTTGTGCCCCGATATTCCGTTAGCACACAGTGGGTGCTCAAATGTTGAAGTACTGAATCGGTGTAAGCAGTGCTTCAAAGTGAAAAATTAATGGTCCCAATAAGTTACAGTCCATCCATTTGGTGGAATACAATGTAACCATTTAAGAACAATGTATGAAAGAACACTTAATGACATGGTTAATCATATTAAGTGGGCAAAGAAAATCAGCTCAAACTCTGAACAGTATGATTGAAATTCTAAAATATGTATGTGATTGTGAACATAGGAAAAAACTGGGAAAACGTACTCTGAAGTGTCAATAGTGATTACCACTGAGTAGTGTAAGCTTGGGTAAAATTTTTGATTGTTGTTGTTTTTGTGCTCTTTAAAATTTTTTCTAATTTTCTATAATAAATACGTATTTGATATTCAGAGGCAAAAGGTAAAATACCTTAACACTTTTGTTTTGTTTTGTAAATAGATGGCCTAAACTTGGCAGGAAATTTCATCTATTTTTTTCCTATTTTATAACGTGACTTTTAATCATAAAATTCTTTAAGACATACATTCCTATTACCTTTTTTCCTTTCCCAAATTACCTAGTACTTTTTTTCTTTTTTTTCGGTACATGGGCCTCTCACAGCTTCGGCCTCTCCTGTTGTGGAGCACAGGCTCCAGACGCGCAGGCCCAGCGGCCATGGCTCACGGGCCCAGCCGCTCCGCGGCATGTGGGATCCTCCCAGACCGGGGCACGAACCCGCCTCCCCTGCATCGGCAGGCGGACTCTCAACCACTGCGCCACCAGGGAAGCCTCCCTAGTACTTTCAATGCAACATTTTTTATCTAGTCTAAATGGATGGCTTATTTCACTTTTATTTTAGATAATGAAGCAGAAACAGAGACACCAAATCAAGGAAGACCTGCCAAAAAGATAGAAACAAAACCTGACAAGGTAGAGTATAAACATCTGTTTATTTCTAGGTACTTTGAAAATCTCACTGCTACTTTCATAACATTGAAATTAAGCATATAGAAGTGCTTCAAGAAGTTAACTTACATGTGTATTAAAATCTCTTGAACCATAAAGAAGCATCAGGAGGATTTACTGTTGTTTTTCAGGTGTCTTATCCTCAGAGTTTTATAGGTAGAGAAAGCATAATTTGATTAACAGGGAATAGAGAAAAGTGATAAAAACACAGCTGACAGAAACCTTCATGTGGGAACTAGCTAAGAGATAGGATGGAGTAGGGTGAAATGCAATGACTCTGGATTCAGTTAGGCCTGAGTTTGAGTATTGTCTCTGCTTCCAGTTAGCTATATAACCTTGGACAACTTAGGAATTTGTTTTCCCATCTCCAGCCCGTAATGCCTACATAGAGTAGTTTTAAGAATTAAATAACCTAACATTTCTGATAGCGTCTACCATAGTACATGGTAGAGTCTTCAAAAAAGAGACAGAATTTTGAGGCCCCAATGCCTTGTTTTATAATCCATGCTACACAGTTCCTTAACCTTAAGAAAAGTTAGGGACTTCCCTGGTGGCGCAGTGGTTAAGAATCCGCCTGCCACTGCAGGGGACACGGGTTCGAGCCCTGGTCCGGGAAGATCCCACATGCTGTGGAGCAACTAAGCCCGTGTACCACAACTACTGAGCCTGAGCTCTAGAGCCCACGAGCCACAACTACTGAGCCTGCATGCCATAACTACTGAAGCCCATGTGCCTAGAGCCCATGCTTCTCAACAAGAGAAGCCACTGCAATGAGAAGTCCACGCACTGCAATGAAGAGTAGCCCCCGCTCGCTGCAACTAGAGAAAGACTGTGTGCAGCAACGAACACCCAACGCAGCCAAAAATAAATAAATAAATTTATTTTAAAAGAAAAAAAAGACTCATGCCAAAGTATAAGAAATGTGGCTAGATTCTTAACTAAAAATTAAAAATCAGAAATGTAAAAACCTCTAAAAATTATGTTTATATGGGTAGGTGAAATCGGTGAAGGTGGTCAAAAGTTACAAACTTCCAGTTACAAAGTGAGTCCCAGGGATTCACTATAAAATATAGTGACTATGGTTAATAATACTGTGTTGTATATCTGAAAGTTGCTAAGAGGGTAGGTCATTAAAGTTCTCATCACAAGAAAAAAAAATTGTAACTTTGTGTAGTGACAGATGTTCATTAGACTCATCGTATAGATCATTTTGCAATATATACAAATATCAAATCATTATGTTGCACACCTGAAACTAATATAATGTTATATGTCAGTTATATCTCAGTTTTTAAAAAAAACCAAAATAATTAAATTGACAGAAAATAAGCTTCACATTTTATATGGTTAATCTCACTGTGTCACACTGAAAAATATTTTTCTCATATGATAAATTTATTTATAATCAAGGTTATTTTAAAAGAGGATTTGGTCCTTGACAATAGTAGTCATCCAATAAACATTGGATTTCTGATTCTCAACCATTGTAATTATCAACATAATTTAAATAAAAAGGTAAGTATTTGTTAGGTGGGTAATTTTTCCACCTTAGTTTTCATATATTTAATTTTAATACTTAAAACCTATTATTTAGTCCTTTTAATGAGGATTGGTTCTGTCTCTCTCTGGATCATGACAGTGGTTTAGTTAGCTGGCTACTGATTCCATATTTACATTTAATTGTATTTATTTTTTTCTCTTAAATTATGCACAAGGGACACATATCTCAACTTTCATATTTTCAGGCCTGTAAAAATTGGTTTGAATATATCCCCAGAAGAGAAATTCTTACTCCATTCTGTTTCCTCCCATCTAGGCCATTTCTTTTAAAGTTGATAGTGAAGAAAGTACTTTGGATTCACAAACCAGTACAACAATTGGAATGGATCCAGATGGAGTCTTATCAAAAATGGAAAATTTATCTAAGACAAATAGTGCAAAAATGAAGGGGAAGAATTCCTTTGCACCTAAAGATTTTATGTTTCAGCCACTAGATGGTCTGAAGACCTATCAAGTAACACCTATGACTCCCAGAAGTGCCAGTGCTTTCTTGACACCCAGTTATACCTGGACCCCTTTAAACACAGAAGTGTAAGAATTTAATGTTAATAATGAATTCCTTGCTAAGATGGTTAACAAATGCCTTTCTTAGATTTGTCCTGTGCTTTTTAAAAGTTAATATTTAGTTAGTAAATTATATTAATTATAAATCATGAAAATTTGGTCTTTTAAAATATTCTTCAGAAGGCTACAGTAATGTATTTGTTTTGATATTTCCTATACATTGTTTTTATCATTATTTTCATGGTACACTTTGTGTTGTTTTGCTTTTTATAAGTGACTTTATTATAATACTTAGAAATAAATGTTTAGAAGGAAAAAATTTCTATAATACTGTAGTTCAGACATGGTTTGGGGTTTTTTTGTTTGTTTTTTTGCTGAGTATTACTTTAGAAAAACTACTTCTAAAGCCAAAAATAATTAACTTGCAAAGTGGGGGGAAAATCAGTTGGAATCTTTAAGAGAAACAGCAAGGTTGTTTCCCAAAGACTGGCTGGTGGCAAATTTACTAGAAACTGCTCAGCAGCATCCAAGACTATGAGTGCTTATGTTCCATGAAGAGATCTTCACAGTATTTGGATCTCATTATAATTAGTAAAGATGAACATTCCCACTACAGGTGTTTAAATTTTTTCCCCTCCAGAAAGACACATTAAAAAGAAATAGAAACATTTCTATTAAATCCCAGGTTTTTAAAAAGTAACATCATTTTGAAATCCTTCAATTAGATATATGAGGCTCATGTTTCATAAAGTATTTTTTTGCTATTGTTTTTAGTGATAAGACTGAAGCAACAAAAGAAATCTTGGCACAAAAATGTAGAACTTTCTCTGCCAAGACAGTACATCAAGATTCAAGTAAATTACAATGTGCTTTGGGTTCTCTAACAGTTTGGAGTAAAGGTATTGTATTTTAATTAATTTTTTACTGGCTTTTCTGGATTGTGATTTATCAGACATTTGTTTAGAGCCCTTTTCAACATATAGTTCAGGGATGTGATCTCGGGGTCAGGAGAGATGGGAAAACATGGGGAAAGATATCTGGAGAGACAAAGAGTTGGAATATGGAATACAGACTGAGAAGATGGGGGGAAATAAATGTAAATTTGAGGAGATGAATTTAAGGAGACACTTTAGAGGATATGTGGTGAATGAAATCATTGAGTCAGAAATAAAATTTTAAAATTCAACATTGAAAAAAATTAAAGGATTTAAAAAAAATTTTGTCTTGTGGGGGATGTCATTTTCTGAGTTGCTGCTTTGAAATTTATATGTAATATTTTCTTTAATCTATAGAACATGTTTTAAATAAAAATGAAACTACTAATAAAAATTCAGATGGCCTTTCAATAAAAGAAGTCCCGTCACTTGAAGTAAATCAAGATCAGATATCTCAGCCACAACATGATGTGCCATATTTCAGGTTTGTCCATTTGTTCCTAGTGTAAGAATTTTGTATCAATGTCTAGACATTTAAAACCAAAATTACACTATTTTTAACCTGAATATAATAAATGAGTTGGGGGAAATTGAATTTTGGTGATTTTCATTTATCTTTTAAATTTTAATGATTTTTTTTCAGTAACTAGTACATTCATGTGGTTCCTAATTCAAAAGGTAGAAAAAGGTACAAGTGAGAAGTCTTTTTCCCACCTCTGCCTCCCAGGGGATAGTTTGAACCTTCCACGGAGGCAAGTGTTACTCATTTCTTGTGAATATTTCCAGAGGTAGATAATGCATATGTAAACTAATATAAACATATATATATATATTTTTTAACATAAACAAGAGCATACTATTTTGTTTCATTTAATGTTAAATGCAGTAGACATTCCATTTTAGTACTTAAAGAGCTTTCTCACGTTGTTTTGTGTGCGTGTGTTCTTTAATGGCCACATAGTATCCAATAATATGGATGTACCATAATTAATAGGTCCCTGTTGGTGGTTATTTACATTGGGTTCAGTCTCTTACTATTACAATCAAGGCTGCCAACAACAAACTTGTATATGTTTCAATTTTCTCATGTACAAGTATATAAGGACCTCAATTTACATTCCCCCCAGCAAGGTATGGGAGTTCCTATTTTCTCATACCTTTTTTTTTTCCCTCACAAAGAACTAAATTAAAGTTTATTTTATAAAAGAAGGATAATGGGAGATGGTAGGAGGCTCTTTGGCCCACCAAATTATGAGACAGGATTATGTTTCTCTAACTGAATTGAAAATTAACATCCTGTTTGGGGAACTTCAACATGTCACCTAAATGCCTTGGAAGCATATCAGAGGCCTGCATTTCGAGAAAGGCCTTAACATTCCACATCACACAGAAAATGATTACATTCTGTTATCTTTGAATGAATATAGCAAGAAAATTCCCATACCTTTTCCAATACAATGTTAACAATTTTTGAGCTTTACCAATCAAACAGATAAAAAATATTAGCTTTCTCTTGTTTGTTTTATTTATTATTTATTTATTTATTTATTTATTTTTTGGCTGTGCTGCGTGGCATATGAGATCTTAGTTCTCCGACTGGGGATCGAACCTGTGCCCCCTGCAGTGAACGCTCCGAGTCCTAACCACTGGACCACCAGGGAATTCCCCTTGCTCTAGTTCTAATATCCATTCTTTCTATTATGAATGAGTATCTTTTTATATTTTGGGGAACCACTTCAATTGTTTTTAGAGCATAACGTTTTAGAATTATAAAGTCTTTCAGAGATTAGCTAATCCACTGTGTTGTTCAACTGAGACATTGAGATGATAAACAATTTATCCAACTAAATAATGTCAGATCTAAGCCAGGTCTCTTTCTCATTAATTAAGCTGTTCTCTGTTGCCACTGGACGTAGGCAGCTAAATTATTCTTCTAAGAAAAACTATCCTCAGTTTTCCTGCTTGGATGTTTTTGTAAAGAAACAGTTTAAATTTTTAAGCCAGGGTTTCTTTTTTTTAATAAATTTATTTATTTTATTTTATTTTTAAAATTTATTTTTGGCTGCGTTGGGTCTTCGTTGCTGCGCGCGGGCTTTCTCTAGCTGTGGTGAGCGGGGGCTATCTTCGTTGCGGTGCGTGGGCTCCTCATTGTGGTGGCTTCTCGTTGTGGAGCACGGGCTCTAGGTGTGTGGGCTTCAGTAGTTGTAGCTCGCAGTCTCAGTAGTTGTGGCTCATGGGCTCTAGAGCGCAGGCTCAGTAGTTCTGGGGCATGGGCTTAGTTGCTCTGTGGCATGTGGGATCTTCCCGGACCAGGGCTCGAACCCGTGTGCCCTGCATTGGCAGGCAGATTCTTAACCACTGTGCCACCAGGGAAGCCAGAGCCAGGGTTTCTTAACCTTGGTACTACTGACATTTTAGACTGGATAATTCTTGTTGTGGGGTCTGTCCCCTGCGTCGCAGGATGTTTTGTAGTATCCCTGGCCAGTAGCACTCCTCCAGTTCGTGACAATCAAAAATGCTTCTAGATATTGCCAAATACTCCCTGGTAGGAAAAATTGACCCAGTTGAGAACCATTGCCTTTGGACAAGCAAAGCCTAATAGAATCTGTAAGGCCCTATCACTGTAATTTGAGACTTACAGTAATTTGAGACTTAACAGTTTTTAGCTTCATCTTACTCTTGGCAATTGAATTCGTCTTAGTTCCATGGAAAATAACAGAACTAAGGAATGTCTGATTCTTTCTGCTTAGCCACTGAAAAATAAGAACAGAAAAGACTAGAAATATTAGCTTGAAAAATGGGCTCTTGGCATTAACCATCCACTTAAGTTTTAGGTGTGGAAGGATGAACATACATAGAATATCAAATTGTATTTATGGATTTTAACATATCACGTTTCATAAAATAATTAAGCATCAGCTCTGGGAAGTTAACATTGTATAATTGTCATAGTGCTAATGTATGTCATCATTTTAGAAATACTCTCCAGTCAGAAACTGAGAAGTTAACGTCACACTGCCTTGAGTGGGACAGGAAGCTTGAATTGGACATTCCAGATGACGGTGAGGGAACATTTATATGTTTCTATGTCTTACCTTTATTTATTTTAATATGGTTACATTTATTTAAAACACAAAAATCCAGTGTTGTCCAACTTTATAATTTCATTGTTATTCAAAATAGCAAGAATTTTTCATATCTCACATATGTTCACTAATATCTCTGTGCTAAAATGGTACCTGACTTAAAAGATATAAGTAGTTAGAATATTGACTATGATTCCTGAGAGTTAGACATTTGCCTATTTTATTATTAGATTGTTTTTTACTGTGACTTTATGAATGACAGCTATAGCTGGTATTGCTTAATTATACAAAAATATTTTCTGAACAAACATCACCTAAATCAATATGAAATCAAATCAAAGTCAATCAAGTTTTCTGAAAAGTTCCAACCTTACCTATTCAGGAAAGCTATTTAGGAAAAAGTCATTTGTGTGCTGCCACGTCAGTCCTCAGATACTGATGTGCAGTGAGTTGTTTGACGTTGAATTCTTGTAAAATACAAGGAGAGGTAGAATGCTCTTTACTGTGTAGCAATATGCATGAGAATGTATCTTGCTAATTTTTAGCAGGAATTGAAGCAGATGGTAAATGCTCAATATTTGTATGACAGAGTTTTGTAGTAGATATGTTTTGTTTTGCTTTAAAGTAAGAATTTGATTCTGTAACTGTAGGATATTTGGAATGAGGTCGTCTTATCAGCTGGTTGGCTTGCAATAAAGGTCCTGTCTTGTCCTTTAACTTTTAAAAACCTCATATTTCTTTTAGCTAAAGATCTTATTCGCACAGCAGTTGGTCAAACAAGACTCCTTATGAACGAAAGGTTCAAACAGTTTGAAGGACTGGTGGACAATTGTGAATATAAACGAGGTGAAAAGGAAACTACCTGTACAGATCTGGATGGATTTTGGGATATGCTTAGTTTTCAGGTATGTGGTCAAGTATTTTGAATATGTTAACTTTGAGTCTGTTTTTTTTGTTTTTTTTGTTTTTTTGAAAATGAAGTAACAGTAGTATAAAAGGGTTGGTATTAGCTACTTATGTGCCTGTAATATTATTTATGTATTTCTTTATTTATTTGTGGCTGCGTTGGGTCTTCGTTGCTGAGCGTGGGCTTTCTCCAGTTGGGGCGAGCGGGGGCTTCTCTTGTTGTGGAGCACAGGCTCTAGGTGTGCGGGCTTCAGTAGTTGTGGCACGTGGGCTTCAGTAGTTGTGGCTCATGGGCTTCAGAAGTTGTGGCTCGTGGGCTCTAGAGCACATGCTCAGTAGTTGTGGCGCACGGCCTTAGTTTTGCTCTGCAGCATGTGGGATCTTCCCGGACCAGGGCTTGAACCCGTGTTCCCTGCATTGGCAGGCGGATTCTTAACCACTGCACCAACAGGGAAGTCCCTGTGCCTGTAATATTAAATGAGATATTAGCACCTTTATAAACTGTAATGTGCTGTCTAAATTTTTTTTATTATTTTATTTATTTGTTTGTTTATTTGGCTACGTTGGGTCTTAGTTGCAGCACACGGGATCTCTGTTATGGCACGCGGGGTCTTTTAGTTGTGGCATTCGGGAATCTTTCAGTTGTGGCATGCAGGATCTTTAGTTGTGGTGCATGAACTCTTAGTTGCGGCATGTGGGATCTAGTTTCCTGACCAGGGATCGAACCCGGTCCCCCTGCATTGGGAGGGCGGAGTCTTAGCCACTGGACCACCAGGGAAGTCCCAAGTGCTGTCTAAATTTGATGACTGATTTCTTCTTCTCCCCTGTATTGTCAGTATGATTTCTATTTGGGTTGGAAACTGAGATTATATTCAACTGTTGAATAATCTGTAATGATTCTACATGTGAGAAGATGAGTAAATCTAGTCTTTAGTAGTTCCGTTCATCCAGCAGTTACTGAGTTCCTACCGTGTGCCAGGCATTGTATTAGGAGTTGATAAAATAAGGCACATTCTCTGCCCCAAAGGAGTTTGTAGTTTGATTAGTGAGTTAGACAAAATATATAATTCCAATCTAATGTAAAAAAGTGCTATGAGAGAGGGAATCACTAGGAAGATCAGTAAAGGCATGGGAGGAGATGATACTTTGTAGATTTTTGAGCATATTTTAGAAATAAGCATATAAATTACTATTTCAAGAACCTATAGTCAACACCTATTAGACATTTCAAGAAAGCCTCAAACCTGAAAGAAAGAAGCCAAAGCAAAAATAAGAAGAAAGGTATTTGGATGGAGGAAGTGGACCAATCTAGGAAGTAGTATCCAAATAATAGGAATTCCAGAAAAAGAGTACTGAAAAAATAGAAAATCATCAATGGAATGGTTTAAAAAGTTTCCCCAGTACTGCAGCACGTGAGTTCCAGATTGAAAGAGCCCACTGAGTGCCTAACACTGTGAATCAAGAGTAGACCCACACCAATGTCTGCCATTAAGTATAACTGTACAACTCTTGGGCTGAAGAGAAAACTGTAGAAGCTTCCAGAGAGAAAACAAGTTTCATACAAAGGGTCAAGGATCACAGTAGCCTTGGATTTCTCAACTGCAACATTTAAAGCTGGGAGAACAATGCCTTCAAACTTCTGAGGGAAAAAACTTCCAACCTGGAGCTCTGTAGCCAACCAATCAAGTGTGAGGGTGGAAGGGCATTTTCCAAACACACACAGTCTCAGATTTTACCTCCCAAGCACTCTTTCTCAGCAAGCTAAGTGAGAAAGTACCTCACAAAAATGAGGGAGTGAGCCAAGAATGGAGGAGGAGGTGGGTTGGATCCCCAGCAAGGGGCCAAGAGAATTGAGGCTGAGGGGAGACAAGAATGTGTGAAGCACGCTTAGGAAGCAGCACTTCCTGTTGAGCACAGGGGGACCAGGGGTTCTACCAGACCTGTCTCTGGAAAGCTGAACTGAGTAAAATACCTGATTTGTTTTTTATTAAGAGGAGATTTAATGCATTCTTTTTTTTTCTTTTTTAAAAATTCATTTTGTTTATTTATTTATTTTTGACTGCGTTGGGTCTTCGTTGCTACGCGTGGGCTTTCTCTAGTTGTGGCGAGCAGGGGCTACTCTGTTGCGGTGCGTGGGCTTCTCACTGTGGTGGCTTCTCTTGTTGCGGAGCACGGGCTCTAGGCGCATGGGCTTCAGTAGTTGTGGCACGTGGGCTCAGTAGTTGTGGCTCTAGGACTCTAGAGCACAGGCTCAGTAGCTGTGGCGCACGGGCTTAGTTGCTCCGCGGCATATGGGGTCTTCCCGGACCAGGGATCGAACCCGTGTCCCCTGCATTGGAAGGCTGATTCTTAACCATTGCGCAACCAGGGAAGTCCTTAAGAGGAGATTTATACTTACTGTGCAGAGTTTAGACTGAATCGTTGATAGACGCATGAACAACTAAGCAAACAAAAAGCAAAACAATTATTAAGTCTAGAGAAAAGTGAGTAAGGGAACATAATAGTCTCAATAACTTAATGGCCTGGATGTGAATAGTGTTTATGTAGTCATAATATAAGCATTACTTTGTGAGCAGTTTTTATACATTTACCAGTTTTCATATTGATGAGTTAGTTAACTAGTATCCTTTGATGGTGATCAATTAATTCTGTTTCTTACTATCATAGTTAATTTATGGATTTAAAGATATTTGATGTGTTTTCATTATTTACAGTTACTATCTTTATTGATGCTCATTTCTCAGCTTTGGCCAGTGACAGCCTCTTCAAACTGGCTGCTGGGGCCTTTTTTTTTTTTTTTTTAAGAGTTGTATTGAAGTATAATCTGTGTCATAAAATTTGCCTCTTTTAAATACCGTATGCTAACACATATATATGGAATCTAAAAAAAAAGAAAATGGTTCTGAAGAACCTAGGGGCAGGACAGGAATAAAGACGCAGACATAGAGAATGGATTTGAGGACGCGGGGAGGGGGGAGGATAGGCTGGGACGAAGTGAGAGAATGGGAAGGACATATATACACTACCAAATGTAAAATAGATAGCTAGTGGGAAGGAGCCGCATAGCACAGGGAGATCAGCTCTATGCTTTGTGTCTACCTAGAGGGGTGGGATAGGGAGGGTGTGAGGGAGATGCAAGAGGGAGGGGATATGGAGATATATGTATACATATAGCTGATTCACTTTGTTATACAGCAGAAACTAACACAACATTGTAAAGCAATTATACTCCAATAAAGATGTTAAAAAAAATTTGCCTGTTTTAAGTGTACAATTCAATGATTGTCAGTAAATTTACAGACTTGCACACCGTGACCATAATCCAAATTTAGAACATTTTTAGCACCACAAAAGGATCCTTCCTGCCTATTTGCAAGTCAATCCCCATTCTCACTCCTAGCCCCAGGCTTCACTAATCTTCTTGCTGTCTTTGTAGATTTGCCTTTTCTGGGCATTTCACATTACGCAGAATAATACAATATGTGGTCTTTTGTATGTGACTTCTTTCACTTAGCATGATGTTTCTGAGGTTCATCCATGTTGTAGTTTGTATCTATATTTATCAGTTGATGGACATTTATATTGTTTCTACTCTTTGGTGATTATGAATAGTCTTCTATGAATATTCATATACAAATATTAGTGTGGATATATATTGTCATTTCTCTCGGGTAGATACCTAGATTTTGCTGGATTGTGTAGTAATTATGTTTAACTTTTTCAGAAACTGCCAAACTGTTTTCCAAAGTGATTACACCATTTTGTCTCCACCAACGTGTGCTCCTGTTTCACCACATCCATACTTGTTATTGTCTGTCTTTTTTAATATAGCCATCCTAGTGGGTGAGAAGTGTCTCTATAGTTTTGATAATGATGTTAAGCATCTTTTCATGTGCTTATTAGCCGTTCATATGTCTTTTTTGGCAAAATGTCTAGTAAAATCTTTTGCCCATTTTTAAATTGGTTTGCCTTTATTATTGAGTGGTGTTTTTCATATATCCTGGATACAAGTCCTTTATCCGAAATATTATTTGCAAATATTTTCTTCCAATTTGTGGCTTCTGTTATAATTTCTTTCTTTTTTTTTTTTTTTTTGCGGTATGCGGGCCTCTCACTGTTGTGGCCTCCCCCGTTGCGGAGCACAGGCTCCGGACGCGCAGGCTCCGGACGCGCAGGCTCAGCGGCCATGGCTCACGGGCCCAGCCGCTCCGCGGCATATGGGATCCTCCCAGACCGGGGCACGAACCCGTATCCCCTGCATCGGCAGGCGGACTCTCAACCACTTGCGCCACCAGGGAGGCCCTCTGTTATAATTTCTTAATGATGTCTTTTGCAGTATAAATGTTTCTGATTTTTGTATTTTTTGGCCACACTGCGCGGCATGCAGGATCTTGGTTCCCTGACTAGGGACTGAACCCGTGCCCCTTGCATTGGGAGCGCAGAGTCTTAACCACTGGACCGCCAGGGAAGTCCCAAATGTTCTTGATTTTGATGAAGCTCAATTTATCAACTTTTTTTCTTTTATGTTGTGTACATGTCTAAGAACTCTTTTTGCCTAACCACAGGTCACAAAGATTTTCTCATGCTTTCTTCTAAAAGTGTTATAGTTTCAGCTCTTACAGTTAGGTCTGTGATCCATTTGGAGTTTGTTTTTCTGTATGGTGTAGATAAGAGTCTAAATTCATCTTTTTTCTTGAGGATATCCAATTTTCCCAGTACTGTTTCTTGAAAAGATTGTCTTTTCCTCATTGAATCACAGTGGCAACTTTTTGAAAATCAGTGATCATAAATGTAATCCTGAGTCATTTTGACATTAAAATTTTTTTTTTTGAGAGAGAGAGATTGAGAGTACATATGAATATAAATGCATAGTAAGGGGACTTGAAGCAAGTTTACCAAACTGTTGACAGTGGTTACCTCATTGGAGGAGATTGGAAATACCAGAAGGATGGGGATATTATTTGAATCTTTTAAAATGAGATTGTGTGAAGAGAATGAGAAGGCATGCCACAGACTGGGAAATGAATGTTTGCAAAAGATGTATCTGGAGCTTCCCTGGTGGCTCAGTGGTTGAGAGTCCGCCTGCTGATGCAGGGGACACGGGTTCGTGCCCTTGTCCGGGAAGATCCCACATGCCGCAGAGCGGCTGGGCCCATGAGCCATGGCCGCTGAGCCTGCACGTCCGGAGCCTGTGCTCCGCAACAGGAGAGGCCACAGCAGTGAGAGGCCCGCATACCACAAAAAAGAAAATGTATCTGATATTTGATACAAACATCTGTATCAAAATATCCAAAAACCCTTCAAACAACCTAATTTTTAGATGGAGAAAAGACCTGACCAGACCCTTCACCAAAGAAGATATACAGATGTCAAGTAAGCATATGACAAGATAAGGGAATTGCCAATTAAAACTACAATAAGCTACCACTGGATACCTATTAGAATGGCAAAAATCCAAACCACTGACAACACCAAATGCTGGTGAATATGGAGAGCAACAGGAACTCTGATTCATTGCTGGTGGTACATTGCAAAATGGTACAGCCACTTTGGAAGACAGTTTTTTACAAAACTAAACATGCTCTTATCATACAATCCAGCAATCACAGTCCTTGGTATTTTCCCAAATGACTGAAAACATATGTCTACACAAATATGTGTACACAGATGTTTATAGCATCTTTATTTATAATTGCCAAAACTTGGAAGCAACCAATATGTCCTGTAAAAAAAGAGAGATTGTATTCATATTTTGTAATTTAGGAAACAAAAACATTTAGGATATCTCTCCTACAATTTTAGTGATCAAAAATAATTTAGGAGAGTTATTCATATATGGCATTCTTTTTTTTTTTGCGGTACGCGGGTCTCTTCCCTCTGTGACCTCTCCTGTTGCAGAGCACAGGTTCAGGATGCACAGGCTCAGCAGCCATGGCTCACAGGCCTAGCCGCTCTGCAGCATGTGGGATCTTCCTGGGCCGGGGCACGAACCCGTGTCCCCTGCATCAGCAGGCGGACTCTCAACCACTGCGCCACCAGGGAATCCCCCATATATGACATTCTTTATGTAGATTTTGAAGGTTTGTAAGACCAAAAATAACAATGAACAATTTTACTATAAGAGTTTTTCATTTGAATACTAAATTCAAGGTGATTTAGTCTAATTTTATGTTGCCATTCTCAATTTTTTTGAAGCTTCAGTTTATTAGTTTGTAATTTTAATGTGGTTAGCATTAATCTGATAAACTTGTGCTTTATTTATTAATAGATAGAAGACGTAAATCAAAAATTCAACAATCTGACCAAACTTGAGGAATCTGGGTGGCAAAACAATAATAATACAAGCAAAAAAGTTTTTCGGGTAAGTTTGTGGGTTTCTAATATAGACTCTTCTACTCTAAAGAATTTTTATTTTCAAGCTTTATAAACATTTAGCTTCAGATTTTTTATCATTTTTTTAAAATAAGTTTCATATATTGCTTACAATGTGCTGATTGTCTTTGAAGAAAGAAAGGAAATGAGCAATGCAAAATTCAGGATGGTTATTTCCGGAGGAAGGATAGGGGCTATGATTGAATTGGGGTTGTGATTGATTGAGAGCTTCTGAGTTGCTACATAGTGCGTGTGTGTGTGTGTTTGTTTTATTCTTTAAATTGTGTTTATACTTTTTTTGTAATAATAATGGTAGAAGTAGATAATTTATGTAATGCTTAGTATGTGCCAAATGTTGTTCCAAATACTTTACATGTTTTAACTCATTTAATCCTCAACAATCCTACTGAAGTGGGTACTGTTATCCCCATTTTACAGTTGAGGAATATGAGGCCCAGAAATATTAAGTTACTTGCCCAAGATGGAGCTGGGTTTCAGGCCAGACTTTCTCATTCCAGAATTCCTATTCTTATCCAGTAGGCTGTGCTTTTGTGTGATATATTTCAAAATGAAAGATTTTTTGGGTTTTTTTTGGCCATGCCGAGTGGCTTGCGGGATCTTAGCTCCCCGACCAGGGATCGATCCTGGGCGCCCTGCAATGTAAACGCGGAGTCCTAACCACTGGACCGCCACAGAAGTCCTGAAACAATTTTTTAAATAGAAAAGAAAGAGGAACAATGGCTCTTTAGAATGTCTGTCTTCTTCCCTATACTTTGTCTTGTAAAATTTCCTATTACGCTACTTTATCATGATAGCTTCCATTCTTATCTATTTGTAGAATTTTTTCTAGTCATGTTTTAAACTCAGAGTTTTTGATTCAGATGAATGCTTCTCAAACCACAGTAGAGCATTGCCAGTTTTCCTTTTAGATTTTAGAAAAATGTCTGTGGTTATAAAATCAGGTTTCTAGATTGGTACTTTATCATGCTATGTAATCCGTAGAAAAACTGTTTTGAATCCTTAGGAGTTTAAGCTGTTAGAGTATTAAAGAAACGTTTTAATAAAATTATTTTACTAATTGTTATGACAAAGACTCAAAGGACATTGACAAAATTGATTGAATGAGTTTTAAATCTACTAAACAATGAAGGATGCTTGAACATTTTGAAGCTACTGTGGATATTTCTTATTGAGTACTTAGTCCCGGAAACATTAATATCATCAGTGATGCAGATAATGGCTGTATCAGTACAGCAGTATATCAGAGCCTTGTAATTCTGCCCCTTATCACCAGGTGTCTCTCTCCTCCTACTTTATTTATAGGCTGCTGTTAGGATATCGAACAAATAAAATAAAATTTATCTTTTACCTGTACTTTGTTACCATTCCCTTCGACCTCCTATTCATTGCCTCTCATTCCATCACTTATCCTGTTTTCGTCTTTCCCTCTTTTTTCCATCAGTTTTTAGATATGTTTAAGGGTCTTATCTCTGTTTACATTAGGAAAAAGCAAAACAACAACAACTAAACCTGTGAGGTCCACATCTCTTCCAGTTATCTGTACCTCCCCTTCCCCATTCCCATTTCTTTCTCCCCAGTCACAGACAAGCTTCCTGAAAAAGTTGTCTATACTCTGTCTTTACTATTTTGGTTCCCACTTACCTTTCCAACTCACTGCAATTCAGCTTCACCCCCTCTATGCTTCCAGAACAGTTATAACCAAGGTTATTGATCCACTAATTGCTGCAGTTATTAGGTACTTAATTATAAAATCTAGTCCCTCTGCAGTATTAAATACAGTCTACTCCCTCTTTCTTGAAATTATATTATACTGATTTTCCTCCTTCCTCTGTCCCTTTTCTTCAGTCATGTTTGCAAGTTTCTTTCCATTCATCCCTTAAGTGTTTGTGATACTCCAGTTCCTACCTCGACTCTCTTCTCTCCTTCCATATTCTTCATGCGCAATCTTACCCACTCGGCGATGATTCCCGAATCTGTATTTCAAACCACTCTTACTGCTGACACAGTAATACTTTAAAATCTGTATATCCCAAACTGAAATCATCTCCACACACATCGATGTTTCCCTGTCTCAGAGAATGGTATTATCATCCCTCCAGGCGTCCAAGCTAGAAACCTGGCTATCTTCTGTGGTCCTTTCCTTTCTGTATTTCACCACCTTCACCCGCACCTATCTAAAAGATTGCTAAGTCCTCTCAGTTCTTCCTCGTAAATATCTCCTGAATCTGTTTACTTTTTTCCATTTTTTCCCTCCGTGATCTAAGTACTAGCATCTTTTTCCAGTATCACTGAAGTAATCTCCTTCCTAACTGGCTTGTAACCCTCCAATCCATTCTCCAGGCTGGACACAGAGTGACTTTTCCAGAATGCAAATTTGATAATGTTAACCTCCTGATGAAAAATCATCAGTAAACTCTGTTACTTTGTCCTCTGTGTAAATGTAGCTCCTCAAAATAGTTACATGTGAGGGATTATAATTAGCTGTTACTTACCTCTTGCCAACTCCTCTGTGCTTCCTTTCATTTCTGGTTTTGCAAACATGCTATTCTCTACCTAGCCCTTTCCTCATCCCATCTTGTAGCCCACCTAGCTGTGATTTCAGCTCAGGTGCTACTTCCTATAAACCTTTCTTGATGCCTCTGAATTTCAGCCCTCTGAATTTCTTTCTAACACGACATTTATTCTTCTCAGTGTCCTTATCTAGCCCTTCCACTGTGAAGCTGAGGACTCCTTGAGGGCAGGAACTTTGTCCTTTACCTTTTGACCCCCAGCATTTTATTTATTTATTTATTTATTAAAAATGTATTATTTTTAAATTTTTGCCTGCTTTGGGTCTTCCTTGCTGCACGTGGGCTTTCTCTAGTTGCAGCAAGCGGGGCCCCTCTTCGTTGCGGTGCGCAGGCTTCTCATTGCAGTGGCTTCTCTTATTGTGGAGCACGGGCTCTAGGCACACGGGCTTCAGTAGTTGCAGCACTCGGACTCAGTAGTTGTAGCCCGTGGGCTTCGGAGCACAGACTCAGTAGCTGTGGTACACGAGCTTAGTTGCTCCGCGGCATGAGGGATCTTCCCGGACCAGGGATTGAACCTGTGTCCCCTGTATTGGCAAGCGGATTCTTAACCACTGCGCCACCAGGGAAGTCCAACCCCCCCCACCCCAGCATTTTAGCACGTATTAGGAGCTTGGTAAGTATATGATGAATGTGTTGAGTATTTCATGTATGCCTTATTTGTTTTTCTTATAAGATGGTAATGAATCCCTTTAATAAGTCATAATTTCTCTTCACAGAAAAAAGTTGTCTCAGGTATAGCGAGTAAACCCAAACAGGATGATCGTGGAAGAATTGCAGCTAGAAATCGCCTAGCTGCCGTAAAAAGTGCAGTGAGAGAGAGAATTAAGCAGGAAGAACATGCTGAGGCAGCAGCCTCTGCAATGCCAAAGGAAGTGGATAAAATAGTGTTTGATGCTGGATTTTTCAGAATTGAAAGTCCCGTTAAATCATTCTCAGGTTAGTTTTTCTGCTGATACTACTAAAGGGAAATATTTGGGTTGGATGGGAGCTTGTGTAAGAGGTGAAAAATAGTTTTCACATGAAGATTTATGTGTTTTCTGTGATTTCTGAGAAATAGCTTATGGAAGGTGGGTTTGGTTTTATTTTCATTTGGAGTAAAAATTTTCCTCCTATCTTTTTGAAATACAGAATGTACCAATTTTCTTATTTTATTTTATTAAAAAAAATTTTTGTAATTTATTTATTTGGCTGCACCGGGTCTTAGTTGCGGCATGCGAACTCTTAGTTGTGGCATGTGGGATCTAGTTCCCTGATCAGGGATCGAACCTGGGCCCCCTGCATTGGGAGTGCGGAGTCTTAGCTGCTGAACCACCAGGGAAGTCCCCCATTTTCCTAATTTTAAAATATTGCAGTGTAACCAGCTTTTACTACTTCAGGAAACCATTCTTTCTTATGATTTTCTAACTCTGGTTGTATTTTTCAATAGCTATTTTTCATAGGCTATCTTTATTAGATTGAATTTATTTACCTAGATTGAAATTATATATAAGCCATACAATGACAGGTCATAGTTGAAGTAATCTGTTCCTTCAATCTTGGTAGACACTTCTATTAATGCTTTAAGTGCTAGATGTTTATTTTCAAGGAGAAAGGGGCTAAGTCCTCTTTAACTACTAATCAGCAGAAGGGATTTTTTTTCCTATTATTTAACTGTGTCCACTTGGAAGATTTCTGACAATAAACTTGAGTTGCTATTTAATATTTACATTAAAATGTAAATTTATCACCTCAAGTATATTATTACCTCCCTGTCAATTTAGGTATCACACCTAGTGTATGGTTTTGGCGTGTTTCCTTTACTCCAAGCAGCTGCACTCCCTGGACTCCAGGAATTGCCTCACTGCTAATGGCATGCGTCCTTGTTACTTACTTCCCAAGGATCCTAGTGGTTTCCATGACTATGGGCCCACTGCTGTCTATTCTTTCAGGGAGCCATCTGGGCACTTATGACTAGAGAGATCAAGGTTTTTGACCAAAATTGATCTTTCTGAAATTGAGTTTTAATTATAGAACTCAATAGAGTTTTAATTGTAGAACTCATAGTTTATATGAGGTTTGTTACAAAACAGAAGTCCCCCAAGAAGCCCCACTCCTCCCATTTGTCACTTCCTAAAGGCAACCACTTCCAGTGCTTAAAGGAGTCTTGGGGTATTGTTTACAGCCCTCTCTAAACAAGGTGTAGATTTTTTTCTTGAATTATTCCTTTGATGTACTTTCCTTGGTTTTCTCTGGTCTTTCTTTCAGAAACTCTTATCTTTCTCCTGGGAAATAGACTGTTTTTATCATTCTTTCCTGTACTTGTCATTTTCTTCTACTTCCTGAATTTCTTCAACTTTCCTGTTGGCTATCATGTTTTTAATTCCCAAGAACTCTTAGTCTTTGAATGTTCCATTTTATAACATTCTGTACTTATTTCATAAGTGCACTGTCTTATTTTTCTACAGACGTTAACGATAGCCTTTTTCTTTTCTTTTCTTTTTTTTTTTTTTTTTGCGGTACGCGGGCCTCTCACTGTTGTGGCCTCTCCCGTTGCGGAGCACAGGCTCCGGACGCGCAGGCTCAGTAGCCATGGCTCACGGGCCCAGCCGCTCCGCGGCATGTGGGATCTTCCCGGACCAGGGCACGAACTCGTGTCCCCTCCATCGACAGGCGGACTCTCAACCACTGCGCCACCAGGGAAGCCCAACGATAGCTTTTATGTATTCTTCCCCTGGATAGTTTGTTCCAAGATACTCTCATCTGTTTGGTTTTGGTTTCTGTCTCTCGTATTAGAGGCTTCCATCGGGTGTCTGATGATCATTCACTGCCTGCTCATGGTTAAGAGCAGGACTCTGCACGGCAGCATGTGGGTAATAAGGTCTTTACTGTGGGGTGATTTAGCTGCACCATTACGCTGGGAACCTGCACATCATCACTGTATTTAATTTAAGTCTTTTCTCATGGGCTAGTTAGATTCCCCAGAGAAGATCCTTCTGATCTGTTGCCTGGAGGGTATAATTCTGGCTTCCAGTCTTTCAGGAGCCACATGGGGGGAGGGAAACTGAGTGTATCAACAATTTAAAAAATACTCATTTAATCCCCCCCCTTTCCATATAGTACCCATCTCTCAACCTTATCCCCTAAACCAGAGACGCCCTGTTTCACCTTTTTGGGGAGATAAGCCTCTAGTTTTTTTTATCTTGGTAGTGGGAGGGGGGTTGTTGACAGTTTCCCAGCTGTGCATAATGAGGAAAGGAATCTGGACTCTAATTCTTCTTTAAACTGACTTTGAGCCAATCTTCCTGTTTTTACCTCTGCTTGCAGAGATTCTTGAGGCCACCAATTCTTTTGAGAGGTGCTGCGGTACAAACTGGGTTGATTCACATCTTTCCTGACTAGTGGCTTAGGATTTATTTTCTTGAGTCTACTGAGTAATATCCCACTCATCTATCTACATTACGCTTCCAAACTTTTCTGAGTTTTGTTGTTTCTGGTTTAGTTTCCTTTGTCCTTGAAAATTATATTTCAAATTTTAAAAGCCACTGACCTTAAAAAAAAGGATGCTTTGTCCTTGTAGCATTCAACCTTTCAAAGTTATCTGTTACTGTTTATAGTAGTGGGATGTCAAGAGGAAGCAGTTTAGTGTGTGTATTCAGTACTATCTTTAACTGAAAGTCCCAGGCATTGACTTTAACAAACATTATTTTATAGGAGAAAGGTAGGGGAATAGGAAGAATTTGCACTGTCTTCCTAGTTATAATGAAAAATGAATGAAAGAGCTTTTTGGTATTAAGATGATTTCTCTCATCTTCTAGGACTTTCTTCTGAATGTCTTTCTCAACGACTTAGAATACCTAAGTCTGTCAGCAAAGCTGCGTCTGAGAGCAGGGCTGAGATGGGCGTTCTAAGACAAACTACATCACCAGAGAATCCTGATCCCCAGGGTACCAAAATTGAACATGTTGATCAGACTTTGATTTCAAATATTCCTGGAAACAGGTATTTCTTTAATATGTTATTATTAAGAGTTTAACAGATGCAGACATTAAATACCATTTCAGATTGTTAACCTGGTTAAGTATGCAAGATATGTATTGTTTATTAAATTTCACAATGACCCTGTAACGTATAGGCAATACTTCTATTTTTTTTTTTTTTTTTTTTCTTTTTGCGGTATGTGGGCCTCTCACTGTTGTGGCCTCTCCCGTTGCGGAGCACAGGCTCCGGATGCGCAGGCCCAGCGGCCATGGCTCACGGGCCCAGCCGCTCCGTGGCATATGGGATCCTCCCAGACCGGGGCACGAACCCGTATCCCCTGCATCGGCAGGCGGACTCTTAACCACTGCGCCACCAGGGAGGCCCAATACTTCTATTTTATAAATGAGGAAATTAGGGCTTCAGATTTCAGATTGGTAAATGGTCATATCTAGATGGGCAAAGTAAATGCTGCAGAACCAAGAAGAAAAGAAGTAATATCATGTTCTTTGTTGATAAACGGCCTGAAACTTTGGTGCTTGACAGATCTGAGCTCAAAACCATCTCTATAACATACTAGCTATGAAACTTCAGGACAAGCTTAATTAACTCACTAAGCTTCAGTTTCATCATCCACAAAACAGTGCTGACACCTCCCTGCGGGGTCGTTGAGAGGTAGGCACGTTTGTACCGGCCATTATCGAAAGTACCTTGAGGTTGCTGACTTGACAGATGGCAGTGAGAGAAGGGGGAGCTAATATGTACTGAACAATTATTATGGGCTGGACATTGTTCAAGGTTCCTATCATATATTATCTCATTTAATCCTCAGAACAACCATGTGAGGTACTAGATCTCCATTTTTAAAAAATGAGGAAACTTGAGAAGTTAGTAACTTACCCCAATTCAGCTTTTACAGTTGGTGAGAGTGGATGTTACCTACGTTCCTTATGCTACATAGTACTGCCTCCGCACAGATGCATCAAAATTACCTATATAGTCCTTGTTCGTGGAACATAAATGTACCAGAGATATGATAGGAAAAAGATACTTTAAGTGGGAAATAAAATTGTAGTCTGGAGCCAAGATAGGCCTGTTGGATTTATTATTAATCTGGAGATGCGACAGCATTGAATATTCTGCTGTCACACCAAACAAGGTTGTCAAAAAATAAAGAGCACCCTATGCATTGACTATTTCAATGGGGAAACAAGTGAAAGTGTTTCTTTTTAAATCTTTCATGGAACAAGTGATAAAATTTCTAGTTTTCAGTATAAACTAAAGAATATTTAGCCTTTGTAGGGATTACATTAGTTTAGATGTTTTAGAAATCTGTGCATTATAAAATACCAATTTATTGTCATTTCTTAAATGCAAGTTACTTTACTTTGTATACCCTGTAGTTCATTATCTTGTACTAAGAAGATCCAAAATTGTATTTAAGTGATATTACAAGTACTCTTTAAAAATATTTTTTACTTTATTTCCGATAATAGTCCTGAAAGAGCATCTTACAAATAAACAACTTCACACAATGAAGGCAAAGTGAAGCTGAAAACCAGAAAAATAGAGTATATATACATATTTTTATTTTTATTTTTTGTGGGGGGTGTTTCTGGTTTTTTTTCTCGCGGTACGCGGGCCTCTCACTGTTGTAGCCTCTCCCGTTGCGGAGCACAGGCTCCGGACGCGCAGGCCCAGCGGCCATGGCTCATGGGCCCAGCCGCTCCGCGGCATGTGGGATCCTCCCAGACCGGGGCACGAACCCGTGTCCCCTGCATCGGCAGGCAGACTCTCAACCACTGCGCCACCAGGGAAGCCCTATACATATTTTTAAATGACTCCAAGAGGTTGAGACAAATGTTTCTAGTAAAATTCAAGTTAAGAACTTCAGGATTAGAATATATTGTGCTATAACTAGCTAACAAGTAAAGGTAGGCAACTCCAGCCATACAATAATTGAGTTGATGCTTTAATCCCCCAGAAGTAAGCTTTATCCTGACTTTCTCTAGTATGTGGCTCTGGATTTGGCTGAGGTTCAAAAGATTGCCAGCAGACTGACCAGCATGGACACAAGCTTGTGAGATTTCTGAGGAAAATGTGTTTGGTTTGTAAGGCCATCCTGCAGTAGCTGTCGTCCAAAACTAATCTGTTTGGATCAGGCCTGATCTTGGATGAGGCTCCATCTTTGACCCATAAAGGATAGTCTCAAAACACAAGTCAAAACATAGCAAAATGTTTAATTATCTGAGTACAATGCTGCTTTTTTCTCTTTTTAGGAACAGCATAGTAGAAGATGCTAAGTGTCCTGGATTACAAGATTTAATTGAAGTAAACCATGTAAGTCCTATTCCAGTGCATTAGATAGCCCACTATGTTATCTATTTATATCATTATATATAGTAACTCCATAAACAACCTCCGGAATTTCCATTGGAAATCTAAAGCAGTCATATAGAATGACAGTTCTTATTTCAAAGACCTTTGGCTTGTTTGAGATCATAGTGCCAATTTGGTTTTCAGCTCACATCAAGATTATTTTTGTAAATAAAGTTTTATGGTATCACAGCCACAGTCATTTGTTTATGTATTGTATCTGGCTGCTTTCAAAATACAACGGTAGAGTGTTCATGTTTGTGCAGAGACTCTTTGGATCACAAAGCCTAAAATATTTATAGTTGGCTCTTGAACAACAGCATGAGGGGGGTGCCATCCCTCTGCACAGTCAAAAATCCACGTATAACTTACAGTTGGTGCACCCCTTATACTTGGTTCTTCCATATTTGTGGGTCCGCATCCATGGATTCAACCAACCACAGATCCTGTAGTATTTACCATTGTAAAGATTCTGCGTATAAGTGGACCCTCACAGTTCAAACCCATGTTGTTCAAGGGTCAACTGTACTACCTGGCCTATCACATGGAATGTTTGCCAATCTCTGAGCTGGACTGTTGGTACTTGCTGAGAAACTTTCCTTCATTTATACTACTGCTGTAATGTTATCTGGTCTAATTGTTCAAGAAGCAAGATGGTAGGATTTACAGTGTTCTTTAGCTTGTGCTCAGAATGTTATCCTTCTATTATTTCTTATTTTTAATAGCAATAAGACTTTTTCTGTTTATTTCAGTTTTGGGTAATTAAATGTAATAACATTTTTATTTCCAGGATGTAAATAAGATAAACTTTGAAATAAATTGTTTACCTAATGAAAGAATGAATTGGGCTCTCCTTGCTGGCAAAGTGGCAAATGATGTTAATACTAACAAAAAGGAAGAAATTTCAGATGTTGTGTATGGAATGGAACTAAATTCAATTACAGCACAGGATGTTTTGATGATTAGCCCTGAAAAAAATGTACCATCACAAAATAACATCTCACAGGAAGAAGAAACAAAAATTTCTCAGTCAGGTAAAGTCTTTTAATGTATTTAAATGAGGCTTTGTTAAATAAATGAACTTAGACTAAAGTATAGATTATTATAAACACTTCGGGATACAGTTTCCAAGAATGAAGGGTGAGAAATTGGACACTTGCAATAAATATCTTGTGAGAATTAGTTTGTGTTGTGGTACCCTACTATTCACCCAAACCTTTTGAGGTAGACCCATTAAAAATCAACAACAGATACTAATCCATATTGGATGTCAGCAGCACTTTACATTAGACCTAACTATGTGGGATCCTTTGTTGTTTGTGAGGACTCAGAAAAATTCCCTGAAGTTTTTTTAGTTCTCTTCTTTTCCATCAAACATCCTCAAACCTTTCTTCAAAACACCCTCTTTTTCTGCCCTAATGCCTTTTCCTACCTACTGTGTTGTGATTGTTCAGTAGGAAATGGCTCTTGTATTTTTGTTATAATATAATGTGTGATGGTTTCACCTACTATTTTCATCTGCTACTGCATGGTGCTCTTCTGGGTGGGGTCTAAGGCAAAATAAACATTATAACTTTGGTCAGACATTTAAGGCACTCCAGCTATGTTCTAGCATCTTTTGGGTACCTTTAAATTACAAGCATGAGATTTATTTATAGAAGCCTTTTTTTATACTGAAATTAAGGATGAGAATTTTACAAAGAAATTTAACTACATTAAAAAAATATTATAGCATAAGATGATCCATATTTTTCTTAGCATATGATGTATGGAATTTTTCATATCTTTCAAGGCTTTGTTCCTTTCTAACAACACTTAACTGTGAGAATATTACTTTAAAAGTTAAAAATTTTTCCTTTTTGTTTTTCAGTACCATTTGATAATAAAAGTCTCACTACTGAATGCCATCTTCTTGATTCAGTAAGTTTTCCAACTTGATTTGAAAAGTTCTTTATATTCCAGATTTGTTTTATAAAATGAATATTACTCACTTTTCAATTTATGTGCAAAGTTTACATCTTGTCATTGTTTTATTTACTCTGAAATCCACTTTTATTCATTTTTTCTCAAAATGGGAAAAATTGTATTAAGTTATAGTAATACTTTAAAATATAGTGTGCTTTAGTATTAAACTCTGAAGATTTAATTCTCTATATGTTTTATGTATCAAATTTGTTGTGACAAAGTGGTTGAATACTTGAATATCTAATATGTAGCTTGGATTATGCTGGGTAGTTCTCAGTGATGTATGAAAAATATAATGCAAGGTTTCTATCCTTTTGAAGCTTACAGTTGGGGAGATAATGTCTGTCCTACCTTCAGTCATTGCTTATTTTCATTCTAGTTCTTTTAGATTACTATATTTATATCCTGCTATTTTATTTGGAAGCTCCCCAGCCTTTACTTTTAGTGACCTCTTGCCTCTAAATCTAGTTCAAACATTTGCCCATCTGTGAAGCCTTCCTGTAAAAGCTCTCATCTCTCGCATGTTAATTTCTGTATAGGCACAGGTGAACAATGCATACAGTGCACACACTGAATCTCTTATTAAGAGTATAATATGGATAAATGATACTGTATTCCTAAAACATACTGTACTTTCAGGAATCTATTTCCCTTATTAACTATAAATTCCTCTTTAGGCAGAGCTGTCTGATGCGCATTCATGGATGCTGGCACTGAATAGTAGGGCATGAATGGAATAGTGCTCTCTTGCCTACTAAGTGTTTACAGCATTGGCTTTTAGCCCAACTGCCAGATATTTTTATTTCAATGATCTGTATTAGGACGTTTGTCAGGCGATTTTAACATGTGGCATGGTCAGCAACTCTGGTTTATAACCTTACCTTGAAATTTTCCAGGACCAATTGCTAAAATAAATCAGGGAGTGGCTTTGGTTTGCTAATCTTCGATCTCAGAATATAAAAAATTCATTAAGGCAAATGTAGGATCAAACAGAAACAATTTTTTGGGGGCCTCCCTGGTGGCGCAGTGGTTGAGAGTCCGCCTGCCGATGCAGGGGATACGGGTTCGTGCCCCGGTCTGGGAGGATCCCATATGCCGCGGAGCGGCTGGGCCCGTGAGCCATGGCCGCTGGGCCTGCGCGTCCGGAGCCTGTGCTCCGCAATGGGAGAGGCCACAACGGTGAGAGGCCCGCATACCGCAAAAAGAAAAAAAAAAAAAAAAAAACAGAAACAATTTTTGTTAACCTCATGAAGGCTGGCAAATGCTTGGCTTCCTTAAGCCACTAATTCCTTAAGGGCCTCTGAATATGTTGGCTTTTATTATCTTCCGAAGATGCCTTCTTTGTATTCAGCCTCCTGGGCTGGCTGCATCTCAGGGGCTGAATGGAGTGTGTTACTGCAACCACACTGCTCGTTCTTAGTCTTGGCCTTCTTTATTTATTTATTTTAAAAATAAATTTATTTATTTTATTTTTGGCTACATTGGGTCTTCGTTGCTGCACACGGGCTTTCTCTAGTTGTGGTGAGCAGGGGCTATTCTTCGTTACAGTGCGCGGGCTTCTCATTGTGGTGGCTTCTCTTGTTGTGGACCATGGGTTCTAGGCATGCAGGCTCAGTAGTTGTGGCACACAGGCTTAGTTGCTCCGCAGCATGTGGGATCTTCCCAGACCAGGGCTCGAACCCGCGTGCCCTGCATTGACAGGCAGATTCTTAACCACTGCACCACTAGGGAAGTCCTAGTCCAAGTCTTCTTTTTTTTTTTTTAATTAATTAATTAATTTATTAATTTATTTTGGCTGCATTGGGGTCTTCATTGCTACGTGCGGGCTTTCTCTAGTTGTGGCAAGCAGGAGCTACTCTTCGTTGTAAGTTGCAGAGCATGGGCTCTAGGCGCACGGGCTCAGTAGTTGTGGCTCATGGCCTCTAGAGCACAGGCTCAGTAGTTGTGGCTCATGGGCTTTAGTTGCTGTGGCATGTGCGATCTTTCCAGACCAGGGCTTGAACCTGTGTCCCCTGCATTGGCAGGCGGATTCTTTTTTTTTTTTTTTTTTCTTTTTGCGGTATGTGGGCCTCTCACTGTTGTGGCCTCTCCCGTTGCGGAGCACAGGCTCCGGACGTGCAGGCCCAGAGGCCATGGCTCACGGGCCCAGCCGCTCCGCGGCATATGGGATCCTCCCAGACCGGGGCACGAACCCGTATCCCCTGCATCGGCAGGCGGACTCTTAACCACTGCGCCACCAGGGAGGCCCGGCAGGCGGATTCTTAACCACTGCGCCACCAGGGAAGTCCCAGTCTTGGGCTTCTTTAATCCTAGGCTGAGACCTAGAGGGACGGGATTTCAGCATAAGGCCAATTTATATAAACCTGATTTAATCTTGTTCTCAGAGCTGAATTCTGAATGATTGGTTCTGATAATATGTGGTATTATAAGTAAATCTGGATGTTAATGAATCATAATATTCTATTTTCGATACATTAGTAATATGATTAAAATTACTTCACAGTTATCATATATTATCTTGTTGATAAATCTTAGTATCTTAAAACTTAGTCTCCCTGTGAATTATTTTCCACTTCCATAAATTTTAGAATTTATATTTTTGGATTTTTTTTTTTAATAGGTCCACCTGTCTATTTTAGACCCACATTATTACTAGCTCTATGCATCATTTGAACTTGAAGTAGGGTTTGAGAGGGAACAAAGAAAAGGATCCCAGCAGGATCACACTAGTAAAAGACCTATTAAGTACAATTATATGGACTAGGATTCGTGGAATCTGCATAAGTGGCCTCAGTTTTATTCATCCTGCATATGTTGCTGAAGTCCATTTACATATTACTAATCACCTTTTAAGGTGTATGTTCCTAATATGCTTTTCAGTTAAAAAAAACTATATGTTTGAAATTAGATCCGTGGAAAGTAGCATAATCATGTTATTAATAATTTTTATTGTGTATAAGAAATGTCATTTATATTATTAATTAATCCATTACTAATTTGCAATGTTGAAAACTTAATTGGTGAAACTCTTGATGGTTACTTTAGTGACTTCTCTAAATTTATTCTCTAGCCAGGCCTAAACTGCAGTAACACATTCACTCAGGTGGAAAGAAGACATCAAGAACATACCAGACACATTCCCTTTGGTGGTAACCTGATTACGTTTTCACCTCTAAGGCCCCTCAGTGGAGATCAACCAGAAGAATTTTGAATTTAAAAATAAATCCAGACATTTTTCTTCATGTTATCAGTGCTGTGGTATATTCTTAGGATACTGAAAAGTTGAAGAATATGTATTTGTGTTCACTTCTATTCAATCCATTTATATAGTGTCATACAGCAGCCCTCCGTATACTGAGGGCTTACTGTTGGGGACTTGAGCATCCTTGAATTTTGATATTCATGTGTGTGTGTCAGGGGAGGAGGGGGGTCCTGGAACCAATACCCCCCACCCCAGGATTCTGAGGAACAACTGTATACTATTTCAATATTCAGTGTTCATCAAAGTATGTTTTAGATAGGATACTGTTTCTCAAGGGAAGTGGGGATATTTTGTATATTAACCATGCAGAATAAAAATGTACTGTGCCTTGCCTCTCGTTTAAAATGTATAAGCTTAAATGTTAAGTATACCTACTCAGAGCTAATGAACATTCTTTCATTTAATCAAAATACAATGTTAAACTCTGACAGAAACATTTGCATTCCTTTATACTTTATTCTTAATTTGAACTCTTAAATTTGTTGATGTTGAACAGCTTTGCATATTGCATTTTCCAGGGTGTGTTGAGTTTCTTTAGATGAGCTTTCTGGATTCTGAAGTCAGTTTACATGCTGCAGTTTCAAATGGTTAAATTAAATTATAAGCGGTTCCCATTAAATTTTTGTATTTTTTTTTCATTTTCCCCTTGACGTGACTGACAGCCTTTGAAGGAAATGCTGCCTTCCCTTAAAGAGAATTATATCAATCACTTAACGCGTTCGAAATATTTTCTCTTTTATAAAACTCTTAACTACAGGATTTGTAGAAGACAGGGTGATCAGAATAACAGAGCACCAAGATGACTCATTGTAGCTAAAGCTGGTCACCAGACCTGGATCCAGTTTTTTCTGTTTGCAAATGAGGTGAGTGTTCGAGGTATTCACCAAACAAGCAGCAACTTTATGGATAGTCCTTTAAGATGAGGAGTTTCCAAACAAGAAAGGAAAGCACATCTACTTTTGTTGTCAGAGGAAGGTATGTTAGGCTTGTGGAAAAGACAGTATTTATTATCAAGCCCACGTGAGCAGCTATGTGAGGTGCTGGTTTAGAAGCATAGTCTCAGAATGCCTAATCTTAACAAAATATAAAAGCAGCTTTAACAGCCCATTTTTGAATAATTCAAGCAAGTCATTCAGAACAAAGAAACATTTTATGTAAAAGTTAGCGTTTCCTAAGGGCCCAGGGCCATGAACATGTAAAAGAAATGGGTACAAAGTAACCCAAGACTTAGAATCTATATAAAGCAATATGCAACAATTGGACTTCCCTGGTGGTGCAGTGGATAAGACTCCGAGATCCCAATGCAGGGGGTCTGGGTTCGATCCCTGGTCAGGGAACTAGATCCCACATGCATACCACAACTAAGGAGCCCATGTGCCACAGCTAAGGAGCTGGCGAGCCGCAACTCAGGAGCCCTGGAGCCACAACTAAGGAGCCTGCCTGTCTCAACTAAGACCTGGCGCAACCAAATAAATGAATTTTTTAAAAAAATGCAACATAACAATAAAGTAATATTTGCCCTCAAGGATAAAGTAGGTGAGAATAAAACAATGTGAATAAACATGATTTTTTTTGTAGGTCTAATAAGATGCACTATTGAATCATTTAGAAAGCTTTTGGCTATTAAGTGATAATGAATTGAACTCGAATTGGCTTAACAGTAAGGAAATTTATTATTTCACAAGTTGTCAAGGTGATTTCAGGCACTTTACAATCAACAGCTCAATGATGCCATCGAAGTCCAACATCTGTTCATAGTTCATTCTGGCATCCTTGCTGTCAGTGTCTCTAAAGCTGGGTCCTTTTGGAGTCACATGATGGTTACTGGTGGTAATCAGAGCTGTGTCCTTCCCTTTAGTCTTGTTAGGCCAGCTAATGCCACATCTCCATCTGCAGATCAGCTGGGGTTTGCTTAAACTAATCAGGTTTCCCTATTTTATCTGGGATTATACCTGGGTAAAACCAGGACTGTTAGGAAGCAGGGAATGAGTTGGGTAGGCAGCCATCAATGTGTCCTACAACTAGAGAGAGTGTCCTTGGGCTATTGGATTCTAGAATTATGAGGTATTAAGAAAATCTTTAAAGACAAAATGAAAGAAAACTGGGTAGAACAAGAGCCTTTCCAAAAATTTTTAAAAAATGGAATTTCCATTTATTGAGGACCTACTATATGACAACCTCTTTGCAAACAATATTTATTCAATGGTCATAGTAACCCATTTTATAGACAAAAGATGTGTTATAAAATGTATTATACAGTTCGTTTTACAGACAAAGGAACGAAGGCTCAGAGGATTTAAGTAATTTTGTGTAAACCAAATTCCCTTTTTTCTCCATAGCTTACTGTGTTCTTCTGTTTAATCACTGGAGTAGAACAGTCAAGATCAGAATGTTAGAATAAGGAATTAACATACTTTTTGAAATGAGCCGTGATATGCTGCTCACATCCCACTTTAGGACTGAAGGACTCATTTCTTTAGTTGCTATAACTGCTGTTAGCAGACAGTCCTTGGGAATCATCCCGTGTGAGAACTGTCTCAGGTGAAGAAAGCCACTTCACCCAAGATCAGACTGTTTCCTAGGTGGCCTGTATCCACTGACTGAAGTGAAAATATGAAGGCATCCCCCTCTCGACAGCTCTAAAACATCATCCCAGCTCATAACCCCTATAGTGTAGGCTGAGGCATGGATGCTCACCTTCTTACTCTGCCTAATTGTGTGCCTTCTCGTCTCCACACCTGTTGAGAAAAAGGTCACTCCTTCATAAACCTCTTGCATTCTAATCTCTTTGCCTCCTGGGGGACCCAACCTGTGACAACAAAATACTTGAGAAGATGGTACTGTAGAAACAATAATAGATCAAATGATATTTGGTCTCCTATAAAATGAGGTGATGTGAGCACATCCTGGTTTTGAAATTATATTAATCTTTGGCCTTGCTGGTAATGAGGAAGGGCAGAAAGGCATGGCTGAGAGTATTAACAATGGAAACTATTAACTTTTTCAAGCTGATTACATTTCTAATTAAAAACCTACTTTTTTTTCCCTCTACAAATTTGGAGATTTCATAAAACCAAAAGAACCCACGGGAAGATTGTCTGATATTGGTATCAATTACTGATTTGAAAGCAGTGAAGTATAGTTAAAATAGTTAAAAGGAGTCCAGAAAAATATACCAGAATGCTAACAGTAATTGTCTATGGGTCACCTATATGTAAACTTTTTCTTTCTGCTTTTCTCATTTCCTGAATATATTATGTTTCCTGAAGTAAGAAAATAGAACGATTTCTTTGTAGCATCTGTTGGAGAGGTTAATTTGGGGGTAGTATGTACTCCTATTTACTTTTTGGTTTTTGTCTTTATTGAATTTGTTACAATATTGCTTCTGTTTTATGTTTTTTGGCCATGAGGCATGTGGGATCTTAGCTCCCTGACCAGGGATGAACCCGCATTTCCTGCATTGGAAGGCGAAGTCTTAACCACTGCACTGCCAGGGAAGTCCCTCCTTTTTAAAAAATAGTTTAGCAAATATTGAAAACTTTGGGAGACTCTAATGCAGTATTAACATTGCTACATATTTCTTTTTCCATTGAGTCCATTGCGCATTATCAAGAATAAACTGCCCCAGTTAAATGACATATAAAGACAGGTAACTCTTTATTAAATGGATGATTTGCAAGAAGGACATTGATGAATAAAGGTACAATTTTTCACTCATAGTGAACATGAAACTTTTAAATGTGTAAGGTTTACATTCAATTTCATTTCTTTAAAAAGTATCTGCCCCTTTATATCATGGTGTGCGAAGCACTGGTGAGGTTTATGTCACCAGAAATTCCCAGTTTGCTGATTTCCCTGAGATTTTTCACCCGATGATTGTACTGCAACAAGTGAGCATCATTGACTGCAACCTTGAAGTGGTCAGCTTCAACCAGGACTTGTATCTGAAATGGCACGTACACAAAACTGTTAGGAATGCCCATTCATCTCAAAACCAGTCTGGCCTGAGCTCAGGATGTCCAGCATTTCACCTTTATGATCAATTGTAGAACTAATTAAAGTCATAAAAAGTAACTTTACAGCAAAAATGAACTCCAACTTATTCAAGATTTAAACAAAACAAAATGATAAAATTGTTAGAAGGATATATAGTTGAAGCCACAGAGGAAAAGATTAATAATTTATCTACATAAAAACCTAAAGTTTTTGTATAGCCTCAAACACCTAAAAATAAAAATAAATGCTAAAATAGGAATCCTCTACTTAGAGTGGCAAATGTTATGAAGATTGATAATAACCAGTTTTGGCAAGAGTAGGGGAAACATACTCTCCCAGTAGTTAGAGGATGTGTTAATCCTTACATCCTTTTGGAAGCAGCACTTTGGCAATATCCTTATCTAAATTTTAAACGTGTATTCTTTGAGTAAAGTTATTCTAGGAAGCAAAGATTTATAAGGATAGCTATCACAGTATTTTAGTAAAATAAATAAAACTTTCCCGGTTTGATTTGTTTGGAATATTTCCATACTCCAAATTTTCATCAGTAGGGTACTGGCTGAATTATTACACATCTGAACAATGAAGTACTATTAGGTGGCAATGTTCTCATAAGGAAAGATGTCCACCAAATGTAGAATATGGTCCCTGTTAGACCCTGCCCTTGAGGAGCTGGCGGTCTAGCTGTTTTATAACCCACTCTATAGTCAACCCTTACCCGATACTGTGGACCTAATAAATATTTGTGGAAGCAGTGCTTAAAAATAAAAAGCGTGCGGAGCTTCCCTGGTGGCGCAGTGGTTGGGAGTCTGCCTGCCAATGCAGGGGACACGGGTTCGTGCCCCGGTCCGGGAAGATCCCACATGCCGCGGAGCGGCTGGGCCCATGAGCCATGGCCGCTGAGCCTGCGCGTCCGGAGCCTGTGCTCTGCAATGGGAGAGGCCACAACAGTGAGAGGCCCGTGTACCGCAAAATTAAAAAATAAAAAATAATAAAAAAATAAAAAGTGTGTTGCTTGTCATAGAAAACACTGGAAAGATACTCAAGTTGCAACCTTTGTGAGGATGGGGGAAGCGGTAAAGGATGGAGGACTTTTCAGTTAATTTTTAAAAATCTATAAATTTTTCTTTTCATAAAACAAGCATGTATTACTTTTAAATTTAAAAATTTTGGGGTTTTTTTTTTTTTTTTTTGACCATGCCACATGGCATGTGGAATCTTAGTTCCCCAACCAGGGATTGCACCCACGCCCCCTGCATTGGAAGCATGGAGTCTTAACCACTGGACCGCCAGGTAAATCCAATAAAAATTTTGTTTTGATTGCCATGCTAACTATGTTGTTTTGTGGAATTAAGTCTCAGCACAACTGTACCATAAAGACTTTCTACCTTTTTTATTAAAGATGCTATTTTTCTCACTTCCAGAAAAGCTTAAACTCAGAAGGGTGGTAACGGGTGATGGTAAGGTGCCTGAATGGAGTTGGGGAGAGTGCCACTATTTCTGAGACCAGTCCCCTGGTATAGAGAGCAGATGTACTGGTTAGGTGTCCCAGGACAGCTGATGAAAATTCGTTTCCAGTGCATTGTGGTTTAAGAGTGATTCCCCATGAGAAATATACATTATCAATATATAATAGTAGCAATAACTTACTTTGAAAGGTTTACCGCTTTCAAATGGGAAAACCGTCTGTCTTTCTTCCTTCCCCCAGTTATTATTCAGCTTCGAATTGCAAACAATGACTCTCCTGTTTTCCTCATTGAAGCGTGGGTTAAAGTGGAAGGCGACATCACTCCCTGTCTTGAAATCTAAAGCAAGTCTGTTTCAAACCAAAGACCAGAGTTAGTAAAATTATTCAAGTTGTACATTTGTATCAAGTGAAGAACATAAAATTTTCTAAAGAGCAAATCATTTATAAAATACAGGGAAAATTTCTAAACAGAAAGCAAATATACCAGAGAATGGGTTCAAACTGGAAAGTATACTGGGCCAAGTACAGCAGTTCCACTTTATGTGCAGAGGGTATGTTCTAAGACCCCAGTGGATGCCTGAAACCATGGATAGTACCGCGAACCAAATATCTATTTAGCTAGCTAGCTAGCTAGCTGGCTGGCTAGCTATCCACGCACACTTTTTTCCTATACATGTATACCTATGATAAAGTTTAATTTATAAATTAGGTACAGTAAGAGATTAATAATAAAATAGAACAATTACAGCAATATACTGTTGTAAAAGTCATGTGAATGTGGTCTCTCTCAAAATATTGTACACATTTAATGCCTTTTCCATCTGAACTAAGCACTTATGCACTGGGGCTGTAATTTTTGCAGTTTGAGGTATGACAGGAAAAAAAAAAACTAGCATGAGTTTCCTTTCTCACAATTTCATGGACAGAAGATTTGTACTTACTATAGATCTTAGCAACCTCAGCATACAATTTTTTTCTTTCCATTAAGTCAAGAACCTTCCCCTTTTCACTTAAAAGGAGCCTTTTATAGCTTCTCTTTGGCATATATGAATTGCCAGCATCACTACTCTTGTTTCTGGGGTCATTATTAAGTAAAATAAGGGTTACTTGGACACAAGCGCCAGGGTACCATGACAGTGGATCTGATAACTGAGACAGCTACTAAGTGACTAATAGGCCAGATATGCTGCACAAAGGGATGATTTCACGTACTGGGCAGGATGGGGCTGGACAGCGTGAGATTTCACCATGCTGCTCACAACGGTGGCAACTTAAAACTTATGAATTGATTATTTCTGGGAATTTCCATTTAATATTTTCAGACCGCGATTGACCCTGGGTAACTGAAATCGTGGAAAGCGAAACCACAGATAAGGGGGGACTACTGTATTCAATGTACTACCACACTATCTCAAAGTAAACAAGACAATATGTGTTAAGTTTTTTGGCCTCGTTGGCTTTGGTCATATCCT
Source organism: Mesoplodon densirostris (assembly GCF_025265405.1). Taxonomy (NCBI): domain Eukaryota; kingdom Metazoa; phylum Chordata; class Mammalia; order Artiodactyla; family Ziphiidae; genus Mesoplodon; species Mesoplodon densirostris. The sequence continues at coordinate 47,433,360 of NC_082664.1, forward strand.
TCTATTCAGCTGTAATTCCCTTTTTACTCTCTACATATAAAAACAATCAAGGTGTGCTCGCTTCGAAAGCACATATACTAAAATTGGAACGATACCGAGAAGATTAGCATGGCCCCTGGGCAAGGATGACACGCAAGTTCACGAAGCATTCTATTTTTTTTCCCTGGTGGTGCAGTGGTTAAGAATCCGCCTGCCAATGCAGGGGACACGGGTTCGAGCCCTGGTCTGGGAAGATGCCACGTGCCACGGAGCAACTAAGCCCGTGCTCCACAGCTACTGAGCCTGTGCTCTAGAGCCCACGTGCCACAACTACGGGTGCCTAGAGCCCGTGCTCCACAACAAGAGAAGCCACCACAGTGAGAAGCCCGCGTACCGCAACGAAGAGTGGTCTCTGCTCGCCGCAACGAACAAAAGCCTGCACGTGGCGACAAAGACCCAGTGCAGCCAAAAATAAACAAACAAACAAAAAGGGTCAGGGTTTCCTTGTGGAGATTTGGGGGCACTTTATACCTGACATTGTGGAAATGATGGCTACCTTTTACCTGCCCTGCCAGGTTACTTTTAATCCCTGTTAAAAGTAAGGCAGTCACATAAAAAAGTGCTATCAAAAACCTGGCTTCCTCATAGTTAACCAAAAACCTAGTCCTAAAATAGCAAGAATGAGAAAACACAGTTAATATTCAGTATCCTATTGCTAAGTTGTAAAGTCATAATAATACATGTACTAAACATTCCATGATGTGAAGTGGAATTAATGGAAGTGCTGAATAAACTTTCTACCCTATTTCCTCTCCTTGGATGTTAATACAAACACAAGTTATCTGGCTGTTAAAGTATTACCCCTACCCCACAGTTTCTCAAAGTGTGCTCCCCAGAGCGCTAACCTCAGAAGCAGCTGGTGCTCTTGTTTAAAGCAAGGTCTGCGGGCTTCCCTGGTGGTTCAGTGGTTAAGAATCCACCTACCAATGCAGGGGACACAGGTTCGAGCCCTGGTCCGGGAAGATCCCACATGCCATGGAGCAAGTAAGCCCGTGCACCACAACTACTGAGCCTGCACTCTAGAGCCCGTAGGCCACAACTACTGAGCCCATGTGCCACAACTACTGAAGCCTGCACGCCTAGAGCCTGTGCTCCGCAACGAGAGAAGCCACCACAATGAGAAGCTCGTGCACAACTAGCGAAAGCCTGTGCGCAGCAACAAAGACCCAACGCAGCCAAAAATAAATAAAAATAAATTTTTTTAAAAAGAAAATTCAATTGAGTAAAATTAAAAAGAAAAAAAGCAAGGTCTGCTTTCTAGACCTACTAACAATGATTCCTTGGGTATTTCATTCACCCAGTAACAGACACATACAACCACCAATGATTAAATTCACAGGGAAAGGACCAATATGGTCAAATGGCAATAGAATTTGTATTTGACTAAATATGCAATGCCTGTATTTTCTCAGCAGTGAAAAGGAAGATAATTGTCAACTCTACCACCGTAAGGATTTTTTTCTTCCATGTAATTGCTCACATAGATTTTGCAGATCAAAGCAATATATTTCTCAGTTTACTACCACCTTAACCATTTCAACCAAAATTGGTTTTGACCTGCCACAGTCTCAGTCGACATCTCTATTGTTATTGGAACTAACCTTTTTAGTGCAACAGTCGTAAATAAGGCAAAGATACCAGTGTGGTCCTGCGTGACAGCAGCTGCAGCAGGAGGAGAGCAGGTATTACCAAATCGTGAGTGCTGTCTGCAGAGGATCAGGGCGCTGGGTCCTATGTTATTCTGGGAGGCAAGATGGATAAGGACACAGGCAGAGGATATATATGTTGTGTAACTTGCTGTGAGACAAGCTTTATTGTGTAGGGAAGTATTGTGCTGAGAGAAGCTGTATATGCTGTGTGGAAGGAAGAGCTGGCTTAGGGTAGTGACTACCACGTAGAACCAGAGGAGGCTGGCTGGAGGTGGCGTGAACTGGTTAGCTGAATGTAAAACGATCAGATCAGAATCTGAGTCCTCCTCCGGGTAACAGAGGAGGTTGCTCCTGCCGATTCCCGAGGATCAAGATGACAGGCACTCACAGAGGCTGTTTATAGATTCTTAAATAAACCTGTGTACACAGCTGGAATTTGTACCTTTTGTGTCCTGTCTATAAGACCCAGAAACAGATATTAATTAATCTAGGAGCTTTAATAGTACTACTAACCTCAAGGACAGACATACTGAACAGCTTCAGGATAGCCCTAGCCTGCTTGTATTATATATAAATATAACCAGTGGTGATAATATAATATATTATATATATAATATTATATATATAATATATATTATATTATATATTATATATAATATATATCGTATATAATATATATTATATATAATACTATATATAATATAATATAATATAATATAATAAATATAACCAGAGCCAGACATCCCAGGGCAGCCTGTAAATCAGCATGGATTTTCCTAAGTGAGCTCAAAGTCTTACCCGCACCGAGCTCACATCAACCAAACCAGTACCAATGGCAGAGGCTGATTTATTTTTATAAAGTCTTTAACTTGCAGAGTCTTTTCAAACCTTTTAAGTAAACAGTGTCTACTCAGAAGACTGGGGTTCCCCACCTTGTCACTTATCATCTGTAGACCAGGCCAACAACATGGGAATCTGTGACTCTGCTGTTTCACCCAGTATGAAGACGGAAATGGCGGCCAAGCTCACAAATCTGAGAGTGCACCAAGACCTGCACAACTGCAGGGAGATTTGTACCAGTATGAGGACAGAGAGGTATAATATTTAAGCTCTCAGATCAACTAGGCATCTTTTTGTCTTTGACCCTAGTTTTTTTTTTTTTTTTGGCTGCACCGGGTCTTAGTTGCGGCACGCAGGATCTTCGTTGCAACATGCAGGAACTTTTAGCTGTGGCATGTGGGATCTTTTTTAGTTGTAACATGAGAACTCTTAGTTGAGGTATGTGGGATCTAGTTCCCTGACCAGGGATCAAACCCCTGCATTGGGAGCATGGAGTCTTAGCCACTGAACCACCATGGAAGTCCCTGACCCTAATTTTTTTTTTTTTTTTTTTTTTTGCGATACACGGGCCTCTCACTGTTGTGGCCTCTCCCGCCGCGGAGCATAGGCTCCGGACGCGCAGGCTCAGCAGCCATGGCTCACGGGCCCAGCCGCTCCACAGCATGTGGGATCTTCCCGGACTGGGGCACGAACCTGTGTCCCCTGCATTGGCAGGCGGACTCTCAACCACTGCGCCACCAGGGAAGCCCTGTGACCCTAATTTTTGATTGGCTTTGTTTTTTAGACAATCTATGGCTCAGAGGTGGAGGGATGGCCAAACATTACATTACAAAGGCTCTACTTTCCTTTAATTCTAAGGCTTTCACTGCCTAGAAGAACCAACAGAATGGGTTTTCCTGCTCTTCCTCTTTGTCCTCACAAAGTAGAACTCTGTTTTATTCTGGTTCTGGGAGAAACACAAGATTTAGTGAGGGAAACCTTGTCTTCTTGGTGGGAATGCATATTGATTTATAGGAAAATCCCAAACTGTGGTATAGCCAAGATTCTAAATGTGCAATTTTAAAAACTCTATCAAAATTCAAAACAGATCACCCTTTATTCCAAAAGCAATCAATAAATATGTTAGACTTGCTGACTTGGCTCTTTACCTGTTTGCATTGGGCTTTACTGTGCCCAGGACTGTTATCAGCATGCGAGGCATGACTCCTCCGGAAAAAGGCAGGTCATAAGGCACATTCTGGGAATAAAATATATATGTATATATATATATATATCAATAAAGAGTCATGTTTTCTTGAGGGAAGAAAGAAAAAGATATTGCTAAAGTTCAACCACTTTTAATATGTGTGAATAACACATAACCCTAGTTTAGCCATCTTTTCAGACTCTCAGGCCACCTTGCCCAGGGCCTGAAGAGAGAAGGCTCCCTACACAACTGCAGCTAATAATCGAGAATAAGGCCATCCGTTAATTGGTGCCAAAGGCAGAACATATTCCCTTTCGGAGCACTGTTATCTCTCATGACAAGGCCCATTCGAATCTATGACTCATCCACTTGACCTATTTTTTGGAAAGATCCTTGTCATAGAACATTCTTTGTCAGGTTCTTCTGCTCCCTGTGGGCAGGCACTGTGGGCTTCTGAGGCCCTCTGTGTTCCCCTCACACAAGGCCCTGAGGAGTGCTCTGAATGTGGCAGGCACTTGATATTTGTAGAATGGACACTTTCCAATTACTACCTTCCCCAGTTCATTTTACAAATATTTATTGACCTTCTATGTTCAAGGCGCTGTAAATATTCCCAGTGCTCTGTCCTTGGCCTCTTCTCTTTTTCCTGTAAATTGTTTCCCCCTGGGTTCAACCATCCCCAAGTCTTTTCTCTCTAGAACTCTCTAGCACTGATCTGTCTGATCTGTACTAGTCCTGTGCTTCCTCCCGGAACTCAGCAGTCCTGTGCTATTGAACTCTTTCTTCATATCTGTATCTTTTCTCCCAACTACACCATCTGGAAGGGAAGGGTCTGTGTCTGAGATGTGGCTGGAGCCCCACAGAGTTTTATGCTTAGGATTCATTTATTAAAATGGGTTTTAATGTAAGTGAAAATTTAATCCTTAGATCACAAAATTATCTTTAGAAGGTTTTTAAAAACCCGATTACCGTGGTTCCCCCAAAGGTTCCCTCTATGACCATGGGAAGGTTGTATAACTCTTTATTGCCCCATTTCCTCATTTGTGAAGTGGGGATAATAACAGTATCTTAGAGGGTGCTTATGGGGTTGAATGAGATCATCCATGTAGAAGCACACAGCTAGCACATGTTATATACTCAGTGTTTATTAATAATAATAACCAAAACTTCCCCCATTGCTATGATCTTAACTTGATTTATATTAAAGCTGCTTTACAGATGCCTTCAAAAGATGCATTAGCTTCTCTTTACTCTAACAGTACACATACTGAACACAACATGAGCAACTATTTTTTCTATTGGACCAACATACACTGTGGCTGGTCCTTGCAAAGCGGCTCTAAGCAGTGAGTTTAAAGCTTCAGTTCTCCCGGAAGCCCTTTGCAGGTCAGTACCCAGAGCCAGCTCCCAGCCACAGCACTACAAAGTGATGGCACCGCCGCTCCAGACAATTGCTATGTGTTTCATTAGCTTTGTCCTGGTCACATTCAAGCATACGAAATGACTAACACCATCTTACCAGGGGTCCAGAAGGGATGCCATACGGGCCAGCAGCAGGGTAGGCTCCAGGAGCACTTGGCTGTCCAGGAGGTGGGTAGACCCCAGGCCCGGGGTAGGCACCTGGTGCAGTTGGTCCAGGATAACCAGATGCAGTTGGGCCAGGGTAGGCCCCTGGAGGTGCCTGGCCTGGGTAACCCCCAGGAGGTCCCTGGCCAGGGTAGGGGCCGGGTGGTGCCTGTCCAGGGTAGGCCCCAGGATAGGATGCTCCCGGGTAGCCTCCTGCCCCAGCAGGCTGGTTTCCCCATGGAGCAGGCCATCCTTGAGGGTTTGGGTTTCCAGACCCAGCTAAGGCATCATTAAGCTGGAAAGAAAGACATAAACAATTACAGGATGAAAGACATTCACAACAACAGAATTTTCAGGAATATGTGATCTAAGAACTAGAGCGATATGGTGAAGATATGAAATTCATATCAATAAAATTTTCCCCACCTATTAGTTTTGAGTTCCTAAGACTAAAATTAGACTTTAGGATTATGCATGCTTTATCACTCTATTCTTGCTTTCCGTCATCTCAGATCATTAAGGGTTGCCTTTTTGTAATTTGCTAAAGTCAGGAGCTAGCCATCCTCTGTATAAAAGCACATACTTTCTAACTGACATGAGAAAAACAATCACGAAAATCAAGATGCATTTGGGCTGGAAAACCTCCACCAAGCTGGAGCCAGTTGCCTTGGCCTTCCGTTTGCTGGATGTCTACTGCACTTCAGGTGCACCAGGTTAGTCACCACTTAGTGGCATCCAGGCTAGAATCAGAGAAGCTGCCTTGTACACAGGTAGGTGCCTGGGATGTGGAATCACAAGATTTGGTTTGAAATCCAGTGCCATCCTTCAAGAGCTCCAAACTCTTGGAGCCATCGTGTCACTTGTATAGGACTTAGTGTCTTTGTCTGTGTAACAGGGATAATGATCTTATCTCAAGTGATTGTTGTGACGAACAGATGAGGCAGCATTTGGGACGCTGTGCCAGTGTTGGTTTGTGTCCTTTCTCTCCAGGAAGAGACTCTGCCTTCTCCCTCTCTGACTTCTACAGTATTTAGCAGAGTGCTAGGTGGTACATGGAAGATACTCAGTAAAAACTTCTATGTTGATTGAATATGATCTGCCAGGATTGTCTGACCCTTTGGTGCATCAGGAACCCAACCCCAGACCTGGTATCGGGGCAGCAGAGTGAGGCTGTGAAGGGAGCCCATGGGGTCTGGGGGAGGGGGAGGGATAAACAGAGGGCTGGATGATGATGGAAAGTAAACCGGATTTAGAAAACAACTCAAGCTCATGGCTGTAGGTGGTGTGAGTCATTCTGTTAAGGAATTTGAGAATACATAAGCATGCATGCTAATAGGAATTTATTTTGGCTGCTTCTTACTCCAGCATTTGGGAAAGGAGGAGGAGTAGAGGGCACTGCAGGATTTTTAAAAAAAAACAGAAAACAATCAGGATGCTCAGACTGTACCACACTGCCCTTTGTTCAGCTGGTTTCTCAGCTCCTGCCAGTGGAATCCACCCACTTCTGTCCTAGGCCTTGGGTAAAGGGGTTACTGTTAGTGAGGCCCAGGCCTCTCTCTGCCTGGCTTTCTTCCCAAATCTGTTGCTGGAAAAACAAGACTCCAGCTAACAAGCCCTCATTGGAAGGGTGAGGCCAGAGGAAGCCACGTCGTGGGAGAATTAGGAAAACTTGAGTGGTTAAAAAACAAACAAACAACCTTCAACCTGCATGACTGTATACATATTAGGGTAGGAAAACAGACCTAAAACACTTACCGAAAAACTGTCTGCCATTTTCCTGAAAGGAGAAAAAAACAAACAAACACAGGTTATTGATCCTAAAAGATTTCACTGGTTTCCCTATGAGTTTAACATCACAAACAGCTCATTGTGCAGGTCTAGTCAATGTACAGGCATTCTCCTAACACAAGCCAGTCTATTCGACAAATATGCTGAAATCATTAGCGGGGAACCACAAAAATGTCTCATCAAAGGGTGGAGATGCATTCCACCTGGATCACCACGCCCTATTTAACTCATACCTTTAAACTCTAATCACACTAGCCTGTGGCCTGAATCCTGGGAGCACCCGGTGATCCAACACAGGCACAGGCGGGAGGGGGGATAAAATGCTCTGCCCCTTTCCTAGGTAACACATGTAAACAGTCCTGGGTTTTTGGTCCTCCTTCACCTTCCTTCCTGTGTTCTTTTTCTACTACCTCATAAAAAGTGTTCAGTGCGTTAATCTCACCCACCTCCCCTCCAGTTCCCTCTAACAGCCCCACGCCCTCCTCTGGGTTTTGGGAGGAAGCAGTTGGTTCTTCCTACTGAGATTTGAAAGACAATCCTTGCCTTCCCAGCCCCACCCGCCAAGACCTAGTTGCTGCTGTTGATTTATTCCTTCATTTGTACACATTTATGCCTACTCTGGACCAGGCACTGGGTGGCTCCTGTCTGGATTTGAAGATGAAATCGACCAAGATATATGGCCAAAGGGTCCAGAGGCCAGAAGGGGGTCACGAGTGATGGACGCTGTGAGCCAGACTGCATGCTGTGGGAAGTCACAACTCGAAAGGTGACTTCTAACAGGGGAAGAGACAGTGTTGCTTGAGCTAAGCCTTGAAGGAAAGGTGAGATTGCGATGTGGAGCAATAAAGAAGAAAGGCGGGCACAAGATGATTCCCTTTTTAAAAGATACCTGTTATTCCAAATGAAATGTCTGGCAGTATAACAAACAACTAAGGTTAAAAAAAAAAGTCAGACAATGTGGAGGAGAATATTTTTGGGTAGGATGTTACCAGAGAGGGTTGGCCTTGCCTACAGCTGCCTCAAAGGGTGGCCCCGAGACATCATTCTTGCTTCTCCGGCTCCTCCCCCTGTGCCAAGGCCCCATCCAAACAGGATGTTTTACACCTGCTCCCGCTGCTTTCCTTAAGTCGCCTATTTGTGATAGTTACTCAATTATTATTCTTAAAATAATTGAGTAAGTGGTGGCTACTCGATAGGCCCTAAAAATGTAAAATATTAGATTTTATTGTTAAAAAAACCAAACAGGCAGACCTCCTCCTAGAACTTAATGTGTGCTTTATTTATACACCAGATATTTTATCCTACTCTGCTGTTATTTATAACACGCAAATATTATCCTTCACTAAATTATTTTTTTCTTTTTGCACATCTCTTTTACTCTGGGCATTCTCAAATATATTTGGAAACCCTCAGGTTATCACTGTTATCACTGTGCCCGTTTTCCAACGTGGAAACTGCTAGCAATTGGATTAGGAAGTCACGGTGACTCTCCCAGGACTTATATTCACTGTATTTAGTATATAGTATTTGACCTTTTAAAGCAAAAGCCAGGTGCTCTTCTGTGCTTCCTTCCCCAAAAGGCTACCACTGCCTTGAAAACTGCTGCTACCCCAGAGAGAACGTAAAGCTGTTAAAGAGAAAGACAGGACATTTCTTAAGTCAAGAAAATAAAGCTTCTCATTTTGGATGCCAGTAGGAAACAATCTTCAACTTCATAGTGGGCAGAAAGCTTAGTTACTTTGATTACACAACTTCTTCTTCCACTCCTGGGCAACGTATCAAAGCCTCAGCAATAACATTGTAAGTGTTCTGACTTCTTTTAAATATCCCCATCGTGTTCGGGCTTATTCCCAACCTCACACCACTGACATTTCACGTGGGATACTTTGTAGGGAGGGGCTGTCCCATGCATTGCAGTATGTGCAGCAGCATCCCTGGCTTCAACACACAAGATGCCAGTAGCACTCCTCCCCCCACATTGTGATAATGCAGAATGTCTTAAGACGTTGCCAAATAACCCTGGGGGAAGCGGGAAGAGGGCAAAATTGTGCCTGGTTTGAGAACCACTGGTGTAGGCTAATTAGCATATGTATCCTCACATAAATGTACCTATGAAGGTCAATAAAAAACAGAAAGGTAGTTTCAATTGTTAAAACTAGCTAAATCTGTTCCATTGGCCTCATAAAGTGTCTTATTAACATAAATCCAATTAAACTTAGATGTGTTTAAAGGCTGATCATAACCAGAAACTCACACAAAGACATTTACATTTACATTTCCAAAATGTAACATTTATTCTTTTCAAAGTTTCTGTTCAAGCATATTCAGTTTATTTTCCAACTAGCCCCAAACAATTTAAAAAACAAAGCAGATTCCACTTTATTTCTACTGTGTTTCACATGACACCAAGGATGACAGTTTGGATTGTGTTGTGACGCATTAGACAAGCCCATTAGAATAATGACACCCTGCATTTATGTGGTGCTTTTCAGTTTACAAAACACTGTCACATACCTTACCTATTTTGATTCTGATAATAATCTTATGAGATTGACAGGGAAAAGTTAATATCCTCACTTTAAAGGTGAGGAAACTGAGTCTCAGAGAGGTAACGTGGTGACCCAAAGTCATTCTGTCATTGGCAGGCCAAGGACCAGGGTCCAAGCATCCTGACTCCTAATTCAGGCTGATTTTACATTAGTATAAAACCTCACACTTTGAAATTTTAAAGTATAGTCCTTCGAAAGTGTTAGTTACTTCATTTAGAAATTAATTCTCTGGCTTAAACATTCAGAACTGCATAAACATGCTGAAATTGTAAACAAATTAAAAAGAGATCATGGGCACTTCCCTGGTGGCACAGTGGTTGAGAATCCTCCTGCCATTGCAGGGGACATGGGTTCGAGCCCTGGTCCGGGAAGATCCCACATGCCGTGGAGCGGCTGAGCCTGTAACCCTCAACTACTGAACCTGTGCGCTACCACAATGAGAAGCCCGCCCATAGCAATGAAGACCCAATGCAGACAAAAATAAGTAAATAAAATGAGTAAATTAAAAAAAAAAAAAAGATCATGTTTTTGTCAGAAAACTAGCTGGGTGACTCAGTGTGCAGTGATATTGAATACAAGGATGGCATTTTGCACAGTCACTTTGCTAATTATAACCACATTTAAACCGAAAAGGCTTACTTTTCCAAAAATTGGGTATGCATTGTTTTGATTATGTCAACTCCCAACCATCAGATCTCTGATGAAACAGGTTCTAACCAATGTTCTTTTGAAATCAAGGTTAGCAACCTTAGAACTTAAAAACAAAAAAAGGAACCAAAAAAAGAATAAAAAAAAACAACAACACATCTATTTGGGTAAATATCTTCCTTACTTGCCTGGAAGTTTTCTTTTTTCTTTCTTTCTTTCTTTTTTTTTTTTAGAGGAGTAGCTTATAGAGACAATCAAATGTAAAATTTAAATAATCTTCCCACTCCACAGGTACTATAGGTTTGTGAACTCTGGCATTCCCAGAATCAGAGAATTTTGAAAAGCCAGGATAAAAACACTACATCGAAGACAAAAACATTTAAAAACTACATCAAAGACAAAAACTTTTAAAAACTACTATCTGAGTCTTCACATTTGGAAAAACCTACAGAAAGTAGTTCAGTATTGCTTTGGAATAAGGAATTTAAACATGAGTCAGAACGCAGGCCACTTTAATCGGTTGTTAATTGCAGCTCTGCCCTTTAATAAAGAGTGGCTATCCACTGTACTATGCTGTTCTAGGCCCATGTAGCAATTAATTCAGTTGCCAGGGTTCCCAGGAGCACTTCTGAAATTTCTGCCCACAAAGGGCCCCAACTTTTATACGAGCTGTAAGGGAAGTAGATCCCAAACATATTTCCTCAGAACCCCAAGCACTGCCCACACTCCTCCCCAAAGAACACAGGACAGGCAGTCTATGTCCTGGCCTTGCTGAAACACGGGACAGGCCTTGAGGAACGCCCACTTACCAAAGCCAAATTCAATGATGCTGGTTAGAATAAAGGAAACTGGTCCTTTACGAGGATTTCTTTTTCATCATTGTTCCTCAGCATCAAGGAAGGTAAAGTTACTTTGTGCCTCTCAGTTACTGATTTTTTTTTCCCTTATGGAAAAGCTGAACATCAGTCAAGAGAGAACACATGATACTTAGTCAGCAGCAAATTGGAATTACTGCCCTGGCAGGCTTACCACTCAGAATTTAATGAGAAGAACCCGTTCAGGCACCAGACACAAAATATTAACTAGCTGTCCTCAGCAGAAGCCTATGTCCCAAACTATCACAGGAAAGAGGCTAAGTTTTAGATCAGTTACTATGAGTCTCAGGTACATGAAGTTTACAAGCCAACTGGTATTTAAGGTAACATAAGAGTCTCAAGTTTTACTATATGAATAAATATCTCTATTACAGTTAAAATTTAGAGCCTGGCTGATGAAGGTTGTAGGCAAACAGTATCTAAATCATAGGTGAGACCAATATTGGCCTTTGACCTCACGAGCAGTAAGTAAGTAAAAAGTCTTTATAAAGCACTTCTGCATATTTGTGGCATAGCAAAATGTCATTGATTAAGGACCCCTCAACACAGTGAGATTTGATATTCCATTTTTTAACAAAAACTAGCTTTTGGACTTCCCTGGTGGCGCAGTGGTTAAGAGTCCGCCTGTCAGTGCAGGGGGCACGAGTTCGAGCCCTGGTCCGGGAAGATCCCACATGCCGCGGAGCAACTAAGCCCGTGCGCCACAACTACTGAGCCTGCGTGCCTAGAGCCCGTGCTCCACAACAAGAGAAGCCACCGCAATGAGAAGCCCGCGTAGCGCAACTAAGAGTAGCCCCAGCTCGCTGCAACTAGAGAAAGCCCGCGTGCAGCAACAAAGACCCAACACGGCCAAAAATAAATAAATAAAATAAATAAATTTAAATAAATAAATAAAAATTAAAAAGGCATTGGTGACTTACAAAAGAAAAGCATGTCTTAAAAAAACCCAAAAAACTAGCTTTTGGGGTCAATCTATCAAGCAATGCTCCTTCTTTTCTGCTTCTTATGTAACCTGGTGAGGCACCACCTAATATTTCTAAACTCAAAACATTCAAGACCCATCATCAAACTTCTCCCAAGAATATGACGTAAATGCTGATTCTAAGTATAACGCCCACACATTATTAACTTAGGAAAGAGCTCCAATCTCCCATAGATCAAGGATGGGGCACAGCCATGAAAGGAATGAAAGACTCTCCTCTAGGGATTCAAAGTCAATGTCTGAAAAGGAGACTATTGTGCAACAATAAATTTTTATTATTAAACTTTAACTTTTATGGAAACAATTTCCTAGTATGAAAGATAAACTTGAGGCAAATGAGTCAGAATTTTGGAAGCTGGTGAAAATTTTCTCTCATGCTCTGTGCCAAGAGGTCAATTTTCATTGCTATCATTTTCTTCAGAACTAAATGAGCCTTTCTTCCATTCCTTTCCAGAATCCTAGAAACAGACTGGGTCACTGAGGTCCAACCGTCCTCATTGTCCAGCAACCCAACTCCCAGGAGTCACTTTACAAATATTCCACGGTATCTGGAATAGGAATCGCTAAGGGGAGGGCATGAAGCATAAGGCACAACCTCAAGCCCTGCGTCCCTGAGCTCCTGCTCCTCAAAGTGCATGCATTTTAGTGCTTTGATTTGAGCAACTCACAATCCAGAATAAATGCTCAAACATGTTTGAAAAGCCTCCCCACCCCCGCCTCAGCTAGGAGGCCTCTGCACCCTGGGACCAACATTCTGCCACACCCCACATATCCCCGGCACAGATGTGAGATTGTTAATGCCCAAATCTGGACAGGGATGAGTCACTGATTTGTAAAAACTCAGGGTGTACGGTCTTTGTCAAGCCGGGCACATGTCCACTCAGCCTTGGGGCAGCACCATTTTCTGCGGGATCAGCGTCCAGGGAGAGGCTGCAGCCCCTGACCCTGTTGGCCTGGTAGCAGAGCGCATTCCCATCCCACAGCAAGATCAAGTCAGGGGTCGTGGAGCCGCCCGTCAGAGTCCGGGAGCAGTACCTTCTGTGGAATGGGGGCAGGAGGGCCTGCTTCCTCCCGCCCAGCTGGAGCGGGCGGCTGGGGTGATGCGCGCGCGCGCACCGCTCACCGCCGGCGGCCCTGGGCGGCCGGGGACGGGAGGGCGCGACGCCGGGGCTGAGCCTCCCAGTCGCCGCAGAGAGTAACACACCCGTCCGCCGCGAGTAAATGCAGGTGAGTCCTTGTAAGGCGTTGCTAACTTTCCCCGAGTCTCAGACTCCGCTCTCCCTTCTCGGCGAACCCCTCCCGCGGGCCCCCGGGAAGTCAAGCCCCGGCCGCGCACCGAGCAGCGCCCGGGCGCCCTCGCCCTGCCAGGCTCAGCCGCCAGCAGGCCCGTGCGCGCCCCCGTCCCGGCGCCCCGCGCCACTCACCCGACGCCTCGGCACTAGCTCGCACGCCGCGGGGGTGGCTTCGGCAGAGGTGCTGTCGTCCTGGCTGGGCGGCGGCCGGCTCTGCGCCTCAAATACGCCGGGCCAGGCCCGCCTTTCCCGGGGCGGGGCCGCCACCCCCGGCCTCGCTCTGCGGACCAGGCGGGGCGAGTCCGCGGTCCCGCTGGACACCCGGGCGCCCAGGCGCCGCGGTTCCAGGGCGCAGAGGAGACGCCTGACTCGAAACAGCGGTGGGTGGGACCCTGACCCGAGGCCTCCATCCCCGGAGCGTCCAGTCGGTCCCCTCCGCAGCTGCTGGAGAACGTGGTTCACCGCCGTCTCACGAGATTCACCTGCTAACTCCTCAGACCAAGATAGGGAGAGTCTGCGAAGCTTTTTGTGTGCGCTTCTTTGGGGAGTTTTGCTTGCTTACTTGCTTTAATCGTGTTTACTCTTTTTCTGCCTGAATCTCAGGCACTCTCAACCGTTCTGCATTTACTTTACCTAAATCCCTTCTCAGCATCAAAGCCTTCGCGCAATGACTTGGGTCACAGTTTTCTGAGATGCTAGGTGAGATGCTCCATGTTCTTGGTCTTGCTTTCATTCCCTTTATGAACTGTGATGTGGGTCCACACCTCAGACTAGGAGCCCTAAATTGTTTTGCTGTTTGCTCCCCACTGCATCGTTAGCATCTACCCTGTGTTTGGTAAATATTTGTTTAATGAATGAATGATTGAAATGGTGAATCACTTCCTATTGGGAAGAGTCCTGATAAAGGAGGGAAGAATTAAATAAAATAAAGCTATGGCTCCAAAAAGTTTGTTACAACAAGTAGTGATGCTTCCAAGAGAAATGGTATTTGTTTGGTAGCATTTAGCTGGGTAATAGCTGAGTGAAATGGCTAAGGATGTCAAAGATGATTTTTTTTTAAAGTTTAGACTCACAAAAATTAACTCCACTCACAGACATCGAAAACAAATTTATGGTTACCAACGGGGAAAGTGAGGGGGGGATAAATAAGAATTTGGGATTAACAGATATATACTACTATATATAAAATAAACAACAAGGAACTACTGTATAGCACAGGGAACTATATTCAATATCTTGTAATACCTATAATGGAAAAGAATCTGAAAAATATATATATGACTGAATCACTTTGCTGTACACCTGAAACATTGTAAATCAACTATGCTTCAAAAAAAAATGATTAACTCAAAATGGATTAAAGACCTAAATGTAAGACCTGAAACTATAAAGCTCCTAGAGGAAAACAGGGGAAACCTCCTTGACATTGATTTTAGCAATGATTTTTTTGGATATGACACCAAAAGCACAAGCAATAAAAGCTCAGAGTAAACAAGTGGGAGTACATCAAACTAAAAAGCTTCTGCACAGGGACTTCCCTGGTGGCGCAGTGGTTAAAACATCTGCCTGCCAATACAGGGGACACAGGTTCGATCCCTGGTCTGGGAATATCCCACCTGCTGTGGAGCAACTAAGCCAGCGAGCCACAACTACAGAAGCCCATGCGCTCTAGGGCCCGTGTTCCGCAACAAGAGAAGCCACCACAATGAGAAACCCATGCACTGCGACGAAGGGTAGCTCCTGCTCGCCACAACTAGAGAAAGCCCGCATACAGAAACGAAGGCCAAATGCAGCCAATAAATAAATAAAAAGCTTCTGCACAGCAAAGGAAACCATCAACAAAGTGAAAAGGCAACCTACAGAATTGGAGAAAATATTTGCAAATTGTATATCCAAAGAAGAGGTTAATATCCAAAATATATAAGGAATTCATTCATACAACTCAATTACAAAAAAAAATCTGATTAAGAAATGGACAGAGGAACCAAACAGACACTTTTCCAAAGAAGATATACAAATGGCCAACAGGTACATGAAAAGGTGCTCAGCGTCACTAATCATCAGGGAAATGCAAATCAAAACCACAATGAAGTATCACCTCATGCCTGTTAGAATGGCTATTATCCAAAAAGACAAGAGATAAGTGTTGGAGACATGTGGAGAAAAGAGAACCTTTGTGTACTGTTAATGGGAATTTAAATTGAAACAGTATGGAAGTTCCTCAAAAACTTAAAACTAGAACTACCATATGATCCAGCAATTCCACTTCTGGGTACATATCCAAAGGAAATCAGATCACTATCTTGAAGAGATATCTGCTCCCCCACGTTCATTGCAGAATTATTAATAATAGCCAAGACCTGAAAACAACCTAAGTGTCCGTGGATGAATGAATGGGATAAAGAAAATGTGAGATATATATCTATAGCTATATACTGTATCTATATCTATACACATTCATACACACACACACACACACACACACAGAGTGAAATATTATTCAGTCATAAAAAATGGCAGGAAAGGGCTTCCCTGGTGGCGCAGTGGTTGAGAATCTGCCTGTTAATGCAGGGGACACGGGTTCGAGCCCTGGTCTGGGAGGATCCCACATGCCGCGGAGCAACTAGGCCCGTGAGCCACGACTACTGAGCCTGCGCGTCTGGAGCCTGTGCTCCGCAACAAGAGGCCGCGATAGTGAGAGGCCCACGCACCGCGATGAAGAGTGGCCCCCGCTTGCCACAACTAGAGAAAGCCCTCACACAGAAATGAAGACACAACACAGCAAAAAAAAATTAATTAATTAATTAATAAAAACTCCTACCCCCAACATCTTAAAAAAAAAAAAAATGGCAGGAAGGAAATCCCGCCATTTGTGACAACATGGATGAAACTTGAGGGCATTATGCTCAGTGAAGTAAGTCAGAGAAAGACAAATACCGAAATGATCTCACTCATGTGGAATCTAAAAGAGTCGAACTCATAGAAACAAAAACATAGTTTGGTGGTTGCCAGAGTCTGGGGGATGAGAGAAATGGGGAGATATTGGTCAAAGGGCACAAACTTCCAGTTACAGGATGAATACGTTCTGGGATCTCATGTATAGCAAGGTGACTATAGTTAACAATACTTGAAAGTTGCTAAGAGAGTAGATCTTAAATATTCTCACCACACACAGAAAGGTAACTATGTGAAGTGATGGATGTGGTAACTATTGTGGTAATCATTTCATATATATATATGTATATATATCCATTATACATAAATATATCTCATTTTATATGTATATGTAAATGAAGTTTAGATAATATTAACGGCTACTATTCATCAAGCACTTCTTATGTGCTTTGTATTACACCTAGTGCTTTACATGCCTATATGGGGGAGGAGGTATTTTTATCCCTATTTTAAAGATGAAAAAACTGAGGCATAGAGAATTAGATATGACCAAGATCACAACACAGATCAAGTTGAAAGTATGTCAGGGTCTAAGAAATAAGCCTTTGGAAATGGGATTTGCTATTCCACAGATTGAGGCAAAGAATACACCAATGAACGAAGGAAGGAAGAGAGGGAGGGAGGGAAAATGCCACTGCCAGCAGGCCACCAAAAATTGGTAGATTTAGAAGTTGGAGGGGATCATTCAGGAAAGGAAAGAAGAATTGACCTCACAGTGAAATGATCTCTGAAAGAACAGAGGAGTAGACTTGCTCTTTTGATTCCAGTGTTTCAATTCTGAGGGACAGTTTTCTATCTTATAGTGGGATTCTGTGTCTGGCTGATAGCATATGTGAGAAAGCTTCTGTATTTGCTTGACCTGTGTCTGGGAGCTTTTGGGCTTTTGGCTAGAGGAGGAAGGGACTTGGTGCTAGACAGTGGAGTAAGGACAGAGAACTAGGGAGGGGATGTCGAAACCAATTCCAGTCCAGCCTCTTTTGCTGGGCTGGAGCCCCAGGGAGAGAGGAATGGGGCCAGAAGCTGATGGGGCTGTCTTTGTGAAAGCTTTCTGAGAAGTGGCATCAAGGCCCAAGTGACAAAATACAGCTCTGGGGTGTAAGGCATCTATCCTTTCCCCTTCTGCACACACCCCAGGACTTGCTGGCTCTTTGCAGATTTCCAGAGCAGACTCCCCGGGACCGACGTTAGCGTTCTCACCAGGAAGAACCACTGGCGCTGGGGGTTCCCTCAGGTAGGTAATGGACATTTCCCAAGGGGCGGGCAGAGGCTGCATCTGCCAGGGGCTGGGGTGGGGGGTAGGGGAGTGAGGTGACGTGGCCGGCACACTGGTTTGTTAGCATGAGTGGGGTCCGCACAGGTTACTTCTTTGGGGTGCACTGAGCAGGGGAGGGGCTGCGGAGGGCTCTGCTCTATGCCAGAACAGACTATGGGAGCCATAGTCCCACAGTGGGACAAAGGAGGCCTCGCTAGAACTGGCCAACTGGGAGTTGTGATGTAACTTGGTGATAGTTACATGTGTTCTGTGGTTTGGGCAATGAGTTCACTCAGTAAACCAAAGTGGAAAATGGAAATATGGCCTCGTGGTGTAATCTCTGATACAATAGGATTGAAGGGTAGAAATTTATGAAAAGTCCAAATTACATTTTATGCCCCCAAAATATATTTAGATATATAAATATTTATCACTCCATGTATCCATAAATAACTCTGAAAACTAAGATACATTAATGTTTTTAAAATGTGTGATTCACAGTGGGCTGCAGTGTTCCTATGAACTCCGACATTACGTTAAGGTGACCCAGGTAGCCTGACAATGTTGCTTGCGTGGGCCCTATGATGTCAGAGAATGAAGGATATGTAATATATAAAGCTGTATTGCCCCTAAGAAAGTTGAAGGAAGCAAACATTTATATTTGGAGTTTAACTCTTACTTCCCTCCTATTCTCCTCCCCTTGCTTACCCACTGGGGCCACAAGGGCCCCCAGCTGTTCCATCCCTGCACACAAGGTTCGCTCCGAGCTTAGCATCCTTGCCCGGCTGTCCCCATATGTGAAACTGTCTCCTCCCATTACCGACTCTGTCACCTCCTTCAAGTCTTTGCTCGCGTGGCGCTTCTCCAGGAGTCTACTATTCAGTATTTTAGCTCCTTATTCAAAATTGCAGCTCAAAAGTTCCCCAGTTCCTCATGCTGCTGATCCCCCTTTACCCTGCTCTAATTTTTCTTTTCTTCATGGTATTTATCAATTTCCAGCATGCTATAGAATTGATTTATTTCTTATATCTACTGTTTATTGTTGGTTCCCCCTTACTCTCTTCTACTCCCCTCCCTGACCACGGAGTTCTTTGCTGTATTATTCACTGACGAATCCAAGAGGCACATAGTAGGCACTCAATATTTGCTAAGTAAATAAATTCATAGTGTGGGCACTGGAGAAAAACCCTGTGGCTGTTTGATTTTATCACTTTCAGTGCTTTTCCCTCTTAGTTAACTATTTAATGCCTCTTAAAATGATTAAAATTTTAATAATGAATTCAATTAATAGGTTGCTATGTTTGTAAAATACAAACAAAACAAAACAATAAAGAGCAAAAAAAAACTTTTTAATTTTTTTTTTTTTTTTTTTTTGCGGTACACAGGCCTCTCACTGTTGTGGTCTCTCCCGTTGCGGAGCACAGGCTCCGGACGCGCAGGCTCAGCGGCCATGGCTCACGGGCCCAGCCGCTCCACGGCATGTGGGATCTTCCCGGACCGGGGCACGAACCCGTGTCCCCTGCATCGGCAGGCGGACTCTCAACCACTGCGCCACCAGGGAAGCCCCTCCTTAGTACATTTTGCACAGGAAAGTCAAATTATGTATACTCTCCTTTTAACTTTGTCTTATCCTTTTGTTGGAAGACATACATAAGTATTATCATCTCATTTTTACTGTCAGGGAAAGTGACAGTTATCCAAGCTCATCCATGTCTAGGAACAGAACAGAAGTCCTGACTTTTACAACTCATCTAGACAAACACGGAGCAGTGAATCCTTGCAGGGACTGGCTTATGTAAACTAGGGAGGAGACCAGGTATAATCTGCTTCCTAAATAATTCCTGTCCTCTCTAAAATAACCAAATAATTCATTGTGTAAAGTGAATTCTTTCATCCAGTCTTCTACCATAGGAGGGAAGTGTGCACATGAAGGACTCACTTAATGGAACTGGGAAGGTGTCTTGCATCCTTTAGGATACATTTGAAAGTGCCTTAGTGGCTGGTACTGTTTTTTCATTGCTGTCCTCTCTAGGCTTATACATAGAAGTCACTGTATGCTGGGGATTGTTTATGAAAATATAAACCCTTCTCTGAAGAGGGTGCCTGGCAACCAATTGACTTGAAAGAATCATCCATAGTAAGTGACTAACCTATGAGTATTAAAAAGGAGTTACCCACAGGAATGGCCTTTGCCTCTTCAGAAAATGCTGTAAATCTTAAGACTTTGAGTCATGAGGCCACTGGGCGGGCGAGGAGTGGCATCGGCATCGCTGTCCTTAGAGGGCTAGCCTCTGGTAATAAGAAAAAGGGATGGCCAAACCAGTTGTTATGGAGACAAGAGATGAGTCACCCTCTTGCCTTTCTTTCCAGTAATCCTCAGTCATTTCAGGGATAGATAAAGCTCATGCCCTTGCTACTTAGTGGGCTCATCATGTGCTCAAACATCTTTTTCGCTTCACTTCCTTAATTGCACATCCCCAAGCACCACTCTTGGTGTCAAATCCATGCCCCTTAGAGCTAACAAAAGGGTTTTGCTATGATTGGGTGTGCCTGGGAATTTATAATTTGTATACATGCAGTAAATGACTCAACAGTACCCTACCCAAAGCCTATAAAACTCTTCAAAGATAAGTGTAAAAAGCAATCTAATAACGTCAATAAAAATATCATTGAGTAACTACTATATACAAATCACTATGGTTTTTGAAATAAGGGACAAGCCCAGTATTAGCCCTCAAGCAATAGTTTGGCTGATTTCTACTGATAAAGAGATTTTTAGGACCCTGCCATGAAAGCAAGGACCCTGGGAGAGGCCTCTCACCAGGATGGGGAGGAGGAACTTTGAGGAAGCTGGTGGCATGCCAGAAGATCCAGAGGGCATCTGGATGAGGGGAACTTTTGTTAGAGAGAGCCAGGGGAGAGTAGACAAAGAGGGGAGCAAAGAGGGTGAGTAAAGAAAAGAGAGAGGGCTTCCCTGGTGGCGCAGTGGTTGAGAATCTGCCTGCCAATGCATGGGACACGGGTTCGAGCCCTGGTCTGGGAAGATCCCACATGACGCGGAGCAACGAAGTCCGTGCGCCACAACTACTGAGCCTGTGCTCTAGAGCCTGCAAGCCACAACTACTGAGCCCGTGCACCACAACTACTGAAGCCCGTGTGCCTAGAGCCCGTGCTCCACAACAAGAGAAGGCACCGCAATGAGAAGCCCCCACACTGCAACAAAGAGTAGCCCCCGCTTGCTGCAACTAGAGAAAGGCTGCGCACAGCAACGGAGACCCAACGCAGCCGAAAATAAATAAGATTAATTAAAAAATAAATAAAAATAAAAATGGTCTTTAAAAAAAAAACACCACCAGGCACTGAATGAATACATGTTGAATAAAGTGAATAAATGGTTAAATAGCATCCCCTTTTCTTAGACATGAAGGAAGGAGTCACTAGGACTAATATTCTTGATAGCAAGGGGTGAAGACAATCTTTTTTTTGTTTTTTTTTTCAGAGAGAGCCCCAACTAGGGTGCACTTATTTCCTCCTGGGCCTGGCAGGCTGGGAGCAGAATACAGACAAAGGCACTGGGGCATGTGACCTGTTATGGCCTGGAGTTCAGCTGCCTGGGTGGTAACTGGGTGGGTGTGCCAGGGTGTGTAGGGACTGGAGTGATCCTCCCAGAACTGAGAGAAGGGCCCTTGGGATGTGCAAGCAACACAAATGTTGGGCTTGGCACAGATGCAAGAGAGGGGTTATGGAGTAGATGTGAGATGGGTGTGCTGGGGCAGGGTGTGTTGAAGCATGTTGGGCCCTGGCTGTTGACTGAGAATCCGGGTGCCAAGGGCTGGGAGAACAGAAAGGGCTGTGGGTCAGCAGGAGCCATGAAGATGTGACTGCAAACAGGATCAACCCTGGGGGAGACTGAAGAGTCCAAGGTGACTCCTACAGCGAGGCGATGAGGGGGCGGGTCTGGGGCTCCTGTTCAGGAATACATGGTCAGCTGCAGCCACTCCTGGGTGTTCACCTGGGTTTGTCCAGTGCCATCTTTGTCAAGAGGTTTGAAGGCACAGAACAGCGCATCCAGTCTGACCAGGCAGCTGATGAAGTTGTCAGGATCAGTGTTCCCTCCCTCCTCTGGGTAGCGTCGGATGATCGTGTGGTAGAGACGCTCGTTCAGGCGGAATCCTGCTGCCTCAAAGGCCCCCGGCAGTTCACTGCTGCCAGTGGTCCCTGAACGGTCAATGTCAAACTGTTTGTATATGGCCTGCCACTTTTTGATGTTGTTCCACAAGTACGAGAATTCCTCGAAGCCCAGCTTGCCGGTCATGTCACTATCCATAACGGCCACCATGCTGCGACCTGTGTCAATGCCAAAACCATCAGTCTTCAGATCAGGATGTCGGGTCACGACTTCGTTGAGAATGTTCATGAGTTCTGTGGCACGGACCTCCATGTCCTCTCCAGCCAGCTGGGCAAAGAGCCTCCGGAACTGCTGGACCTTCTCACTCTCATTGGCCTGGATGTTGGAGTAATGGGTGCGAGGGGGCGGGGGCTCTGGGTTGTACTGCGCAGACGCCTCACCCATTCTGTTCTTGCTGGACAAGCCTCTTCCTCCAGGCCCCGAGACAATCTTTTTTAACTGGTGATAAAGAAGGTGGTGAAGAGTGCAGGTGTGGGCAGAGAAACTGGTGGTCCAGTTATGATCAAATCCACCAGAATTCATATAAAAGCTATACCAGAATTTTCACTCTTAAAGACAAAGAAAGAAAGGCAACAGTCAATATTTCCTTTACAAATACACACTAAAAGTCATGTGACTAAGTATTTCTAAAGCTCAGTGACTAATGATGGATATGGTACTTCCTTTATACTTTTCTTTCAAGAGATAACACCCAGACAAACATAGAATAACCAGCTTTGTCTTCTAGCATTTCTCTGATAGGTGGAAACTTTCTAAAATAAATAGAAGTGCACTATTTTTTCAAATATAAGTGCGATCAGGTCTGGGAAAAAAGTGTTTCTTCCACTTGTGTCTTTTTTTCCCTTTGGGATTAAAAAATTTTTTTCAGTGTTTTCCCTTTGACATAGCCTGTGAGGAAACAAAATTGCATAGATTTCTTTTTTTTAATACATTTATTTATTTAATTTATTTATTTTTGGCTGTGTTGGGTCTTTGTTGCTGCGCACAGGCTTTCTCTAGTTGTGGCGAGCGGGGGCTACTCTTTGTTGTGGTGTGTGGGCTTCTCAGTGCGGTGGCTTCTCTAGTTGTGGAGCACGGGCTCTAGGCACACAGGCTTCAGTAGTTGTGGCACGCAGGCTCAGTAGTTGTGGCTCACGGGCTCTAGAGCACAGGCTCAGTAGTTGTGGCGCACGGGCTTCATTGCTTCATGGCATGTGGGATCTTCCCAGACCAGGGATCGAACCCGTTTCCCCTGCATTGGCAGGCGGATTCTCAACCACTGCACCACAAGGGAAGCCCCAAAACTGCATAGCTTTTTGCCAATAAAATCATAATTCTGGCAGCTACGTCATCATATTTGTACCTCCTTATAATTAAGATGAGGTTTGAAAAAAATATTTTTATTCCTTTAATGATACTATAGAGCCTATGTTATTCCTTCTGCTCTTTCTCATCTGCTGATCTGCTTTTTCGGAAGGGTAGGCACTTTTACATGTCAGTAGTTTCCAGGTTACTGAGATCTTTAGACAGCTCTCTCTAACTGTGTCACCCCCCGTTGCTCACCACCTCTTTATATTTTCAACTGTCAGTGAACTCTGGGACAGGAATCAGGTCTGCCACCCCAGGACACAGAACAGGCCTCAGGGCCTCAGATTTCCCACTTCTTGAAGAGACAGAACCCCTGTTTTTTTTTATGGGGGCTGTACAGGTTGGTTGCTAACTCCCTAATTCTCTCGAAACAGATTTGAGATTCTTAGAGGAAAGGTCTGAGTGAGGAAAATCCAATGTGGTTTTGAGTTGGAAGTCAGTTGGCCTTGTAGGTGCCCCCAGGGTGGGTCCCCGCAAAGCTGGAGACGAGGCAGATTCAGCCATCCCAAAGAAATGGGTCCCTCTGACCATCGGTCCCTAAAGCCAAAATCTTACGGAGTAGGTGTGTTAATGTTTTGGGTTAGGTCCCTTTGGCTGTTTTTTAAAAGAGGATGCTTGGCGGTTCCTCATATTATCACAATGGCATCAAATCCTGTGTTTCTGTGTTTGGACATCAGGGTACCTCCTATTCCTGGCTCAGTGGGTTTAGAGGTATGTGTCATGTGCCTAAGCATAAGCGCCTCTCTGGGGAATCCCTTTGTCTCCTGTTGCTACAGGTGAGTGTGTCCAAGCATTTAGAAATAGGGCGTCCTCACAGCTTAAGTGCATGTGAGGGAAACATAGATAGAACTCAAGCCAAGTAGCATGGTTTAGTGGCTGAGTTGGCAGTAGAGACTCTCATGACCCAGGAGACATGCTTCAGACAAGGACAGAGTCTTGCATCTGGGTGTAGCCCTTCAGGGCAGTTCAAAGCTCCAGACTTGACTTGAAGTCAAAGGGAGCCTCTGTGGTTGAATGGAAGCAGTGGACGGTCTGATGTCATTCAAAGCCATATGAACTGTGGTTCAGTCCTCTGTGCACCTGGGCCTGGTAGGCAACAAGGCAGGAGGCCTGGGGGTTTAGGGGCAAGAGATCCAGTTCCCATATTCATAAGAGCCTCAAATTTGGACTTCTGCACTACCTGCAAATGAGGTTATGAATTCAGACACAAAGCTGTAGTTACAGGAGGGAAAGAAGACAGTATTCATCATATAATTTTAATTTTAAATACACAAACATTCAAACTTACTATGACTTTAAAATCTTATTTAGCCATTGTTCATTTTTTAAATGTACCAGGAGCCTCAAAGATGGAATTGACCTGCCTTCACTCTGCCTTCTTGCTCTTACTAACAGGGGCTGTTAGTAAGTAAGTGTTGACTGAATAACTAGGAGGCAGGGAGTCTGAATAATCCATGATTATGGAGAGTTTACCAAGAGAAACAGTTCTACACCCTTTTCCTGGCAGTCATATGTCTCCTGTTCGCCCCCGAGAATGTACTGCTCCCAGGGGACCACAGCCAGCTGCTACCACCCCTGCCAGGGCTGCCAGAGCTGCAGTGAGCTCCACACAGAGCCCACCAGCTCTAGCGCAAGGCTCAGCTTCCTCCCAACCCCGGTTGCTCCTCGAATGGCTCCACCCATCTACTGAGCACCTTGGGTGGTGGGCAGACCAAGATATATCTGGAAGAGGGCACGTGAAAAGAGACATAATAATAGTGCAGGTTTCTCCCACTGCACGAGGGGAAACAAATCTCATGATGATTTATAGTTCATGTTTTGCTGCAGAGCTGAGCTCTCTCTGCCCTGCAAAGCCTTTGGGATGAAAGACGACACTAAGGCTCATTTCTCCCTTGGCTGTTCACACAGCGTCAGTCGTTAAAGCCACACCTGAAGCCTTTCATCTAGAAATACATTTAGGTTAATGAATTCAGAGTATCAGTATAATCAGCCACAGAGCTTTGGTATTCAGGCTCTTTCAGTTAAACAGTGTAAGGCCCAGGACACCAAGAATCACCAGTCAAGAGAGACGAACCAGCAGCAATATCCATGGGGTGATAGGAATGATAATCTCTTTTCAGTTCGATCTAACAAATATTTATCTAGGCTTACTCTGTATAAGCACTGCCAGGTCTCAGGAGGAGAGGGAATTCCCTTCTTGTCCTCAGAGACATTGGGAGCAGTTTGGTGTCATTCCGACTTCAGGCTTTGGAGTCAGATAGAACAGTGTGCAAAAGTGCTTGGCAGAGAAACTGTCACATACAGGATCTGAGTAAAGGGTGTGATTCCTTTTCTTTTTTCTGCCAGAAGCTTTGCTCTCACCAGCCCTGTCAAGGACCGGCCTCCTGCTGCTGAGTCCCAATTCTTGGCTGGGCCCCTGCACTGTGTTGCCAGAGCTGGTGGAAGCCAGGCACCTTCTTGGCCCTCTGCTCAAGTCTGCTCCTTATAACCAGACACCATATTCCTTCTGCTCTCCAGGATGCTTATCTGTGGCCAAAGCTGAACCTCCTTGATGCTGCCTGCCTGAATTTCTGGGATCCATCCCTGACCCGGCCTGTCATGAGACCAACTACATCTAGGCTATGTCCATTTTACTACTGAAAAACCTCTGATGCCCCAGCTCCAGGCAAATCAGTTTTCTTAAACGTCACCTTTGGTCATATCACATCTGTTCAGAAACTCTCAGTGACTCCCCATGACCTCTAAATTAAGATGAAATCTCAGCCTGAGGGTCTCGGTTTGGCTTAATCTAGCCTAGCCCACCTCTTTAGATTCATCTTTCTTCCCACCTGTGTGTAACATACCAGCCTTAGTGGCTCCACTCCTAGAAGACTAATTGCATTGCTTAAGTACGTTCTGATCCTTCCTTCCTGTGTCCTTTGCCCTTGCTAGACTTTGATGGGATTTCAACATAGGAAGATAGAGGGAGATGGAGGAAGATGGCTAAAGGGGGCAATAGGAGCATAGATGACATAGATCTGGGAGTGTAGGGAGACCAGAGAGGAGATATGTTTGGTTACTGGATATTGGGCACTTACAATCCCAGAATTATAACCCTTAAAGAGGAAACTTAATGTACCATCTGGTCTACCCCTGGCCTTCATGCTGGAGAAATATTTTTGTTCTTATTCTATATATTAGACCACAAAAGCTCAGAGAGTTTAAAATGACATAAATGGAGGTAGGGAGAGAAATGTTTAGGCAGACAAATTGAGGGCATCCTATAGAAGCCTTTGATGCCAGGTTAAACAGCTTGTACTAAATTCAGTCAATGATGGGGACTACTGACATCTTTCACTGGGGTAGTGACATGATTAGAGCTCTGTGGGGGGCAGTGTTTCCAGACTGTGGGATATGATCCATTAGTGGCTCACAAATCCAATTTCGTGGGTCCCACGATAAAAAAAAAATATCAGAGTGCAGTATTGCTTTGTGTGTTTTGTATGTGTGTACTGGGTTGTGAGGTAAAAAATATATAAATATATATATATATATTTATTTATTTTTAATTTTTTTTTGGCTGCATTGGGTCTTTGTTGCTGCACATGGGCTTTCCCCTAGTTGCGGCAAGCGGGTCCCATTCTTCATTGTGGTGCGTGGGCTTCTCATTGCGGTGGCTTCTCTTGTTGTGGAGCACAGGTTCTAGGCGGGCGGGCTTCAGTAGTTGCGGCACGAGGGCTCCGTAGTTGTGGCTCGCGGGCTCTAGAGCGCAGGCTCAGTAGTTGTGGTGCGTGGGCTTAGTTGCTCTGTGGCATGTGGGATCCTCCTGGAGCAGGGCTTGAACCCGTGTCCCCTGCATTGGCAGGCAGATTCTTTACCACTGCGCCACCCGGGAAGTCCCTAAAATATATTTCTTATTGTGAGTCATGGCCAAAAAATTTTGAAAGCCCCAGAGTTAGGAAGACTAATCTGATGACAAATCAGAGGCTGAATTAGGGGTGCGGAGGAGGAAACTGGAGCCTGTGAGTCTAGTTAGGATGCTCTTGTCATAGCCCAAGGGGGCAGTAAGAAGGACCTGAATGGGAAGGAGAAGCCATGGGAAGGGAGATGAGGGGAGGACGTGAGGTATTCTGTGAGGTGGGAATGTAGGGTCTCAGGATGTTGCATTGTGGGGGGCTCAGGGAGAGGGATGAACCAGTCAGGGATGACTGAAAGTCATATGCTGGTACCCACAGCCAAGGGGGGAAGTTGGAAGAAGGGGCTGGTTTGAGTCCTAGCACAAAAGACTGATGGAAAGACACACAACCACCGTCAGGTACTGGATCAGTCAGGGTCCCAGCAGTAGAAGGAATCCACTGTCATGGTTCCAGTGCAGAGACTGAAGGAAAGGAGGATTTCCAGAGCTATGCTCAGGCTTAAGGGAACCAACCTGGGATGATGAGGTGCCCAGAGATTAACCACGGAAGGAAGCCCAAACCTATAGGGCACCACTCCCAACTTCTCTTCCACTCTCCCATCCCTGAAACAAGTCCCTGACTGCCTTTTTTTTTTGTCGCTATCATTACTCCTAGTGCTATTATTTCTAGCCTCATTGTCACAACAGGCAAATGTTTATTGAACCCTTACCCTGTGCCAAAGGCTCTACATTTGATTTAATCACATTTATGTCATGAGTTGTTTCTATCAATATTTCAACTTCACAGATAAAGAAGTAGAAACTCAGGGACATTAAAAAAAAAAACTTGGCTAAAAACAAAAACAAAAACAAAAACAAAAAACCTTGGCCAAGACCACACAGTTAATAAGTGGCAGAGCTAGAGTATGAAGCCAGGCAGTCTGATTTCTTGACCACTGTTATTACTGCAATGCACTCCTAATTATTGAGAAAAAGAAGATAGCAAAGGTAGCAAATGACAGAGCAGTTGAGCAGCTTCCCTGGTGGCACAGTGGTTAAGAATCTGTCTGCCAATGCAGGAGACACGGGTTCGAGCCCTGGTCTGGGAAGATCCCACATGCCACAGAGCAACTAAGCCTGTGCGCCACAACTACTGAGCCTGCGCTTTAGAGCCTGTGAGCCACAACTACTGTGCCCGTGTGCTACAGCTACTGAAGCCTGCATGCCTAGAGCCTGTGCTCTGCAACAAGAGAAGCCACTGCAGTGAGAAGCCTGCGGCACCGCAACGAAGAGTAGCCCCCACTCGCCGCAACTAGAGAAAGCCTGTGCGCAGCAAAGAAGACCCAACACAGCCAAAAATATAAATAAATTAATTAATTTAAAAAAAAAACAACTTAGACTAAAAAACTTAGACTAAGTCACTGGTCATGTGGGACTTACTCTAAATTTGATACAAGTCGAACTAGGCAACTCGTGGTCCCTCTTTCCTAATTCCTTCTTCGAAGCTCTAGTGGGACTTGTCAGTTCGTTTTTTTGTTTTTTGTTTTTGGCTGCGGAGAACGGGGGCTACTCTTTGTTGCAGTGCGCGGGCTTCTCACTGTGGTGGCTTCTCTTGTTGCAGAGCACGGTCTCTAGGCACGCGGGCTTCAGTAGTTGTGGCGCACGGGCTTAGTTGCTCTGCGGCATGTGGGATCTTCCCGGACCAGGGCTCGAACCCGTGTTCCCTGCGTTGGCAGGCGGATTCTTAACCACTGCCCCACCAGGGAATCCCCTGTCAGTTAGGTTTTATCTAGAGTATCATCCTCCCACTCACCCACCACCTACAGGGTCAGCTGCTAGAGTCATGATCTCCAGTTTTAGCTGGGAGCAGAATTGGGTTGCCCTAGTTGCCTGACCATGGATTCTGCAACCTCTTTCAGAACTTCCTCCTCAGTTTTTCCTCTGGTTAGGGCCTCCTGGTTGCCCTTTGGCCCTTCTTCTCTGCAACTGCTTGAATCAAGTCCAAGTTCGGAGCCCCGTGATTCCTCTCAGGGCCGCAGGCTGGTGCACTGATTGTAGAGTTGCCCCCTTATGCTCCCTCTGCCCTCTTGCACTTCTCACCTTCGAAGTCTTGCCTTTTCCCATGATCCAGTTCACATCCCTGTGCAAGGTGCCTGAAGTGTGTGTCACCTAACCAAGTGTTACGGCTCGGTCTATCCTAAGTCCAGATTCACACAGTCCAAGCCACTCTGTGAACCTCATTTTCCAGCAGCTGAGTGGCCCCCGCCGAAATCCCAGGACCTGTCTGTCTGCCTTCCCCCTGTACCTCCAGCTGCCCCCAGCTGCCCACCATCCTGTACATCAGCCTCCTCTGGACCTCTCACGAGGCCCTCTTCTCACATCAGAAGGGCCTGATATCCTGCTCAGCTCACTGATCGGAGAGGCTTGGGCAGGGTTAAGCAAGGCTCCCCCAGCTCATGCCAGCAACCCCGTGCTCTCCCCAAGCTGCCTTCTGATGACTCACTGCCCTCACGCCCATGCCTTCCCTCCCCACTTTATTTCAGGAAATGACTTTTGAGAACGGTCTCACTTTTTTTTTTTTAAGAATAGAAAAATACTTCTCACTTACACGGAATAAGAACAGCAATCCCTAATGCTGTTAATAACACATGCACACACACATACACACACACGTACACACACTCTTCAAAAGGGGCTTTCAGAAACCAGGCTTACATGGAAGGGGACTGGTAGGGTTCTCCTGGTGAAAGTGGTAGAATATTAACTACCTTGTTTCCACTGCTCCCACAAATAGAGAAATCACTTCAAGCTGGATAGGAAAAGCACAAGGGCGGTCCAGAAGAATGTAAGCCTGAGATCAACTTCATGTCAGGAAGAGAAAATCCAGCTACTTTAAGGGCCATCAAGTTTCTATGTCCAGAAATATTATGTCCCAGGATGTGGGCTGCAAATTTTTAGTATTATAACTTTTTCAGACAAATCTTATATGGACCCTAATTTTTTTTAATGTTTAAATATTTTTTTTGTATACATTTAAAGTTAAAACTTATTTAGCATTCACTTCTTATAAAGTTAATCTATGAGGAAAAATTATTGTCTTGATGAATACCAAATTTGGAACAATTAATATAGGTATGACCATTGCAATCTTACATAAGCTCAGCATTTAATTTACTTCTATACATTATTTTAGTCACAAAGAGTAAACAAATATTTATTAGAAAACAAAATAAAAACAGCTTGCCTTATCACCTATTATTTAAACTGATCCAGAAGTTTGAAAAAAGGAGTACTAGAACATTTAAAAATTTCCAGATAATCATAATTAAGACTATTGAATTTCTTGTCCAGGATACAAAAGTCAGACATGAACTACCCAACACTTTTTATAAGCAGTAGAACCAGGTGACAGGTTACGCATTCACTTGTGAAAGATCACTGAGGCCTGACAAGAGCAGGGACCAAATAGATGCTTCTGAGCCTGGTGTGACCGAGTGCTGCATTTTGGGGAACTTTGTTACAGGAACAGACATAAAAGGTCAGTGCAGACCCATAACCTTCCTAATCAGTGGTACATGACTGACTAGTCTATGGTGGTAGAGTCAGATGGTGATGGGGGAAGGGTGCCAGTGACTTGAAAGGGCATAAGGAGACTCTCTGCAGTGCTGGACATTGTCTATATCTTGATATGGGTGGCGGTTATATGGAGTATATATGTATGAAAATTCATAAGCTGTATACCTAAGAATTGTGCATTTGACTGTAGGTAAATAATACTTCAAAGTCCTATTGGCTGAAAGAGAGAGGGAGAAGAGAGAGAAGCAGGGAGGGCCCAAGAAGCTCTATCCCAGGATTTGCTCATAAACTTGTCAGCAAAAGTTTATGTGCCACATATATGGAATCTAAAAAAATGGTACTGATAAACCTAGTGGCAGGGAAGGAATAAAGACACAGACATAGAGAATGGACTTGAGGACACGGGGAGGAAGGGGAATCTGGGATGCAGTGAGAGAGTAACATTGACTTATAATCACTACCAAATGTAAAATGGATGGCTAGTGGGAAGCTGCTGCATAGCACAGGGAGATCAGCTCAGTGCTTTGTGAAGACCTAGAGGGGTGGGATAGGGAGGGTGGGAGGGAGATGCAAGAGGGAGGGGATACGGGGATATATGTATACATATAGCAGATTCACTTTGTTGTACAACAGAAACTAACACAACATTGTAAAGCAATTATACTCCAATAAAGATATTTTTTTAAAAGTTTATGTGCCAGTGTTTTCCATTGTGTTATGATTTGATAACTAACACAGCTGCATGTTTGTGTTTTTAATTATAGTTTTAAAAAATAGTTTTAAATGTATGTTAAAAATGAAATCCAGGTATATTTAAAATATAAAATTCAAATCAAATATAGCTAGAAGGTGAAATTCAAATCAAATTCAAATCACTAGTGACCTCTCCATCATTCCCGACAATATGCAAAAACTCATGGAAGATTGAAAATGCTCTGGGTGACCAGAGATGACCAAATGGCTGAAGGTCAAGCCCGTGGAAAAGGCGAGCACAGCGTGCACAGCCCCTTGGAAAGCATACAGGCCTCTGCATGTCCCACCTGGGTTCAAGTCCTAACTCTGCTGGTTACCTAAGGTCCTGCATCTAGTACCTTATCAAATACACAGCCGCAGTTTCCTCATCTGTAAAATGGGTATAACGCCATCTGCCTCAGAGTTGTTGCGAGGTTAAGTGAGACTATAACTAAAGTGTCCAGCACACTTAGCTGGCCCCCAACAAATGTTAGTTCTCATCTCTTCTGCATCCCATAATACACTAAAATATACTTGGTTTAGAGGGGGTCTGCCTACCTTGAGTAAGGCATGCCTTTGACTTGTTTTCCCAGAGGCAAGGGAGACTTGCATCTCACCATACACAGCCAAACCTGGCACCTCCTTGCTGCCAGCGACACATCTGCAGGACTATACACAGGCCCTGGACAGAAACGTTCAACACAAGTGGAGGTGCTAGTCATCCTACTTTAGAAAGAAAATGACCAGAATGTGAGTGAGCAGACTATCCATTCCAGGCCCTGGCTCCACAGCCACAGGAGCAGAACAGAAATTTGTGAGAGGACAGGAGGAAGTTTCTTCTCTTTCGAGGTTTCTCCTTCCTTTTCTTTTCCTCAGCCAAGCTTGGGAAATGGGAGAAAACTAACCAAAGGCAAGAAGGCAGAAAGCGGGAATTCCCTGGTGGTCCAGTGGTTAGGACTTGACACTTTCACTGCCAAGGGCCCAGGTTCAATTCCTGCTCAGGAAACTAAGATCCAGCAAGTTGCATGCCATGGCCAAAAAAAAAAAAAAAAAAAAAAAAGGCAGAAAGCGTCTCTCATCCTTTGATCATGAGAGTGAAAACATGTTTCATGTTTCTCATAGCATATTAAATGCCAGGTTCAAGATGTCCTGTTGGGGAGGTGGTGTCCATACCGGAGATGGGTGTGGCCATCACACCAGTGTGTTAGCCTCAGCATTCTGGGCTTGCATGGACTCCTACTATTTGGTCTATCGGAAATATTTCCTCGTAAGGATGAACGCTTAGTTTGGTCTCACGGCCAGGTGTTCCCCTTCAGATCATTGCCTGAAAGAAATGGTTTTAAGCTACCAAGAAAACAAGTTAGGTCTGTCTCACTTATTCTATGTGAACCTTCACGTTCCAGCAAACCTGCTTCTCAGATGTACCGGATTTTCATCTTCCAGTTTCAGAGATCTGAACCAATTATGCCCTGGAAACAGATCTCAGTTTCCAAGCACTCCTCTCTGCCTGGTATTCAGGGTATGAGGGGCTACATCCTGCTTTGGTAAACTCTGTCCCGGTAGGAGTTCAAGACCAAGAGTAGTTAAAGCTGGAGCCCAGAGGCTTGTAAGAGATTTACCAAGTTGCCCCGAGAGAGGTTGCTTCTCAATCTTTAGCCCTTTTTATTTATTTTTAAAATCTTTTTATAAATTTATTTATTTATTTTTGTGTGAGTTGGGTCTTCGTTGCTGTGTGTGGGCTTTCTCTAGTTGTAGCGAGTGGGGGCTACTTTTCGTTGCCGTGCGCGGGCTTCTCATTGCGGTGGCTTCTCTTGTTGTGTGTGGGCTTCAGCAGTTGTGGCTCGCAGGCTCTAGAGCACAGGCTCAGTAGTTGTGGCACACGGGCTTAGTTGCCCTGTGGCATACAGGATCTTCCTGGACCAGGGCTCGAACCCGTGTCCCCTGCATTGGCAGGCGGATTCTTAATCACTGCACCACCAGGGAAGTCCCTTTAGCCCTTTTTATAAGTAAGGCTTCATGCCCTCCCTCTGCTGGAGACTTCAGACCCCAAAAGGTATTTGCCTTTCCAGAGGCCTCTTCTTTCAGGTCAGCCCCAGGCTAACCTAACCTTGTGCAGTTCTGACCGGCTCTGTTAACCTTTTATTTCACTCTCACAGACCTGGTGAATGCCTTTGTGAACTGGCCTTGAAAAAGTTTTACAGACTCCACAGTCTGGCTTTTCTCTGCCAGTACTCTGTTTGCTTGTTATGTTGCAAGAATGGGACCCAACAGCCTCCATACCCCACGACTCAGCCTCACTCTAATGAGCTGTGTGTTGCAGGCCTTCCTGGGGCAGCGCCCCCTCTAACGTCGGCCAGGTGCTGCCTAGGCCACCAGAGCCTTGCCTGAGCCGGGATGCAAGTCAGAAACACTCCCCACAGGCAGGCAGAGGGAAAGGGAAGGTGAATTCCGGTGTGTCCCACTCCCCAACACTGCAGCCACTCTTGGCCTTTCCCCGTCACAGCCTGGGAGGCACCAGTTAAGGGTTAGGAAGAACTTCCGTAGTGAGATCCATTTTTGTGTGTGTGTGTGTGGTACACGGGCATCTCGCTGCTGTGGCCTCTCCCGTTGCGGAAAACAGGCTCCAGACGCACAGGCTTAGCGGCCATGGCTCACGGGCCCAGCCGCTCTGCCGCAGGTGGGATCCTCCCAGACTGGGGCACGAACCCACGTCCCCTGCATCGGCAAGCAGACTGTCAACCACTGCGCCACCAGGGAAGCCCGTGAGATCCATTTTGATCCATCCTTTTCTCAGATGGCTATCTCTGACTCTGAGAAAAGGCAATGGTGATATCCACCTCGGGGTTGTGTGAAGAAGCCTGTCTTATTTTCAGCTAATTGGCCTTAGATTTGTGGGGCATCAATTTCCTGGAAAAAAAAAAGTCTGACTGTTAAGCTTTTGGGGGCAAACCAGAGGAAATCATAGAATTAGCGATTTAGAGATTCTCAGAATCTCTGGCCAAAAAAAAAAAAAAAAAAGAGAGAGAGATGACAGAGAAAAAGAAATCACTGTGCTCTAGAGCTGTGGCAGAAGGCCAAACACTGGATAATGGCCACGGAAGAGATATTAATGAATTACGTTTAAACATATGCTTCTCTTTGGAAAGGAGTAGCTTAGTGGGAAAACGGCTAAATGGGAAAACCTTAACTGATTTTACCTTAAATTCTTTTAACCTTAAACTCTTTTACCAGATTTAAAAAAATTCAGGCCTCCTTGCAAAAATGCAAACACATTTCTATCTCTAGATGGGCCGTAACAAAAGCAGAAGACTTAAACAATAGTCAGTTTTATGAAAAGAGATGAAATCTGACCACAGTTCATACATTTCCCAATGATTTTCTGTTTGCTACATCTTATCTGTGAATCATCTGACACAAAACAGCTGTGAGGCCTCTCTGCTATAAAGACATGATGGTGTAAGTTCCATGCTCTAACAGGAACTGCACCCCAGTTTGTGGTCTAGTCGATGACAAAATTTACATAACACGAGTTCCAGTCCACTAAGCCTACCCCACAGGGTGGCTACCCCTCCCCTCCTGCAATCCCTGGAATGGCCATACTTTGGACTGGCTCCCATCCCAGCAGGAAACACAGGCCTCTTGGCTGCTAGTTCCAGAGTGTTGCCTGGTTCCTGACCCGTAGATTTGTTTGCTTTCTTTCATTTTGGGGAGGATCTTTTTATTTTATTTATTTATTTTTAAAATTTCATTGAAGTATAGTGTTGATTTACAATGTTGTGTTAATTTCTGCTGTACAGCAGAATGACTCAGTTATACATATATATATTCTTTTTCATATTCTTTTCCATTATGGTTTATCACAGGATATGGAATCTAGTTCCCTGTGCTATACAGTAGGACCTTGTTGTTTATCCATCTTATATATAACATTTTGCATCTGCTAATCCCAGACTCCCAATCCTTCCCTTCCCCTCCCCCACCCCTTGGCAACCACAAGTCTTTTCTCTGTGTCTGTGAGTCTGTTTCTGTTTTACAGATATGTTCATTTGTATTGTATTTTAGATTCCACATATACGTGATATCATATGGTATTTGTCTTTCTCTGTCTGACTTACTTCGCTTAGTATGATAATCTCTACGTCCATCCATGTTGCTGCAAATGGCATTATTTCATTCTTTTTAATGGCTGAGTAATATTCCACTGTATATATATATATATATATATATATATATATATATATATATATATATATCACATCTTCTTTATCCATTCATCTGTCAGTGGACATTTAGTTTGTTGCCATGTCTTGGCTATTGTAAATAGTGCTGCTATGAACAAAGTGGCACATGCATCTTTTCAAATTATATTGTGTCTGGCTGTATGCCCAGGAGTGGGATTGCTGGATCATATGGCAACTGTATTTTTTAGTTTTTTGAGGAACCTCCATACTGTTCTCCATAGTGGATGCACCAATTTACATTCCCACCAACAGTGTAAGAAGGTTCCCTTTTCTATACACCCTCTCCAACATTGATTATTTGTAGACTTTTTAATGATGGCCAGTTTGACCTGTGTGAGGTAGTCACTACCTCATTGTAGTTTTGATTTGCATTTCTCTAATAATTAGCGATGATGAGCATCTTTTCATGTGCCTATTGGCCATCTGTATGTTTTCTTTGGAGAAATGTCTATTTAGGTCTTCTGCTCATTCTTTGATTGGGTTTTTGTTTTGTTTTGTTTTGTTTTGTTATTGAATTTATGAGCTGTTTGTATATTTTGGAAATTAGGCCCTTATTGGTCGCATCATTTGCAAATATTTTCTCCCATTCCATAGGTTGTCTTTTCATTTTGTTTATGCTTTCCTTTGCTGTGTAAAAGCTTATATGCTTAAAGAGGTCCCATTTGTTTATTTTTGCTTTTATTTCTATTGCCTTGGGAGACTCACCTAAGAAAACATTGGTATGATTTTTGTTTGTTTGTTTGTTTGTTTGTTTGTTTTGCTGTACGCGGGCCTCTCACTGTTGTGGCCTCCCCCATTGCGGAGCACAGGCTCCGGACGCACAGGCCCAGCGGCCATGGCTCACGGGCCCAGCCGCTCCGCGGCATGTGGGATCTTCCCAGACCGGGGCACGAACCCGTATCCCCTGCATCGGCAGGCGGACTCTCAACCACTGTGCCACCAGGGAAGCCCCATTGGTATGATTTATGTCAGGGAATGTTTTGCCTATGTTCTCTTCTAGGTGTTTTATGGTGTCTTGTCTTATATTTAAGTCTTTAAGCCACTTTGAGTTTATTTTGTGTATGCTGTGAGTGTGTGTTCTAACTTCATTGATTTACATGTGGCTGTCCAAGTTTCCCAGCACCACTTGCTAAAGAGGAATTTTTGTTTTGATACAATTTCAATTTTACAGAAAAATTACAAGAATAGTACAAGGAACTACTACAATCTTTGATCCATTTATTTGCATTTTTGCCTTATTTGCACTCGGGTGCACTCTCTCTCTCTCTCTCTCTCTCTCTCTCTCTCTCTCCCTCCCTCCCTCTCCCTCTCTCCTCCCACCCCTTCCTTCCCTCCCTCCCTTTTAAAAGTGAGTTGGAGATGTGGTGCCCCTTTACTGCTAAATACTGCAGTGTGCATTTTCCAGGAAGACATTCTCTTACCACAGTTCAGTTAACACAATCAGGGAATTAAGCATTAATCCAATACTACTATCTATTTCATCAATTGTTCCCAAAATGTCCTTACTTCTTTTCTCTCTCCAAGTCCAGGACCAAATCCAAGATCACACACAACATTTAGTTGTCAGATCTATTTATTTTCCTTTATTCTGGAACATTCCTTCAGCTTTTCTTTATGTTTCTTGACCCTATCATTTTAAAAGAGTACAGGCCAGTTATTTTGTAGAATGTCTTTCAATGTGAGTTTGTTTCATGTTTCCATGATTAGATTCAGGTTATGCATTTTTGGCAGGAATATCACAGAATTGTTGGTGTGTCCTTCTCCAAGCATCCCAATCCGAGGTACATGGTATTGGATATTGGTTTATACCAATATAGCATTGTTAGGTTTGATTACTTGATTAAGTGCTTTCTGCCTTAATAATAACTCTGAAGTTATTATTTTTTCCTTTGTATTCAAAAAGTAATTGAGGGGCATACTTTGCAACTGTGTAATTGTCCTTTTTTTTTTTGAGACTCATTCTCTTTTTTTTTTAAATTTTTTTGGCTGTGTTGGGTCTTCATTGCTGCGCAGGGCTTTCTCTAGTTGCAGTGAGAGGGAGCTACTCTTCGTTGCAGTGCACGGGCTTCTCATTGAAGTGGCTTCTCTTGTGGCGGAGCACGGGCTCTAGGCGCGTGGGCTTCAGTAGTTGTGGTGCATGGGCTTAGTTGCTCCACAGCATGTGGGATCTTCCCAGACCAGGGATTGAACCTGTGTTCCCTGCATTGACAGGCGGATTCTTAACCACTGCGCCACGAGGGAAGTCCAGTAATTATCCAATTTTCTGTCAAACTTTTCCCTATCAGTTTTCTACCTCTGTTATTTTGGTGTTCTAAGTGAAGAGGTTTCCCTTTACCTCCATTTATTTATTTGTTCATTTATTTATTTATATCAATATGGATTCTTATTTTATTTAGTGGGGTATAATCCATTACAAATATTATTTATTTTGATGTGAGATTGTCCCAGATTGGGCCAGTGGGAGCCCCATCAAGCTAGCTTCTGAGTCCTTTCAACATGATTCTTTGAGTATTTCTTTACTTTTTGGCTCAACAAGATGTTCCAGGCTCATCCTGTACTTTTCCTGCCCCCAACCCTGGAACAAGCCATTTCTCAAGGATCCCTGGTTCCTTCAGTGGGGAATGGTACTTAGAAACCAAGGTCTGGGGGTTAAATATGCTCATTCCCACTGTGTCATTGCTTCTAGTCCCTTTTAGCAGACAGAATTAGATTATATTACCTACATAAACACACAGAAATAGATTATTTTCTATCTATAAATAGATTATTATTTCTAGTAATGTATTAGAAATATATCGGAGGCATATATAGAGATATATTAGTCATATATAGTTATATGGATAACTCCACTTCCAATGCAAAAAACACCTTTTCTGTATCTGTACTTTCTCTCCCCAACATTTGGAAATCAGACTCCCACTTACCTCATGCCCAAGAATATACAGGTTGTAGTTTCAGAATTGCTAATTCCTAGCACTACTAAAAGTAAACCCAAGGTTTGATTTGTTTACTGTTTTTTTAGGTACAATTTACATACACTGAAATGCACAAATCCTAAGTATACAGTTCAACGGCTTTTGACAAATAGCTGTACCCACATAACCCACACTTCTTTCAAGATATGGGACATTCACCTCTGTATCTTCTCAGAAAGTCCCATCGTGTTTCTTCCCAATCAGTCCTCCCCCCACCTGAGGCAACCACTGTTCCAGTCTTTTGCTTAGTCTGAAGACATCAATTGGCTGCCCTGGTTTTGAACCCCCATCTTCATCTTGTGCTCTACTCTGGGCTCTCCCACTCCAAGGCTCATGCCATCTCAGTGCCTGTACTTAGATTTTGTTGTGCTGCTCTTCCTTGGCAATCCCAGATTTGAGTTCCAGTTCCTCTTCCAGTCTTTTGCAATCTCTGGTGCCAATGAGTCTGCTCCTCCTACAGGCTACATGCTGATTCGGTGCCTGCACTAGTCTACACTCCTCATTCCTACTGGACTTCTGACGCAGCTCCAAAGAATATCTGGCCTGGAATATACTTCCAGAATAACACAATTTACTAATGATAGTTTCATTAAAAGGCACAGCACCTCAACACTTGGTAATGTCTCCCTGTCTGGTCCTGCTTGATGGCTAGATTCTGAGCCACACCTATTTCTTTGTTCCTAAATCTTGCTTCCTTACTCCAGTTGGGTGACAGTCACAGTTCTCCCTTCCCAGTGACAGCTGGAGCCTTGTGAGCGTGACTGTGATAAACAGAAACCATGTATCTTGTGCATGTTTAGTCAATGTGAAACCACTCAGCCCACCACCAAGACACGGCAAGTGGCCAGAGGTGGGGGCACAGGCAGAGAAAGTGGGTGGACCCCGTGCACCCTGTAAATGCTTAATGAATAACTCCCTTTAAGTAGCACTCAGCCTAGCCAGAGCTATAGGGTGTAGGGTAGAAACTAAGGTGAGGCCTCAGAACCAGAAAGTCACACTCGTGTTAATATTTAGAAAAGAGTGGGGTTATGATAGCTTATTTTCCAGGCTCCCTAATGAAAAGACTTAGTGTGATTTAATCATGAGGGTTTCTGAAAAGGTTATTTGACATGAAGGCACTTAGCTCCACTCTTCATGTTGGCCCTTGATTATCTTAGCAGTTTAATAAGCAGTTGCTTGTTTTGTCTCTTGTGTGCTTGGATTTCCCCAAGCAAGGTTAGAAGCTCCTTGAGGGAGGTAACGGTGTTGTTTTCCTCCTGTCTCAGCACCAGCTCCCTGTCCAGTGACAAGACATGTTCAGTAGATACTTCTGAATTAAATGGAGTCTTCTGGGACTTCCCTGGTGGCGCAGTTGTTAAGAATCCGCCTGCCAAGGCAGGGGACACAGGTTCGAGCCCTGGTCCAGGAAGATCCCACACACCGCGGAGCAACTAAGCCTGTGAGCCACGACTACTGACCCTGTGCTCTAGAGCCCGCGAGCCACAACTATTGAGCCCACGTGCCGCAACTACTGAAACCCACATGCCTAGAGCCCGTGCTCCGCAACGAGAGAAGCCACGGCGATGAGAGGCCCGCGCACTGCAATGAAGAGTAGCCCCCGCTCACTGCAACTAGAGAAAGCCTGCACACAGCAGCAACGAAGACCAAACGCAGCCAAAAATAAAAATAAATAAATAATAAATAAACAAAATAAATGGAGTCTTCTTAGTCACTTTAATGAGGTCTTCTTTCCACTGTATCCCAGTTCCCAGTGCAGTACCAAGCCCAGAGTAGGCATTCAAATTGGCTGAGTAAATCATGAGCTAATTCCATTAAATTGTTGCTGAATCAAAGTGTCGTTCCTTTTAGGAGTGCGCATTTTCAAAGAGGACAGCTATGAAGGGGCAATTCTTAATAACCCAAGTGGAATTAATCTCATAGTGGAATTACAGGCAACAGGGAGTCTGGATGCCATAAAGGGGTCATTATATTCTGCTGATGGTTCCCTTTTGCTGTCTACCTTTCCTGAGTTTTCTCTCTCCTATTCAATTTTCATTTTGTTTCCTTTGGTCCAACAGCAAATTTGCTGTCACAGCTTCTTCTAAAGAGCCCTGTAGAAACCAGAATCTCCTAGTGGCAAATCTTCTAAAGCTTTCTGCTTTTAACCCTGCTAGCAAGACTGTGGAGGTTGACACCAGCAGGCAGGCAGCCAGGGGCTCTGTAGGGCTGCATCCCCTCCTCAACAGATGACATACATTATGGGATTTGGTTCCAACTCTTTAGCTCAGGTGCCTAGTTGTGGAGGATCTGCCTCTGCCATGCCTCTCAACCCGTTCTGACCTCATGAATCTTACGGAGATTATCTGAACTATCTACTTCCTAATGAATCTGCTGGCCTGCTGGTTGTGATAAAGTGTAAAGCTATTTGGCCCTAATCTCAAATTTATGATTAGCCTCCTACTGTTGGGGGGGCACCACCCAACCCACTAGTCATTATATTTGGGGACAAGACCAGGGAAACATAGGCCATTCAGTGCCGCATGTAGAACTCCATCCAGTTGAGCTGGACTGGGCCACAACTGAAGTGGGCAGTCTCACTTTGATCTAAAGCCAATGGTTCTCTGTCACCCTTGGCTTCAGTTAGAGTCATCTGGGGAAACTTAAAAAAATTCTGATGTCTAGGCCCCGCTTCCTGAGCTTCTGATTTAATTAGACTGGGATGAGGCCTGAACATGTTTATTCTTTCTTATGAAATGAGCTTTTATATAAGTACAAAAGTACTTTTGTATAAAAAAAGCGCTACAAGGCCATCACTAGTACGTTTGAACTTATTATTACAAATTTTCTTTATAATTTTGATTTTTGTGCAATGTTCCATGGAGCACACATATCTTTTTTTAAAAAAACATAATCCAATGTATTTATTTATTTATTTATTTATTTATTTGTGTCAGGTCTTCTTTGCAGCACGCGGGATCTTCGTTGTGGCATGTGGGATCTTTCATTTCGGCACACGAGCTTCTCTCTAGTTGTGCCGTGCGGGTTTTCTCTTCTGTAGTTGTGGCACGCAGGTTCCAGAGCGCGCGGGCTCTGTAGTTTGCAGCACACGGGCTGTAGTTGAGGCGCGCAAGCTCAGTAGTTGTGGCGCGCACACTTAGTTACCCCACGGCATGTGGGATCTTAGTTCCCCGAACAGGGATCGAACCCGTGTCCCCTGCGTTGGAAGCCAAATTCTTTACCACTGGACCACCAGGGAAGTCCCGAGCACACATATTTAACCAGTCGCCTGCTGTTTGTTGAACATTTAGTTTGTTTCCAATTTTTAGCTATAATAAAAGGAAACAATGAGAGCAATCTTCACATAAGTTTTCCTATTTGAGGCATTATGTATTTCATTAGGAGAAATTTCCAGAAGTTTTATTACTGGATAAAATAGTATGCAAATATTTTATTTTATTTATTTATTTTTTGGCTGCACTGGGTCTTTGTTGCTGTGCACGGGCTTTCTCTAGTTGCGGGGACCAGGGGCTACTCTTTCTCACTGAGGTGGCTTCTCTTGTTGTGGAGCACGGGCTCTAGGTGCGCAGGCTTCAGTAGTTGCAGCACGCAGGTTCAGTAGTTGCAGCCTGAGGGCTCTATGGCACACAGGCTTCAGTAGTTGTGGAGCACGGGCTTAGTTGCTCTGTGGCATGTCAGATCTTCCCGGACCAGGGCTCGAACCCGTGTCCCCTGCATTGGCAGGTGGATTCTTAATCACTGCGCTACCAGGGAAGTCCCTGAAAATATTTTAGACTCTTGATATTGTCCAGTTGCTTTTCGAAAGGCTTTTAACCAATTTACATTCATTCCAGAATGGGTGAAAATTTCCATTTTACCCAGCATGTGTCATTTGCTAACATAACAAAGCATTTATTCTATATTTCAATGTGTATGTCTATATTTGAGGCTTATATTTAAAAAAAAAACCTCCCCAAGAGAACAACAGTAGGCTTGACTAAAAGTTGGCCAAGTTCCTCAGCCCCTGGAGATCTTGTCCAGTGGTGGCAAAGGCCCAGGAAAAGAACCCCAAGGAAATGTGCACCAAGGAGAAAAGGAGGTTTCCTCTGAAGGCCTCAGGCTAAATGGGCCCCAGCCATCCTCCCTGGGCCTTTCTAGGGAGGGGCTCTTCTCCTCCAGCTGCCTTGGGTTGGAAGTGACCCAAAGAGAACCAAGAGCACATGATCCCAAAGAGAGAAAAACAGGACAAAAATCTATTATGCATAAACAGGAGCTTGGAGCCTCTCCCAAAATTCTGGGTGAATCTACTTCCCAGCCCTTGGTCCTGACCCACAGAAGCCTCTGGCTGTGCTGACCACCCCCATCAGATGTGCCTCCTCCATACCCCATTCCCATAGCCTTGGTTTTTTAGACTGCTTTTTTTTTTTTTTCTTCGGTACGCGGGCCTCTCACTGTTGTGGCCTCTCCCGTTGCGGAGCACAGGCTCCGGACGCGCAGGCTCAGCGGCCATGGCTCACGGGCCCAGCCGCTCCGCGGCATGTGGGATCTTCCCAGACCAGGGCACGAACCCATGTCCCCTGCATCGGCAGGCGGACTCTCAACCACTGCGTCGCCAGGGAAGCCCTTAGATTGCTTTTTAAATTACTAAAGAGCTACTGGTACAGCATAAACAAATACTATAGAAACAAAAAATGGCAAATTTGGAAAGATTCCCCCTCACCTCCTACTTCCATTCCCTTCCCCAGAGGTAACCTGATAAGTGTGTATCCTTCTAGATCATTTAACAGTGCTAGTGTGTGTGAGATTGTATGTGTATGCATACAGGATGTTTAAAATATACAAATGGAATCATGCTATATGTAGTTATCGCCAACTTGCCTTTACCATTTAACTTTAAAGTGTAGACCACTTTCTGTGTTAGTTAGTATAGAGCTGCCTAATTCTTTTTCATGGCTGCATGATAATCCATTGTATATAATGATATCATATAATGTAACACATTTTGTTGTTGGATGCTTCACTTGCTTCTCATTTTTCTCTTGGACGACAGTGCTGCAGTGAACTCATTTGTGTGCGTGTTGTTGTGCCATCTACCTGACTTTCAGTGTTGCCACTGCCAGAAAACTCCTGGCATTGGGCTTCAACTATGCATACCCTAGCGTGTCTCCGCTACGGCCAGTACTCATTTAGGCTTTGGAGGAGCTCGACCAGGCTCAGTCCTGACCTCTGCTCTCATCCTATTTTTCTGCTGTTGTGATCGAGAATACCTTATGGCCCAGCGTCCAGAGTTCTGACAACACCACCACATCATGCAAAGGTGCAAAAAGTATGGCTAGTGTCCCTCTGACCGTTGGGAGGGAAAAAAAGAAGGCCAGCTTTTCCCAATGCAATCCAGTTGGAGAAAGTCTGAAAGTGGCTGCCCATCAAAGTGGTTTTCAAGATCCTCACTCTTTTGCCCCTGGGAACTGACATAGGAGATACAGGGAGCTGAAGTGGTGTTAGAAGCTCTCCAAAACA
Organism: Mesoplodon densirostris; assembly: GCF_025265405.1. NCBI lineage: Eukaryota > Metazoa > Chordata > Mammalia > Artiodactyla > Ziphiidae > Mesoplodon > Mesoplodon densirostris. The sequence goes on from NC_082664.1 coordinate 47,477,408, forward strand.
GCAGAGGGAGCCAGGGAGTGTGTGTGTGTGTGTGTGGTGTGTGTGTGTGTGTGTGTGTGCGCCCTAGACTAAATGTCCTTGGCCCGTGGATGGAGATAGCCAGTCCTTGATCTAATGTGTTGTTGTACTTTTGTCCTTTAAGATTTTCAAGCCCCCTGGTCCTGTAAGAAGCAGTAAGGGCTAATGAGAAGCAGGCTGTACTCTGGGAAACAGGAAATCTGGTTCCATTTATGACTTCATCGGGCCCTACCATGGAATTTTGAACAGCTTCAGTTTGCTGCCCTGTGCTTTGGGTCTTTTGTCTAGAGGTGCCATCTGCATCTTTAGGATGCTGGGGTTAGAGTTCTTGTTTTTCCTGCAAGATAGTGCTAGTGTCATTGGCTGTTAAAAATGGGACAGGCAGGGGAGCTTTGCCATTTGGAGGAGATGTTTGCTGTGTTTGGCTTATCCTGCTTGCGTGTTTCCTTCTTTTTTACTTTCTGGACACACAGAATGAACATATGTTTGTAGTAGTGGAGGCAGGGGCTGAACTTCCCATGTGGCAGCCTCCTGAAATGTATTCTTGCATGCACAAATGCAAAGGCAGATGTTGACCTCCTCTCTCAACCCTTTGGGAACTCTCTGGGGAATGGTGGTGTGGTCACTGTCAGAGCAGAGCAACAAACAAGGCTGCTTTAATCATGGATGAGCTACGTTTGAGCAGTACTAAAGTTGCTCATGGAAAAGTAATTTATTTAGACAAATCAGGATTTTAAAGCTTTTCATTGAAGTGTAACTTACATGCAGAAAAGTGCATGAATTATAAACATACAGCTTAGTGAATTTGTGCAAAGTGAACACACCTATGTCACCCATGTAACTCCTACCTAGGTCAAGAAGTAGAATATTATTGGCACCCCAGTAGGCCCCTGTATCGCCCCCTCCCATTTACTAGTCCTTTGAGGTATAACCACTAACCTTTCAACACTTTATATTAATTTTGCCTGTTTTGAACTTTATATATATTTGTGAAATTTATTCACATTTTGCATAGATTCTGTTCATTATTCTCATTACCACATGGAATTCATGAAAGAAATATACCACAGTCAACTTATCCATTCTATGTCGGTGGGATTTGGGGTTGGTTTTCATTTGGGGCTATTGCACATTATGTTGCTATGAACAGTTTTGCACATACCTTTTGGTACCTGTGGGCACGCACTTCTGCTGTATACATTCCTACAGGTGGAATTGCTGAGTCACAGGGTTTGCACACATTCAGCTTTTTTTTTTTTTTTTTTTGCGGTACATGGGCCTCTCACTGTTGTGGCCTCTCCCGTTGAGGAGCACAGGCTCCAGACGCACAGGCTCAGCGGCCATGGCTCACGGGCACAGCTGCTCTGCAGCATGTGGGATCTTACCGGACCGGGGCACGAATCCGTGTCCCCTGCATCGGCAGGCGGACTCTCAACCACTGCGCCACCAGGGAAGCCCTACATTCAGCTTTTAACAGACCTTGGAAACAGTAGTGGCGAGAGTTAGGAATATAGTGGGGTTTTTTAAAATGTTATTTATTTATTTTTGTCTGTGTTGGGTCTTCGTTGCTGCATGTGGGCTTTCTCTAGTTGTGGCGAGTGGGGGCTACTCTTTGCTGCGGTGCGCGGGCTTCTCATTGCGGTGGCTTCTCTTGTTGCGGAGCAGGGGCTCTAGGCATGTGGGCTTCAGTAGTTGTGGCACATGGGCTTCAGTAGTTGTGGCTCGCAGGCTCTAGAGCGCAGACTCAGTAGTTGTGGGGCACGGGCTTAGTTGCTCCACGGCATGTGGGATCTTCCCGGACCAGGGCTCGAACCTGTGTCCCCTGCATTGACAGGCGGATTCTTAACCACTGCGCCACCAGGGAAGCCCAGGAATGTAGTATTGTTATGGGACAGAGCATAAGGCTAAGATCAGGCCCCAGACCTCTGGTCACCTCCCAGGCTTGGATTACAGGGGAGCCAGAGTAAACCACTCACCCTCTGTGTTTCCTCAACTGTAAACTGGAAATAATCAGTACCTGCTCTATTCCTTGCTGTGGGTGGGAAAGCCCTCTGCAAAGTCTCAAGCTGCATGAATGGAAGCTGTCATTAACATGGAAGCAGGGGAGGGAGACTTCTAATTATTAATGAGAACTAAATAACAACTATACTGATGTGAATTTCCATTTCCAATGAAGAATCCAGAGGTTAGATTAACTGCTCTGCTAGACAGAGTGGTATTGCCAGAGGGGCCTGTAATATTATTCTCTCAAACCCAGACACATAGAGTAACCTCCCAAGCCTGTCCTCCTCTGTATGTTACCAGAAGATTCCTCACCTGCTTGGAGCCCCAGGGGTCCTCCCAGTTTTTCCTCTCAGTCCCCAAATGCCCAACTTCTTTGTTTCCTCTGCATCATCCTGAGTTGTCCTGATGTGGAAAAACTGTTTGGTTTGGCTCTGCCCAGCTGGCCCAGTTTTAAGGCACCAGGAAAGCCAAAGGACATGAGCATTCCACACCCTCTTGCATTATTGAATGTCAAGTTTGAGTAATGTCAGGGAGGTGCTTTGGTCTCACAGTGAAGCTAAAAGTTCACAGCCATTTATTCTTCCAAAGTTTGTACTATGCTAACTCAGGGGCTGTAAAAATTAATAATTAATTGAAAGTCGTGTCAAAACCTCTTCCATCCTATTGGTTCCCAAGCAGATAGTCACACAAGTAGATGGCAGTGCCCTCTTCTGGCCAAGGCCACACTTGCATGGCTGTAGCTAAGGTGAGGGGCTTGTGACACGGGGCTGGTTGTTCATTCGGGAGCAGGCTCATCTTGGGGTTAGTCTTGAGTAAATCACATTTGGGGATCCACCCTTCCTTTCCTCTTCAAAAACGAAAGATCACAACTATGATGGTTAGTTTTATGTGTGGTTAACGTTTAAATCAGTACTTTTTTTACCCTCCGAATGTGGCTGGGCCTTATCCTTAAGAGCAAAAACTGAGGTTTCCCAAATAATTTCTCCTTCAAGGCCGCAACATAGGAACTCTGTGTTTCCAGCCTGCAGATTTTGAATTCAATACTACAGCATCAACTCTTTCCTGAATTAACAGGCTGCCAGCCTGCTCTACGAATTCCAGACTTGTCAGCCCTCACAATCGTGTGAGTCAATTCCTTAAGATAAAACTGTGTGTGTGTGTGTGTGTGTGTATACAGTTGACCCTTGAACAATGTGCAGTTTAATCCAGTATATAGTCAGCCCTCGTATCCATAGTTCCTCCACATCCATGGATTCAACCAACCACAGACCGTGTAGTACTGTATTTACTATTGAAAAATATCAGGTAAAAGTGGACCCATGCAGTTCAAACCTGCATTGTTCAAGCGTTTCAACTGTATGTATGTGTGTGTGTATATTATATATATATGTGTGTGTGTGTGTGTGTGTGTGTGTATCTCCTATTGGTTCTGTTTCCATGGAGAACCCTGACTGATGCAAAACCTAGTCCGAATTCCATTTTATATCAGTGACATCTCATTTGAATATATTGAATGTAAAGAGACATGAAGTATATAGCATGTGACTTTCTGAGTTCAGGTTTAAGTTCCGGTCCCATTTCACATACTAGCTTCATGAACTAGCTACTCAGTTATATTTAGCCTTGGTTTCTTCATTTGTATAAAGGAGAAAATAGTAATATTTACTGAATAGGCTATTATGAAGATTAAATAAGACAAAACATGTGCGTAGAATAGTGTCTGGCTCAGAGTAAGTACTCAGTAAATGTTAGTTGCTATTATTAAGAGTATTGAGGGGAGTTGTCAAAGAAGGGGATTTACAGAGTGAGGGGTACATGGCAGGGGAGCTAGTCTTGCTCACCTCCCCCCCTTCTCTCCCCAGACTCTCATGTACAGGCAGTCTCTGCTTTTCACTACCTGTTCCTGGGGGATATTATAAAGCAACTTCTTATAGAGTGTCCTGTTTCTTCCCATCAGAACCCAATCAAGCTTAAAAGTTGCATTCCAGTTTAATGGACTAAGCCATTATTATGTCACAAAAGCAAAGTACAATAAGTCTTGGTAATTATTTAAAACAGCAAAATTATTCTTTTAAGTCTTAATATGGGGCTTCCATAAAATTTAATCTTCAGGCCACAATACAACTTACCATCAATTAGCAGTTTTGTTTGCCTTCTGACAATTTAGAAGGACTTTCACACGATGATTTAGTAGGTCAAAACCTGTGTTTTTTGGGTTTTTTTTTTATAGGGAAAACTTTGGTATTTAGAATTAGCCAGCTGACCTCAGTTTAGATGATCCCAATTTTGTTGGCAATATCCAAAGCATCATAGTCAGGACCCAGTTAAACATATGCCTTCTTCTCTCCATTAGGCTTGATCAGGGTATTGACCTTAGCCATGTCAATGTCATAGAGCTCCTTCACAGCCTGTTTAATCAGGTGCTTGTTGGCCTTGACATCCACAATGAACACCAGTGTGTTGTTGTCTTCTATTTTCTTCATGGCTGACTCAGTGGTCAGGGGGAACCTGACGATGGCATAGTGGTAAAGCTTATTTCTCCTAGGGGCGCCCTTCCGAGGATATTTGGGCTGCCTCCTGAGCCTCGGTGTTTTGGGCCATCGGAAGGTAGGTGACGTCCGGGTCTTTTTTTGTGTGGCTGTGGATGCCTTTCAACACTGCTTTCTTGGCCTTCAAAGCTTTTGCTCTGGCTTCAGCTTTGGGAGGGACAGGGGCTTCCTTCTTCACCTTACGTGCCATCTTCGTGCAGTCAAAACCTGTTTTTAAAGTTAGCCAGATGATTATATCTAGGTGGAGGGATTTTGGTTTTAAATATACCTATATACATAGTTATTTTTAAATATATACATAAATATCTACATAGATATATTTGTGTTTCCTTCAGTGACTCATCAGAAGGATCCATGAGACCCAATAGCAGGTTATATACTCACTGAGATTTATGATAACAAAGGTACAGAGCAAAAGCAGCAGGAGAAAGACATGCATTAATGGCGTCCAGAGAGGTTCAAAACAGGCTTCCAATGTCCTTCCTTCTCTGAGGTCACACAGGAGTACTCTTTCACTGTTGACTACGAACACATGTGAAATGTCTTTTCCCATAGAAGCTGTTTGAGTCTCAGTGTCTAAAGCTTTTATGGGGAGCTCGTCACATAGGTATATCCTGTTATGCAACCAACCATGACAACCGAAACTCAGGACCTTAATAATGAAACCAGGTGCGGATCGTAGATTTTGATGTTTGTGCAAAGCAACCTGACAAGCAGGTATGATACAGTCCATTGCTCCAGGTGTGTATAACAGACCCATCAATCACTAACAAAAAGAACACTCTAAGCCCACATTCCCAGCGGTTGGCCAAGGGTTAATCATGGGTCCTTGAAGACAGGTAGGGAGTAGGCAACCAGACCTGCTGTGTTAACTCTTTCCTCACAGTCTGAATTTTCTTAAATGTCTATAATTCACCTCTGTTACTTTGGTAATCAGAAAAGTAACTAATAATATAAAGGTATCTGAAGTTAATGATTTTCCTTTTTAGTCATTTAATGATGCTGCTTTGTAATCACAGTACATTTCCCTGTAATCAGCAGAGCTGCTGAGAGAAGTCAAGTCACCTTACTAGACACTTCATGGATGGCCATCAGAGCCTTCATATTCTTTGGGAAAACCATAATACAGGCGGGGACAGAGCATGTGAAACCTAGAAGGAACCACAGCAACACCTAGTTCAACTTTCCCATCTTACAGATGAGGAAGTAGGAATACTGAGCAGTGAAAGGACTCACCCAAAGTTCTAAATCTTAGGTCTTTCAGTTAAAAACCTCTCTTGGTGGTGGGGGGGAGGAATTGGGAGATTGGAATTGACACATATACACTATGATACTATGTATAAAATAGACAACTAATGAGAACATACTGTGTATAGCACAGGGAACTCTAATGCACTGTGGTGAACTAAATGGGAAGGAAATCCAAAAAAGAGGGTATATATGTATATGTATAGCTGAATCATTTTGCTGTACAGTAGAAACTAACACAACATTGTGAAGCAACTATACTCCAGTAAAAATTAATAAAAAACAAACAAAACAGAAAAACAAAAGAAACACCTCTCTTGGTACTCCTGAAATGGGATAAGGCAATGTCTGCTCAGTTGTTTCTGACTGTCTTTAACTTGGGCAGAAACTGGGGGAGCCCTGCCTGGTAGGACTGCCTGCACCGAGTGTGCACGGTCCAATCTCCTTTGGTCTACATAGAGGCTTCGCATCTTTTGCCAGCCCCTTTCTTCTCCGGTGGCCCTACAGAAGCACCAGGACTCTGTATCTAGAGCCTTACCCATGCAGTGCCAATGGTCTGGTTTGGAACCTTGCAAGAGATTAGTTTCAGCTTTACTAAAACTTCTCTTTCTTTCCCCTTCAGTTATTCTCTTGTAGTTGGGGAGGGGTGGTGTCTCTCTCTCCCCGGTAGTTCAAATTCCTTGAATGCCTCCTGGAATCATGTTATCAAGTGGTTATGATTGTGGGTAGTGAAGTCAAATGGTCCAGGGTTCACATACTGGCTTAGCATCTCACTGGCTTGTGTAATCTGAGTGAACTACTTAATGGAAACAATAGTACCTCCCTCATAAAGTTACAGGGAATGAAAGGGAGTAGTAACTCTTAACTAGCATAGTGTTTGGCATTTAAAAATGTTCAATAAATATTGGCTATTATTTTTTAAGTAAGTACTCCATTTATTTTGGAAAACTCTATCTATTCTCTGATCTTTCTACTCCTTTTTTTTTTTTTTTTTGGCTTCGCCGTGAGGCATGTGGGACCTTAGTTCCCCCACCAGGGATCGAGCCTGCGCCACCTGCAGTGGTAACTTGGAGTCCTAACCATTGGACCACCAGGGAATTCCCTAAACAGTTTTATTGAAGTAATTGAGATGTAATATACACAGTACATGTTTAAAGTATATAATGTCATAAGTTTTAACATGTACACATCTGTGAAACCATAATCAAGTTAATGAACATATCCATAAACCCCCAAAGTTTCCTTATATCCTTTTGTAATCCATTTACTTGTCCTCAGGCAACCACTATGTACTCTCTGTCTCTACAGATTAGCTTGCATTTGCTAGAATTGTATATAAATGGAATCATATAGTATGCACTATTTTTTTTGGCTTCTTTCACTCAGCATTATTTTGAAATTCATCCATAGTGTTGAGTGTATCTATCAGTTGCTTAGTAATTTTCCATTGTTGAGTATATCAAATGCTAGGTAGATATACCCCATTTGTTTATCCATTCACCTGATGGATATTTGGGTTGTTTCGGTTTTGAAATATTAGAAATAAAACTTTTATGAACATTTGTGTACAAGTCTTTATATGGGCACAAACTTATGTTTCTCCTGGGAGTAGAATGGATGGGTCATAAGGTAGGTAAATGTTAAATTTTTTAAGAAACTGCCAAATTATTTTCCAAGTGGTTGTACCATTTTCCATTCCCCTTAGTAGCATATGAGAGTTGCAGCTGCTCCACATTGATGACAATAGTTGGTATGATCACTCTTTTTAACTTTGGATATTCTAATAGGCATGTAGTAGTATCTCTTTATGATTTTAATTTTAATTTCCCTAATGACTAATGATGTTGAGCATTTTAAAATGTGCTTTTTTTGCCATATATATATATATATATATATATATATATTTTTTTTTTTTTTGGCGGTATGCGGGCCTCTCACTGTTGTGGCCTCTCCCATTGCGGAGCACAGGCTCCAGACGCACAGGCTCAGTGGCCATGACTCACGGGCCCAGCCGCTCCGCAGCATGTGGGATCTTCCCGGACCGGGGCACGAAACTGCATCCCCTGCATTGGCAGGCTTACTCTCAACCACTGTGCCACCAGGGAAGCCCCATATATCTTTTTGATGAATTATCTGTTCAAATTGTTTGCCCAATATTGATGGGGTTTTGTTTTCTTATTTTTGAGTTTTGAGACTTTAAAAATATATTGTGTACATAAATCCTTTATGTGACTTACAAATATTTTCTTGAAGTCTGTAACTTGTCTTATTATTCTCCTAGCACTGTCTTTCAAAGAACAGAACTTCTTAATTGTAAAGAAATACAATTTATCAATTTTTTCTTTTATGGATCATGCCTTTGGTATTATGATCCAAGGTCACAAAGATTTCTCCTATGTTTTTCTCTAGAAGTTTTATAGTTTTACATTTAGGTCTATAAATGTTAGGTTAATTTTTGTGTATGGTGTGAGATATGAATCAAAGTAGTTTTTTTTCCCCCTTGGATAGGCAATATTTCAGCACTGTTAAGACAATCCTTTCTCTACTAAATCACTTTTACATGTTTATTGAAAAATCAATTTACCATATATGTGTAGGTCCATTTCCACACTCTATTTTTCCCCCAGTGATCTGTCTTCATGCCAATACTATATTGTCTTGATTACTGTGTCTTTTCCAAAGTTGTTTAGCTATTAGATTTTTTTCATTTTCAAATAAAATTTAGAATTAACTTGTCAAGTTTTATACAAAATCCTGCTGGGGTTTTGATTAGAATAGCATTGAATCTATATGTAAACTCAGGGAGAATTGATATCTTAACAATACTGAGTATTCTGGTCCACAAATATAGAGTAGCTCTTTATTTATTGAGGTCTCCTTTAATTTCTCTCAGCTGTATTTTGTAGTTTTCAGTGTACAGGACATGCACTTCTGTCAATTTTATTGTTCTGCATTTGACATTTTTGATACTAGGGTAAATGGTACGATTTTTAATTTCAGGTTTCAGTTGTTTGCTAATATATTGATATCCAGTTGATTTTTATATATTGAACTTATATCCAGGAGCCATGCTATTATTATTATTATTTTTATAAGCTTATTATTTTTATAAGCTCTTTTTGTAGACTCCATAGGATTTTCTGCATCGACAATCATGTCCTCTATGAATAGTTTTACTACTTTCTTTTCAATTTGATTGTCTTTTATTTCTTTTCCTTGCCTTATTATACTGGCTTGAACCAGTACAATATTAAATAGAAGTGATGAAAGCAGACATCCTTCCCTTGTTCCTAATTTTAGAGGGAAAGCATTCAGTCTCTTACCATTTAGTATGATGTTAGCTATAGATGCCCTATAACAGGTTGAGGAAGTTCCTTTCTATTCTTAGTTTGCTAAGAGGTTTTTTTCTTTTAATCAAGAATTGATGTTGGCGGGCTTCCCTGGTGGCGCAGTGGTTGAGAGTCCGCCTGCCGATGCAGGGGACACGGGTTCGTGCCCCGGTCCGGGAAGATCCCACATGCCGCGGAGCGCCTGGGCCCGTGAGCCATGGCCGCTGAGCCTGCGCGTCAGGAGCCTGTGCTCCGCAACGGGATGAGGCCACAACAGTGAGAGGCCCGCGTACCGCAAAAAAAACCCCAAAAAAACCAACAAAAAAAAGAATTGATGTTGGATTTTGCCAAGTGTTTTTCTGTGTCTACTGATACAATTATGATTTTTTTTCCTTTTTAGTCTTTAATATGGTGAACTACATAGATTTAATAATAGCTTTACTAAGACATAATTCATAGAGCATAAAGTTTACCCTTTTAGAGGGTACAATTCTGTGGATTTTACTATATTTATAGAGCTGTGCACCCATTACTGCAATCAAAATGCCATAACATTTTCTTTACCCCAAAGAGAAACTCTGTACCTATTAGGAGTCATTCCCTACTTCCCCCCTCTCCCCAGGCCCTGGCAACCAACAATCTACTTCTACGGATTTGCTAATTCTGGACATTTCATATGAATGGAATCATACTCAGTGTGGTCCTTTGTGACTGGCTTCTTTGACTTAGCATGTTTTCAAGGTTTATCTATGTTATAGCGTATATCAGTATTTCATTCCTTTTTTTTTTTTTTTTTTTTTTTTGCGGTATGCGGGCCTCTCACTGTTGTGGCCTCCCCCGTTGCGGAGCACAGGCTCCGGACGCGCAGGCTCCGGACGCGCAGGCTCAGCGGCCATGGCTCACGGGCCCAGCCGCTCCGCGGCATATGGGATCCTCCCAGACCGGGGCACGAACCCGTATCCCCTGCATCGGCAGGCGGACTCTCAACCACTTGCGCCACCAGGGAGGCCCTCATTCCTTTTTATGGCTGAATAATATTCTATGGTATGGATAGACCACATTTTGTTCATCTATTTATCAGTTGATGAACATTTGGGTTCTTTCTACTTTTTAGCTATTATGAATAATGTTGCTATGAACATTTGTGTACAGTTGTTTGTGTAGACATATGTTTTCATTTTTCTTGAGTATATACCTAGGAGTGGAATTACTGGGTCATATGGTAACTCTGGGTTTAACCTCTGAAGAAATTGCCAGGCTGTTTTCCAAGTGGCTGTACAATTATGGGAAGGTTTTAAACTACAACTTCAATTTCTTTAAAAGATAGGGCTATTTAGATTATTTATTTCATCTTGAGTGAGCACTGATAGTTTGTCTTCCACAGAATTTGTCACTTTCATGTAAATTGTTGAATTTATTGGCATGAAGTTGTTGATATTTCCTTATTCTTCTTTTAGTATCTGCAGAATGTGTAGAAATGTCATCTCTCTCATTCCTAATATTGGTAATTTGTGTTTTCTTCCTTTTTTTTTCCTGATCAATCTAGCCTAGGTTTACCAATGCTATTGACTAGATTAGCTAATTTAAAAAAAATCTATGTGTGTCATTCTATTATGTAGAAAATTACCTTCATCCAATAGTAGCCTCTAAATACACTACTAGGCAAGCTATCCCAGGGTTCATGGAATATAAAAGATCACACACCAAATCAAAATGCTTGGATCACAAAGTTTATTAAGTCAATGTAAAACACACTGTGAGAAACAAGGGAGTGGAAATGGCTAAGTTAAACACTTAGGATAGGCACAAGTGGAATTGATAGGACTGTGCTACTGAAATCCTGGGGTGTGCTATGTTCATAGGACTTCTGTCTTTCTCTTTCTGTGCTGTATCAGCTTTCCCTGCTTGCTGGCAATGCAGATATAAAGACTAGAGTTGAGGTTCGAGCTAGGGTGTCCTATGTCAGTGATACATACTTGCTCTGTTGGAGACATGAAGTTATAGCCACAGTTGTAGCTTGTCAAATCGTCTGTTGAACAGCCATGGACGGCACATGGAGCCAGACTAGGTATCACTAATGGGTGGCCGAAATAAGGACTCATGAATATTGATATTGAATGTATCGTTGAATATTTAGTGCCCAGGCGCCCCTCATGTATGTTTATTACCTCATGTACTCTTGGTGGTTCTAGCCATTTTTCATCAATGTTTAACCCACACATGTTCTATTTACTAATTCTGACCTTTACTTGATGTATCTTATGAGTTTATCCATTCATTTCTTATCATCTACAGAATTAAATATATTAAAACTATACATCAAATATACTAAACTCTCCCCATCTGTTATTCCTTCATCTCTCTGTGACACACTCACCTACTTTGGACATGATGTACACTGAATAAATCTTAAAAAATAAGCAATACCCTCTTGTAGTCTTGCCATAGAAATATAATTATTCAAACAAAAAGTTCCTGTAGTTAAATACACGTGGGAACTATTGGGTTTCTTTACTGCAGGACTTGTTAGTGCCTTAATGCACTCATGTAGGGGTACCTTTCCATGAGTGATAGTACACGTAGTGTCCCCAAACTTACTGACCCATGGAACTCTACTCGAGGTATATATCTAGCAATTAGTGTTCTATAGAACACATCCTGGGAAATGCCCCCTAGGGGACTGCTCTGTGCAAGTCCTTAAAGAGGGCTGGGAAATGTAGATGTTTCCTAAGGCAGCCACACACTAAGCAGTTGATTTGAAATTCCCTTGTGTACCTTATAAGGTATAGACATTCAGCTTTTCTGGGTTAGAAATAAATCTGTGGGGACTTCGCTAGTGGCGCAGTGGTTAAGAATCCGCCTGGGGCTTCCCTGATGGCGCAGTGGTTGGGAGTCCGCCTGCCGATGCAGGGGACGCGGGTTCGTGCCTCGGTCCGGGAGAATCCCACGTGCAGCGGAGTGGCTGTGCCGGTGAGCCATGGCCGCTGAGCCTGCGCGTCCGGAGCCTGCGCATCCGGAGCCTGTGCTCCGCAATGGAAGAGGCCACAACAGTGAGAGCCCGCGTACCACAAAAAAAAAAAAAAAAAAAAAAAAAGAATCCGCCTGCCAATGCAGGGGACACGGGTTCGATCCCTGGTCGGGGAAGATCCCACGTGCCACAGAGCAACTAAACCCGTGCGCCACAACTACTGAGCCTGCACTCTAGAGCCCATGAGCCACAACTACTGAGCCCATGAGCCACAACTACTGAACCCGTGTGCCACAGCTACTGAGCCTGCACTCTAGAGCCTGCAAACCATAACTACTGAAGCCCTCCCCTGCCCCCTGCACCCTAGGGCCCGCATGCTGCCACTACTGAGCCTGCATGCTGCAACTACTGAAAGCCCATGAGCCCATGTCTGCAACAAGAGAAGCCACCTCGATGAGAAGCTGGCACACCACAACGAAGAGTAGCCCCCACTCGCCGCAACTACAGAAAGCCCACGCACAGCAAGGAAGACCCAACACAGCCAAAAATAAAAAAGAAATAAATCTATGGCAAGAAGCAAGATAGGGAAATTGGGGTTGTTCAGGTGTGAACTGACCAAATTATTCAGTGAAGGATTTCTCTAATTTCTCCTTTGGGATAAACCCAGGGATGGACTCCCCATCCCCCAGTCAGCATAGTGCTGACAATAATTCTTCCACTACTGGCTTATATAGCTGCATAGGCAGGCACTTTGAAAGATATTAAGATTATAAAAAGGAAGACCAGGACTTCCCTGGTGGCACAGTGGTTAAGAATCTGCCTGCCAATGCAGGGGACACGGGTTCGAGCCCTGGTCGGGGAAGACCCCACATGCCGCGGAGCAACTAAGGCCGTGCGCCACAACTACTGAGCCTGCACTCTAGAGCCTGCACGCCACAACTACTGAACCCACGTGTCACAAGTACTGCAGCCTGTGTGCCTAGAGCCTGTGCTCCGTAACAAAGAGAAGCCACCACAATGAGAAGCCCGCGCACCTCAGCAAAGAGCAGCCCCCGCTCACTGCAAATAGAGAAAGCCCGGGCACAGCAACCAAAGACCCAACGCAGCCAATAAATAAATAAATAAAAAGATAAAGTTGAAGAAATTAAAAAAAAAAAAAACGAAGACCTCATCTTCCACCAGGCTGGGAAGATATTAGTTTAATGAGACATCAGGGAACCCAGATGTCTATGAAAAGGATCTCCCTGGTATGGTTACCCCAGACTGTCAAGGGATTCTAAAGACTTGAAACTGAGTTTAGTGGAGTCTCTGCATTTGTCAATAGGAAGATAGCTGACTTAATCTAGTAGACAAAACGGGGGAAAGAAGTGGAGCCGATCACAAGGCTTCCACCCTATTGTGTGTGCTCCATTTCACACCCTCTGCCCCAGCACCATCAACATGGAGGCAGGTACCCCCACTCCTGGCCCTCCCTCCCTCCCTGCGCACAAGGACTGCCTTCTTGCCCCTCTTATATTGTCTTCCTGGCACCCTTCTCCCAATTTGTCTCCTGCCTAAATCCTGCTCACCCCTCAGATGGCCGTTCAAATGTTGTTTCCTCTGGCGAGCTTTACTTGACTCCTACAAACTAGGTTATGCTTCTCTCTCCATCACTTATCACAAGTGCAATTAATGTTATCTAATGATTGCCTCTTCCACTAGCTTGTGAGCTGCGTGAGAGCAGAAACTGACTAGTTCACTGTTGAATTACTAGCACATGGCACAGTGCAAGTGGTTAATAAAAATACCAGTTGAGGACTTCCCTGGTGGCGCAGTGGTTAAGAATCCACCTGCCAATGCGGGGGACATGGGTTCGAGCCCTGGTCTGGGAAGATCCCACGTGCCGCGGAGCAACTAAGCCCGTGCTCCACAACTCCTGAGCCCGCAAGCCTAGAGCCCGTGCTCCTACAACAAGAGAAACCACTGCAATGAGAAGCCCACGCACCTCAACGAAGAGTAGCCCCCGCTCCCTGCAACTAGAGAAAGCCTGCGCACAGCAATGAAGACCCAACACAGCCTAAGATAAATAAATAAAATAAATAAATTTTAAAAAATACCAGTTGAATGAAAAACTCTATGTGCTGATACATTTTTGCTCATTTAAGTTAGGACTGTTCTGTCTTCCTGTGTTAGGTCAAAGTCTTCTCAATTCTCTTTATCCAAGGCTCAGATCCTCCCATATTCATTCCAAGAAATGCCTCTCTTATCTATTCCCTGATCAAAGTAGTAGTTGGCATCCCTGTATATGGGCTAAAGTCTCTCATGTAATCTGGAGCAAAGCAGCCTTGGAAAAGCAGGGCTCTCTGTTTAAAAATGAGGTGTTCAGGGACTTCCCCGGTGGTCCAGTGGTTAAGAATCCACCTTCCAATGCAGGTAATGCAGGTTTGATCCCTGGTCGGGGAACTAAGATCCCACATGCCATGGGGCAACCAAGCCTACGTGCGCGCCGCAACTAAGACCCGATGAGGCTAAATGTAAAAAAAAAAAAAAAAATGAGGTGTTCAGAGTTCCTAGTGGCCTGAGACTCTGTAATGAATAGGTCTTGTGTACTCCCAAAGGCCAGCAAGAAGGAATGGTGTAGCTGTGGGCAGCCATGAAGCAAGCTGTGTTCGCAGGTATGCTGCTGACGTCACTGGGAAATAAAGCTGGGAAAGCCATTCCAGGGTGGGGCTAGCTGTTCTCTGGAATGTTGGGAACACAGGTTCTATTCTACTGCTCCTCAGTGGCAGAATAGTTACACTCAAGCGGCTTCAATCAGCTCCACCCCAGAGTACCTGCCTGCCTCACATCCCTCCGGAAACTTACTCACATACCCATTCCTTAGCCTACCCAAAGTCAGCTGCTTTCAAACAGAGTATGGATGTGATTAGGAAAATGTGGCCAGGGGCAAACAGGCTGGAGGTGAGGACAGTCTCCCTCTTGTATTCATTTTCTCTGAGACAGGACTTTTTCTGAAGTGCCAGATGCCTTGAATCACTAATGGAGATCTGCATTGCAAAGGGGAAAGAATGCAGCTCTGCATTCACAGGGCTGAATTTTACCCCCTGACTCAATGGGATAATGGGATTCAAGCCCTTAGGAGGCTGTAGTGCTCAAAACATGGTAGCCACTTAACTCTCAGGTGCTGCTTGGGTCTTCTGAGTCATTTGCACCTCCTGCAGTTGGAACATCACACCGAATGAAAACGACCTGTTCACTTTTCTCTTTCTTCTGCTAGACTGTTAACACCTAGAAAAGTGCCTTCCAGGTCCCATGGTACATTCACATTTGTTGAGTGGTTATGACATCAAGCACTGCGTGCTTTACCTGGATTACTTCATTTAATTCTCAAAACCCTATGGAGTTAGGAATTATTGTTATCTGCCTTTTATAGCTGAGGAAATGGAGGCGCCAAGAGGTTAAGTAACTCACCCAATGTGATATATCTAGTAAGCGGTATATATGGCTGGTCAGGTTCCAGAACTTGTGCTCTTTACACGCTCCTGCACCACTTCATCCTCAGTCTGTGTTTTCCTCGTTTTTCTCCACTTATCCTAATATCACCATGGAGCGTACCATCCCTATCATCTCCTCCTGTGTGGGAGGGGCTATATTTATTTTGTGATTCTCTTTGTACTAGCCTAACACAATGCCTTATAAACTCGAATGCTTTACAATCGCCTCTCCACTTGTCTCGTGCCGGGTTTAGGTACCAGTTATGCTCTTTCACAGAACATTTCTTGTTGTCATTGTCAGCCTGGATGCTAGACTGAATGGACCACTGTGCAGACCCTTTATGTTTTGTGTTCTTAATGACAACCATCTGTCTCCTAAAGCAATTGAGATCTTCAGTTATCAGGACAAAGGAAAAACTGACGCTAGGCACGGCCCTGTGCTACTGTTACATGTCTCAGGAATCAGTCACACTGAAGCCTGGCCTTTCTACCTTTCTCAAAGAGAGTCTGGGTGAAATGGGGGTTTCCTTTCAATATTAGGTGCTCAGGCCCCATATGCTTTAACAAGTAAATTGTACATACAAAAGAGTATTACAGGGCCTCCCTGGTGGCGCAAGTGGTTAAGAGTCCGCCTGCCGATGCAGGGGATACGGGTTCGTGCCCCGGTCTGGGAGGATCCCATATGCCGCGGAGCGGCTGGGCCCGTGAGCCATGGCCGCTGGGCCTGCGTGTCCGGAGCCTGTGCTCCGCAACGGGAGAGGCCACAACAGTGAGAGGCCCACATACCGCAAAAAGAAAAAAAAAAAAAAAAAAGAGTATTACATATCTTTGGAGTTAAATAAATAGAACGAATACTCATGTATAGCCCTCACCCCACTCAATAGAACATGATCAGACTCTAACAAGTCCTCCATGTACCCAATCCCAATTGCATCTCCTTCCAACCCTCCCCCTGGTAATGCTAATATGCTTTTCATTATACAGAGTATGGGCTGTTTGAGAGCAATAATTTTCTGATGAATAAGTCAGATGTGATTCCCAAGTACTTTGTTATGAAAGGTACTAGCAGCAAATGGATATTCAAACTTATTTCGAGGTTTCACTTTCTATTCAAACGGATGTTTTCAGTGAGCTGTTTACGATTCTAACTTCACAACCACTGCAGCATAATAGTGTGCTGAGAACAGATGTGTCACTAAATTGTGGTCAACATGCAAAACTGATTTTTACCACCGTGGGGGACGTGTACTTTTATGGCAATGCTGTCGGAATGCTAAGCTAAGAAGCCGCTGCCTGTGGTAAAGGGCAGGATTCAAACTGCAGGAGGGACGAGGGAGTGTGCTAGCACACCAGCACCGAGGAAACATGGTTTCCAGCAACTCCAAGTACTTCGCCATGCAGCCATGTGAGAGAACTTGATCGTTCTGAGAACTTGGTCGTGGCAGCAGACATTATACCAACAGCTTGATGAAGACTAGCGTGGCAACCCCTGAAGCACTGAATCCTTACAGGAGATCCCAAGTTCTAGTATTAAAAAATGTGCTGAGGGCTTCCCTGGTGGCGCAGTGGTTGAGAGTCCGCCTGCCGATGCAGGGGACACGGGTTCGTGCCCCGGTTCAGGAAGATCCCACATGCCGCGGAGCGGTTGGGCCCGTGAGCCATGGCCGCTGAGCCTGCGCGTCTGGAGCCTGTGCTCCACAACGGGAGAGGCCACAACAGTGAGAGGCCCGCGTACCGCAAAAAAAAAAAAAAAAAAGAAGTGCTTAAATAGCAAAAAATGGAAAACTATTACTACAGCCAGCAGATAATTCTGAAATGGTTTAAGTTTTCATCATTTATTTCCTGCCACTAATGGACCCTATGAAATAATAATTTCACTGTCCCCTCCCCTCCACCATTATTGTGAATTAGAAACACTCATGTCAGCCCAGGACTGGAGGAAATGCAGTTCTACCAGAGATTTGGTGATGTTTGTATGTAGCAGCTAAAGACCCCCAAAATTGGACATGATTTTCAGTGCTACTGAGTTTGTGAGAAGATTAAGTTAGGAAAGAACTTGGAGCTTTAAGGGAAATTGCTTTCGGAATGGGGGGCAAAAAGAGACACATTTGAGGCTATGAGGCAAGAACCTTTGGACAGGTGCCCAGAAAAGTAGGAAGGCTTATTCCCATCTCCCCTTCTCTATCTAGCTTCTCTGTTTAAAAAAGGCATGGCTTCCTGTTCTAGGACTAGAATGTGCTCTCTTCTTTGGGGATTTTCTGAAGACAATTGTGGCTGCAATTAAGTGACTGGGATATTTTTCTTCACCTTTGTAAGATGCAGTATAAGTTGCACCCTAGATAATATATGTGAAGGAAAGGTTAATTCTATGCTAAAACATGTTTAGGATGTTTTTTATCTCAGGAAATAAACATGGAAAATCTTCACTTGCATTCTATTTTGTTATAGTTAAGATAACCATATAATTTATCCTTAAATCCGGGACACTTTTGAGAATGCAAGGAGGGTACTGTTAATAATTACGCCTGGACAACATAAACCAGAGTTGTCCCAGGCAAACTGGCATGTATGACCACTTATAAGGCAATATTTGTGTTTAATAAATATATCATCACATTGTGTAAATTTTAGCCTTCAAGCTTGACAATCTGATTTTTTTAAAAAGCATTAACAGTGATACTATATATTAGATATGTAATCTTTTTTTTTTTTTTGGGGGGTACGCGGGCCTCTCACTGTTGTGGCCTCTCCCGTTGCGGAGCACAGGCTCTGGATGCGCAGGCTCAGCGGCCATGGCTCACGGGCCCAGCCGCTCTGCGGCATGTGGGATCTTCCCGGACCGGGGCACGAACCCGTGTCCCCTGCATCGGCAGGCGGACTCTCAACCACTGCGCCACCAGGGAAGCCCTAGATGTGTAATCTTTTAGTTAATGCTAATACACTAAATAGAATCCCTCCAAGAAAGAATGTTCCATTTTTCCCTCCTGGTGCTTTGAGTATTTTGAGCATTATTATCTGTTTTATAGATAAAGTAAATCAGCACAGGAAACTAGTCAGTTGTACCAAATCACACTGCCAGGCTGAGCTCAAAGCTAACAACTCTGCCCTTGAATCCCCAGCAATTGTGCTGCTCACTGAACCATGAAAAACTGCATTCTAGAATTTGATCAGATTTCTATTACGGACTGGCCAGAGGTGGAGACTCGTTACCACCTTTCAGATAAGAAGTCTTGTGACGTTTGTCAACAGTAATCGTCTTCATCCCCCTTCTATAAAGAGCCCAAGTACTGAGTCCTCCTGAACGTTAGTCATGTAGTTTGGGCTTTTTCAGTAAAGATTTCTTTGAGCAGTCAAGAAGGGATCCAGGTATTCATTAAGTTTAGTACTTGGGATTTTTCTGTGTTGCAGTAACTAAGCAACAATTTAGATGTTTTAACTTAGCATGTCCTGCATCAGCAAGTTTAAAAAAAGAACTGTCAAGCCATACTTGGTAGAACCTCCCTTGGACTCTCCCACCCTCTGTATAGTTCCTGTACATCTTGGCTGCTCATCTACTATTACTAACAGAAACCTCTTTTGTCTCAGCCACTCTGACAGCCTTGTCCAAGCCTTTCCCACTTTGGGGCAGCTGGATAACCAGTGTCTTCAATAATCGGTAGGGCTGAAACCAGTGATTTGATCATCCAGTACCTTTTGTAACAATTCTCACATCCATATTTTAACCTACTCTGTAATGCTACACCTTTGAATATTATTTGTCTGTGAAAATACAACTCTCCAAGTTAGCAGTTTAAGAATTGTGCTTATTCACCAGACACTAAGGATATACATTTCAAACAAACACTAGATTTTTAAAGTGAATAGCTAATGAAACTTATTCAGTGACATAAACTGTGAAAGGTCTGCTACATAACATTCAATACATGTTAGATGGATTTGACTTTCCAGGTATACAATTTTGGAAGCAGAACTACAGCACTAAGGCAACCATGGCAGGCACGTGTAAGATGGAGAACCTGTTCTTAGGAAAGCAGCATTCTGTAGCAAAGTGGCACAGAGCAAAGCTTTGTTACTGGTCACACCTAGGATTCTCAGTTCCACAACATACCAGCTGTGTGATCTCTACCTCTTAGCTGTAGTTTCATTATCTATAAAATGAGGATTAAGAACTGTCCTTGTCTTAGAGGTCTGTTGTGTCTTAATTGGGACAGTGCATTTAAACAGTCAACTAGACTTGTTTCTGTCTTCTCCTAGATTGTGTGTATCTCAAATGCAGGGTGTTAAGAGTTCCATGAGCTAAAGTATGTAAAGTGTACAGAAGAGCTATAGTTACTAGCTCCCAGGAAATGAACCTGGGTAAGAAGTAGGACAATACATGAAGCTCAGTTTAACTTGGCCTCTTTATCTAAAAAGTTAACCAGTTGAGTGTTTTCCTAGTTTTCCCCTAGCTGTGGAATCTACTCAGTGGTTAAGGGGACAAGAACAAGTCAGGATGTCTTGTGGAAGAGAAAAGGCAAGGGTCTAGATTGGTAATCAAGGAACTGCATATAAAGGGTACTGGATATCTGAGCAAAATATAATCTAGTGGACAAACCTTTTTGATGCCATTGTCATGTAAGGAGACCTTGGGATTTACTTAACCTCTTTTAAAGATTTCCTTATCCCTAAAAAAAGGCTGTCTTTTAGTTTTTTTTTTTTTTTTGCGGTACGCAGGCTTCTCACTGTTGTGGCCTCTCCTGTTGCAGAGCACAGGCTCTGGACGCGCAGGCTCAGTGGCCATGGCTCACGGGTCCAGCCGCTCCACAACATGTGGGATCTTCCCGGACCAGGGCACGAACCCGTGTCTCCTGCATTGGCAAGCGGACTCTCAACCTCTGCGAAAAGGCTGTCTTTTAAATCTACCTACCTATCTTTAAGGAATGCTCGTCCAAATGACCATCTTAAAAAATAAGGCCTAATATAAAACAAGGCAGAGCAAAAACTTAAAATGTTAAATAATCCTCTTTTCTTGTGTGACACTAACACTTTAAGCATAGCTTAGAATTCTAGATGGATGGAGATTCTATTATACTTGAGAATCTGATTGATTTTAGCTAACCTCAACTAGGAGATGTGGACATCTACAATAGTTTTAAGAATTTAAAAGCAGCAAAGCTTTTTGTCCCCTCAAACACCTTATCTGTAAGTGCTATGAACCAAATTGTGCCCCTGCCACCCTAATCCATGTTTTAAGTCCTAACCTGCAACATGATGGTATTTGGAGATGGGGCCTTTATGATGGGATTAGTGTCTGTATAAAAAGAGACAACTGAGAGCTTGCTTCTCTCTCCATATGGGAGGAAACAGTGAGGAGCCGTCTGCAAGCCAGGAAGAGCTCTCATCGAAACTGAGAACTGAACTAGCTAGCAGCTGGATCGTGGACTTCCTAGCTTCCAGAACCATAAGAATTTCTACTGTTTAAGCCACCCAGTCTATGATATTCCGTTATGGCAGCCCAAACTGCCATACAGTGGAACTGTGGAATTGCTCTAGAGAAAGCAGAGAGGAACTAAGCTGAACCTGCTTTGTCTCCTCTTCGTTCTGGGAATCCCAGAGAACTGCAAGATATAGTATGAAAAGAAATTGTTTAACGCATCAACATAAAAACCTGCCCTCTGGGCTTCCCTGGTGGCGCAGTGGTTGAGAGTCTGCCTGCCGATGCAGGGGACACGGGTTCGTGCCCCAGTCCGGGAGGATCCCACATGCCGCGGAGCGGCTGGGCCCGTGAGCCATGGCCGCTGAGCCTGTGCGTCCGGAGCCTGTGCTCTGCAACGGGAGAGGCCACAACAGCGAGAGGCCCGCGTATCGCAAAAAAAAAAAACCCAAAAAAACCCCTGCCCTCATTGAGAATACTGTTCAAATGCGATAGGAACAAACTCTATAAGAAGGCCCAAATTCTCTTCTGGTATTAGAATTCTATTGCCTTGTCTTATCTAAAATAAATGAGCTTATAGTTAGGATTCTATTTTGCAAAAGGACTGTTGCAAAAGGACTAGTGCTAAGTTTTAAAATGGTGGTAAAAAAAGAACTTGCTTATGTCAGGTACCCAGGCAAGAATGTGTTTGTCAGAGGAATGTCATTTCACGATGGGAAACCCCCAGCCCTGCTCCAGAGTGATCTTATATTTCACTACCTATTTCACAGTTCCACTTTAGGTGGGTACTTTTAGGAGCTATGTTAAGACATCAGATGCAACTTTAAAAATGTATGGTTTTTTTGTCCAAAGGCAAAAAGCAGAAATCCTTTCCAAAACCAGAATATACCACAAATTAGTCACTTGTTTATAGCCCCACTCACACTGGGTTTCCAGAAAGGCTAGCAAACCCCCTGTGGAAAGAAAACAGCAACTCTACACCAAGTTTGATAATGTGACCCTTACTACAGGCATGGCAGTATCTTTCGTAAAAGAAAGCGGGGTGGTGGCAGCAGGGGCAGATGGGGATAGTTCCCTGACTTCATGTGTAGAGAACCTGGTTACAAAGCAAGGCTCGCCTTGAAGGGAGAAGAGGAAGTCCTCACAGCGGACAATGTGTTGCTGAAAGGTGGTTTGTGGAGGAGGGGCTGTTCCCAGGCAGCCTATTTAAATGCCTTAGTGAATGGCAGATCACATACAGAGGGATGTCTCGGGCTGTTTTTCTTTCTCTCTTTATGACAACAAATGTGCAGTTAATCAAGCTCTGGACTTGCTCTGGGAAGCCCAGAATTGGGCCTAAAGATTAAAATAAATGGAAAAACTGTGAAACCATGAAAATACATTAAAAAAAACTTTTCAGGTGTAATACACAAAAGCAAACAAGTTTATCTTAAAAAATATCAAGTATCACATCCATAGACTATTCCTAATTATAATTACGTCTTAAAGCAACATTTGTCTTTGTTTACAAATACAGCAGCAGGTGATAAAACCTAACATCTCAAACAGATTGCTTACGGTTCATAATACAAACAAATGTGTGTCAAATCACATTTTAGGCAGTTTAACTTAAAATGCATAGACAATTACATACATTAAATTTGTCATTATTAAGTCAATGAAAAAATCACAATATCAAGAAAAAATACAAAAATATCAAGGAAAAGAATGCTTTATAGAACGCGCATAAGAAGTCAAGTTTACTTAATGGCAATAAATCAGGATCTACTAATCAGTGACAGGCAGTGAAAGTGCCTTTATCCAGGGGAAAATTAGAGGAAAAACATCCCATTACTTTGCACTCTTGATAGTTGCACTGACAAACACTACAGTCTTGAAAGCATTTTCTTACTTTAAAAAAAGTTATGCCCTACTTTGTTCTTTAAATGCCCAAAGGCTAGTCTATAAATTCCACCAGCGGCAATACTAAAATATGTTTGTCCAGGTAAACTAATACTGGATGTACTCATCAATTCTGTAATGCCCCCCCCAGGCTGTAAGCCTCTGAAAGACAGGCATTCTCTTCGTCTCTGTATCTCTGGCATCTGGCAAAGCATCTGGATCACTGACATCTGAGTGTCTGCTGAATGAATGCAGTTTTCAGATGCTGTCTATTGCCAGAAGCTTGCATGGCCATTTCTTTAATACTGATTATTTTATTGGCAATTTTTGTTTTACTTGGCAGAATTCTGAAAATAAAACAGTGTCTGTCTTCAATACTAAATATTGCTTTATTAAGATAAAATTATAGTCTTCCCTGAAAGCCACCCACCACTTTCTAAGCACAGTACAGTGGATCAGTGTGATTCATCTGAATCAAGCCTTACGCTTTTCAAAAACTTGAACACTTGAAGGTCTGTGCTTAGGTTTAATTTCCGAGGTTTATAAACCAGGCATTTTATAAATCTAGCACTAGATTATTCAGGGTGAGGAAGGAAGACATTGGCACGAATCTTTTGGAAGTGTAGGCAACTGACTGATATGCAAACTAGGCACGGTATTTTAATTGAAACTCTGAGTAGAGCTATGTTGATACACACAAATAGTTTCAAAAGCTGTACATCTGACTACAACAGGTAGCACTAATAACTGTGAGGTAAAAAAAGCAGGGGAAAAACTGACTTCTTTCCTAGAAAATATTCTAATATCCCATTGTAGTGGTATGACAGACCAAGGCCCAAAATTCACCCCCTTTCTTCTCTGCCCTTTTATTATTCTCTACTGAAAACAATAAACAGTAAAACTGACAAAGAATGAAGGAGGCCCTTGGGTAATTAAAAAAATGTATTGTCTATTCCCAAATAATCAATATATTACTTTACAGAAAACAGGGCTATGGAGTCACAGCTGTAAACAGCCATCTTCAAAAGCATGAACAAGTGTCAGGTCGGGTCCAGTTGAGACAACCCATGGCATTGTAAGCACTCCTTTAAGGAGCCTTCATTCTTGAGGACTGAGTGAGTGAGTGAGGACCTAAGGTCTATACTTTAAATTTGCATTGTCGTCTTTAGGCTCAAAATTTCAAAATCTAAGATTCTAACTTCAGAAACACTATTTCTCAACACATCTCAACTATCTCCATCAAATTTATCTTAAAATTCCTGCTCTGAAAGTCCAAATGCCAGCATATTCCGTACTTCATATTCCCTTAAGACCAAACATACTTTCTAACAAGCAGTCTCTTCCACAAACCAATCTCAGCCTAGCATAACTTGTTTTAAAAGCAACATTATTCCCTTGTAAAGACAAAAACCTTCTTAGATGCTTTCCTCCATTCCTCCCTTGAAACAACTTCTGCTTTTCTTAACTCCACCCTGAACCTAAAAATACCTTTTGCCCCCAAGTACCCACAAGAATTGAGATGCCCCTCCCTCAAGTTGAGAAATGATGCTTGAAAATTAAAAAGAATGTAAAAGTGAATTCTATTCCCTTTGATTTCAATTATGTTTAAAAAAAATTTCCCAAAAATCAGTTGGAAAATCCTCGAAGAGCCAAGTTTAAAACGGCAGTATCATCTAGGACACACTGGGCAGTATGGGTCACCAGCAGTTAATATACTTATAAGGGGTAATAATTCCAAATCTTGTATTCATGGCCCTTCAAATCCTTTAGCATAAGATTTTCTCTGATAGTAAATGGTCTCCACAATAAGAGATTCCCAAACTTGCTACCTGTTCTTGTAGTCAAATGTTATCCTCTCTAGTGTTAAATATTTTATCTGAAGCCAGAGTTGTCAACTTATTCCAAGGTAGGACAACCAAAATAACCAAAAGGAGAGAGATCTTTGCTGCCATCTCACTTTGCCTATCATCCCTCCAGAGTTAGCTGACATTATGATATTGATTGATAAGTTAAGCTATGACACCTTCTAAGGCTACTGCCTTATAAACTGAAGGCTACAACAGATTCCAAGAGTGTTGCAGATAGCTGCCACTTGTCCCTGCAAAGAAGTGAAAGAAAAAAAGACTGTGCCACTATGAAAGGGCTGTCTAACATTCCCCAGTCTGAAAATATCTAAACAAATTAGTTTCAATTCTGAAAGCCTGAATCTATCATCTACTTAAGGGAGGCCTAAATACTGAATGTTCCTCTCAAAGGTGACAATCTTGCTTTCTTAAAAGGAGGTAGCTATCAAACCATTATATTGGCAGCATTTGGCATTCTTGACATTTTAACTATAAGAGAAACTACTAAATATTTTATTTCTAAGCAAAGGTAAGAGCTCCAGCATAAATCTCTCATGTACTGGTCAAGAAAGTCACAATACATTTTAGTAACCTAATGGATACATTCAAAATTTGACAAATAACATGGTCAGTTCTATCCCAAATCTAAAAATCGGATTTAAAGATGATAAGGTGCCAAAAAGCTAATCTGGAGGTTACAAACAACACTTATTTTTAAGTAACACAGTCACACTGCTTTAAACTCAATTGCAGAGATCTACACTTTATGATTATTCTCAGTGTTACAGCTAGAGAATAATTTTTGAGGATGGCACTCATTCTTCTACCTATATACCTGTCTTACCTGTCAACAAATACAGAACTGAACTGTTAGCCATAAGCACGTTACAAACAGATCCAGGAAAACTATGCAAGAGACGATGACATAGCTTAACCACTCTGAAAGACGTAACGTGTTTCGATCACACTTGTACAAAGAGAACAGTCATGTCTGTATGACTAAGGTTCTCTAAACATAACTTCTGTGTTTGTGATAGACCCCTAGAGTGTGCCAGCTTTCTGCATCAGGATGGAATGAAGGGAAGTGCTTCTTCTAAAGAACCGAGGGAGAGGGGGCTACAGGAAGAGTCCTGCAGAAGAGTGTTTTGTGGGAAGGCAAATTACTTGTTACTATGAAGCAGTTCCTAGGGTCTCTTCTAGTTTGAGGTTCAAGACAAAGGAGAGAAATATTTCTGTCCTTGAGCTCTTTCCAAAGTAATATGGACACATCATAATCTATTCTACAAGTACAAAGAGATCACCAATTCTCTAAGAATATAATTTACATATACATGTTGGCCTGCATTAAAAAGAAAACAGTTTCCATAAAGGGCAGATTTTAGAGCTGTATGACCCATATGGCTAAAAATACATCAGGTGGAACTCAAAATGAAGTAAAGTTTTTACTAAAAGCTCAAGGATAAAAATGAACTCAACATCTGACAATAATTACCAACAATTTTAAAATGTATATCCAAAAGATAACCTCAGAAGGACCAGGTTTATTTATCCTATAGATAGAGCAGCTCAAAATGTTGAGAGGCATCATTTGTTTAAATTATGACAATGTGATTGTTTTCAAAGTGTGTTTATTTAGGGGAAAAAGTGATAATATAAGTATTTAGTTTCATAATTTAAACAAATCGAAAATTTGTTTTAAACAAATTGTATCAAAGAGCTATTCAATATACTTAATTACTTTAACTTTCCATAAAAACCGAATAAAAATCACATTTGAATGATTTACTTTTACATTTTTATCTGATTGTTTCCATCAGATGTACTATACATCCAAGCACAAGAGGCAGATATCTTCTGAGAGGTGCAAGAGTTGTTCTTTCATGAATGCCCTCTAAGAATAGTGAAACAGCAATTTTTA
This sequence comes from Mesoplodon densirostris, assembly GCF_025265405.1. Classification (NCBI taxonomy): domain Eukaryota; kingdom Metazoa; phylum Chordata; class Mammalia; order Artiodactyla; family Ziphiidae; genus Mesoplodon; species Mesoplodon densirostris. Next base: position 47,504,053 of record NC_082664.1, read on the forward strand.
TATATGCATTCAAGTGCATATATATATATGTACTTCAAAAAGCAATGCGTCATCTCTTCATCCATTGTTAACTTAATGGTAAGACTGCAATAGAAAAAAGAAAAAGTAAACTTCTAGATTTTGTAAATGGAGTTGATTAACTCCTTGCTGTGGCTTAAAATAAACTTATTGCTTAATAAAGCCAAACAGCTAATCATCTCACTTATTCTGGCATACAATTTACAAAAATAATTTTTTAATACAATATATATAGAGCAAAAAGTTACACTAATGAAAAGAAGTTTTAGGGGCACTTTATTAAGGTATTTCTCCTTTACAATTGAGGTGGATGTTTGATTAATCTGGTTGGAGATCTGATTAGTACTTTTTTGTTAAGAATAGATTTTTTCGCCCCTATGGAGCATCTGACTTGGCTCAGTTCATGGGGAAACAGGGTGCTTTTCTATTTGGTCATACGCCCAAGAAAGGGTCCTCGACTAAGATGTCAACCCTACTCCAGCTTGGCTGACAGTAAAGCACACAGCATTACATATAATTGGCAATGCAGAGATTGGTATAATCTTGAAATCAGTACTGTTAAGGAGCTAACAAAACCTTGGCTGAGAAACACTATGGACAGTTGCATGAAAGATGGGCAACGTTACACATTCACTGCCCTGGATTCTCTAAAAATCTACCTCTATATCTAGCCAGACTGGCAGAGATTACTTTTAGTGAACTTGTGCTTTGGTGTGATGCTATAAAACAGTACTGAGAAATGTTAAAAAAAAAAAAAAAATCCAACGAAACACATCTTTGAGTTTACCTCAAGGATGCTGTTGAGGACACTGCTTACTACATTACAAAGTCTTTGGGGATATTTGGGGAATTTTTCTACTTTTAGTACCAGGAATATTGTTTTCATCCTTTTAAATGCTTTACCTAAGTTTACCTGAAGTTTGAAAGTTACTCTTTTTTAATATACACACACCTTTTTAAAAAAAGGTTTAAAAGCTTTCTAATCTTCCATCCGAAACTGGAGACAATCTTTCAGTTGTGCTTATGGGACTATTACTGCATGTTAAATAACAAATTAAACACTCACATGGGGGCCACCGGGCATCGGTGGAGCACCGGAAGGTCCTGAAGGCACTTGAAAAGGATTACTGGGACTGGGATAGAGTCCTGGTGTGGGATATGATCCTGCAGGGGCAGGATATGGCGCTGGCGGTCCCCAGGCTCCTGGTGGAACAGTGCCCCATGGAACAGGTGGTGCAGCCCCTGGTGCTTGGGGAGGAGGAGGAGCGGGATATGGCCCTGGAGATGGATATGGCATATTAGGGGTAGGATACTGCCCTCCCATTCCTGGTGCCCAAGGTCCAGAAGACATGGATCCCCATGGACCTAAAGGACCAGCTGCAGCTGGATCTGTGGGCGCACCATAGGGTCTCGGAAGCTCTGGAAAGGGCATATTTGGTGTAGGATATGGCCCTGTGGGGCCAGGGCCTGGCACAGTTGGGGCTGGATAAGGACCACCAGGTGGGGGGCATGATGGTCCAGAAGGAGGAAAGGGTGCAGGGGGTCCTGGAGGTGGTCCGGTGGGAGGCACAGAGGGATACATTCCTGTTGGTGCTGGTCCAAAAGGCACAGTGGAGGGTGTTGCACTTGGTGGGAGTCCAGATGGCACAGAAGGTGGAGCACTTGGGTTATTCCAAGGGTTGGAACCTGGCCAGCCTTGAGGAGGTTGGCCGGGTTTTGTATTGCTCACAGCAGAGGTTTTGGCAGGGGAGTGTTCAGGTAGCGCATCTGCCAACTGGAATACAAAACAGGCGTGTCTTATTGACCTTATTCAGGGACAAGCGATGCCAAACATTACAAACCCATAAAGGATAGTAAGCTATAGGCTCAGGGATTCTTCAAAAGCCAAGCTGTTCAGTTTTTTAAAAAACAACTCATTTAATACAAAATTTAGGAGTTACCTCGAATAGCAGCTTTACAATGCAAATTCCTCAGAGAAGCTCAAGTTTTCTAAATACAAGTGATTAACAAAGTGTGATCTCGATCCTAGCTTTACCTCAAGTAAGTTACATACCCTCTCTGAGCTTCAGTTTCCTCATTTTCAAAACAACAGTTTAGGGTTAACCTGAGGCCTAAATGAGATAACTCATTTAATGCACTTAACACAGTGCCTGGTATGTAATTTTCAATAAATGCTGGCTATTATTAACACTATCAGGTTAAAAGAGAACAGAAGTAACCCTTTAAGAAATTTTCTACTTAAGGATTCATAAAGAAATAAATACAACAGAATGCATTTTCAAACATAGCTCAGTAAATTAAGGCAAATCATCTATCAAAATCACATGCTAAAAAAACAAAAACCAAGAATCACAAAAAGCATCTCTTTTACATTGGAAGACTCAGGGCCCACAGTTAGGACCATGTCTTTTTTCTAAGAGCCAAAAAACTTATGAAGAGTAAATGCATCAACTTACCGAAAATTCATCAGACATTTTCCTAAAAACAAAACCAAACAAAAAAAAAAAAAAAAAAAAAAAAAAAGAAAGAAGGAATATTTCAAAACCAGTGTTTAATTTCTTATATATTCTTTAAGGAACTATGCATACACTATTTTTACTTAAATGGAATCTTAATCATTTATATAATGATCTTCTTTATACAGGAAAAATTTCCATAATAGTTCATACACCTCTGTAAACTTCATCCCTTTTTACTGGCTGCACATCATATAAAAGTGATCCATAATTTAGTTTACAGTCTCAAGTTGGTGGCGGTTTAGACTGTTCAGTTTGAATTGTTTTAAACAATGACACAGTGAACATCTTTAAACACCTATCTTTTCGAGTCTATCACCAGGAGAAAGTACAGAAGTGAAATACATAGTCAACAGGTAAAGTCATCTAAGATCCATCTCAAAAAGTCCATGCCAGTTTACACTCTACCTTTTTAAAACTCCTCTTCACCACTGGATGTTATTAAATTTATAAATCATTTTCCATTATAATAGGTTAAAAATTGGCATCTTGTTTTAACTTACATTTCTTTAATTAAGTGGAAAATAGAGCATCATTTAAATTTAATACCATATTTAGACTTCTTTTTCTGCGAATAAGCTCATGCCCTTGGACCACTTTTATCCATTTTTCTAATTGAAGTATAATTAACTTTCAATAAAATGCACGGATCAGTGTTCAGGTAAACAAGCTCTGACGGTTGCATATGCCCCTGTAACCATCCAAGACAGAACATTTCCTTCACTCCATAGGTTTACTCGTGCCACATTCCAATCAATTCCCCTTTGCCACTCAGCAATCACTTTCTTAGTTTTCGCTTGTTCCTTGACTTCATATAAATAGAATAACACAGTATGGACTCTATTTTGCCTTTGATCATTTTACTACTTAGTAGTACATCTTTTTTTTAATGCTTTGTAAGACATTAAGGAAATTAGATGTCTGTCATATGAGACAGAAAAATTCACCTATGGGGCTTCCCTGGTGGCACAGTGGTTGAGAGTCCGCCTGCCGATGCAGGGGACATGGGTTTGTGCCCCGGTCCGGGAAGATCCCACATGCCGCGGAGCGGCTGGGCCCGTGAGCCATGGTCGCTGAGCCTGCGCGTCCGGAGCCTGTGCTCCGCAACGGGAGAGGCCACAGCGGTGAGAGGCCTGCGTACCGCAAAAAAAAAAAAAAAAAAAAAATCACCTATGCTTTCTAATAGTACTTCTATGGTTTAACTTGTTTAAAACCTTTCTGTTCTTTCAAACAACAATTACTGAATAATCTATCTTATTTCAACAGACTTGACAAGCTACCTTTAAAAAAAATTTATTTATTATTTATTTATTTTTATTTTTGGCTGCATTGGGTCTTTGTTGCTGCGCACAGGCTTTTCTCTAGTTGCGGCAAGCGGGAGCTTCTCCTGTTGTGGAGCACGGGCTCCAGAGCGCAGGCTCAGTAGTTGTGGCGCACAGGCTTAGTTGCTCCGCAGCATGTGGGATCTTCCCGGACCAGGGCTCGAACCCATTTGACAAGCTACCTTTAATACATTCTACAGTTGCTATTGACAACAAACACTGAATATATATACATACATACACACATATATGTAAATATATCATGGAACAGGCACCATGCTAAGTGCTTTAGGTGTATAACCTCGTTTAATAGATGCAGATTCTATTACCACTCCCAGTGTATAGCTGGAGGAAAGGAAGCTTAGCAAGTTACCTCGTTTAAAGTCAGAGCTAGTGACAAGCAGAGAAGAGATTCAAATCCAGGTATCGTCTGACTGCAGAGCCAAGGCTCTTTTTTTAAAAATATATATATATTTAAAATAAATTTATTTATTTTATTTATTTATTTTTGGCTGTGTTGGGTCTTCATTGCTGTGCATGGGCTTTCTCTAGTCGTGGGGAGCAGGGGCTACTCTTCTTGGAGGTGTGTGGGCTTCTTATTGCGGTAGCTTCTGTTGTTGCAGAGCACAGGCTCTAGGCGCGCAGGCTCAGTAGTTGTGGTGCACGGGCTTGGTTGCTCCACACCATGTGGGATCTTCCTGGACCAGGGCTCAAACCTGTGTCCCCTGCATTGGCAGGCAGATTTTTTTTAAAAAATAAATAAATTTATTTATTTATGTATTTTTGGCTGCATTGGGTCTTCCTTGCTGCGCACAGGGTTTTCTCTAGTTGTGGCGAGCGGGGGCTACTCTTCATTGCGGTGCACCGGCTTCTCATTGTGATGGCTTCTCTTGTTGTGGAGCACGGGCTCTAGGCGCGTGGGCTTCAGTAGTTGTGGCGCTCGGGCTTAGTTGCTCTGTTGCATGTGGAATCTTCCCGGACCAGGGCTCGAACCCCTGTCTCCTGCATTGGCAGGCGGATTCTTAACCACTGCGCCACCAGGGAAGCCCCCAGAGCCAAGACTCTTAACCACCAAGTCATAGAGCCTCCATCATTTCCCAAAGGTATTGTGAACTCTATTCTTTCCTACTGATCCACACTATAACATCTCATCTATCAGGGCAGTTTTAAATTTTAAACAAATTTTATGACCTACTATTACTATTTATTTCAGATTTTCCTGAATATTTTCATGCTTATTTTTTTCTAGATCATTTTGTAAAAAAACAAAACAAACAAACAAAACCCAACAACACAACAAATAAACACATTAAATTTACAGATTAATTTAGGGGACATTTCATTCATTTAAAGTATAAAATATTCTCATTCAAGAACAAGGTATGTCTTTCTAGTTCCCATCACTGTCATTTATTATCACTCAGTTTTTTAAAAAAAATAAATTTATTTATTTTATTTTTGGCTGTGTTGGGTCTTCATTGCTGCGTGCAGGCTTTCTCTAGTTGCTGGTAGTGGGGGCTACTCTTCTTTGCGGTGCGTGGGCTTCTTATTGCGGTGGCTTCTCTTGTTGCGGAGCACGGGCTCTAGGCATGCAGGCTTCAGGAGTTGTGGCACATGGGCTCAGTAGTTGTGGCTCATGGGCTCTAGAGCGCAGGCTCAGTAGTTGCGGCGCGCAGGCTCAGTAGTTGCGGCACACAGGCTTTGTTGCTCCGTGGCACGTGGGATCTTCCCGGACCAGGGCTCATACCCGTGTCCCCTGCATTAGCAGGTGATTCCCAACCACTGTGCCACCAGGGAAGTCCCCACTCAGTAGTTTTTAAAAATCAAGACTCCTACACATTTTTTGAGTTAGATTTCTAAATGGTAAACGTTTTCTTGTGGTTGTAAATTGGTTCTTCCATTATATATTCTAATTGGTTGTTCATATATGGGAAAGCCTTTCAAATTTTAGTGTATTACTTTTGTAAGCTGTGACATTATTGAATTATTTTATCCTGAAAGTCTCTCAGTTGACTCTCTGGAATCTGCAGATAAAGAATTATGCCATTAGCAAAAAATAATTTTACCTTCTCTTTGTAGTATTTACACCTCTTTTCTCTTTTGCCTAAGCTAGGACTTAAACAACAATGAAATATTAAATAAGATAGTGTGAGCACAGTAGTCTTCTTCTCAACTCTCCTGGCAATACTTCTAATGTTTATATATGACTCATTTTTAGTTTTGAGATTTAAAAAAAAATTACAGTAAGGAAGTTTCTATCTATGCCTATTTTGCTAGACTTATTTATTCCTATTTTGCTAGTTAAAAATAAAAAACCCGGGCCTCCCTGGTGGCGCAAGTGGTTGAGAGTCCGCCTGCCGATGCAGGGGATACGGGTTCGTGCCCCGGTCTGGGAGGATCCCATATGCCGCGGAGTGGCTGGGCCCGTGAGCCATGGCCGCTGAGCCTGCGCGTCCGGAGCCTGCGCGTCCGGAGCCTGCGCTCCGCAACGGGGGAGGCCACAACAGTGAGAGGCCCGCATACCACAAAAAAAAAAAAAAAAAAAAAAAAAAAAAAAAAAAATAAAAAACCCAACACTGAATTTCTTCAGATGATTTTTTTTGGCATCTAATGAGTTGATCTTGCAGTTCTTCTCCTTTGTCCCATCAATACACAATATAGTTACATATATATTGCTTAATATTGAGCCATCCTTGCATTTACAGTTTTATTATTTATGATTTGGTTATCATGAGGAATGATAAAGGAAATGAACAGGAAGCCTACTGCTGCAACTGCTATAACCCTGCTCTTAATTCGTAATATTAAAAAACACATCATGAATGTATAGCAATACAATTATCTAGTCATTCCCATGTTAAGGTTTGTTTTATACTAAAATGTCACATCACACAATAGTAAATTCTTAGGACTAAAGTTTATCCATGCACAACAAGTTTAAAGTTTACCTAAGACTAACATTCTTTTCAAACAGGGTGAGCCTTTTCGAAACAGAAAATAGTTCTGTATCAAAGTTCACACTAATTCTGGAGCAGAAAACCTAACCAACTAAGCAACTCATTGAATTTCACATGGTCTTACAGTTTGGGTTTTCAAAATTACTCATCTCCCTCTTAGTTTGTGAAAAACTATGGTTAATTAATCATAGCATTACATTAAAATATTGTATTCCATTAGTTAATAATATCAAACTGATTCACAACTCTGGCTTTCAAAAGTTTAAATTCAAAATCAAATCCTGGAAGATAGAGGAAATAATAAAGCCCCGACCAAAGGGATTAGAAATAAGTCACTTCCTGTTCTACAGAACTGCATAGTAAAGTGACCTGCTCTCCATACCTAGAATAAACAGTGTTCATATTAATTGGAAACATTCCAATTTATTATTTGGAGAATACTTTCATCATAAAAAGGTTAAAAAATAGAGTTGGACATCACTATTCCAATATGAGAAGAGTTGCAGAATGTAAAAAAAAAACAAACCACGAAAACCCCTAGGTTTTCTTATTTCTTTTTTTTGGCTGTGCCACATGGCTTGTGGAATCTTAGCTCCCACACCAGGGATTGAACCTGGGGCCCCAGCAATGAAAGTGCCAAGTCCTAACCAATGGACCGCCAGGGGATTCTCCAAACCCTAGATTTTCTAAAAAACGATTCTCAAACATATGGATTATGCTAATTAAGATGAGGCCAATGCAACCTTGAACTAGGGGAAAAAAAGTGTAAAATCAAGGAAGATTTAAATTTTTCTTTTCAGAATAATCTAAAGCTATCACTTCCAAACTTTCTGTTACTACTTTATGGCAGTACACATTATGTGAAGAATAATCACTGTATTTTTATTTTTTTAAATTTTTGGCTGTGTTGGGTCTTCGTTGCTGCGTGTGGGCTTTCTCTAGTTGTGGCAAGCAGGGGCTACTCTTCATTGAGGTGCACGGGCTTCTCATTGCGGTGGCTTCTCTTGCTGCGGACGATGGGCTCTAGGCGCGTGGGCTTTAGTATTTGTGGCACGAGGGCTCAGTAGTTGTGGCTCGCAAGCTCTAGAGCGCAGGCTCAGTAGTTGTGGCGCACGGGTTTAGTTGCTCCGCGGCATGTGGGATCTTCCCAGACCAGGGCTTGAACGCATGTCCCCTGCATTGGCAGGCGGATTCTAAACCACTGTGCCACCAGGGAAGCCCAATCATTGTATTTTCTGAGGAGCAATTTTAAAACAAGAGTACAAAATTTCTTTCAACATGCACTAGAAAAGTAAAACATTTCTGTAAGCGTATGGCCTTTAGAGTAAAAATGGTAATTCCATCATGGGGAGGTTTAAAAAAGTTGAACTCCATAAATTACTAGTGACTATTGGAAAAGGAATATTTCAATAGGCCATCAAATTGTAGTGGAGTCATAAACAGTATGGGACTACACAGTTATGAAACATGGACACCAATCCTTTTGTCTGCATCTTTTGACAAAGGCAAACTTTTTAACCAGAGACCACCTTCCCATCAGCAAAACAGTTATAATTTCCGACTACTTCACAGATAAGTAAAATATTTAATAATCTACAGTTATAAACAAGTAACATTTATTAAGAGTCACTAAGGGAAATCAGGATTTTTGCATGGTTTTGTTTAGTATGGAGAGAGGATACGGTAGTGGTAATATATTGTACTGAAAATATAAATTTTGAATAAACGTATAGGATAAACTAGTATTGGCGTTTATCAGATACACTCTAATTTACATTTGGGCAACTCAAGAAATTGGGGATCTGCAAGTTTTTGAACATTTTAAATTACTTAGAAACATGTAATTAAAAAAAATTTTTTCCCCCACAACCTCATGTCAGCTGTATTTTCTACATTCAGATACTTATTGGAACATAAGTGCCAGGTACTGCATTGGGCCTTGGGGAAATGAATAGTATTGCGTGGAATAAACGCTTAAAGGCGTTCACAGTATGGCGGAGAACTACCATTTAAACAGTAGGTTACCTGGGGTAAGCGCAGGGCTCTATGGGAGCACCTCGAAAAGCTCCTATAGGAATCAAGGAAAGGAGTATCAGACAAGGAGTCCCGAGGAGTGGTGCCTTTGCAGTCTGGGAGAATGAGGTGAAGAGCTGCGATAGGCCCTAGGGAAAGGAGCAGTTTGTGCAAAAGCTGAGAGGGGGACAAGAGATCTGTGGGAAGTGTAAGCCAGCGGTGCCCAACCTTTTCGGCACCAGGGGCCGGTTTCACGGAAAACAAATTTTCCACGGAAGCGGGGGTGGGGGGAGGGGGATGGCTCAGGCGGTAATGCGAGCGATGGGGAGCGGCTGATGAAGCCTCGCTCACCGCAGCTCACCTTCTGCAGTGCGGCCCGGTTCCTAACTGGCCACGGACGTGCGGGTCCGTACGGGCCCGTGGCCTGGCGGTTGGGGACCCCTGGTGTAAGCAGTTCAGATTGGTTAGAATGTAGAAAATGGAGGAATATGAAAGCCTTAGCAGACAGTCTCTAGACCAAGGTTTGAATGTCTCTGAGTCAGCTTACCTGAATGAACCTGTTACTTCAACTATAAAGAATGGGCCAGTAACAGGAGAGACTAAATGGGACTGGTAAATCAAGTGCCTATAATAAAAGTGCCCGGAAAACAGACACATGATCTTGTCTTCCTCTGTGTATGGGCATATTGTTTATGGTTACAAAGAGTGAACACCAATAGTATGACAGACTACGTAACGCTGCCCTTCACTGGCTGGCTCTGCACACGCTGAGCTGTGCAAACCCCAGAGGTGAAAGCAGACAGGAGTAGCATCCACTTCATAGATTTGCTGTGAGACTTACATAATAAACAACTCTCTTGGTCACTGTCTGGCACATAGCAAAAACTCAACAAATGTTAGCTTTTACAAACTGCTACGATAGGTCCACAAACCTTTATCTACAGTTCTCAGTTCAGAAACCTCTAAAAATGAAAGAAATGCTCCCAGGTTTGGCATAAAACTTACTTGGTGGCAAAACCTGACCTGAGGCTATTTTACAGTTTCCATTAATTCTCCCCTATTCGCGGCACAAATATTACTGTTGGATTAGGGGATGCTGCCCCGACTCTGCTAGTGTGATCTCTCATCTTTGCACCTTATTGTCTTTCTAAAATCTAAAGATAAAATCCGAAGATTTCTCAATTCCAAAACACACTGGTCCCAAGGATTTCGGTTAAGGGGTTGTCTCTGGGTCTCCGTTCCTCCTGGAGAGAGGAAAAGGACATTCTAGTACACACAGCTCAAGTTTCTGAGACAAACTAGTTTTGAATAGGAGGTTCAAGACACCAGTAGCAAGAAAAATGTCTGTTCTCCCTGCCCAAAGAACACTCCTAAACAAAGAACTTCTGAAAGATTTCTGAAGGCTACCTTCCCCTGTAATGAGGCCCATACAACCACCACGTGTACGAGTGTGTATTTCTTTAGTAGCAATGCTATAAAAAAATTTTTTTTCAGTCAGGTGAGTACGGTTCGATGCTTCAACATTAGAATCCTCATTTATTAAAAGCACTACTCTTGGTTTTCAGAAGAAAACGGTCCAAAGCCACCAAGCGCTCCTAAATCCTACAAAAAGGGAGTATTACAGAACTCAACACTTCCCATCGTTTCTGTCATGGGTATTCATCTAAGGTATCTGCTAGCAACTCCTCTAGAAAATAATGACCAAAACGTCACAATGAGAAAAATCTTAAACTAGCGTCACAGACTCCACCAAGAATCTGTTTAGGCCTCCCTCTCCCTTTCATTGGAAATTACTGAGTGGGGGAGGGGGCCAGGGCCAAGGGGCGGGAGGCCGGCAGCCCTAAAGGGCCAAACGAACAAAAGGAGTCCGGGATCAACCGGAGCGAACCGGCCTCCGAGCGGGTCGCGCCTGCCCGGGAAGGGGTGGGGGAGGGGCCAGGCCGCTCCCCGCCCCGCCCCCAGCCAGGCCTGACGTCACGCGCGGAGAAACCCATCGGGCGCGACGTCACCCGCCTCCGACGCCTTCTCCTTGGGGGGCGAGAGAGCCGACATCCCGCAGCCGGGAGGAAGACGACGGGGAGAAACCCTTAGCCCCCGGCCCCCAAAGAGGCGACTCAGGCATCTCCGTTACTGCGCCCGCGTCCCGCTTGGGCGTGCTCCTTTGCTCCCCTCCACGACCCCGCCAGCACCGAGGCAGCCTCACCCGGCAAGATCCGAACCCGCAGCAAGGTCTAGAAGCGGCGATGGGTCCGAGGGAACTGAGCGCTGAAGAACTGAGCGCAGCCCGACCGACGGCAGCGGCGACGGAGACTGGGGCGGCAGCAGCACCAGCAGAGCGCGGCTCCTCCTGGCGCCGGAACAGGAAGCGCCGAGCTTCGAGCGCGCTGCCCCCGCCCGCGCTCCGCCTCTCCTCTGGTCGGCCGGGCCCGGCCGCGCGCGCGCCCCCTACAGGGCCCGGGTGGCACTGCGGCCCGCCCGGCCCCGGCGGCGCGGCTGTTCCTTGCGCTCGCTCCCGGGCGGCTGTTTTCTCTCGGTGGGCGGGAGGAAAACGCCCCGATGTTCCGGAGTTCTGAGCAGTCTGGAGGAAACGCCAGTGGCCGGTGGCGTTCTGGGCAGCCTGGCGGAAATTGTTAACTTGTCTCCTGAAGAGAAGGTTGAAGTCAGGTTCTGGATTCCCTACGCTTGCGGTCTTTAGAGCCAGGCCTCGAAGCTGGCTAGGTGTGAATGCAGCCTAACCCCGGGACACGGATCCGTTGGCCAAAATTGGAGAGCTAAAAGCAATACAGGAAGGGGAAGACGTTTGCAAATGGCTTGACAAATCGATATTAACTAAAGGAACGGATGTCTTTGCAGATTTTTTTCTGATCAGTATTTCTTCTCCCACAGTTCAGTTTTGAATAAACCTTTACCTACCTACTGTCAGGCCCAAAAGATGATGGATTGACACATGGCCCCAGCCGTCAGGGAACGTGCTAGCTACTAATGAAGATGTCATAATTACGTGGTGTACAAAATATACACACATAACATACATATATTTTAATGTAAAAATTAAAAGTATGCAATATTCTTACAACATTTTACTTCATTGTTTTCATTTGCTGTTAGTGGATCGGTGGGTGGACATTTTACTATAAACTTCTTAAACGAAGACTTGTTTGGGTTTACTCCACAGCACACACAATTCTCATTCTGAAAAATGAGCAACAGAGAAACTTCAAATACCTAAGCCTGGGGAAGACATGTTTTTGGTTAGGGGCAGTGGTCTATGGAAAATACCACTAGTGTGAACTACCTACCCTGCCCTAATGGGAGGCAGTGAATCAGCAGTGCCTTGTGGCACGGGAAGCAGTGCCATAGGAAGCCTGAAGCAACAGTAAGTCAGCAAAATAGTGCTATATTTAAGTTTTTGATATTTTGCTCATCATAGGGCTTTTTTTTGCATTAATTCTGATTTTTAAATGTTGCACAAAAAGTTTTCATTACTGAGTTTATGGTCAAAAAAAATTTGTGCCCACGTTGAGTGTCTCACTCTACTCCTGGTCACGTGCATTAGAGTGACCACCAACCTCCAGCTTTTCCCATGTTCCCAGTCAATAACCAAGCATGGCGGGAGTTCTAGAGGTAGGCCATTCCTGTCCCATGTAGGCTCCTACAGGTAACCTGTTGGGAACTACATCCTCGCCTAGCATTTTTAGAACTACACTGCCCACCCTACCCAATGCTTCCTTCAGTTTCTTTCACAGATGTCAGACCTGCAGTTTGGTATGATTTCCCCACCTTCTCCTGCTCTCTTCCCCTTTATTCTTTTTGTGTGTGTGTTTATGTGTGTGGAAGCCCAGAGTCTTAACCACTGGACCACCAGGGAAGTCCCATTCTCCTTTATTCTTCATAGGTGTCCATCCCCCTCCAATATATCTCTTGCACATTTAATCACATCTTGACATGTTTCTGGAAGACCCAAAATGACACAAAAAACAAAGGAAAATGTGTAATACAGATTTTAAAATTTCTCATATATAAGTTGAATGTGCCAGGTAACATACAGTACAATGTTTTTAAAACTACAAAGCCTTTGGATTTTATATATGAAGTTTTAATTAATAAGAAACGAAAATTTATTCAGATCAATTTATTTGAACTCACATCCAAGAAACATTCAACTTCAGGATTAGAAATAAAAATGGGAACACTCTACTTCTTTTTGGGTAAGGGGTGGATACAAGCCTGATAAGAGTACTAATAGCTTTGTGAAGTTACTACTTAAACTCTGTATATTCAAGTATATATCGAGTGCGTACTTGGTTTATACAGAATTTATCCAAGTCTAGCAAAGTCAGCATAATTTAAGTAAATCTCCTTGAGTTTTACACTCTCAAGTCTGAAAGCTTAGATTTGATTATAACCATGGCAAAAGTGATTATCTTTACTTCCTGCAAATGTAATCAACTTTTAAAATAACTTAGGCAAACATCAATTTCACACAAACCTTATTAAGGGTAGGAGGAAATTGCAACTGTTCATCTAATTGCAGAGTCTAAACCATAAATTCAAATGTACCATTATCTTTATTGTCAAATCAAGTCAAGAAAGCCTATTACAGGCTAAAAGAAGTGAATGTGAATCTGCAGGGTCCACTAAGGGAATACGTTGAAAACCTATCATCACATTAGTACTTAACAGCTGTACAGAAATTATTTTCAAGTATGCTTCAAGGGTCACCTCTTAACTGAAGAATTAACCTTCAGGAAGTCAAGAGACAAGTGTTATTATCTATATTTTATGTGCTAGGAAATGAAAGTAAAGAAAGATTTAGGATTGAGTAATCTATTCAAAATTAAAAAGTAAATCAAAAAGACTGGCTTTATTTGAAACAGGAGTCATGTGCCTTAAATTCCTTTCCATTGGGTTATATCCATTCGTCTACTATTCTATTTAGTCTACATTTCTATTTAGAAGCCAAACCGTTTCCAAAAGTTACCTCCATTTTGTCTCCAATATCTTAATGTGTTAAGAATAGTATAGACAGACTCTTGTAGTGTTGCTCATTTCTAGTAGACCATTAAAAAAGAAAAACCTCTTGTGCTTTCTGTTCATTCTTTAGAAATAAAAATGGATGTAAAACTGATTATGTAAAATTAAGATTGTAAAGATTTTCTTCCAAAATAGAAACAATAATCTGCTTGACTTAAAATCTTTTATTCATTTGGGCATTAAATTACCTAACACACAATCTATTTTACATTTAAACAGTTTTCCTTGTGTTATCTCCAGGAATGTTATATAATTAAGTCCACTTCCTGTCAAATTTCCTCTACCAAAATCAATATATAACCTATTTGACTCTGATTATAGCTAAAAGTGACAAAAAAGACTTTTAATGAAAACTAAGAGTATATTTATACGAGTTAGGTCTCAAGGCTTTTGTTTCATAGGAAGGAAGCTCTCTATTACATGGATCTATAAAATGATCCAAACTTCAGAGAGACAGGAAGCTGATAACTTATCTTCCTAATGGCTTTGGCTCATGAATAAATGATAATGGTTTGTGTTTTTCTTATAAAAAGAAATGTAATTTGTATAATGATATGAGTCCTATTTGCCACATTTGCTCTACTTTTTAAAAAAGGATTTCTAATTACTTAGACATTCTTTATATTATTTACAATAAGTAGTCAAAATTTTTAACTGAAAGCCATTTTTTTGACCACAGTTTGCCATTAGCTGACATTCAGGAAGGAACACAGGTCTGATCACCAAATCAATAAATCTAGCCACAGACTGACTAAAAGCTTCCTTTAATCTTCTTCCTATTAGGTCTTCCTTTAAATTAAACCATTCCCTCTGTGAATTATTTAAGTGAATGGCATGGTTATAGGAAGATCAGATATGATTCTTCATACAAAAATGCTCAAGGAACCTAAAAAATCCATTCAGCATGTTTCAGGAATTATAGTATGAATCAAGATGCTGTAGCTTAAAAAAGGAGAGGGGGGGCTTGGGGGTATTCCTGAAAGCTTCAGAGAGAAATGGAAAAGTCAAGTTTATTTCCTGGTTAGGGTAGGATGATTCCCAAAGCACATTTAAGTGTCTGGTCCAGACTAGCTATTAGTGATCAAGTAGTCCCCTTTCACTGTCAAGGCTTTCCCCTGAGGTAATGCCTAAAGTCTTAATTTTAATATTTTATCTTGTTTCTTTTAGCCCCATCCTCTCTCATCAATAAGTGCCACACATTCCCACCATGCTGAATGCTTTCTCAACTCTGCAATTTACACTTTTCAAACGCTCACCATGTCCAACTTAGTTACAAAATTTATTGGGTTGGCCAAAAAGTTCGTTCGGGTTTTTCATATTGTACCGAAAAACCCGAACGAACTTTTTGGCCAACCCGATATATTTAGATATATTTGTATCTTCCCACATTGTTCCTTTCAAAACTTATACTCATTTACTTACACATAATTTCAGTAATTACATTTTTAATGAGTTAAGTTTCTGAATACCGAATGCTCTTCCAAATGTGTCCACAAGTCAGAGAAAGGGTTTACCTTTCTAAATTCCAATCCCTTCAAGCTTTAAAAAATTTATTATTACTCTTCTTTTTCCTTCATGGTAAACAATTCCTTTCTCAAATCTTGCATTTCTACTTTCCCGATTTCTTTTCTGTAGCAAATACCAAAGGAAAAAATACAAACCGTTTCAGCGTAAATGAGTCTCCTTCCTGCTCTCATTTATTAGATCACCTACTTCAAGGCTATATAAATGGCAGTATTTTGAAAATGTTAACAGCTATCAATACCTTGAAGTTGAAAAAATAAGAAAGCCAGAGAAAATATATCACAAGCAACCAGTCTGAATATACGAAAGGCTACTTAGATCTTGATTTTCATATAAATACTAATTTTTTACCATTATAAAAGACAACGTAATATTTCATTTTTCTTTATAAAATTACCTTTTAACAGAATATTCACTAGATAGTCATTCCTTAAGTTTTTCTGTATTGATAAAAAGTTATTTTTAAAAGAAAAATATTTAAAACAATATTGTTTCATAGAAACAGAAAGTCTCAATATCAAATTCTGATAAAAAACTATAATTATGGGTAGAGCCTTACCATACTATTAATTTTCTTTCACCAAAGATGGACATTTAGAAGTGCTATATTGGTAAATAAGATAAGCTTCTCAGTGATCTACAAAAGCGCCACAATAAAGATGAGGTAGTATGAGACTGTCCCACTTTTGTAAAAGGGAAATATCATCTTTAGAAGAGATATTTATCCTGACATTGGTGTTGATATCCCGAGCCTCATCACTGCTAAGAGAGGTGCCATTTTAGTAGCTAACCCTCACTGGAACCAAGACAATCTTGAGATCACTGAGAAAAAAATATGCTAGAAGACAATGGTAACAGATTTTCTTGTTTAATTTTGTGACAATTGCTAAATATTTATTTTAAAGCAATTATTTTTAAATGCCATCTTTATGTTATCAGCAGAACTGCAGGAAAGGGAAATGCTACTTCAACATAAAAGCAATGATACTTAAGAAACATCTATTCTAACGTGGAAATCTGAGTCAAATTTCTTTCAATCCAGGTAGAAGCAGCTTCCTACTAGAGCTAAACTAGCATCAAGAAATCAGTTACTATGATATTAAAAATGCCAACTTGTACAAAGGGGTAGACAACTCACCAGAAGGAATAACTGTCTAGGAAATTTATTATTCACTGATTCTTTAAAAAAGAAGAGTAGGCTATCATTCCATCTATCTTATTATATAACATTTCTAAAAATACTTCCCCGTTCTGGGGATGTTAAATTCAAAATATTACGCCTGGTGCCCAGTATTGTTCAGTATGGCATAAGCCATGTAGCTCTCAAAATGTTTCCCTTTTTTTGAAGCCATACTAAAGACATGTTAGTTCTGAAAATAGGAATAATTATCTGAAACCTGAAGATCAAAACCAATATTAAGCTCCCTGAATACTGAGCTCCATGTTTACTTCTTGAATCTTTATTCAAGCTCAATTTAAAATAATGAAAAACTACCTAGGTCTCTTTGGTTACCAATGGAAATTTGTGGCTGTTTATATAAACTGTGGCATCTCTCCAAACTAACAGGCTCAGAGTTTCTAAAACAGAGCTAAGCAGAAGCAACAGTTCATAAGTAAATACAGAAAAACCTCAGTTGCTTTATCACTTTAGTAACTACTAGTTACTAATAGTGTTATTATTATTTTTAAAACTTCCAGTGAGAAAGGAACAATACTTATGTTCTTAAGATGGTAACTCTTCCAAGTGTGACAGAAAGAGCTACTCAAGGAATAATAAATGACCATGCCACATTATAGAAGAATAAATTCACCCCCAAAATATCATGTCCTCATTTGATTCTTACTGACCTGATTAATCAAATTTAGTAATTCTGCTTTACAGTTAATATTTAAAATGAAAACACATGAAGTTTGATTTTAAGCCATTTTGCTAACCTTTAACATCCCTATAAGTAAATTATAAAAGTCAATTACATTACTATGGATTGTAAATTACAACACACTCAGCTTTACTGAGGACTTTTAAAACAACTGAAAAGGCTGATGGGGAAACTATATCTTATGTATAGGAATGCCAATGGCATAGGTTAACAAAGCATTTTATATGTAAGGACAGGATTATTTTTAAAGAAAAGTATGAAATACAGATTATTTAACTGTGTTTGCAATGCCTACCAAACTTCAAATATCCCTGGATCATATGCAAATTACAGTTAAGAAAAGAAAAAAATTAAGTATACAATCTACATGGTAAAAACAAAAACCAAACACCTAGTCAAAAATATCCATTAACTCCTAGTGTGTAACAATTATTAAACAATTATTATTGTTAAACAATTATTGTATCCTAAGAAAAATAAACTGATCTGGAAGTAAAATTTAGGGCATAAGTTTATTTTGGACTTCAACTGCCCCTGTAGAAAAAATTCAAAGTGGCATAATAAGAAAAATAAAATATTAAATGAAAATATGTATATAATCATTCCCGTGTTCCTACCCTTTTCCTAGCATTGTTGTTCTGGTGCATCAATCCTGAGTACTCTAACTTTTGATTTATAGTGATACTCTTTCAGATATAATTTCATGGAAGAAGGAATTGGAAGGGCATCAATGCCATCATAAGTTGTACAGTTACAAATAACTGTTCTGCATATATGCTGCAGGGGAAAGGGGAAAGTCCGAATTAAAGGAGTGGATAAAAGTGGTTCAAAGAACATACAGGCACTCGGGTCCTTATAATGCTCTAGGAGCCCAGTAATGTCGGGAGAATGGAAGACACAAGGATCATGTGCATCAAAGCTAAAGTTGTGATTCCACTGTTCAATTCTAGCATGAAGAGAACGACTATAGCGTCTAAAACTAACGGAGAATAAATAGTCTTCCTGTGCTGAATCTCGCAGTAAAAAGGTACCCTCTGGTTTTCCTTCTAGTAGAGCTTCAGCTGCATATTTATCCATAACGCCCCAGTAACATGGATTATTATTGATCTGAAGGAGGTCTGGTACAAGACAGTGGACATAATCAATCTGGGTATGGTACTTAGGAGGTGTTTCCAGTTGCAGGGTTTCTTCATCAATTTCCCATTTGGGTTTGTTTCTTTTCCTGGAACTTGTGCAAAGTGTTATAATTTCATCATCTGAATCCATATCACTATCTTCTATACTGTTATCTGAAGCCAGGTTTATTATAGAGCCAGTCCCAGGACCACCTCTACCCGAAGAATCGTTATTGGTTATGACACAGGGCTGAACACTGGTATGTGAGAAGCAGTTGACCTCTTCCATGTTTCTTCGTTGTTTTAGTTGACCATCCCTCAATTCAGTCTGAGACAAGTCTGTGCTTACCCATTCATCTGATTTGGGACTTATAGGAGCAGTGTGTCGTTTAATAAAATGCCACCTAAAGGCTAAATCTGATCGAGGTGGGAAAGGACACTTATCTAACATGAGTTCACTGATATGAATTTTTCTTTTAGACGGAAGCCCTGAAGAGTGCCGACTACTACAATTTTTTATTGGAAAACACTGCCCCACAGCATCTTGCAGTTTCTGTTTAAGAGATCGGCCTAAAAATCTATGCCCACAGGAATGATCTAAATCCAACTCGATAGATGAACAGCTGTGCTTCCTTTCTTGGCTCCTTAAAGGAACTTCAGTTTTCTCTATAGCACTCACTGTTTCAGCATCTGAACAACTTTCACTCTTTTTTGACCAAGATAACTTCTTTCCACTCCATACATAACCATCCTTTCTGTCAGCACTTCGACTCCGACTAGTTTTGGGCCTTACATCTACATTTTTACTATTACTTTCACTACTTTCTGCCATTTTAACAAACTGTCCACAAATTCCAGTGTTATAAATACTGCTCTTTCAGTTTTTCCGGTAGAATGTTTCTTCTGGGCATTTTCTGGATATATCTAAGGAAGAAAAAGATCATTAATCGTTTGTCATTAACATTGTATAGATTATATATCAAGCCCCAATTATACATAAGATGAAAAGATGAAAAAGGACCATTAATACATTAAAAACAAACTACTGGAAATGTTGGAAGGCAGTTCCAAGCTATTTTGTTCCCACTTAAATAAACTACTTTACCTTATGCCAATAATTCCATAGTGCCATGGAGTCAAGAATCTGAGTACCTTTCCCACAGCTAGTTTCGATGTGAATCAAAAAAGCTAAGCATCCTCTCAGCTAAAAGATATGTCTGAAATGTGAACAATTTCCAGTTTTGAGGTACATCTTATGCCAATCTCTCCTCCCCTTATTTTTTAATTTCACAGCAGACCAGGAAATTCTTTGTTAAGAGATGAGAAACCTATGAGCTGGTGTTTGATGACCACTACCCTCCTTCTCTCTCCTTGTTTTCTTTCTTATTGATTGAAAATATGAACAGTTTTAAGTTATAAAAGCTGTTAAGAATTTATTAAATAAATAATCACCACTGAATAGTAGGAATGTCATGCAAGAATTCCCAACGCAATTTTTGTCAACTCATTTAAATATTTGGTCAACTTCACTATCAGTCTAGGCAGTTTGTAGAAAATTTGGAATTGGATAAAAATTTGTTATTTTATACACACATACACTTCCTTATATTCTTCTTCTTCTTCTTCTTTTTTTTTTTTTTTTTTTCGGTACGCGGGCCTCTCACTGCTGTGGCCTCTCCCGTTGCGGAGCACAGGCTCCGGACGTGCAGGCTCAGCGGCCATGGCTCACGGGCCCAGCGGCTCCGCGGCATGTGGGGTCCTCCCGGACCGGGGCACAAACCCGCGTCCCCTGCATCGGCACGCGGACTCTCAACCACTGCGCCACCAGGGAAGCCCTATTATTCTTGATAATTTCAAAAAACAAGCAGATAAAGTTCTATAGGGCAATGCCTTTCCTATGAAATTGGCTAGATATACTAGAATTTATAATGTAAATAAAATTTTATTAAGACTAATAGTAATGATTGGTCGTAGGTAGAAACTACTTAACTATTCTTAGATGGAAAAAGATTTAAGCCCAGAATTGGGGGGAGGGATTCTATAATTTCAAATATTTTAGAAGTGAAAGTTGAATTTTGAGACTGAGAAAATAAGTTGTACTCAACATTCTGATCATGATTAAGCTTCTGATTATATCAGAGGAACATTAACAATCCCAACAGTCAAGTAAATGTTTAGAGCTATGTGAATCTATTTTCATAGCAGTAGGGTTTGAAACAAGCATCTGCAGAGGCAAATATGATTGGGAAGTGCTTAAAAGTGTGAACTAATGACACAGGCTTGCCATATAAAGTACCCCATTACTAAACAATGAATAGCATCGGGTGATTATACTTATTATTTTGATTTAGTGAGCTCACTGGTACGTAATCATTTAAAATCCACAGGGAAAAAATATTTGAAAATCTAAATTTGAAAGAAACATCATCACTTAGTATACCAAAATTATATTCAACAGCATGCTTTGGTTGTTGATTGACTAAATTCCACTGAACAAAAATAAACTGGCAGAAGCTACAAAGTAGGCTGAAGTATATGAAGAGTCAGTGATCAGGAGAGACGCTTGTTACTAACAGCTTACACTTGTATTTTTCAAATAAAAAATTAAAAAGGAGCCCCAAGCAGATATTTTTTTGTTAACACTACATACTTTCAACTTTTTTATTCAGCATAATAATGTGAAAAGTATATCATGTAAGGTTTAAAATACCTGGTGTTTTTATTTACTTTAAAAATATGAAAGTAGCAGATTATTAACTCTATGATCAACTTTACTCCACTGGGTGTGAGCATCTTCATCTTCCTTTATTTCTATATCAGAGCTAAGTCTGTACCTCTGCTCTCTCTCTTTTTTTTAAAAAAAAATCTTTATTGGAGTGTAATTGCTTTACAGTGGTGTGTTAGTTTCTGCTGTACAACAAAGTGAATCAGCTATACATATACATATATCCCCATGTATCTTCCCTCTTGCGTCTCCCTCCACCCTCCCTATCCCACCCCGTACCTCTGCTCTTGATGACATTCCCACCTTTACCAGGGCCTGCTTCCATTGCTAGCTCTTAACTTCTCTCTGCCTTCAAAAACAACCAAGTCTCCTATAAACTGTTTTAGTGATTCCAATGCTTCCTTTAGTTATAATTGCTGCTTTCCATATTAAATTTCTTAATGAGTAGTATAACTTGATTTCCTCTCAGAAAGAAAATAGTTTTGTTTTTCTCTAATTATAAAATAAATAATGATCCAGTTTAAAATGGCTATGTGAAAATCTTTTTGCTCCATTTTTCTCAGAAGTCAGCCCATAACAAGGGAAAATGAGAAATAAAAACAAACCTCATCTTCAATGAAACTAGCAGGTATCTATAACCTGAGTGACAAAATACAAGGACAGAAAATGAACAGAGGAGCAATGACTGACTCAGCAGTGGAGAGGAAGGTGACACCAGGCACAAAGGCAACGTGGATGAGAAGCAAGCCAACAGAGCAGGCAAAGTCCACGACACCCAGAGGTACCAGGTGCTACAGAAAGTATGGATGGAGAACAGGGCAGAAAATGGGGAGGTAGGTTGAAAATTTGCATACATGCAGTTAGATGTCTCTAATTGTTACTCTCATACTTAGAGGAGATGGGAAATTTATCAATATTATTTGGAGAAGCTGAACCAGAGAGGCTCAGGACTTTGGATACTAGGCATGGTGAGGATAGATGGGAGGTTTGGGACTAAAATCAGAAAGAAAATTCCCTGCTCCCTTCTTCCATCCAGCTTCTAGAACTCCAGCAGCCAAACTTACACCTCCTAATAGGAGACTGGAAGATACATACTATGCTGGAGAAACAGAATGGCCAAAGAGAAAAGACCTATAGATGCTGATAACTGGAAATCCTCCAATAAAAAGCTGGAGGGCCACCCAAGCATGCTGTGAAGCTCATCCATCCATAAGCCCAGCCTACTTACATAGTGCTTCCAGGCAGCACTGCTGTGCTTCATTTACTCTAGAATATGACATGTCACCAGACTTTTGAGGAAAGCCTCTAAAATAAACAAGCGAATAAAACAAAGAACTTGGAGAAAAAAGTAAGCATTAAAGCAGCAGGTAATAAAATAGATCTCTTCCAAGTTCAGAGAATATATTATACCAATGAATAAAATGAGGTAGGGACAATCAGAGAATAAGAAAAATTTGGAAATTAAAACCATGATTACAGGAAAAAAATATTCAATAGGAAAGTTGGAGGTAAGCTGAGGAAATAATAGGAAAGAGGAAAAAAATGGTTAACTAGACAGAGAAGATAAGAAAATTAGAGGATCAATACAGACACTTCACAGAATATAACAAAATGGAGAGGGAAATTATAAAAGAAAATATGTTAGAAAATTTCCCAGAACTGAAGGCCATGCGTCTCCATACAGAAGGAGCACAATGAGTGCCCCGCACAAGGGAAAATACACACCAAGTTACATTATTCTAAAATGTTAGAACCCTAGAGATAAAGAGGTGATATCGAAGTCTTCCTTATAGACAACAATACTCTAAGTATTGTATGCTTATAAATCTGTTAAAGAGAGTAGACCTCGTGTTAAGTGTTCAATCAATCGATTTATGTATGTAACCCAGCCAAAAAAAAAAAAAAAAAGGCTTCCTGAGGGAAGAAAGTCACAAAGGACTGAAAATAAAATAGCATCTGTTTTCTCAACAGTAAGTAACAGTGGAAGCTAGAGGATAGTTTCCAACCTTGAAGATCACCAGCCTAACAATCAATCAAATAGGATAAAATAAAGAAATTTTCAGACATGCAAAGTAACAACAATTTTACCTCATATTGGAGGATGTGCTCTTCTAAAATAAGAGTGTAAACCCCAAACAAATGGCATAACAAAGGAAACAAGGTATTTAACATATGAGAAAGGAAATGTGAATTCCTGGGATGCTTAAGAAGGGAAGTTTCCAGACAACAGGGTGTTTGGTGCTGCTAGAGAGCAACTAGTTCATATAACCACATAAGGACGTAAGGCTCTTTGTGTAATAAGAGAATGGAAAGAGACTAAGGAGACTAAAAGAGAGGTAAATCCTCATCTATCAGAAGAGGAACTCAACCAATAATGTCTAATAATTGATGCATCAAGAGAGAAGTATAAGCATATGATTTAGAAATGTGAAGATAAATATCAGAAAAACAAATTATGAAAGTAGAAGCCTTTGAGATGGGTAGGAGAGGAATGCAGCATTTCTTAGCTTATCTAAGCTTTTCAGCTTAATTTAACTTGAACCTATGTACACATATCATTTTGATGACCATAAATAAAAATAACAGTACTTTATACTCACTGTGAAAAGTTCAAACTTAAAGCTATGAAGAAAAAAGTAAAAACTATCCATAATCCTACCACCCAGCAGTAACCATTATAACATTTTCAGTATCTCTATACATGTACATGACAAGGATGCAGTTCCATAGCACAATGATGGCAGACATTAGAAATATGGTTTGAGCCCAGTTTATTTTGTACTAGCCATATGACCTTGAAACCTCAGTTTCTTCATCTGTAAAATGGAGACACTGATGCTATCTATTTCATTAGGCTGGTGGGAATTAAATGAAATAATGTATGTGAAGTATATACCTAGCTCAGATTCTAAATGTACCAAGTATAAAGTTTAACATATTTTTTCTTTTTAAAAAAAGAAACAGATATTACATATGTTTTATTATAGCACCCAAGCCAGTTTTATTGAAATAGTTCATAAAGGAAGAAATCACAGAAATATCTCTGTCTCTAGCCCATGCTAACTGTAAAGTTTACAAGCAAATATAATTTTCAGGATGATAACTAATGTTTCAAAATGAAAAAGGATCAATACACTAGGTATAGCTGAAACTCAACAGACCATGAAGCTATAGAACAATTTGACATTTTCCCTCAGAGAACTGATTTCCAGCCTTACTCTATACAAGTTTACATGCTAACATAACAGATTTACTTTAGCAAGGCTTACCAACTTGTACAAAATAGGGAGCAATCCATCAAGTATCTCTGGACTTTAGGTTAATTGTTCTTACATATGCTAATGCTGCAGGGATCCATAAAATAAAGCAAAAAATACCATTGCCCTAGATGAATTTTCCATACATTTACCTGTACTTAAAGAGTTAATGCATAGAAAATCTTCTTTTGACTGGTTATCTTTTTGTATCTAAGAACTACAGCCTTATATAAATTTTACATAGCATTCTTGTGATAGAAAACTGAGTTCATGCTTCAGAAGTCCCACTTTTATCAACTGTTATGGTAAAAAATATATTTGGTAAAATATACCATATCACTATATGGGCCAGAATGTCACTTAATGTGGTAATCTTCAAAGCAGGAAGAAAATTTAACTTCTATTTATACTTGTCTAAAAATTAGAAAACTTAAAATTTATGAATATTGAATATATGGTTGACAATGTTCCCATCACTCATTATGAGATGGTTATTTGTCTGATGAGGTGCTATTCCTGAGGGAAGAGTGGGAGCTCCAAAAAGCTAAGGACTCGATGGCAACCCTCTCCATTTCTTTGTGCACTTTTAGTGCACCGCAACTGATTCCATGTTGCTGGAATACATTTGTGGATTATATTATCTTAGGTAAGAGAATCTTTACAATACTTTGTAAATAGACATGATCACGGAAATTTTATAACACACGAGGTTTGCTAGTTATTTCAGGGCAAAGTACTTAAGTTGCTGAAATTTTAAGACAAGTTATGTATTTTTCTTTTACAAAATGACAAATGTTCTAAGTTTGATGACCTTTATTGGGATAATAAGTGGCTCTGAGAAGCTACTTAGCAGATACATTAAGAAAAAAGGCAAAACAAAACATATAACTGGTCTCTTCATGGTTCAGGTAACTTAAAAAAAAAACTTATGCTATGGTGACATCTTTTTAGAAAAAAAGATATTCAGAATTTCCTTCACTATCACGATTTTATTACAAAAATGATAAAAATGCATCATGCATATAACTCTCGCATCTTTACACTTTAAACAGATGGCAAAAGATCTTCTAATCTCTTCCAAAAGTTGCATTAAATCAAAATTCATAAAATTAAAAAATTCAATCACATTGCTCTCAATAAAAATAACATTTTTTTTTTTTTTTTTTTTTTTTTTTTTTGCGGTATGCGGGCCTCTCACTGTCGTGGCCTCTCCCGTTGCGGAGCACAGGCTCCAGACGCGCAGGCTCAGCGGCCATGGCTCACGGGCCCAGCCGCTCCGCGGCACATGGGATCCTCCCAGACCGGGGCACGAACCCGTATCCCCTGCATCAGCAGGCGGACTCTCAACCACTTGCGCCACCAGGGAGGCCCAAAAATAACATTTTTAAAACATCTTTATTGGCATATAATTGCTTTACAATGTTGTGTTAACATTATTAATTTTCAGTGAAAATTTTTTTTTATTTTTAAAGACTAAAAATGAGTTTTAAAAAAGTGCTTTTGGTGTCTTGCCTATACATGTAAAATCTGAATGTTAAAAAAAAAAGTGTAAGGTTCTCAATCTGAATGAGTCCTTTCAAATACCCCATCATTAATTGTTGGAATTTTATACAAACTTCGTAGAAATGAAGTAGAAGATGAGATACAAAATGGAAAAAAAGTGACTTTAGTACCATCTTTACGTAGTATAGAAATCAATGATTATATTTTGAAAAGTGTTCACAAACCAACAATCTTTGTTAGTAACTGCAAAGAAGTTTTTTTTTTTTTTTTTTTTTTAAAGCCGGTGAAAGAATCACTTGGGAGAAAGTGCTTTGACTCTTGATTCAATTATTAATTTTTTAAGAAGGCATCTAAGTTACAATGCCCTGGGGAATACACAGTGACTTTTTTTTTTTTAATTGTTATTTCTTAATGAGCAAGAGGCAAACGTCTAAAGCAAGTTTATTTAAACCTTTTTCAAAAAATCAAGTTCTCAGATTCACTAGCCATTTGATCCCAGGTTCTATAATCAATTGCACTGAACAGTGATAAATGCATGAATACCCAATGTGACCCTTCTATGCTAACAACAGATTTAAATAACAGTTAGTACTCTTGAATAAGGTTGGGAAGGTGATTTTAATTCAAATTCCCATTGAAAACTTTTTTAAAAGCCAGTAGTTAAAGGGTTAAACTTCATTCATCTAGAAACTTCATTGTATTCTCTATGATGTTGGATAACAGATCATTATTGTACATATTAATCATTCATTGAACTACTGTGTCTACAATGCTGATGTCTACCTAAGGCCAGAATTCATGTAAATATTAAATTTGACGTTATAAAGAATAATTTACTATACTACAAAGAATTCACAAATAAATTATTATTCTGGCAGTTATTTACCCCTGGGAATTTCCTTATCAAATCTATGTTTCCAAAGTTTACCTGCCATTATGTGTCCCAAAACTCCTTGAATGCATTCTGATCATAGTCCATGTTATTTGAATTGGATTCTGTGGGTTAGAGTCCTTGATGTTTGATCATAGACTAATATTTGAGTTGGATTCTATGGGAACACTTAAGAGTCCATGAATGGAATATACTGGATAGTACAAGAGAGGTAAATTCCTCGGAATGTTAATGAAAAAACATAAAAAATGGGTTTGTTCAAATGAGAAACATCTCTGAACTATAAAGTGTTTTTTTCTCATTACGAAAGCAATACAGGTTCATTTTCCAGTAAATATTTTAAAATATCTCCTTTTTCATGCTACCAAGCCATGGCTCATGGGACTTAACTGGATTTATTTGGGAAAACAAACACACACACACACACACACACACACACACACTGATTAGCACCACTACACCCTTCCTTCCCTTCTCCAAACTTTCTCCACTTACTTTCCTAATTATATTTTGCTTATGTCAGTGTCCCCCAATCTGAACTCCTGTGTACACTAGTGCTAAAAGATGTTAATATATACATGTTCTAGAGAAACGGAGGTTTCCTTATTAAACAAGTTTGGGAATCACTTCCCCTCTGAAAGATTACAAGGCAACTTCAGCAAAAGGTTCCAGGAGGTCCTTCAGTTAAGAAACCTGCTTAAGCCACAGTTTCCTTTATTTAACTCATCAAGAGCCGTTTTGTGGAAGAAACTGTGGGAGAAACATTAACTTGGGCTAACATTAAAATAAGTGTACATTCCCTGAGCATGCTAGCTAAAGATAAAGAGAAATGTCCAGGACCTGTCACTGAAGAGGGTTAATTTAGTGTGAAGAGGGAACAGAAAACTAAAGCTGGCACTATAAACTTCTAAAAGCGCAAGAACCAGGACTTCCCTGGTAGCACAGTGGTTAAGAATCCACCTGCCAATGCAGGGGACACGGGTTCGAGCCCTGGTCCGGGAAGATCCCACCTGCTGCGGAGCAACTAAGCCCGTGTACCACAACTACTGAACCTGCTCTCTAGAGCCCACGAGCCACAACTACTGAAGCCTGCCCGCCTAGAGCCTGTGCTCCGCAACAAGAGAAGCCACTGCAATGAGAAGCCCATGCACCACAATGAAGAGTAGCCCCCGCTCGCCGCAACTAGAGAAAGCCTGTGCACAGCAATGAAGACACAACGCAGCCAAATATAAAAATAAAATAAATAGATTTATTTAAAGAAATTTTTTTTTAAATTAAAAGAGCAAGAACCTTAACAGAATCTTAGAAACCAGAATATTTAAGATATTCGATTGTGACTCGTAGAGAATAAATTGGATTGTACAGATGTACTTCTTCTTTTCAATTTGTAATTTTTTAATTATAAAAATTATATATGCTCATTATAAAATATATGGAACATTCAGAAAAGTTCAAAAAGGAGGAAAAAAAACTGTAATTCAATTACCTAGAGGCAATCAATTTAGACATTTTGGCCAATTTCCTTGTAGTCTTTCTTCCTAGTACAATTTAGTCTAAAGAGGAAATTTTTAAGTTATAAAGATCTATAAAAAATTAAAAATCTAGTTTTTCACTATACCATATTTAAAAATGAAGCATGGTGCAGATGAAACAACAGCATGAGTTGCTAAATCATCAAACATGATCTAAAATTTAGACTTTGTCACTTACTAGCTATCTCTCCTGATTTTTAGAATCTCATTTAGCTTCAGTGTTCACATTGTTAAATCTGGATACTGTCAGCTGCCCCATGTTTTTACTCCAGGATTAAAATCTATGAAAACAGCATACATTGAGCTTAATGAGAATACATACTACGTTCTGTAATACGTTCCGTCTTCTCAGAACCTTCCATGTAGAATAAGCTAATTTCTAAAAATGAGAGATGGGAAAGTGGCAAAATTAAGGGAAAAGAATGAAAGGAAACAAAGGCTATATATAAGGCTAGAAAATCCAGACAAAAACATATCTCAAAAACCTGAGGCTGAGGAAGCTTTGGCATTTCTGAATATCATAAAGCACTTTCTATTACCCTGATACTAAACATGCTCTTTTAAAAAGTGTTTTTAAGCTTTAAATTCTTGAAAAGTAGTATGGGTGTAAATAACCAAACTTAATTACAAAAAGTTTGTAATTTCTTACAAGCTAACTTAGTAAATAAACAGGTTTCAACAGTAAGAGTAGGCAAAGTTTTTTTTAAAAAAAACGATCATAGATTATTCTTTTCATTGCTTTATGATAACTACGTATGCTTACATTTAAGCTTGGGTAACAAGTTTTACCTACAAACTAGTATAATGTTATTCTAGAATTAAATAAAATTGTTTTTATGTTCTGATAAAACTAAATTCTAAGTTTTATGGCAACAGTTATGACTTGGAGAGGCAGTATGGTAGACTACTTGGATCAGAAGTTAATAGACCTGGGTTCTATTTCTAGTTCAGACAGTTGGTTAGGTGTGTGACCTTGGACAACTCACAACCTTTCTGAGCCTTGTTTTTTTTCATTCATAAAAAACAATGATTATATCTGTCTCACTGTAGTAAGGATCCACTGCCACTGTA
Organism: Mesoplodon densirostris; assembly: GCF_025265405.1. Taxonomy (NCBI): domain Eukaryota; kingdom Metazoa; phylum Chordata; class Mammalia; order Artiodactyla; family Ziphiidae; genus Mesoplodon; species Mesoplodon densirostris. The sequence goes on from NC_082664.1 coordinate 47,533,412, forward strand.
ACAACACAAGAGTCAAATATTAGCTGTCTTTGGCCAGCGGAACTGGGTAGGTTGAGAATAGGACTTTCCTGTATTCCCTTTTATACCTTAGAAAGTTTATACATGCACAAGTATTATTTACCCCAAAAATCAATTAAATAGGCTGGTAAGATTCAGGACACTTTCAGAGATATAAAAATTTTCAGGTTTCTAAACTGCCTTCAGTGTTTTTTTTTCAATACTCTGTTCTCAGTTTTGTTATTACTCTCTTCTTCTAGCCTTATCTTTCATAAGATTAATAATTTTTACATCAAATATCAATACATATTTTATTAAAAAGGAATTTAAAAAACTCCTCTCATAAGGCAATACTGATATGCCTCCTGGATAAAGTAAGATTATATGACATTATTACTTATACAGATAATACTGCCACAAGTAGAATGGTAATATATTCATGCTTTCTCACCCTATTGTCCTTGAGAACAACAATATTTGTGAGCCTAAGGGTACTATGAATGGTCACAACAGAGAAACGGTAACTAACCTTCACTGCAATCGAAGCTGCGACCTTGGCATGATTTTCAGTGAGTTCATTCAGTTATCCACTCCTATGAGACATGCACCTGACACCCACATTGGTGACGGAGAGCTACACTGGTTTCTTTTTAAAAGCTATATTATCTTAAATAACCAGGCAATTTAAGAATTAAGTTACACATTTCATTACCACACTATTGTCTTGTACATATTATTTGAATGTCTGTTTCCCTCACCAAGATTATGAATTCACTGAGGACATTAAAATTTGTCTTTTTAAAATCTGACTGAAACAGAAATGGACATGTGAAAACATACTGGCAAAAGCAAGAATACATCTTTTAACAGTTGAAAAAATTTACTGGATAATGATTCAAACAACTCCATTTTAAATGAAACCATTAAATGCCCACCCAAAGTACCCCATTAATAACACAAGACAATTAGTTTTATACATCCATGAGTATCTTCTATATATTATAACAATTCGATGGAAGAAGGTGTCATCTTCATTTTAGAGATGAGGAATCTGACATTCAGTAAAAGTAAAGAAGTATATTCAAGGTCACACGAGTAACTGTCAGAGTCAAAATTAAAATCTAGGGTTGTTCAACTCTAAGGCCCAAGCTCTTTCCATACATGTGAAATTTGTAAAAACAAAAACAAAAAAAACCCCCAAAAAACAAAACAAAAAACCCTATGAATCAAACGTGTTCATTGCTAAAGCAGAGTGAAAGGAGAGAAGCGCAAACACCATTCATAGTTTTGAAGTCACATGGTGTTACATATTTTATAGTTACAGCATTTTATAGCTATAAATCTTGTTCCAAATTGGCAGATTCTTCTTATGTTGAGCTCTGAAAAGCACTACACTGAAATCTCATGATGATTTATTTGATGTATTACCGGACTTCTTCTTGAACCCCAGTCTATCCAGTGATATTGGATTTAAAAAAAATTAGAAATCAGTCTATCTAAACAACGAATGCTACCCAAATAAAATTAAGCCACTCGGAAAGAATCATCTCAGGTATCTTTTGCTCTTGTGGGAAATCAAGGATAGGTTGGTTATTTTCCCACAAATCCCAAGTTCTTTTTCAGCCAACCACTCTTCCTCTTCATTCACGTACCAAACCTCAGTGTCTAGCAAGCCTATTTGGAGTACTCAAAGCAACACCTTTCACAATGCCACCACGGTAAGAACTATACCATGGTTTGTCTAAATGTGTTTGCAACTTTTCCCAATGGAACTAGACTGAAAAACAATGGGGAAAACTCTACAACAGAAAAACGTTTCTCTTATGTCATAAACAAGTTCCGATTGAGACTAGAAAGTGGGTAGCAAGAAAAAATCATTGTGCAGGTTTTCATTAGAGACCGGTCTCCCAACATGGAGAACGTGAAGACCCAAGCAAAGCATAAACTTAATGGCCAAGACCTTAGCAAAGATTGTAAAGATCGAATGAAGTATTCAACAATATACTTTAGTTCTAGCTCTTCTTTTACATCTAAATATGCACTTCAGTGAACTTTAGGTGGGGTTTGAATAGGGAAACCCGAATTACTTTCTTAAGGGATATATGTAAAATGTCCTATAGAATAAGCATTAATGTACACGCCAGACCTCCAGGAACCATGAACTGAGATTAAGTCTTCCTTCCTTTACCGGTATAGAAATGACAAGATGAAGGCGCCAAGGATGTCAAGATTAAAGGCTTGAGAAGGGTCTCGGCTTCCTTTTCTCGAAAAAACATGCCCAAACATCTCGTTCTGCAGCCGGGTCCCAAGGAGGGGCTGGACCCGTACGGGGACCCGGATATGGCTGCCTGTGAGGAGCGCCCGGAAAGTAGAAGCAGACCCCGCTGGGCAAGTCCAAGCAGCAACCACCCTTCCCCCACTCACCTCTCGGAGCGCAGTTTAACTGGGTCTGTCCGAGTAACTGCCGCCATCACCACCGCCATCACTCTGGGTGCTCGCTAAGCTGGAGAAGGGAGACCCAACCACTCCGGCACCTCATGTAGGTCCTCTAAGACGGATGCCTGCCTGCAAGCCTCCGCCCTTCGGTGCGGGGTTCTCATCTCAGACGTCGCAGTCACCGCCTCCACCTGCTTCGCCGGCGCCGCCACCACTTCCGTGTTCGGGTCCCTCCCTTTCTTCCTCACTCCCCCAGCAACCGGCTTTTTCCCTGCCGGCGGGCGCGCAGCTGACGCCACCGCCCAGCGACCTGGGTCGGGACCGCGCCGGGCGTGGGCGGGCCGGCGCAGGCGCAGAGTGGGAGCACGCCGAGCGCGGGAAGCGCTGTGCATCCGTGCTGCTCGTCAGTCTGTGTTGCTCCTCGTCGCCTTTCCTCAGTCGCGGAGCTTCGGTGAGTGCTCCGTCCCGCTGCCCGCGTGCGTGCGGCCCAACGAAGAGAAGCGTGTCCTCTTCCCGGCTTAGTGTCGGACAGACCCACCCCTATTCCCTGTTTGTGCCCCTCGGGTGGGGGAAAAGGGGCTGCCGAGGGCGTGTCCCGCAGGAGACTAACCTCCCTTCTTCCTGTTCAGTCCCCGGCTTTCCTGTCCTTTAAAATAACACTGACTTTTATAAAACATTTTCAGATAGGTAAAGGAAGAAATGCCTGCTACACAGAAGCCGATGAGATATGGGCACACAGAGGGACACACAGATGTCTGTTTTGATGGTTCTGGGAGGTAAGGTATTTTGAGAAACAAAAAGAACGTTTCAGGTGTGAATGTTAGAACAGTTATTCTTGTATGTCATGTAAGCAGTTCTGCCTAAAATTACTCATCCAGATAGAAATAAGGTTGATATCTAAAATGGCACATAAATGTTCTTAGATTTACTGTTTAATTCGGACCAGCATGGCAGTTTTAGTATATCAGAAAGCCAACGAGTGTGAAATCTTACTTCCAGAGGAGTTGGAATGATATGAGCTTTCCCCCACATTTCCCCTTTGTTCACTTCCTTTCTGCATCTCACATTATCAGTTATTTTGTCAGAACGGTAGCTGCCTGCTTGTCAGATTTAGTGGCCCGTTCTAACTTTTCGGTATTTTATCCTCCCTTGCCTTTTGTGATGCTCTTCCCTTTTTAAAATTGTTTTTAACTTTCTGACAGCTTTTTTTTTCTAATTTATTTCCTCTGCTTGATTCCTAAATGGTGATATTTTCTCAGGGTTATTCTAGTCCCTGTGGAGGGATATAATCAATAAACAATCTGCGAGGAATAGAAGAGAGTTTTATTTGAGCCAAACTGAGGACTATAGCCCAGGAGACATAGATTAAAGAAGCACTTGAATTGCATTCTGTCGAACTACAAAATGGGGGAGGCTTATAACAGCACAGACTGCAAAATTACATAAGTTGTTTGTGAGAATTATAATTGGAGTTGCAAGAAGTCAGGGTGCTTGTTAAGTAAGGATTAGGGTCCAATATGGTTGTCTAGTTATAAGGGGAGACCTTGAGACCATAAGGTTGCAGTTGGCAGCTGCTCTCAGATATTGTTTTGAGAACAGCTTGGTGGTATCCTTGAGTATGATACAGTTCAGAAAATTCAAGTTCTCCGTAATGCAGGAACGTGTCTAAAACTGTATCCACAATGGCCTCCCAGCTCCATTATTGAATGCCTGAACTGTAGTTACTCCTTTTTGATTTTTAAGTGTATTCTTTTCTTTTATGGTTAAAGCAGGTGTGTGGTGTATGTTTGACAGGCCATAAGACAGGTGGATCTAGTTAGCATAACATTTAAGTTAAATCGTATATAAGCCACAGTGATTTCCCCATACTTCAATATGTGAATATTTTTTCCATCATCCCTTTTGTCTTTCTAAATCCCATTCCTATGCAGTACTGTCCAGTTGTATGGCTTCTGCTGTCACTCCTATATTGATTCATTCATTGAACAAATATTTGCATGTCTACTCCACTGGGGCTAGAGATACAATAGCGCAAACAAAGCACAATCTTTTCCCTTATTGACCTTAAGGTCTTTGTAGATTGACAGACATGGAGTACAGATTAATCGCAAAAATAAATGTACATTTAGAATTACACTTAGAAATATTAAGTGATAATGCAGTGATAAGCATATGTGAGGGGAAGTTGGTCGAATTTGAGGAGGCAGGGAAGGCATCTCTGAGGAAGTGTTTCTTCAGATGAGATCTGAAGATTGAGTTAGACATTAAGAAGTATAAAGAGACGGGTGATGGTGGCAGTGGGGTGGTGATGTTGGCATTCCAGGTAGAGGGAACACTCTGCAAAGTTCTGGTGGGGTTAGGGATCATGATACTCTCAAAGGACTGAAAGAAAGCTAGCCATGCTTACATGTAGAGAGTGATGCACAGATTGGTGAGAGAGAAATTTGTGAAGGTAGGGAGTGGGCATCCTATCCAAGGCCTTCTTTCTTTATTAAGGAATCCTGTTTTTATCCTAAAAGCAGTAGGAAGGTATTAAAGATTTGAAGCAGAGAGACGTGATCAGTCTTGTTTTTGAAAAGATACATAGAGAATGAATTGGAAAAGGAGCAGGAATGGATGCAAAGAGACTATTGGGAGGTATCTGTATTAGTCCGGTTGAGTGTGATGGAAGCTTGGACTAGAGTAGACATGGGTATGGAGAAAGAGGATATATTCAGGAAATATTTAAGAGGTGAAATCAGTAGAATGGATCAGATATTAAAGATGAAGAAGAGGGAGGTTTCTGGCATAACATCTGTGTTTCTGGATGTTTGGGGAAGTAATTGGCCATTAGGAGATACCTGAAACATTTGGAGAGGAGCATATTTCAGAGGTAGAACAGGGGGTGGAGATTATGAGTTTGCATTTGAACCTAGTTAGTGTAAGATTTCTTTGAGAAATCCAACTAGAGATGTAGACAGTTAGATAAATGGGTCTAAAGATCAGAGGAGAAACTTGAGTTAGAGATAGAAATCTACATCTTCAGCTGATACCTCCTGGAATTCAGGATTGAGGTACTGGCTGAAAATCTGAATAGGGGAGATGTCAGTATACACGTGATATTTAATGCTATGAACTTGGATGAAACCACCTAGGGAGGGAGTGAATGTATTTTTAAAAAAAGCTTCGAGGGCTAAACCCTGGGTACTCCAGAATATTCAGAGATCAAGTAAGAGAGGGAGGATCCAGCTAAAGAGAATAAGAAGGGATGGCTAGAAAAATAGAAAACCAAGATACAAGAATGGTATCAGTAAGCCAAATATAAAGTATTTTAAGGAGGAGGAAATAATAAACTATTGCAAATGCTGCTTGTAGTGATGTGGAGGCTATGGATGAGCTTGAGCTTTTTTTTTTTTTTTTTTTTTTTTTTAACAGACTGTTAATAAAAGCTTTGTTGCAATGGATTCAGGAGAATGGAAAGGGAGGAATTGGAGTTTTATGAGGATGACACTCAAAGAATGAGGGTAGTCGGATAGGAATGTGGAGTCAGGAAAGGTGATTTTTGTTTTAAGGGGAGAGAGATTACAGCATATATGTGAGTGGAGATGATCCAACAGAGAGGGATAAGCTGTTGTTAGAGTAGAAAGGGGGAGAACTGCTGGAGTGGTGTCTTTGAGTAGATGAGAGGAGCTATGATATAGTGAAAAGCAGGAGAGATTGGCCAAAGATAGGAACATGGTCAATTTTATAAGTAGAGGGAAGGGGCACCTAGGAGGAATAGGGAGAACATGTGAATAATATCTATAGATTGCTTCTGTATTCTGAGTGAAATAGGAAGTAAAGTCATTAGTCGAGAGTGGACAGGAGGTAGAGGTTTGAAGAAAGAGGAGTAGATATGAGATAGAGGGTTAGTAGAGAGGGAAAGTTGAATGGACTAAGAAAATGTAATTGGATTCCAGGGCAGGACTAAAGATCTAGTTCAAATTAGTGATCATGAATTTAAAGTGAGATCAAACAACCTGGTTATGTGTTTTCTCCAGCCCTATTTAGCTCTATAAGTGCAAATTTATTAATAGGCAGAGAGTTGGATTTAACCTGGGTTCGGGTTTTTCCGGGTAAGTATGACAAAGTGAAAGAAGGGCAAGGGATTCGAGAGTAATGCGAAGGAGTGATTTTAATGACAGACTATGGAATCTAAACCAGATTAGGAGGGATGTGAGAATTTGAGGGAGTGAGAAACAGTGAAAGGTAGTTTCCATAGATTGTAGATCCTCATAGAATTTAAAAATTGTTGGAGTTAGGGTATTAAGGGTATAAGATGAAACGATAAGTGATTAGGATGCTTGAAGTTGAGATTATGAAGCAGTTGCATTGTTGGTAAAGACAAAATCTAGGCTGTAACCATGGGAGTCTGAGGTGGGGTGGAGGGCAAGATCGAGTGTCAGAAGGTTTCATCTACATAGTTATTGAAAATACTAAGAATTATGATAGGAATAGTGTTGTTAGAGAAGGAATAACAATGAGCCTTGTGCCAAAAATCTTTAGGGAACAAGGGGATTTCTCTTGAGGAATTTGTAGCTGGTCTGATGACAGTTTCAGGCCTTTTTTTTTTATTGCGGTACGCGGGCCTCTCACTGCTGTGGCCTCTCCCGTTGCGGGGCACAGGCTCCAGACGCGCAGGCTCAGCGGCCATGGCTCACGGGCTCAGCCGTTCCGCGGCACATGGGATCTTCCCAGACCGGGGCACGAACCCATGTCCCCTGCGTGGGCAGGCAGACTCAACCACTGCGCCACCAGGGAAGCCCCAGGCCTTTTTTTTTAAAGAGAGAGTAGGGTGTGGCAGTAGAATGGAAGTGGTAATGAAGTGCAGGAAAGGCCCACCTCCAGATCCCAGAGGGATGTAGAAAAGAAATCAGCCACCACTTAAGAGGGCTGAAGAGGAAATGGTGTCCTCAGAGGAATGTTCAGAAAAAAGTTGATTTTGCTGGTGCCTGACGATGAATCTCATGAGGCCCAGTGGAAGGGTTAGTTAGGGAGGGGTGGTAAGATTAGGGAAAGAACATTGCTGTGGGAGGATGGAGGATCCAGATAGTGAGAAATGCCTTGGTAATCATTGGCTTCTTAGAGTTATGTCATAAAGAGGATAAAGGCATGATAGAATTAGCCCTTTGCTGGGACTTCCCTGGTGGTCCAGTGGTTAAGACTTCACCTTCTAATATAGGGGGTGTGGGTTCGATACCTGGCCAGGGAGCTAAGATCCCACATGCCTGCACACCAAAAAACCAAAACATAATACATAAACAATATTGTAACAAACTCAATAAAGACTTTAGAACTGGTCCACATCAAATTTTTTTAAAAAAAATTAGCCCTTTTCTCTGAAACTTACTGTGGATTTCTTAATTTATCACCTAAACCAGCACACCTTTGAGAATGGGGAGAAGGATTTCAAAATAATTAAAAGTACAGTTTCTTAAAAATTATTTTTTGATTGGCAAATTATTCTGTTTTGGTAGGTCTGTAACATATTTCTATTCAAAAACTATTTCAAAACAATTTTTCCTAAAAAAAATTTGTGACATTAAGGAACTTCTTTACATTGAATGTATAATCTAAACATTAACATAAGTAAAATAGTCATTCTTGGCACGTATTCATGTACTTTAATCAATTTTTTTAGTCTGTCTAACATGATGTAGCTGATATTTTTCTGAAAAATGTTTTTTTCACTATACTCATTTATTTTCCTTATAAAACTGGCTCTAGTCTTCTTCAGAGTTGCATTTTATGGTTAATAAATTTGAAGTGAGATCTTCAGTTAATTCTTTTCTTTATATCATAGTATATTTTTCAATGAGAAAACACTCCTTTTAGGTTCTCAATACCTGGTAAGCTTAGAGCAAATTCTACTAAATGGAAGAGTCTCAATTTTTAAAAATTTGCCTTACCTGAAATGGATAAATATTTCACCTTCAGTATTTTTACAGGTTCTGTCTTTTCACCTGTTTTTAGAATACCCTTTTTCGATAATTAGGCCTAAAATATTTTTAAAGACAAAATTCATCAAGTAAGTTCTCTCTACTTATGACTCCCTTAAATGTTTCACAAATTTTAACCCTACTTCATTTCATTTTGGCACAGAACATAAATTTATATAATTAAAAAGAAGAGGTCTATCAAAAGATTCTTCCCAAAAGTCAAGATATTCCAAAGAGCAATCACAGAATTTCAACATTAAATCATTCACCATTTCACCTTTTAATATACAACTTGTTCAATTCTCATTTGCTTCTGTAGAGATTAAATTTCAGTGTCTCCTCTGTATAAGCTCTGTTTTCTTTCTTTCTTTTTTTTTTTTTTTTTGCGGTACACGGGCCTCTCACTGTTGTGGCCTCTCCCGTTGTGGAGCACAGGCTCCGGACGCGCAGGCTCAGCGGCCATGGCTCACGGGCCCAGCCGCTCCACGGCATGTGGGGTCTTCCCAGACCGGGGCACGAACCCGTGTCCCCTGCATCGGCAGGCAGACTCTCAACCACTGCGCCACAGGGAAGCCCCCCCCCCTTTTTTTTAAGTACCAATGTTTTATTTGGGTGATGCAAATGCAGAGCATTGAGAGTGAGAAAAGGGACTCGATGCAAGGAGGAATGGGAGGCAATGCCAGGTGATAGGTTGAGTCTGCTTCATGACAAGCCTGGAAGAGGCACAGAAGGTGTGTCCACTGGCTACTTGGGAGGTCTCCCCACTGGCAGAAATGGTGTCTTGCGCCAGTTCAGGGAAGGGAGGGAAGAAGAGGGAATTTATCGGCCTGGATTTCTCCCATCTCCCATTAGTCAAATGTTACCCCAGGAGCACTGACTCTTCCACATTCCTGGGTTGCTAGTGGCTACTTGAGGTGCCAGATCCCATGTCCTGTGGGGGCATTCCATCCAAGTCTGGAAATGATGGGAGGAGGCAGACTCTGGGCATGAGGCTGGTGAGTGCTGGAGAGAATCTGATTTTGTACATAAGATGTGTTCACAGCAGTCCAATACTGTTTTTCTTTTACCAGAAGAGGGAACTTGACATAATGATCAAAGACCTTTCCCAAAGTCACATGGCTAGTAAGTGGTAAATTCAGGATTTGAACATAGTCTGTCTCTGGAAACTGTCAAAGACCAAGATAAGGAACTTGGATTTTATGTAGCAGGCAAAGGAGAGTGGCTAAAGGGTTTCAAGCTGGGAGTGACGTAAGATAAAGAGCTTTTTATAAAGCTCCCAATCTCTACTTTGCTCCATCTTCCCATGTGGCTGAACTTGGCACAAAAGTAGGTGGCCCCAGAGATGTGAGGACACCCAAGACAGTTTTTGATGGGCCCCGACTAGGTCCAGAGCTATATGGGGTTCCACACTGTCTCATAATCTTTCTGTCTTCATCAAAGCCTACACCCACCAAAGAGACTAGCTGGTCAGAGGCAGGCAGGATCTGAGCAGAGAAGCCAAAATGAGGGGAAGAGCAGATTGACCTAAAGACCAGGAGCAGGAGGACCAGCCATACGTCCACTGTCAGCCGGTGGGTCTGGGGATGTTGGCACCCACATATGAGTCCTTTGATGTTGCCTGAGATGGTCAGATCTCATGAATTGTCGGCCTCACTGGTCACATTTACGTGGTCGGTATTTGGTGTGTATCCGAGTATGTCTTCTAAGTTCATTGGAACGGAAGAAGGACCAAGTACAGTCTTCTCACATGCATTTATAGGGCCTTTCGCCTGTGTGTTTGCGTTGGTGACTCACGAGGTGGGAGTGCTTAGTGTAAGCTTTTTCACAGTTCTCATAGTTGCAGCGGTAAGGCCTTGAAAGTGCGGTTCTCCTCCTGGGAGCCCTTTCCTGGGCCCCTGAGTACTGCTCTGCTCTCTGTGGAGCAGGTAAGGGCTGCTTAGGTAGGAAGGGGTCTTCCTGGGAGACTGGCTGGCTCACAAAAGAGCCCTGGGATTCCAAAGCCAGCAATAATGGCGATCCAGCTGGGGGCATCCCAAAGTTGTGGGGTTTCTAGGAGGCAACATCTGATCCAAAGAGGGGAGCATTGCTGGGGCCTCAGTGGAAGGCATGGTTGGATCCAATAATGTTTTAGGTGTTAAAGGCCCTCTGTTAAGAAGTTACTGTTGGGAGGCCAGAATAAGGCATGGTTCACATTCTGATGTGGGACATCATTGGGATTCCACTGGCAAGTGAGAACTGGCGGCCCATTGGGGGGCATCCTTAGATTCCCACCAAAGGTCGGGGCCACCCCTGAAATACTGGGCTCTCCTAAGGGCATCGCCTGGGGCCACTTGAAAGTCATCATTCCTGGCTGGGAAGGAGACATTCCCTGAGTGTAAATCATCTGGGAAGGAGTGAAAGTCACTTGAGGGCAGTAGCTCACACCGTGGTCAGGCAGCGACATACTGAAGTGTGGCCCCATTTCACTAGCATTCTGCCTGGGTGCCTCAGCAGAGACCAAGGGGATCCTCTCCAGCTCTGTGCACTGAGGAACATGTTGAATGCCTGATGGGCCATGATTCCAAGAGATGTGCACTCCACTGCTTCTGGGAGATGAAGACACGTCCAAGACGACATTGACTTCTCAGTATCCTGAGTGGGAATGCTGTGGGCAGGTCTCTGTGAACTGGTGCAGAGCCACATGCCACTGGCTTAGGCCCTTGGCTCCCTGCTCCATCTTAACCTGGGATCAGTTGCACATTGAGACTCCACCATTTACCATTTTATTTTTGTATTTTATTTGCTTTTGTATGTGCCCAGAGAGGACACATACCGAATGAAGAAAAGCACTCAGAAAACGATTTGGGAGTTGACAGATAGCCATTTGAATAATCAGCTTTGGATAATTGAGCTCTTCCATTCATCCATTTATTCATTCAACATTTATCAAAGCTTCTATTTGTTAGAGACTACTTTGTGCTAGAGACACAATGGTAAGCAAAGTAGACCTGGTCCCTGTTGTTAGAGAGATTACATTCATTTTTCTTACATTGTTACAAATATATAAGGAACTTTATGCCAAGGAGAAACTGTAGAAAGCATAAACTTACCTTTCATTTAACAGAATAGGAGGTTAACAGTCCTTGTTATTGAGGTTTATGTATGTAAAATGAGGAAACATATTGGCTAATACCTTGATTTTATTAGAAAAGAGATAAAGTAACATTCCAAAAAAATTAATAAGCCTAAAACTGGGTGACTTTTTAACGAGTGTGTTTCCTTCACAGTTGTATTGTAACTTGTGGAAGTGATGGTGATGTGAGGATTTGGGAAGACTTGGATGATGATGATCCTAAGTCCATTAATGTTGGAGAAAAAGCATATTCATGTGCTTTGAAGGTATTAAAACAATTACAGCAACTGATATGAAATGATACTGCCATGTGATGTTTTGTACTTGGATGAAAAATATTTTTATAGAAGTTTTGAATACAGATAAACTTTTTCATTTCTCTTATGAAATAATAATATTTAAAAATGTGTAATAATGCCATAATTTGCCCAAAACTTTTACAGGTAACATCTGAATGGTTTATTAAAGGTGATTAATGGATAGTAATGATGAGCCAATTAAAATATATGCAGGAAATTATACTTTATCTTTTAAGAGATTTAAATGTATCTTTTTTTTTTCTTTGAAGGAAAACTCAGTGAAGGAAAACTCAAATTTTTAGCTCACTAATTCAGATAACTTGAGGAATTGTACTGGAAAAAAGGACTGTTTCATTAACTTTTTCAGGATATATACTTATTTCACATTTCTAATGTTTTATGTAAAGTAAATATAGGAATGAGATGTAGATTACTTGGAGAATGGAGATATGTTTTCAGAAGGACTTTGCAAACTAAGTGTCTAACCTTTTTATTTGTGATGAATTTTAAGTTGAGTGTATTGTATTTGGATAGGAAAAAAACATCTTTCTACAGAATTCATATTTTTTTCAAACCCAGACTCATTAAGGTAGATGAGATGGTCTTTAGATAACTTTAGATACTTTTTAAAAAATGGTCATATATAATGGAAAATGTATTCCTAGGAGAAAAAATATAAATGACTAATGTACATTAAATATGAGCTAAATCTCACTAATAAGCAAAGAAATGCAAATTACACAATTGGACTTTTTTTCCTGTAAGATTGGCAAGGATGAAAAATATTCCTGATCCCAGTAATAGTGAGGGCTTGGAGAAGTATTTTAAAGGAAAAACAACTCTTCTCCTGTGTTTCTCCTTTACTCTCACACTACCATGCTCACAACACTTCTGACACCAGATATATGGGGTTTTCCCCATATCAATAAGTTCTTTGCAATACTGGGTGTCCTACACTTCAGTTCAATTTTGACATTAACTGGAGTTAGCTCAGACCTCACAGGTTAAGCTCTCAGTCCCACGAGACTATCCCCCACTTCAGACACCAGTCGCGAGTATTAGGTCCCCAGATTACCTACAACTTGTGTTCAGCTTGGCTGCAAATGGGGATTTCCATGACCCCCTCCTTGGATAAGATCATTTGCTTGAACAGCTCACAGAAATCAGGGAAATAAGTTTACCAGCTTATTACATAATAAAGGATACAGATGAAGAGAACATGGGGTGAGGTCTGGAGAATGGAGATGTGGAGTTGGGGTGCACCACCAACCTGGAAGCTCCTTGAACCCCATGTTATTGGGATTTTTATGGAGGCTCATCACATGGGCATGACTGATTATTAACTTCATTTCCAGCCTCTCTCCCCTTCCTGGATGATAGGGGTGTGGGGCTGAAAGTTCCAAGCTTCTGATCATGACTTGATCTTTCTGGCGACCAGCCACCATCCTGAAGCTATCCAGGAGCCCACCAAGACGCACCTCATTAGAACAAAAGACATTCCTGTCACCCAGAAAATTCCAAGGGATTTGGGAGCTTTGTGTCAGGAATCAGTCAAAGACCAAATTTTGGAACAAAAGTTGCTCCTGGTGCTCTTATCACTTAGGACAGTTCAAGGGTTTTAGGAGCTCTGTGCCAGGAACTGAGGGTAGAGACCAATATATATTTTCTGTTTCACAGTATTTTCACACAACAGTTGCTGGAAGTATAACTGATGAACTTTTTTTGGAATAAATTGATAATGATGTATCACAGTTAGAATGCACACAGGCATTTCTGGCTATTTACCCTAAGGAAGTACACACATTCATTTGTGTGGACAAGAATATTAGTAAAACCATTGTTTATAATAGCAAAAGAAACAATTGAAGTGTCCCTGAATAGAGAATACATTTTATAAATTTTGGTAGTCATATAATGTAATACTATGCAGCCACTAAAAAAATGCGGGAGTGCTGTATACCTTCATTTGGAAAGTTGTTTACAATTAATTGAAAAAATGAAAAATAGAGTTTCATAACAGTCTGTTATAGAATAGTCTTCTGTTTGTTAAAATAAAGGATTTAAGTACATAAATATTTGTAATTTGCATATGTATAGAATAAAGTTAAAAAGACTTAACCCCAACATGTTAATGGATATTACTTCACAAGAGTAGGGAAACTCACTGTCTGCTCAGGACAGTTTCGTGTTTTTTTTTCCTACAATAAGTATGTACTGCTTTTGTATACGAAAAAGACTTTAAAGAGCTAAAAAATGAAAGTGGGCTTGTGGTAGTTTCCTAGGGCTATGGTAACAGGTACCTGGGCTTAGGATTTAGACATGTCTTTTAGGGGCCACTATTCAACTGACTACAAGGCTCATATTCAGTGCTAAAATGTTTGGCTTTAGGAATGGAGTTTATAATTCTTCAATGAAATGATGTTACCAAATAGCCATGCAAAGTTGACAATTTCATTTAAAGCATAATTGCTTATAAATACGTAAATACGTACTTTATGGATTCAGTGCTATAGGGAAGTACAATTAGGTGCTTTATTTGAGAACAAAGCAGAAAAAAAATCACCCTCCAAAATAGTGAAACTGGGATATATCAATATATTTGTAGGTAGTAATAGTTAACGCTTGCATAGTATTTTACGTTGTCTTTAACAAAGGTAAGGAGAGGTACGTGGAATTATCTCCATTTTATTCTTGGGAAAATCAGAGCTCAGAGGAAAGTCAAATGACATAGTAAGGAACACAGTGGGCCCAAGTCATCCTGTGCTGGGTTCCATTCCTCCCTATCCACCAGGGAGAAGGATAGTCTAACCAGATCCAGACCACAGCTCTGATCCTTTGCATGGTTTCTTTTTTTTTAATTTTTAGTAGTTGACACTGTATACTGGTAGTGATTTGATTTCCCTGTAGATTTGTTTGAAAATGACTTCAAAGCAAGGCCTTTATTCAGGTCTCCCAGGTGAGTTAGTGCTGTTATATACTTTAACATTTTCACATGAATAGAGGGCTAGTTAAAGTTTTGTTAAAGAATTACCAAGATTCTTTACTAGAGCTAACTGAGGGTGCTTAGTATTCTATTAAGAAATCTGTCTGCGAAGTAAAGCACAGCCAAGGATGCAAAATTTCTGTACATGCACACAAATAAATAGTTGGTGTTTCTGCAGTTTTGCCAAAGAACACTTAGCAGCATCAGTGTTGTATTGAGTTGGTTATAGCATTTTGTTGATTCTCTTCTGGTTTTTACATTTAAGTTATTGTTAGCTTAACTTCAACATTATGAATTTAGTTTATTATGGATTTAATTATATACAGTAGTTGCAATGTAGGCATAAACAGTATTTTTCACCAGTTTTCCAGTAATTGAACTTGAAGGTGTTTATCACAGTTCAAATTTGAATCATCTATACTGTTATTTGAACAGATGTATACATTTCCCCAAATATTGCTATATGGTAACATGTCCTTGTATTACCAGGTTCTTTTCCCATTAGAATGGGAGAAGATGCTGTAGATAAGCTAAGGGTCCTAAGTGCACAAATACGGCTGAGACCTATTGCTATAGGGTAAAGTATGTTCATTAACAAACTTGAGTAGTTTGTTTCTTTTGGTAGTTATCATTTAATATAAATTAATAAGTTCACCATATGATATATCGAATTGTGTATGAGATTGGTAGACTATGATTTAGTCCATCAGGACTTAATTCCTCCTGGGTAAGTAATAAAATTAAGGTGGTAGGGCAGATCCCTGACCTTTTATGATTCTTAGCTAAAAGCTGTGCAAAACAACGGTGTTTGGAGATCATTTTCGGATCCTAAAACTTTCTATTTAGTGTTTTTAAAACACTAAATAAGCACTGTGCTTCCACTGCAGGGGGCACAGGTTCGATCCCTGGTTGGGGAACTAAGATTCCGCATGCCCTGCAGTGCAGCCAAAAAAAAAACAGGAGCCATGGATTCGTGGATTCGCATTTAGACTTTACCCTACTCTGAAAAGACATCCAATGATTGTTTTCTGGAAACACAGGGCAATACTAATAGTGTCCATTGTGCTCTTCCCTTATTGAGATTAGCTATGTTTTCTTGTTCTAAGTCTCCTTCTTATGACATTTGGGAATCCACAAAAACACTGTTTAACTATTTTTCTTGCCAGAAGTACAAGAGAAATCAGAGGCTAAAAGTTTGGCTGATGAAGAGGGAATTAAATGTTCTAAAGGCAGCAAGTAAATTTTTCTTGCTAATAGCCATTTCAGAAAAATTATATATTGATTATTTTTCTCTTGACGTGAACTACATTTATAAGTTTTTTTTTGTTTTTTACCGGATTTTTAACTATGGAGAGACTCCCAATTAATTAATTATTTTTTGCCAATGTTTCTTTCATTTTTCTTTTAGAATGGGAAATTGGTCACTGCAGTATCTAACAATACTGTTCAAGTGCACACGTTTCCTGAAGGAGTTCCAGATGGTATATTGACTCGCTTCACCACAAATGCAAACCATGTGGTCTTTAATGGGGATGGTGCAAAAATTGCTGCTGGATCTGGGTAAGGCTGTTTGATATCAGAAAATGAAATAATATTAGAACAAAATGGCCTCATTCATTGGATTCAGGGTAACATTTTCAGGATTCTGTACCTTCTCTGTTGTTATTTAATTATTATATTCAAGTCTTCTTTCTGGTAAAGGTTTTTGATGACAAACTTGTGCTTCTTTGTGAATTGAGGTATATTGCTTTGCCGACAGCCTGCTCAGTAAATGCTGGAAAAGATTGGGGAAAGATGATAGTTGGATACAAAATTTTTAAAATTATTTTTGGTACAACCTAGACTGTACAATCAGGATTTTTGTTGTTTTTCTTGTTGCTTATTTGTCATAGGAAAAAAATGTAATTGGTGAATTGCTGAGTTGGAGTAAAAGGCATAATGCTTTTAAAAATGGTTGTGGCTGTAATTAGATTAGCAAATAATAGAAGCTTAAGATCTAACTAAGGAAACCACTTTCTAAAAGTATTTATATTTTAACATATGGGAAATCTTGAGTTATGTTTTTAGCAACTTTATAGACCAAAACTAAAAGGTAATATGGGTGCCAAATTTCACATGTTGCTATAAAGAAATTATGGCATTTACTCGTATTACTTTGAAATATTTGGGTCATAGCTTTTGAGAGCCTTTTGTATTGACATTTATTGATGTACGTTACTCTTGTTCTTAGTGATTTTCTAGTCAAAGTTGTGGATGTGGTGGATTGCAGCCAACAGAAAACATTTCGAGGACACGATGCCCCTGTTTTAAGTCTTTCCTTTGACCCTAAGGACATCTTTCTGGTAATCATTTTTTTCCCCTCTCTTTTTGCATTTTTTGCGAATATGTTTAAAACTGTGAGAGAATTAGCAGAAAGTTTCACACAATTGTTAAAAGCCTCTTTAATTTATCAGTTGAACCAGTCTCCATATAGTATTATGGCTGTAACTATAGAGAAATCTATTGTTTTATTCTGCAGGCATCAGCTAGTTGTGATGGATCTGTCAAGGTGTGGCAAATTTCAGATCAGGTAAGCTCATCAATTTGAATTTAAAACTTTTTGCCTATTTCCATCATATATTGGGCTTTACATAATGTATTATTGGACCAAATTAATAATTCTTCTTCATAGTTTGTTTCTTTTGAGTAGCATTAGATACTGGTTTTGTGATCAAATTCCCCAACAATCTAAGCAAAAGTAAATATGTTGAAGACTAATTGATTCTGTATCTAATCACAAAGGGAAATTCAATCATTATATATTTATAAGCTAACTACCATATGTTGGTCCCCAGATGTTGGGGATAAGAAAGTAAGGCATGGGCCACACTTGATTTGGAGAGTCACATAACTTACTCTGACTCAGCCTGGTAATAGCTTTAAAGGAGGTATGAAGAAAATGCTTTCTGGATTGGCAGAGGGAACAAGGAATTCTTCCTGAGGCAATCAAAGAAGGCTTGGCATTTCTAGGAATGATGTGGCTGATGAGAAAAACATCCCTCACAGATATGCTTCAACTCATAGCCACAGTTTCTTCCCTCACTTTTGAACTATTTAAAAGGATTGACTTTGACACCTTAACATTTCGTAGTAGATCTCAAGTTTATTTTCATAGTTACTTTAAGATTTTAATGTATTGGGGTTTTTTTTTGTTTGTGTACGTTTATTCAGTGAGTATACTGTTTGCTTATTCTACATAGGAAATACTCCTATTTGAGTTAATTATTTAAGACTTGTGCTCTTTATAACTGTGAAAAACTTAAAGTAACTTAGGTAAATCAAATATTATAATTAGGTTAAAGTGAATTAAGTTGCTTTTTTCCAAGCTAACTATCAGTTTGAAGAAACCACTTATTAAATGTACTCAGTGCTGCATATCTTTTTTGGGGAGAATTTTCATAAGGGGAAATAAATTTTCTTTTTTTTCATTTGGCATTTTATTTTTCATTTTTATTTATTTAAAAAGATTATTTTTCAGTCACAAGACTTACATTTTCTTTTTTTTTTTTTTTAAATCAGACATGTGCTATTAGTTGGCCACTGCTGCAAAAATGCAATGATGTGATAAATGCAAAATCAATCTGCAGGCTTGCTTGGCAGCCAAAAAGTGGGAAGGTGAGTGACTTTTATTTTGTTTTTTATATATTTATTTATTTACTTCTTTGGTTGTGCTGGGTCTTAGTCGCGGCACATGGACTCCTTAGTTGTGGCATGCGAACTCTTCAGTTGTGGCATGCATGTGGGATCTAGTTCCCTGACCATGGTTGGAACCTGGGCCCCCTGCATTGGGAGCACAGAGGCTTAACCACTGCACCACCAGGGAAGTCCCTTATTTTGTTCTAATTATATATTCCAGTCCTTGTTATCTTTGTAAGAATAGATTTTTTAATTGTAACTATTTCATTTAGATTATAAATTTTAGAGCTCCAAGCAAATTAATTATTGAAATGCTGGAAGAAACACTTCAATTTTTTAAAGGTTCTTTTTTGAAGAGTACATTTGGCAGGAATGAATTGATTTTACCTTTTTCTTTACATTCATGTTTAATGGGACAACTTTGGAAACAGTCTTGTTATATCAACTCTTACTACTAGTGTTTAACATTTTGGAGGTACTAGCTGATACAGTTAGACAATAGAAAGATATGAGAGGTTTGAAAGAAGGGAAGGAGAATGCTCATTATTTGCAAATGCAATGCTTGTATACGAGGAAATCCCAAGAAAATCAACTGGGGGAAAATATTACTAATAAGAAAATTCAGTAAGGTAGTTGGAAGCAAAATTAATAGGTGAAACCTATAGTCCTATATATAAACAATAGCCATTTAGAAAACATGGTGAGAGAAAATAATGCACTAACTGAAATCAAAAAAGATTTAAACTTTTAAGAAAAGATAAAATAACTAGGAATAAACTTACCAAAAAATGTGAAAGAGCTATGTAAAGAAAATTTAAACATGCTACAAAGAAGAGTAAAAGAAGACTTAAATAGAAAAAATGTATCCCATTCTTTTTTGTTATTTATTTATTTATTTATTGAGGTATAGTTGATTTACAATGTTATATTAGTTTCAGGTGTACAGCATAGTGATTCAAAATTTTTATAGATTATATTCCATTTAAAGTTATTATAAAATATTGGCTATATTCCCTGTGCTATATAATATATCCAAAAGGATAAGCTAAAAAGCTTATTTATTTTATACATAATAGTTTGTGCCTCTTAATCCCCCACCCCTGTTTTGCCCTACCCCCTCCCTTCTTCCCACTGGTAACCACTAGTTTGTTCTTTATATTTCTGAGTCTGTTTCTGTTTTGTTATATTTATTCATTTTATTTACTTATTTTTATTTTAGTTTTTAGATTCCGCATGTAAGTGATAACATACAGTATTTGTCTTTCTCTGACTTATTTCACTAACCATAACACCCTCTAGGTTCATTCAAGTTGTTGCAAATGGCAACATTTAGAAAAACACATAGAAAAATATATCCTATTCTTAGAAATGAATTTTTGTTATAAAGATGTCAGTTCTTCCCTGAATTATCTATAGTTTTGAAGCATTCAATATAAAATATCAGTAAGATGTTTGGGGGGACCAAATAGAACTGATTCTAAAGCCATATGGAAAAGCAAAAGTCTTGAAAAAGAAAAGTGGTAAAGTCTAATTCAATCAGATATAACATTATAATGCTATGGGATTTAAAAGTGTGATACTAATTCATGAATAGACAGATATCTATTAAACAGAGAGATAGATCCAGTATATATGGGAATTTAGTGTATTATAAAGGTGGAGAAAAGGAGATTTAATAAATGTACTGGCAAAGGGCATGAATACCAGGGGGTGAGAATTACCAAGAACCATCTTGGAGACTTCCTATCACATGGTGAATCTCATTGTATAGGTATTTGCTGTATCATCTTTTTAACTTCTCTGTATATGTGAAAATTTCCAGAAAAAATTTATAAACTTGACAATATGAAAAGTAAAAAAAATAAATATTTCAGTGTCAAAGAACAAATGATAAACTGAGAAAAAGTTTGAAACAATATGACAGAGCTAATTGCCTTAATATTCAAAGAGTTCTTATAAATCAATAAGATCCCAGTAAAAAGATGAACAAGGACATGAGCAGACAGTGTACAGAAAAAGATACACAGATGGCTTTTAACATATGAAAATACATGCAACCTTTCATACTAAAAGAAATACAAATTGAAATATGATTGTCTAGTTTTCATTTGTCAGATGGTCAAAGATCAAAAGTTTGGTACATACTGTGTGGAAGAGGATGTGGCAGTTTTTATTAGAATGAATGACCAGTAGTACTAGTTCTAGGCATATATTCTATAAGCATATTTATACATATGCACTACAGAGTATGTATAATGAAAATGTTGTATCATTGTTTATAGTAGCAAAAGATTGTAAACATCCTGAATGTTCATTAATAGAGAACTGGTTAAATAAACTGCGGAATTTATTCCTGAAAATGGAATACTCTGCAACTGTTAGAATGAGGTATATCTGTGTGTCTTCACATGGAATAATCAGTCTTTAGATATATTAAAAACATCAAGCTGTAGAGCAGTAGGTATAGATAGTAGATAGAATGCTACTGTTTAATTGTGTGTCTACTTGTATATAAGTACGTATGCATTCTTATATGGTCTATGCTTATGTTTTTTGCCTTTGTGAAGTAGGAATAGTATTTAGGGATTGGAGGGAGACTTTCTTTTTAATGTACGACCTTTTGTGTCATGTAAACATTTAAGGGTACATTCTGCACTAAAGTGATAGTTGGGAAATCCAGTATGTATTTCTTCTTTGCTTATGAAACATTAATTAATCTAATTAATTAAAAAAAATTTAAACATAGTTTTACTATTCATAAATAATACATTTTTCTTCTTTTCTTGATAAGCATGGAAAGAATATGTCAGTTTTATTTTTTCTACTAATCTGTTTTTTGGAAGTATATATAAGAAGATAAGTTTCCTTTTCCAAAGATATTCAAAGTATTCTGGCTCTGTTTCTCTCCTGCCAGCAAATAAGATGAATTTTTAGATCCAAAGGGCTTATATTCCTTAAGAAATAGTATTAAAAATATTAGTGACTATAAGTTCTCTGTCTTTCAGTGCAAGCAATACAGTGACCATCACCCATTCTTTATCAAAATTTTAAGTAGCTTTCTGAGTTTTGTTAGTTGCGAATTAAAATACAAATTTGCTTTTATGTTTTGTAGTCTTATTTAGATGAATTTTCTGCTTTTTTTTCTCTTTAAACTTAATTTAGTGTAAACTTTTGTTTAAATCATTTATCTTTCCTAATAGTTACTAGCAGTTCCTGTGGAAAAATCTGTTAAGCTATATAGAAGAGAAACTTGGAGTAATCCATTTGATCTTTCAGATAATTTCATCTCTCAGGTAGGTTTTGTAAGTGATACTTTCAGTAGGCTAATGGGAATATTTAATGCATACTTTCTTTAATACAATTACAGCTAAATATTGTTGGAAATGGAGAACAACTCCGGACTGCTGTGCATGTGTCCACCTTCTACCCCTCAGCCTTTCTTCACTTAGTGAATGACTAGTAGATAAGTCTTTGCTAGGTCCTATCTGACCTTTCTCCTTTGTGAAATTTGGTAAGAAAAATCTTCTAATTTATAAGAAGTCAAATTTAACCCTAACATAGTATTAGAATAGGTAATTCTCACATTATTAGTAATAATTTATTGTTAAGTGAGTTTTATTGAGACTTGTGACTATGGACACTGGAGTTTTAGAGCAGGAAAGGTTGTTAGTCTGTGTTTCTTTCTCTCTCTCTCTCCCTCCCCCCTCCCCCTTCTCTCATGTATACCCATTTTGCAGTTAGGAAACAGAGGCCCAGTAGGTCAGCAATGGCTTAGTACGATTCACTTCACTTCCTAGTTCTCTTCATCTTGATGGTAACTGCTAAGAGGATAACTTGTGTTGTCTTTCTTTCTAGGATAAAAACATTTTTTAGCTTTTGTTTTTAAAATTGTGCTAGTGTAATTTTCTTGTGATAAAGTAAAAGCTGCTATTACTTTGATTGTTGAATATTATTGAAAAAGTTAAAAAGTAAGCAGACTTTGTCTTGCTGTTTATGTATCAGATTTAATTAGAAATTGCATACAATAAGGGTTATAAAAATTTGAATTTGGTAATAAAATGAGTTTTTAGTTTTAAATTATATGAAATTATTAATTTATTGTTTTTCTTTACTAGACCCTAAATATAGTAACCTGGTCTCCTTGTGGACAATATTTAGCTGCAGGGAGTATTAATGGTTTAATTATAGTTTGGAATGTGGAAACCAAAGATTGCATGGAAAGGTATGATTCAGTAAATCTTTTGTCTCTTTTTTGCTTATTTCTATTAGATTTTTTTTTTTTTTTTTTTTTTTTCTTCGGTACATGGGCCTCTCACTGTTGTGGCCTCTCCCGTTGCGGAGCACAGGCTCCAGATGCGCAGGCTCAGCGGCCATGGCTCACAGGCCCAGCCGCTCCGCGGCATGTGGGATCTTCCCGGACCGGGGCACAAACCCGCGTCCCCTGCATCGGCAGGCAGACTCTCAACCACTGCGCCACCAGGGAAGCCCTATTTCTATTAGATTTTTAAAAATTATTATTAAACATTTCAAATCTGCAATCATTAGATTGTTAAAATGCAGACATATAGCTATGTTTATCAAAACTTTTTCTAACTAAAATTTACCTAAAGAAATGTATAGCTTAGGGGCCAATGCAGGGGACACAGATTCGTGCCCCAGTCCAGGAAGATCCCTCATGCCACAGAGCGGCTGGGCCCGTGAGCCATGGCCGCTGAGCCTGCGCGTCCAGAGCCTGTGCTCTGCAACGGGAGAGGCCACAACAGAGAGAGGCCTGTGTACCGCAAAAAAAAAGAAAAAAAAGAAAAAAAAAGAGAAATGTATAGCTTTTATTTTTCTTGACAGTGTTTTAAGAATTCACTTTTTAATTTTTAGGGTGAAACATGAGAAAGGTTATGCAATTTGTGGCCTGTCATGGCATCCTACTTGTGGTCAGATAGCTTATACTGATGCAGAAGGAAATCTGGGAGTCCTGGAGAATGTTTGTGACCCCACTGGAAAGATGTCAAGCAGTAAGGTAATAATAGGGTAGAACAGTTTCTTCAAAGTCTTTCTGTGGTCATATGAATTTGGGAAACACCACAAACTACATTACTTTCTTTGAAAATTATAATTTATGTTATTAGATGCTCAGTAATGCTCTATCACAAAGAACATTTAAACTTGTTTAACCTAATGTTTCCCAAATACGTTTTACTAAGGAACTTCTTTCTCTCCATATAATATCCATTAATATTTCATGGCTTTCCAAGGAATACCTTTGTGAAAAACTGTAATATTTTAGTATCCTGGTGTTCTAGGTGTTTTTTGTTAAATGTTTTATAGATGAAAATTAGTTAATAACTGTAACTTAGTTTAGCCTAAGTTTTTCTGTCATGAATTCCCTTAACTCTTAGAGCTAACTATATACTTCTTATATACTTATATAGCTAACTATATGCTTCTTAAGCTGCACAGCCTGACTGAACTGCTTTAAACAGGCTGCCTTATTTTATACTTCCTTGTTTTTGTTCATTATTTCCCCTGAGGTGCCACTTAGCTTGCCTGAGTCCCCAAAGATTCAGAATTTGGTAGTAGTAGGTACTTAAAAGTGGGGCCGAAGGGACATCCCTGGTGGTCCAGTGGCTAAGACTCCACGCCCCCAATGCAGGGGGCCCGGGTTCGATCCCTGGTCAGGGACCTAGATCCCACATGCTGCAACTAAGAGTTTGCATGCTACAGCTGAAGATCCTGCGTGCTGCAACCAAGACCCGGTGGAGCCAAATAAATAAATAAATATTAAAAAAAAAAAGTGGGGCTGAAAACAGGAGGGTTGATTTAACAAGTAAGTGGATCCCTCCAGTCTCAGCAACAGTGGGCACAGCTAGGTAACTGCCCTCCCTCACCCCTGTATACATTCTGGCAGAAAGCTGGAGATTTATTCTCTAAGATAAGGGAAAACAGAGGTCACTGATCCAGGGACACTGGGTACAATTGAGTGGTGTTGGGTGAAGGAGGAATACTGTACTGAAAAGGATTAAATGAAAATGTATATACTTGAACGTTGAAATTCCCAGCTCACTTTTCATACTTGGCTCCCAGAGCATTGTCAGCCAGTCTTATGTTTTTCAGGCAGGAGATTGAAGATCTTTGGGGAATCCGTGTAAGAAAAAACCAAACCAGAGAGATTCTTCTTTTTATTTTATTTTTATTGAAGTATAGTGATTCATAATTTTTAAAGGATGTACTCCATTTATAGTTATTATAAAATATTGGCTGTATTCCCTGTTGTACAACATATCTTTGTAGCTTATTTTATACAGTATAGTTTGTGCCTTTTAATCCCCTACCCATATATTGCCCCTCCCCCCACCCCTCTCCCCTCTAGTTTGTTCTCTGTATCTGTGAGTCTGTTTCTTTTTGTTGTACTCACTAGTTTGTTATATTTTTTATATTTACATGTAAGTGATATCATATAATAGTGTTTGTCTTTCTCTGTTTCACTTATTTCTCCTAGAATAATACCTTAAGCTCCAAGTTCATCCATGTTGTTGCAAATGGCAAAATTTCATTCTTTTTTTATGGCTGAGTAGTATTCCAATATCTGTGTATCTGTCTATCTATATCACATCTTCTTTATCCATTCAGCTGTTGATGGACACTTAGGTTGGTTCTATAACTTGACAACTGTAAATAATGCTGTTATGAACATTGGGGTGCATGTATCTTTTCCAGCTAGTGTATTTGGTTTTTTTCAGATGTACACCCAGGACTTGAATTGCTGGGTCATATGGTAGTTCTATTTTTAGTTTTTTTGAGAACCCTCCATACTGTTTTCCACAGTGGCTACACCAATTTACATTCCCACCAACAGTGTAGGAGGGTTCCCTTTTCTCCACATCCTTGCCAATATTTGTTATTTGTGTTCCTTTTGATAATAGCCATTCTGACAGGTGTGAGGTGATATCTCATTGTAGTTTTGATTTGCATTTCCCTGATGATTAGCAATGTTGAGCATCTTTTTGTGTGCCTGTTGGCCATCTGCATTTCCTCTTTGCAAAAATGGCTATTCAGCTTTTCTGCCCATTTTTTAATTGAGTTTTTTGTTTTTTTGATGTTGAGTTGTATGAGCTGTTTATGTATTTCGGATATTAACCCCTTATCGGTCATATCATTTGCAAATATTTTCTCCTATTCAGTAAGTTGTCCTTTTGTTTTGTCAAAGGTTTTCTTTGCTATGCAAAAGCTTTTTGGTTTAATTAGGTTTCATTTATTTATTTTTGCTTTTATTTCCTTTGCTTTAGGGTTCAGCTATGAATAGCATTTACATGGTCATAATAAATCTAAATACTGTAAATTGATCCAAGCAAAATGAGAATATATCTATATTGGGTGGACAGGAGTAGGAGGATGGTGTATATGCATACAAGGGGAGTAGTGGTGGTTGAAAAATGGCACCAAATCCTCATCTTTCTTAACAGAAAGAAGTTAGTAACATCTATTAAATAGATAATTAAAACTGAAAAATCAAAAGATTTCACTGGAATATGATTTACAAGTGTGGAGGGAAGTATAAAAAGAAACAATTGAGAGCAGAGAAGTAAGTCGGAGGCTGCACAGAGGATTGTTTTCATTTTTGTATTAAATCTTATAACACTGACTAATTTATATGCATGACTAACGTTGATAAAAAAGAAAATTAAATTGAGAAATAATTTTTAGTTCAACAACAATGTCCTGTTGTATAGCACAGGGAACTATATTCAGTAACCTGTGATAAACCATAATGGGAAAGAATATGAAAAAGAATACATATATGTATAACTGAATCAACAGAAGTTAATACAACACTGTAAATCAACTATGTCAATAAAATTTTTAAAACTTAAAAAAATTTTAGTTTAAAGGTCACCTCTTATAAAACCTTAACCCTTCTATCCAGAATTGCCCACTCTCTCCTTTTTGCTTTTACTCCTCATAGTACATGTTTCTGTTACAACACCTCTCACCGTAAGTTAAAACCCTCATTTTTGATAAGAAAGTCCGAAAAAAGTTTTTTTTTTTTTTTTTTTTGCGGTACGCAGGCCTCTCACTGTTGCGGCCTCTTCCGTTGTGGAGCACAGGCTCCGGACGCGCAGGCTCAGCGGCCATGGCTCACGGGCCCAGCCGCTCTGCGGCATGTGGGATCTTCCCAGACCCGGGCACGAACCCATGTCCCCTGCATCGGCAGGCGGACTCTCAACCACTGTGCCCCCAGGGAAGCCCCCTCCCGAAAAAAGTTTTGTGTTTTTTTTTTTTTTTTTTTTTTTTGCAGTATGAGGGCCTCTCACTGTTGTGGCCTCTCCCATTGCGGAGCACAGGCTCCGGACGCGCAGGCTCAGCGGCCATGGCTCACGGGCCCAGCCGCTCCGCGGCATATGGGATCCTCCCAGACCGGGGCACGAACCCGTATCCCCTGCATCGGCAGGCGGACTCTCAACCACTGCGCCACCAGGGAGGCCCCCGAAAAAAGTTTTTGACCAACTTGAGTACATAAACTTTTAGGACTATGGATAAAATAGTTAAATATCTTCTTATAGCATTTATCAATAGTTATTAATTTAATTATTCAAATCATTTGTTTAAACATATGAATTTAGAAGTATTTTTTTCTGTTCTCTCATTTCTTTAAATGTCAACTTTCCAGAACACAGTTATATGCACTTCCATCTAAAAGATTTGTGATATAGTCCCTTTTGAATCCATTAGTGGTGTTCTCATTAGACTTTTATACCCAACTATAAGTTTCCATGGACTTAACATTGTACAGTTTTTATTCATTCTATAGGAATAATTGTGATCCTTACAATGTATCTGCTTACTATTCACTTTTAAAGTGATCTCAAAAATTGTTTACAGTGACATTCAGTACTTGCAATGATATGTTCATATTCCTAGGAATCAATGATTAATGTTGGATTTATTTGCCACTTTTGTTTTTCTTTTGATTCTATTTGTTTACTTCTGTAAGCATCAAAAAATACCCCAAAGACGAGCTTTAACTGAGATCATCTAAAGTAAACATCTTACCTAAGCAGTATCTTGTTCAAAATAAAAGTAAATGAGAGAATATCTTATAATGAGAGACTTTGTAAGGACTCATAGTTGACTTCTTTTCTGGAGAATGATTGTGAGGAATAAAATCTTGCTTTATATTTGGGTATACACATGTATTTCTTTACATGTCTGTCTTATACTTCCACCTTATCCATAGACTATAAGGCATTTAAAGTAAGGACTATGTCTTATATAAATATAAATACAATCTTCATAAACATATTTGCTCATTATTTTTACCAAGGCACTTGCTTACTTGGTAGAATTTATAGGAGCATATTAAAAGATCGCCTTTTGAATAATTGTGTTTATCTAAGTAGTTCACTAATACTTTCTAATTTGTATTAATTTGTTCAAGGTATCTAGCAGAGTAGAAAAGGATTATAATGATCTTTTTGATGGAGAAGATAGAAGTAGTGCTGGTGATTTTCTAAATGACAATGCAGTCGAAACCCGCTCTTTTTCAAAAGGGATTATAAATGATGAGGAAGACGATGATGACCTCATGCTGGCTTCAGGTCGTCCTAGACAGCGAAGTCATATCCTAGAAGATGATGAAAACTCAGTTGGTATGAATTGACTTTGTGAATGTGATGATCCATCTTACTGATCAATATTTTCAATTTTGTATTAAAACTATTATTTAAAGTCAGTACTGGATTGGTAGAATGTAGCTATAGCATTAAATACGTATGTTGAAAAAGGTTTCAAAACAATGATCTAAGCTTCTGCTTTAGCAAACTAGAAAAAGAAGAGGAAATTAAACCCCAAGCGAGCAAAAGGAAGGAAATGATAAAGAACAGAATTCAATGAAATTGACAACCAAAAGCTATAGAGAAGTCAGTAAAACCGAAAGCTTATTCTTTGAAAAGATCAGTAAAACTGATAAATCTCTATCCTGATTGATCAAGAAAGAAAGACACAAATGACTAATATAAGAAATGAAAGGGGTATCATCACCGTGTATCCCATAGACCTTCACTATCCAATATGATAGCCATTAGCCACTTGTGGCTTTTGAGCACTTAAAATGTGGCTAGTTCAAATTGAGGTGTGTTTTAAGTATAAAATGCAACCAGATTTTGAAGACAGTACAAAAAAGAGAATGTAAAATATCTTGGTCGTTTTTTACATTGAGTACATGTTGAAATTATATTTTAAATGCAGTATATTATTACAATTAATTACACCTGTTTCTTTTTACTATTTAAAATATGGCTACTACAAAATTTTACATCACATATGTAACTCACATTATATTTCTATAAGATAGCACTGCTATTAATAACAAAAGCTTAATAGGTGAATATTATGAACAACTTTGTGTCCATAAATTCAACAACTTAGATAAAATGGCCAGATTCTTTGAAAGACACAAACTACCAAGCTAACTCAAGAAATAGGTAACCTGGCCGCAACTAAAAGATACTCGTTGCTGCAACTAAAGATCCCGCACGTGGCAACTAAGACCCGGTGCAGCCAATTAAATAAATAAATAAATATTAAAAAATTTTTAAACAAAAAGAAATAGGTAACCTGAATAGTTTGGTATCTGTTAAAGATATTGGGATTGTAATGAAAAACCTTTAAATAAAGTGACTATTACAACTTATATGCTAAAATTAGCACATTTGAACATTACCAAGTGAAATGCCAGTGTACAGTGATAAGTTGTGCTTCATTTAAAGCATATAGGGTTTATAGGATAGCACTCCTCAAATGTTTGGTTTCAGGAGCTCATTACATTCCTAAAATTTTTTGAGGACCCCAAAGAAAATTGTGTGTGGAGTTATATTTATTGTTATTTACTATGTTAGAAATTAAAACTGAGAAATTTTTAAAATATTCATTTTAAAGTAACATTAATAAACTCATTATATATAAATGTAAATAACATTTTTTAATGTAAATAAAACAACTCTAGAAAAATGATATTATTTTACCCTTTTTCAGATCTTAGCATAGAAGACAGCTGGATTTTTTCATGTGCTTCAGGATTCAGTCTACTGCCATATATTTGTTTTTGTTTGAAGTATGTGAAAAAAATTTAGCCTCACACAATATGTAGTTTGAAAAAAGAGAAGTATTTTAATAGCCTATTGAAAGAATGGCAGATATTCTTCTTTGATGTTGCACCAAAACGCAACAAATGATCATTTCTTAAAGATTACTTGCAATGTGGAATCTGAAAACTTTTTGGTGAACTTTTCAACTCTATTATTACATTAAAATCCATTGGTCTAACTTGAATGGATCTTTTTTTTTTTTTTTTTTGGCGGTACGCGGGCCTCTCACTGCTGTGGCCTCTCCCGTTGCGGAGCACAGGCTCCCGATGCGCAGGCTCAGCGGCCATGGCTCACGGGCCCAGCTGCTCTGCAGCATGTGGGATCTTCCTGGACCGGGGCACGAACCCGTGTCCCCTGCATCGGCAGGCGGACTCTCAACAACTGCGCCACCAGGGAAGTCCTTGAATGGATCTTTTATCATGTTTGATTTTTTCACATATGCATTGGTAATTTGGAAAATACTGTTGCCTGAGCTTTGCAGACCTTCCTAATATTGACACGTTATCCAGAATAATATTTGTTAGTATCATCGCCAATCTCATCAGAAGTTTTTAAATATTACAAAGCAGTCAAGCTCATGGTGGCAGGTACACGTTTTTCACTATTCTGATTTTCGCTTGAAAGCTCCAATTTTATCATTGACCACAAATTCTGTCAGTTATTTTTCTTAAATGACCAGCTCACTTCATTTTTAAGAAAATGTTTGCCACATACTTGATAAACCATAGTTTATCTGGTATTTCCAATAAAAATGGTGTTACATGAAAAAATTAGGTAGTTCAGCTTACAAGTCAATTGCAGAATTGCTTTTTTTTTTTAGACAACCATCACAGTTCTTTTTTTTTTTATTTTAGTTTTTTGGCCGCACTACGCAGCATGTTTTTTTTTTAAATTTTTGACCATGCTGCGCAGCATGTGGGATCTAGTTCCCTGACCAGGGATCGAACCTACAACCCCTGCATTGGAAGCACAGAGTCTTAACCACTAGACCACCAGGGAAATCCCCCATCACAATTCTTTATGCACACTTCCCATTTTAACACAGAGAACATTTTTAAAAAATCTATGCAAAGATCAAGATTTAATAAAATTAATATTTTTACTGCAATTGGTTAACAATACACTGACTACTAATACAGATTGGTGCCACTGCTTTGATTCATGCTAAGGTACCAGCAGTTTTACCCTCCATTGCTTTTGAATTATCACTGCAGATGTTAACACAGTGAAAGAGGCAAATAGTATTAAAATGTTAGTATTACTAAATATGAATGAACAAGGTTATTAGATTTCATAATGCTTTTCTTTTTCAAGGTAATAGGTATTTATGATTCTCTAATTATAATTCTTTGTTTTCTAGATGTTACAGTGATAAAAACTGGTTCTAGTTTTCTCAAAGAAGAGGAGGAGGATGATCAGGCAGGCAGCATTCACAATCTACCAGTTGTAACATCCCAAAGGCCATTTTATGATGGTCCTATGCCAACGCCCCGGCAAAAGCCATTCCAGTCAGGTTCTACACCCTTGCATCTCACTCACAGATTCATGGTAAGCCTTGCATCTACATGTAACTTTAAAATAGTCTTATCTCACTTTTAAGCATTTTATCTCACTGTAGTTAATTTTGTTTGGTAAAAATATTTTTTAAAAACCTTGGTTAACTGGCCTGGAACACTTTGGTTGATTATAATTTTGTGCTTGATTTATTTTATGGTTAACTCACAGTTTTAATCTTATTTCAACCTTATTATTGAATATTGTGTTAAATAAAATTCTGCTTTGCAAAATGGCATATAATGAACATAATAAATGTGACTGTATATCTTGCAGTACCTCTTGGCTATACTTCCAAACTTTACTTCTCATATTAGTTTTTATATAGGAGATTGTACTGATTCCAGAACACTAGTTAGAAGGTGTTTTTTAGAAGGCAACCACTGGTATGGTATACTATCAGAAGGTGATAAGTGCTATGAAAAAAAAAGCTATCTGCCCCTTTCCCCATGCCAATGGAATATATTCTCCAGAGGCACAGAGATTTTTCTGTTTTGTTTACTGATAGCACTTAGAACAAGGTATGGCACAATAGGCATTCAATATATATTTATGGATGAATGACTATATTAACTTTTTGTCTTAAGTTTGAGAGCTAAAAAAGTTTAATATTTTTATTTGTTGATTACTTGAGGTTTTCCACTGAGGACTTTGACAGTTGTCCTTTTTAAGTGGTATGGTCCTGGCATAAATTTGTAGATAGATATTAAAGGTGATGTTTTATTTTAAAAAAAAAACCTTTTTATTGCCATCAGTAATCATCATCAAGTAATAGATCTTAATTTTTTGAATATTGTCAAATACTTTATAGTTGTATTTGTGGTAGGGGAAAGGAAACACTAGGGCCTACCCTGCCTAGTATGAGCCTATAGTGTACGTGAGTGGAAGACAAGTTTTCCAAATGGTATCAATTTATGCTGCCTTTTTTTTTAAATTCCTGTTGTGTGTGTGTGTGTGTGTGTGCATGATTTTTATTTAGTTTTGGCTGTGTTGGGTCTTCGCTGCTGCGAGCAGGCTTTCTCTAGATACAGCGAATGGGGGCTACTCTTTTGTTGCAGTGCGCGGGCTTCTCACTGCGGTGGCTTCTCTTGTTGCAGAGCACAGACTCTAGTCATGCAGGCTCAGTAGTTGCAGCACATGAGCCCTAGAGCATGTGGGCTTCAGTAGTTGCCACGCGTGGGCTCAGTAGTTGCAGTGCACAGGCTTTAGGGTGTGTGGGCTTCAGTAGTTGTGGCACGTGGGCTCAGTAGTTGTGGCACACGGACTTAGTCGCTCCGTGGCATGTGCTGTCTTCCCAGACCAGGGCTTGAACCCATGTCCCCTGCATTGGCAGGCAGATTCTTAACCACTGAGCCACGAGGGAAGTCCTGTGCTGCCTTAAAATGTATATATGCCATAACTATAAACCAGTTAGTTGGACCAAAAGAAATATGCAGTCATATTTGTAAGTAAATACATTTTTGAAATGTTTTGTTTGACGAATTTAATGGTTCGGTTGTCTAAAGGTGAATTGTAAAGTATTTTTTTATGACAGTAATATAATTTTAAAAAATATTAGGTAAAATATTCCATTTGCTAATAAATAAGTATATATGTACCTTCTTCTCATGAGGAAAAGAATAATTAGTGATTGTTGCTCCGATGTTACTACTGTTACCTGAAACTATTTAGAGGTAAATAAGCTGTGGTTGCTCCCATAACTTAATCCCTGATATAGACTACATTATTTGTTAATTTGTACTATTTTAGTCTATTGATTCTAAGAACTTTACCCTTTCTCAGACTTGTATTTAACCTTACATGTTTGTAGGTGTGGAACTCTATTGGAATTATTCGCTGCTATAATGATGAGCAAGACAATGCCATAGATGTGGAGTTCCATGATACCTCCATACACCATGCAACACACTTATCAAACACTTTGAATTATACAGTAGCAGATCTTTCCCATGAAGCTGTTTTGTTGGCATGTGAAAGCACTGATGAACTAGCAAGGTAAATTCAAGATTATTAGGAAGAATTTGTTACTGTTGAACTGTTGTACTAAAAACGTTGAAATTCAGTACAAAAACTTCGTAAGACAAAAAACAAAATTATGTCTTTTATAGTATGGAATTTCAGAAGGAAGAGTTTAGTACAAATAGCAGCACACCCGTAATACCTCAGAACATATGTCTGTTTTTGCTTATTTGTCCCCTTCTTACATAAGAGTAATACACGGATTAATTGTAAACCAGCAAGCTTAAGTAGTACAGAATTTTTAGAAAATGAAAATTCCCCCCAGAATTCTACTCTCAGATATAACTACTGTTAACAATTAACAGTTAATCTAATCCCAGCCTTGGACAACTACTGATTAGGGTTTTGTCACTATAGATTAGATTTGAAACTTCTCTTTAAAAAAAAAAAAAGGAAAAACACACTAAAAATGTTATTAGTATTATCTGTCATTTTGACTTTTTAACTTAAAAAACTTTAGACTTTAACTTAGATATATTGGTTGGTTGCTAGGTAGGTAGGTAGATATAGAGACAAGAAAATTATGATGGAAAAGCAGTGGATGCAGAATCTGTATTTTTTTTAAAGAAGAAAAAATATTTTATTCAGCTTTGTTATTTCAGCCAGCTTGCCCTGTTAATTTTTTCAGCTGATCATAATGCTTATACACTTGATCATAGATTTTACTAACTCCCAGGTGATTTGAATAAAATCCTTCTGACTGGATACATTAGTTCCTCGCTGCTCAAATTATGGTCCACAAACTAGGGGCATGGGTCACATGGGAGCATGTTGAAAACACAGAATCACAGACCCAAACCCAGACCTTCTGAGTCAGAATCTGCATTTTAACAAGATACTCAGGTGATAGAGTATGCATTAAAGCCCGAGAAACACCAAATTGGGTCATTTTAATATTTTAATTGGTTTCCTAATTTACACATTGTAAAATCAACTCAATACTTCATTTAAAAAAATTTTTTTTTTGCGGTACGCGGGCCTCTCACTGTTGTGGCCTCTCCCATTGCGGCGGACGTGCAGGCTCAGCGGCCATGGCTCATGGGCCTAGCCGCTCCGCGGCATGTGGGATCTTCCCGGACTGGGGCACGAACCCGTGTCCCCTCCATCGGCAGGCGGACTCTCAACCACTCACCACCAGGGAAACCCAATACTTTATTATTGTATTAAATCAGTTTACTAAAATAATCACTGTTGACTCAGTGTCTCTAACTCAGAATATTTTCCATAATTAGAACATTTATTTCCATGGCAATTTTTTAAAATTGAAGTATAGTTGTTTTACAATGTTATGTTAGTTTCTGCTGTATAGCAAAGTGATTTAGCTATACATATGTATACATTCTTTTTTATATTCTTTTCCATTATGATTTATCACAGGATATTGAATATAGTTTTCTGTGCTATACAGTTGGACCTCAGTGTTTATCCAATTCTGTGTATAATAGTTTGCATCTACTAACCCCAGACTCCCAATCCATCCCCCCACATCCCCCTTCCCCCTTGGCTCCATGTGCAACTTTGATTTCGGATTGTTAAGATTGTTATGATTTCCTGTTTGATCATTGTTCTTCTCTTTGTTTTCCTAGATATATTATTTCAGAGTCATATACAATGTTATCCTTTTATTTATTTTATTTTATTTTTTAAATATTGAAGTGTAGTTGATTTACAATATTGTGTTAATTACTGCTGTACAGCGAATTGATTCAGTTATATATATTTTTTCATATTCTTTTCCATTATGGTTTATCACTGGATATTGAATATAGGTCCCCCTGCTATACAGTAGGACCTTGTTGTTTATCCATCCTATATATTCTAATTTGCATCTGCTAATCCCAAACTCCCAATCCTTACCTCCCCCACCCACCCTCCTGCTTGGCAGCCACAAGTCTGTTCTCTATGTCTGTGAGTCTGTTTCTGTTTCTTGGATATGTTCATTTGTGTCGTATTTTAGATTCCACATATAAGTGATATCATATGATATTTGTCTTTCTCTTTCTGATTTACTTCAATTAACATGATAATGTCTAGGTCCACCCCCCACCCCCCTTTTTTTTTCTGGCTGAGCTGCGTGGCTTGGGGATATTAGTTCCCTGACCAGGGATTGACCCGCATCCTCGGTAGTGAAAAAGCGGAATCTTAACCACTGTACCGCTAGGGAATTCCCATCCCCCTTTATTTTATTTTATTATTTATTTATTTATTTATTTTGGCTGCACTGGGTCTTTGTTGCGGCATGCGGGATCTTTTAGTTGCAGCATGTGGACTTCTTAGTTGTGGCATGCATGCCGGATCTAGTTACCCAACCAGGGATGGAACCCGAGCCCCCTGCATTGGGAGTGCGGAGTCTTACCCACTGGACCACCAAGGAAGTCCCTCATCTCCCTTTATTTTAAATTTGAATTTAAAATTACTGTTTAGGAAGTCAGTACTGCCTCTGATTCTAAATGCTATGGTATCTACGTTTTGAAGCTTAAGTTTCATAATAACTTGCATGTATGTAAATATGCAAAGAAAAAAGACTGGAAACACAAATCAGATTGTTAGCAGTGGTTGGTAATCTTGCTGGTGGGATTATGATTTTTTTTTTCTTTTTCTCTTTGTTCTCCCATATTGAATTTTCTTTTTCTTTTTGCAATGAGAGGACTCTTGCCTAACATTTTGATGCTTTCTTCCTTTTTAAAAATTTGGTTGTGATTTTTGTGTGTATTTGCAGCCCAGGATGACACTCTGCTGATTTTATCCTGATTTTTTTCATTTAACATTATATTGTGAGCATTTTCCCGTATCTTTAAATATTCTTCAGTAACATGACTATTAATGGTTTTAACATAGTTCATTTTAAGGATATTTCATAATTACTTTCTTAAAGCCATTTTTGTATGATTTGTGTGTAATAGAAAAATAAACTATTTGATTGTTACTGGGTGTAATGATTAGTTACATATATGGAAAAAATGTCAAGTGTGAAAGTTTGATTGTTTCTGTCTTGTTTTAATTTTTAGCAAGCTTCACTGCCTGCACTTCAGTTCATGGGATTCAAGCAAAGAGTGGATAGTAGACATGCCTCAGAATGAAAATATTGAAGCCATATGTCTTGGTCAGGGATGGGCTGCTGCTGCCACTAACGCCTTGCTCCTTCGCTTGTTTACCATTGGAGGTGTTCAGAAAGAGGTCTTCAGTCTCCCTGGGCCTGTTGTGTCAGTGGCAGGACATGGAGAACAGCTTGTCATTGTTTATCACAGAGGTAGATTTTTTCTACTATTTTATAGTTTTACCATGACCTGAAGTAAAATGGAAATTACTTAAGCTTTTTTTCTCTCTGGTTTGGATTGTATCTCCTTTTGCATTTATTTTAGTATTTGAATCAGTATAATCTTTGTACAGAATTTTGTTGTATTCACCAATAGCAATGAAAATGAAAACGTTTTATTTATAGAAAAACTGTACTATAGAAAGAATTCTAAGGTAGAGTTTGGTTAATTGCTTCCATGTCTATATCTTATAAGAATTATCAGAGTTTAAATGCCTCAAAAAGTAAACTAACTCCTTGTGTGAAGGACCAGAGCAACTTTGAATGTGACTTAAAAAGTTGTTGCCTCCTTTTCCTCACTTCATATTCTGTCCTCAGTCCCCATTGCTGTGCTAAGGCTGGTTTTATTAAGGTTACCGATGATCTTTTTATGCTTATTTATTTAAACAATTCCACCAGAAATACTTTCTTCTCTTGGCTTCTGTGACGTCACTCTCCCATTTTTTTTCCTTAGGAGCTGATAACTCTTTCAGCTCCTTTGCTGGCTCCTGTTCCTATGCCCCCCTCTTAGCTGGAGTACTCCAGGGCGCAGTCACAGCCCCCTTCTCTTCCTTTCACTAGGTCAGGAGCTATTAGTCTTTCGACTGCTTAGCCCTAGTGAGAAATATATTCTATGTTGCTATTCTATACATACCTGCAGATATAACTAGAATGAAAGTCTCATGGACAATATTTACTCTTTGATTTCATTTTTCTTTAAATTCTGGTTGTAACTCTGGATTGATTCCATGACTCACAGGTCAAAAAATGCAGTTTGAGAAACTACTTTGGGATATCTCATTAACACCCATGGCTTTAATACATCTATATGTTCATGACTTCTACATTAGTATCACCAGCCCTCCCCACTCCTTATGTCTCCAGACTTACATATCCAATTGCCGACTTGAAATCTCTATGTAGAGTTTTGATATTTATCTCATACTTAACTTGGTCACAATAAAGCCTCTGGGCTTTCTTTTTCCCTCCAAACTTGCTTCTTAGTTTTTCCATTTCAGTAAACGTCATACTATCAATCTAGCTACTCAAGCCAGAAATGTTAAGAGTTATCCTCTTTTTCCCTCATGTCCCCACATCACTCTGTCAGCAAAGTCATTATCATGTCAGTTCACACAACGCATTGTACATCTGTCCCTTTTTATCTCCACTAAAACCCTGGTGCAACCCAGACATCATCTCTTGGACTGTTGGAATAACCTCCTAACTAGCTTTTCAGCTTCAATTCTTGCCTGCCACAATCCATTCTCCACATAGCAGCCTAGGTGACTTTTTTTTTTTTTTTTTTTTTTTTTTTGCGGTACGTGGGCCTCTCACTGCTGTGGCCTCTCCCGTTGCGGAGCACAGGCTCCGGACACGCAGGCTTAGCGGCCATGGCTCACGGGCCCAGCCGCTCCGCAGCATGTGGGATCTTCCCAGACCGGGGCACGAACCTGCGTCCCCCTCATCGGCAGGCGGACTCTCCACCACTGCGCCACCAGGGAAGCCCCCTAGGTGACTTTTTAAAAACATAAATCCAATCACTTTCCTATTCTGCTCAGAATCCTCTGATGTCTTCCTATTGCTTTAGAATAAAAATCAAACTTGTTATCCCAGGTGGCAAGGTCCTACATGATCTGACCTTTGCCTGCCTCTTCAACCTCATCTCTTACCACTTTTTTTCTTGTTACTGGTTCTGGCCCTACTGGCTTCTTTGTGTTCTTCAAACTCACCAAGCTTGTTCCCAGCTTAGGCCCGTTTCATTAGCTTTTCTCTGTCTACTGTAGTGCTCCTACCCCTATCGTTTGGATGGCTGACTCCAACTTGCAAATCATATCTCAGTTTAAATTTCACTTTCTCAAAAGGCCACTTTTGTCTGTCCAATCTAAAGTAGCCACTCAGTCTGACACTCTGTATCACATTAGTATTTTAATCTTTGATAATGACACTTAGTATTTTCTTTCTTTCTAAATTAGCTTTTCCTCTCCTACCTGAATATGAGTTTCATGAGAACACTGACTTTGTCTTGTTTACCATTGTAGCCTCAGTACCTGGTACAAAGTAAGCTCTCTTTAAATACTTCTTGAGTGAATGAATTACCACTTATAAACACTTTATATAAATAGTCCAGAACATACTGTTCTGCTTCTAATCCCTGAATGGTGCCTCAGGTAAGTGGCTTATCTATAAAAAGTACTGCTAACTTAGGAATTTATCACAAAATAAAATTCACTTCAGAGAAGATAATTTAGACTACATCATAGCTAAATAACCTTTGATACCTGATTTATATTTACATTTTCTCCCTAGGTACAGGACTTGATGGGGATCAGTGCCTGGGAGTTCAACTGCTAGAGCTGGGGAAAAAGAAAAAACAAATTTTACATGGTGATCCTCTTCCTCTTACAAGGAAATCCTACCTTGTATGGCTTGGCTTTTCAGCTGAAGGCAAGATAAATTCATTTATATTTAAGTCATTTTTCAAGAAGAAAATTGCTTCATTATTTATTCCTAATTAATTTGCTTAAAGATAAATTGTCTATATTTTATGTTTAAATTTATTTTAATATATTGGCCGAACTGGAAACTGGAATTTCCAGGTGAGGTAGCCACTGTTTTATGTACAAGATCTCTTCTTCATCAGAATTCTGATTAGAACACTTACAGAGAGGGAAATAAGTTTTTCTGAAAGTTTATTAGCTAGCAAAAAGGAGATCAAGTTTTGGCTTTTTTAGCAGATTTTTTTGGCTTTTTTAGCAGATTCTACGTGAAAATCAGGAATTTTCTACTGATTTCCACTATAGTAACCACTAACCACATGTGGCTAATTTGAGTTGAGGTGTGCTATAACTATAAAATACTCTCCAAATTTTGAAGGCTTAGTATGAAATAAAAAAAGTGTAAAAAATTTCTATAATTCTTTTACATTGATTACATGTTAAAATGATAATATTTTGGATATATTGGATTTAATAAAATATATTATTAAAATTAACTTCACTTTTTTTCCCCCTTCTGTCATGTGGCAGGAGGAAATCAAAAATTACATTTGTGGCCCACGTGATATTTCTATTGAACAGTGTGCTGTTGTAGACTCACTAACAGTGGGTTATGACAAATGATTTGAAGGACACTGAGGAGTACCTTATTTGAAGGCACTTGTTAACCCTGTCTTCTGGCTTAAATATTTCTATTATTGGAGATTCATGCCCTTTAATTACATCATTGGAAACTCTAGTTTGTCTTTAAAAAAAACCCAACCATTTCTGGATGTGTTTTCTATTGGGATATTAATTAGTCACTTATGCTTTAATAATGTGACCATTACTAACTTCCATTCATATAGCTTTATTTTTTTCTCCCAGTTACCAATCAGATCTAGACCCTGAGGAAACTGCTGTTTGCAGAGTAAGAGGGGTGTGAAGTCACAGATAAAAAAAGGATAATTAGGGAATTTGCCACGTACTTCCTGAAATGGGAGCAGAGTAGGTGGGAAACAGGGATGCTTACTTGTTTCCTAGGTAAGTCTAGGAGCAGAACAGTGGGGAACTGTTGGGGAACAGAACAGTGACAAGGCCAAGAGATGGGGGAGGAAGAAGAGTACTAAAGACAGATTTCTCTACATCATCACCTTGCATTAGGTTCTCCTCATTTTTCCAAGTCTCTCTTGACCAAGGAAACTTCAGATTCAATTTTAACTTCTTTACTGAAATTGGCTTTGAAAAACTGCTGTATTCCAGCAGGTGGCATAGTTTTCACTGAATTGATCAGGGTTTTTTTTCCTCTTTTTTTTGGATAAATTTTAGTCACATCACATGCAATTTTTTTTCCTTTGATTCAGTTAGGTCTTACTCTATGTGGTTAGTGAAATTTTATGGGAAATAATCTTGGATTATTTGCCTTTTGGGTTTGGCGGAGGTTTTTTTTTGTTTGTTTGTTTTTGTTTTTTGTTTTGCTTTTGAATTGAAAGTTGATTGATTGGTGTGTGTATTTGAAAAAGGATTTATTTAACAAATAGGTAGCTATGTTTCCAGGTGATTTGTTTTTCTTTTGGTATATAGGTACCCCATTTAATGTGGATTCAGAAGGCATTGTTCGAATGCTTAACAGAGGACTTGGTCATACATGGACTCCTGTATGTAACACAAGAGAGCACTGCAAAGGAAAATCTGATCACTACTGGGTGGTTGGTATCCATGAAAATCCCCAGCAACTGAGGTGGGCTATTAGAAAATGCTTAGTTGACTCTTTTTTAAAAAGTACTTTGAAATTCTTTATTATGCTTATCTTTAAAGGTATTTTTAAAAATCTTTAACCTTAGCTCATTTACTTGCTTTCCATATTCACTAAATTAGGAATTTGTTTACATTCACTTTGAAGTTTTCAGCCAGTTGCTTGACTTGGAACCTACTGAGCAAAATAGAAACTAAGGGAATTCCCTGGAGGTCCAGTGGTTAGGACTCTGCGCTTCCACTGCAGGGGGCATGGTTTTAATCCCTGGTCGGAGAACTAAGATCCCGCAAGCCGAGCTGCATGGCCTAAAAAAAAGAAAACAAGTTTATTAGTGTGACTAGCATTATTTCAGCCAGATAGGGAGGGGAGTTTTGGGTAAACATCACATTTCATCTTTTTTTTTTTTTTTTTTTTTTTTGCTGTACGCGGGCCTCTCACTGCTGTGGCCTCTCCCGTTGCGGAGCACAGGCTCCGGACACACAGGCCCCGCGGCCATGGCTCGCGGGCCCAGCCGCTCCGCGGCACGTGGGATCCTCCGGGATCGGGGCACGAACCCGCGTCCCCTGCATCGGCAGGCGGACTCCCAACCACTGCGCCACCAGGGAGGCCCACATTTCATCTTTTATTATAGCCTTTTATTTTAAACTTTGATTTAGAATTGAATATATAATTTAGTTGCTTTTTGAGATTTTTAGCTTAATTGTTGTTATAGGGGAGTGGGCTAGTAGAAATTTAGTAGTTGACTGCAAGTGTAGAATTCTCAGTACATATAGTCTCTATTCAGTATTGTGTTGAGTATTTAACTCTTTTTTGACACCAGATATCTTCTTGGTCTAAAAGACTGTCGGTGACATTGTACAGATACTTGGTGAACAAAGAAGTCTCTGCTTTCATGGAGCTTATAGTCTGATTGGGGAGACAGATAACAGAAACAACTAAATATTAATTACTACTTAGAATAAATACTACCCGTTAATCTGAGCAGACCCATGATGAAGAATAACAAGAGCATTTTCTAGATAGTATGGTCATAGAAGATTCTTTTTTTTAAATAAATTTATGTATTTATTTATTTATTTTTGGCTGCATTGGCTCTTCGTTGCTGCGCACGAGCTTTCTCTAGTTGTAGTAAGTGGGGGCTACACTTCGTTGTGGTGCACAGGCTCTAGGCTTGCGGGCTCAGTAGTTGTGGCACATGGCTCAGTAGTTGTGGCTCGCGGGCTCTAGAGCGCAGGCTCAGTAGTTATAGCGCACGGGCTTAGTTGCTCCGCAGCATGTGAGATCTTCCTGGTCCGGGGCACGAACCCATGTCCCCTGCGTCGGCAGGCCTGCGCACCACAATGAAGAGTAGACCTCGCTCACCGCAACCAGAGAAAAGCCCGCTCGTAGCAACGAAGACCCCAAATGGCTAAAGATAAATTAATTAATTTAAAAAAAAAAGAGAGAGAAAATGCTTAACTTAAAAAAAAAAAAAGGAAGGTATTGGAATATATGATTCAAACTCAGAATTTTTGGCTGGTTATATACATTTGGGAATCATCAGATTATAGAAGGTATATAAAGTTATAGTAATAAATGAGAAGAAAGAGACAAAAGATATCAGTCCAACCCCAAAGAAATTCCAGCATTTAGAGGTCAGTTATTGGAGTAGAAGCTTTTGAATGAGAAAAAGGAAGATTAGCTAAGCAATTAAGAGAAAAATCGCCTGAAGAGGGTCATGTCATAGAAACTGTAAGTGGAGACTATTCCAAGAAGCAATAATCAGAAAGGGAAATTAAAATGGCTTTCAAATATATGAAAAGATGATTGATGTCCCTTGAAGTAAGATTAAACACAAATCAGAACTAAAAAGATTTCTCTTTTTACCTATTAAATTAGAAAAATCTGAAAATTTGATAACACTCTTAGCTGGTGAGGCTGTGGGGAAATAACCACGTTTATGTATTGCTGACGGGAGTGTAAGTTGGTCACAATCCCTGTGGAAAGCAATTTGTCAAGAACTATCAGAATTAGAAATGCATATGCCCTTTGACCCAGTGAATCTGTCTTTAGGATTTATCCTGCTGAAAAACTAGTACTTGCTGTTTGAAGTATAATCCATGGAAAAGAACACATATAATAAATGTTGGCAAGGGTGTGGAGAAAAGGGAACCCACATATACTGTTGGTGGGAATGTAAATTGGTACAGCCACAGTGGAGAACAGTATGGAAGTTTCTTAAAAAGCTAAAAATAAACCCAGAAATGACCCAGAAATTCCACTGCTGGGTATATATCTGAAGAAAACCAAAAACACTAAGTGGAGAAGATTCATGCATCCCTGTGTTCGTAGCAGCGTTATTTACAGTTGTCAAGTTATGGAAGCAACCTAAGTGTCCATCAACTGCTGAATGGATAAAGAAGATGTGGTATATATACATGATTTTTTTTTTTTTTTTTGCGGTACGTGGGCCTCTCATTGTTGTGGCCTCTCCTGTCATGGGGCACAGGCTCCAGACGCGCAGGCTCAGCGGCCATGGCTCACGGGCCCAGCCGCTCCGCGGCATGTGGGATCCTCCTGGTCCGGGGCACGAACCCATGTCCCCTGCATCGGCAGGCAGACTCTCAACCACTGCGCCACCAGGGAAGCCCTACATGATTTTTTTAAAAGATATTTTATCAGGTGTAATGAGAGGGAAGAAGATAGGTGCAAATGCAGATAGATTTAGTGGATGAAAGGTGACAGGAATTCTTGTCTGATGCCTTCTGTTTTGGTGGCAGATTTTGAAGCAAGATAGAGGGTATTTTTGAAGGCATTGGTAGGCAGTGTGGATGTTTGAGAAGACATAGTCTTCTTAAAGAATGTGAAATTGAACTTAGTAGAAAATCATAGAGGAATTGCTGGTTATTATTTCTGTATGTCATGTGTTTTCAAAGTCTCCAGATAGTCCATTATTGACATATTTAGTATCAGAAGGAATTTATTAAACTTTTTAAAAATTCTAAGTAATTAAGTTTTGGCTGCGTTGGGTCTCTGTTGCTGCACATGGGCTTTCTCTAGTTGGGGCAAGCGGGGGCTACTCTTCGTTGCAGTTCACCGGCTTCTCATTGTGGTGGCTTCTGTTGTTGCGGAGCACAGGCTCTAGGCACTCGGGCTTCAGTAGTTGTGGCTTGCGGGCTCTAGAGCATAGGCTCAGCAGTTGTGGTGCACGGGCTTAGTTGCTCTGCAGCATGTGGGATCTTCGCGGACCAGGGCTCAAACCCGTGTCCCCTGCGTTGGCAAGCAGATTCTTAACCACTGCACCACCGGCGAAGTCCCTAGTTAACTGTTTCTAACAGTTCTTAGAGTGTAGGTTGTTCTCAGGGATTTTTTTACATGTCTGTTTCCAGGAATCAAGTTTTTAGTAACTTGAATGAAAGAATTCATATTTTATCTTAATCAGAGGTTTAGTTT
Source organism: Mesoplodon densirostris (assembly GCF_025265405.1). NCBI lineage: Eukaryota > Metazoa > Chordata > Mammalia > Artiodactyla > Ziphiidae > Mesoplodon > Mesoplodon densirostris. The sequence continues at coordinate 47,577,539 of NC_082664.1, forward strand.
TTAACCTAGAAAGATTTTTACTTTACTGTTCCATCTAATGTTTATTCAAGTAAGATTATTCATTTTGTTTGTTAATATTATTATCTTAAGGAAGTATGTGAAGTTATTCATTTGCAATGAATAATTTTGGTTTTTCATTTAATATTAAAACTATTTTATCAAGTTCAGTTTTTACACCCCCTAATAATTTGTACAGCTGGCTTTTTTTTCTTACTTGCTTTATAGTTAAGATCTGTGAAGAGTTTTAACTCTCATTAAAAGACATGATAATTACAGCTGGTAACATTTAACTTAAATTCAACATGGGAGGGCTTCCCTGGTGGCTCAGTGGTTAAGAATCAGCCTGCCAGTGCAGGGGACATGGGTTCAAGCCCTGGCCCGGGAAGATCCCACATGCCACGGAGCAACTAAGCCCATGTGCCACAACTACTGAGCCTGTGCTCTGAAGCCCGTGAGCCACAACTACTGAAGCCTGCATGCCTAGAGCCCGTGCTCCGCAGCAGGAGAAGCCACCGTAATGGGAAGCCCGTGCACCACAACAAAGAGTAGACCCCGCTCGCCACAACTAGAGAAAGCCCGCGTGCAGTAACGAAGACCCAACACAGCCATAAATAAATTAATTAATTAATTTAAAAAATTTCAACATGGGATAAAAAAATAATGGACTTCAAATTACAGTTTTTAGACTTGGAAGGATTTTAGAAATTGTCTAGGCCAGTGGCTCCTGACATTTTTAAGCATAAGAGTCCTTTTAAATGTCAAAGCATTTCATGACCAACAAATGATAGCAGCTTATACAGTGAGTATCAGTTGATAGAGAAAATCCATAATAGCAGGAAGTTTCTATAGACGTAAAGATTATATTTGAACCTGAATTTGTATTATAAGTTACATCATGTACATGCATGTGAAAATTCTAGTACATAAAGTGGAAACTCTTTTATTCATTCTACAGACAGTTCATGGTGCCCGTGTGAATGCATGGTCACTTTGCAATAGCTCAGCAGCCCTACAGGGATAAAAAAATGAGAACCACCAGTTTCTTTTGGTCTAGTTCCTGTGCTCTGCCTTTACTCCTGGTCCTTTTCCCCAATTTTTACAGGTGAGAAAACTGAGGCCCAAAAAGATTAAGTAACTTGGGATCACACAGCTAGTTAGTAGCAAAAAAATTACTATATTTTCTCTGTTGAAATACAGGAGCAGTGGAAGTTGAGTTGATAAATAGATTGAAAGAATAAACTCATCCCTAAGGACTGGCTTATTCTAGGGGAATAATTGAATTACTGAGGGGAATCTCATACCGCTGACATTTGAAACACTGAGAAGATAATGCTGAAAAATATATGTACTTGTATATACCGTGATAAATTGATCAGAATGTTTTTCATTTTTTCCTGGCTTTATTCTGGAAGAATCAACTTGAATAAGAATGTTTTTCAAAGATTGGAAGTTACATTTCTCAGTATGGCCTACTGTGCTTCTCATACCAGCTTTCCTTACATTTAGACACATGTAGAGGATGATTAATTTCCTTCCTATTGATAGAGAGGTCCGTGAAAGCCCAGGGAAGAAAACTGTACAACCATCTTTAGTAGCCTGCTGCTGTGTTTAATGAGACTTAATTATCCTTGCTATCAAGAAATTCATTCTTATATTTATTTAAATCTCACGCTTCCGTTTGCTCTCAGTGTTCGTGGTAAAGATAGCAAACCACTTGCTCCTCTGGGAAGGCAGCATTTCGTAATGGTCCAGCACTGGAACCTGCTGCAGTATCCTGGCTGAAATGCTCACTGTGTAGCCCTGGCCATGACATTTAGACACTCTGTGCCTCTGTTTCCTCATTTCTAAAACCAGGATGAAGCTAGTACCCATCTCACAGAACTACTGTGAAGATGAAGTGATGTAGTACGTAGAACAGTGCCTGGCCCTTAGTGTTCATTGAATGTCAGTTGTTAATAACAACAGTAGTTTTCTTACCGTCACTACTTTAAGGCATTTAGCCTTGTATTTCATGGTTAATGATTATCTGTTTCTATAATCTTTCCATTTAAAATACATTTTCTAACCCAGATTCAGCAGTATTTTTGCTTTCTTTTTGGTGAGGAAATATATTTTGTTAAAAATGATTTTTAAAAAATTCATTTGAATCAGTACAAAACACCTGCCTTTAATTACTGATGTGTAGCGTATCTGATTTCCTACCTCTGTTTGAAATGAACTTCAGTTTAGCAGAAATTGTCTTTATGGTTTCCTCTGAAGATTTTTTTTTATTGTCACCACTGGTTAATACATAACTGAGAGTTTACTAATTTTCGTGCCACAATCGAAATTTGCAGTCTACAAACATCAATGTTCCTTTTCTCTTTAGTTTAGTTTAGTTTTTTACCTTCTTCTGCTCTATTTTTTGATATTAGAACATATTTATTTAACGATATTTTATGCAGGCACTTCATATCAGGCATTCTCTTTGGTTTTTAAAAACTCTTGAGTTATTTAATGCACTTGAAAACAGACTTTTTTTTGCAAGTTATGTTCATTTAACAAGCATTTGCTAAAAGTACTGACTACATGTCCTATGCTACATGAAGATAAATTGGGCCAGCAGCCTGGAAGAGTTGGCTGGTAAAATCATTATCTGCTCCTGAGTCGGTGCTCTAAAAGAGTTAAATTCCCTCGAACACTGAAAAGAGTCCCGTGCAACACAGAAGACAAGCAAAACTCACTAACTCTTAGAAACTTATTCTGGACATTGGCCCCAGTTTTCTCCAGTTTGATATTTTTCAACTCTTTAAGAGAAAAATTTTGTGATTTGTTTGGAAAGGAATTGAAGTAATTTTGTCTCCTTAGTAAACTGTGGTTTATTTTTTCACATTTTATCCTCCAAATGGTTTAGCCACAGTTTCCAGGAAACTCATTCATTGTAGGCAAAACCCATCAAATTAGCAGTCAAATGAGTTTGTTTTTTCCTCTTCTTCCATGAAAGAGATACCCAACAGAGAAAAGGTCTTTTTACTTCAAGTCTTTAAAGCTAAGAAAAGGATAAGAAATGTGAATTGGTGCTCTGCTTTGATGTAAATGTGGCTTTAAAAAAGCTATTAGTAAAATCCTCATCAATTTTTCTTTATGATAATCGCTTACTATGACTAAATAAAGTATTAGAGTTGTAAAATTTTTTTTGCTGTACGCGGGCCTCTCACTGTTGGGGCCCCTCCCGTTGCAGAGCACAGGCTCCGTATGCGCAGGCTCAGCGGCCATGGCTCACGGGCCCAGCTGCTCCGCGGCATGTGGGGTGGGATCTTCCCGGACCGGGGCACGAACCCGTTTCCCCTGCATCGGCAGGCGGACCCTCAACCACTGTGCCACCAGGGAAGCCCTGTAAAATGTTTTTAAACGGGAGAGTCTAAGTCACTTTATAGAAAAAAGAATGTTAAAGCAATTAAGATTACTCCCGACGTCCTAGTTCTGTTAATGTACATATATGCATATGTAATTGCACTCGTCCTTTCTGAATGCACATGTTCTGTCTTCCGTTTTGCATGGCTAAAATGGTTTTGTGAATAGGTGCATAACAGAATTGCTACAAGAGGTTTTTCCAACGCTGAGTATTCACATTGCCACCTCATACTATGTGGTGAAAACCACTGATTTATGTGAAATCATAAAAGGGGAGGAGGTAGAAAGAAATGAGGATTTATGTTAAAAAATATTGGAACTCTAAAAATGTTTGTTTTTATTATATTGTCACAAAAAGAAGGAAAGGGAGTATTTAAATCTTACTAGAAAGGGAGCCTATGTAATATTCCTGGGTAATGCCACTTATTTATTTTTTAACTATTCTAGTGGACATTTGATAATATTAGAAGATATTTATGAAAAAAATTTTAAACCTGAGGGCCTAATTTCTACTTAGTATTTTCCTTCAAGAAAGGCATAACGTAAAGCCCTGGTTAAAAGGCTGTATTACCGGATGACTGTTAGTAAGCATTGAACAAGGGTCTATGTTTTTTAAATGACTTTATGAAAATTAGAAAATTTGTCTATAGTACTTAGAGTGTGCAATTATGTTTTTCTTATAAATAATTTGGAGTACATACATTAAAAGAGTATTCTGCATATATAAATCACTCTGATGAATGGATACTTTTTAATTCATAAATTGCATTAGTACTCATCCTGATGGGCATATATGAGTGCCTTACATATTCTAGTCAGAAAAGTCCTTGCCAACTGAACTATTAGCACAAAAGGCAACCCTTCATTTAGCAGAGCAGATATACAGTATAACCTTTTTATAATGATAATGGATTTTCTGCTTCACCCTCACCAATATCTAATAATAAACACTTATTGGACATTTCACCCTCTTTTTCTCTTATATGACACTTTCTACCAACAGTACCAAGTATTTCCAAACTGATGAATGAAAGTGAATATACTTTATCAGCATTTTATCTTAGGGCAGTCTGTTTTATAACATGGATCCCATGACAAGTGTTTATGGCACAATTTCTGTATTTTGGAAGTGGGCATTTTGCTAAGGAAAATCTGAAAAGAGCTGATTTCACTTTTAGTGATTGTTAATTTAATAAAGCTGATGTGAGGAGGGATTTTTGAAGTTCTTGAAGTACGTGGAGGGGTAATTTTGATACTTAATCAGGCCTAAAGTACTTTTTTAAAAGAGGAATCTTTTGTATATTATTAAGCCAGCTATTGGAATCATATTATTCCAAGTTACTAACTTTTGGAAAATTTATAAGGTAGCAGTTTTTATGATATTTTGGAAAGTTTTTATGGTGAGACTGTTTCTTTCCTGACAGGTGTATTCCTTGCAAAGGTTCTCGATTTCCTCCCACCCTTCCACGCCCTGCTGTAGCTGTATTACCCTTTAAGCTTCCTTACTGTCAGACTGCCACAGAGAAAGGGCAAATGGAGGTATGCACAAATCTTACCTTGACACTCTGAGTTTGATAATACCCTGCCTGTGACACAGGCATTTAAAATTATTCTGATGACCAGTGTTGAGTATTCATTACTTTATAATTAAAGAAATAGCAGTAGCTGTGAGGGAGGAGGGCTGCTTCCAGGGACTTTGTCGAAGAGGTAAATGGGTATGACTGTCAGGGCCTCACTAGGGTAAGGCGCTCACGCTCGGGCTTGGACAAGTGCCTAAGAGGACGTGCCTTCATGAATTTTGTACCCTTAGGCACCAGGCTTGCCTCACCTTACTCCTAGCCCTGCGTCATCAAAAGTCATTCGATATCTTGCAGTTAGTTATTCTAAACAAAAAACAAATAAGCTTATAAAAATCTAGTTTATCAAGTTCTCTGAGCATCAACTATGATAGCTAGGAAACTTTAAAATGCTATATACAGTTGACCCTTGAAGAACATGGGTTTAAACTGTGTGGGTCCATTTATATATGGGGTTTTTTCAGTAGTAAATATTACAGTACAGCACCATGCAAGATTGGTTGAATCTGAGGATGCCGAACCTCAGATATGGAGGAACCGCATATATATGGTGGGTTGACTATAAGTTATATGCAGATTTTCAACTACACAGAGGGTAGGCACCTCTACCTGCTACATTGTTCAAGGGTCACTGTATTTCCCTTTTTTTTTTTAAGGATAGAAGATAATATCAAGCCATAATATCACATTAGAATTGTAAAATAAGCTGTAGAAAGGAATATTTCAGAAAATATTTTATTCAGAAACTGGTATCATATGATAAATGTTGAACACTTGCGTGGTTTTCAGCTGATAGTTGGCTCTAAGCAGTTTTTCCATTTTTGCAGGAACAGTACTGGCGTTCAGTTACGTTCCACCACCACCTTGATTATTTAGCCAAAAATGGTTATGAATGTGAAGAGAGCACTAAAAATCAAGCAATAAAAGAACAACAGGAACTTTTAATGAAAATGCTTGCGGTGAGTAAAATAAGTATAGTGGGGATGAAAAGTTAATTTTTTTTCTCTAGGTCGAATTTCTTAATGGTATGTGAATTAGCACCAGGTTCTACAACCTAGAATTCCTAAGTTGTATCTGGTGGTGTTTTTCTCCCTTAAAAGTTCTGTTTCCCAGTTCACGTTGCAGATAAACTATTTAAGACATTGCCTTGTATCTAAGATCATAGGAAGAAATAAACTCTTCTGGTGCTACCTCCCTTTTTTGTTTTTGCCGGCTGGTCTGTGTTTTAATAGGCCCTGTAGGTGATTCAGATGCTTATTAATAAAGTTTGAGGACTGGCTCTAGCTCCTGCTCTTAATCATGTGCAGCAAATAAAGTTTGAGTGTAGACTTTTAGGTCTGCAGGCTGAGCAGTCTTAAGAACTTTGATCAGGCTTTTCGATATGCCTGCCTTTTTTTTTTTTTTTTTTTTTTTTTTTTGCGGTACTCACTGTTGTGGCCTCTCCCATTGTGGAGCACAGGCTCCGGACGCGCAGGCTCAGCGGCCATGGCTCTGTGGCCCAGCCGCCCTGCGGCATGTGGGATCCTCCCGGACCGGGGCACGAACCCGTGTCCCCTGCATCAGCAGGCGGACTCTCAACCACTGCGCCACCAGGGAAGCCCTATGCCTGCCTTTTGTTATCCTCTTAGGTGAAAGTTTGTCTGTAGCCAGTGACCAGGTTTGGTCCCCTGGATATTTAAGTACATTTATCTTTAGAGATAAAAAACTTTTTGAAACATAAGATTCATAAGTTTGTGTCCTCATTCCAGGTTGGCTTATGAGGAGGAGTATAATGTAATTTCTTCTGTGCTCTTCTTGCACTAGACTGTAAACACCTTGAGGGCAGTGACCATGTCCTGTTCGCTGCTGTATGCCAGGCACTGATATAGTGTCTGATACATAGTGCACCTCAGTATTTCCTAAGAGAGTAAATGGCCCAGACTTTCCATTTTAAAGTTGAGGGAAAAAACTTCTGAGGGAAAAGTGATATCTGAGACCACAGAGCTTATTGTAACTTGTCTCCAAAAGGTGATATTCACTACTGTCACCTCTGTGCAACACTGCCTTGCATTCAGTATTAAAGAAATTTAATTAGTTTACTATAGAGTAAGTTTTGTTCCATTCACAAAGTCCCATTTGTACACCAACATGAACTAGTAACCTTTTTATTTCCTACAACGCATGTAAGGAAACATGTTTGATTTATTTACCATTTAGCCTTAGAGGAGCTTTTCCGCTGGAGTGCGGTGTTCCTCAGCAGGGCGCTAGTAGCACCCTGTTCGTTCTTTAGCATTCCTGCCCCCAGGCAAATGCCCATAGTTCCACCTAATTACTGGGAAAACCATACTACTTTCATTTCCAAATGTCCTCTGAGGCAGAGTACCACCCTGACTGAGAAGTACTGCGTACAGATAAGTGATTCTGGAAAACTTGAGAAGGACATACAGGTATCTAAACATCTAAAGCGTCTGTGCTGATGAATCAGACTTGACATGCCTAAGTAACAAAGTAATACTTCTGTGAATTATGAGACCTTTAGTAGTCTTCGAAATATTCGTTTTCCTCACATTGTACTTCAGTTGCCTCACTTTGAGTCGTCAAAATTCATACCAAAAGAAAAAGTCATGATAGATGAATGTTTTTCATTTTATATTGTAAGTATAAAAAACAGAGCAAGAGAAAGGAGGTTGTTTGCTAATTTGGAAGTTGTATAACTTTCTGGTAGTTAGAGATCATACAGTCATACTTAAAAAGCTAATGGGTAAATCTATTTGCCCACCCACATTCACTTAGTAGCATTTGTGTGCCAATTCTAGGCAAAGTAATAACAAATCATTTACAGTTTATTCTTTCTTTCAATTTGCTACCCTGTTTTGTGAGTGCAGGTGGTGGAATGGGCAGGAAAACAAATTTAGGAGAACCATTTTTGATTTTTTAAATAAATCTCTTACTCTCCTTGCAATCAATAACTTGAAATGATATTTCATATTTCATTGTTGATTGTAAAATGCACCATTATTTTACTTATTTAAGTCACTTTACTTAAGTCACGTTACTTATTTAAGTCACTAAGACAGAAAGAAATGCTGCCAATTAAACTGACGCACCATCAATTGTAAGATGCTTCTCAACTTCGGAGAGAGATGTTAAAATGTGTAAAAATGTGCCTCTTAGAATCAGGGATGCAATATCTAGAAAACTTTTCTCAGTTCTACTAGTAGTATCATTCTTTTATTTTTAAAAAGTTTTACTCAACATAATTTGACGTTTTCCCCCTTTTTTTCCTTTAGCTTTCTTGTAAACTGGAGCGGGAATTTCGTTGTGTGGAACTTGCTGATCTAATGACTCAGAATGCTGTGAATTTAGCCATTAAATATGCTTCTCGTTCTCGGAGATTAATATTGGCCCAGAGACTTAGTGAACTGGCTGTAGAGAAAGCAGCAGAATCGGCAGCCACCCAAGCTGAAGAAGAGGAAGAAGAAGAAGAGGATTTCAGAAAAAAGTTGAATTCTGGGTAAGAAGTGTTTGAGTTTTACCATCCTGAATATTGACTTGGTCTTTTTATAGCCCTTTATTGAATAATATCATTGTCTTTTAGTTACAGTAATACTCCTACAGAGTGGAGTCAGCCAAGGCTCAGAAATCAAGTTGAAGAAGATTCAGAGGATACCGGAGAAGCTGATGATATAGAAGAAAAACCAGAAATACATAAACATGGTAAGATAACATTTTTAAGGCAGTTTAAAGATGAGATGTGTCATGTGTATGACTTCTCCCCTTTTACTTGGCTGAGGGAAATTGAATACCCATACTTTTTCAAGACATCTTTCCTGTCTGATTGTTGATTACAGAAGATGACTTTATCTTCCCATTTACATTGTATTGTTTTATCTTAATTATTCTGTAGGAGAAAACCCATTTTTCAAAAGTGTAAAGTCCTCTGATATGCCAGCTATTAATTCAGGTAAGAAAATTTTGATTTTGTAATATCGAGAAAATTTTGAAGTAGTCTTTACAGTGATACATCTACTCAAATACACCTTACTCTTCAGGGCCTGTTTTGTTGTTGTTGTTTTTAATCAGAAATGTTTGTGAAACAGTGGTCATTTAACAGATACTTATTAAATGCAGTGGTCAAGTAGACATGCATGTTTGATCCCTGCATAAACCTTATAGTACCAGCTGGCTTTTAAAAGTATATATATATATATATATATATATATATATATATATATGTTTGATTTTAATATACTTTTACATGTGTACAGATTATTAAAAGAGCATACAGCAGGTGGCTGTAATCTAGTCAGTGGTGGGGGATGGTTTGGGACCCCAAGGAAGGCCTCATGGAATGTTTATTTTATTTTATTTATTTATTTATTTATTTTGTGGTACGTGGGCCTCTCACTGTTGTGGCCTCTCCCGTTGCGGAGCACAGGCTCCAGACGCGCAGGCTCAGCGGCCATGGCTCATGGGCCTAGCCACTCCACGGCATGTGGGATCTTCCCGGTCCAGGGCACGAACCCGTGTCCCATGCATCGGCAGGCGGACTCTCAACCACTGCACCACCAGGGAAGCCCTATTTTATTTTTTAAGTTTATTTATGGCTGTGTTGGGTCTTCGTTGCTGTGCTCAGACTTTCTCTAGTTGCGGCGAGCGGGGGCTGCTCTTCGTTGTGGTGCACAGGCTTCTTATTGTGGTGGCTTCTCTTGTTGCAGAGCACAGGCTCTAGACCCGCGGGCTTCAGTAGATGTGACACGCGGGCTTAGTAGTTGTGGCATAGGGGCTTAGTTGCTCTGCAGCATGTGGGATCTTCCCAGACCAGGGCTCGAACCCGTGTCCCCTGCATTGGCAGGCAGATTCTTAACCACTGCACCACCAGGGAAGCCGCCACGTGGGATGTTTAAAGCAGAGATCTAAAGGATGAATGAGTCAGCCAGGCAAAGGTGGGTGGGAGCAGAAGCAGAAGAAAAGCATGTGGGCTTAAGGAACAGCATGTGTGAAGACTATAAGAGAGGCTTGAAGAGCACAGAGAGCAAAGAGAAAGTGATGCTGAATGGTTTTGGAGCAATGAGCAGGAGCCAAACCGTGCAGATCCATGTAGGCCATGGTAGGATTTTGATCTTTATTCTGAGGTTGCTGGGAGGCTGTTGTCGGTTTTAATCAGGAGCAGAGTATGGCACACTGTGAAGAGGAGAACTGCATATAAGGAGACTTCTGAGGTAGTCCCAAGTGAGATTGAATAGACTGGGGTGGTGGTGATTGCTGATAGAAAGAATGGGAGGAATTGAAGAGGTGTTTCTGAAGATGATATAGAGAGTATGGAAGTTCAGGGTGTGAAGAATAACTGTTAGTTTCTGGCTTGAGTACTTGAGTGAATGATGGTGCCATTTACTGAGTCAGGAAACACTAGGGAAACATAGGTTTAGATAGGAGGACGATGAATTACTATTGGCTGTTTGGGTCAGGAGCTCAGGAAAGTAGTATCTCTGGGATGGAGATATAAAGTGAAAATTGTTGACGTAAGTATAGCAGTTTAAGCCATGGGTATGGGTGAGTGAGCACTGGGGGAGGATCAAAGTGAGGAGAAAAATGAGGTTAGGCCTAGAGAGGAGGAGGACGAACCATCAAAAGAAAGTGAGGAAGGAGATAAGCCAGGGAATGCAGTATCTCAAAAGTCAAAGGGGAGATAGTATCAAGAAGAAAGGAACACTCCGCTATGTGGAGTGCTGTTGAGAGGTCAAACAAGATGATGGCTGGAAAAGACCCACCAGTTTTGGCTGCATAGGGTTTACTGAGTTCTTAGCAAGAGCAGATTCTGCTGGGTAGTAGGGCTGGAAGCCATGTATTGGATGGAGGAACATATGAATAGTGAGGAAATGGGAATAGCTGTGTAGACAACTCTTGAGAAATTTGGCTGCTTAGGGGAGGTGAGAGAAAATTATGTGGGGGGCGAGAAGGGGATGTGGCAGAGAGTGTGTTTGGTTTTTGTTTGTTTCTTTAAGTTGGGAAACTTGAGCCAATAAAGAAGGAAAAATCAAAGATGACACGTGTAGCCATTGATAGCACAAGTTTCTTGAAAAGCAGGAGTGGGTGGGATCTAGAGCATTTGTAGAGGAATTATTAACTAGCTAAAATAAGGCACCATTCTTCCCTGGTAACAGGAGAAAAGAATAATCTCTACATATTGTATCTGTCTATCTCATAGTGGCAAATTGGGATAGTTCCCATCATCTAATAGCTTTTATTTTGTCTTAGAAATAGGAAGGAGGTCATATATAGTTATTAATAGTTTTAAAGTTGCAAAGTACATTATTTTCATATAATACAGATTAAAATATTCCATAATTTTTATAGAAGTCATAAGTCTTCTGAGTTTTACCACTATTAAGTGAGGGTTTCTTTCTTATGAAAGGTGCAGTTACCTCTAGCAACCAAGGACGAATAAACCCCTTCAAGGTAAACTCTTTCCAGTGATGTTTTCTATTATTTAAATACATTTCCATATAGAGAAATATTTCCAAACTACCAGATGACCCTCCCCAGACTTAAGAGGCATTAAAGACTGCAACAGATTAAATTTTAAAATATTTAAATAAGTAAATATTTTAAAATAAACAAAGATGAAAGCAGCACTAGTTCCTGCTTGGACCAAGAGTTACGTTTTCTACTTATCTTCTGAGAACCTACAGTTTTGAAGGTTTTCAAAGCTTGGGGATGTGGTATTTGGGAATATGCGCATCAGTCTTAATTTGGATTATACCAAATATATTCAATTCCGAAGGTGAGACTACAATACAAACTTAACAGAAATTTAAAGGAAAAATAAATCTCTTGGCATTTTTTTTCTTCTTTAAACATTAAATGCTAATATTAGTTTGCTTTTTAGGTATCAGGCAATTCCAAAGAGCCATCCATTTCAATGAATTCAGTACGTTCAACTAATATTTTAGACAATATGAACAAATCATCCAAGAAATCTACTGCACTTAATCGAGCTACAAATTATGAAAAGTCTCCAGTTATAAAGCCTCTGGTTCCAAAACCAAAGTCTAAGCAGGTATGATTTCACCTGCCCCCATCTGCAGTACACAACTCATAGTCTGTGTGTCTTACTTTAGTTTTGTTCACTCTTTCAAGTATGAGACAGGAGGCTCCAGTTGTTTATAAGTGATTGTCTAGTGAGGGCAATGGTTCTCAATTCTGGTTTTGCATCAGAAACACTTTTTAAAAATATGTAGAGCCAGGACAGGGACTCATGCATCTATCTGTATTTTTTTCCATTTTCCAAATGGTTCTGATGTATGTCCCTATTTAACGACAGCTGGTTTAGTACCTAGCCCTAATCTTTCCTTGTTCTGTATTCTGATTTTGCCTCCCAGATTTTGTCCCAGTTTTGGTATTTTATCACAGATTTGTCATCAGTAAAATAGACCTACCATTTGTATTTCCATTTCATATAATTTTATTCATCTAGAATACATGAAATTTGAGGTACAGTTTTTGGGGGTTTTGTGTGTGTGTTTATACATGTTTATTTTCAACAGAGAACCTCTTGGGACTTCACATGTTGGTGTAAGAATTCTAAATAATTATAAATATTTCTCCACATTTTTCAAAATTTGCTTATAACATATAAAATCATACTAGATTTTGTTGCGGTATTCATTATGTTTGTTTTTACAGGCATCTGCAGCATCCTTTTTCCAGAAAAGAACTTCCCAAGCTGATAGGACTGAGGAAGTAAAAGAAGAAAAGCCTAAAAATCCATCATCTGAAACCCCAGCCATGTGTCCTCAAAACACTGAAAACCAAAGGTCGGTACATAGAGAAATTTAGTGTTCTCAAGATGTAGTATTCCAATAAAAGGCATACAGAAGTAGCAATACAGAATTATGTGGCCCTATTATTCATTCATGTAAATAATACATTGGCACAGGTAGTAGGCATTCTGAACACTTGTAACTTTAGGGAAGCCACAAATATTGATTAATGTCTATTTATATTACTTATTAAAGTATGCTTTGATAAACTGCATACATGTTTTAAATTGTGGATACGTTTTGTTGGGACACTATATTTTATAATTAGTTCATTTTTTCATTTGTTTGTTTTTAACTCGTTAGTATAGTTACATGGGAGAAACACAGTCAAAAGATAGAAAAAGATGTGTGATGAAGAGTAAATCTTTTCCCTACCCACCCAGTTTCCCCTCCACAAATAGTCACTGCCCAAGTTTCTTATATAGCCTTCTGGAATTATCCTATGCATGTACACTTAGATTTATCTATTTTTTTTAGTTTTACAGAAATGGTAGTATACTCATTGTTCTGTGCCTTATTTTTTTCATTTAATAGCTTTTGCAGATGATTTCTTATTACTACATGAAGAGTTTCTTCAATCTTTTTATTTCCATTGAATGGCTATACCATAATTTATTTAGTTCTCTACTGGTGGACAAAAGGTAGTTGCTGGTCTTTTGCTAGTACAAATAGTAGTACAGTGAATAACTTTATATGAATATTATATACCTATAGCTATAAGATGGATTCCTGTATGGTTCAAGCTAATGTACAATTGTAATTTCGATAGATATTGCAAAATTGTTCTGCATGGATGTTGTATTATTTTATACATCCCAGTAATATGAGATTTCCTATTTGTCCATATCCTGTTTGTCCACCAACTCAGTGTTACCAAATTTCTTGATCTCTTGCATGCTAGATTTATTTAAAATACATCAGCTAAATTGAAAAAGTCACCATTTCATTTTTAGTGTTATGTATCTCATTTAACCAATATCTCATGTTAACCAATTTAATTTGAAGGGATAGCCGTGGTTTTTATTTTTCCTATTTTGTTCTGAATTTAATTTAGATATTAAACGGTGAAATTTTTATTTAAGAAGATTACATTTTTTATACTATCAGGCTATACAGAAAAAAAGTGCTCAGTAAATATTAAATGTTTGCATTAAATCTTCACTTGTGATCTAAAGACAGTTTGTGTCAGAACTGAAATCTAATGAAACTGACAAGTATGCTGTGTCCATGCTTTACATAATAATGGTACAAGAAAGGACCCACACTCCCAGGTCAGCTGTGAGGGCAGCAGTGAGGAGCTTGAGAGAAGTCGTGACAATTTCAAATAGCTGGTTTGGGAAATGCAGAAAGGCTACCAAAGATACATGGAAGGATTATATTGGGCTAGAGGGGCTAAGTAGGAGTGGAGGCCTTGAGCCTGTCAACATTCATAAAAGAGTTGAAAGTTCAGAGTTTTGCTGCACTTGGAAAATACAAATGTGAGTAATCCCTTTGAATTGATCTTATAAAGGATTTTTTCAGCTCATTATTCCTGCAGTCTCTAGGCAGCTTTAAGTAATATGTAATTATGAATATTAAAAAGTGTAGTTAACTGTCTCTCTTACTTTATATATAGGTATGCTAATGGTTAATCACTAACCTGAAAGATCATGAACCACTTTAAGACTGTGTCTTAATTATAAAATTTTTTTACATAACTGCTATTTTAGGCCAAAGACCGGGTTCCAGATGTGGCTGGAAGAAAACAGATGTAATATTTTGTCTGACAATCCTGACTTTTCCGATGAAGCAGACATAATAAAAGAAGGAATGGTTCGATTTAGAGTATTGTCAACTGAAGAAAGGAAGGTAAGTAAGGATAATTGTACTGAGATTGAGACTTTAGTGAATTCCCAGGGTTTTTTTTGGGGGGGGGCGGGTATAGTTGTTTTACAATGTTGTGTTAGTTTCTACTGTACAGCGAAGTGGAGTTCCCTGTGCTATACAGCAGATTCTTATTAGTTATCTATTTTATACATATTAGTGTATATATATCAATCCCAATCTCCCAGTTCATCCCCCCGCCCTCACTTTCCCCCCTTGCTGTCCATACGTTTGTTCTCTACATTTGTGTCTCTATTTCTGCCTTGCACACCAGTTCATCTGTACCATTTTTCCAGGTTCCACATATATACGTTAATATATGATATTTGTTCTTCTCTTTCTGACTTACTTCACTCTGTATGACAATCTCTAGGTCCATCCACGTCTCTATAAATGACCCAATTTAATTTGTTTTTATGGTTGAGTAATATTCCGTTGTATATAAGTACCACATCTTCTTTATCCATTCCTCTGTTGATGGACATTTAGGTTGCTTCCATGACCTGGCTCTTGTAAACAGTGCTGCAGTGAACATTGGGGTGCATGTGTCTTTTTGAATTATGGTTTTCTCTGGGTATATGCCCAGTAGTGGGATTGCTGGGTCATATGGTAATTCTATTTTTAATTTTTTAAGGAACCTCCATACTGTTCTCCATAGTAGCTGTATCAGTTTACATTCCCACCAACAGTGCAAGAGGGTTCCCTTTTCTCCACACCCTCTCCGGCACTTATTGTTTGTAGATTTTCTGATGATGCCCATTCTAACCTGTGTGAGGTGATACATCATTGTAGTTTTGATTTGCATTTCTCTAATAATTAGTGATGTTGAGCAGCTTTTCATGTGCCTCTTGGCCATCTGTATGTCTTCTTTGGAGAAATGTCTATTTAGATCTTCTGCCCATTTTTTGATTGGGTTGTTTGTTTTTTTGATATTGAGTTGCATGAGCTGTTTATATATTTTGGAGATTAATCCTTTGATTGTCCGTTGATTCATTTGCAAATATTTTCTCCCATTCTGAGGATTGTCTTTTTGTCTTGTTTATAGTTTCCTTTGCTGTACAAAAGCTTTTAAGTTTCATTAGGTCCCATTTGTAAGGATAATTGTACTGAGATGGGGATTTTAGTGAATTCGCAGGTTTTAAAAATTCGTAAAGAAAGTGCCTTTTTCTGTTTTTATAAATTGAGTACATTCTGATAAGCTCTTGGTAGAAAGGAAATACAACAAGCAAAATGTCAGCTTTGAACCTATGGATATGTAATAATTATTATTTAGTGCTGATGGTTAATTTTTGGCAGATGTACTGCTTACATCTGTATAAGTTTCTGCATATTGTAAGTTAGGGGAATACCCCAAGAAAAAGTGCATTATTTATCAAAAGCAAAAAAGATTAATAAGTAAAAGTGAAATTAATTCACATTTTTGGACTACTACTCTAAAGTCCTTGTAAGCAGAATTTCTTAAAATGCTATTTACTTACACATTGAATACTAAATGAGAATACTGCTTTGTGGGGGAAAATCTGATGTTCTGTTCTAGCCTTTCGTGTTTAAATTAGGACAGGTGGCTTGTACCTATTGCTCCGCATGTCAGTTTCTTCCATGTGAAAGAAGGCTAAGAGCAGCTTTCTTTTGCAAGGGGAAGGATTGTGTGTGTTGTATCAATAGATCTCAGACTTCCCTTCCCTAGGAATGACTGCATGCAGCATGGGCACCTTGTGACATAGTTACTTACCTTGATAAGCTGGTTTTTACGAATAAAAGTATTGCAAAATGAGGAAGCTAGAAACTGGTCTTACCACCTCTAGCCTCCTTTAGAATCTCATTAGCATCTTTGTATTTCTCATTTTTTATAAGTATTTATAAAAGGATAAAAATTGTAAAGAATTAGATAAAATGACATCTGAATGAATAAGACCTTATTAGGAAAAGAGGAAGAGACTTGGCAAAAGTTGTGATTGTGTTTTTGAATACTTAAAAATGTAATCAATGTTTTTAGTGTAAACCTTAAACATTTCTTAAATCCAGTCTGTTAATGTGAAAAATACTACAGGTCAAATGGTCCCTTTTCAACAATAATGACTAGGAAGGAAAATAAAGGAGGAGGAGGAGGAATTGTTATAGATTAAAAGAGGTTTAAGAGGTAAATGAAATGAGTGAAGCTTGTTAGGTTCTTGCTTAGTGAGTAGCAACCAATCCCAAAAGAGTGTATACTGTATATAACGTTCCTGATATGACAAAGTGATGGGGATGAAGAACAGAGAACTGATTGCCAGGGGTTAGGACCCGGGAGAGGAGTGGGGTGGGGCAACATGTGGGATCCTCACGCGTATGGAACTACTGTTCTATATCCTGAATGTGGTGGTAAATACACAGCCTACAATAGAATTATACACACACACACAAACAAGTAGAAATAAAAAAGGGGATTTTATCAATGTCAATATCCTAGTTGTAATAGCGCACTACAGTTTTGCAAGATGCAACCATTGAGGGAAACTGAGTAAAGGGAACACAGTGGCTTTCTGTATTATTTCCTACAACTGCGTGGAAATCTATAATAATCTTAAAATAAAAGGTTTTCTTTTTTAAAAAGTACCTGCAGTTATAGTGTTTTGCACTTAATATGGTTAAATACAAGCAGAGTTTAGATTGAAATATTATAGAGGTAGAATGTAAACTTTTTAACGTGCCCTGCAATTAAGTAATAAGAGATTTGTTTAAAAAAACAAAAACAAAAACAAAACGAGAACCTTTAATGATTAGTTTAACAATTCAAGTGCTAATTATGCTGCTTTACATAAATGAATGTTGCCTGCAAAAGTAACGAAATCATGTCCTTCGTATTTCTTTGTTGGTGCCTAAAAACTTTTCTCCTGCAATATTTTTATAAAGGCATGGGCTGCCAAGGCCAAAGGAGGAACTGCAAGTGATGGAGCTGAAGAAAAGAAACGAAAACGTGTGGTCGATGATAGTCACGAAACTGAAAACCAGAAAGAAAAAACGAAGGAGAATCTGAATTTGCCTAAAAAGCAAAAACCTTTAGATCTTTCTACGAATCAGAAACTGTCAGCTTTTGCATTTAATCAGGAATAGAGTAAGGAAGTGTACTTAGGAAAGTAATGGATTTTTCACTCATCTTTGATGAATCTAGACCTTTTAAAAAAAATCTTTAGGAAACTCTTTATATATTTTTAAAAGAGTGTAAAGACTGCTGTTTGTCTTTATAAGATAATGTAGTAATTATATTGGTGTAGGTAGCAGGGCATCTGTAAAAACTATCATCTCTTCAGATCGCTCTGCCCCCACATGGAGGGCCGTTCAAAAGCATTATGGTCATGGTCACTGACTGGAGGCCACTGTCATGTCCCATTGGAAGCTGATTTGTTTTTGTTTCTTACCTTAAAAATCATCAAAGCCAAGGTCTTAAAACCCCTGAACATTGAAGTACCTTGTAGGGTTTTCCTTGTTTGGTTCATGTCATGTACTGGGAAGTACTACAGAAGTCCTCTTCCCCAGTGTGCTGCCATAGACTGCTCTCTATGTCTATACTGGCCCCAGGGGACCATGTTTTTTTTTTAGTATAGGCCCTAAACATGTAAATAATTTTGTAGCTGAGACCTTTTGTTTGTTTTGGCAGTTTCTTCATATATTACTTCAAATTATTTGTGTAGCCTTTTTTTTTTTTTTTTTTTTTTTTTTTTTTTTTTTTTTTTTTTTGCGGTATGCGGGCCTCTCACTGTCGTGGCCTCCCCCGCTGCGGAGCACAGGCTCCGGACGCGCAGGCTCCGGACGCACAGGCTCAGCGGCCATGGCTCACGGGCCCAGCCGCTCCGCGGCATATGGGATCCTCCCAGACCGGGGCACGAACCCGTGTCCCCTGCATCGGCAGGCGGACTCTCAACCACTTGCGCCACCAGGGAGGCCCTGTGTAGCCTTTTTTTAAAAAATAAAATGTTCACATTTCCATATTTAGCTTGATATGGTTTTCACATTGTATTTCGATGAAATGGAAGCGTTTCTAGAAAATATATTTTATACTTATTACCATAATTTCTACCACCCCCCCATCCTATTACACAGTATACACACAGAAAAGAATTGAAGATACTGTTTGGATAGCATTGCAGCTCAGGGCATAATGTGCTCCTAGTAAGCTACTCTGGTTATCAGCATCAGCAGTGCTTTTCTGAGCAAGTCTTTGAAGCCTTGATAAGAGAGTGGTTGAAGAGTAATGGGAAGTGTTTAACTCCTCTTTTATTTTGAACAAACAAGATTTAATTAAGTAGTTCATGCATTTTTTGGTTAGTATTCTAAGCAGAACTTAATACAAATGCAGCCACTTAATGAGGGCAAAGTACAAGGGGTGGGGTTGGGGTAGGGGGATAGTAGTAAAATAAAATCAGGTGGCTCAAAATCTAGGGTAGTTTTATAGGTTGGAAGGAACAAAATATGTTGAAAATTTAGATGTATATGAGCCAAAGGATAATCCTTGTCTCATGATGATTAAGGTTGCGAAGGAATACATTTCTGATTTTTTAGTTAGTAGCTGGTATTGAGAAACATAGTAGCATAGAGGTTAGGGGCACAGATTTCAAAGCCAGACTACCTGGGCTCAAAGGACCACTGCAATACTACCAGCTAAATAACCTTGGGCAAGTTCTAGCCTTTGTCCACTCATCTGTAAAATGGGTATATTAATAGTAACTACTTTAGAGGGTTGTTAAGAGAATTAAATGAGGTAAAAGCACTTACCTGGCACATAGTAATGTTTTATATACATACCAGCTATTGTTACTATGCTGTTGGCTGGTTCATCTTGCTTTGTCATTAGGTTTGATTCTGAATTAATTATGTATGAATTAATTTTGATTTCAAGATCCTGACATAAAAGTTTATATTACTTTGGAAAGCATGTTTATAGACATGTATTTTGTTTTTACTTCCTCAACTTGCTTATTACCACAGTGTATAATACTTAAGGATATAATCCTTGAGTGTTATATTTCAGATCCATAGGAACCTGATAACACCAAAGATTTTCAAAAGGTTTTTTCTTTCTTTTGTTCCTTTGGCCACACCGTGCGGCATGCAGGATCTTAGTTCCCCGACCAGGGATCGAACCCGTACCCACTGGAATGGAAGTGTGGAGTGTTAACCACTGGACCACCAGGGAAGTCCCTGCAAAAGGTTTTTTTAATCTCCTACTTTTGTTTGGTTGAAGGAAGGTTTTTGTATTGACCTGGTTTAACTTACAAATCAGAACTTTGAAGCCAAGAAATATACTTATTCCTTTTCTATGTAATATTAAACTTCTTTTTTTTTTTACATCTTTATTGGAGTATAATTGCTTTACAATGGTGTGTTAGTTTCTGCTGTATACCAAAGTGAATCAGTTATACATATACATATGTTCCCATATCTCTTCCCTCTTGCATCTCCCTCCCTCCCACCCTCCCTATCCCACCCCTCCAGCCGTCACAAAGCACTGAGCTGATCTCCCTGTGCTATGCGGCTGCTTCCCACTATCTATCTGCCTTATGTTTGGTAGTGTATGTATGTCCATGCCTGTCTCTCGCTTTGTCACACCTTACCCTTCCCCCTCCCCATATCCTCAGGTCCATTGTCTAGTAGGTCTGTATCGTTATTCCTATCTTACCCCTAGGTTCTTCATGACATTTTTTTTCTTAAATTCCACATATATGTGTTAGCATACGGTATTTGTCTTTCTCTTTCTGACTTACTTCACTCTGTATGACAGACTTTAGGTCTATCCACCTCATTACAAATAGCTCAATCTCGTTTCGCTTTATGGCTGAGTAATATTCCATTGTATATATGTGCCACTAAACTTCTTTCAAGAAAAAAAAAATCTTTGGGACTTCCCTGGTGGTTCAGTGGTTAAGAATCCGCCTGTCAGTGAAGGGGGCACATGTTTGAGCCCTGGTCCAGGAAGATCCCACATGCCATGGAGCAACTAAGCCCTTGCACCACAACTACTGAGCCTGCACTCTAGAGCCACAACTACTGAGCCCGTGTGCTACAGCTACTGAAGCCCGTGCACCTAGAGCCAGTGCTCCGCAGCAAGAGAAGCCACTGCAATGAGAAGCCCGTGCACTGCATCGAAGAGTAGCCCCTGCTCGCCACAGCTAGAGAAAGCCTGCATGCAACAACAAAGACCCAACGATGAAGACCCAATGCAGCCAAAAATAAATAAACAAACAAAATATTTTTTTAAAAAAGAATATTGAATTGTATTTAATTATTAGAAGTATATACTTTTTAATACAGGAAAGAGTGAGGAAGAACATCATCCCTAATCCTAATATCCAGAGATAACCACTGTTAACATTTTAGTGTATGTCATTAGGCTTTTTTCTGTATATGTGGTTTTTGTTTGTTTTTTTACATAGGTGTGCAGTCCAAATTCATGCTGAGTAGAGGCGTAAAGGAAAAAACGAAACAACTCAAGCATGCAGTTTAAAGTGTGGCCTTTTGGGCTTCCCTAGTGGCGCAGTGGTTGAGAGTCTGCCTGCCAATGCAGGGGACATGGGTTCGTGCCCTGGTCTGGGAAGATCCCACATGCCGTGGAGCGGCTAGGCCCGTGAGCCATGGTCGCTGAGCCTGCACGTCCGGAGCCTGTGCTCCGAAACGGGAGAGGCCACAACAGTGAGAGGCCCACGTACCACAAAACATAAATAAATAAAAAATAAACTGTGGGGGCTTCCCTGGTGGCGCAGTGGTTGAGAGTCCGCCTGCCGATGCAGGGGACATGGGTTCGTGCCCCGGTCCAGGAGGATCCCACATGCTGCGGAGCGGCTGGGCCCGTGAGCCATGGCCGCTGGGCCTGCGTGTCTGGAGCCTGTGCTCCGCAACGGGAGAGGCCACAACAGTGAGAGGCCCCCGTACTGCAAAAAATAAATAAATAAATAAATAAATAAAGTGTGGCCTTTTGCTTGTAGTGTTCCTGTCATTGACATCAATTTCTACCTACTCTGGAGCTGTGTCATAAAGGGCAAAAATGTATGGAGTAGAAAGTAAACATAATGGAATCAGAAAGCCAAAAGTTGGTTCTTTGAAAGACTGATAAATTAGAAAAATATCTGACAAGATTAATCATGATACAAAGAGAAAAGCATGAATAAGTAATATTAGGAATGAAAAGGAAATTATTAACTACAAAAACAGTACAGAGTTTTTAAAGGTAAGAGGCTTATGATGGTCAGTTTTATGTGCCAACTGGCTAGGCTACAGATGTTATTCAGTCAAACACTAACCTATGTGTTGCTGTGAAGGTATTTTATAGATTGTTTTAAAGTTCATAATCAGTTGACTTTAAGTAAGAGATTATCCTAGATAGTCTGCGTGGTCCCAACTCAATCAGTTGAAAGGCCTTAGGAACTGATACTTCCCTGAGGGAGAAGAAGATAACCACACCTGTAGATCACAGCTTCCACTCATGCCTTGAGATTTTTCAGCCTGCCTTTCCTGAAGGTCTCCCCTATGGTTTGGGATTTCAGACCTGCCTTCCAGCCTCCATAATCATGTGAGTCAATTTCTTGCAATAAATCAATATATATATTCCTACCGGTTCTGTTTCTCCCGTTGAACACTGACTAATTCAAGACTTTTAAACAGCTTTCTGACAGTAAGTTGGAAAATTCCGATGAAATGAACAAGTTTCTACAAAAAAGACTAAAATACTTAGGAATAAATTTAACAAGTGCAAAACTTATTCTTCGAACTACAAAACATTGTTGAAAGACATACAAAAAGACCCAAATAAATGGAAAGATCCTGTGTTTAGGGAACAGAAGACTTACTAGTGTTAAGATGGCCATACCCCCCAAATTGATCTACAGATTCAGTGCTATCCTATCAAAACCCCAGCTGGCTTCTTTGTAGAAAATGACAAACTAATCCAAATGTTCATATAGAAAATCAGGGGACTTGGAATAGCCAAAATAATATTGAAAAAGAACAAGTTAGAGGATTCATATTTCCCAATTTAAAAACTTAACTACAAAGCTATATTAATCAAGACAGTGTGGTATTGGCATGAGAATAGACCTCCAGATCAATGGAATGGAGAGTCCAGGAGTAAACTCTCACACGTTGAGTCAGTTGATTTTTCACAAGGTGCCAGGGCAAGTAAATGGGGAAAGGATAGTCTTTTCCCACAAACAGTGCTGGGACAGCTGGAAACATGCAAAAGAATGAAGTTGGACCCCTCTCTCACACCATATAAAAAAATTAATCCCAGATGTATCAAGACATAAATGTAAACTAAAACTACAATTCTTAGAGGAAAACATAGGTGTAAATCTTTGTGACCTTGGACTAAGTAATGGTTTTTTAGGTATAGCATCAGAAGCACAAGCAAAATAGATGAAGTCAACATCATCAAAATTAAAAATGTTTGTGCTTCAAAGGGCACCATCAAGAAAGTGCAAAAAACAAGCCACAGAAAGGGAAAAGTTTTTTGGAAATCATATATCTGATAAGGAACTTGTAACTAAAATGTATCAACAACTCTTAAATGTTAAAATATATCAACATTTCTCCAAAAGACAATATATAAATGGCCAATCAGCACATGAAAAGATACTCAGTATCCTTAGGCATCAGGAAAATGCAAATCAAATCACAAAGAGATACAACTTCACATCCACTAGGATGGCTATAATGAAAAAGATGGGCAATAACAAGTGTTGGTGAGGATGTGGAGAAATTGGAACCCTCAGACTTTACTGGTAGGATGTAAAATGGTGGTTTGGCAGTTCTTCAAAAGGTTAAACACAGAGTTATCAAATGACCCAGCATTTCCACAACTAGGTATAAACCCAAGAGTAATAAAAACATGTCCACACAAAAACTTGTACATGATTGTTCAGAGCACCATTAATCTATAATAGCCAAAAAGTTAAAACAATCCAAATGTCCATCAAGTGACGAATGGATAAACAAAGGATGGTATGTCCATACAATGGAATATTATTTGTCAATAAAAAGAAATGAAGTACTGATACATGTTACAACATGGACAAACCATGAAAACAGGCTAAGTGAAAGAAGCCAGTCACAAAAGATGATATTTTATATGACTTCATTTCTATGAAATGTCCAGACTAGGCAAATCTATAGAGACAGAAAGTAGATTGGTAGTTGCCTTGGGCTGGGGGTTAAGAAGAAAGGGTGGGTGGCTGACTGCTGATCGGTACAGGGTTTCTTTTTGGAGTGACAAAAATATTCCGGAATTGGATAGTGGCAGTGATTGCACAACTCTAAATTTACTAAAAACCACTGAATTGTACACTTTAAGCAGGTGAACATATGGTATGTGAATTATGTCTCTATAAAGTTGTTATTAAAAAAACTGAATCAAGGTACAAACTTCCAGTTGCAAAATAAATGAGTCATGGGTATGAAATGTACAGTGTGAAGAATATTGTCAATAATTATGTAATATCTTTGATGATAGATCATAACTAGATTTATGGTGATCATTTTGAAATGTATAAAAATACCAAATGACTGCATTGTGTTAATGGGAACCAACAAAGTACTGTAGGTCAATTATACTTCAAACCAAACAAACTTATAGAAAAAGAGATCAGATTTGTGGTTACCAGAGGCAGGGGTGGAAGGGAGGGGAATTGGATGAAGACAGTCAAAAGGTACAAACTTCTAGCTGTAAGATACAAATAAGTACTAGGGATGTAAAGTACAACATGATATATATAATTAACACTGCTATATGTTATATCAATATATGGAAGTTAAGAGAGTAAATCATGAGTTCTCATCACAAGAAAAATATTTAATTTCTTTAATTTTTTATCTATATGAGATGATGGATATCCACTGAACTTATTGTGATAATTACTTCGTGTTGTAAGTCAAATCGTTATGTTTTTTTTGTTTGTTTTAATTTATATTTTTATTTTTGGCTGGTTGGGTCTTAGTTGCTGCACGCAAGCTTTCTCTAGTTGCAGTGAGTAGGGGCTACTCTTCATTGCAGTGCGCAGTCTTCTCATTATGATTGCTTCTCTTGTTGCAGAGCACAGGCTCTAGGTGCACGGGCTGCAGTAGTTGTGGCACACAGGCTCAGAGTTGTGGCTCGCGGGCTCTAGAGTGCAGGCTTGGTACTTGTGGCGCACAGGCTTAGTTGGTCTGCGGCATGTGGGATCTTCCCGGACCAGGGCTCGAACCCATGTCCCCTGCACTGGCAGGCGGATTCTTAACCACTGTGTCACCAAGGAAGTCCCAAATCATTATGTTTTACACCTTAAACTTATACAGTACTGTACATCACTTATGTCTCAATAAAACTGGAAGAAAAAAAACTGGCTCAGAGAAATAGAAAATCAGAATAGTCTATAACCAATTTTAAAAATTAGTCTATACTTAAAATTCTGGGTGAAAAGTCAAGTTCTATCACAGTCAAGTAAAAGTTACAATCTTCTACAAATTATTTAGTATAGCATCTGTCATAACCTTCATGTTGAAACCTGACAAGGTTAGTTTTAAGAAGGAAAATTTTAAACCAATCTCACTCATGAACATAGAAGAAAACTCCTAAGTAAAAATTTTAGTAGGCCAGATCCAACATTGTATAAAAAAAGATACTATTTAGTTACCCCATTGACTTAATCACAAGAATACAACATTGGTCTAACATTAGAAAATCAGTTAATGTTGATTAAAGGACAAAAAGTGTCTTGCATAAAAGCATGTATCTTGTTTAAAGGGATCTGTGCCATTCTGGTTTTTTCTGACACTGTATGGAATTAACTTTGTATGTTACTGAACCATTTCACCCAAGGGCTCATAAACACACTAATATATTTTTATAATGAGGGTAATAATATAAGCATAAATTTAAACTACTGCCAAACTTTTTAAAAAGAGAAGAATGCTATTGTTCTTTTAGTTGTAAATTGTATTTCATTTAATAGACCTCTGTCTTCTGTTTTCTCCGGGTATATTTTTCTGTCGGATTGTATGTGTCTCTAGTATGTCAATAATTGTAGATGCTTCTTGATCTCACCAAGAGACCCAGGTTTTCAAGGGCAAGAACTATGTTGGTGGGGTGATTGGCATAGTCGATACGGTATAATCTTTGGAACTCGGTAGGCTTAGGATTTATATACTGCCTCTACCACTGGAGCTATGTGGCTCTGGGAACCACTTAATCTCTCTAATTCCTATGGTCTTTGTAATAAAAATGACAGCAATTTTTTGCTCAGACCTCCTTCTCAGAGAACCATCCCAAGATAGTCACATATCACTTGCTGTCACTTCTGCAGGCCACACTGCACCAGAATTTCACGACTGACCCCAGTATTCAGTGATCCCATCTCTCTCCCTGATATTTGGAATTTGGACACAGAAGCAGAATCGTTTAATCTGAGGAACTGAGCTGCACAGGGATGTAGAAGCAAGTGTCATAACAGCAGGGGAAAACTAAAGTTGTGGGAAAGCAGAGAAACAAATGAGCAGAAGAAATACATCTACTGAAAGTGGAAAAGTGAGGAAAAAATTAAAAACAAACAAAAATTGTCAGGTCAGCATTATCTCAGCTGCTTTTATGGCCCTGATAACAAAAATCATAGAGAAAGGAAGATGAAGAGTGGCACTCCAATTCTTCAAGGATAGTGTGGAGCAGATTAGTGACAAATAAAGTGTTCACCGAAGGTTGGAAACTGGCCCCCACAAAGAGTGTTCCTCTCTGAAAACAGCTGGATTGGAATTGATATAGATGGTTTTTCTAAAGAGGGAGGAGTATTAATGTGCTTCAGTGAGATAGAGATTCTTCATGACATCATTTTTCCCTCAAATGTTAGAGCAGCTGATTAAAAATAGTAGCTGAGCATATCTAGAATATATAAAGAACTCATAAGCTCAGCATTAAAAACAAAACATATAATCCAATTAGAAATTAGGAAAACACAAATTTTACTAAGAGGGTACACAAAAGGCAAACACGTGAAAAGATGTTCAAGAGCATTAATTATTAGAGAAGTGCAAATTGAAACTACAGTGAGATTTCACTACACACCTATCAGAATAGCTAAAGTGAAATATAATGATAACACCAAATACAAGTAAGGATGCAGAGAAACTGGATCACTCATGTTGCTGGTGGGAATGTAAAATGGTACAGCCACTCTAGAACACAGTTTGGCAGTTCCTTTCAAAACTAAAAGGGACTTACTGTATAACCAGCAATTGCCCTCTTAAGCACTTATCCCCGAGAAATGAAAACTTATTTTCACACAGGAACTTGTGCATGATTGTTCATAGAAGCTTTATTTATTTATTTTTTTTTTGCAGTATGCGGGCCTCTCACTGTTGTGGCCTCCCCCGTTGTGGAGCACAGGCTCCGGACGCGCAGGCTCCGGACGCGCAGGCTCAGCGGCCATGGCTCACGGGCCCAGCCGCTCCGCGGCATATGGGATCCTCCCAGACCGGGGCACGAACCCGTATCCCCTGCATCGGTAGGCGGACTCTCAACCACTTGCGCCACCAGGGAGGCCCAGAAGCTTTATTTTTAAAAACACCAAACTGGCAACTACCCAAATGTCCCTCAATGACTAGTTAATCTATAGTACATTCATACCATGCATGGTATACTACTCAGCAATGAAAAGGAACAAACTATTGATACAAGCAACAATTTGGAATAACCTCAAGAAAATTAAGCTGAGTGAAAGAAGGCCAATCTCAAAAGGATGTTTTGATTCCATTCCACTGCATGATTCTATTTATATAACATTCATGAAATAATACAGAGATGGAAAATGTATTAGTGGTTGCCAGAGTTAAAGATGGGGAAAGGAGGGATGTGGCTATACAGGGATGAATAAGAGCAAGTCTTGTGGTGATGGTATAATTGAGTATCTTGATTATGGTGGTGGTTTCACAAGGATTTACGTGTGATAAAATTGCATAGAGGTACACACACACACAAGTAAGTCTGTACTGGTAAAATCTGAATAAGTTGTACAGATTATTTCAGTGTCAATTTCTTGATTTTGATATTATACTATCATTCTATAAGATATTAACACTGGGAGGGGATATCTGAGGATATTCTACAACTGGAAATGAAAAACCCTAATGAGGCATTTGTAGCTAATGGAAGAGAATTTATATTCCTGACCCCCAACAGGGTTATAAGCTCTTTAAGAGCAGACCTGGGTTTCTTTGTATTGTCAGAACCTGGCACAGTGCCTCTCCTAAACAAGATAATCAGTATGTTTCTCCTGTCAACACTGATAAAGGATTTTGAGCTCACAACTGAGAAATCTGAATGTTCTTTGTCAATATACCAAGAAAAATATTCGGTGTATTTTTGAAGTCATTTTATGATTAATTTGCAGAAGAATAAAGGGATAATAAGAAGAAAACTTTATTAGGAATGTCCACAAGAATTAAAGCATAGCAAACCTCTTCAACTCAAACACCAGTGCACAGATAATAAAAAAGATTAAAGAATATCATCATACATCATTTTGGCAAAACAAGATGGTCCAAGTTCTTGTCACAAAATATTGCATGATGACATGCTTCCTGTCAAATGACTAACTGGATGAAAATACTGCATTGCTTTTGTGTCCTTAGGAATATATAGGTCACATTAATTCTTGAGTTTGAGAAAAATTCATCTACGATAACTTGATCTGAAAACTCATAACCTGAGATTTCATTTATATGACCAATTCCACCATCATTAATAGAGTCTAGAGTGCTGCTGTTTGTCTCCTTGCATTTATCTTCTGATTCATCTAATAACTTTGAAACATCTTCCCCTGTCAGTTTCCTATTCTTTGCCACTATGGATGGAAAATGAAAAATTCTAAATTCTCAACTTGTTCTATGAAATCTTAAAGCAAACTATAAAGATAATCCCTCCAGTCTTCTTTTTTTCCTTCTTGAAAATGAGGCAATACTTTGGGCATTATAATAAGAAAACTGCAAGATAGCATTTTTTAAAACATTGCATCATCCTTTTAGGTGATTCCATCATTTTTCCATTTTCTTATAATTTAATTCCTTTTTTAAATATAGCTGGGAAAAATTGAAGTGTATGATAAAAGAATTTCTTAGGGCTTCCCTGGTGGCGCAGTGGTTAAGAATCCGCCTGCCAACACAGGGGACACGGGTTCAAGCCCTGGTCCAGGAAGATCCCACATGCTGCGGAGCAACTAAGCCCGTGCGCCACAACTACTGATCCTGCGCTCTAGAGTCCACGAGCCACAACTACTGAAGCCCATATACCTAGAGCCCGTGCTCTGCAACAAGAGAAGCCACTGCAATGAGAAGCCTGAGCATCTCAGCAAAGAGTAGCCCCTGCTTGCCACAACTAGAGAAAGTCTGCACACAGCGGCGAAGACCCAACACAGCCAAAATAAATAAATAAATAAATTTATTTAAAAAAAAAAAGAATTTCTTAAATGATGAAATAGCAAAACCTGAAGTAAGAAAAATGAGATCAGTAAAATCCCCTAACGTATCTTAGATTTATAAAAGTGTCAGTGGCCCGTATGGTAATCACCAGGATAGAATGAATTTTATTCTATTTTTTTAAATTAAATTTTCCCTTTGTTTTTTGGAAGACCTCTAAGAAAGAAAAAGTCAAAAGATTACTCCTTACCAATAGTTAGAACTGCTCCAAAAGGAAATTTAAAAACTAATATCAGGTCCAATGGAGCCTGATGGTATTCCACGGGTTAATGATGAATTACATCATTAACATATGAACAAGTTCCCTACATATGAACGAGTTCCGTTCCTAGAGCATGTTCGTAAGTCCAATTTGTTCATAAGTCCAACAAAGTTAGCCTAGGTACCCAACTAACGCAATCGGCTAATTTGCTTTGGATAACAAGGCTACAGAGACACTGTTGGTTGCCTACCTAACAGCCTTTCCCTCTTTTTACTTAGTTTAGTGGCACCCTCATTTTGTTTTGTAACAGCAACAATTGATGTAAGCTGTTCTTTGCCAGCAGTTGGTCTTTGGGTGGCTGTGTTTTAACCAAAGAAATAAGGAGAAATCTCCTGGGGTGGGTGGCGGTGGGGAGCTTCTTAGAAGGTCTTCCCCTCTGACAAAGAAAGAGGAGGAGGCGGTTTCACTTTCCCTGCTGTGTTTGAACACGTGATGCTCAGGGCATCAAGCCATCTGTGTCTGGAAGGGCAGGCACTGACAACATGCTGAGAATGACTAAGGAGAAAGTCGGGAAGAGCCTGGGTCCTTGATAACACTATTGAGTCTCCCAGCCATGCCTACAATGCCATCTCCAGGACTCTGGTTAAGCGAAACAATGTGTCTGAATTGTTTAAGCAGGTGGTTCTCAACTTTGGCTGCACTTGAGAATCCCTCTCAAGGCCCAAGTCATGCCCCAGACCAATGAAATCAGATTTCACCATGTAGGAGTCAGGTTTCCCAGGTGATTCCAATTTGCAGGCAATTTTGAGAACCACCAGTCCAGGCCACTTTTAGTTGGGTATTCCATTTTTGGCAGGAAAAAAATATCTTTCATGATATAGTTTCTGATTGAAAACATTTATTTCAGCCAGATAAAACTCAGATTCCCCAAATGGTGAAAAGATCAGAACCAGTTTGTTTTCTCATCAGTTTTGGTTCATCCATCTGTGAAACATTCATAACATTGCAGTTAATTTCCACAAATACTTGGATGACTGGCTGGGACAAATGTACAGTAGCAGTCGTGATGCTAAAAATACAAATACACTCAGAACAACAAAGAAAAATGGCTTTGCACAACTCTCCTAAGCTGTCCCATTCCCTTTGTCTTTATTGTAATTTCCAGTTTGCTTTTTTTTTTTTTTTTTTTGCGGTACGCGGGCCTCTCACTGTTGTGGCTTCTCCCGTTGTGGAGCACAGGCTCCGGACGCGCAGGCTCAGCGACCATGGCTCTCGGGCCCAGCTGCTCTGCGGCATGTGGGATCTTCACGGACCGGGGCACAAACCCGTGTCCCCTGCATCGGCAGGTGGACTCTCAACCACTGCGCCACCAGGGAAGCCCTCCAGTTTGCTTTTTTAATGCTGATATCTTCTGGCAAAATGGTGGCCACCAGTGTTACAGGCAGCAATGTCTCTGAGTTTTTCAGGTGTAAAGTAATCAGCTGAAACCAGGTCCCCCTAAAACCGAGCTCCCCTGAAGAGTTTATGGTTAACCTCTCTGTACAAAACTTTATTCCCTGTCTTGTCCCCTCTGACCTCAATCCCATGCATACTGAAGACTAATCAGCCAGAGTCAGAGGACTAAAATTGCTGTTGTCAATAACATCGTTAATGTGCTCAAGTTGCTATTGTCAATTACTTATCATTAACATACAGGTTGTTTTCTCTAGGGCAGGATGAGCTAACAGATCACCCGGGCCATTGGACAGTCAGACCAGAGACTCATAAACTGTAGGCATCCAGACTCTTGAAACTACAATTAAGAAATGTCACAGGGACTTCCCTGGGGGTCCAGTGGTTAAGACTCTATGCTTCCAATGCAGGGGGTGCCAGTTCGATCCCTGGTTGGGGAACTGGGATCCCACATGCCACGTGGTGCAGCCAAAAAAAAAAAAAAGTCACAAGACAGAGAAAGACAAATATCATATGATATCACTTATATGTGGAATCTTAAAAAATGATACAAATGAACTTATTTACAAAACAGAAATAGACTCAACAGACATAGAAAAATAACCTCTGGTTACCAAAGGGGGTAGAAGGAGGGTGGGCTAAATTAGGAGTTTGGGATTAGCATATACACACTACTGTAATATAAAATAGGTAAACAACAAGGACCTACTGTATAGCACAGGGTACTATACTCACTATCTTGTAATAACCTATAACAGAAAAGAATCTGAAAAAGAATATATATATGTATAACTGAATCACTTTGCTGTACACTTGAAACTGACACAACATTGTAAATTAACTATACTTCAATTTTTAAAAAATGAAAAAAAAATGTCACAAGACGATGCTTAATCCCAGTTTCTTTGTTCTTCCCATTAAAAAACCCCCTAACTCAAAGACCAAGTGGCAACGGATCTGAGGTTTGTCTCCCACTCCCTTGCTTGGCACCCTGCAGTGAACCCTTACTTTGCTGCAAACACTTGCTGTCAGACTTTGATTTTCTGCCCACAGGCACATAAGCCCTTGCTCAGTTAGTCAACCAAAGGGCATCAGGAGACTCTCACATGAGGAGCTGTTCCATCAAGATCATAAACATCTATCATCCCCTCTCACATCTGTGTTCTTACTGAGAGAACAGCTATAAAACACAACTGAGCCAACAAAACAAAACAAAAACAGGGCATAGCAACACTTTCTATTACTCTAATGTTTTAAAACCTGTGTCTGAAAACTGTCAAACTGCTTGCTGAATTACTGACCATGCAAAAATTTTTTCCCTTTGCCTCCAGAGATCCCACAAAACAATGGAAAAGAAATGAATATAGAAAGTAAATAAATCCACAAAATTGATGATGAAGTGAAAGGGATGAGGGACATCCATGCATGAGAGAATTCAGTAAATTTAGGAGGACAAAAAGAGAGGGATGCCCAATGAAGCAAGACAGGGAAATTATAACCTAGGCCAGCTCTTAACTGGCCTACTAATCACCAAGAGATCTCATTAAAATGCAGATATGGTTCAATAAGTCTAGGCTGCGGCATGAGGTTCTGCATCTCTAAAGAGCTCCCAGGTGATGCCACTGAGGCTGTTCTGGTCCGAGGACTGCCTGTTGAGTAAGTAACAAGGGAGAATATATAAGGAGAGGCTATGGCCCAGGAGGGCACAGCCTGCCCTGTGGAACATGAGAGAGGCTTCTGATCAGGGCAGGAGTGAGACGTAGGGCTGGAGCCAAGGAGATTAAATCTGTATTTCAAGGGTTGAGAACCCATACCATAGGGTCCAGACAGGTAAAGGGAAGAAAGCTAGTACAGTTGCACCCTAGGCCTTTGCTGTAGAATTTGAGCCCAGAGTTACCCAATCTTACAATTTTCGGTAGAAGACAGAAATCTAGAATTTGTGTGAAGTCTCCTGAATTTGTTTCATTTTTGGCAACTAATTAAAATAGAAGGCTATTCTAAAGAAAGCAAATTTCCTAGGGGAAACCAGAGCAGTGAGTTCTGGTATTCCGAAGGCAGAGGTGGGAGGCTGAGGGGGAGGCGGAGGGTAAGGGAGTGGTGTTCCTGATGGTCACAAAGACTGAGAAGGAAGGAATAAGCCAGAGACAAAACACAGATGCCAGGACAATGACTGATAAGGTAGTAGCCAGGAGTTGGAAAATCACAAAGATACGATTCAGGGAGTTGGTGGAGGTAAAAGGTAGAATCCCACTTCAGTTTGACACAGGGAACTTCTCCACTAAGTGACCAGTGGTCATGATCCCACCCCGTGGAGAAGGACTAGCATGCTACTTGGTCACATCGTCGTGGAAATGTAAATAATTAGCTTTCCACCTTGTAAGGTGAACTCATAGACAAATTATGGACGTTTGAATGGTGCTTCTAGAACAGAATGAAAATGTTATATATTGACAATGTAAAAGTAAAGGTACAGCCTTTAAGTGAAGGGAAGAGGGTAAGGAATTAGAGTGCTAATATCCTCTGCTTACTAAGCAGGTCATTTCACTTTCCTTGGTGACTGGAGCCAAAGTTGAGACTTAAGTATGTTGATTGAAGATACAGAGGTGACTAGAGTAAGAACTAAGAACAATGATATCACTAAGGGAGAGAGGGATTAAATGGGCTAAATTCTTGTCTTTCATGGTGGGAAGTTAAAACTAAATGTCCAAAGTTGATTAGTAAGAAATAGCAGTAGAAGCATATTGTTTTGAGATGTGTGGGTTTGGGAAAAACCCAAAGCAAAAAGTGTTGCTTAAAATACGCCTCTGGGCTTCCCTGGTGGCGCAGTGGTTCGAGCCCTGGTCTGGGAAGATCCCACATGCTGCGGAGCAGCTAAGCCCGTGCGCCACAACTACTGAGCCTGCGCTCTAGAGGCCACAAGCCACAACTACCAAAGCCCGCGTGCCACAACTACTGAACCTCGTGCACCTAGAGCCCGTGCTCTGCAACAAGAGAAGCCACAGCGATGAGAAGCCCACACACCACAACCAAGAGTAGCCCCCACTCACTGCAACTAGAAAAAGTCCGCGTGCAGCAACGAAGACCCAACACAGCCAAAAAAATTTAAAAACTATATATATATATATATATATATATATGCTTCTGATGACCAGAGCTGAGGGTGGAACTGTGGCTTCCCACATCATAAGGTCATCTTTTCTATTTGGTTTTTGGACTATATGTGTGTATCACTTTAATTATAAATGTGTGTGTGTGTAGATATAGATAGATATTTTTAAAGCATACACTGAGTGGTAAATTATAGGACAAATATCATAGAGAACGTCTCAGTTCACATGAAGGAAGTGGCTGTAAAAGCAATGTGTTGAACTCATACACAGTACTGAGTGACTTTAAGAAGGAAGGAAGGAGCAAGCATGGTAAAACGTTCACAGGGGATCTTGTAGAAGGGTACAGGGGAATTTTTTGTGCTATTGTGAATTTCAATATAAAATGATTTCAGAATAAAATGTTTTTAAAAACTCTGAAGGGCTTCCCTGGTGGCGCAGTGGTTGAGAGTCTGCCTGCCGATGCAGGGGACACGGGTTCGTGCCCCAGTCTGGGAAGATCCCACATGCCGTGGAGCCGTGGAGCGGCTGGGCCCGTGAGCCATGGCCGCTGAGCCTGCACGTCCGGAGCCTGTGCTCCGCAACGGGAGAGGCCGCAACAGTGAGGGGCCCGTGTACCGCAAAAAAAAAAAAAAAAAAAAAAAAAAAAAAAAACCTCTGAAAACCAGGTAGTTTTTCTTCCTCTTCCCCATAAAAGGCATTTAAGAATCTTTGAAAAGTAGCTTTCAATAAATTCCAAATGTGGGCTCCAAATTACAAAATTGTGTTTGGGATAACATCTAGATATTTGAAGGCTAAAGAGAAATAACAGGTCCTGTGCTTTGCAGGAAAGCATTAAGATCTGCTTGATAGCTGAGAGGGACAGGATGGGCAGGCTTGGTGGGAGGCACTGAGCTGACCAGTGCAGAGCCCCGAGATGCCGCTGTGCTGTGGTCTGTGACTCTGCCAGAGACAGAGCTGGCAGGGGCTGAGGAAGGCAAGCCTGACACTGCTGGGTCAGGAGATAACATTCTCCACTGACTGTCCAATTACATTCCTTTACCTGCCCCTACACATTGGGCAAGATTGAAACCTAATTGGACATCTGTTAGGAAAAGTCC
Organism: Mesoplodon densirostris; assembly: GCF_025265405.1. Classification (NCBI taxonomy): domain Eukaryota; kingdom Metazoa; phylum Chordata; class Mammalia; order Artiodactyla; family Ziphiidae; genus Mesoplodon; species Mesoplodon densirostris. Next base: position 47,612,501 of record NC_082664.1, read on the forward strand.
AACTGTTTCTTTCCCGTTTATTTTGATGGGAAATGAATCCTGTTTAAAACATACATTTATCAATAGCATTTATTGATTGCTTAGCATATGAGAGGCACTGATCTCACATCTTCTTGAGCTGGGTTCTCTTATTCCCATTTTACAGATAAAGAGGCTGAGTTTAGAAGCTAAATAACTTACACAAGGTCACATTTCTTATACTTTAGATTTTCATGTAAGTACAGAATAGGAAAAATACCTTACAAGCAAACAGTAATTTACTTATCAATACAAATTGAAGACCTCTCTGCTGTACAGTGAAGTGAATCAGCTATACATATACATATATCCCCTCTTTTTTGTATTTCCTTCACATTTAGGTCACCACAGAACATTGAGTAGCGTTCCCTGTGCTATACAGCAGGTTCTCATTAGTTATCTGTTTTACACATAGTAGTGTACATATGGCTGTCAGTCCCAATCTCCCAATTCATCACACCCCCTTTTCCCCCCTTGGTGTCCATACATTTGTTCTCTCTTTTTAAAAAATTTATTAATTTATTTATTTTTGGCTGCTTTGGGTCTTCGTTGCTGCACGCGGGCTTTCTCTAGTTGCGGCGAGCTGGGGCTACTCTTCATTGCAGTGCATGTGATTCTCATTGCGGTGGCTTCTCTTGTTGCGGAGCACAGCCTCTAGGCGTGTGGGCTTCAGTAGTTGTGACACGCAGGCTCAGTAGTTGTGGTGCACGGGCTTAGTTGCTCTGTGGCACGTGGGATCTTCCTGGACCAGGGCTCGAACTTGTGTCCCCTGAGCTGGCAGGTGGATTCTTAATCACTGCACCACCAGGGAAGCCCCATACGTTTGTCTCTTAAAGTGATTGTCCTTGAGTGATAGTCAGTGATGAAGTACTCTATCGTTAATAGATTTTATCAAATTAACTGGGTAGTAAGCCAGTTTTTTTTTAAAGTAGCTATGAAAGTTTTGTTGTAACATGGAAAAATTAATATAGTGGCAAAAGAAAAAAGTAGGTTGCCAATGGAATATAAAAATACAAAATAAAACCACCATTTGTACATAGGAAAACTATTAAAAAGAAATATAGCAAATTGATAACATGGTGGTGAGATAAGGGAATATTTTAATCCTATCAAAAATAATTGTCATCATTATTTTTCAAATTAAAAAACCTATACATCATTATTAAAAACATGATATGTTTGCTTAGCAATCACAAAAACCTATTTAATGAATATTAAAGTAAAAGTCTTGCCTGCAGGGATTCAAACAACATAAAAATTTTTTAAAAAATCAGACTTGGAAGGATAAACAGAATTTAAAGTGAAGAATATTTACACTTAAAACATGGAAAATTCATATACTGTTTGCTAAATGGTTTAGCAATAACTTGACTGTTATTTTGCTTTAAACGTATTTGCCAGCCTGCTCCCAGTGGAAAGAAAGAGAAAATGTCAGGGCAGACCCTTGTTCAGGAAAATCAGATTATTTCCTGTGTCTCTCCTGATCATCAGCAATAGTTGTTGAGGATTCACTGAGGGTACTCCTTTTCCTTCTGGTCAGAAAACCCTAGGAATAAATCTGTTCTGCTCTGTTTGCATGGCACAAAATTACCCACCCCGCTGCTTTCAAAGAGACTGTGGTGGCCTCAGCTGATGGCTCTTTGCTCAGTGTTGTAAAACCCCAAGAGAAAGATGGTGTATAAACATAACCTTTGCTCAGTTTCCCTCTAGCCAACATAATTCTAATATTTATGGAAGGTTGCAAGGAGCCACTTGATGCAGGAGCCAGGTGACCATAATGACAGAGAAAATTCACCTGAATTGGCTCAAGATGTGTGTTGCCGGGAAACTATGTCCAGGGGCAAATAATCATATTGATTCCCAGGAAATGATGACACTAAGTAAGTGAATAGACAGGTGCAGCCACACAAACACCCTTTAGGCTTTTTTTTTTCTTTGAAAGACGAAAGCCTTGGTCTCATTTTGTATTAAAGCTGAAGGAAAATTTTGAGGACAAAGAGGCATAAGGAATGATCATTTACTATAATCATCATCATAATTATTACTTATGGTACTTTTGCAAGGTCCTTCGCATACATTATTTCTAATTCTCAGAACAACTTTTCCCTTTTTGCAGATGAGGAGATTGCAGCCCAGAGAGATTGTTTCCCCAAGGTCACACAGTAAAGGGCAGAATTAGGATGTGGTATCCAGGTCTGTCAGACATCAGCCTGGACTATTTTTACCATATCTGCCAAATGGTCATTTCCTTGTGGTCAGAGGAAAATATTAAAATAAAAGAAACTAGGGCTTCCCTGGTGGCACAGTGGTTAAGAATCTGCCTGCCAATGCAAGGGACACAGGTTTCAGCCCTGGCCCAGGAAGATCCCACATGCTGCGGAGCAACTAAGCCCGTGTGCCACAACTACTGAGCCTGAGATCTAGAGCCTGCGAGCCACAGCTACTGAGCCCACGTGACACAACTACTGAAGCCCGCGCACCTAGAGCCCGTGCTCCACAACAAGAGAAGTCAAGACAATGAGAAGCCTGCACACCACAACGAAGAGTAGTTCCCGCTCACCACAGCTAGAGAAAGCCCACATGCAGCAAGGAAGACCCAACACAGCCAAAAATAAAAAATTAAATAAATAAATAAATAAATTTAAAAAATAAAAGAAACTACTTTGTGGGCCCAAAAGGATGTTGAATATGGCTTTAAATTTTGTTTATGGAAATGAGTTGGATGTATGTTTGCCAGTGAAAATTTTTTCCGATGTTTTCCTGATAATACGAGGGGAAAATATTTTGGGTCCCAATTAGATTTCAAGTGTGTAGAGGGTAGGATCACATCTCTCTTTGTCCATGATGCCTATTGCAAAATGGGAGCAGATGGAAATAGCAAAGCCTCCAAGGTTGAAGTCAGCTAGGTGTCACTTGCTAGCTGCATGACCTTGCGGGGGGGGGGGGTTCCTTACATCATCTGAGTTTCATCTACATATAAGGATAACAGTACCCATGTTGCAGAGGTGTGTAAGGGATCTGAATTTTACTTCACAATCATGGAGGCAGAAATCACATTGTTTGGGGCTTCCCTGGTGGCACAGTGGTTAAGAATCCGCCTGCCAATGCAGGGGACACGGGTCCGAGCCCTGGTCTGGGAAGATCCCACATGCTGTGGAGCAACTAAGCCCATGTGCCACAACTTCCGAGCCTGCGTGCCACAAGTACTGAAGCCCGTGTGCCTAGAGTCCATGCTCTGCAACAAGAGAAGCCACTGCAATGAGAAGCCTTCACACAGCAACGAAGAGTAGGCCCCACTCACCGCAACTAGAGAAAGCCCACGTGCATCAACAAAGACCCAACACTGCCAAAAATAAATAAATAAAATGAATAAATTTATTTTAAAAAAAAGAAATCATGTTGTTTTCTAAATCAAATTTAACCTGACTTCAACCCCTATGTCAAGGTGGGGCACTCTTTTCTTGGAGGACTACACCAGAATGGGGTGTGGAGGTGGGTGTTTGAGGGGGTATGGAAAATAAAGAAAGGTCTTTATTACTTAGTCCACCTGATTGCTGCTGAGATGCTTGCCATCTAAGCTGTCTGAATCCCCATAAGAGAGTCAGCTCCACGCCTCCTCGGAAGCTCGGATCCCACTCTGCCTCACTGCTGCCTCCAGGGCCGCGGCTCATGGTGGCCAGTCTTTGGGTGGCCAGAAATAGCACTGCTCAGGAGTGGGCCTAGAGCTTCTACCACCCGGGGAGATTCCCCCCAAACTCCTCTTCCTTTGTCCAGGGAAGAGTTTCCCAACACATGTGGGTCTGTTACTACCACATCATAACATGATTTCAGAGGTACACTGAGACAGAACATTTCTTTTTTCTTTTTTGGACGCACCACACGGCTTGTGGGATCTTAGCTCTCCGACCAGGGATGGGACCCATGCCCCCTGCAATGGAAGGGCGGAGTCAACCACTGGACCACAAGGGAAGTCCTGAGACACAAGCAATTTTTATTTTAAGGGTTATATATTTACCTAATGTGTATTAACAACTTGAGCTCATATATTAAGCCCATGATATATATATAGCTTCCTTTAAAAATAACTTTAAGTAAAAATGTGAGTCAATATTAAGTACATAATAATAATACCACCAGTAATAGCAGATATTGCAAAAATCTTACAGGGCTCTGGGGATGCCTGGGATGTGGGAAACATTTGTCTAGGCACAGAGCCGTTCAATAGAAATACCATGTGAGCCACAAATGCAAGTCACCTATACAATTTAAATTTTTCTAGTTAGCCACATTAAAAAAGAAATAGGTGACATTAATTTTAATACTATATTTCATTCAACCCAGTATATCCAAAATATTATCATTTCAACATGTAATCAATATAAAAATTATTGATAGAATTTACATTTTTTAATACTAAATTTTGAAACCCAGTATGTATTTTACACTTATAGCATTTGTTTCTTATTCAGACTAACAATATTTCAGGGGCTCAAGAGTGATATTGGCTAGTAGCTACTGCACTGCACAGCACAGGTTGAGGGGAAGTGAGATTACATGCTGCCACTTAAGTTTCCAAATCCCACAGTGGTTGTCACCAAACATTTTTGCTCAAGTACCTCCAAAAGAATTTTAGAAATCTATGTGTCCATCTACCTTTTCCCTGCCTCACACATACACTGTTAGACTGATTACTAAAAGTTTTATAAGATTGTAGTTGTAAAGGATATATTTGCAGTGTATTTTATTTTTTATTTTTACTTTATTGAAGTATAGTTGATTTACAATGTTGTGTTAATTTCTGCTGTACAGCAAAGTGTTTCAGTTATATATATATTCTTTTTCATATTCTTTTCCATTACAGTTTATCACAGGATATTGAATATAGTTCCCTGTGCTATACAGTAGGACCTTGTTGTTTATCCATCCTATATATACTAGTTTGCATCTGCTAATCCCAAACTCCCAATCTTTCCCTAGCCCTCCCCCCTCCCCCTTGGCAACCACAAGTCTGTTCTCTATGTCTGTGAGTCTGTTTCTTTTTCATAGATATGTTCACTTGTGTCATATTTTAGATTCCACATATAAGTGATATCATGTGGCATTTGTCTTTCTCTTTCTGACTTACTTCGCTTAGTGTGATAATCTCTAGTTTCATCCGTGTTGCTGCAAATGGCATTATTTCATTCTTTTTTATGGCTGAGTAGTATTCCATTGTATATATGTACCACATCTTCTTTATCCATTCACCTGTCGATGGACATTTAGGTTGTTTCCAAGTCTTTTTCTTTTTTTCCAAGTCTTGGCTATTGTGAATAGTGCTGCTATGAACACAGCAGTGCATGTATCTTTTTGAATTATAGTTTTGTCTGGATATATGCTCAGGAGTGGGATTGCTGGATCATATGGTAATTCTATTTTTAGTTTTCTGAGGAACCTCCCTACTGTTTTCCACAGTGGCTGCACCAACTTACATTCCCACCAACAGTGTGGGAGGGTTCCCTTTTCTCCACACCCTCTCTAGAGTTTATTGTTTGTAGACTTTTTAATGATGGCCATTCTGACTGGTATGCGATGGAACCTCATTGTTGTTTTGATTTGCATTTCTCTAATAATTAGGGATGATGAGCATCTTTTCATGTGCCTATTGGCCATCTGTATGTCTTCTTTGGGGATGTGGTGTATTTGAAACACGAACTTTAAAACAAAACCAGAACAGCATTCTGAGAGTAGCCAATGGAATGTAAATACATAGTAGTTTGTTACCACCATCCAGTTAAACAAATTATTGAATAAGCTCTTCTTTTTCTTCATTTTTTTCCTTAAATTTACATTTCCATTTCTCTTCCCTCTACTGAACTTTATTCAACATTCTTTTTTGAAAGTCTCTTGTTGATTGCCCTTGTCAAGCCTCTGTGCAAAAAGAATTTGTGTATAATTTTTAAAATAAATTTATTTATTTTTGGCTGAGTTGGGTCTTTGTTGCTGTGTGCAGGCTTTCTCTAGTTGCGGCGAGCAGGGGCTACTCTTCATTGCAGTGCATGGGCTTCTCATTGTGGTGGCTTCTCTTGTTGCAGAGCATGGGCTCTAGGCATGTGGGCTTCAGTAGTTGCAGCACGCGGGCTCAGTAGTTGTGGCACACGGGCTTAGTTGCTCCGTGGCATGCAGGATCTTCCCGGACCAGGGCTCAAACCCATGTCCCCTGCATTGGCAGGTGGATTCTTAACCACTGCGCCACCAGGGAAGTCCCTTATTGATGTATAGTTGATATACAATATTGTATTAGTTTCAGTTGTACAACATAGTGATTCAAAAATTTTATAGATTATATTCCACTTAAAGTTACTGTAAAATATTGGGTTGGCCAAAAATTCCTTTGGTTTTTAAGTAAAAATAAAAGACACATTTTTCATTTTCACCAAGAGCTTTATTGAACAACGTATTCACTGTTTGTTCCATTACCTTCTGCAGTTTTTCTGGCAACTTCATAATTCCATCTTCCCAAAACTTTTTTTTTTTTTTTTTTTTTTTTTTTGCGGTACGCGGGCCTCTCACTGTTGTGGCCTCTCCCGTTGCGGAGCACAGGCTCCGGATGCGCCGGCTCAGCGGCCATGGCTCACGGGCCCAGCCGCTCCACGGTATGTGGGATCTTCCCAGACTGGGGCACGAACCCGTGTCCCCTGCATCGGCAGGCGGACTCTCAACCACTGTGCCACCAGGGAAGCCCAAATTTTTTATCTTTCTGAGCAAAGAACTGTCCCAGGTACCTTTTCCAGTCTTCCAGGTAATTTACATTTTTTCCATTAAGAGAATTTTGTAAAGACCGAAATAAATGGATATCCAAAGGTGCAATGTCTGGTGAATAGGGCAGATGAATCAGAAGTACCCAGCCAGGCTGTAACAGTTTTTGCCTGGTCATCAAAGAAACATGCGGCCTTGCATTATCCTGATGGAAGATTATGCGTTTTCTGTTGACTAATTCCGGACACTTTTTGTTGAGTGCTGCTTTCAGTTGGTCTAACTGGGAGCAGTACTCATTGGAACTAATCATTTGGTTTTGTGGAAGGAGCTCATAATAGAGAACTCCCTTCCAATCCCACCATATACACAACATCACCTTCTTTTGGTGTGGCTGGTCGTGGTTCATTTCACTTGCCGCGTGATCTCTTCTCTTCCACATTATTGTGCGGTATCCACTTTTCATTGCCCGTCACAATTTGTTTTAAAAACGGAACGTTTTAAGTAGAGAATCGCATGAGGAAATATGGTCAAGAAGGTTTTTTTCACTTAACTTATGTGGGACCCAACCATCAAAGCGATTAACATAACCAAGCTGGAAAAATGATATTCAATGCTTGATTTGGATATTTTGAGTATGTCGCTATCTCCCACATGGTATAACATTGATTGTTCTCAATTAATGTCTCGATTTGATTGCTACCAGCTTCAACTGGTCTACCCGACCGTGGAGCATCATCCAGCAAGAAATGTCTAGCATGAAATTTTGCTAACCACTTTTGACATGTTGAATCAGTCACAGCACCTTCTCCATAGGCTGTACAAATCTTTTTTAGCGTTTCAGTTGTGTTTTTACCTTTCTTGAAATAAAAAGCACAAAATGCAGAAAATGTTGCTTTTTTTCTTCCATCTTCAATAGTAAAATGGCTACACAAAGATTCACCAACTTTGATAATTTTTTTTAATGCACACTGATATGACAGCTGTCACAATACAATCTAATAAAATTGTTTCAAATGAAGTTACAGACAACTAAGCACTACTAGGGCCATCTTATGGGAAAAGCTGAACGAGCTTTTTGGCCAGCCCAATATTATAAAATATTGTCTATAGAGTCCCTGTGCTGTACAATATATCCTTGTAGCTTACTTGTTTTATACATAGTAGTTTGTACCTCTTAGTCCCCTACCCCTATTTTGCCCCTACCCCATTCCCTCTCGCACTGGTAACCACTAGTGTGTTCTCTATATATTGGAGTGTGTTTCTATTTTGTTATATTCATTTGTTTGTTTGATTTTTTAGATTCCACATAAAAGTGATAGCATACAGTATTTGTCTTTCTCTGTCTGACTTATTTCAGTAAGCATAATATCCTCCAAGTCCATCCATGTTGTTGCAAATGGCAAAATTTCATTCTTTTTTATGACTTGAGTAGTATTCCTGAAAAGACTGGATTAGACTGGTGCTTGGCTGTGGCCTTCTCCCTTACCTCGAGCAAGTGTGGTGAAGGGACCTGGGGTAAGGGTTGAGTTTCTCTGCTTTCTGGTCATTTGGTTATTTCTGTCTCATCCTTGTTCAGATGGATACCATTCTCCGGCCTGGCTACCAAAGGGCCTGTTCTCTTTCATGGTTTGAATCTGTTTAAGTTTGGTGATTATGTTAGGGGAAACACTGACTGAAACCGCCCGCCCTGGCCAGGCACTATAGTAACCATTTGCATGAGTTATCTTACAACAGGAGGTCCTGGTCAGGAACGCAGAACTGACAAGCTACCACCAACCAGAAGAATTCGGGAAAGGTCAAAAGGAGAGAGGAGACACCAGCCCATATGTCCTACCAACCTCCCAGGACCCTTCTCGCTGGAATCCATCTTGGCTGACCAACGCGCGCGCCACCAGGAAAGACCCTGAGTCAGAATGATTGGCCAGAGACAACCCAGAAACTAACCCCATCACCATAAAACCCGAGTCTGTGAGCCACGTGGCAGAGCAGTCCTCCTGGGCTCCCTTGCCCTCCCCCTCTACTCCCAGGCGCCCCTTCCCAGTAAAGTCTCTTGCTTTGTCAGCACGTGTGTCTCCTCGGACAATTCACTTCCGAGTGTTAGACAAGAGCCCCCTCTCGGGCCCTGGAAGGGGTCCCCCTTCCTGCAACAATTATAACATACAAGGCTGGGAACGTTTTTGTACTTCCCTCCAAGTGTTTGGTTGTATGGGGTGGATCCCGGAGCTTTTAAAACATCCTGAGAAACAGGGACAATCCTGACAGCCAGAGTATTTGAATGATTGAAGCTTGGAATATGCAGTTTAAACACATGGTCAGAAACAGGGATAAGCCTGACAGCCAGATAGTATTTGAATGAGTGAAGCTTGGAATATACAGTTTAAAAACATGCTCCTATCATGTTAACATTCTGGAAAGTCTCACTGATCTTTCAACTATGTCTTTTAAACTATACCTCCCAAATGCATTCACAAGTTTTACAAATGCCTGCTTCTATATTATTCTATGTAGATTTCAATAAGAAAAAATATGTATATGTACACACACACACACACACACACACACACACACACACACACACATATAATCTTCTCACCAGTTTGGAAATCTTTCACTTTTTGAAATAGTAATTAATATTATGTATATGATTAAAGTGAGAAGAGCAGACTTTGGCAGGTATGAAAGAAGCCAAAAGAAGAAAGAAACAGGTCAAGCAAAACCAGGGAGTTAAGAGAAGGAAAATGAGGTGACCTTGGAGAGGAAAGTTTCCACAATTTTCCTTTTATTTTATTTATTTAATTATTTACTTTTGGCTTTGTTGGGTCTTCGTTGCTGCTCATGGGCTTTCTATAGTTGCTGCGAGCGGGGGCTACTCTTCATTGCAATGCGTGGGCTTCTCATTGCGGTGGCTTCTCTTGTTGCCGAGCACAGGCTCTAGGCGTGCAGGCTTCAGTAGTTGTGGCACGTGGGCTCAGTAGTTGTGGCTCTCCGGCTCTAGAGTGCAGGCTCAGTAGTTATGGCACACGGGCTTTGTTGATCCGCAGCATGTGGGATCTTCCCAGACCAGGGATCGAACCCGTGTCCCCTGCATTGGCAGGCAGATTCTTAACCACTGCACCACCAGGGAAGTCCCAGTTTCCACAATTTTCCTTTTAGATTCTCCACAACTTTGCAAATACACAGACCCACCTGATGCTATTTCCCAAGACCTAGGATTCACTGATCTTGCTAGGATATCCCTTTGTCCAATTCCATTGAAGTGTCTCTCATCTCCCCTATACCTCGCAGTACATGGAAGCCAAAGACAGATCTATTCAGAGGCTGAAGGTCAGGGGTACTTCTTGTACATTGGAAACTGCTTGGAAATTGGAAATTGGAAATTGGGGACTGAGGCTTACCTGCTTAAAAATACCTCCTGACCAGACTAAAATTTTAACATTTTTGTCTCTAGGTTTCATCAAGAAAATGTAAGACTGATACATGAATAGGACTGAACATTAACTCAGAATTTTTTCTGGGACGTGATGGGTATGTCATATTTCTTATCACATTTCTGAGATTTAGAAAGGAAATTTGTGCTATGCAGAGGGAGTGTGGAGAAATTGTTAGGGCTTTGGATTGTTAAATTAATTAAACAAGGAGGTCATTAGACTGAGGAGGCTTTAATACCTTAGTAGCCTAAGTAAGAAAACCAAATCCTAAACCTGTAAATGCCTCAAGGTTAAGAAATCAAAACCTAAGGACAGCCAATCACAAACAGCCAGCTAATCTTTCCCAAATAAGGCAGCTGCTTAAGCTATAACCAATCAAATAAATTCCTTGCTTTGCTTCTGTGACTTCTCTATAAAAGTCTTTTCGCTGGCTCTTTTCTGTGGTGCACCCAAACCACTTTTGGTTTAGCACTGCCCAACTGTAATTCATTTTTGCTTAAATAAACTTAAAATTTTAATATGCCTCAGTTTATCTCTTTTTTTTGCGATATGCGGGCCTCTCACTGTTGTGGCCTCTCCCGTTGCGGAGCACAGGCTCCGGACGCGCAGGCCCAGCAGCCATGGCTCACGGGCCCAGCCGCTCCACGGCATGTGGGATCTTCCCAAACCGGGACATGAACCCGTGTCCCCTGCATCAGCAGGCGGACTCTCAACCACTGCGCCACCAGGGAAGCCCTCAGTTTATCTTTTAACACGATAAACTCAATCTATACATTTTTGGTTAGGAGTTTCCTTCATGGACCAAGCTTTTCCATGGATAGTAAATGACACAGGACTTCAACAAATAGGTAAAAATTGGTTGAGTAAGCTTTGGAATTTTCGAGATAATATATGTAGTAGAGGAGGGACTTCCCTGGTGGTCCAGTGGGTAAGAATCTGTGCTCCCAATGCAGGGGGCCTGGGTTCGATCCCTGGTTGGGGAACTAGATCCCACATGTATGCCACAACTAAGAAGCCCGCATGCTGCAATGAAGATCCTGTGTGCCGGAACTAAGACCAGTGCAGCATAAATAAAGAAATATTTAAACAAAAAGTTTTAAAAATATATAGGTAGTAGAGGAAAAATATTAGTTTAATACAATATTCTTGTTTATTTATTTTTTTGGTTGGAGTATAGATGATTTACAATCGGAATTCTTTTTAGGGAGGAAAATGACCTACAATAAGCAAAATATCTTTTGGGAGTAGAAAGTCCATGTTCATCAGCGCTGAGCTAGGCTGAGGTCTGGAGTGGTAGATTGACTAATTCACAGAATAAATGGACAGGAACGAGATGGTTCAGGTGGTAGGCAAACAGAGCTAAACTTGAGAAGAGGGGAAGTGGTAGGAGAGGGATCCAGCATCTGGAGGGAGATGTGAGCCCAAGTGGGATTGAAGAGGATTATGGCCAAAGGTTGTCTGCTATTATCTACAATGATGTCTGCATATTTTGTACTATGTCAGAAAATTCTTACTCAATAGTAGTTGTGGGTATATGACTGTTAATACACTAAAGTTATCACTAAAAATTTGACTTGTTACTTATAACCGTTGTGTTTAGGTTTAACTTCACACAACCCAAACCCCTAAATAGCAATGGTTATAAATACACAAAAGATTAGTTTCCTCTCTTGTAAAAGGTCTGAGGTAGGCAGTTCAGGACTCCTGTGGTTGCTCCACAATTATCAGGGACCAGACTCCTTTTATCTTTCTGATCTGCCACCATTAGTGCACTCATTTTGAAAGATGCCTTATGGTCCAAGATGTCTGGGAGTGCTAGTCATCACCTCCGAGTTCCAGCAAAACAAAGAGGAAATGGCAAAAGGGCTTGCCCAGCTGTCTGTCCCTTTTTTTTTTATAGACAGCCAATATTTTATTTTAAAAGATATATTTCTATTCACTTACTAATCAGTCTCCTTGAATTTGACTATTTTTTTATTTTAATTTTTTAACATCTTTTTTTAAAATTAATTAATTTTTTTGGCTCTGTTGGGTCTGTTGCTGCACGCTGGCTTTCTCTAGTTGCGGCGAGCAGGGGCTGCTCTTCGTTCTGGTGTGCAGGCTTCTCATTGTGGTGGCTTCTCTCGTTGTGGAGCACGTGCTCTAGGCACATGGGCTTCAATAGTTGTGGCATGTGAGCTCAGTAGTTGTGGCTCACAGGCTCTAGAGCACAGGCTGAGTAGTTGTGGCACAAGGGCTTAGCCGCTCCGTGGCATGTGGGATCTTCCCGGATCAGGGCTCGAACCCGTGTCCCCTGAACTGGCAGGCGGATTCTCAACCACTGCGCCGCCAGGGAAGCCCAATTTTTTAAACATCTTTATTGGAGTGTAATTGCTTTACAGTGGTGCGTTAGTTTCTGCTTTATAACAAAGTGAATCAGCTATACATATACATGTATCCCCATATCTCCTCCCTCTTGCGTCTCCCTCCCACCCTCCCTATCCCACCCCTCTAGGTGGTCACAAAGCACCAAGCTGATCTCCCTGTGCTATGTGGCTGCTTCCCACTAGCTATCTATTTCACATTTGGTAGTGTATATATGTCCATGACACTCTCTCACTTTGTCCCAGCTTACCTTTCCCCCTCTGCAGCTTGTCAAGTCCATTCTCTGTCTGCAACTTTATTCCTGTCCTGCCCCTAGGTTCTTCAGAACCATTTTTTCTTTCTTTCTTTCTTTTTTTTTTTTTAGATTCCATATATATGTGTTACCATACGGTATTTGTTTTTCTCTTTCTGACTTACTTCACTCTCTATGACAGACTGTAGGTCTATCCACTTCACTACAAATAACTCAATTTCATTTCTTTTTATGGCTGAGTAATATTCCATTGTATATATGTGTCACATCTTTTTTCTTTTTTTGGAGATGATCACGGCCAATATTTTATTTTATTAGTTTCTGCTTTATAACAAAGTGAATCAGTTATACATACACATCTGTTCCCATGTCCCTTCCCTCTTGCGTCTCCCTCCCTCCCACCCTCCCTATCCCACCCCTCCAGGCGGTCACAAAGCACCGAGCTGATCTCCCTGTGCTATGCGGCTGCTTCCCACTAGCTATCTATTTTATGTTTGGTAGTGTATATATGAACATGCCTCTCTCTCGCTTTGTCACAGCTTACCCTTCCCCCTCCCCATATCCTCAAGTCCATTCTCAAGTAGGTCTGTGTCTTTATTCCTGTTTTACCCCTAGGTTCTTCATGACATTTTTTCCCTTAAATTCCATATATATGTGTTGGCATACGGTATTTGTCTTTCTTTTTCTGACTTACTTCACTCTGTATGACAGACTGTAGGTCTATCCACCTCATTACAAATAGCTCAATTTCATTTCTTTTTATGGCTGAGTAATATTCCATTGTATATATGTGCCACATCTTCTTTACCCATTCGTCCAATGATGGTGTGTCACATCTTCTTTATCCATTCATCTGTTGATGGACACTTAGGTTGCTTCCATGTTCTGGCTATTGTAAATAGTGCTGCAATGAACATTGTGGTACACGACTCTTTTTGAATTATGGTTTTCTCAGGGTATATGCCCAGTAGTGGGATTGCTGGGTCATATGGTAGTTCTATTTGTAGTTTTTTAAGGAACCTCCATACTGTTCTCCATAGTGTCTGTATCAGTTTACATTCCCACCAACAGTGCAAGAGGGTTCCCTTTTCTCCACACCCTCTCCAGCATTTATTGTTTGTAGATTTTTTGATGATGGCCATTCTGACCGGTGTGAGTTGATACCTCGTAGTTTTGTTTTTTTTTTGCGGTACGCGGGCCTCTCGCTGTTGTGGCCTCTCCCGTTGCGTAGCACAGGCTCCGGACGCACAGGCTCAGCGGCCATGGCTCACGGGCCCAGCTGCTCCGTGGCATGTGGGATCTTCCCGAACCGGGGCACGAACCCACGTCCCCTGCATCGGCAGGCGGACTCTCAACCACTGCGCCACCAGAGAAGCCCTACCTCGTAGTTTTGATTTGCATTTCTGTAATGGTTGGCGATGTTGAGCATCGTTTCACGTGTTTGTTGGCAATCTGTATATCTTCTTTGGAGAAATATCTATTTAGGTCTTCTGCTCATTTTTGGATTGACTTCTTCGTTTTTTTAGATATTGAGCTGCATGAGCTGCTTGTAAATTAATTAATTTAATCCTTTGTCAGTTGCTTCATTTGCAAATATTTTCTCCCATTCTGAGGGTTGTCTTTTCATCTTGTTTATGTTTTCCTTTGCTGTGCAAAAGCTTTTAAGTTTCATTAGGTCCCATTTGTTTATCTTTGTTTTTATTTCCATTTCTCTAGGAGGTGGGTCAAAAAGGATCTTGCTGTGATTTATATCATAGAGTGTTCTGCCTATGTTTTCCTCTAAGAGTTTTATAGTGTCTGGCCTTACATTTAGGTCTATAATCCATTTTGAGTTTATTATTGTGTATGGTGTTAGGAAGTGTTCTAACTTCATTCCTTTACATGTAGCTGTCCAGTTTACCCAGCACCACTTATTGAAGAGACTGTCTTTGCTCCATTGTATATTCTTGCCACCTTTAACAAAAATAAGGTGACCATATTTGCGTGGGTTTATCCCTGGGCTTTCTATCCTGTTCCATTGATCTATACTTCTGTTTTTGTGCCAGTACCCTACTATCTTGATTGCTGTAGCTTTGTAGTATAGTCTGAAGTAAGGGAGCCTGATTCCTCCAGCTCTGTTTTTCTTTCTCAAGATTGCTTTGCTATTCGGGGTCTTTTGTATTTCCATACAAATTGTGAAATTTTTTGTTCTAGTTCTGTGAAAAATGCCCAGTGGTAGTTGATAGGGATTGCATTGAATCTGTATATTGCTGTAGGTAGTATAGTCTTTTTCACAATGTTGATTCTTCCAATCCAAGAACATGGTATATCTCTCCATCTGTTTGTATCATCTTTAATTTCTTTCATCAGTGTCTTATACTTTTCTGCATACAGGTCTTTTGTCCCCTTAGGCAGGTTTATTCCTAGGTATTTTATTCTTTTTGTTGCAATGGTAAATGGGCGTGTTTCCTTAATTTCTCTTTCAGATTTTTCATCATTAGTGTATAGGAATGCAAGAGATTTCTGTGCATTAATTTTGTATCCTGCTACTTTTATCAAATTCATTGATTAGCTCTAGTAGTTTTCTGGTAGCATCTATAGGATTCTCTATGTATAGTATCATGTCATCTGCAAACAGTGACAGCTTTACTTCTTCTTTTCTGATTTGGATTCCTTTTATTTCTTTTTATTCTCTGATTGTTGTGGCTAAAACTTCCAAAACTAAGTTGAATAATAGTGGTGAGAGTGGACATCCTTGTCTTTTTCCTGATCTTAGTGGAAATGGTTTCAGTTTTTCACCCTTGAGAACGATGTTGGCTGTGGGTTTGTCATATATGGCCTTTATTATGTTGAGGTAAGTTCCCTCTATGCCTACTTTCTGGAGAGTTTTTATCATACATGGGTGTTAAATTTTGTCAAAAGCTTTTCTGCATCTATTGAGATGATCATATGGTTTTTCTCCTTCAGTTTGTTAAAATGGTTTATCACATTGATTGATTTGCGTATATTGAAGAATCCTTACATTCCTGGGATAAACCCCACTTGATCATGATGTATGACCCTTTATATGTGCTGTTGGATTCTGTTTGCTACTATTTTGTTCAGGATTTTTGCATCTCTGTTCATCAGTGATACTGGCCTGTAGTTTTCTTTCTTTGTGACATCTTTGTCTGGTTTTGGTATCAGGGTGATGGTGGCCTCATAGAATGAGTTTGGTAGTGTTCCTCCCTCTGCTATATTTTAAAGAGTTTGAGAAGGATAGGTGTTAGCTCTTCTCTAAATGTTTGAGAGAATTCACCTGTGAAGCCATCTGGTCCTGGGCTTTTGTTTGTTGGAAGATTTTTAATCACAGTCTCAACTTCAGTGCTTGTGATTGATCTGTTTATATTTTCTATTTCTTCCTGGTTCAGTCTCAAAACATTGTGCTTTTCTAAGAATTTGTCCAATTCTTCCAGGTTGTCCATTTTATTGGCATATAGTTGCTTGTAGTAATCTCTCATGATCCTTTATATTTCTGCAGTGTCAGTTGTTATTTCTCCTTTTTCATTTCTAATTCTATTGATTTGAGTCTTCTCCCTTTTTTTCTTGAGGAGTCTGGCTAATGGTTTATCAATTTTGCTTATCTTCTCAAAGAACCAGCTTTTAGTTTTATTGATCTTTGCTATTGTTCCCTTCATTTCTTTTTCATTTATTTCTGATCTGATCTTTATGATTTCTTTCCTTCTGCTAACTTTGGGGGTTTTTTGTTCTTCTTTCTCTAATTGCTTTAGGTGTAAGGTTAAGTTGTTTATTTGAGATGTTTCTTGTTTCTTGAGGTAGGATTGTATTGCTATAAACTTCCCTCTTAGAACTGCTTTGGCTACATCCCATAGGTTTTGGGTCCTCGTGTTTTCATTGTCATTTGTTTCTAGGTATTTTTTGATTTCCTCTTTGATTTCTTCGGTGATCTCATGGTTATTCAGTAGTGTATTGTTTAGCCTCCGTGTGTTTGTAAATTTTTTACAGTTTTTTTCCTCTAATTGATATCTAGTCTTATAGCATTGTGGTCAGAAAAGATACTTGATAAGATTTCAATTTTGTTAAATTTACCAAGGCTTGATTTGTGACCCAAGATATGATCTATCCTGGAGAATGTTCCATGAGCACTTGAGAAGAAAGTGTATTCTGTTGTTTTTGGATGGAATGTCCTATAAATATCAGTTAAGTCCATCTTGTTTAATGTATCATTTAAAGCTTTTGTTTCCTTATTTATTTTCATTTTGGATGATCTGTCCATTGGTGAAAGTGGGGTGTTAAAGTCCCCTACTATGATTGTCTTACTGTCGATTTCCCCTTTTATGGCTGTTAGCATTTGCGTTACATATTGAGGTTCTCCTATGTTGGGTGCATAAATATTTACAATTGTTATATCTTCTTGGATTGATCCCTTCATCATTACATAGTGTTCTTCTTTGTCTCTTGTAATAGTCTTTATTTTAAAGTCTATTTTTTCTGATATGAGAATTGCTACTCCATCTTTCTTTTGATTTCCATTTGCATGGAATATCTTTTTCCATCCCCTCACTTTCAGTCTGTATGTGTCCCTAGGTCTAAAGTGGGTCTCTTGTAGACAGCATATAGATGGGTCTTGTTTTTGTATCCATTCAGCCAGTCTATGTCTTTTGGTTGGAGCATTTAATCCATTTACATTTAAGATAGTTATCGATATGTATGTTCCTGTTACCATTTTCTTAATTGTTTTGGGTTTGTTATTAGGTCTTTTCCTTCTCTTGTGTTTCCTGCCTAGAGAAGTTCTTTTAGCATTTGTTGTAAAGCTGGTTTGGTGGCACTGAATTCTCTTAGCTTTTGCTTGTCTGTAAAGGTTTTAATTTCTCCGTTGAATCTGAATGAGATCCTTGCTGGGTAGAGTAATCTTGGTTGTAGGTTTTTCCCTTTCATCACTTTAAATATGTCCTGCCACTCCCTTCTGGATTGCAGAGTTTCTGCTGAAAGATCAGGTGTTAACATTATGGGGATTCCCTTGTATATTATTTGTTGTTTTGCCCTTGCCGCTTTTAATATTTTTTCTTTGTATTTAATTTTTTATAGTTTGATTAATATGTGTCTTGGCATGTTTCTCCTTGGATTTATCCTGTATGGGACTCTCTGTGCTTCCTGGACTTGATTGACTATTTCCTTTCCCATATTAGGGAAGTTTTCAACTATAATCTCTTCAAATATTTTCTCAGTCCCTTTCTTTTTCTCTTCTTCTTCTGGGACCTCTATAATTAGAATGTTGGTGTGTTTAATGTTGTCCCAGAGGTCTCTAAGACTGTCCTTAATTCTTTTCATTCTTTTTTCTTTATTCTGCTCTGTGGTAGTTATTTCCAATATCTTATCTTCCAGGTCACTTATCCATTCTCCTGCCTCAGTTATTCTGCATTGATTCCTTCTAGAGAATTTTTAATTTCATTTATTGTGTTGCTCATCATTGTTTGCTTGCTCTTTAGTTCTTCTAGGTCCTTGTTAAACGTTTCTTGTATTTTCTCCATTCTATTCCCAAGATTTTGGATCATCTTTACTATCATTACTCTGAATTCTTTTTCAGGTAGACTGCCTATTTCCTCTTCATTTGTTTGGTCTGCTGGGTTTTTGCCTTGCTCCTTCATCTGCTGTGTGTTTCTCTGTCTTCTCATTTTGCTTAACCTACTGTATTTGGGGTCTCCTTTTCACAGGCTGCAGGTTTGTAGTTCCCGTTGTTTTTGGTGTCTGCCCCCAGTGGCTAAGTTTGGTTCAGTGGGTTGTGTAGGCTTCCTGGTGGAGGGGACTGGTGCCTGTGTTCTGGTGGATGAGGCTGGATCTTGTCTTTATGGTGGGTAGGACCACGTCTGGTGGTTTGTTTTGGGGTGTCTGTGACCTTATTATGATTTTAGGCAGCCTGTCTGCTAATGGGTGGGGTTGTGTTCCTGTCTTGCTAGTTGTTTGGCATATGGTGTCCAGTACTCTAGCTTGCTGGTCGTTGAGTGGAGCTGGGTCTTAGCGTTGAGATGGAGATCTCTGGGAGAGCTTTTGCCATTTGATATTACGTGGAGTTGGGAGGTCTCTGCTTGACCAATGTCCTTAACTCGTCTCTCCCACCTCAGAGGCACAGGTCTGACACCCAGCCAGAGCACCAAGACCCTGTCAGCCACACGGCTGCTAGTGTTGGAGGGTCTCCTGCAGAGGCAGGTGCTGGCTGTAGCTCACCGTGGGGACAAGGACACTTTGTCTGTCCCTTTTAATCAGTCTTCCCACCCATCCAACAACTTCTGTTTGCATTTCTTTAGCCAGAACTACTAGAACTTGTTTCTGTGTGGGAGAAAGATTCAGATAAAAATTTCATAAAAGATAAGAAATCATGAATAATGAGCATCCTTTCCCTGGATTTGTTTTATACTGATCTTCTGTTCAGATGAAAGTTCCATTAAAAAGGAAGGATTCAGAGGCAACTACTCAGCAACTTCCCTGCTTGATGAATATCTAATCATTTTTAAGATGCAGATCAAATGTCCCCTTCTCTATGAAGCCCTTTCCTAAATCACCCAGTACCTTAAATTACTTCTTCTTCTGCATTCCCAAAATATTTCACACTTACCTCTTCAACTGAATGTACTATACTGTATTATAATTAGATTTATACATCTGTCTCCTTTAGTAGATGAAAACTTCCTGATCCGACTACTCTTTGTACTTCTCCAACACCTAACATTATACTTGACACATACTGGACAACAAATGACACATGAGAATGAAAGTAGAAAGGTAGCGGTAGATAAAAACTGAGAAGCTCTGAGAAAAGAAATAGGATAACATATTTTAAGTGTAACAATGTGACCAACTATCCCGGTTTGATCAGGAATCGGGTTTTCTGTGATTCCAGGCTTTCAGTGCCTTTTTGTTTTTTAAACATCTTTATTGGAAGATAGTTGCTTTACAATGTTGTGTTAGTTTCTGCTGTATAACAAAGTGAATCAGCTATATGTATACATATATCCCATATCCCCTCCCTCTTGCGTCTCCCTCCCACCCTCCCTTATCCCACCCCTCTAGGTGGTCACAAAGCACTGAGCTGATCTCCTGGGCAGATCCCAGGCAAACTGGGATGGTTGTCACCTAACACTAGAACCTGGTTGTCACCTAACACTAGAACCTGGTTGTCAACTCTAGAGATTTGAACCCTGAATCAAGCAAGAAAAAAACAAAGTCAAAGAGAGTGGCAAGATCATTTCTCTAATTGTGGTAAACGGAGTCCTTGACAGCTACAGAAAGGAATCTGGAGGCTTTGAGACTATAAGTCATCAGGAAGGGGTCTGATTACAGGAAAGATTCAGGGTTGTTTTTATTCAAATGTGGGATTTTCCCTATTCAACCCAGAGTTATACAACAGTGATGGATGTCAAAGATTGCTGAGTCAGGGGCTTCCCTGGTGGCACAGTGGTTGAGAGTCTGCCTGCCGATGCAGGGGACACGGGTTCGTGCCCCGGTCCGGGAAAATCCCACAGGCCGCGGAGCGGCTGGCCCGTGAGCCATGGCCGCTGGGCCTGCGCGTCCGGAGCCTGTGCTCTGCAACGGGAGAGGCCACAACGGTGAGAGGCCCGCGTACCGCAAAAATAAATAAAAAAAAAAAAAAAAAAAAAAAGATTGCTGAGTCAGGTAAGTCATGCAGGATACTAACATGATTTGATTGACATTTGCATTTTTTTAGGTCTGGCTCTGATTGTATACCTCAGTTGTATTAATTGGAATTAATTAATAGGCTCTGCTGCCAATAATAGTGGTCCAAAATACCAGTGACTTCGGAATTCCCTCACGGTCCAGTGGTTAAGACTCGGTGCTTTCACTGCCATGGCCGGGGTTCAATCCCTGGTCTGGGAACTAGGATCCCACATGCCATGTAGTATGGCCAAAACCAAAAAAAAAAAACAAAAAAGGAAACAAAACCAAAAACCCCCCAAAACCCCAAAATACCAGTGGCTTAAACAACAGAGGAGTTTATTTCTCTCTTGAGTATATGACTGGATTAATAGGTGACTTTGCTCTGTAATGTCACTAAATCTCCAGGTTACATCCATCTGGTTGTTCCACCATTAGGGGACTGCTCTTTCTACATGGTCCATTATGTTCCCATTCCAGGGCATGAGAAATGAGATGCAACCTGGGAGTTGTATACATCCCCTCCATTCACATCCCACTGACCAGGACTCTGTGGCCTCATCTAAGTGTGAGAGTGGCTGGAAGTGTCGTTATTCAGAGTGGCCATGTGCCCAGGTTAATAATAGCATCTGTTACTTTAGAAGAAGGGGAGCAGGGATACAGGAATATCTAGAATTCTCTACCACACTAGTCAACATAGTACCAGCAAATGATTATGCCTCACTGTTATAATAAACACAAAAGCAAAAAGATTTTGCTTTTCAAAAAGCATCAAGTGTAAACATTAATCATCCCTACAGAGAACCTGCCTCCAGCGGACTATGAGGTCTGAACCCAGGAATCACCTCCTCACAGGTGAGAAGAAGAAGAAATACACAGCCTGGCAAAGCAAAGACTTTAAACACCCAAACTCACAGGGTGATAGCAACTATCACAGAAACCCAAAGGCTGGAGTGAGGAGGAGGACGAAGAATGAAGAAAAATATACTAAAGCAAAGTTGAAGTGTGGTAGTTAAGAGCTAGAACACCTGGATTAATCCTGGCTCTGCCACTCACTAATTCTGATTGTGTGATCTTGGACAAGTGACCTAGCTTATCTGTGCCTTCTCTACCTAGAAAACTACTATAATAATAGTTTCCCACCTATGGAATTATTATCATAATAATCATATGTTATAGGATGGTAGTAAGAATTAAATCAGTTAACAAATTTCTTAGAACAGTGGCATATAGAGGGCATTCAAAAGCTGTTAGCTATCATCATTGTCTTATGGTTTCGTCGAGGGCTAGATATCACAAAGTCCAACCTAAATTTTTAATCAATCTGTAAACTGTTTACTTTCCTGGAGCAAGGCATAATAAATTGGCAGATAAGTAACAGTAAAACCAACAAAAGCAAGGTTCTCATTTATGTACATTCTGAAGTGAGACGGATAGAATGATAAGTGTTTCCCATTTAGTTATTCAACAAATTTTTTAAATCTTTTTTTAAATTAAATTAAGTTTAATTTTTATATAGCATGTTCTTACTAGTTATCTGTTTTATACATATCAGTGTATACATGTCAATCCCAACCTCCCAATTCATCCCACCACCACCGCCCCCCAACAAATTTCTATTAAATAGTTTCCATATGCCGGGTACCATGCAGGGTATTTGGAATTATTCCTTTCATTTATATGCCTTAAGTAGAATGCACTCTATAACGTGAAATGCAAAGAAAATATAAAGGATCATTCTTCTTACCCAGTGAGAGGTCTGGGTGTGGCAGAGCTGGTCTAGAATGCCTTGGCAATACTATCAATGAACAAGGTCCCATCTCTCTTCCTCTTCTGCCATTAGAGTGATGACTGAAGTACTGCAAGAAAGGTATAGCAGAGAACAGTTTGACCAAATGCTTTGCCTTGCTGAAACAGGGACCACTAGCCATCCAGGTTCCAGTAGGTGGATCTTTAAAGCCCTCTGTCAAACACTTAGTTTCCCATTTTACTTGCAGCATTCCACTACAGCTTAGGAACTGCGTTTGGCTTCTAATGACAGGGACTCAAACACCAGTGGCTCAGTAAATTGTTTCACTTTTCTCAAATAATGGCAAGCTGGGGTGAGGTGATCCAGGGCTGGAACAGAGGTTCTGCTGTGTCACTGGGGACTCAGGATCTTCATATCTTTCTGCTCAGTTATCCTGAGCATGTGCTTGTGGTACAAGATGGCTAATCCACTTCGTGACCTCTGCATTCTTAGCAAGAGAAAGAATGTGAAGGGCAGGAGGCACCTATAGGCTGAGCACCTATCTTCCCCTTTCAAAGGCCTTTCCCAGAAGTGCCACCTAGCAACGGATACCTCATTGGACAGAATATGTGATCATTGCAGCTCCAGGAAACTTGGACAGTATATGTGATCATTGCAGCTCCAGGAAACTTGGAAAATTTGTGTTTTTAGCCAAGTCCAGGCACACTGCCTCTCTGAACTAAGTTGGAGATATTTCAGTAAAAATAGAAGGGGAGAAATAATATTGGGTAGGCATCTAGCAGTGACTTCCAGAAACCAATGGTCCACCAAGTACTGGGCTTCATCTCACTATATGAAGATGCATGACTGGCTTCTAAGATTTGATCCTGCAAAGGACCAACCATGGTCTTGAAAACATCAGATCAATACAGATTCGCCTATATCTTCCCAGACATCTCTTCTGGTAATAAAGATGTTTTCAATTTATATAGGATTCTTTCTCTGGTTATTTAACAAGTTAGTGGGATTTAAAAATGTATGAAAATTGCTTCAGATCCATCACTGTCATGAATGATGTTCGGAAATATTTGCCAGAAGCCAAACATTTGAACAGCTTTAAGCATGGCATCAGAAAAACTACAATTACATTCAGGAAAGAACTGCTTGACATGTGACATTAAAATGCAGTTCTCCAGGCAACTGAGACGGAGATACATTCAATAACTCAGAGCTTCCAAGAATTGCTAAGATCATCCAGAATTTGCAACACCATTTATTTATTTTTCGTTGACAGTTAAATTACCACTTGAAAGCATCTGCTGACTAGCAAACAAATCCTTTACTCCGGACAAACTAGGCATCCTCCAGAAATAACTCCCACACTAATTGATAGAGGGGATCAGGGAGAAGGCATGAGCAGTGGAAATATGTGGCTGGATGTACAGCCTTGCCATCAGACATGGCTGTGTTGGAGATGGCACTCTTTGCAGATAAATGTTGGTCAGTGTTCAGATCATCTTTGTCTCAGATGACAGAGCGCCAGCCCAGTGTTCTCATCATACATGAGTCTGACAACCTTTTACTGAACTGTGTGCCATTTCATAATGCCTGGTTGGGAACTCAACAAATAGGTGTTTACTAGGAAACAATATTCAGCAAAATGCATTGTCTAAAGTATAATTCTGTCTTCCATGATCAGGGGTTGCACAAACTGTGCTTAAAAAAAAAAAGAAAAAAACCAAACTCACAGTATTTACAATACAGTTTTACCTCACTTAACACAATCTATTACTGAAAAGCTTGAAACAAATCATATTCTTATGGATTTACATTATAATTTCAGAAATATTTTATTTCAACTTCTGATTAGTTTTCAGTTAATAAGAGATAACACTAAGTTTTTTCTGGTCTGTACTTAGGTTCCCTTAAGTAAATTAGCAGTTAAATACTCATTTTCCAAGGGATATTTCTATAATCAGAATATTCTTTTTGTATTTTAAACACTCTTGCCATTAACAATGGCTAACATTTTTCACCCAATTGTTCTGTCTCTGGTACTGTTGCTAAATTCTCTACATAGATTATCTCAAACTCCCACAACAAGCCTATGAAGAATATTCTATTATTAGTATACTCATTTTACAGATGAGGAAACTGAGGCTTAAAGAAGTTAGGAAATGTGCCCATGGTCAACAAGCTGATAACGGATGGAGGCAAGGGCATGAACCCAGGGAGTGTGACACCTCAAATTGTTTCTTAACCACTACATGACATGGCCCTTATTTTTTCTAATTTGTGAGCTTATCCGGTTTTACTTTTTTTTTTCTTAATAAATTTATTTACTTATTTATTTATTTTTGGCTGCATTGGGCCTTCGTTGCTGTGCCCGGACTTTCTCTAGTTGTGGCGAGTGGGGGCTACTCTTCATTGCAGTGTGCAGGCTTCTCATTGCAGTGGCTTCTCTTGTTGTGGAGCGTGGGCTCTAGGCACGCTGGCTCGGTAGTTGTGGCTCATGGGCTCCAAAACGTAGGCTCAGTAGTTGTGGCCCATGGGCTTAGTTGCTCCGTGGCATGTGGGATCTTCCAGGACCAGGGATTGAACCCATGTCCCCTGCATTGGCAGGAGGATTCTTAACCACTGTGCCACCAGGGAAGCCCCCAGTTTTACTTTTTTTTTTTTTTTTTTTTGCGGTACGTGGGCCTCTCACTGCTGTGGCCTCTCCCGTTGCGGAGCACAGGCTCTGGACGCGCAGGCTCAGCGGCCATGGCTCACGGGCCCAGCCACTCCGCGGCATGTGGGATCTTCCCAGACAGGGGCACGAAGCCATGTCCCCTGCATCGGCAGGCGGACTCTCAACCACTGCACCACCAGGGAAGCCCCCCAGTTTTACTTTTTAAGTGGCAATAAAGTCTCTAGAATTCTTGCAAAAGCAATGAAAAAAAAAGTACATATGCCTTAGAGGTAACAACATCAAAGAACTTGTTGACTGAATGAATGGAAGCTCCTTGAAGGCAGGGAGTTTTTGTTTCTTTTGTTCACTGTTGTACTCCTTTATGCCTTATACAGACCCTGGCATGTAGCAGATGGTCACTGAGTATTTGTTGAATGACACCTAATCCTGATAGCATCATGAGAGCAATCTTTCTCCATGTCAGTAGAGCCCCTCTCTGAAATTTCACTCTGCCAGAGTAGATTACAAGCTTAATTTTTGTTAATCTTTAAAACCACAAATATTTTGCACATTGCAGGTGATAGACCAAAAAGGACAAATACCTGATTCTGGAACTGACTGAAATCCTGAGTGACTTGGCTCAAAGTGAAAACATTTGGACAATTATATGAAATTTAAAATATCTCCTTCTTGGCTTGGATTCTCAATCTCAATGTTCACATCTGGTTTGTGATCCAGTATAGAATAGGGGAAACTGTCTCCAGGGAGTCTTCTATCTGTGCCTACTGATATGGACAAGGTTAGATGGAATATGGTTGGAAAGAGGCTTGTTGTATTGTAACACACCTGTGGGTGGGCAGGTGGTCCTGAACCAGGGCAGTAAGTGGAGGAAGGGATCCCAGGACTGAAGCTCCACTCCCAGCCCCCATCATCAAGCAGACTAAAGAATGCTTCACATTCAGCTCTCCCTATGAATTCTCCCTAAGGCACGTCAGGGTGTGACAGCTTGTGTTGCCTGACCTTTTTTTATAGCTCATCGGGAAACAGAAGCTTGGATTTTGTCCTCTCTGACCATATTTCCTGTGCTGCAGTTAACACGTGGTACACCCAGAGAAGAATCGTTGCTAAAACAGCCTTCAGTGTTTTAAATCAGTGACATTTACCTGATTGCTCACTGTGGGCATCAGGATCCAATCTTCAGTTGGGGTTCCACATGGCTTATTCTATACTTGGGACTTTTTTTTTTTCAGTTGTGCTGCGGCTTGGGGGATCTTAGTTCCCCAACCAGGGATTGAACCGGGCCAAGCGCCAAGTCCTAACCACTGGACCACCAGGGAATTCCGACATACTTGGGACTTTAAAATGATTTATAACCGAACCTACCCAGCAGGATGAGAACCAAATACAGTTTATTGGATCAGTAACTATGAATACCATGCAGTGGCATCCCAATGTGAATTTCTAATTCTTCACTACAAACTGGTTGAAACCCTTTGCCAAATGGCATCCCACCAGAAATGCTATTTTTAATAGAAACACTTAAATTCATTTTATTTGAATTTAATAGAAGAAAAGAGATCTGAAGCAAATCTGAAGGAATCTATTTTGAAAAATCTGTATTAGTAAGGATTCTCCAGAGAAACAAAGCCAATAGGATATAAATACATATATGAGGAGATTTATTATAGGAATTGGCTCACATGGTCATGGTGGATGAGAAGTCCCACGATCTGCCATCTACAAGCTGGAAGGCCAGTAAAGCCAGTGCTGTAATTCAGCCTGAGTCCAAAGGCCTGGGAACAGGGGTCGAGTGAGGGGGCACTGATAGTGTAAGCCATGATCTCAGTTGGAAAGCCGGGGAACCAGAAGCACTCACTGATGACTGAGGTCCAGGGCAGGAGAAGATGGATCTCTCAGCTCAAGCCGAGAGAGTGAATTTGCTTTTCCCCTGCCTTTTTGTTCTATTTGAGCTCTCAAGGAGTTGAATGATGCCCACTTGCATTGGGGAGGGCAATCTTCTTTACTCAGTTCACTAATTCAAAGGCTAATCTCTTCTGAAAACACCCTCCCAGACATGCCTAGAAATGTTTTACCAGATATTTGGGCATCCCTTAGCCCAGTCAAGTTGACACAAAATTTCTTCACTCCCCCAGTAATATTTCTTTAACAATCTCTCTGAAGTTAAAAATAAAAGAAATTATAAACTCCATGAAGATTTTTTTTTAATTTTTGATATTTTTACTACTGTGTTTCAGTTTAAAGAATATTATTGACTTCTTTTTATGAAGGGTGAAGACTGTGCCTATCTCCTTTTCTCCAGTTCTTAGTTTTGGTTGGTTGTATTCTCATTCTTATGTTGTCCAGGTTCACACTGTTCATGTTCTTCTGTTTGTAATGATGATTATCAAAGTTATTTAGTATTGGCTTTATACTTAGCACTGTTTTCATATTTAAATACTTTAAATATTTTAAATTGGTTTTACACTTTACATAATTTCTTCACTCTTGAGTTCTTTATTTTGATTATCTCAATTAGCAAGATCTCATGTCAAGTGGTTTTCTCAATAAGGAACTTATAGGAGTTGTGCTTTCTGAGTTCATACATCTTTGAGATGGTGCACCCTTCTAACTTGAATACGTTCTTCATTGAGTATAGCTTATTTTCCTTAAAGCTATAAAGCTGTCTCCTCCAAATTTTTGTTTGTTTGTTTTTTGGCAATGGACATTGCTGTGGAAAATTTGGAGAGTAGCCTATGTCCCTACTCCCAACCCCTTTCTTTTAGGCAATTTGTTGTTTTGGGTTGGCTTGGTTTTTGCCTGGATGCTTAAAAAACTCTATTCTTGAAGCTGTCTTTATCCTTGAATTTTATCTAGCTTGGAGTTAAGTCTCTGTCTCAATGTTTTCTAGAACAGTATGTTCTAGAAAGCTATTGAGTTGGCCAAAAAGTTCATTCAGGTTTTTCTGAAACATGGAAAAACCCAAACGAATTTCTTTTTGCCAATCAAATATATATATTTTTTGCCAACTGTATTTTTAAGAGAACTAATTTTTTTATTGAGGTATAATTCACACACTATGTTATAGGTTATGTTAGTATTCAGTACTTCATTTTCATGGCTGAATAATATGCCAGTGCATGTATATATCACACTTTGTTTATCTATTCATCAGTTGATGAACATTTGGGTTGTTTCCACTTTTTGGATATTATGAATACTGGTGCTATAAGCATTCATGTGTAAGTTTTTGTATAGATATATGTTTTTATTACTCTTGGTTTTATACCTGCTGTAGAATTGCTGGGTTATATGGGAACTCTATGTTTAACCATTTAAGGAACTGCCAGACTGTTTTTAAAGTAGCTGGACTATTTTATATTTCTACCAGAAGTGTATAAGGATACTAATTTCTTTAGTTCTCAGAAACACTTGTCATTACCTATCTTTTTGAATATAGCCATCCTAGTGGGTATGAGGTAGTATTCAGTCATACTCTAATTTACATCTCCTTGATGGCTAATGATCTTGAGCATCTTTTCTCATGCTTATTGGCCACGTGTATATCTTCTCTGGAGAGACGTCTATCCAAATCCTTTGCCCATTTTAAAATTAGATTACTGGTGCTTTTATTATTAAGTAGTAAGAGTTCTTATATATTCTAGATACTAGTCCCATATCAGATATATGATTTGCAAATATTTTCTCCCAACTGTGGGTTGTTTTTTCCTCTCTTGATAGTGTCATTTGAAGCACAACAATTTTTAATTTGGTGAAGTCTAATTTATCTTTTTTTTTTCTTTTGTTGCTTCCACTTTTGGTGTCATTTCTAGTAAATCTAATTTCCTAATCCAAGGTTATGAAGATTAACGCCTATGTTTTCTTCTAAAAGGTTTATAATTTTTGTTCTTAGATTTAATCTTTGATCTATTTTGAGCTGATTTTTGTATGTAGCATGAGACAGAGATCCAACATAGTTCTTTTCCTTTATTTAATTAATTAATTAATTAACTTATTTTAGGCTGCATTGGGTCTTTGTTGCTGCATGTGGGCTTTCTCTAGTTGTGGTGAGTGGGGGCTACTCTTCATTGTGTTGTGCAAAATCTAGGCCCACAGGCTTTAGTAGTTGTGGCATGTGGGCTTCAGTAGTTGTGGCTCGTGGACTCTAGAGCACAGGCTCAGTAGTTGTAGTGCACAGGCTTAGTTGCTCTGCAGCATGTGGGATCTTCCTGAACCAGGGCTCGAACCCATGTCCCCTGCACTGGCAGGCGGATTCTTAACCACTGTGCCACCAGGGAAGTCCCAACTTATTTCTTTTGCTACATGCAAAAGGATATACAATTGTCCCAGTACCATTTGTTGAAAAGGCTCTTCTTTACCCCCATTGAATTGTCTTGGCACCCTTGTTGAAAATCAGTTGAGATTAGGGACCAAGATGGTGGAGTAGAAGGACGTGCTCTCACTCCCTCTTGTGAGAACACCAGAATCACAACTAGCTGCTGGACAGTCATTGACAGGAAGACACTGGAACTCACCAAAAAGGATACCCCACATCCAAAGACAAAGGAAAAGCCACTTTGAGATGGTAGGAGGGGCGCAAACACAGTAAAATCAAATCCCATAACTGCTGAGTGGGTGACTCACAGACTGGAGAACACTTATACCACAGAAGTCCACTCACTGGAGTGAAGGTTCTGAGCCACACGTCAGGTTCCCAACCTGGGGGTCTGGCAATGGGAGGAGGGATTCCTAGAGAATCAGACTTTGAAGGCTAGTGGGATTTGACTGCAGGACTTTGACAGGACTGGGGGAAACAGAGACTTCACTCTTGGAGGGTACACAAAAAGTGGTGTGTGCATCGGGACCCAGGGGAAGGAGCAGTGACCCCAGGGGAGACTGAACCAGACATACCTGCTAGCGTTGGAGGGTCTCCTGCAGAGGTGGGCTGTGGCTGTGGCACACAGTGGGGACTAGGACACTGGCAGCAGAAGTTCTGGGAAGTACTCCTTGGCGTGAGCCCTCCCAGAGTCCGCCATTAGCTCCATCAAAGAGCCCAGGTAGGGCCTCCCTGGTGGCGCAGTGGTTAAGAGTCCGCCTGCCGATGCAGGGGATACGGGTTCGTGCCCCGGTCTGGGAGGATCCCATATGCCGCGGAGCGGCTGGGCCTGTGAGCCATGGCCGCTGGGCCTGCGCATCCAGAGCCTGTGCTCCGCAACGGGAAAGGCCACAACAGTGAGAGGCCCACATACCGCAAAAAGAAAAAAAAAAAAAAAAGAGCCCAGGTAGGCTCCAGTGTTGGGTTGCCTCAGGCCAAACAACCAACAGGGAGGGAACCCAGCCCCACCCATCAGCAGTCAAGCAGAAAGTTTTACTGAGCTCTGCCCACCAGAGCAACAGTCAGCTCTACCCACCACCAGTCCCTCCCATCAGGAAACTTGCACAAGCCTCTTAGATAGCCTCATCCACCAGAGGGCAGACAGCAGAAGCAAGAAGAACTACAATCCTGCAGCTTGTGGAACAAAAACGACATTCATAGAAAGATAGATAAGATGAAAAGGCAGAGGGCTATGTACCAGATGAAGGAACAAGATAAAACCCCAGAAAAACAACTAAATGAAGTGGAGATAGGCAACCTTCCAGAAAAAGAATTCAGAATAATGATTGTGAAGATGATCCAGGACCTCGGAAAAAGAATGGAGGCAAAGATCGAGAAGATGCAAGAAATGTTTAACAAAGCCCTAGAAGAATTAAAGGACAAACAAACGGAGATGACCAATACAATAACTGAAATGAAAACTACACTATTAGGAATCAATAGCAGAATACCTGAGGCAGAAGAACGGATAAGGGGCCTGGAAGACAGAATGGTGGAATTCACTGCTGCGGAACAGAATAAAGAAAAAAGAATGAAAAGAAATGAAGACAACCTAAGAGACCTCTGGGACAACATTAAACACAACAACATTCTCATTATAGGGGTCCCAGAAGGAGAAGACAGAGAGAAAGGACCTGACAAAATATTTGAAGAGATTACAGTTGAAAACTTCCCTAACATGGGAAAGGAAGTAGCCACCCAAGTCCAGGAAGCACATGCCATACAGGATAAACCCAAGGAGAAACACACCGAGACACACAGTAATCAAACTGGCAAAAATTAAAGACAAAGAAAAATTATTGAAAGTAGCAAGGGGAAAATGACAAATAACATACAAGGGAACTCCCATAAGGTTAACAGCTGATTTCTCAGCAGAAACTCTACAAGCCAGAAGGGAGTGGCATGATATACTTAAAGTGATGAAAGGTAAGAACCTACAACCAAGATTACTCTACCCAGCAAGGATCTCATTCAGATTTGATGGAGAAATCAAAAGCTTTACAGACAAGCAAAAGCTAAGAGAATTCAGCATCACCAAAGCAGCTCTACAACAAATGCTAAAGGAACTTCTCAAAGTGGGAAACACAAGAGAAGAAAAGGACCTACAAAAACAAACCCAAAACAATTAAGAAAATGGACATAGGAACATACATATCGATAATTACCTTAAACGTGAATGGATTAAATGCTCCAACCAAAAGACACAGGCTCGGTGAATGGATACAAAAACAAGACCCATCTATATGCTGTCTACAAGAGACCCACTTCAGACACATACAGACTGAAAGTGAGGGGATGGAAAAAGATATTCCATGCAAATGGAAATCAGAAGAAAGCTGGAGTAGCAATACTCATTTCAGATAAAATAGACTTTAAAAGAAAGAATGTTACAAGAGACAAGGAAGGACACTACATAATGATCAAGGGATCAATCAAAGAAGAAGATATAACAATTATAAATATATATGCACCCAACATAGGAGCACCTCAACACATAAGGCAACAGCTAAGAGCTATAAAAGAGGAAATTGACAGTAACACAGTAGTAGTGGGGAACTTTAACACCTCACTTACACCAATGGACAGATCATCCAAATGAAAATAAATAAGGAAACACAAGTTTTAAATGACACAATAGACCAGATAGATTTAATTGATATTTATAGGATATTCCATCCAGAAACAGCAGATTACACTTTCTTCTCAAGTGCGCACGGAACATTCTCCAGGATAGATCACATCTTGGGTCACAAATCAAGCCACGGTAAATTAAAAAAAACTGAAATCATATCAAATATCTTTTCTGACCACAACACTATGAGATTAGAAATGAATTACAGGGGAAAAAACGTAAAAAACACAAACACATGGAGGCTAAACAATATGTTACTAAATAAACAAGAGATCACTGAAGAAATCAAAGAGGAAATCAAAAAATACCTAGAGACAAATGACAATGAAAACACGATGATCGAAAACCTATGGGATGCAGCAAAAGCAGTTCTAAGAGGGAAGTTTATAGCTATACACCCCTACCTCAAGAAACAAGAAAAATCTCAAATAAACAATTTAACCTTACACCTAAAGGAACTAGAGAAAGAAGAAAAAACAAAACCGAAAGTTAGCAGAAGGAAAGAAATCATAAAGATCAGAGCAGAAATAAATGAAATAGAAACAAATAAAACAATAGCAAAGATCAATAAAACTAAAAGCTGGTTGTTTGAGAAGATAAACAAAATTGATAAACCATTAGCCTGACTCATCAAGAAAAAGACGGAGGGCTTCCCTGGTGGCGCAGTGGTTGAGAGTCCGCCTGCCGATGCAGGGGACATGGATTCGTGTCCCGGTCCGGGAAGATCCCACGTGCCGCGGAGCAGCTGGGCCTGTGAGCTACGGCTGCTGAGCCTGCGCGTCCGGAGCCTGTGCTCCGTGATGGGAGAGGCCACAACAGTGAGAGGCCCGCGTACCACACACACACACACAAAAAAAACAGGGAGAGGACTCAAATCAATAAAATTAGAAATGAAAAAGGAGAAGTTACAATAGACACCGCAGAAATACAAAGCATACTAAGAGACTACTACAGGCAACTCTATGCCAATAAAATGGACAACCTGGAAGAAATGTACAAATTCTTAGAAAGGTGTAGGCTTCCAAGACTGAACCAGGAAGAAATAGAAAATATGAACAGACCAATCACAAGTAATGAAATTGAAACTGTGATTCAAAATCTTCCAACAAACAAAAGTCCAGGACCAGATGGCTTCACAGGTGAATTCTATCAAACATTTAGAGAAGAGCTAACACCTACCCTTCTCAAACTCTTCCAAAAAATTGCACAGGAAGGAACACTCCCAAACTCATTCTATTAGGCCACCATCACCCTGATACCAAAACCAGACAAAGATACTACAAAAAAAGAAAAGTACAGACCAATATCCCTGATGAATATAGATGCAAAAATCCTCAACAAAATACCAGCAAACAGCATTCAACAACACATTAGAAGGATCACACACCATGATCAAGTGGGATTTATCCCAGGGATGCAAGGATTCTTCAATATATGTAAATCAATCAATGTGATAAATCATATTAACAAATTGAAGAATAAAAATCATATGATCATCTCAATAGATGCCAAAAAAGCTTTTGACAAAATTCAACACCCATTTATGATTAAAAACTCTCCAGTAAGTGGGCATAGAGGGAAACGACCTCAACATAATAAAGGCCATATATGACAAACCCACAGCAAACATCATTCCCAATAGTGAAAAACTGAAAGCATTTCCTCTAAGATCAGGATCAAGACAAGGATGTCCACTCTCACCAATATTGTTCAACATAGTTTTGGAAGTCCTAGCCATGGCAATCAAAGAAAAAGAAATAAAAGGAATACAAATTGGAAAATAAGTAAAACTGTCACTGTTTGCAGATGACATGATACTGTAAATAGAGAATCCTAAAGATGCCACCAGAAAACTACTAGAGCTAATCAATGAATTTGGTAAAGTTGCAGGATACAAAATTAATGCACAGAAATCTCTTGCATTCTTATACACTAACAATGAGAAATCTGAAAGAGAAATTAAGGAAACACTCCCATTTACCACTGCAACAAAAAGAATAAAATACCTAGGAATAAACCTACCCAGGGAGACAAAAGACCTGTATGCAGAAAAGTATAAGACACTGATGAAAGAAATTAGAGATGATAGCAACAGATGGAGAGATATACCATGTTCTTGGATTAGGAGAATCAATATTGTGCAAATGACTCTACTACCCAAAGCAATCTACAGATTCAATGCAATCCCTATCAAATTACCAATGGCATTTTTTACAGAACTAGAACAAAAACTCTTAAAATTTGTATGGAGACACAAAAGACTCCGAATAGCCAAAGCAGTCTTGAGGGAAAAAAATGGAGCTGGAGGAATCAGACTCCCTGATTTCAGACTATACTACAAAGGTACAGTAATCAAGACAATATGGTACTGGCACAAAAACAGAAACATAGATCAATGGAAGAAGATAGAAAGCCCAGAGATAAACCCACGCACCTATGGTCAACTAATCTATGACAAAAGAGGCAAGGATATACAATGGAGAAAAGACAGGCTCTTCAATTAGTGGTGCTGGGAAAACTGTACAGCTACATGTAAAAGAATGATATTAGAACACTCCCTAACACCATACACAAAAATAAACTCAAAATGGATTAAAGACCTAAATGTAAGACCCGACACTATAAAACTCTTAGAGGAAAACACAGGAAGAACAGTCTTTGACATAAATCACAGCAAGATCTTTTTTGATCCACCTCCTAGAGTAATGGAAATAAAAACAAAAATAAACAAATGGGACCTAGTGAAACTTAAAAGCTTTTGCACAGCAAAGGAAAACATAAACAAGACGAAAAGACAACCCTCAGAATGGGAGAAAATATTTGCAAATGAATCAACGGACAAAGGATTAATCTCCAAAATATATAAACAGCTTATGCAGCTCAATATTAAAAAAACAAATAACCCCATCCAAAAATGGGCAGAAGACCTAGACATTTCTCCAAAGAAGACATACAAATGGCCAGGAAGCACATGAAAAGCTGCTCAACATCACTAATTATTAGAGAAATGCAAATCAAAACTACAATGATGTATCACCTCACACAGGTTAGAATGGGCATCATCAGAAAATCTACAAACAACAAATGCTGGAGAGGGTGTGGAGAAAAGGGAACCCTCTTGCACTGTTGTTGGGAATGTAAATTGATACAGCCACTATGGAGAACAGTATGCAGGTTCCTTAAAAAACTAAAAATAGAATTACCATGTGATCCAGCAATCCCACTACTGGGCATATACCCAGAGAAAACCATAATTCAAAAAGACACATGCACCCCAATGTTCACTGCAGCACTATTTACAATAACCAGGTCATGGAAGCAACCTAAGTTCCCATCGACAGACGAATGGATAAAGAAGATGTGGTACATATATACAATGGAATATTACTCAGCCATAAAAAGGAGCGAAATTGGGTCATTTGTAGAGATGTGGATGGATCTAGAGCCTGTCATACACAGCGAAGTAAGTCAGAATGAGAAAAACAAATATTGTATATTAACGCATATATGTGGAACCTAGAAAAATGGTACAGATGAACCGGTTTGCAGGGCAGAAATTGAGACACAGATGTAGAGAACAAACGTATGGACACCAAGAGGGAAAGCTGTGGGGCATGGGGGTGGTGGTGTGATGAATTGGGCGATTGGGATTGACATGTATACACTGATGTGTATAAAATGGATGACTAATAAGGACCTGCTGTATAAAAAGATAAATAAAATTTTAAAAAAAAGAAAATCAGTTGAACATAAATAAAACGTTTATTTCTGGTAGAGAAATATGCTAATATTATATCTTTGACTACATTCTCTCATTTGTTGGCTTCTCTACCTCAGAAACACTGATTATTCTTATGCTAGATCATCCTTGTCTTCTCTAACAGCTTTCATCTTCATCTTTTATTCTGCATTCATTCCCATGCCTTTCTTCATGTCAACAATTACATTTTCAACAGTGTCTATTTTGTACATGGTTCTAATTAATCCCATAATAATGATGGTCCTCTATTTCCTTAGATCTGCAACTTCTTTTTCAATTCTATCATTTTATTATATCGGTTTTTATCTTTTTTTTTTTTTTTTTGCTGTATGCGGGCCTCTCACTGCTGTGGCCTCTCCTGTTGCGGAGCACAGGCTCCGGACACGCAGGCTCAGCGGCCATGACTCACGGGCCCAGCCGCTCCGCGGCATGTGGGATCTTCCCAGACTGGGGCACAAACCCGTGTCCCCTGCATCGGCAGGCGAACTCTCAACCACTGCGCCACCAGGGAAGCCCTTGGTTTTTGTCTTATTGAGCTCAATGTTTTTATTAAGTTTTTCGGTAGCAGAAAACATTTGTGAGCCTCCATCTCCCGCCCTGCGCCAGCTGTCAGTGCGACCATAGTCATGGTCCATCATCGCTCTGCCCTTGCAGCACCCCAGCCTGCAATGTTGGGCCCCAGTGGGGACCTGGGCATGCCGGTGGAGGCAGGCGTGGAAGGCGAGGACAATGACTTCGGGGAAGCAGAATACACTGCCATTAACTCCATGTTGGACCAGATCAACTCCTGTCTGGACCACCTGGAGGAGAAGAATGACAACCTCCATGCCCGCCTCCAGGAGCTGCTTGAATCCAACTGAGGAGGCCCCCAGTGATGCCAGCCCCTAAGCTCGGGAGCCCCCAGCCAGGCCCCAGCCCTGCCTCTGTGGGCCAGGCTCTGGCCTGAGCACTCATCCTCTGGCTTAGACACCTTCTCCAGGGCTGGCCTATGGGTCTCCTTGGGGGTCTGCCTGCCTAGGCCACCCTCTGGTACTTCCCTTGGCCTGGGTCAGCCCCCACCTCCAGCATCCCCTCTTGGGGCCAGGTGTGGGCCAGTGACCCACCCACTTTGCCCACCTGCCCAACTCCTGCGTGCTCCCTAGTCTGCCCAGGCCTTGAGTGTCCCCATTAAACGGGTGTCAACACCAAGCAAACAAACAAAACATTTGTGAAGAATTTTCTCCTATTCCGTGAGTTTGTTTTCAGTTGTATTTTTTGATGTTGTGCTTTTTACATGCTACATTATTATCTTTGTTTAGTTTTGTTCCACCTGGCCATTGTACAGTATGTTTGCACGGTTGCCATGCTGCTTCTCTGCCTCCTGTCCCTGCCTCATATTATTGAGGGTGACTTCTTTGTGTTTCCTATTACAGTGGAAGCCTGTTTGTTTCCCTCATTCTGCTACAGTTTGGGGCTGGAGGAGATTGTGTTGTATCTCATTTTCCCTGAGGGATTGTGACGATTAGGACAGAATTCAGCTGTGGTGGCTGGACTCTCCATTAACATCCCCTTTTTAGCATCTGCCCTTCTGAGATGGTATTAAAGATCCTCTACCAGGGACAGGTGACTATCTGGGGTATGTCTATTCTTCCCTTGTGAGGTACCTTTGGGCTGTGGATAGTTTTCTCAACTCAGTGAGGTGCCCTCGAGCCTTCCCTTCCATCTCAGAAAGTCAGCTCAGTGTTCACATCCTCCCATTTTCTCTCTTGTTCCATTCCTCCTCATTCAGAAGAGAAGAAACGTAAGGGCTTCCATTCACTTTGCTTCTCCCTACACTTGGGGGATTTAGTGAGACATCTCAGGATTGCATTGACTCCACAGGCTAGCTTCTGGAAGTTAGGAGTGGAACAAGGACACTTTTCTTGTGTCCACCTTGTTATTATCTATGTCCAATCTTTAAATTATTTTATTTATTTATTTATTTATATAAATTTATTTATTCATTTATTTAATTTTTGGCTGCATTGGGTCTTTGCTGCTGCACGCCGGTTTTCTGTAGTTGCTGAGAGCGGGGGCTACCCTTTGTTGCAGTGCATGGGCTTCTCATTGCGGTGGCTTCTCTTGTTGCGGAGCACAGGCTCTAGGCACGCGGGCTTCAGTAGTTGTGGCACACGGGCTTCAGTAGTTGTGGTGCGCAGGCTCAGTAGTTGTGGTGCACGGGCTTAGTTGCTCTGCGGCATGTGGGATCTTCCCAGACCAGGGCTCAAACCCATGTCCCCTGCATTGGCAGGCAGATTCTTAACCACTGTGCCACCAGGGAAGCCCTATGTCCAATCTTGATCCAGAATCTCCTCCAAAGTTTGGATTTCAAATAAAGAACCTTCATCAAGCACACTTAGAGAAATTTGCATTTTTTCCAATTACCATTGCCAAATGCCTAATGTTAGTTTACCTGTTACCCTTGGCAAGTGACTACATATGTCTGTAGCCCTGCAGTATTTTCAGTCTTTGGTGCTGTGTATCTCACTCATCTGCCTCTCTGTTTTGCTACTGCCCTAGAAATGGGAGAACTTAAAAGAAAAATTCCTTGGGTTTTTGACAGAAAGCAACTCACAGGTTGGGTCCAAGGTGAAAATGAGTCCCCTTACTGGGTTAAAAACATGAATGCTGTTGTAATTCCTGGTTGTGAATGCTCATAGTGTCACTGCTGAACCATTTTATGCTAATTAATTCTGTGGGATATATCCCTCCTCTTTTAATTTATTCCCTCTTCTTCTCCCTGCCAACTGCCAACTACCTACCTCCCAACCATCCCTGCCAACTACCTACATTTCACTGTTAAACAGTTTGCATAGTGTTCATGATTTTAAAGCTTCCTTGTATTGCCTTTGGGCATTTGGCTGAAATACACTGCCTCTAATTTACAAGTAAATATGGAACAAATCCAGAGACCTTGTACTAGTAACTGGCAATAAAAATGCTAATGCCTTAGTGGCAGTGTTTATAAGAAAATGTTAATTTTTAGGGTAAAAATTTCATAAGAAATTGCTTTGGGAAATATATTAGTTAATGTTTACAAGTGTTTTTAAAGGAAGGCAAATGATTGCCACTAAAAAAAAAAAATCTCATGGAAAGCATCTCCATTGTATCCCTCTGTTTTAAAAATGCTTCACTTGGTATCTTTATTTTCATTTGTTAAATACAAGGCCATCCTTTAATGTTGTCTCCAGCTTGAAG
Organism: Mesoplodon densirostris; assembly: GCF_025265405.1. Taxonomy (NCBI): domain Eukaryota; kingdom Metazoa; phylum Chordata; class Mammalia; order Artiodactyla; family Ziphiidae; genus Mesoplodon; species Mesoplodon densirostris. The sequence continues at coordinate 47,651,332 of NC_082664.1, forward strand.
TAGTTTGAGACCCAGTGGATAATTCTGACCAGGAAGTATCTTTGGACAGTGGGCAGTGCAGTTAGAGGGAAAAAATATTATAGGACCTTGACGATGGGGACGGGTTGGAACACTGACAATAAATAGTAGGAGAGTGACAAAGAGTGACAAACATCCCTTTCCAAGGGATGTTCATATTTCTTGATCTATGTAATTTGATATTTAATGTATCTAGAAATCCAATAACTATTTTGAAAAACCCCACTTACACCAATAATTCTTCTACTTCAGACTAAAAGTACCTAGGAGGCTAGGTATTTCCCATATTTCTTTCCTTAATGTTTAGAACAGGAATATGCCTGGAGCAGACATCCAATAAATACAAATTACTAATAATAATGACTGAGCTACTTTATTAGCATAGAATAATTCCAGGGGCTTCCCTCCTGGTTTGTCTGATCCTAAGCCTGTAAATACGTGTTTATATGTCAGAAAATCAGCATTAGAAACTCTCTGGGGCAAATCATAAAATATTAATTTGATACATGTTTAAAAACTCATCTTTGGTGTTATGAAATAAACCCTCTAGTAAGAAAAAAAAGTCCATTTAAAAAAAATCTTAAACAGTCAAAGCAGATGTCACTGGTTAAGAGTCCAGTTGATCAATAACGTTTCACAATCTCTATCAGCATCAGGAGAAAGGCACTTAGCATGTCAGTCTTAAAACGATCAGCACCAAATTTCCACAGCTGCGTTTCCACAAAGCGCAAATTGGTTTTTAATGAGACCCCTAATTTTTCTTCGCTCGCAAACCAATTTCTGCAGGGTCAAAGTTCTGGCCACCACAGATACCGTCCTCCTAGATATAGGGACTCACTTAAGGACCACTTGGTGTAACATTCCTCCTTACAGCGGCTGGAGGCAGGTGCGTTGGACATGTTTTTAACGAAGCAATCGTTTCAATTCATATTATTCTCCTGCCCTAAAAGTATGAGTTGGTTTCTATACCTACATTTTAACCCAGTCTCTTCCCCGGCGAGGCCACCTGTTTGCTCATCTTTCACAGGGCGAGGCGACCAGAACACTCTTGATGCAGTGTACTCTTTGCCCTAAGAGGAGAGGGCTGACGGGGCACCCAGACCTTGCCTCCCCTCGCCGAGGTTCCAGCTCCGAACACCTGCCCCCTTTAGGATTCGGTTCATCCGGCAACGGCCAGAGGGGTCCAACCCAATCCTCCTGCCTGGCGCGGGAGGGACTCGGACAAGGTCTGCGCCACGGACTCGGACAAAGTCCACGCCACGGACTCAGACAAAGTCCGCGCCACAGGAGCCGGCTTCCAGTGTACCCGGCGGAGGGCAGGGCGAAGGGGCGGAGTGAGCGCCATGACGCCAGGAGCCTCGGCCAATGGAAACGCCCCGCGGCGCCGGCCGAGCCGCCAGCCCATAAAAAGGAGGCACTCTTCAGTCTCTACTGTTCCGGGCTCGGAGCGTACCCCTGGCCCGAGGCCTGCCTTATTCAGGTGACTGCGGTCACAGCCCACTGCCCGCCGGCGAAGTTCAGTTGCAGCCCCTGACGCGTCCGAGGGTCCCTCCGGGGCGGCAGCGGCAGGTCCATGGAGAAGGGCCCGGGGAGGGTGCAGGCGAAGCCGCGGGACGCTCGGTGCAGCAATGGGTTCCCCGAGGGGGAGCCGCCGCGGCCCAGGCCCAGCACGCCCACCGAGAAGCAGCCGCGGCCGGAGAGCAAGAGCGTCCAGCCGGCGGACGGCTGGAAGGGCGAGCGGCCCCGCAGCGAGGAGGACAACGAGCTGAACCTCCCCAACCTGGCGGCTGCCTACTCCTCCATCCTGCGCTCGCTGGGCGAGGACCCCCAGCGGCAGGGGCTGCTCAAGACGCCCTGGAGGGCGGCCACGGCCATGCAGTTCTTCACCAAGGGCTACCAGGAGACCATCTCAGGTCAGTGCGCCCGCCGGCCGGCGTGCTGGGCACTGGGGAGGTGGCTGCAGGAAGCGCGCGCCGGCTCCGGGAAGTTTCCGGAGTTCCTCACTCTTGGCGGAGGAAGCCGAGTGCTGTCACTTTCCGACCCCCACCCTCGGCCCTGGCCCAGCCGTCCGGCCAAGGAGAGGGCCCTGCGTGGGACGCATTTCGGGCGCGGTGGGAGTCAGCGGCCTCTCCACCCGGGGACTGGTTCAAGCGGCCCTCGCGGGGTCCTCCCCGCTCGCTGCACGCGGCCCTCTCCTCCAGCCTCGGGTTGGCGGGACCGCAGTCACAGAGCCTCCCCACGCCCCTTACCCCCGCCCCCGGGTGGGAGCCTGGAGCCCTTGTCGCCTGAGCGCCCAGGGCCGGATGCCCGAGGAACGTGCACCTGGGCTCGTTGAAGTGACGGCTTCCTAGGTCATCTCTGCTCTGGAGGTCTCATTTTTGGTAGGTCTGGGGTGAAGCCTTGGCTTTGTGTGTCTGAAGCCGGGGGTGATTCTTTGCTGCAATCTCGGGGACCCTCACTCTCGCTGACTTGCCAGGGTACCCGGGTGTTCCGAAAGTCGTAATTCTCTTTTGTTCACATCCAGTTCACTCGAGCTCAGGACTTTGCAGAATTTGGCATAGTTCTGGGTATGGGCTTTCCTGGAGTTTGAAGTGTGAGGTTTTTGGGGGGTTAGTTTGCTGCTTAAAGCCTTCTCCGCCTTTTCTCCCCCACTCCCTAAACCCCAAAGCAGGAAAGCGACTTCCTGGGAGTCGGGGAGTTTCGCTGGGCTGTGGGACCCGGAGTCCCTCTATCACCCACTTCCCACCCACGCATCCCAAAGGAGCCGGGTTGGCCCAGTGCTTTCGGCGCCTGAGGAGGGTCAGGCTTTTGCCCAGGAGGTCGGGAAGTAGGGGGCGCGGGGTGGCGGTAGAAAATGATTGAGGACTTCGCTGCCTAATTGCTGGGTGAGCGATGTTGGTCATTAATTAGAAAAAAAAAAAGTTAAAAAAGATCTGACTTGCACAGCTCGGACCAAGGGCGTTGTTTACCAGTTCACATCTTCTGTACCTCTTGGTGACATTTATTCCTTTGGCCTAAGAAGCCTTCTGCCTTCACCATTTCTCAAAGAATAACAGTGCTGCTTTGCAAGGTAACCTCCCTGCTCAGGTTATTTCCCCAATCAAGTTTCTGGAGAATTCCTGAATAGATTCTGGGAAGAACAGTTATTTTTGCCCAGTCTCCCCCACCCCAAAGGAAGGGTGAGAAATCAGTGTGAGAGGGGTGAGGCACATAAAGGAAATGACAGTACATCTTAAAGCCAAGAAATGGATATCTAGTTCTGTGTCCAAGTTTACTTTTTAAACCTTTGTTGGTAAAAGTTTGGATCCTCAAATGCAGAATTTCAAAATGCAAAGACTGAAGAATAAACGTTCTTCATTTGGTGAATATTCTACCATTTGGTGATATTCCACGATGTAATGAAGAAACATCTTCTTAGGGCCTTGCTCAGTCTGCCCCTTGTGGACACTGAAAGTGTCCACCGCACTTGGTCAGGCTTTGGGAATCGCCCTAATAGAATTCACAGGAGAGAGGGATTTCTGACCTCGAGAGTCAGGTCCTCCTGACTTTTGAGACCTAAAGTGTCTCAGAAGGTTTACTTAAGAAATGATTAGCAGAAGTTTGTCTCATGAGCCATAGGACTATTGACTGCAAAGAACACTTCATTCTACCTTAGAAGACAGTTCTAGTCAAGTATTAATTTATTATTTAAAAAGTCCATGGACCTAGGAACAGAAATCAGATGAGGGGGACTCTAATCATCTCCCTACCCAAGAGGACCTGGGGGACAGGGTGGAATGATGGGGAGTGACTGCTTAATGGGTTCCAGGTTTCCTTTTGGGAAGATGAAAATGTTCTAGGACTAGAGAGTGGTGATGGTTGCACACATTGTGAATGTGCTAAATGCCACTGAATTGCACATTTTAAAATGGTTAAGATGATGAGTGTTATATGTATTTTACGATAGTAAAAATGTCACACACCATTTAAGGATTATTAATAGCCATTAATTGAATACTTTTTATGCTCTAAGTGCCTTATGTGGATTGTCTTTGGTTAATCCTCATTTTTGAGGTAAACACTATTCTTTTACCCCATGATAAGGAAACTGAGGCAGAGAGGTTGACAGCTTCAGGTGGTAGAGCTGGTGTTGGACTCTAGGCAGCCTGAATGCAGAACTCTTACCTGCTTCCTTATGTTGCTACTTGGTGAGATATGTCAGTGTATCTTCTCTACTAAGCATTTCAAACTGAGTTTGGACCTAATACTTGCGTCACCAGCATTAAAATAAGGTGGAGTAGAATGGAGAAAATCGGTCTATCATATGTAGTAAGGGTAAATGTTTTGAGAAGCTTACAAGTAGGTTTTATAGGTACGATTTTTTTCTGGTATGTACTGGCTCCAGTGTAGAATGTCGTATTTCTTGTATTTGTTGTGGTCAAAAGTTTGAAAGCCTCTGTCTAGAGGATCACACTTAAGGGCTTAATATTGATTTCTTAGAGGTACATAAATAAAAGACAGAGAGGAGAGGATGACAAGGATGATGCTGAACTTAAAGGAATGAACCTGAAATGGTGGTGGTCCAGGCCTTGGACCAACCTGGGTGGGAGAAGGAAGGATACTTTAAAATACAGAAGTAAGTAATAGAGAAAACACTCCTATCCAATCCCTAATTTTTATTTCTTTAGAGAGTATAAGTCAATGACCACTAAAGATTTTTTTGGATAGAAGCAAACTTCTTTGAAACTGCCACTTTTCTATGCTTGTAGATAAGATACTTAACATCTTTTATATCTCTGTATATTAATTAGTTGTTACTAGTGTTGACTTAAGTTTTGTAAAACATAAAATAAGTTGGTACTTTACATTTCCCAAATTATTTTTTTTAGCTCCTCTTGAGTGAATTGATGCTAATTTCTGGTGTTTGGGGAATTTGTCAGTTCTCCCTGCACTGCAGCGTATTTTCATGACCCTTGCGTGGTACACCTTTCTTTACTTTCCAGTATGTACCTTATTATGGGTGCATCTATGGTCACCTGTAATGGGGCTCTGTCAAGGTTGTGCAAGTCTCCTGGTTACTGTTCACCACTGGGCTGTAGCTTGTAGTAGAGGGAGGGCTGGAAGAGACACTATCACCTTTCCCAGGAATGGCTGTCCTTTGAATAGCATCACAGGGTGATCCTTGGACCAGCTCATCTTTATCTGTTGCTATCCCATTTCAATTTAACCACATCCTAGTTCTCTTACATATTCAGAGAACCTTTGATGAGGTCTTCTTTTCTATATATTTCCTGTATTTCCACTATTTTTTAAATTCAGAATCCTAATTAAATTGGAGGGTCTGCTGTTGCCTGAGGTCTTTGATCTTCATGTTCTTGTGTCTGACCCTTCCCTTTCCCTGTCCTCTCCTGGGTATAAATGGGAACAACCTCTTAGATCGTATTATCCATCAAAGGTTAAGTGAATGTAACTTGTCTCATCAGTTGTCCTTTTTATAAGTTTATGGGAGTACACAAGAGTCTTGAGTCTTCTGTCACATTTCTAGTTGAAGTAGGTTTTAGCTTGTCTTATCCAGGATGCCAAGGCAGTTTTCATGAGTCAAGTTGACAGTGTCCCAAATTTGGGAAGCCTGTGAGCCAGTATATAATGCAGGAAGAGGGGATGGTATCACAGGTGATGGACTTCTAATAAATTTATTTTATTTTTTAAATTTATTTTTCACTGTGTTGTGTCTTCGTTGCCGTGCGCGGGTTTAGTTGCTGCGAGCTGGGGCTACTCTTCATTGCAGTGCGCGGGCTTCATTGCGGTGGCTTCTCTTGTTGCGGAGCACGGGCTCTAGGCACGTGGGCTTTGGTAGTTGTGTCACACAGGCTCAGTAGTTGTGGCGCACGGGCTTAGTTGCTCCACGGCATGTGGTGTCTTCCTAAACCAGGGATCGAACCCATGTCCCCTTCATTGGCAGGCGGATTCTTAACCACTGCGCCACATGGGAAGTCCCAGTGATGGACTTCTTGACTGTTTCCCCACCCGCCTCAACCATGTTCACTACAAGATGACAACTATTCTCTAAAGCTAAAGCGAGGCAATTAGATAGTTTATTTACACAAAAATGAGCCTTAGCCACTTCATACTGAAATGTGCCAGCACTCACAAAAGGTTTTTCTTTTTGAATCATGAACATCTGTGATTTACCAAATCAGACTGCCATGATGAACTAAGAATTGTAACAACTTCTAAGATGTGATAATACTTATTTATCATAGCCTCCCATATTGTGGCCAAAAGATGAGTTTATGTCCCATGTTTTAAAGTAGGTTGTAGAAAAGTTAATCTCATTATTGAGAGGTGCTATTTTAGATGTGTATAGTTCATTTAAATCTTGATTCACTAATAAGTTTCATTTCCATTTTGTTAATGAATACTTCTTACATAGGACTTAGTTCTGTGTATTGCCAGAAAAGGTACTATGAATAAAGAAGAAAAAATAACAAGACTATTGAAGTTTATGACTGGAACTTGGGAGTAGTCAAAGTTGATTAAAGCTGTTAAGAGTCATTGAGAATGGAGGAGAAAATCTGGTCTTACTAGTTTCTTTTAAAAATGTATTATCTGTTAACATTTTTTTCTGGCCTGGGAGGAAAAGTCCTACACGTGACTTTGCAATACTAAACAAACTGGTACTTGTTTTTGTTTCACTGGACTGCCATAAGAAAGTAAGTACCACGTGGGGCTTCCCTGGTGGCGCAGTGGTTGAGAGTCCGCCTGCCGATGCAGGGGACACGGGTTCGTGCCCCGGTCCGGGAGGATTCCACGTGCCATGGAGCGGCTGGGCCCATGAGCCATGGTCGCTGAGCCTGCGCAGAGCCTGTGCTCCGCAACGGGAGAGGCCACAACAGTGAGAGGCCTGCGTACCGCAAAAAAAAAAAAAAGAAAGTACCACAGACTGGACTGTTTAAACAACAGAAAGCTATTGTCTCACAGTTCTGGAGACTAGAAGTCTGAAATCAAGGTGTCGGTGAAACCATACTCCCTCTGAAAATCACAGGGAATGGGGAGGGGAGTGCGGTCCTTCCTTGCCTCTTCCCAGCTTCTGATGGTAGCTGTCAATCCTTGGTGTTCCTTAGCGTGCAACTGCATTACTCCCATCTCTGCTTCTGTCGCTGTCCAAATTTCCCTCTTTTAAGGACATCAGTCACATAGGAGTGAATCCACTTTATGCCTTATCTTACCATACAGTATGCCTTATCTTAAGTTAGCTAATTACGTTTGCAGTTACTCTATTTCCAAGGTCACATTCTGAGGTACTGAGCTTTAGGACTTCAACTTAACCTTCAACACAGTTTAACCTATACCAATGTTAAATGCTATTATTCATAAGACTGACTGGGAACTTTATAATTTCATTTAATTTATTCACTGAGTGCCAACCACTGCACTGAATGCTGGGAAACAGGCTCAGCAAAACCAGATATGGTTCCTTCCCTCATGGAACAGACAGTCTTTTAGACCTAAACAGATATTCATCAGAATCACATGAATGAGTGTGATTATAGATGGAGAAATCTAGTGATAAAAAGAACACAGCGGGGCTTCCCTGGTGGCGCAGTGGTTGAGAGCCCGCCTGCCGATGCAGGGGACGTGGGTTCGTGACCCGGTCCGGGAAGATCCCACATGCCACGGAGCGGCTGGGCCCGTGAGCCATGGCCGCTGAGCCTGCGCGTCCGGAGCCTGTGCTCCGCAACAGGAGAGGCCACAACAGTGAGAGGCCCGCGTACCGCAAAAAAAAAAAAGAACACAGCTCAGTGAGAGCATTTACCAAAGGAACTTGATCTACGCTAGGAGATGGGAAGTGTGGATGCTTGAACTGACATCTGAATAACAACAAACACTCCTGATTACTATGTGCTGAACACAGTTGTGAGTTCTTTACATGTATTGCCTCACTGATCCTCACAATAACCCTACGGGGTAGGTAATATTAGCCCTGTTTTTAGGGATAAGGAAACTGGGGCACAGAGAGAACTTGCACAAGATCATATCTGAAAAGTAGCAGCACTGGGAGAATGATAGAGAATGAGAATCATCATAATCTATTTAATTTTAATCATAATATTGTACTGATTTATTTGAATCACCTCCCCTCCCCTTCCCTTTTTGTATCTTCTCTGCTGTTTTCTTTTCTTTTTTCTTTTCTTTTCTTTTCTTTTCTTTATTTTTGGCTGCGTTGGGTCTTCATTGCTGCGTGCAGGCTTTCTCTCATCACAGGGAGTGGGGGCTACTCTTCATTGCAGTGCGCGGGCTTCTCATTGCGGCGGCTTCCCTTGTTGTGGAGCACAGGCTCTAGGCACATGGGCTTCGGTAGTTGTGGCACGTGGGCTCAGTAGTTGTGGTTCGTGGGCTCTAGAGAGCAGGTTCAGTAGTTGTGGCGCATGAGCTTAGTTGCTGCGCGGCATGTGGGATCTTCCTGGACCAGGGCTTGAACCCGTGTCCCCTGCATTGGCAGGCGTACTCTTAACCACTGTGCCATCAGGGAAGCCCTCTGCTGTTTTCTTTGTCCAGCTCTAGAAACTCTTCTATGCCTGGGCATTCCCCCACTGACTCATTTGCAGTATACCTCTATTTGAGTCCAGTATTTGGTTGAGTCAGACTGCAGTAATAAAATTTGCCAGGAGAGGGCAACTATCTAATCTTTGGTGAATCCTAGGTTATGAATCCTAGATTATATGAACAATTCATAACTCCAGCTTATGTAATGAATATGTTCCCTATGGTTATACATTCTCTACTGAGTTTATGGCAATTAGGTTGAGGGATAATTTAGATTGGGGTTAATCAAAGATTGTCTGAATCAAGGTAAATTTGTTATACTCAAGATTGAGAGGATATTTACTCACTAGAATTTGGTTGTTATAGCCTCAGTCACAGTTTTTTAGAAGAGGGACTGTCTGTACTCACCTTTGAATGCCTAGCAAATTGCCCAGCACATGTAGATGACTTGATAGATGTTTGAATTAATTTCTTAAAGACAAGGACCCCTTCTTGGGACTTCCCTGGTGGTCCAGTGGTTAAGACTCCGTGCTCCCAATGCAGGGGGCCCGGGTTCGATCCCTGGTCAGGGGACTAGATCCCACATGCCGCAGCTAAGAGCCCGCATGCTACAACTAAAGATCCCGCAGGCCACAACTAAGATTCCGTGTGCAGCAACTAAGACCTGGCGCAGACAAATAAATAAATAAATAAATATTGAAGGGAAAAAAAGACAAGGACCCCTTCTTAACACTTGTCTTTCTTCTACCACAGTGCTCTGTGCATAGGTGCTCAGTAAATGCTGGCTTTTTTATACACTGAAGAAAAACGTAGGGGATTAGCTTTATGGAAAAGCCATGGAAGTTATCTCTACTGGATCTCCTGAACACTTCTATTCTAGGCCAGAGGTCATCCTTTAGACATCTTTGTGTCCTTCATAGAGTCCTGTGCCTGTAGAAACTCACCTGTTTGGCGAAATGGCTTCTTCTATATCCAGTCAACATATTATTCCAAGGTATCAATTGAAGCAATTGGGGGGTTTCCCTGGCACATCAAAATTCTCATGGGGAAGAATCTCTAGAAAATCTGTCAGGATTGCAGTCAGTTTTTAAATTATTGTAGACGTGTTCAAATGTACACAAAATTAGAATAGTATAATGAGTTTCTATGTGCCCATCACCCAACCTTTAACATAAACATAGGTCTTGCTTCGTTCCTCTTGTCACACACCTTCCCCCACTGAATTATTTTAAAGCAAATCCTAGGTATGTCACTTCATTGATAAATACTTTGCTATATCTTGAAAATAGAGACTTAAAAATATTATCATACTTGAAATCAACAGTAATTCCTTAATATCAAATATCTAACCAATATTTACATTTCTTTGATTTTTCTCACAGGTATCTCTTTACAAATTGGTTTGTTTGAATAAGGATTCAGACAAGATTCACGTATTGTATTTGATAAATGTCTTCAAGTTTTTTTAAAATTTGTTAGTTTGGTATTCTTTTTTATCCCCTAACAATTTGTTGAAGAAACAGGGTCATTTGTCCTATAGAATTTCCCACATTCTGCGTTCTGCTCATTATTTTTCTCACGATTTAATTTAACATGTTCCTTTAGCGCCTGAGTTGCTTATATACTAGCAGTTAGATTTAGACGCTTGCCTTCCTGCTTCTCCCCACTCCCTCCCCCACCAAATAACTCTTAAATTTAGTCAAGAATACTTCGTAGGTGGTGGCAGGTGCTTCCATCGGTAAGCAGTTAAATATCTAGTTGTCTTTTTGTGATGTTATAATCGATTAGCTTTAAGTGTTATCAGTCTAAGTTGTCCATTACAGAGCTTTTCACCGGCATTTCACTTCACTTTAGAAGCCATTGGTGATTGCCTAGATCCAGTATTTTTTAGAAGTTGAAAAATAATGATGTTTGGTTCTTTAATTCCTTCTGAATTTATTAACTGGAGTTCTTCTATAAAGAAGATATATGGGAACTCTTTAGGCCATCTTTGCAACTATTCAGTAAGTTTAAAAGTATTTTAAATAAAGCTTAAAGATATATAAGGTTGTTAATTTCTCTAATATATTTCCTTAATTCTGCACTGGAGATTGACCTAATTATGCCTCAATCTAGAACCCATAAAAGAAAATAATTGTTACTTTATATAAAAACTAAGAACTTTCACAGGTCAGATACCAACAGAAATGACAAACTGGGAAGAAATATTTACAAGTCATATTGTAGACAACAGGATAATCATACTAATATAAAAGAGATGCTAGAAATTAATGTGAGAGAAAGGCCAAAAACACAATTGAAAAATTGGCAAGACATGTAAGCAGAGAATTCACAGGAAAGGAAATACAAATGACTTTAAATACATGGAAAGATGCTTGACCTCACCTTCAATAAGAGAAATGCACACAGACCACCCAAAGATATACTTTTTCCTTGTTTGATTGGCCGAATACTGCATTACATTATGATTGATACTGCATTACATTATGGAAGTTATAGGGAAACAAATATTACTGTTGAGAGTGTAGCTATCTTTATGGAGGATAGTTTGGCAACATCTATTAAATACAAATACACATATCCTATTTGAAAATCCTCCCTCTGGGAATTGCATACACGAAATGACATATGCTCAAGGTTAGTCACTGCCGCCATGAAAAGAACCATGCTATATGTCTAGTCCCTTAGAATGGCTAAATGATGCAGAGGAGTTATGTTGCGGGGGACAATAAAATGTTTATATTGACATTAAGAATTGGAGGATACACAAGTGGTTATATGTTAATCAGGGATATGAACTGGGCAGATGGCAGACCAGAGTAGAAGCAAGACTTTTCACTATATTTTCAGTTTTTTATTTTTGAAGTATGTACATGTATTTTCAGATAGATAAACTAAAATCGTTGTGACAAAGTTGTTTCAAATCTAGGAGCAAAGGAAATACAACGTTTTAAGGGCTAGCTAATAAGAAAAATCTGGTTACTGAAAACCTTTACCCTGGAATTAGAGAAAAATAGTTAAATGTATATATTTGCAAGCTTGATCTTCATTGTGATCCATATAGTGTAAAGAAAGAGACTGAGTCTGAATGTGACCTTGTCCCTTAACTATCTGTATAATTACTGGCATGTCTCCAAACTTAATTTTCATCTTTCTCTTTTTATAAAGAATGGTAATACCTGCTTTGCCTGGGCTCTTACAAGAATTAAGAAGGTATGCGAAAAGCACCTGATGCTTAATATATTCCTTCTTTTATGATGAGGAAGAACTATGGGGTTGGATTAATTGGAAAGTGTTTTAAGAATGTGGGATACTCTGGAGCCCTGAGCCACCATGTAAAAAGTCCAGTTACTCTGAGGCTGCCATGCTGTGAGGAAGCTCACATGGCGAGGCCACAACTGGGTGTTCCAGCTGATGGCTTTAGCTGGGGTCCCACCCAACAGCTAGCACCAAACACTAGACAGATGAGTAAAGATTCCTCCAGGTGATTCCAGTCCCCAGCCAACTAGTCGTCCCCACTGAGCCCCAGACGTTGTGGACCAGAGGCCAGTCATCTCTCCTGTGCCTTGTCTGAACTCCTGACCCACGGAATCCCAGGACATAATAAAATAGTTGTACACCACTAAATTCTGGGATGTTTTGTTATGCACCAAAAGCAACTGGACCAGATTTTGAGATGAGGGTGGTTAGAATTTGCATTTGTGCAGAGGAAAAGGGAGTGACTTAAACAGGCCAAGAGATGGCATGGTGGTTTAAGGATAGAAATTCAAATTTGTGAATTATCAGTATAAAGCTGAGAGTTAAGCTTGGAGAGTGCCTGAGCTCCTCAAAGGAGTGAGAAGAGGAGATGTCAGCATTCCGACACTAAGGAGAGCGAGAGGAGAACCAGCAGAGACCGCCCTAAAGGGAGATGTGAGAGGCAGGAGATCCAGGAGTGTAAGTGTTGGCAGAAAATGGTTTTAAAAGGAACGTGGGGGCCTCCCTGGTGGCGCAGTGGTTGGGAGTCCGCCTGCCGATGCAGGGGACACGGGTTCGTGCCCCGATCCCGGAGGATCCCACATGCCGCGGAGCGGCTGGGCCCGCGAGCCATGGCCGCGGAGCCTGTGTGTCCGGAGCCTGTGCTCCGCAACGGGAGAGGCCACAGCAGTGAGAGGCCCGCGTACAGCAAAAAAAAAAAAAAAAAAAAAAAAGGAACGTGGAACAGAAGGAAAGGTCCCGAGACATAGTAGACTTGAGTCAGATGGCCTGGCTTCAAATCCTGTTACTGACCAGCTGTGCCTTAATTGCTTCATCTGTAAAATGGGGCAGTTAATAGTAATCATCCATCTTACAGGACTATTGTGAGGATTAAGTGAGTTAGTACATATAAAGTGCTGAGAGAAATGCCCAGCATGTATGAAGTGCTATAGACATTTTGTCTGTGTTAGCAATGAGTACTGAGATTTTATTTGAAGGTGTTGTTAGTAGTTTCAATAGCTTAATGTGCTCAGAAGCCAGATTGTAGGACTTTAGGGAGTAATTTAACAAATTACAGAAAATAAAATTTTTGAGGTATTTTTTCCTGACTGGTAGGATCATGTGAGCTTCCCCTTGGTGTGTATCAAGGCAGCAATGTGCTGGTTGCTGGTGAATGAAAGTGTTAGGTGTTGAAGAGAAGAGTATGGGCACCCAAGCCCTGGGAAGTGGGCCAGGTTGTATGCGTGTGATCTCATATGATCCTCCTGTCAACTTGGAGGCTGTACTCATTATAAAGAGTTGGAAACTGAGAGGCCTCTGGTCAAGTCACTTGCCAGAGGGCACAGAGCAAACCCCAGGTGTGTGTGATGACAGTGCTCATGTTCCAATGGACACCGTGCCCCCTCAGGTTTTAAGTGCCTATGTTACATTTTCATATGAAGATCCATTTAAGATGTGAGCAGTGTAATCCATAGGCATTCTGTTTTTCTTCTTGAATTCTAGCAAACAGAAAGCCAAGTAGTTTTAGTTTTGAGGCATTTCTTAACATCCTGACTTTAAGATAGTTCATGAAATTTTTAATCAGGGGAATTTGTGAATAATTGCAAAAAATTTAGCTAAATTACATTCAGTTCAAAGGTGGATTAATACCTAACAGACTTTTCCCCACTTAATCTTTTGAGGGAGATATTTGAAAACCAAAATTTTATACATTTTGTCTAAAGCACATTTAATTATATTTTGATCATTTATACTTTACAAATGTGAGTCTGTTTTAATGGTTTTACTATTTGGAAACTTCAGTTCTGTTTTAAATCTTTGTTTTTAGGGTTTGTACTTTTTCTTAAATGCAGTTATAAATTCTTAATCTTTCCTTTTATTTAAAGTAATTTTTTCTGTAACTACAATGGTATGTAAATTTGAGATACAATTTATTTTATCTTCTCTTTGAATAATTAGGCAAAATAATACAACATAATTATGTTGCATCTCTACCAACTTACCCAGTTATGTTTCCTACTGCATGTTTGCAACTGTGTTGAAGTGCATACAGTTGAATGTTGTATATTCCTTTTTTTAATTTGTTTGCTTTAAAACATACACGACATAAAGTTTACCATTTTTAAGTATATAGTTCAGTGGCATTAAGTACATTCGCATTGCTGTGCGACCATCACCACAGTCTATTTCCAGAACATTTTCGTTATCCCAAACTGAAACCATATTCATCAACCAATAATAACTCCCTGGTCCCCTTTTCTCTCAGCCCTTGGTAACCTCTATTTTACTTTCTGCATTTGAGTATTCTAGGGACCTCATATGAGTGGAATCATACCATTTTGTCCTTCGTGTCTGGCTTATTTCAGTTAGCATAATGTCTTCAGGGTTCGTCCGTGTTAAGAGCATCTTTTTAAAGTTAGAAAAGAACCGTTTGGTCCTTGTTTGAGCCAGTAACTCATCTGTAGAATGTTGTATGTTCTTAAATTTGTAAGGATTTTATTTTCTTATTTTAAGAAATCTTTAGAATTGAAGATATCTTAACTGTGTGCATATTTTTTATTTATCAAACATCAGGCCTGTGAATGACCCTAACTGTTAAAAGGGAAGCAAAACTGGTTGGCTTTGGCTTGGCCCTCAGGGAGCCTCTGGTCTGTGCTAGCTGGGACCAGACACTAAGTTCCTGCAGAGAGGAGCAAGTGGGGTCCTGTGTGGTCAGAAGCAAGGTGGGTTCTTATGGTGGAGAGACTTGAAATCACAGATGGCTATGGACGAGGTAGATTTTGAGCTGAACCTAGAAGGAAATTCATTTTGAATTTTTTTTTAAACAAATAGTCCATGATAGTTAAGAGAAGATTATGCTTTTAGCTGTTCTGGAATAAAAAGAATACACTAATATTCATAGTTGTCTGTACCATAGAGTTAAAATTAAATGAAGCTTTCAAAGCAGGTTTACTTTAAACTTTTTTTTTTTAACTTTTTATTTTTTTAATTTTTTTATTTTTTTTGCTGTACGTGGGCCTCTCACTGCTGTGGCCTCCCCCATTGCGGAGCACAGGCTCCGGACGCACAGGCCCAGCGGCCATGGCTCACGGGCCCAGCCTCTCCGCGGCGTGTGGGATCTTCCCAGACCGGGGCACGAACCCGTATCCCCTGCATCGGCAGGCGGACTCTCAACCACTGCGCCACCAGGGAAGCCCTTTTTTAACTTTTTAAAGATCCGCATGGGAAGGCATTAGGGCTGGCTTCTTTCTCTGATGTTTCTAAAGTCCATTTTGACCAGTCAGCCCTTCTAATGAGCAACTTTACCTGAACACATGTTGCTTGTCCAGGCTTTATAATCTGGTCGTTCATTTCCTCTCGCAATTCTTCCTTCTCATTAATCCCCTTGGTCACTCATGCCCCAAGTCCTGACTCTTATACTTCCTGAATATCTCTAGACTCTCTTACCTTCTCTTGCTCTGGCTCTTAGTCATCTCTCACTTCTTTACTGGCTGTCTTGCCTCCTAGCTTGTCCTGCTCCCATCCATCAGTGCCACAGTGATTTTACAGACATCGAGTAGATCTCTTCCTTTCAAAAACACTTGACTGATTTCCTCCTGTCTTTCCTCACCATGGCTGTAATGTTTTGTTGTGTTCCAGCCTCTTGTCTGCATTTTTAAATTCTCTTCCATCACCACCTCCTCACGAGGGCAAGTGAGCATTTTAGTTTAGTGCATAGCTTAGTGCATAGCCTGTTTTGAAAATCCACTCTGTCTCCTTCTCACACTGGAGCTGGAGACTGAGGCAGAAGTCCTACATGAGGCTTGTTCTGCACTATTTGGCCCTTATGCCTGCTCTCTTCCTCTAATTGTTCCTTTTTTTTTTTTTTTTTGGTTTTGGCTGCTAACCATGAGAATCCACCCCCCTGCCACCTCCACCAGTCAACACCTTTTGCCTCTCTAGAGTTCTGTGAACAAGCATCTAGGTGTAGGTGAGGAAATTGGCAGTTGCTGAGTTCTGGGTTGAATTTTTTTGAGATCTGGTTGGTCCAGATGCTGTTTCAGTGAAGCTCATGGCTATTGATGTGAGGCATGATCATACATGTATTAGTTTTTATTCTAAATAGGAATCAGAGCCCAGTTCAACAGAGGCCATTGACAAATGTCCCAAACAAGAAATTTGTCACTAAAATAGCTTAAAATACAGTTACACCGATGGTATAGTTTATAGTAAGATGTTCACGAGCAGCGATGAAGGTACTGGGTGCTGGAGTTCAACTGAGAGGCTGCTGACTTGGCGAGGACTCTGCCGAACTCCAGACCACTTTAAGGTAGAGCTGCTGTAGATCACACCTCTCTAGCTCACCACCCCTTCAAGATATAAGTGCTTCTGTTAATGCACAGGCAACTGTGGACGAGTGCCACTCTGGTTGCCCATCAGAAACAATTTGCCTTTCAGCGATAAGGGTAAGGTGCAGTTAGCTGACAGCCTCCAGCCGTCAGCGCCTTCAGGATTTGCCTCAGTAGAGGCCAAGCTTAGCCCCTGCTGTTTTTTTCTCTCATTTTAATATCTAACTCTTTCTTTCTATACCCCTCCAGCACAATAAACTGAGCCTTTTCAAGGGTGGCCCTTTACAAGTGAAGTAGTTCATAAGAGGGAGACAAGTCTTTTAGCTACATATTTAGCATGTTAGAAATGTTCACTGATATAATATTGATGCTAAGGATCCATTTGGTGTTTCTCAAACCATTTTAGTGTTAACAAAGACTCATCCTGGAATAATGGGAAGAACAACTACTCTGGACTAGTCACAGCATCTGCACTAACTAGTTTATGACCCTGCACATGTCACTTTCAAGACTATTGTGGATCTGGTCTGCAGGGAAAGGCAGTTAGACTAGAGTTGGATTGTCTCGCCGAGGTCTCTGTAGTATGGGCACGCTTGTTGGCATTCTCTCTTTGCTCAATCTGTTGACTTCCAGCAGCTGACAGGTGAGGTCCTAGCAAGGACCTTAGGCTTCTTTTGTTGCTAGAGGTGCTGTTTTCCTTTGAAACATTCAAGCCACACAGATGGTTTCTATGGTAACAGGTCTCTCATTTTTCTTGTGATGCAGATTTTTTAAAAGGTTGTTCATTGATATGCTCTTTAGGGTTGGTGATCCTCTAACCTCTAGCCCCTTTGCTTGGACAAAACATTTATTTAAAGACTTTCCCCTCAGGAGTATTGTAGACATTTCTCCAAGAAGAGTAAGTAGTTGCTAGTCATACTAGCACTTGAGGTTTCAGTCTATTAATAAAGCTTTATATCAATTAGAAGAGGAACTGTTGGATTCGTTGATTAAACAGTAATACCAAGAAAACTGATATTCTGTTAGAATCATGACATTTTATTTTACTTTTAATTTTTATTATGTAAAATTTCCAAACACAAAAGTAGACAAAATTGTATGAGGGACAGCTGTATACTTACTACCTAGATTCAAAATTAACATTTTGTCATATTGGTATGGTCTGTTCTTTTACTGAGAGCAAATCAGAGATGTGTATTTAGAGGTGAAATGTCACCCTTGAAGGTGTTTTTCTTCTTAATCGTTTATACTATCCTTAGTAAAACTAACTATTAATTCCTTCATATCATTTAGTACCTAATCTACATTCAGATTTCCCCAGTTGTCCCAAATGTCTTTCACTCATGATTTGTTCAAACTAAGACCCACTCAGTATCCATACATTTGCATTTGATTGTTAGGTTTAAATCTAGAAAAGTTCCTACTACCCTCCTCTCCCCGATTTATCAGAGGTTGTCAGATATCCGGTAAGATATTCCACCTTTGAGATTTGTGTGATTCTTTTCTTCTTGTTTTCATTTAATTTGTTTCTCTATCCTTCATATTCCTGGAAACTGGAAGTTAGGTCTAAAGACTTGATTAAATTCAGGGAAAACATTTTTATTAGGAATGCTGTTTTCTTCATGCAATATCACAATCAGGAGAGACACAATATTTGGATCTTGAAGATTGTAAGACTAGTTGGTTTGAAAAGCTATCTTTTACTGGTTTCCTAGGATAAACTTACATAGAGAAGTTCCTTTTTTTTAAAAAAAAGCCTTTTTATTAGTTTGAAGATTTAATGTGATTCTCCTTTCCCCTGAAACTGTTCCAGTTTGATTTCGGAAAGTAAAGGTCAAAGTAGCATTAAATTACTGAATTTTCCTGCATATAAACCAAATAAATAGTTGGTTAAACAGTATTTTGCAACTGAGGTGCAGCAGCTCTGGGCTCTAGCAGATGGTTGTTATCAGCCCACTCTTTCTAACTGCTCTCCTGGGCTGGCAGTTAGCTTGACCCTCTCTTCTCCTTCAGCCTCCGTATACATAACTATTGATATTTTATATTTCTTTTAGAGAATCTGATTTGCTTTCTTCATTTCCTTTGCTGTTCTAGGCCTTGTCACCTCATGGCTGCAGCAACTCCTGATTTGGCTTTCCAGCCACTGGGCTCACCAGGTTCAGATTTCTGGTGGCTGGTGATCAGGCTCTCATCTGGAAGTCAGAGGACAGGGGTCAAAGTCCAGCCCTCAAACCAGCAGTTGGCTCTTCTTCAGCAGGCACTTAGTGTTTCCAAATAGAGCATCCGTTTCCTCATCTGTCAAATGAGGATAATAACTTTTGACCAATGCAGAGTGTGGCAGGACTTGAAAGAGGTTATGAACTAAATGTAAATTTTAACTTGAACAATGCTCTAAAACAGAGGGGAATTTGGTTTCCGCCCAGTGCATGATCCATTCAGGCAGTGTACCTCTCCTTTTATTGTTTCTCACCTCCGTATTTCATCTCATATAGTACCTCCTTCCCTCACGCCCTCTAGAAAACCCTCTCTTCCTTTCCTCGTATCCATCCTTAAGGCCTGGCTCAAATCTTTATCTTCAGTTTAGCCGTATTTCTTCTCCTGGCCCTTATTTTTCCCTTTATGTAAACTATTGCTTTTGTAGTTTAACTATAGTCATTCTCCAAATATTTTTACACATAGACGTCTTATTTCCTCAGATCTTAAGGTTCTTGAGGTCACAGTCTGACATATTTGTGTCCAGCTTGGAAATTAGTACAGGACTTCTATGAAAACATGATCATGTTACCTTTGAAACTGATTTCTAGTGCATTGGCTTTAGGGGCCAATTGGTTTCTTAAATGGCTGATGTTTTTTCTGGGAGATGGGTACAACTTTCTTGTGTGAGGTCTTCCTTCCTCTATTTTTTGCTGGGCCATGTGGTCCTCTCTGTCACCTGCTCTGAAGGTGGCTCCAGCTTCTTCCCTTTGTCTCTCCTTGTCACTCACCCCACCACCTCCCACCTCAGTCTCTCTTCCAGGCCTCCTGTGCAGAGCTCACAGTGTTCCGTGCAAGTTGTCACCCTGTGACTTGGTGACTGCAGTGAGGGTTTATGGTGAGGAATTATATTGCCCACTGTTTGGCCTTGCTGAACAGCAAATTAGAGCCAGTAGTGGGTCCATTTTCAACCTTCATCCACTCTCACCCCTTAAAAACCTACGCTCCCAGCTTGACTGGTTATCGGAATCATTTGGGTTTTTAAAAGACGTAATCCTGGGGTCACCCCGACACCCAGGGAATCAGACTTTGTCAGGGTGGCTTGGGAAGCTGTATTTTCCAAGGCTCCCTATGACTGGCTGCATTTGGGAGCCACTGTTCTAAAAGATGATCCCTTGTCCCTTAATCATTTGTCATGAATGATAGAAACTTGCACACCCTGCTGGTACTTATTTGTCGGATAGCATTACAAATGGTTCCATAACATCCGTCAGTGTGAAATCTCATGGCATAAGTGAAAGTAGGATGATAAGGGATGAGCCGATTAAAGGCTTTGAAGCAAATGGATAGTTTATCAGATTGGTGTGCTCTTTCTTTAGAACTGCTGCACACCAGACCTTGTTACCACCGTCTGTTTCGTAAATTTCATTTTCAGTGAAACAGCTGGATTGTGAAAGGTATACAGAATTATCCAATTAAAAAACTAAATTTGACAGGTGTGTATTTTTTTTAATGATTCCTTGAATACACTGTGTTTCTTTCTTTAAACAGCCTTTTAAGGATCTTATTTTCCACAAATAAGGAACTTTTACCACAGATTTTCAGAGTAGTAAACTGTGACCAGAATGAGAGTTCTTTGGCTTAGGTAACTTTGAGAGTTAATAGTGTATATGATTGGGAACCTTCAGTTTTATCCATGAATAAATCTGAATAGTTTAAAACAGGTGTTTTTCTCTTCCTTAGTACAGAAAGCCACTAGCCATTGCTGTGCACATCTCAGAAGCTCACCAGTGGAGTGGGAGGGGTAATTCTGTTGTAATTTGGCATCGATTTCCAACACTCGCAGAGTTGTGCAAACCAGGAACCTGGGAGTCATGTTGAATTCCTTTTTCAAAACCATCCTCTTACTTGTGAGGACCCTGCCACCCAGGTCACAGACTGCACAGAGCTTGAAAGAGAACTCGGGTCTCTGGACTCTTTTAACTCATTCCTTCTACTTTACCATACTACTTCTTGAACTACTGTGCATGTGGTTCCCTAAGACCCAGTTAAAGTAATTTTGGGTAGAGAGATTTTATGTGCTTCCATTTTCTCATTTCAGTGTTTTAATGTCTTATAGATAAACTGTAACAGACATTACTGTTGTGATCAAGAAAAAGGTCTTAATTAACTTCATATATGAAACTTGTCTCTCAGGGAGAGATGTTGTGTTCATAAAAACAGCTGCTGAGAGGATGGGAAGAGCATACTGCTACTGTATTTGCTGAAACATGCATATCAATACTCTTTTGAGGGCAGCCAGCACATTTATTTCCATAGCCTCGGCTATGTATTTTTTCCCCCAGCTTCATTAAGATATAATTGACATGTAACATTGTATAAATTTAAGATGTGCAATGTATGGATTTGCTACACTTATATGTTGCAATATGATTACCACCCTTTTAAGATCTACTCTCTTAGCAACTTTCAAATATTTAATACAGTATTGTTAATTATAATTAAAAAGCTGTGTGTTAAATCCCCAGAATTTATTCATCTTCTGACTTGAAGTTTGTACTTTTTGACTAACCTCTTCCCGTTTCCTCCACCCTCCCAGCTTCTTGTAACCACCATTATACTCTCTGTTTCTACAGGTTCGGCTTTTTTAGATTTCACATGGAAGTGAGATCATACACTGTTTGTCTTTCTCCGTCTGACTTATTTCACTTAGCATGATGCCCTCAAGGTCCATTCATGTTGTCTTAGCTATATTTTAGTTGCTTAGATGCAACATAGGAATTTATCTCTGCCAAGGATGGCAGGAAGGAAAATTTCCAAAATAACCGAACTTTGACTTTCTTTGCAATGCACTGGATCTTTCCTGCTGACAAACTTGCAGTTTATGAAGTCAGTTCATGGAGCATATCAAAGCTGTGCAGCTGCTCCGCCTACTTCAGCAGATGGTGCGAATGGTTGTCTAAAGTCATCTTAGTTTCTGTCATTATGTCAGTCTATGGAATGTTCGGGTTCATGCTTATTTTGGCCAGTTTACAAATGTTAGCTCTGTCTTGTTAAGTGCAAAAAGCTGTGCCTGTTGGAATACTAACAAGAGGTGTATTACCGTGATGGAAATGAAAGCAGAGATAGTGATTTTCTTTTCTCTTTTAATTTGCTTTAATGTTGCTCTTACTCGTAGGACAAACTTTTCAAACAGGAGGTAGAAAACAGAAAGTTTCAGTGCCACACTCAGGGCAGAAGCCTTTGTTTTAATTGCAGAGTGTGATTTAGGGAGGTTTCTGAAGGCGTTTGCAGCATTGCGTGAAGCAGGCTGTGTCTTCCCTGTGGAATCCTTCTCTAGTCCCAGTCCTGTGCAAGGGTAACCTCAGTTGCCTGCTTTTTTTTCAGGAGAAAAACAAAACACCAGCCTGTGTATGAACTCCTCAGTTTAAAAAATCTTTTTTTTATTAATGAAATATCTCAAATATACAAGAAAAAGTATAAAGAACTAATTTAGCCAACATTCATCCAATTTTAGCAAACCTTAATATTTTACTATAATTGCTTTAAAAAATACAGATAAAGCTCATAGTTATCTCTCTCTGATCCTGCTAGCCTCCCTCTGCAAAGTTAACCCCTATCCTGAATTTGATCTCTTACTCTCATGCCTGTTTTTATACTTTCATTTTATGAGTGTGTCCACAAACAACAGGTAGTATTGTTTCTACTTCATTTAAATGGACATACTCTTGTCAATGAAAAAAATTAATCAATAGTCAATCTAAGTAAGAAATGGAAAATTTTATTTGAGCCAACCTGAGGATTATAACCTGAGAGACAGTCTCTCAGAGAACTTTGAGAACTGTTCTGAAGCGGTAAGCGGGGAGGTCAGTACATATGTGATTTTGACAAAGGATAATCAAGCACACATCTTGGTCGAAGGTTACTGCTACTCACAAGGAAGAGATACCTTAGTTAATGGTTTTAGTGCTTTTCTAAGTAAGATGTATAATTGTCCTTCTGATGCACATTTAAATTCCTATTATTTGTTATTACCAATAATGTTGCCATGAGAAGTCTTATGTTCCCTTGACCATGCGAGTTTCTTTGGAGTCTTCTATTTTAAGGAAGTAAATCACAGGGTAAAGACTGAGATATTAATTAGACAAAATGGAAGATCTCAGTTTAGCTCTGGCTCTGTGCGTGGTGTGTAGGGTACTGTGTGGAAACGCCAACGCCTTCAGCTACAACACTTACCTCCAAGGTTGGGAGAAATCAACCCAGATAACAGTGGTACCTGGAAGTACAATGAAGTAAGTACTCTATGCTGGTTGAGGCAGCTCTAATGTTAGAGGGTTTGGGCCAGTGATTCAGATCTTTCTCCACGAAATCAGGTGGGCTTATCTTTGTTAGCCCCTTGAGTTGATTTAATTCCAGCCAAGAGTGAAGAGGCCTGATGCCTTGTTAGGTCTCACTCTCTGCATCTTGTTCTCTCTTAATTCGAAAACCAGTAAGCAGACCCCATTCTCTCTTTCCTGTCCCTTAGGATGGACGCATGTTCAGCATTCCAGGTCTTCTTCCATTGTCTTTAAATGCTGTCCTCCAGGAAGATGGATCATCTGTGCAATTCTGACTTCCTCAGAGATCTCTAATTTTTGGTGCTGATCACAAAACATCCAGGATAGTGCTAATTACTGTTAACGCTCATGCAAAAGAATGTTCCTTAGATATAATTTTCCTTTTGTGTGGAATTTCCCCTAGGAGTTTCCTTTTACCCCAGCAGAAACAGCTCTGTGTTCCTTAATATATATGATGTATCAGTAGGAGCATTTTCAAGGTGTAAAGATTCTATGTAGCAGCACAGAACATGGAATACCTCAAAACAGCAGCTCTCAAATTGTGGTTCCCAGACCAGGAGCATTAGCATCTTCTGGGAACTTGTTAAAAATGCAAATTCTCAGGCTCACCCAAACCTCCTAAATCAGATGCTCTGGGGGTGGGGTCCAGGGATTTGTGTTTCAACAAGCTCACTGGGGGAGTCAGAACTTCTGCTTCAGAGGGTGCTTAAATACTTACTCTGGGTCATTTGTGGGCCTGCCTTAATGCACTTTCAGGAAGGGACAAAATGCTTGAGGGATGGCTGCCCAGCAGGGTTGTTTGTTGTCATTGCTTAGTTATGAATGACATGAGAAAGGTATACTTTTATACTTTTTTGTGTGTGGTGTTGTTATAGATAGGCCTTCAACTTTTGGAGGTGGCTTTGGTTTCTTTTGTTGGTTATGACCAACAGTAGGAAATAGAATGCCATAAATCCTTGTTTCCAGGGTTACCTCCTTGCTGCTGATAACACACAGGAAATTAAAACAGTCCGTGATAGTGTTTTGTTCTTATTAACCACAGATGGTAGCTTTCAGATATGTTGGAGCAAAACATAAATAAATACAGCAGGGAGAGACTTCATTACTGAAGAAAAATGATTAGGCTGGGTCAAGTTCATAGTCTGGGTCTATTTTAATGAAATGGGATATAGGCAAAGCATCAAGGCTCCGTTATCACACAAAGCATCACAACGTATGGGGTCGCTAGTTGTTTTCTTTTTAGTTTAGTTTTGAGTATGTAAAACATTTACATGATTTCAAAGCCAAAATTATGTAACAAATTTTATTCAAAGATGACTCATTTTATCATATCCCTTTTTGCCTGTTCTTTTAGTCCTTTATGGGTAATCATTTTTATTTGCTTTTTGATTTATTCTTCTAGTGTTTCCTTTTGAAGATAAGTGTATATATGTGTGTATATGTTCGTATCTCCTTTCGACTTTCACACAAAAGGTTTCATAATATACCACAGCTTTTAAACTTTTTTTGTTTTTTATTATTTTTTTTGGCCACACTGCACAGCACGCGGGATCTTACTTCTCCAACCAGGGATAGAACCAGTGGCCCTGGCAGTGGAAGTGTGGAGTCTTAACCACTGGACTGCCAGGGAAGTCCCTGTATGCCACAGTTTTTTTTTAAAGTTAGCTCTATTAAGGTGTAACTTATATTCAATAAAATTTACCAACTTTATGTGCACAATTTGAATTTGGACAAACTCATAGCCACCAGTACAACAAAGGTTTAGATGGTTTCCATCAACCAAAAAAAACCGTCTTTATATCCTTTTGCAGCCAATCCTCTGTCGCACCTCTGTGGTCTCTGGTAAACTTTCTGTCTGCTTTCTATCACTATATTTGCTTTTCCTAGAATCTCACGTAGTTTTTTGTGTGTGTATGTCTTTGACTTCTTTTACTTAGTATAATTCTTCGGAGGTTCAACCATCCTAGTACATGTATCATTATTTTGTACCATCTTATTGCTGAGTAGTGCTCCATTGCTTATATATTCCAGTTGATGGGTATTGATCTGTTGTGTGTTTTTTTTAGATTAATTTATTTTTAAAAATTTATTTAGGGCTTCCCTGGTGGCGCAGTGGTTGAGAGTCCGCCTGCCGATGCAGGGGACACGGGTTCGTGCCCCGGTCTGGGAAGATCCCACACGCCGCGGAGAGGCTGGGCCCGTGAGCCATGGCCGCTGGGCCTGTGCGTCCGGGGCCTGTGCGTCCGGAGCCTGTGCTCCGCAAAGGGAGAGGCCACAACAGTGAGAGGCCTGCGTACCGCAAAAAAAAAAAAAAATTATTTATTGGCTGCATTGGGTCTTTGTTGCTGTGCACAGGCTTTCTCTAGTTGCAGTGAGTGGGGGCTACTCTTTATTGCGCTGTGCGGGCTTCTCATTGTGGTGGCTTCTCTTGTGGAGCACAGGCTCTAGGGGCACGGGCTTCAGTAGTTGTGGCTCGTGGGCTCTAGAGTGCAGGCTCAGTAGTTGTGGCGCATGGGCTTAGTTGCTCCGTGGCACATGGGATCCTCCCGGACCAGGGCTTGAACCCGTGTCCCCTGCATTGGCAGGCGGATTCTTAACCACTTCGCCACCAGCGAAGTCCCTCTGTTGTGTTTTTTTAAAGTTTTTATTCTGAAATAATTTTAGACTTACAGAATAATGATAAAAATAGTAAAAGAGATTCTCTATATACCCTTTCCCCAGCTTCCTCTAATGCTAACATCTCCCATGGCCATGGTGCAATCATCAACACTATGAACAAAACTACAGGCTTTATTTGGATTTTAGTTTTTCTGTTACTTTTAGTTGTCATGTGTCTTTAGTCTCCTCTAGTGTAGACAGTTCCTTAGTCTTTCCATGTCTTTTTATTTTTTAATTAATTATTTATTTTTTTGGCCACGCCGCGTGGCCTGTGGGATCTGAGCTCCCCGACCAGGGATTGAACCCAGGCCCACAGCAGTGAGAGTGCGGAGTCCTAGTCACTGGACCACCAGGAAATTCCCTCCACGTCTTTTTAAAAAGAGCTCTTCTTTGGGTATTTTGTAGAATGTCCCTCAACTTGTGTGGTGATTAGACTGCAGTTACAGATTTTGGGGAAGAATTCCACAGAGGTGATGTGCCCTTCTCATGGTCTTATGTCAGGAGCTACATGATATCAATATGTCTTATTACTGGTAAAGTTAACCTTAATTATTTGATTAAAGTGGTGTCTGCCAGGTTTCTCCATAGTAAATTTATGACTTTTCCTTTTCTGCAGTCTGTTCCTTAGAAGCAAATTATTGCTTTTTAAATTCTGGTGTACATCAATGTGTATGCGAACATAGTTTAGCAACTCTCTTAATTATAGTAATAGTAATAATATTATCTGTCGCATACCCCACCTGCATATTTCTAAACACAAGTGGATTATCTCATTTAATCCTCAGGATACCTCTTTGAAGTAGATACTTTTTTCATGCCCATTTTTTTTTTT
This sequence comes from Mesoplodon densirostris, assembly GCF_025265405.1. Lineage (NCBI taxonomy): Eukaryota > Metazoa > Chordata > Mammalia > Artiodactyla > Ziphiidae > Mesoplodon > Mesoplodon densirostris. The sequence goes on from NC_082664.1 coordinate 47,677,680, forward strand.
AATATTTGTTACTGTTTTTCTATTTTGTTGTCCTTATTCTTTGTTCCTATTTTTTCCACTTTTTCTGCCTTTTGTGTTTTTTAAAATTTTTTAAGATGTTGGGGGTAGGAGTTAATTTATTTATTTATTTTTGCTGTGTTGGGTCTTCGTTTCTGTATGAGGGCTTTCTCTAGTTGTGGCAAGTGGGGGCCACTCTTCATCGCGGTACGCGGGCCTCTCTTGTTGCAGAGCACAGGCTCCAGACGTGCAGCTCAGTAGTTGTGGCTCACGGGCCTAGTTGCTCCGCGGCATGTGGGATCTTCCCAGACCCGGGCTCGAACCCGTGTCCCCTGCATTAGCAGGCAGATTCTCAACCACTGCACCATCAGGGAAGCCCCTCATGCCCATTTTATAGCTGAGAAGATTGAGGCACAGAGTGCCTTGCCCAAGGTTCAGCAGTTAGCAATGGAGCCAGATGCTAACATAAGCCTAACTTGAGGGCCAGCATTTAACACGTGCCACATGGTTGTTGTCAGAGCTTAGAATGGGGTTGCTCTCATTTTTTGCCAGAGAAAACAAATGAACACTTCCTATATTTGACAATTCTCTTTTGTTCTTTAAGAAAAATTCTTTTGTTTTTACTTTCAGGAAGATTCCTTGTGTGACTAAAGATTTTAGTCAGCTATGCATGGCAGTAACATTACATTAAAATCATGGAAAACTCCAAGATACTTCGGGGAGCATTGAGGATCTATTTTTGGACTTCTTTCAAAAATAGGACTGAAGGTTAGGACAGAGTATTCAGAAGAGAAAACTGCTTTGGGAGGAGTATTTACTTAAAGAATGGCCCTGAGCCTTTTCCTCCCTGGATTTTTTTAGCCTCTCTTAACCAGGGTGTCATGTTTATCTGTGTGTCCAAACCCCACATGTTCACTTTTGTTTACCACACTAATAACTGCCGTATTACACAGTCAAATGTGTCTCTGAATAGCCTAAATCGGGGGATGACAACTGCGGTTAAATGATGACTCAGTATCTGTGAGCCTCTCTTCTGGTAGCAACGGAACCACTGAAGGTCAGGCTGTGTGGGTGTACATTTGCACATCTTCCCTGTGACTCACCCAGCAGCTTGCCTTTCCAAGGGGAAATAGCAGTATGTGGCTACAAAGCTCTGTTCTCCTCCCTTCTGTCTCATGCTGTGTAGATTGGGTATCCCCAAATCCTTGAAATCACATACCTAGATGACTTGAATGTATCTAGTCTGCCAAGCTGTTCAGATATGAGTGCAGTTTTTAAAAATAAAGTTTTTGTTCTAATGTCTGTTGTAAGCCTGGCCATATATGACAGAGTCCACAGGTTAAACAAGACACTGTTCATCACCCAAAGCCAACCTGGACAGGCACACACGTAAAAGCTATAGAATTAATTTCCCTAGGAAGGGAGGAGGAAGGCAACTGTTTAGAATGAGTCTGATGCTTGCATACAATAACTAGGAAATTTTATAAGAATAGAAAATTATTTGGGGTGGTAATAACAGAGGTCAAGTTTATGGGTATCTGGATCTAGCTTTAGAAATCGGAGAGGTAAGAATTGTTTTTTTCTCAGATATAGTTTTCTACACATTTGTTTTAGAGAAAGTGTTAGGTACAGGAAAATGTAAGGAAGGAAGTGAAAGTAGACCATTCCTATCACCAGAAATACCCACTCTTTTGTTTTGCATAATCTATCTCCTTTCTTCCCTCCCTCTTTTTCTCTCCCTCTCCTATGCTACAAATACATTGGTAATCCTGCATTTTCTATGTAATACCACATCATAAGGATTTCCCCCACCATTTAAAGAAAAAGACTTTGCTAATGTGGTGGGAGAAAAATAACTAGTTTTAATTTGCATGCCATTAATATTTTAGTTAGGATTAACATTCTTATGTTATTCTTATGTTGACTGTCAGTTCACACGTACCTACAGGGTGTTAGCTTTTCTATTCTTTATCTTACTATAAAATTGGAAACGTTACTAAAGCAAGCCTCTGATTTCAGATGTCCTAAATGATGCTATATTTGATGAAGATCATGATGAGATGGTGATTGTGAAGGACATAGACATGTTTTCCATGTGTGAACATCATCTAGTTCCATTTGTTGGAAAGGTAAGTTTTTCTATGTTGTCTCCTAACAGTGTTTAAAAGCACAATGACAGTTTTAAAGTTAGGATAATTATATTTTAAATTGTCACCTGCTAATTCCTAATATCCCAGATATTTAGAATTACACATAAACATTTACTCTTTATCAACCCTACTAATCTAATAGCTGGAAATTAACAAAATAAAAACAAAGTAGCACAAGGCCCTCTGGGCAAGCATTTCACAGTAAATACCATGTTAATAGGTTAAAATAATGAGATTAAAGACCATCTTTTTTTTTTTTAGGTAGCTGCTGCAGGCTCTGAAAACCTTTGTCCTTTATTTTACTTGATCCAAGATATACTTTTGTATAATATGACATGAGCAGTAATGATTGCAGAATATCTTGTGGCAGAGGTTATAGTATTAGTGGGTTTAATTTGTTTCCAACCCTTTCTATTTTAGGAAAAATGAATCTGTGAGCTAGATAATGTTATCTAGTTTGCCGTAGTTAAACATACTTTGGAGAACATGTGGGTTACCAAGAGTTGTCCTTTTCTCTTCCCTCCCCCCATATCATAATTTTATTTTATTTTGACTTTATATTAATAATTTGCAAATAGAAGACTTACAGGAAATAGTGGTATGAATATCTAAACACCCATCACCTAAATTTAATGTGTTAACAGTTGCTTCATATTTGTTTGACCATAATGGCTTTTATTATGTTGAGATATGTTCCCTCTATATCCACTTTGGTGAGAGTTTTTGTCATGAGTGGATGTTGAATTTTTCAAATAATTTTTCTGCATCTATTGAGATAATCATGTGGCTTTTGTCTTTCCTTTACTTAACGTAGTGTATCACATTGATTTGTATGTTGAACCATCCTTGCAACATGGTGTTGATCATGGTGTATGATCCTTTTTATGTATTATTCGATTCAGTTTGCTAACATTTTGTTGAGGATTTTTGCATGTATATTCATCAAGGTATTAGCCTGTAATTTTCTTTTATTTGTAGTGTCTTTGGTTTTGGTATTAGGGTGATGGTGGCTTCCTAGAATGAATTTGAGAGTGTTTCCTCCTCTTCAGTCTTTTGGAATAGTTTGGGAAGGATAGGTGTAAGTTCTTTGTATGTTTGGTAGAATTTCCCCAGTGAAGCCATCAAGTCCTGGACTTTTGTTTGCAGGGAGGTTTTGTTTTTAAATTTTTTATTACAGATTCTGTTTCACTTCTAGTGATTGGTCTGTTCAAATTATCTTTCTTCTTGACTCAGTTTTGGCAGGCCACAGGTTTCTAGAAACTTGTCCTTTTCTTCCAGGTTGTCCAATTTGTTGGTATACAACTGTTTATAGTATTATGATTTTTTGTTTTTTGGTATTTCTGCAGTATTGGTTGTTATTTCTCCTCTTTCACTTCTTGTATGTTTGGGTCCTCTCTCTTTTCTTCTTGGTGAGCCTGGCTAGAAATTTGTCTATTTTATCTTTTCAAAAAACCAGCTCTTGGTTTTATTGATCTTTTCTATTTTTTTTTAGTCTCTATTTTATTTTCTTTCTGATCTTTATGATTTCCTTCCTTCTGCTTACTTTGGGTTTTGCTTGTTCTTCTTTTTCTGATTCTTTAGGTGATAGGTTAGGTTGTTTGAGATTTTTCTTATTTGAGGGTATTGCTATGAACTTCTCTCTTAGAACTGCTTTTGCTGCATTCCATAGATTTTTGTAAGGTTGTGTTTTTATTGTTGTTTGTCACAAGGTATTTTCTGATTTCTTCTTTGATTTCATCATTGACCTATTGGGTTTTTAGTAGCATATTATTTAGTCTCCATGTGTTTGTTTTGTTTTGTTTTTTCCTGTATTTCTTTGTGGTTGATTTCTCATGTCATACCATTGTGGTCAAAAAAGATGCTTGAAATAATTTCTGTCCTCTTAAATTTGTTGAGGTTTGTTTTATGACCTAGTGTATGGTCTATTCTAGAGAATGTTCCATGTGTGCTTGAAAAGAATTTTTTTTTAATGTAGTGTCCATCCTATAGATATCAGTTAAGGCCAGCTGGTCTAGTGTCATTTTAGGACTTCTGTTGCCTTATTGATTTTCTGTCTGGAAGATCTATACATTGATGTCAGTGAGGTGTAAAAAGTCTCCTACTATTATTGTTTTCCTGTCACTTTCTCCCTTTGTTACTATTTTTATATATTTAGGTATTCCAAAATGGATGCATATACATTAATGAGTATAATAACCTCTTCTTGTATTGATCCCTTTATTATATAATGTCCTTGTCTTTCTTTATGGTCTCTGTTTTAAAGTCTATTTTGTCCAATATGAGTATTGCTACCTCTGTTTTCTTGTCATTTCTATTTGGATGAAATATCTCTTTTCATCCCTTCACTTTCAATTTGTGTGTGTATTTTGCCCTGAAGTGAGTCTATTGTAGGCAGTGCATTTTGGTTTCTTGTCTTTTTATTCAGTCTGCCACTCTATGTCTTCTGATGGGAGCATTTAGTCCATTGACATTTAAAGTAATTATTGATCGGTATGTACTTATTGCCATTTGAAAACTTGTTTTCCAGTTGATTTTGTAGTTCTTCTTTGTTCATCTCTTTATGTTTTTCCTTTTGTGGTTTAATGGTTCTTTTTTATATTATGCTTGAGTTCCTTTCTTTTTGGTTGTTGTGAATCTGTCATGTGTTTTTGATTTGTGGTTATCCTGGTTTTCAAGTATGTTGACCCATAACTATATCTACTTGCTTTAAACTGATAGTCATATCATATAAGTTTGAACATGTTCTAAAAGACCTACATTTTTATACTCTCCTTTCCCATATTTTATGGCTTTGATGTCCCATTTTACATCTTCATGTTTATTCTTTTGCTGTTAATTGTAGTTATAATTGCATTTCAAATTTTTTTGATTTTTTTGCAGTGTAAATAAGGTAAACGTTATTTACAATGTCATCTTAGTTTCAGGTGTACAGCACAGTGATTCAGTTACTGTTTTTTACTCTAGGTACTGGCTTATTTAAGTGATCTTCAGTCCTTTTATATAATTGCTTTTCTTATTTTTTATATTTTATTTTTGGCTGCATCAGGTGTTAGTTGTAGCATGTGGGGCCTTTCATTGTGGCATGCAGGCTCTTCATTGCGGCGCTTGGGCTTCTCTGTAGTTGTGGCACACAGTCTCCAGAGCACATAGGCTCTGTAGCTGCGGCACACAGGCTCATTAGTTGTGGAGCATGGGCTCAGTTGCCCCATGGCATGTGGGATCTTAGTTCCCTGACCAGGGATCGAACCCACGTCCCTTGCATTGGAAGGTGGATTCTTAACCACTGGACCACCAGGGAAGTCCCATATATTTGCTTTTCCTATTGTGATTTTTCCCTATCCTATAGATTCTTTTTTGTTTTAATTGAGAACATTTTTTTAAATTAATTTAATTTTGGCTGCATTGGGTCTTCATTGCTACACACAGGCTTTCTCTAGTTGTGGTGACTGGGGGCTACTCCTCGTTGCAGTGCGCGGGGCTCTCATTGCGGTGGCTTCTCTTTGTTGTGGAGCACGGGCTCTAGGCGCGCAGGCTTCAGTAGTTGTGGCTTGTGGGCTCTAGAGCACAGGCTCAGTAGTTGTGGCGCACGGGCTTAGCTGCTCCACGGCATGTGGGATTTTCCCAGACCAGGGCTCGAACCCGTGTCCCCCTGCACTGGCAGGTGGATTCTTAACCACTGCGCCACCAGGGAAGTCCCCCTATAGATTCTTGCTTCTCTGCTATTTAGAGAAAACATTTCAATATTTCTTTAAGGGTAGGTTTAGTATTGCTGAATTCTTTCAGTTTTTGCTTGTCTGAGAAATTCTTTATCTCGCCTATTCTAAATTATATTCTTGCTGGGTAGATTTGCAGGTTTTTCCCTTTCAGGACTTTGAATATATCATGCCACTCCCCTCGGGCCTGCAAAGTTTCTGCAGAGATATCTGCTGCTAGCCTTATGGGGGTTCCCTTGTAACTGTTTTTCTCTTGCTGCCTTTAGAATCCTTACATTAACTTTTGCCACTTTAATTATGATATATCTTGGTCTGGGTCTGTTTGTGTTCATCTTGTTTGGAACCCTCTATCCTTCCTGTACCTGAATGTATCTCATTCTTTAGGTATGGAAAGTTTTCAGCCATAATTTCTGATACATTTTTGATCTTCTCTTTTTTTCTCCATCTGAAACCCGTTACGAGTTGGTTGGCACACTTTATATTATCCCATAGTTCTCATATGGTGCTTTCATTTTTTGTTTGTTTGTTTGTCTTTCCGTCTGCTGTTCTGATTTCCATTATTCTATCTCTCAGATCACTTATTTGTTCTGTTTTATTGCTTCTAGATTGGTTTTTGTCTTGGGAATTGAGTTATCTAATTTTGATTGGTTCCTCTATAGTTTCTAGTTTCCTGTTACAGTGATCTGCATTTCTATCTATAATCCTTTAGCATTTTTATTACCTATATATATATATATTTTTTTTTTATTAGTTTCTGCTTTATAACAAAGTGAATCAGTCATACATATACATCTGTTTATTACCTATATTTTAAACTTGGGGTCTAGTTGACTGGTAAAGCCTGTTTCATTATTAGTTCTTTCAGGGGATTTCTCTTCTCCTTTTAATTGGGAGTAGTTCCTCTGCTTTTTCATTTTACTTAACTGTTTCTCCTAAATTCATAAAGTTAATCTACTGTGGTCTTGAAGGGGTGTTTTAATGTGGGAGTGTCCCTGTGTAGACTGTGTGAGTCCAGTATTTTTTGATGCAAGGGCTGTTTTTGGTATGCATGCCAGCCATGTCTTTCCTTAAAGCGTACTGGCTGTCATCCTCCTGATAGCGGATGTGATTGGTGTGTCCAGAGCCTGAGCTGGCTGTCGGGTGGGGCCTCCTCTTTGCTCCGTGGCTGTCACATACGGGGTGGGGTGTGCTCCCCAGTGTTGGAGCAGAAGCCCAGAGGGTCAGGTTCAGTAAGGCTCCATGGCCCTTGAATGCATGCCCTGTCTCAAAACATGTGGCTGCTGAAGCAGGTGAAGCCCACATGGTCACAGTGAACCCAGGCACCACCCATGCACGTATCCGCACCTCTGCTCAGCAGCAGCCCAAGGCCACGTCCCTTTCTCCGTTGTGCTCGTCCCAGGCCTAGCTCTAGGCTGTGATGTGGAGTGGGCTGGTGAAGGGGGCCAGAGTGCAATGACTGCAGGAATCCAGGTGCTGCTGCCTGGGACCTGGGCTGCCTCTGTGGTGGACCTCTTCCAGGACCTATCTGCCCCAGATCTGGCACCGAGCTGTAGTGTGGGGTGGGCGGACCTGGAGTGCTCCTGGCAGGTAGTGAGCCACTGTTTACTCCACCCCAGAGGCTGTCCACCCCAGATGTTTCTGTGGTGCCACCCAGTGTGTGTGCTGACCAAGTCTGCCATGGCTGGACTGCCCCTACTGTGTGAATGCTGACAGTGGACTTTGAGTTTTGGCCCAGACCACACCCCAGGCCCTCTGGACTATCTCTTTGAAGCTAGGCTGGGTCCTCTCTCAGGACTTGTCCATCCGGGATTCAGTGCCTAAGCCCTGTGTGTACTAGCAGCACCCCTCCCGGCCCTGGCAAGCGTTTTGGACTGGAAGTGTGGCCAGGTGGAAGCCAGCGGTGCACTCTCTCCCGATTGCTGGCCAGCCAGCTTGCGCACTCCTTGCAAGCAGAGTCCAGGCCCCTCTAGCCCCTCTGTCTATTCCAGCAAACCTCCCAGTAGGCAAGGGGGCCCCTCAGGGCTTGGGCCTGCCCCTGTGGACCTTCCCTCCTTCACAGATCCCTCCCAGGGGCACCGGTCCTGTCCTGATGCCTTTTTTTTTTTTCCTCATCTTACCTGGTTACACAGAACTTTCTTATAGCTTTGGTTATATAAGAAATCTGCCAGTTTCCAGTTGGTGTTCTGTATGAATTGTTCCAGGTGTAGATGGATTTTTGATGTGCCTGTTGGGGGAGGTGAGCTCTACGTCCTTCTGCTCTGCCATCTTGATCCTCCTCTTGCATGCATTTCTCTTGGAATATACCTAGGAGTGGATGTACAGGGATACAGGGTATAACTGTGTTCAACTTATTAAATACAGACTTTTAGTTTTCCAAATTGGTTGTACCAGTTTACATTTCATATACTCTCATGAGTCCTAGTCACTTCACATCCTCATCAACATTTGGCACTTTCAGTCTTTTTAAGTTTAGTATTCTGATGTGTATGTAGTGGTATCTCTTTTTAAAACCTTTTATTACAGAAAATTTCAAACATATCTAAGAATAGGTATATTAGTATATAACGTTCCACGTTCCCATCAACCAGTTTCAACAGTTATCAGTAAAGGACCAGTCTTGTTCTATATACGTCCCCACTGGACTATTTGGAAGCAAATCCTAGATAACATTGTTTTTTTCTATAATTTCTTCCAGGATATTTCTCTAAAAGATAAGGATTTTTTAAAGAAACATAACTGATTTGATTATCAACCTAAAAAGTTGGCAGTAACTCCTTCAATATATTGAAGTATGTTATAGACAACATGACTCTTCATTACTAATCATTAATACCTATCTCTAAAATATTCTTACTTATCCTCAGTAGCACTACCATAGACAAAAGTAACAGTAATTCCTAAATAACATCTAATAACTAACTGATATTTACATGTTTCCAGGTGTCTCAGCTGTCTTGTTGGTTTAAACCAGAATCCAAATAAGGGTTACACATTTGCACTCGCATTGCATTTGGTTGTTATGCATCTTCTTAATCTACAATAATCTCCTCTGACAGCCCTACCTCCAGCCCCACCCCAATGACGTTCTTTACTGGAGAAAGTAGGCCAGTTGTTCTGTAGAGTGTCTCAGTTTCTGTGTTTGCTCCATTCAATCTCTGCCTTTTTCTATAAACTGGATTAGATCTAAAACTTCCTAAGTTTAAGGTTAAACATATTTGACAAGAGTAGTTCGTCGGGGTGGAGGTGCTGAGGATTCCGTATTCCATCACATGAGGAGGCATATATGGTCTGGTAGTCACACAACTAATGATGCTGGGCCGTGACAGCAGGGTTATGTATTTTCAGAAATGAGGGAACCTTTGAGCTCATGGCTACCTTTTATTTTAAGTGAGAATATCAGGCTCAGGAAGCTGTGAATTGTCCAAGAGGACATAGGGAGTTAGTGACTTGGCTGGGGTCAGACCCAGGAACTTGATCCTGTACTCAGCCTCTCTCCACTGTATCCTCCTACCTTCTGCTCTGATTACTTCTGTGTCTGTGTCCTTACTAACTCGGTTTTTAAACATACTGTTCAGTGATGATTGCCTAAAGTGGCCATTTACAGGAATTCCCTGGTGGTCCAGTGATTAGGACTCTGCTTTCACTGCCAAGGGCCCAGGTTCGATCCCTGGTCAAGGAGCAAAGATCCCACAAGCCACACAGTGTGGCCAAAAAATTTTAAAGTGACCATTTAAATGACAGGATCTTTGGGAAGACTAAAAATAGTATAAACAAATAAATTATAGCTCTGTATATAAGTGTATAAATTTCAAGTGGTACTTCTGTACCTTGGTTCTATGGGAAAGTTTCAACACTAATTTTTCTTTGAAATACCCGGTGTTCAGGTGCTACTTACCTTTGTCCTTCTGCTGAGCAGGAAGGCAATGAATTGGTATTCTCAGACTCCCAAAGCATAGTGCCTAACAGATGAAAAAAAAAGAACAAACACTAATTACTCCTGGATTATTCAAGTGTACGGTAAATATTAGGTGAACAAATGCAACAAATGCTGGCAAACCATGATGCAAATTAGTTGATCATTTTATATTAGGTAAATTGATTGCCTATAAGTGACCATTTGTTAATCTTTTTGGAGAACTAATATTCTCTCATACTTAACACTTGGCTGAAAGACATGTAACTTTTTCATATTAGATATTAATCAGTGCTTTTTAAGATAATAGAAATGGCTTTGCCTTATAGTAGGTCCTACAAGAACTTAGGTCTTAGGATCCAGATTCTTTCTGAGTCACAACTTGTAGCTGTGTCCTTTTCCTTCTGTCAGGAGGATGGTGTTCTCTAGCAGCTTAGAAATGGGACTGCCCAGGATGACAAAGAGCACAGAGACCCTCTTTCTGTGCAACAGGGCAAGATTTTTAAGGCCACCATGATGTGTAGAATGGCAATATTTATACTTACAGTTTCAGCCATTTAAAGGAGGTTTTCTTAGCTACATTTTAATGTTGCTGTGGGATAATTAGCACTTTCCTGAGAAAGTTTCCCCTCAACAGAGGAAAGATTTTAAGAATTGTATCAAGAGCTTAACTCTACCAGGAAATACCACAACTATACTTCAAATTTGTCATTTTATTAATAGTCATTCTTATTTTCCTTTTAATTTATGTGATTTTTTAACTGCTTATGTAAGTGCTTCATTTTCTGTGTCTTAAAGCTTCTAGATGTTTTAAGAATCTGTTTTCATTGTGTTGAACTGCACTGTAAGTATACTGTGTTATGATTCCTTTCGTCACAGAGAAGTACTGTGTTTTCACTTAGCTCATGATTTCTGTCTCTTCTCTGAAGGTCCATATCGGTTATCTTCCTAACAAGCAAGTTCTTGGCCTCAGCAAACTTGCTAGGTAAGTATGACTGTGTAGTGAATAAGAGGACAGGTTTATAGGACCTGCCCCTACATGGTGAGAATCTTTGTCTCTTGATCAATGTGGATCTAACTTGGAAGGTACATTCCAACTTACTTTATAGTTGCAGAGACAATATATAGACAATAAGTATAATCTAAGACAGACTAAGAGGACCTGAAAACACAAATGCCCTTCTCGCTCCCCTATTGCCTGCCTTCCTTCTCCACCTCCCACCTGCACATCCTTGAAGCCTTACCTCACACTTCTCTCAGTAGAGCCTTCGCTGACTGGAGAGGACCTGAGGGTGCATTCAGTTCAGCCCCCATTTTTTAAGGGTGGTTTAGCTAACTGCGGGGGAGAGGAAACTGGCACAGAGGTCTAACTGCACTGCTCTTTGAAGTGGGGGCCTCAACCCTGCCTTCCACTGTACCTGGGTACCTCCACACATCTCTGCATCCTGTAGGGCCAGTTGGTTCACGTCTGGTTCCGTTGCTTCTACAGACCCAAGACCATGCCTTCCTTGGCTTTTTCAGCTTTTTTTTTTTTTTCACCCTCAGCTTTATTCTGAGACAATACTAACTCTCTCTATTTCTCTTTCTGCTACAGTCTTTTTTCATTCTTTATCCTGTGGGTTCTGGCCTTTGCTACCATTTTTGAGTTTTAGGAAAGAGTGGTGATATATACAAGCATGGTCTCCTGTGTTTAACTAGAAGTCAAATTGAGGGTCAGTGTTCATATATCTCTGATAGGGACAATAAAATATTGGGGACTAGACCTAAATACCCTTTTGTGTAGTTTCCTTGTATAGAGTTAACGAGTTGTGGGTGATGGGGAAATACTGGGAGGCGTATGTGTTAAAGGAGAGTTAAAATGAAGGAGTAGGTAATGAAATGCCATCAAGAGTCCCCCTCCTTCTAAAAATAAACCAAGCTAAGTTTGGATAACTTGACTGAGGTAAAAGTGACCATATCAAAATTGGAATAAACATACCTTTGTGATCAACTGACTATCTGTGGCTCTGATATGTTCCTGCTTCTTCTCCACTTAGACGGTCCTGAAATGGTGGTCCAGATCTTTTTCAATTCTGTGTTGGACTCTGTAAACACCGCCCCTGCAATCTGACGCCTGCTCTCCACAGCTGTTCTTTTTACTTTGTTTTCACTTCCACTTTCTTACTCATTTCTTCTAGGGATTAAGGAGAAAGTAGGTAGAAGAGACAAATTTAACTTCCCTAGTTTCTGACTAGTTTCCCTAGCTTCATTCCTACTTGGCAATCTCACTACCACACAGGACTACTTGGTAGCATGAAAGGATGTTCTTACATCATAAATATAATTGCTTCACTGCAATCAGCCTCTTAATACAAATGCAAACATGTTGGTGCCTTTCAGTGATCTGTACCCAATGGCAGTGCCAAGGAGTGGCTGAAAAATAGTATTGGTGGTGATGGGGGTAATCAACCTTATTATAATTTCTATTAGCGACCTCCTCTCCAATAACTTACTGCCAAGCAATAAAGTAATATCAGCTGCATACAAGTGTCTTTATTATAATTGGTTATCCTTACCATTTTATAATACATAGTCTAAGATCAGCAGGCTTGCTGTACAGACACAGCTGTAGGCTCACTCCCCTGGTTCCCTCTCTTCCAGCAAGATTGCCAATCCTCCACCTTATATAGAAATCCTGGCACTGCTCCTGCCTGTATCAGACTGCCCATGTGTGAAAGGTGTAGCATAGACAGTTTTCATATTATAAAAAGCTTGGCAGGCCACACTAGGCCATGGTCTTAATGTAAGCAGTCTTCTCTAGAAGACCACACTGTGTAGGCTGTGGGTAACACTTTATAGAAATGGATTCGAGAGTGATCTAGTGAGATCTTGGAAAAAGTGGTGACTTGGAGGTAGAAGGGAATAGTCTTTGGTTATTTCCTTTCCTAGTGAAAGGAAAAGCTCTCCAATAATTAAGCTTTTATGAACAATACAAAGGAGTTAATTATTAGCATGGGGATTTGTCCTTACACTAATAGGATTAAAATGTAAGAAAAAAAGATGGAGCAGTAAACCAAAGAACTGAACTCAGATATTTTGTAAAAATTTTGAATAAAGCATGTATTAAATGAAACAGGAGACTAAGATATTATCCAACTGCTTATTCCTTATAAGAAGTTGGAATATTTAGGGAATGAAAAGGAATAAATAAGGCTAAATGTCTTAGCAAAACTTCACTGCTCATTTTAATCTTGTATGTGAAGTTTGTTATATGCTTACCTTTAAACGACTGACCTTTCAGTGCCAGGGAAGTCAAATATCAAACAGTAAAGCTTTAAGTAACAAGAAAATGCCAAAAGTGAGTTGATCTGGTTTAACTCTAGTAGAATTCTAGAGTAAATTTAGTTTGAATAGAAACTCCTTCTGTTGCTGAAAATCCATTGAACATGTATTCATTTTCTTGAATCAGAAAATTGAGTGAACACAATTAAATCTTGAATATAGAACTGTAGTGCCTCAGGTAGCCACGGTTCAACTGTTGGGCACCTACTGTGAAAGGACAATGTGCCAGTTATCATGGCTGCTAGAGAGAAGTAGGACAGAGCCACTGCCCTCAAGGAGAGTGGACAGTACTCGGCAGCAGGAGCCACAGACGTGCCTGGTTAGGAGGTCTGAGTTCAGAGAAGCCAGGATGGCTGTGGCCAGGCAGGACTGAGGAGACCCAGAGGTAGAGGGCTGAACAGAATTCTTAACAGAAGAGAAATTCCTGTAGGTATAGTTAATGCATAAATAAAGGCAAATCAGAGGGTAGGAGCAAGGCATCTCCCAGTGGATGGGGAGCAGGTTGATTGATACAAGAGATTTAGGCAGAGGTGACTGGGAGATAGTTAACAAGGGTAGATTAGTTCACAAAGGGAACATTAGATTACAAAGGGAACATTGTTTTCTTGTTTCTCTATGCTATAAAAGTAACTTACCAGTTAAACTTAAGTACAAGTGAGTGAGTAAAGGGAAAACTTTTCTTTCCTATTTCCATTCCCCACTAGAGATCTTTCACTATCCCTCTGGAAGATTTCAGTGTAGCCTTAAAACTACTAGCTAAACAAGGCAAAAGGGGATCATATCCTATATTCTATACTACTATTTTTTTTTAAACTTAAAATACCTTGAAATTCCTTGGACATCTTTTAGTCTAAAAAAGTTCCTTTTAATGGCTACATAGTATTTCTTTAATATAATTCATTTAACCAGTCTTTGATATAAGTATAGCCTACAGTTTGAGACTACTGTCAAAAATGGGAAAAAGAAGAACTTTGGTGAACACGTCCTTATCTGTTTCCTTACTCTGAGTCTGTAAGATTGGAGTAGGATTTGCTGGGTTAAGGGTAGCTAAATTTTTGATGTTACCAAATCGCTCTCCAGAAAAGATCATACTGATCTATACTCTAATAATAGATTAAAGGTGTGTGTTTCTCTACCCTTTTGCCAACACTGGCAAACACTGAAGAGTGTGAAACCCAAACAGGTAAGTAAAAAATGGTACCTGTTGTTTTAATTTGCATTTAATCAGGTGAGGCTGAATTTTTTCAGGAACTTCCTGCTCTTAGTCTTTGCTAATTTTTCCATTGGGTTGCTTGTCTTTTTATTACTGATCTGTATGAGCTCTCTGAATATTAAAGCTGCAAATAATTTTTCCAGGCTTGTCATTTGTCTGTTTTCTAGTAGTAGTTTTCATGAAGTTTAAAACCTATGTAACCATAAACTCATGTTTTTTGGGGTTATTTTTATGGCTTTATTTTTATATTTAGATCTTTGCTTCATCTGGAAATGTATTTTGGGGCAAGGAGTAAGGGGGAATCCATCCATTGCTGTTGTATGCTCACTGACCCCCTGTAACACCTCCACTTCCCTCACATCATCACCACGCTGCCTTCTTGCTATCCTCGCTGCCACTCTCTGGGCCTTCATGTTCCTCCTGGGTTATGTGTTAAATTCCTAACTCCTGTCCTCTCATATGCTCCTGTCCTCCTCATATGCTGCTAGGATGTTCTTTCGCAAGTGTGGATTTGACAAAAGCTATGGAGCTGCGAAGGGGCAGCATTAATAAAGTTCAAGCTTCTTACCTTAGCTGACAAGTCCCACTGTGATCTGGCTCTATTCTTGCTCTTCTTTCACTTTTTGCTCTAGCCACACTTGAGAATTTGCAGCCCAGTGTCAAGTCTAGCTTGTCAAGTTATATGAAGGCATCAGAAATACTTCTAAGGTTTGCAAGGGTTAAATTATACCATCCATCCATGGGTTCTTCCTGCAAAAGTATCACCAGATTACTTTCCCAGTTGCCAGAGGAGGAAGAGGAGAGAAAGCATAATGCAAGAGAAAACAGAGGATCAAGCACAGATGTTATAAGACCAGTAAGTAGGCTATTTAAATAAGCTGCCCACTGGGTTAAATCTAGTATCCAACCATGTCCCCCTTTTAAAATAATAAAATGTTAATAAAAATCAAGGCAAAATTTGTCAAAGGGGATAAAGTGAGTCCTCTTATTTTGAGAAGGTTGTATAATAAAAGTGGTCATGAATCTTCATCATATGGGTTCAAAACAAAACATGAACTGGCTGAAATGCACAGAGAAACTGACAAACCTGAAAGGAGTAGGAACACTAATTACCTCTCAGTCTTTGAAGTGGACAAAAAGGATATACACAGCAGAGTAGTAGAATTTTGGCCAAAAGGTAAGCTTAAACTTAAAAAAATTGAACAGGCTGTTGTGTAACAAGAAAACTAGAAATTCAAGATTAAAAACCCAACTATTTAGAAGTCAAAATTTTAAAAAATTCCTTAGACATGATAAAAAATCATGATGCTAACACTATATAAATTGTATACAGTCTTTACTACAAAGCCATTCTTTGGAACTAACACCAACCCTCCCCAAACTCTTCCAAAAGATTTAAGAGGAACCCTTCCAAACTCATTTCAAGACATTATTCTGATACCAAACCAGACAAGGCCAGTACAAGAAGAAAATTACAAGCCAATACCCCTGATTAATATGGATGCAAAAATCCACAATGTATTAGCAAACTGAAATCAGTAATTCATTAAGAGGATCACACACTATGATCAAGTGGGATTTATTCCAGGGGTGCAAGGATGGTTCAACATTTGCAAACCAATCAATGTGATATACCACACTAACAAAATGAATGATAAAATCATATCTCATTAGATGTAGAAAAGCATTTGACAAAATTCAGTATCCATCCATGATAAAAACTCAAGAGTAGAAAGGCAACCTACCTCATTGCCTGTGTAATAAAGGCTATATATGACAAGCCCACAGCTAACATCTTACTCAATGATGACAAGCTGAAAGCATGAAAATCTATCATAAGTTGCTTATAAGTCTGAGAGAATAATTCTATTTAGAAATGAGGGGTTATGTAACTAAGAATATGCTTTAAAAACTTTAAAAAACAGGTTAAAGAAAAAGATGGACAGGAATGAAGCAAGCATTAGAAAACCTGGATCAGCTAGTAACCATTAGAAAAAGTAAAATTAATGTTGGGAGAGGGGTGGAGGGGAAGGGGCTGGACCCAGTCAATTTACTAGGCATTCTTTCAAACTTCTAAGTAACCACTAGTTTTCATGTTGTGTAAGTAACTCAAGAGCATGGAAAAACCTGAAAAGCTATACAATTAATTAGATGAAGCTGTCTGTCCCTGATAACAAAGCCTGATAAAGCTGTTAATTAGAGACTACCCTCAATTATGAGTAGTCATAAAAATCCTAAATATCAAAAAACCTACTTCAGTAGGCTACAAGCACTGTTTTCATCATCCAAGGAGCTTTACTTCAAGAATACAAAAATAGGTTACATTAAAATTTGAGAACTACTGATTCCCAAGAGTATGGTAAACTAGATTGTAATGATATCTTGGTATAGCATACTAAGATATAATGTGTGTTAACATTTCACACATTAGGGGAAATATGAAGCAGTTATTGTAAGAATCCACAAGAATTACCCAACACTGGGGCCAAAGTCAGGGTTTTGTCCTCCCTATCTTCCCCTAAATATTCTGGGGAGAGCAGGAAGAACCACCCCTAGGCACAGAGTCACTTAGGTGTGGGGTCAGAATTCACATTACCTGTGTGGTCCTCAAAAAACCCAAGGCAGTTATTTAAGATGTCACTAAGGAGGTAGCCTGCTAGCACCTAGCAGAAACAGTGCATGTTTGGATACTTTTATCCAGGCTTCAAAGAATTCCCACAAATGTTCCTAAGAGCATGTGTTCACTGAAAGTAAAAGAAAGTCACCATGAGCCAGATTCAGCTAAAACAATTGGTCAAATAGGGCAGATACCAGAGTTATCAGATACAGAATATACAAGTGTATTAGAAAAATAAGAGTACTGAGGGGGCTTCCCTGGTGGCGCAGTGGTTGAGAATCTGCCTGCTAATGCAGGGGACATGGGTTCGAGCCCTGGTCTGGGAGGATCCCACATGCCGTGGAGCAACTAAACCCGTGAGCCACAACTACTGAGCCTGCGCGTCTGGAGCCTGTGCTCCGCAACAATAGAGGCCGCAATAGTGAGAGGCCCGCACACCGCAATGAAGGTGGCCCCCACTTGCCACAACTAGAGAAAGCCCTCGCACAGAAACGAAGACCCAACACAGCAAAAATAAATAAGTTAGTAAACTCCTAAAAAATAAAAATAAAAAATAAGAGTACTGAAAGTTTGACAAAAGGGCAAGAAACTTTCAGAATTAGCTAGGCAGATTGGAAAAGGAACCAAATATAACTTGTAGGAAGAAGAGATGTGATAATGGAATCCGAAATCCAGTACACTCACATCAAACAGATTTGGCACAGATGAAAATGAGTTAACCCAAAGAAAGGTCTGAAGAAACTACATGGAATACAACACAGACAGGTGGGAAGTATGAATGAGAGTGTAAGATATGGAAGACTAAGAAGGTATAATATGCCGTTCATTGAAATTCCGGGGGTAAGAGGCAATGGGGTAGGTGTAGTATTAGAGAAGTTAACAGCTGAGACGTTTCCAGAGCATATGCAGCCTATCAGTCTTCAGATTCAGAAAGCCTAATGGATCCCAAACAGGACAAATGAAATTAACCCCCCATCTAGTCACAACATAGGCAAGAGTGCACATACTCAAATACCATAAAAGCAGCCACACAGAAAAGTGTTACCTACAAGGTAATAGCAACTAGACTGACCGGTGATTTGCCTATGGCAGTATTGAAAGTCAGATCAATGTCAGTGTCAAACTAGAATTCTATTCCCAATAATTACCTCTCAGCAAGTTATCTTGACAGATGAGGGCAAAATAAAGTTTTTTTTAAATGAAGCTATATGTTGGGCTGCACCTTACAGGCCTGCAAGCCCTGTAGTTGCCCAGCCTCAAAACTGAAGAAAGAACCTAGAAACATCAACAGTTTAGTGGACAGAGGGATCTTCCTAGTCCGAACAAAGGTCCTGGAGCAACACCTCACCGTGCTCGGCAACAACCTTCTCTACTCGGGGTAGAAGGCTACCACTTATAGGGGAAATTGATGTCAGGTTGGCTCATCAGTTACCATGGAAACTAGCGGCTAGGGCAGGGGGCAAGCACAAAGGCGGAAACTGATGAAGCCCTATAACTAGGAGGATTGGATAGTCATGTGAGTGAAGCAGGGACTGATCAAGCAAGAGGACAGCCATCTTGAATGGCCTGACCATACCCTCTACCCTTACATACCCTGCACGGCCCTTACAATCTTGGTCCACCCCTCTTCCGCAGTGTCCCTGGGGTAAGGTATGTAGAGGGGCACTGCAGCCAGATACCACAAATGCAGTACAGACAGCAGCAGCTAAAGAGTAGCAAGAGAAAGAAAGGTGCTTAGCAGGTCCATTTACCATAGAAGTCCAGAGGAGGAGGACAACGGCATCTCACCGTAGACCCAGCAATCAGACTCATTTTGCAGCGAGCCCACTGTTGCCACCCAGCCCTGGAACAGATTCCCTCCCCTCAGGCAAGGGATAAAATATAAGATGTTTAACAGGCACAATACAGGGGAGGTCATGACCATTAAGCAAAACATAAGCAATAATAGCATCCTGAGATAACGTGGTTTTTGTCCTGGCCTGCAGAACCACACCGCCTGTCCACCCTCAGTCCCCACAGCCATGCCTAGTATTGGAGAGGCGGTGTAACAACCGACCACAGGGTTAATATAAACGCTGCCTTTCTCCAGTAGGGGCCCAGATTAATTACCTCAGCAGTCTTAGGTGGGGCTGGGTAGGAGACAGGTGAAATCACTAAGTCCCTTTCTAATCCTATTCCCCAATGGAGCGGCAAACCCAAACCACCTGGGACTTACTGTCAGTTCCAGGGCCATTTTATAATGTGTTCCCCTTGGGGTTAGATCCTGTGACAAGGGCAAAAACGAGTTATTGTCCTTCTGTGGTCAACAGCTGAACTCGGATGGTGTTGACTAGTTACCTCTGGGTGAACATGATGTAGGCACTGGGACCACTGATCCTGGGATGTTCAGTTATAGTTTGTAGGGCTTGAGGTAGCCTCCTGGCCCATGCGTTGAGAGGGCCGGTTTCCCATCTCAGTTGGTAAGTAGTCCATTCAGCCCTTCAATTAGCTGGCAGCAGTGAGGTTGTAGGGCAGGTGGAAATGCCAGCGTGTCGTTTCTATCAGCCCAGTCCTGAGCTTCACAGCTGGCAAAGTGGGTTCCTTAGTCGCTATCGATGTCCACCAGGGTCCTGTATGTCACAAGCAGCTGTTCTAGACCCCAAATCATGGTTTTCTGCATTGCTCGATGACTCGGGTAGGCCTTTTGTAGTGTCTTCCACCTACTGTAATGCACTGTAGAATGCATATGGCTGTTCCATGACACTATGTGGTTGCTCCGCCCCCTTCCACAGCTGGGACCAGAAGCCCATGGGTACTCGTATTAGTTTGCCGTTACCACAGACCCCAACCAAATCCTCCCAGGTAACTGGCCACGTCCAATTCGCAAGCCTGCCCCTGAGTTAGTATCCCTAAAGCCTGTGTCTATAATTGTTTAGGGATGGTGAGTTGGGGTATGCTTGTATATTCTAGATATTCCAGGTCCTTGAGTTTTGTCTATGTTCACCAGCCAGCCCAGTGCAGTCAGATGAGCTATGAGCGCGGGGCTGCTACTTTTAAATTGGAAAGAGACTCTGAGGATAACAGGCTATCATCAATATAATGGAAGAAGAAGGCATCTCTCATGGTAGTCAGCTGCCACAGGGCCCCACATGGCTAGTGGACAAACACCTCACGATTCTCGCCCCCCCCGCCAAACTTTCCGTTCCCCACCCGTATTTCCCAAACTTTCCGTTCCCCACCCGTATTTCCCGACATCTCTGCATTCACGGGAGTTTCCCTGGCCTCCTGGCTGGCTCAGCAATTATTGGGCTGCGCCTCGAAGGCCTGCAAGCCTTATGATTGATTGCCCAGCCTCAAGACTGAAGAAAAAGCCCCCAAACAGTGACAGAGACATCAACGGTTTAGTGGAGAGGAGGCTCTTACCAGTCCAAAGCCAGGTCCTGGAGCAACACCTCACCGTGCGCGGCAACAACCTTCACTACCCCGGGGGAGAAGGAGGCTACTATTTATAGGCGGAATTGACATCAGGTTGGTTCATCAGTTACCAGGGAAACCAGCGGCTGGGGCAGCGGGCAAGCATGGAAGCAGTTACTGATTAAGCCCTATAATGAAGAGAATTGGATAGTCATGTGAGTGAAGCAGGGCCTCATCAAGCAGGAGATGTAGAGAGAGCAAGACAACAGCCATCTTGAATGGCCTTCATACACTATGTGATTATCTTTAATGCTGAGAAGACAGAAATCCGACACCTATTCTTTACTTGAAAACGAAAAACAAACTAGGAATAAGAAATGATAAACTCTGAGCATAGGGGCCCTGTTCGCCACATAATCATATACACAGTAGGCACTCGATAACGAATGACCCTCTTCTGGCACGGTCGCCAGCAACAGGCAGGCACCTGGGCTGGCAGTGAAATGTTAGAGGCATTCCTGTTAGGGTAGGCAGCCCACCTGTGACTGACTTCATTGGCTGTCGCAGGTATAAAGAAGCAAGTCATCAGTTCTGAGTGGCACAGTGGGGGAAAGGGCCATAACATACCTCATAGGTAAGCTGATACTTAAATTGAGTCCAAATTCATGACTAAAAGGCCAAATTTTAAAGAAAAGACCCTTCCCGTGAATTGCGATCCTCAAATGTGTAATTCTGTAGCCATCTTTACATTTTACAGCCAGAGTAAAAGATGTTGAAAGGGGAAATTCATCACTTGACAGATTGTGTTATGAGCTAAGATCAGGGGCTTTTATTTGGAGGGGGCGGTTAATCCTACTGAGTGCTTATGTAGACCTGTATTATAAAGAGATGTCTGAAGAAGTCTGTTTAGCTCTAATCTGATTATCCTAATAGGTTTAGTTGGTACATAGTTGATATTTGTCTGCTATTAATTAACAAAGTCTTTATTTTTAACTTGAGCTTTAAGCTCTTATTAAACAATATGATTAATTAGAACACGTGAGATGTGACCTAAAATTGATGACATGGGAGCTTGAAAATTACTCACCTCTAATTGTTGTTTTTCCTAAGTGAATGTTTCACTTAATTCTCTCTGTCTTTGGGGACTTAGGGAAGCACCACTGTGTCATGGTTGGTGGTCTCCTTTAGACCCTCCCTCTTCTCATTTACTTGTAGTTTTTGTATCTTTCTGTCCTCCTCCTATAAGCATTTATCTCCTGCCCAGACCCTACAATTACTTCAATAAAGCAATTATTCTTTAGACTTATGGGGAAACCTTGCCAATTTCACTTCAAACAATTTATAATTAACTAAAACAATTCTTTCTTTTCTAGGATTGTAGAAATCTATAGTAGAAGATTACAAGGTAAACTTTGAAACTACTTTATTTACAGAAAAACATTTTTTATTAAGGAAAGAGTATTTTTTGTTCTTATTACAAGTGTAATATATATGGCTTATAAAAATCAAGGGAATTCCCTGGCGGTCCAGTGGTTAGGACTCGGTGCATTCGCTGCGGTGGCCAGGGTTCAATACCTGTTCAGGGAACTAAGATTCCCCCAGGCCGTATGGTGTGACCAAAAAAAAAAAAAGAAATTAAAACTTCATAGGAATATAAAACAGAAAGTCTGCTGTGTTTCAAGCCTCCAGAACAAATCATTGTATTTGCACATTCCTTCACATTTTATTGCATATAGCAACATTTAAAAAATCAATCTACTTTTATTATAGTATTTGAAAATCGGTGTCACCTTCTTTTCCCCCTACTTTTTCACTTACCAAATCCTAAACATTTTTTCACATACGTGTAACCATCTCATTCATTTTGCTGGCTGTTCAGCATTCCATTGTACAGCTACGCTGTGGCTTGATTTAACCAGTTCCTTCTCTGATATTTGGGGACTTTGTCAGTTTTCAAATAGAGGCAGTGCTGAACACTTAATGTTTTCAAAGATGTTGTTTATTCAGCACAGGAACTACATTATTTAGGTTAAATCGTTGATTTTCAACATTGCTCTAAGTACAATTCAATAATTGGACTGTAGCTCCTTTGTTAACCCTGCTTCAAGCTATTTATTCATTTACTTTACTCTGCCTCCACGGGGGTGCTTGTTATCAATATTTGGTCAGTCTTTCTGCACACCTAAAGAGACATTCATCATCCTGATCTGTTCCCTTCAGTGGTGCTGGTGGGCACCAGGGGTTCCTTAGTTCCCCTTGGCACCTGTACTGCAGGTGAGGGGACTGAACAGGGGCATCCTGTGGCCCAGACAGCAGAGCAAGCAAACTGGTAAAAGGTGGTGTGTCTTGGCTCTTAAACCTCACCAAAGTCTTGCTTTTTAAGATGTCAGATATTCTAGAGACAACAAAAGCTTCCAGGTCTCTGTTCGTGTCAGACTCTTAAACTGAGCTCCTTGTCACATCCACAGTTCAAGAGCGCCTTACGAAACAAATTGCTGTAGCAATCACAGAGGCCTTGCGACCTGCTGGAGTGGGGGTAGTGGTTGAAGCGACGTAAGTCCGTGTTTGCCTTTAATAATGTCCCAGTGGTGTTTTGGTCTGGAGGTGTAGAGAGTCATAGACTTAGGCGTAGTGAATTTGCACAACAGTGCAAATCAGTCTTCTCTTGATTTCTTCTTTAGCTCTTTGTTGCTACGAGCAGAGTTTTCCCAATATCTTGTGACACATTTGAAAAATAAAGAGTTGTACTTAAGAATAGGTACACAGGGCAACTGAAGACACTTCTTTAAGTTAGAATGCATTATGAGAATTGCGAACATCTTATGGGCAGTCTTCACCCATTCTTTTGTCATGGCGTGAACTGTGCACTGTGGGTGCCGTCCAGCGTCACCCACTGGGGTCACCGATCTCTGGAGTCTGCCTGGTGAGACCAGCATATGCCTCAGTGTTTCTCGGAACCTAAGCTAGCTTAGTGCTGTCTCGGTCCTGAAGATGGATCAAGTGAGAATCCTGAATTTCTCTTTATCTAGAAGTTGAGTATCTCTGTAGACACTTGGTATTAGTTTCACCCAGGAAGAAAATTCTATTTTTCCCCCTCCGACTGGATGCCTTAAGGACTCAACCACTGATAAGGATAAGAGCTGTAAGGCTTAGGAACTTAAAAAAAAAAAAAAAAGTTTTAGACCAAATTTGTCTAAGAAGTGACATTTTGATATACTTGGTAACTGTAAACTCAGTTGAATCAGATTTAATCTTTCGGGCTGCTTGTATTTTAAAAACCAAACCAGTAACTGTCTACTCCTTGAAGCCACGTTTGTTGCCTTGTTTTGTAGACACATGTGTATGGTAATGCGAGGGGTACAGAAAATGAACAGCAGAACCGTGACCAGCACGATGCTGGGGGTGTTCCGCGAGGACCCGAAGACCCGGGAAGAGTTTCTGACTCTCATTAAGAGCTGAACCTCAGCGTGTGCCACATGGTTTACAGATTGTGCAGCTCGTAGCATCATTCGGTCTTAACTGTTTGTACATTCCATTTCCAGTTGTTGCTTATCCCTTGTCATTAATTGTATTTAATAATTATTTAAAGCAAGTCAAATAAAGATAATTAATAAAGGGGTAATTAATCTACTTTCTTCTCGCCACCTTTTAGTGGCAACCTTCAAGCAAACTGCCAATAGTGTAAGTTACTTGCATAAAACCACTGCCTTTCAGGTAACCTGAGGGTGCTGGGAAGGGAGAAGAATTCATGTGTTTTGTTCAGAGTATGGTAATTTGATTCAGAAGCACAGGTGTGTTGGGAATGGGAGAAAAGTATGACCAATATATTTATTTTATTCTCCCCAAACAAAAATGGCATAGTGCTTAAAATAATTTATGTACACTGTGCAGCATTGCTCTGCAAATTCAAAGTCCAACAGGCTCCACTTTAATCATGTTTATTTAACTGC
Organism: Mesoplodon densirostris; assembly: GCF_025265405.1. Lineage (NCBI taxonomy): Eukaryota > Metazoa > Chordata > Mammalia > Artiodactyla > Ziphiidae > Mesoplodon > Mesoplodon densirostris. The sequence continues at coordinate 47,701,947 of NC_082664.1, forward strand.
CAGTGATACTTTATTTTTTATATATTTATTTTTTAACTATCCCGTTGTAACATATGTCACCAAGGGAAGGTGGTGGAATATCTATGTTTTTTAATTTCACTGTGAGTTAAAAAAGCAATTTCTACCTTCTATTCTTTTTAAAATTCAAGTACAGGGAATTAGTTCCTGGAGTTGTTTACGAGTGTATTCTCATGTCAGTATACAGGGATTTAGACATTTAACTCTCTGTGCCTTGATGAGAATATCACACCATTTAGAGTGTAGATACCTTTGCCTTTTTTCAAAAAGCCATTATTTTGTAAGGCTTAGTACTGACATTGCAAATAACTAGCTCTCACAGTTCTACCTTTACACGTTTCTTGGGAGCTTACTTTGTGAGTTCCTTGTAGATGCCTCAAAACTTTTTTTTTTAACTTATCAAATATTTTTCTAAGTATTTACAGAAACTTTTGAAAGTGTCCATCATTTTCAGGTCTGCAGAACCATAGCTCCTGTGAATATGACAGAATGCAGAATTGCACTGTGGACTGCGTTGAGCTATGTCCCATGTCTAATGAAAGCTGTATTGTTCGTGTCTGTAAAAATGCACCGTCATTATCTGGAGTGATTGGAAGCTACTGAAAGTCGGTGTTCTGGTTTCCCTTGTGGTCCATGTGGATCTTGTCTTCTGTGTAACTGTTCAAGTGGGATAGGTCTTTTAGTCCAGGAAGCTGCTGCCTTATTAATGATTATCTTAAAATTTCCTCCACTGGGGCAGTGTGGGCCAAATTAAAACAAACAAACAAAAAAAAACCCAACTCTCTGCAAAAACAAACACAATTATTCTATGGAGAAGTCTCTTATTTGGTTGACATTGTGCTCTTCAAATTTATCCTGTTACCTTAACAAGGATTAACTACAATGCTTGCTGTAACTCTGGTGGTCCTGTCTCTGCCACTCTGATGCCATTTGGCTTATGCTAGGGCCAGATGGCATTTTTTTGTTTGTTTGTTTTTTTAATTTTAAATCTTCCCTACTTCTAGTTCCTATATATATATTTTTTACTTGGAGTTTCTAAAGTAGAGTGGTGGTTGATTCTGAGTTCCTTTTAAAATCTAACCTGATATAAACATTATCCTGCTTAACATTTAGAGATAGAATTAAACACTCAGCTCACGTTTGGTATTTTAAAGTTTTTACACCTGTGACTTGGAGGACCAAAGAAATTGTTAGCTGTTAATTCATCTTTCTGAGATCAATTGTATTCCTTTTTAATGACTATTTATTCTAACATTCCTTAGAAGTGTTCTCATAAAGGTCTACAGTATCCACAGTATTGGTCTAGAGTATTGATAAATGCAAAGTAATTACCTTGTCTGTTTTACTCTGGTCTGTAGTACTTCAAAATTACCTTTTCATATCCGTGGGCTTGAGTTCATTTTGGGGATTTTTAAGAAGTTGATGGATTTAAATACACTGTTCAGTTTAATTGTTCAAATTGTATGTATATTGTTCCTGAAGTTGGTTTTATTCAAATTATTAAAGTGTTATGACTGTTCTTGTGAAAGTAGTTTCTTTTTGAACCACTGCTATAGATATATCAATAAATTCAATTATTTTTACTACAGTCTGTTTTAGCAAAGATACCATTGGTAAGGGCTTCTCTCCGCCATCAAGCTATTAGAATATAAATCCCAGACATAAATTTACCCCAGGCTCTCTGTTTCCCTTTGGTATTCAGTTTGGGTATTTCTGTCCTCACCCTATTGCAGTAATGGGAAGGACAGATCTGGGTTAAGAGTAAGGAATCGGAATGGCCCACGTGTCCCTGTTCTAAGCCTAACTTTGCATAACTGCAGCTCCTGAGAACTCCACTGCTTTCTGTGTGGGAGCAGCTGAGGAGGGAAGAGCTGGCTGGGGCAGGGAGCTGGGCAGTGCAGGGAGTGGAAGAGTTTCCCTCCCTTTTATAGGGAAGAGCCTGCCTGGGCAAAACTTCCAAGTAGGAGGAAAGGTTTTGCTGCCTCTTTTCTGTCCATGCCTGGTGACCACATCATTCCCTCTATTGGGTGGACTTCCCATTCCCTGCTCCACCTAGGCAGAGGCCACAGCCGTCACTGATTGTCAGCCTGTCCAGGTGCTGGGGCCACTGGAGTGGCCTGCTGCTCTTTGAAGGACCCTGTAGCCTGTAGGTAGTGAACCTAATCACCTAAACTAGGAATGCAAGGAACATTCCTTTTCTTTTTTTGCCCCACCACACAGCTTGTGGGATCTTAGTTCCTCAACCAGGGATCGAACCCGTGCTTTCAGCAGTGAAAGCACAGAGTCCTAGCCACTGGGAATTCCTAAAACATTCCTGAAACCACAACTCACGTGTCAATAAAACAATGAGCTGCTCAATAAGCCCAAGTTGCTGCTCCTGAGTTTTTTCACTGAAGACTGAATTGGCTGAAAGAAGAACAGAGCTGGAGAAAGTACACTCCCTGACTTTGGACTATACTACAAAGCTACAGTAATCAAAACAGTATGGTACTGGCACAAAAACACAAATAGCTCAGTGGAACAGAATAGAGAGCCCAGAAATAAACCCATGCACTTATGTTCAATTAATTTATGACAAAGGAGGCAAGAATATACAGTAGAGAAAAGACAATCTCTTCAATAAGTGGTGCTGGGAAAACTGGACAGCTACATGTAAAAGAATGAAATTAGACCATTCTGTAACACCATACACAAAAATAAACTCAAAATGGATTAAAGACCTAAATGTAAGACTGGATACTATAAAAACTCCTAGAGGAGAACATAGGCAGGACACTCTTTGACATAAATCGCAGCATATTTTTTTTGGATCTGTCTCCTAGAGTAATAGAAATAAAAGCAAAAATGAACAAATGGGACCTAATTAACTTAAAAGCTTTTGCACAGCAAAGGAAACTATAAACAACATGAAAAGACAACCTATGGAATGGGAGAAAATATTCGCAAACCATGCAACTGAAAAGGGATTAATTTCTAAAATATATAAGCAGCTCATACAGCTCAATATCAAAAAATAAAAATAAAAAAATGGGCAGAAGACCTAAATAGACATTTTTCCAAAAGATGTACAGATGGCCAACAGGCATATGAAAAGATGCTCAATATTGATAATTATTAGAAAAATGCAAATCAAAACCGCAATGAGGTATCGCCTCACACCAGTCAGAATGGCCATCATCCAAAAGTCTGCAAATAATAAATTCTGGAGAGGGTGTGGGGAAAAGGGAACCCTCTTACACTGTTGGTGGCGATGTAAATTGGTGTAACCACTATGGAGAACAATATGGAAGTTCCTCAAAAAATAAAAGAGTTACCATGTAATCCAGCAATCACACTTCTGGGCATATATATCCAGAAAATATGAAAACTCTAATTCAAAAAGATACATGCACTCCTATGCTCACAGCAGCACTATTTACAATAGCCAAGACATGGGAACAACCTGAATGTCCATGGACAGATGAATGGATAAAGAAGATGTGGTATATATATATATATATATATATATATATATATATATGAATATTACTAAGCCATAAAAAAGAATGAGATGATGCCATTTGCAACAAGATGAATGGACCTAGAGATTATAATACGAAGTGAAGTAAGTCAAAGACAAATATATATCACTTATATATGGAATCTAAAAAAAAATGATACAAATGATATATATATATATATATATATATATATGAATATTACTAAGCCATAAAAAAGAATGAGATGATGCCATTTGCAACAAGATGAATGGACCTAGAGATTATAATACGAAGTGAAGTAAGTCAAAGACAAATATATATCACTTATATATGGAATCTAAAAAAAAAATGATACAAATGATCTCATTTACAAAACAGAAATAGACTCACAGACAGAAAACCAACTTATGGTTACCAAATGGGGAAGAAGGAGGGAGAGATAAATTAGGAGTTTAGGATTAACATATACACACTACTATATATAAAATAACAAGGACTTACTGTATAGCACAGGGAACTATATTCAATAACTATAATGGAAAAGAATCTGAAATATATATATATGGATCACTTTGCTGTACACCTGAAACTAACACAATATTGTAAATCAACTACAATAAAAAATTTTTTTAAAGATTAAATTGGGTGAGTTCCTTGTTTTATCACTTAATGGGAGAGAAGTTGCAGACACCAAAGGTTTTAGAGAAGGGTGTCCATCAACACAGAACACCAAGATTCACCATGATGGGCTTGGTCCTGCTGATGGTGAAGAGGAAAGTCTCAGTAGATGAGCTCAAGGGCACAGTGTAGATGCCTGACAGCCCCAACCCTTCCAGGGGCACTTGCTTTGTGTTTTAGTCTTTATTATGGAAAAAACGTACAACAGTAGACAGTACATGAGTACATGAGCCTCACGTACCCATCATCCAGCTTCAGTAAGTCTCAACTCATAGTCATCATGATTCCTCCATCTGGATTTAAAAGCAAATCACAGACATCCTTTCACCCATAAATATTTCAGATTAACTAAAAGAAGAGGAGAGACTTCCCTGGTGTTCCAGTGGGTAAGACCCCGTGCTCCCAATGCAGGGGGCCCGGGTTTGATTCCTGGTTGGGAACTAGATCCCGCATGCATGCCACAACTAAGAGTTTGCATGCCACAACTAAGAAGACTGCACCCCGCAACTAAAAGTTCCCACGTGCCGCAATGAAGATCCCGTGTGGCATAACTAAGACCCGGTGCAGCCTAAATAAATATTTTAATTAATTAATTAATTAAAAGAAGAGGAATCACATAACCCAAATACCTTCATTATCACACAAAACAGTGCTGTAATATAAAATATTCAGTTGGCATTCAATTTTTCTCTATTGTCCCATAATTTAAAAAAATAGTTATTTGAATCAAAGTACAAATGAGGTCTATACACTGCAATTGCTTGATCTGGGTTTTTAAACTGTGGTTAAAGACACATAAAATTTACCATCTTAACCATTTTTAAGTGTATGGTACAGTAGTAACTATATGCACATTGTACAATAGATCTCTAGAATTTTTCATGTTGCAAAATTGAAACCCTCTACCCATTGAACAACTCCCCCCCTTTTCCCCTCCTCCAGACCCTGGTAACTGTTATTCTATTTTCTAAGAGTTTGCTTCAGATTCCTCATATAAGTAGAATTAGCAGTATTTGTCTTTTTTTGGTGACAGGTTTATTTCAGTTAGCATAATGTCCTCAAGAGTCATTCATTTTGTAGTATAAGGATTTCCTTTTTTTTTTTTTTTAAAGAATTTCCTTCTTTTTAAAAGTTGAATAATATTCCACTATATACATATATACTATATTTTCTTTATCCATTCATTTGCTGATGGACATTTAGATTGTTTCCACCTCTTGGCTATTGTGAATAATACTGCAGTGAACATAACTATGCAAATATCTCAAGATCCTGTTTTCAATTATTTTGGATATATACCCCAGAAGTGGAATTGCTAGATCATATAGTAATTCTTTAAAATTTTTTGAGGTAACGCCATACTGTTTTCCATAGCTGCTGTACCATTTTACATTCCCACCAACAATGCACAAGAATTACAATTTCTCCACCTTCTTGCCAAAACTTGTTATTTTCCAGTTTTGTGATAGCGGCCATCAGAATGGGTGTGAAGTAGTATTTCATTGTGGCTTTGATTTGCATTTCCCGGTGATTAGTGTTGTTGAGCATCTTTTCATGTGCATATGACCATTTGTGTATCTTCTTTGGAGAAATGTCTATTCAAGTACTTTTTATAAATAAGGTTATTTGATGTTTTTGTTGTTGAGTTGTAGGAGTTCTTTATATATTAATCCCTTATCAGAGAAATAGTTTGCAAATGTTTTCGCCAATTTTGTAAGCTTCCTTTTTACTATGTTGATTGTTTCCTTTGCTGCACAGAAGTTTTTAGGTTTGGTGTAGTCCCATGTATCTTTTTGCCTTTGTTGCCTATACTTTTGGTGTCATATCCAAGAAATCATTGCCCATTCCAATGTCATGAAGTTTCTGCCTCTGTTTTCTCCTGGGAATTTTATAGTTTCAGTTCTTAGGTTTAGGTTTTTAATCCATTTTTAGTTAATTTTTGCATATGATGTAAGGTAAGGGTCCAACTTCATTCTTTTGTATGTAGCTGTCCAGTTTTCCCAGCACATTTGTTTAACAGACTGTCTTTCCCCCATTGTGTAGCACTTGTACCTTTGTCAAAGGTCCTTTGATCATACACTTGAGGATTTCTTCTGGACTGTTTGATTCTGTTCCATTGGTTTATATGTCTGTGCTTATGCCAGTACTACATTATTTTGATTACTGTAGGTTTTTATTTTATTTTATTTTATTTTGCGGTACACGAGCCTCTCACTGCTGTGGCCTCTCCCGCCCCGGAGCACAGGCTCCGGACGCGCAGGCTCAGCGGCCATGGCTCACGGGCCCAGCCGCTTCACAGCATGTGGGATCCTCCTGGACCAGGCACGAACCCGTGTCCCCTGCATCGGCAGGCGGACTCTCAACCACTGCGCCACCAGGGAAGCCCTGATTACTGTAGCTTTATAATATGTTTGGAAACCAGATGAGGCCTCCAGCTTTGTTTTTCTTTCTCAAGATTGTTTTGGCTATTTGGGGGTCTCAGAGGTTTCATATGAATTTTAGGATTTTTTTTCTATTTCTGCAAAAAAAAAAAATGCCATTGGCGTTTTGATACGGATTGCAGTAAATCTGTAGATTGCTGGACATTTTAGCAATATTAAGTCTTGCAACTCATGAACATGGGGTATCTTTCAATTTATTAATGTCTTTAATTTCTTTTATCAATGTTTTATAGTTTTTCAGTGTACAAGTCTTTCACCTCCTTAGTTAAGTTTATTCCTAAGTATTCTATTCTTTTTTATTAGCAAACTTTATTTTCTAAAGCAGTTTTAGATTCACAGTAAACTGAGTGGAAGGTACAGAGATTTCCCATATACCTCCTGCCCCCCCCCACATGCCCAGCCTCCCCGTATCAACATTCCACACCACAGTGATACATTTGTTACAACTGATGAACCTACACTGACACATCATAATCACTCAAAGTCCATAGTTTACATTAGTTTTCACTCTTGGTGTTGTACATTCTATGGATTCAGAGAAATGTATAATGATATGTATCCACCATTATAGTGTCATACAAAGTAGTTTCACTGCCCTAAAAATCATTCATGTTCCACAACCATCACCTATTTTATTCTTACTGATGCTATTGTAAATGAAAGTATTTTCTTAATTTCTTTATTTTTTATTTTTTTATGAGTTAACTGCATATTTATTCATAGCAAATTCAAGGACATTCATTTGCAGTTGCCATTCATATAGATGTCAAAAATGCCACTTTTTGTTGTGTATACTGTGAGAGGTTAATTTCCTCTGTAGATTGTTCATTGGTTGATGTGTTTTCAAAGCCTTTAAAAAAATATTTTATTTATTTATTTATTTGTTTATTTGGCTGTGTTGGGTCTTAGTTTTGGCATGCGGGATCTTTGTTGCAGCATGCAGGATCTTTTCGTTGCGGTGCGCAGGCTTCTCCCTAGTTGTGGTGTGGGCTCCAGGGTGTGCAGGCTCAGTAGTTGCGGCATACGGGCTCTCTAGTCGTGGCGCACAGGCTCTAGAGCGCGCGGGCTCAGTAGTTGCAGCACGAGGGCTTAGTTGCCCCATGGCATGTGGGATCTTAGTTCCCCTACCAAGGATTGAACCCGCGTCCTCTGCATTGGAAGGTGGATTCTTAACCACTGGACCACCAGGGAAGTTCCTCAAAACCTTTTTTAAAGCTGTAGATTCACTTCTTGCTCCCTCAGTCCCATATTCTCCTTTACAATTTATTTGGTCATTTGCTTTTGAGAAGCCCTATGTTTACCCCCAAGGAATGTCAAATGCTGGAATGTCCATGGCTGTCCAACTAAGTGAAACTTCAGCTGACCAGAAGACAAAAGGGTTGTTCTCTTCTACAGTACTCCTCCATGACCTTGTATTCCTACTCCTGAGGCAGCCCCCCTCAGCCTGGTCCTGCTCAGCCTTTACCTTAGACACAGCTCTCCTTTGTTTTGTAACTCAGAGTCACCCTCCGAGGTATGGAACAGAGTTCTCTCCTTTTTTGGGAGGGTTTGTCCTTTCTGGACAGGCTTCAGTTTTAAAACATCTACCACGTGACTTCCTTGGCTTTACTGTGGTGTGTTCCTTGGCTGTCAAGATTTGGGTTAAGGAAGAAGTGTTATTGTAGGACTGGAATTGGTGAATCCCACAAGACTGGACATCACTTTGTGGGCCTATTCCTGGGGAATTCCAAGGTTTGGGGGACGGTCGGAGTGTTTGGTTGCCTGACTTCAGTTACATGTCTATGGCCCTCTGAGTAAGAATACCAGGCTCTGGCTGACTGGGGTGGGGAGGGAAGTGACACACCCAGTCTTGTATTTAAGTAGCTTCTTTTATGCTCTCCGTAACAGTGTAGTTATGACTTGCTTACAAATCCTGTTGGGATGACTCCTAGCACATGCAGTACACAGCCCTAATGCGTCCATCTGCTTTTCCTCTTATTTCTACATTCTCCTGTTTGGTTTAAGCAATGTGTCCACAACTCTGACCTTTTGAGAAATCCTTGAACTTCAGGCACTGACCGTGCTGCCCAGAGAGCCATGGTTTGGCTGTTGATCAGTGTTGAGAAGGCTGTGTTGAGGGAGAGCTGTGATGAAATGCCAGGGCATGTATGAAAACTTCCTCTGAGGCTGTCACACTTAGGCTTTGTTGAGTTTCTCCTGATTTTAGAATGAGTTTCTTCTTCTTTCTCCTTTTCCTGGATCTTTTCATGTTTGAAAATGTGCCAAATGAATAGACAGATGAGATACTTTTCTTTCTAATTTGTCTTTTCGCGGGGTTTCCAATGTCACCCATGTGATGACACTAATCTTTAAAGTCATATTTGATCTTGACTGGTCAATTTCTTTATGGGGATTTTTCTTTTTTGCAGGGCCATTTCACTTCTAAAACCCAGAGATAAACTGAATAAGAAACAGAAAAGCTAGTAGATAAAAATCAGTTTAAAATGATCAGGGACCACAGAATTATTTCATAGTGGCCATTTGGAAAGTGCCTTTAACTAAGGACAGCTAATCTCAGAGAAAAAGTTCTCATTTCTAGGTCCTTCTGAAAGCTGATTCATCTGTGAGCAAGGAACATGTGAGCTTGAAGTTCTCATCCAAATCTTATCTGACCTTGTCTTGCTTAACAGTTGTCAAAATCACCATTTAATGAAGGGGTAGGAAAGAGAGACTTCTTATGTCAGTGCTTGATTATTGTAACAGAATTTCCATATAAATTTAATATTTAGAAAATAATTAGAACATTAAAAGTATCTGGTGTACTTAAAGTATCGATAGGTCAACAATGAATTCTCGGGACTTCCCTGGTGGCACAGTGGTTAAGAATCCACCTGCCAATGCAGGGGACACAGGTTCGATCCCTGGTCCGGGAAGATCCCACATACCGTGGAGCAACATGCCCATGCGCCACAACTACTGAGCCTGTGCTCTAGAGCCCGTAAGCCACAACTACTGAGCCTGCATGCCACAACTACTGAAGCCTGTGTGCCTACAGCCCGTGCTCCACAACAAGAGAAGACACCGCAATGAGAAGCTCAGGCACCGCAACGAAGAGTAGCCCCTGCTCGCCACAAGAGTAACCCCTGCTTCACTGCAACTAGAGAAAGCCTGTGCATAGCAATGAAGACCCAATGCAGCCAAAAATAAATACATAAATAAAATTTTAAAAAACCAATGAATTCTCATGGCCTTTTTAACTAGAACACTGTAAAAGAGTGTTAAATCAAAATCAAGCGACTTCCCTGGTGGCACAGTGGTTAAGAATCCGCCTGCCAGTGCAGGGGACATGGGTTCGAGCCCTGGTCTGGGAGGATCCCACATGCCACGGAGCAACTGGGCCTGTGTGCCACAACTGCTGAGCCTGTGCTCTGGAGCCCATGAGCCACAGCTGCTGAGCCTGTGTGCCACAACTGCTGAGGCCCCTGCACCTAGAGCCTGTGCTCCAGGCTCAATGAGAAACCCCATGCACCGCAACGAAGAATGGCCCCTGCTCGCTGCAACTAGAGAAAGCCCGCGTGCAGCAACAAAGACCCAACGCAGCCAAAAAATAAATTAATTAATTAAAAAAATATAAAATCAAGGTGAAACCCTGAATCCTGAGAACTGATAATTTACGTTTCCTGCATTTTAGTTTTTTTGAGGATGGAAGAGAAATCTTCCAGATTTAATGTTGTGTGTGTGTGTGTGTGTATGTGTGTACATGTGTACGTGTGTGTTTGTACCCTACATTAAATCTGGAAAAATTGTTATAAAGTGCTACTTCTTTTATGGGATGTATTAAACTTTTAATAGTACTTTCCACAAGTAGTATTTCCTCAATAGCTTTCTTAAGAATATTTATTTCATTTTATTGGTGAGCAAGTTGGGCCTCAGGGAGGATTAAATGACTTGCGTTCCTGCCACTGGGTTAAAGAGTGGAGGTTCCTGTCTTGACTCTCCATCTGTTGGTCATCTTGTTAACCAATGGGCCTAAACCATGAGGTCACCTCTAGCTCATCATTGTAGCTGGTTAATCTTTTCCAGTTGATCTCTGTAACTCTGAGGCCCCACTTTTTTGAATTGGAATTAGATTTCTTTTTAAATTTTAGATTGTATGATCATGGCACAGCCACATTTAATTATTGTGCGGTATTTGCTAAAACTGAATTTCCTGCCCACAGAATGTATTGGCCTCAATCTGTGGAATCAGATTTTTGAAGATGTATGCAATTGGCTTTGCCCTTTGAACTCAAAAGTGCTGCTGGGAGTAACTTTAAGATAGGGGTGTGAACTGGCCACCTGTAGTTCCATCTGATCACACAGTCTTAAATGTTCATATTTAAAAAATACTGTGTAGAGATTTTAAACTGGTAATGTGTATACTTAGCACAAAATTCAAACAGCACAAAAGGATGTTAAGGAGAAGCTTACCCACCTCCACCCTTGAGTGAGCCAGGCAACTGCTATCACCAGGGGTATTTTATGAAATGCTTTACTATTACTGCACAATGAGAACCCTTCCCTTCTCCAGCCAGCTGACTGTATGTTCTTCCCGATGGTAGGCTGCGTGGCTCTAAAGTGGTGAGTGGTCTCTGTAACTGTCAGAATGTAAGATCCATTACAATGATTATTTCTAGAGTTCTTTTTAAGTCAATGTTAGGTGCTTTCTCAAAAAATTGTTTAGCAAAAACTTCTGCCCCCAAAATGTGTTCATTTTACAGAACTTTGACTATCTTAGCAAAAGAAAAATGCTTCTGGTGAACTGAGTGTCTGAAGCAGAGACTCTTAAAATTTGGTTTTCTTTCACTTTTCACCCTTTTTTTTGGAATAGGCAATACATTCGTTTGCATAAAGTGTGAACGCACAAAAGGATATACATTGAAAAGTCTCTCTCTTTTCCCAGCCACTGCTGGGGACACCCAAAACCACTATTTTTGTATCACCTTCTTAAATATACTTCCAAAAATATTTAAGGCACATGTAAGCAAAGTCATACACACAAAATTATTTCTATATTATATATATTACATATCTGTTTGCTTATTTAAATCAGGGGTGCTTGACCATGTGTGTCCATCAAAATCACATGGGGAGCTTTCAGATAATCCATGTGCCTGCACCCTATGAGGACTTATTCACTATTTGTAATTGTTATTTTGAAATAAATCACAGGACTTCCCTGGTGCACAGTGGTTAAGAATCCACCTGCCAATGCAGGGGACATGGGTTCGAGCCCTGGTCTGGGAAGACCCCACATGACACGGAGCAACTAAACCCGTGCGCCACAACTACTGAGCCTGTGCTCTAGAGCCCGAGAGGCACAACTGCTGAGCCCACGTGCCACAACTACTGAAGGCTGAACACCTAGAGCTCGTGCTCTGCTACAAGAGAAGCCACCGCGATGAGAAGCCCGCGCACTGCAATGAAGAGTAGCCCCCGCTCTCCGCAACTAGAGAAAGCCTGTGCACAGCAACGAAGACCCAATGCAACCAAAAGTAAATAAATAAATTTATTAAAAATTGCCCTTGATTATTGTGGTGGGCTCCCCCAGTTGTGAACCACCAGCCTAAGATACAACCATTCAGACCCGTGGAACCCACCAGGAAGCTACTGGGCCCATACCTAGGCGATTTGGGCAGGAGAACAGCTGCGTGGATCACTCTGTGAGAGATCGGTTCCACCACCCAGGGTTAAGGGCATCTGCAACCACTCAGTTGATAAGTCTAAAGGTAAATTGCCTCTTAAAAGGGACTGTCTCCAGATTAATATGATCAGTGCTGCAATTACCTGTGTATAAATCACTTAGTTCTCTGGCCTGATTTTTCTAAACATATCCTACTTTTCTTCCTCTGATTTTTAGTTGTTCATCATACAAAACATAGAAAATATAGTAAGGCATAAAGAAAAAGATGAGGTACCCATAATTACATAGCCCAGAAAGAACTACTGTTAACACTTGTTTTATTTTACTTACTTTTTAAATTGTGCAAATAATTTATTGACACTTCTGGAGTATTGAAGCAAATCTATCCAGACATTACCTGTATGTGCTTCAGTATGTAACAGTAATGGATAAAGGGTAAGGAAGGATTTAAAACACACACACACACACACACACATTATTACACCCAACAAAAATCTACCATGATTGCTTAATAACATACCCATACTGCATTGACTCCCTGGATTGTCTCAAATTTCCTTTTAGCATTCATTATTAACACTTTGATGTCTACTCTGCCAGTCTTTGCCTCCTGCTTCTCCCCATGTAACTGTCTACAATACTTGGATACTGTAAAGTACACATAGCCTTTCCCTCTCTTATCTTGGTATCTTATCCTGTAGATTTGTTTAAATGGTTACATGACATTCCATGGTAGAAATGTCCTAATGTTGTGATCAATTTCATAATGATGGACTTTTAGGTTGTCTCTGTTTTTTTTTTTTTTGCGGTATGTGGGCCTCTCATTGTTGTGGTCTCTCCCGTTGCGAAGCACAGGCTCCAGACGTGCAGGCTCAGCAGCCATGGCTCACGGGCCCAGCCGCTCCACGGCATGTGGGATCTTCCCGGACTGGGGCACAAACCCGTGTCCCCTGCATCGGCAGGCGGACTCTCAACCACTGCGCCACCAGGGAAGCCCTGTCTCTGGTTTTTTATTACTATAAATAATGCTACAGTAAACATCTCTATTTCTCAAGAATAAAGCTCTAGATATGGATTTACTGGGACAAAGAAGTCACCACCTTTTCTCTCTTCCCTTCCCCTAAGTGACAAGAATAGATGGCTTAGGATGAGCTATTCACTGCTCATCCCCTGCAATGTATAGCTATCCTCTGTCTTATAGCTAAAATTTTTATAGCACACAAATTAATTTCTTTCTTTACCTAAAGGTACTTTATACCTCATTTATCTTGGCAGGTTCACATTTTTAAATGGAACATTTTATCAAAACGATTGTAGATTTACATACAGTTGTAAGAAACACTATGCAGAGATCTCTTGTATACTTTGCCAGGTTTTCTTTCCCCAGTACTAAATTTAGCAAAACTATCATACAATCTCTCACAACCAAGATGTTGACATTGATAGAATTCACCAGTCTTATTCAGTTTTCTCCACTTATACTTGTACTGACACATGTGTGTATTAAGCTTAATGCAATTTAATTTTTTTATTTATATATTTTAAAATAAATTTATTTATTTTGGGCTGCATTGGGTCTTCATTGTTGCGCGCGGGCTTTCTCTAGTTGCGGTGAGCGGGGGCTACTCTTCGTTGTGGTGCGTGGGCTCCTCATTGCGGTGGCTTCTCTTGTTGTAGAGCACGGGCTCTAGGCACACAGGTTCAGTAGTTGTGGCTCACGGGCTCTAGAGCGCAGGCTCGGTAGTTGTGGCTCATGGGCTTAGTTGCTCCGCAGCATGTGGGATCTTCCCGGACCAGGGCTCGAACACACATCCCCTGCACTGGCAGGCAGATTCTTAACCACTGTGCCACCAGGGAAGCCCAAGTTTTATGCAATTTTATCACACGTATGGGTTGGTGTATCCACCACCATAGTCGATATTGAATGGTTCCAATGCTGCAAGTCCAGAGATAAAGTCACGCACCTATGGTCACCTAATCTATGATAAAGGAGGAAAGAATATAAATGGAGACAAGACAGTCTCTTCAATAAGTGGTGCTGGGAAAACTGGACAGCCACATGTAAAAGAATGGAATTAGGACACTCCTTAACACCTTACAGAAAAATAAACTCAAAATGGATTAAAGACCTAAAGGTAAGGGCATATACTATAAAACTCTTAGAAGAAAACATAGGCGGAACACTCTGACATAAATCGCAGCAAGATCTTTTTCGATCCACCCCCTAGAGTAATGAAAACTAAAGCAAAAATAAACAAATGGGACCTAAACTTAAAGGCTTTTGCACAGCAAAGTGAACCATAAACAAAACGAAAAGACAACCCTCAGAATGGGAGAAAATATTTGCAAATGAAGCAACCAACAAGGGATTAATCTCCAAAATATACAAACAGTTTGTGCAGCTCATTATCAAAACAAAGACCCCAAATAACCCAATCAAAAAATGGGTGGAAAATCTAAATAGACATTTCTCCAAAGAAGATATACAGATGGTTAAAAAGCACATGAAAAGATGCTCAACATCACTAATTATTAGAGAAATGTAAATCAAAACTACAATGAGGTATCAGCTCACACCAGTCAGAATGGCCATCATCAAAAAATCTACAAACAATAAATGCTGGAGAGGGTGTGGAGAAAAGGGAACCCTCTTGCACTGTTGGTGGGAATGTGAACTGGTACAGCCACTATGGAGAACAGTATGGAGGTTCCTTAAAAAACTAAACATAGAGCTACCATATGATCCAGCAATCCTACTCCTGGGCATCTATCCAGAGAAAACCATAATACAAAAAGATACATACACCCCAATGTTCATTGCAGCACTATTTACAATAGCCGGGACACGGAAGCAACCTAAATGTCCATCAACAGAGGAATGGATAAAGAAGATGTAGTACATATATACAATGGAATATTACTCAGCCATAAAAAAGAATGAAATAATGCCATTTGCAGCAACATGGATGGACCTAGAGATGGTCATACTGAGTGAAGTAAGTCAGACAGAGAAAGACAAATATCATATCGCTTATATGTGGAATCTTAAAAACGGCTACAAATGAACTTATCTACAAAACAAAAATAGAGTTACAGATGTAGAAAATAAACTTATGGTTACCAGCGGGTAAAGGGGGAGGGATAAATTGGAAGATTGGGATTGACAAATACACACTACTATATATAAAATAGATAACTAATAAGGACCTCCTGTATAGCACAGAGAGCTCTACTCAATGCTCTGTAATGGCTTATATGGGAAAAGAATCTAAAAAAGATTGGATATATGTACATGTATAACAGATTCACTTTGCTGTACACCTGAAACTAACACAACATTGTAAATCAACTATACCCCAATAAAAATTTTTTTAAAAAGCCTTTGTATTCCCTTATTGTAATCACACCCCCTCCCTTCACATTTTAAAAAGACTCTTGATAAATATTCCAGATTACTTCCTGGCAAGGTATTACCAGAATTGGATATCATTTAAAAATGTAATATATTACTAGGGGGACAATATTTTCACTGTCCTACCTTTATTTAACATAAAAGACTTTAACAGTCTTTTAATGCATTTATTATCAAATTGGGTCTCAAAGAGTATTACAAATCCTCTTGGGACAGCCGTTTCTTTCATTTCTCTGGTTATCCAATACTTTGAAACATTATTTTCAGCAAAAGTCAAATCACTGAAGCTGCCGAATGCAATAAGCATACAGACTTCTACCTTCAACAAAACTGGTACTAACTTTATAGAAATAATTTTCATGGAGTTGAGACAGTAGTATTTTGCTTAATGGGGTTTTCTGGCTAAGGACAGACTGGAAGACTTTGCTAAAAGTATTTCTAAAAGGGATTTGATCTAAATCAAAGGATATTTACCTTTTCTAAGTACATCTTAATGAAAAATAATTTTAGTTTCTTCGAGTGGGAGGTAATCTGTGGGAGGAGGGGCCCTCACAGTCTCTGTCTCTGAGAAATGAGCATATTCTTTCTGCTTGTTACTGGTCAGGGTAATCCAAGTCATCATGGCAGCAGGCTCCTTTTTTGGGGGTCAGAATTCTTACTGGTCTAAAGTGAATCAGTGGGGATCTACCTTGTATTATAAGCTATCATTTCTCCTAAAGGCAGAGCATTGCTGAACTTGGAATTGAGGCGATCATAAACCACAATATAGGGATGAAATTGGACTAGAAGGGATCTAAAGAAGACTGTAGGGGGGGATAGGTGGAATTAGAAGGGACTGTCCTCAAACAAATACATCATGGGGAGTTATGTGGGCCAGAAAGGCAATTTAGGATAAATCATTCCCCAGTTAGCCTGGAAAAATGAACACATACAATGCATAGAAGATACAATTTAATTTTAGCCATGTAGTCGTACACATTTTAGATCTAGAAATCATATATGGAATATAAGCAAAGAAGATCTGATTCTGAAAGACTCTCTCTCTCTCTCTCTCTCTCTCTCCATATAGATATATTCAAATTTAAAATATTAAATGCATATATCCCTTGCCTCAACAATTCTACTTTTGGGAATTTATCCTCTACATGTATTTGCATACATGTGAAAGTGACATTTGTGTACAAGGTTATTTGTTGCAGCATTGTTTGTAATAAGAAAGCTCTTATTTATAAGTCAGCTCTGAACCCAAAATATGTGAAATGACCTCATGAAGTTTGGGTTGTGATTTTTAACATCCTTCTACCCAGAGATAGATCAGAGTTTGATCCACTGTCCATTTTTATCCCTTGGGCTCCCATGGAACAAAGTTCTGAGGTTGGGCAGGACTCTTGGTTGGTTCTTTTTGAGAACCCTTCAAGGAGATAGTTAGCTTTTCATTATAAGTGTAGCACGTGGCCGGGAGCTGTGGCATTCTCGACTGTATTTTACACTAGAGATTTGAGCAGGGAGGTTTGGGGGAATTTGTTCTTTGATAAAATGTTCTGTAAACAGAGGAAATGAGGGCTGCAGAACTGTCTTCATCATCATTTCCTTCTTACTCTTTTCCCTCAGGATCAGAAGCAAAAGGCCAAAATCTACCTTATATAAATGCCACATGAGATATTACAATTTGGAAGGGAAGTTCAGGCCTGAGTTCCTGTAGTTTTGAACAGACTGTTTATTTATTTATTTATTTATTTTATTTTTTTATTATTATTATTTTTTTTGTATTACGCGGGCCTCTCACTGCTGTGGCCTCTCCCACTGCGGAGCACAGGCTCCGGACGCGCAGGCCCAGCGGCCATGGCTCATGGGCCTAGCCGCTCCACGGCATGTGGGATCTTCCCGGACCGGGGCACGAACCCGTGTCCTCTGCATCGGCAGGTGGACTCTCAACCACTGCGCCACCAGGGAAGCCCGACTGTTTATTTTTTTAAAGCAACATCTGTGCTTCATAGTCTGCTTTAAAGACATGTAATTGCTCTCATAATTTGCAGCGTCCTGAGTTTGGGGAAGATCATTGTTGGAGGTCTAGAACTTCTGATAATATTGGGACACAGCGTTCCCCTTCTTAGCTTTTAAATACATGGAACAAAACAAAATGAGGTATAACTTAGAAATATAACCATAGAATACTACTTGTCTCTGTGGTGAGAAATATTTACATACTCATCATGTAAACACTGATTACTGAGGTATCTAAAAATTGTGAGAAAAACTCTCTTAGAGGAAGGAATATGAATTAAATCCTCATCTGTCATGACGCAGCTTAGATAACATCTAAATTGAACAATCAAGAAAGAGCAATTATGCTCAATTTTTAGGTAATAAATACAGGAGAAACAGCTAACTTTTCAACTATTAAGATTTAACAGCGACTTTTAAGGTGTTGTCTGTTTAACTGGGGCGGTGGGGAAGACTTTTGCTTGATTATAAGCCTTCTGTCACTATTTGACTTTTTAAAAAATCATATGCCTGTACTTAATTAAAAGTTAAAAATATATCTATATCTTTATCGACATATATAGAGCCAAGAGAATAGGGTGACTACAGTGTCTGTAATGATTATTTGAAATATCTTTGAATGTTACAACTAAAGTAAAGTTTTTGGGGAAAAATGATAGAAGTGAAGTATGTGAATTCTTGGATGAAATAAAGGCGTCATTGCTTTCATCTAACCTTAGTTGGCCTGAATTTTCACATCTTTATTTCTCTGTAATTCATGGGCCTTCTGTGTTCGAGATCAGGGCTTGGCAAACGTTTTCTGCAAAGGGCCTAATAGTAAATATTTCAGGTTTGGCAGGTTACACGGTTTCTGTTGCAGCCACTCTTTATAGTATGAAAGATACCCTAGACAATACATAAGTGAATGAGTGTGGTTGTGTTTCAGTATAACTTTACCTATGGACACTGAAATTTGAATCTCATATCATTTTTATGTGAATATCTAATATTCACATATAACTTAGTGTTCTTTTGGTTTTTCTTCTTTATCATTAAAAAATGTGAAAATCGGGGCCTCCCTGGTGGCGCAGTGGTTGAGAGTCCGCCTGCCGATGCAGGGGATACGGGTTCGTGCCCCGGTCTGGGAGGATCCCATATGCCGCGGAGCGGCTGGGCCCGTGAGCCATGGCCGCTGAGCCTGCGCGTCCGGAGCCTGTGCTCCGCAACGGGAGAGGCCACAACAGTGAGAGGCCCGCGTACGGCAAAAAAAAAAAAAAAAAAAAAAAGTGAAAATCATTCTTAGCTCCTGGACCTTACAAAAGCAGGTGGTGGGCAGGATTTGGCCAGCAGGCCATAATTTGCTGACCTCTGCTCTAGCTGTAACACAGTTGTGTGGTTCCCCGCAAGCATAGCAAAGAGCTGTGGCCATCTGGGCTTCAAGGAGGAATTGGCATGGAATAGGTCAGCATCGGTTCCCCAGCATTCACAGTTATGGAAATGATCTTTAAATTCCTCACTGGCTGTAAAGAGTTAAACTCTGTTTCTTGTCTCCTGCTCCCTTATTCTCATTTATTATGTTTCTAATTATAGAAACATGTCTGTGAATGAAGCTATATTTCAGTGAGTCCATCATTGCTGGAAATTTCATTACCAGAGATAGGAACAATAAGGTGGTCATAGATGTAGAGCCCTGAGTTCCCTTTGCTCCAGGAGAGCTGGATTGGGCCACCTTGGCTCCAGCAGCTTCTGAAGGGTTGGGCAGAAAGGAGGCTTCATGGATGTCAGGCTCTGTCTCCACCCACAGGTGACCAGCCCAGGTGAGTCCTGGGAGTGAGGTCCTGCCTGCCCTGAGAAGACCTCCCTAGAGACAGCACATAGCCCCCTTCCTTGTCACCATAGTTGCCATCAATGGGGAGGACACAGATCTTTCCTACATGGCTTTGTTCCCTTCAGTCTGTGTTGTGTGTTGGAATATAAAGATGAGTGAGACTGCCCTGTCCTCAAACCTAGTGAAGGATGCATGTCAATAAATATTTGAAGCACATAAAGAGCTCCAATATATGTGGAACCCACAATGGAGAGGCGAGAGTGGAGAAAGAATGTGGAAGAGGTAGGCAGAGGCCCAATCACAGAGGTCCCTGCCTATGTCCTGACCAGGAACTGATCTGGAAGCTGTGGAAAGCTGGCAGAAATGTGGATTGTCATCAGAGTTGGAAGACAGTGAGGTGAGCTATTTCATTAATTCAGAGAGGATAATGAGACCTCAACTAGATCAGTGACAGTGGAGGCTGAGGAGGGGATAGCAGACAGATTTAGGAGGTAGAACATGAAAGAGCTTGTCTGCAAACAGCTGAAGACAATTAGTGCAGGACAACCCCCAGTTTGGGAGGCTTGAGTGTCTGGGAATCACAGCATCACTGATTGCTGAGGTAATGATAATAAGAGAAATGGGCTTCGGAGGGTACTGGGAGTGGGGAGAAAGGTGGCTGTGGAGCCTTCGCTTAGACATGACCATTGAGATGGAACATCCAAGGGCAGATGTCTAGTAAATAAAGTTTAGGAGTGAGGTCTGGGCTGGAGGCAGAGATGTGAAAGTCAAGTGCAGACCAGTGGAGCCGAGGCCAGCCAGGGAGAGGATACAGAGTAGGGAGACTGGAGATGTGAGAACTCCCCAGAGACCATCCACAAAGGGACTCAGGGAACCCTGAGAGATGGGTGTGCCCAATGCAAATATGGGGTTTCCAAAAAGAGTGAAAATGAGGAAATCAAGATGGATGTGTGCATAGATATGTGTCTGTGAGTATGTTTATTCTGGAGTTGTTCATAATATTGAAAAGTTGACATTGCTTAAATGTCTAACAACAGGAACTAAATCATGGCATGACCCTATGGTAGACTACCATGCAGCTGTTAAAATATGAAAATCTATATGTAAAACATCAGCAGCAAATATACCAAAGTGAGTAATAGAAAATTCTCTTTTATTATTTATTTAGTACTCATACAAGTTTTCCTATTTGCCTCTTCTCTTTTTCAAATTATATACCATGAACTTGTATTGCATTGATAAGCACACCCATGTAAGTAGGCAGGACCACACTGCAGAAGTGCTCTTTGGGTCTGGTACCGGGGAAATCATTAACCTGGTAGCGCCAACGCTGCTCGAGGAGCGGATGGGAACACAGGAGGTAGAGGCTGCAAGTGTAGATTCCTTTTTGAAGAGGGTCGGTTCTAAAGGGAGAGTGAGATAAAGGGGCCATATCTAGAGTGGATGAGGAGTCGGGGAGCTACTTATTCAGGTAGGAGAGTCTTGACCAGGTTCATAGGTTAAAGAAAAGAATTAGTCTCTAGGGAGATGTTGAGGGTTACAGGTATGAGACGGGATTATTGATGGGCTAGGGGCTCAAGGAGAAGGAAGGAGGAAGGGTCTAGAACTTATTTTAGGGATGACTTGTGGGCAGGATATGGGAAAGAGGATGGAAAGAATGCAAAGACATTTGATGGTGTATGAGTATGGGGAGCAAGGGTGGAGCCGGGTGCCTACTGAAGCATTTCTGGGTGAGATGACTTCATGTCTGGGATTTGTTTTTAAATACTCTGTTGTGAGTGGGGTCAGGATGGGGGGTTGGGATAGATGAGACAAGATTAGCGAATTATTGATAATCGTTGAAGCTGGATAATGACGGTTGACCATATAGTCCTAAATACTTTTGTGAACTTTCAAAACATTCCAAAATTAAATATTTAAAAAGCAGTCTTCTTACCCGAGGATAGCTGCTGAGTCTGATCCGACTCCTACCTGTGGCTATTAACCCAACTGTTCCCATTTACCTACCCCTGCATCCCAAAGAGTAGATGCTTCAGCTTCCTGGCTGCCTCATTCTTGTCCCAGCCCCTCTGGGCAGAAAGGGGCCCAGGGAAAGTCCCTGCTACAAATGGCTGGCTGTTTCTGAAGCAAGGGTTCAGTGGCCAAACTAGACACCTTAAAAAAGAAGGGAATCTTGAATGCAGAACCCCCAAGTAATCTTGGGCCAATAACATCGAAACATGCAGTAAACAGTGGGCTGTGGCACCACTTGAGCCCCCCTTTTACCACCCCCCCACCCCTGTATTATGCTGTCCAGAGGTTCTGTGGGCTAAGGGGTCTCTGGGCTTGAAATCACAGTAGAATGATAATTTGGGGAAGAATCAGCACATTTGTGCTTTGCTCAGATGTCCAATTCTCCGCCCCAGCAGCCGGGCATCATTCTTAGAAACTCATCTTCTCATGCAATTATAGTACCCAGAATAAAAACTTTAGACCTTTTTTCTTAAGATGATGCTTTTAAAGATTTTGTCACAGAATGAACGTTCAGTGACTGCTACCTCATCACCATCATTCCCTGACTGCCTAGAATAGAACTTTCAAGCGTCATAAAGTTTTAGGGCCAATACCTCAGAGCTCATTCCTTCCAGATCACTCATTTTGTAGATGAAGAAACTGGGGGAGCATGACTGACTTGTCCCAGGTCACACAACTGTTAGTGGC
The DNA here is from genome assembly GCF_025265405.1 of Mesoplodon densirostris. Classification (NCBI taxonomy): domain Eukaryota; kingdom Metazoa; phylum Chordata; class Mammalia; order Artiodactyla; family Ziphiidae; genus Mesoplodon; species Mesoplodon densirostris. The sequence continues at coordinate 47,724,148 of NC_082664.1, forward strand.
AGTTCTGATGACAAACTTTTCTCCTTGAACATCCCAGAGTGAGTAAATCTTTTTGTAATCCTTTCAAAGCCTGGGCCCAAGTGAAGAGTGATATGGTAAAAGAAACAGTGTCCAGGATCCCAAGGCAACTTACAAACAGCTCAAGTCCATGGCTTAGCCTTCTTTACAACTGTCAAGAGCAATACTACAAAGATACAGTAATCAAAACAGCATGGTATTGGCACAAAAACAGACATATGGATCAGTGGAACAGAATAGAGAGCCCAGAAATAAACCCACACACTACGGTCAATTAAGCTTCAATAAGTGAGGCAAGAATATACAATGGAGAAAAGACAATCTCTTCAGCAAGTGGTTTTGGGATAGCTGGACAGCCCTGTGTAAATCAATGAAGTTAGAACACACCCTCTCACCATACACAAAAATAAATTCAAAATGGCTTAAAGACTTAAATATAAGACATGACATCATAAAACTCCTAGAAGGGAACATAGCCAAAACATTCTCTGACATAAATTGTATCAATGTTTTCTTAGGTCAGTTATCCCAGGCAATAGAAATAAAAGCAAAAATAAACAAATGGGACCTAATCAAACATAAGCTTTTGCACAGGAAAGGAAACCATAAACAAAACAAAAAGACAACCTACTGAATGGAAGAAAATATTTGCAAATTATGCGACCAACAAGGGTTTAATTTCCAAAATATACAAACAGTTCATATAACTCAATAACAAAAAAATGAAGCAAAACAAAAATCAAACAACCCAATCGAAAAATGGGCAGAACACCTAGATAGACATTTCTCCAAAGAAGACATACAGATGGCCAACAGGCACATGAAAAGATGCTCAACATTGCTAATTATTAGAGAAATGCAAATAAAAACTATAATGAGATATCACCTCATACCAGTCAGAATGGCCATCATAAAAAAATCTACAAATAACAAATGAGGGAGAGGGTGGGGAGAAAAGGGAACCCTCTTACACTATTGGTGGGAATGTAAATTGGTGCAACCACTATGGAAAATAGTATGGAGGTACCTCAAAAAACTAAAAATAGAGTTGCCATATGATCCAGCAATTCCACTCCTGGGCATATATCCAGAGAAAACTATAATCCAAAAAGATACATGCACCCTTATGCATAGCAGCACTATTCACAGTAGCCAAGACATTGAAACAACCTAAATGTCCATCGACGGATGAGTGGATAAAGAAGATGTGGTACATAGATACAACGGAATACTACTCAGCCATAAAAACAAATGAAATAATGCCATTTGCAACAACATGGATAGACCTAGAGATTATCATACTAAGCAAAGTAAGTCAGAAAAAGAAAGACAAATACTATATGATATCACTTATATGTGGAATCAAAAATATGACACAAATGAACTTATCTACGAAACAGAAACAGACTCACAGATATAGCGAACAGACTTGTGGTTGCCCAGGGGGCTGGGGGCTGGGAGGAGGGATGGATTGGGAACTTGGGATTAGCATATGCAAACTATTATATATAGAATGGATAAACAGCAAGGTCCTACTGTATAGCACAGGGAACTATATTCAATATCCTGTAATAAACCATAATAGAAAAGAATATATATATGTGTATAACTGAATCACTTTGCTGTACAGCAGAAATTAACACAATATTGTAAATCAATTATACTTCAATAAAATAAATTAAAAAAAATAAAACTGTCCAGAGGATTCCATAAATCACATAATAAATCATAAATCACAGAAACAATGATAAAACCTCTTGCCTTCATCTACCATGTGCGCAGTGTTTCCAACTGCCCAGGAACATCCCTCCCTGTAATTCAAACTGTCCCCAAGTACTGCTCCTCTCTCCCTCCTCTCACCCATTCTTCTAGGAGAAAGGACCCTCCCTGTTTGGGAGGGGGAGGCAGAGGCGAAGTCTCTTGGCATTTGCAGGCTTGGTTTTTGCAGGCTGGCAGAGGAGGCAAGGCTGTGGACACTTTCATAATAAGATCTTATCATATCCTTAGAAGAGCAGCTGGGGGTGAGAGGGTAGTGATGATGGGTGGGGCATACATGCCCAAAGTGAGAACTTTTCAACAAACATTCAAGGAAAAAACATTGACTTGCAAGTTCTGAGACAATGATGAAAAGATGTTGAGAGAGCAAGACTGTGGGATACAGAGAAGGTAATCAAATGGAGTTGCTTTTTTCACATGCTGGGTCCCTCAGCAAAATGACAAATGGTCCAGTGCATCCCCCACCCATGGCTTAGGACTAAGCTACACATCTATACACCTTCCTAGATCCTCTTCCATCAGTTTTAGAGTTGGTGCTGCTAGATGAAGCCTTTCCCTGCCACACATGGGCATGTCTTATTGGGCCTCTTGGCTATGCTTCCTTCCCAAGTAAACTTGAGATTTGGGGCTGGTCATCCTGATGTCCTGGCTTACCTTCTTGTTGAGCTGGAGCATTTAGTGGCCAAGGAAGGATGAATATCCAAGACATCACCTATGGCTAATCAGGGCGGGTCCTGCCCTCTAGGGATCCTGTGGAGGGCTGACCATGCCATGCTGGGTTCATGGAGGTCCGTGGAGGGAACATGTGTTGAATTACTGCAGCTCTGTCCAGGCTTTCCGGAGAATTTGGATGGAATTGGAATCATTCAGTCTATAATTCTCTGTTTCTGTCTATGTGAAAGAAATATGAAGGGCTGAATCATATTCAGTCCTTCCTAGAATATATGTGCTTTCAAATAAATATGAAATGAAATTAAGGCCAACAAAGAAATACACACATTCTGCAGATAAATGAGTAAAGAGCTTTTATCTAGTCTTATAATTAAGGATTAAAATGTTCTACTCTCACGCAAAACCTGCCATGTCTCATCCAGAGTAATTATAAAATTCATCAACATCGTGACTGAGCCGTGGCTCCTTCCATCCAGGGCAAGATGCTCCCAGATCACCAGCTCCTATTCTACATGGCAGGTGGGCGAGAGCGAGGACTGTCTCCTGGTCAATCAACCTGGCACCCTACTGAGCTGGGATTGTTAAGCAGCAGCCGTGGTGGAGACAACAGTCCCCCAGGTGCACGCAGAGTGTAGAGAAGGTGGGACCAAGGCGTGTATAGCGATCTGAGAAGGGAGCGTCTCTCATAAGCGCCCACTGTGTTCATTTCTTCATTCGTTCAACAAATCTTTAATGAATGTCTACTATATACCAGGCACAGTTCTAGACACCAGGGGCAGACCAGAGAAGAAAACAAATTCCCACCTTTTATGAAGGGTGCTTTCTAGTGGGAAGAGAGAAAACAGGAACAGATGATATATGGCCTGTCCTAGGGCTGAGCGAGAAGGACCAGGGGAGGGAGAGGGATGGGGAGGTTTGCTATTTGGGGTAAGTGTCCAGGAAGATCTTTCCAAATAGGTGGCAATTGAACAGAGTGAAGAGAGGATGAGAGATAAGAGGATACCTGTGGGGAGAGACTCCGAGGGAGTAGGAGTGCCAGGGCCTGAGGTGGGAGCGCATTTGAATTTGGTATATTTGAGCTACAGCAAGGAGGAAGCAGTGTATCTGCAGTCCAGGGAGAGAGAGGTGGGAGGTGGGGCCAGTCTGAGGGCCATTTAGGACTTTCACTGAGTGAGATGGAGCCATTGGAGGCGGGTGATCAGAAAGGTGGCCAGATCTGACTTAGGTTTTACAGGGGCAGGGTAGCTGTTCTGGGGAGAATGGAGTAAGGGGGAAGCTGGGCGTAGTTGGTGGCTCATTGGCTCATGATTTCCAAGTAAGAGATGATGGTGGGCTTCCCTGGTGGTGCAATGGTTAAGAATTTGCCTGCCAGTGCCGGGGACACGGGTTCGAATCCTGGTCCGGGAAGATCCCACAGGCCGCGGAGCAACTAAGCCCGTGCGCCACAACTACTGAGCCTGAGCTCTAGAGCCCACGAACCACGACTACTGAGCCCATGTGCCACAACTACTAAGCCTGCATGCCTAGAGCCTGTGCTCTGCAACAAGAGAAGCCACTGCAATGAGAAGCCCGCACACCGCAAAGAAGAGTAGCCCCCGCTCACTGCAACTAGAGGAAGCCTGCGCACAGCAACAAAGACCCAACGCAGCCATAAATAAATAAATAAATAAATAAAACATAAAAGTCCCTTTAAAAAAAAAAAAAAAGAGATGATGGTGACTTGGACCAGGGTGGTTTTGGTGGGGGTGAGAAAAGTGGAAGATTCTGGATAAATTTTAAGGGAGAGCCCACAGGACCTGTTGACAGATTGCCTGTGAGATGTGAGAAAAGAGAAGGTTCTGAGGGTGACACTAAGACCGTTATCCTGAGCTACTGGAAGAATGGAGCTGAGGCTCTAGAAGGGACACAGCTAAACGAGGCTGATCCAAGGGCTGGGGGGCCAGAGGCACATGGAAGCAAGGCTGAAAAACTGGAGTGTACCTATTTATTTATTTATTTTTTACATATACATGCATCTCTTCTTTTTCAAATTCTTTTCCCGGTTAGGTTGTTACAGAATATTGAGCAGAGTTCCCTGTGCTATACAGTAAGTCCTTGTTGCTTATCCATTTTGGAGTGTACTTATTGATGTACAAGTGTACTTGTTCTAATGAGGAAGAAGTTGCAAACTGGTGGCCCATGGGCCAGATCTGGCGGGCAGACGTCCTTGGTTTGGTTCTCAAAGTATTTATTAAACAGCTGAATTAGCTGGTGAGGTTTAAAACTCACGGCATTTTATGTAAAAATCTGGATTTCCTGCTCTTTTAGAAAAGTGGTAGATCTGGCAACCAGGTAACAGCTGATTGGCCCTGAATGACAGCTGTTCCCTCTGGCAGGGCGTGCCCTGTTTAGTGGGCAGTCGCGCCACTACTCCTATTATCTTACAACTGAGGCTACCCTTTCAGTGCCGTCTTCTCATTTGAAAATGGGAATAACAGCAGTACCTACCTCTTGGGGTTGTTAGGAAAATTAACGGAGATAATTCATGTAAAACAACTAGAACGGTGTCTATTAATTGTTCAAAAATGTTTGCTCTTATTACGGTCATTCCTATTGTTGTTATTATTAGCTGTCTGTTCTTACAGGGCTCTGAGTTTGTAATGCTAGCAATGAGGATTTCAGAAAGCTGGAAGAGGATTCTGACAGGGGTTGAGAGGTGAGTGAAGCTTCCCTTAATAAGCGATGGCACCAAACCAGAAAGCAGGAGAGGAGGCAGCATAGCTCCCAGACGCTTTAGAAAACCGTGGCCGCCCGAGCGCCATTGGCCCCACAGATCAGGGTTCATTTCCCTTCTTCTGCGGAGCTCGGCACAGTGGCCTCAATCACCCGGTGACTCATCTAATAGCCCCGTGAGTTTGCCCAGTTTGCGGCATCACAAATTACATTTGCAGCCTGCTTATCAGGCAAGCTAGGAAATTAAACCTAAGCGGCTATGGTGTTGCTAAGTAATATGGCTGCATACACAGACGCCCGAGGCTCAGACCATCACAGCCCCATTAAAGCGTCATTTCCCACTGTGGCTAATAAGGTTTGAAACCTTCAAAGGAAACCTGCTGTTCTTTTTTAAGGTCAGAAAATGGGGTAACTTGGTTATAAGCAAGAGATAGAATTTCCCTTCCTAGATGCTAGGGGTGTGTGTGTGTGTGTGTGTCTGTGTGTCTGTGTGTGTGCATGTCTGTGTGTGTCTGTATGTCTGCGTATGTCTGCGGGTGTGTGTGTGTGTGTGTGTGTGTGCGTGCTGGAGATACTAGCTCATGGCTGATGGAGGCGGAGGGCGGGGGTGGGGGGAGATCAGAGACAGCCATCTTGCCCTCAGGACCCCTCTGCCCTGGGCCATGAGGGCCTGGTCAAATCTACCTCTGTGTCTGGCACCTGGCCCTCTGGAGGTGTTTGCAGAGTGGCTGTTGGCTTCCTTCTTCCTGGGGATACTTCTCAGTGGGTGTGGCACTAGGTGATGGGAGCATTCCTGGTGATGTCTCCCTCAGGGCAGTCTTTTCTTTAGGGGGCTTTTCTCTTTCTACAGCAGAGCCCTCGGGCCCAGAGTGGGGATCCTGGCCCATGGGATGCTTGGGCAGCTGAGCTGGTCCAGGGGTTTCCTTTCCTCATTTCTCTCCGGTCAAACCATCTGTGTCCATTTCAGGGTTCGGCTCCTCCTGGATCCACCAAGTTTAGAGCTTGAGGGCACAGCTCCCGAGTGGGGCAGTCGCTCCATGGCCGCCTTAGTTCAGGCAGGTAGGGACTTAGCATCTTAGTATCTTCACCCACCCCACGTAGCTCTTCTGCAACCCCATAGTTACACTTGGCGGGGAAGTTGTCCAACGATTTGGGGCCATCTGGTCAGAGGTTTGGGGCATCTGGAGCCCTCCCCAGCTCCCCTCTCTGGGAGGACTCCCTCCGTCTTCTCTGATTTGGACTCCTGGGATGGGGCAGGAGGGTGAAATTCCTCCTCCTTAATTTGTATTTTAAATCACATCTTCTCCACAATGCTGAGGAGTATTCTTCAAGACTCATTCAGATAGGCTGGGCCTCACAGGACTTCTGGTTGCTGAGACAGACTTCTGGTTGCTGAGAAGAGGGTGGGGCTCGCAGGCCCCCTGGAGGGAGATTCCTGCAGCACAGAGGATGCGGCCAGATCTGAGCTGTTGTTAATCTGGCCTAGCCAGTCCCCATCTTCGCCAAACAGAAGAAAGTGGAAGGGAATTCCTTCTGGCATTTGTTGTATGATATGAGACTTGGCTGTGCCCAGAGGGGACAAAGACTTTCAGACTGGGGATGACTCCTGATCAAACTTTCCATGAGGACGCATTCTTTCCATTTTTTTGGCCAGCTGCAGGCTTGGAGCCATCTCCCTGGGGAAGAGCTGTTCTTGCTCGAACCAGACTGCCCTGGGGGACTATCTGGGCTGGTCAGTGGTCTGAAGGTTTTTCTGACATCCCCCTGTTCCACCCTCGCATATCACACCAGGAAACACTTCACCAAGCAGGGGTCAGATTTCAGTTCAGCCTTTTGTTTTAACAAATAATCGAGTTTAGATATTGACATTCAATCCTTAACTGCTAACATCCCCTTTTGTAGTGCTTTGCAAAACTTGTGTAGCTGTGGACTGTGATTTGTTTCATAGGAATGTGCATTGGTGCTTGGGTCTCATTGGTTAGTTCTAATATAACTATTTTTGCCAACTGTTTTCACTACTAATTGGCTACTTAATAAGTTAAAGAGCCGCATGATTTCTATCTCCTCTTCCACAATTTCCATGGAAGAACATGCTGGCTATATTTAAACAGCACCCATTTTATTTCTCTGGAGAGCAGACACTAGCTGGGTTGAAAAGATGTGTTTCCTTGGATGGTTCCTTTATGACTTCTGTTTGTCCTGCTGCTGGAAAAACTTCCAAAGTGTGAGCTGGCTCCAAGCTGACCTTCTGGTGAGTTGCTAAGCACATATATCTGCCTGTCTATGTACTTGCCCATTTCCAAGATTGTCAACTGCAGCTGAATTCCCTGGGCTGGTAAAGGGACAAGGGGAAGGGACCAGAGGCCCTGCCCACACTGGCAGGGTCCCAGGCCAGGACAAGAACAGCTTCAGGGCATCCTGATCTTCTGAGGGCCTTCAAGGCATCACTCTCACCTGTGGATAGCAGCTCCTTAGTGGAGCAGCCTTTCATTCTTGAGACAGTCCCACCTCATTTAGAACTGTTTCCATCACTACTGCTGTTGGAATATCCTGGCCAAGTCTAGGGTACCCACCCTTCCTTCCTTTCCTTCAAAGTGAAGACTGGTAAGAACCCTAGAGATGGTGATGCACCTTTAACAGTGATAACCTTTTACGAAATTCAGATCATAAACTGTTGCATATTCATGGTGGAAAAATGCTGAAAAAATAGAAAAGCACTATAAAGATGTAAAAATCACCCATAACCCAATGTTAACCCATAGATAACCACTAATAACATTTTGAAACATTTATCTCAGAATATATATATCTATATATACTCATATTTACATAGGTATATATATAATTTTTAAAAATGGGATCATACTATTTTGCACCTGCTTTTCCCATTTAACATTGTACTATAAACATTCTCTCATGTCATCAGATTACACTACATCATCACTTTGCTTGCCTAACGTTCATGATATGAAAACGTTCTGATTTATTTAACCAGGTCCCTGTTAGGTGAACTTTAGGTTGATTCCAATATATATATTTTTGCCCTTATAATCACTGCTGTAATGAACATCCTTGAGGTTTCCTCTTTATGTCAAAGTTAAGCACATTTTAAAAGACTTTGATTGATATTCCTAAATTATTCTGAAAGTGCATATTCCTGACCAGCTGTGTACAGACGCAATTTAAAATATACTTGTCGGGACTTCCCTGGTGGCGCAGTGGTTAGGAATCTACCTGCCTAATGCAGGAGACACAGTTTCAAGCCCTGGTCCAGGAAGATCCCACATGCCGCGGAGCAACTAAGCCCATATGCCACAACTACCAAGCCTGTGCTCTGGAGCCCGCCAGCCACAACTACTGAGCCTGCGCGCCTAGAGCCCATGCTCCGCAACAAGAGAAGCTACCTCAAAGAGAAGCCCACACACTGCAATGAAGAGTAGCCCCTGCTCGCCACAACTAGAGAAAGCCTGTGCGCAGCAATGAAGACCCAACACAGCCAAAAATAAATAAATAAATTTATAAAGTTAAAAAAATTTTTAATAAGAAAATAAAATATACTTGTCAAGCTTATAGGTGAAAAATGAGCATCTCCTTGTTAATATCTTGGATTCTGCGAGGTTAAACATTCTCCTTGTGGTTAATTGGCTGGCAGAGATATCTTGTGCTCTCTTGCTTCCAGACGATGGAATTTAAGTGTCATTACTTATCACTTAGCAAGATGAAATTGGGGCGTGCTGCCAGGGAGCTGAGGGCAGTTAAAGTAGTTGCTAGTAGCCTTCAGAGCCTAAAACCAATCTTCCTAAGTGTCTCTTTTCAGTCATCCCTGAGTGGGCCTTCTAATCTGAGGGCAGGGCTGGATGGAGCATGATTTGGGATGCAAGAGGCTTGGGGTGGCTTTGGGATGCAGGCAGGGTGCCTAGCTAACTAATAGACTGATTTCCTACAGCTCCAGTCCTTGCCCCTTTTCTTCCCCTCATTCATGCAGAAAATCATATGTCAAAAGTTTTTCATTGTGTTTTGTGGTGTCTGTTTCCTTGATGATGGGGTAAATAGAGTGTTTGGGGCCAGGGTTGATATTTCGAGTCTGAGGTTTGTGGATAATCTGTTGAGTAGGTAGTTTAGGACCAGCTGTGTATGGATGCCAGGCTTCTGGTGTTTCTATGTATGCAGGTCCTCAGGCCCAGGTGATGGGCATGGGATCCACTCTGAATCAGACCTATAATCTGTAATATGTAACCAGCAATGTGTGGGGAGAACTAGCAGTCCTGGGGTGGTGTGGCTGGGCTTTGAGGAAAAGTAGATACTCTGTGCTCTTTTCATGATACAAAAATGACTTTAGTGCAACTCATTCTAGTTAGAAGGTCCAGGGATGAATCTGGATGGCAAAATCACAAGGTGTTTTGCCCCCAGTTCCAATAACTGAGTTTATGAGGAGAAAAGCAATGGCTGTGGCCAAGGCCTGGGAGGCAGGGAAGGCGGAGGGGACACTGGTTTCCCTCCAGCCGAAGCAGGTGATGTGAGCTACGCACGTGAAGCCTGGGCTAGAATGGCCCCTCCATCATCCCAAACCGGTAAGTGCTCCCAGAAGAGCTGCCAAGGTGTGAGAGAAACTGCATCATTACCCGGAATGTGGGAAAGAGGATGGAGGTTTTATGTATAATTTCCTGTCATCAGAATCCAATATAGTCATAAATAAGCTCGGAGAGGCAACCTGTAGGAGAACTAAACACGAATGCCTCTCGTTTCTGAGGCGCTGGAAACTGAGAGGAATTCAAATTGCATCTTTCACGTTGGGTTATGACACTCAAGTAACTTGGCCAAAGCTAACTACAGTCGGCTGACGTAAAGGGCCCTGCAAGGGGACATAATGCCATGGGGATGAAGACTTTTCACAATGGAAAAAGCAGGTGTGGCACAGGTAAGCTCTAAACTCTTCTGAGGTGATAATCCTGGACTCCTCGTAGTTCTTTGAGGGTCAGGGGATGAGGAACCCAGCAGGAACCACCTCACACCAGAGGGCCCATATCACAAAGGGGATGGAAACCCAGCAGGAGCCACCTCACACCAACGGGCCTGCATCACAAAGGGGATGAGACTAAGAATATCAGAGCATCGTGCGGGGATGTAGTCAGCCCTCCTTGCTGGGAAGAGACTTGGGGTCTTTTGGTGTTGAGTGCACAGAGGAGAGGCTTTGGGAGGATGGGTGGCACACACAGTTGGCTGCCATGGAGAGGAAAACTGCCTCCTGGAAGGCATTTGGTCAAACTTAGCACTGTGCCAGTATTTATTATTAATCACCATGAAACGGCTTTGTGTTTTTCATAGGGCTTTCTTGTAGATCTGGTTTGATCTTCCTAATATAGAATATTTTCCACAGGGTTATTTAATTTCAGTTTTTCAGATGGTATTTGACCAATTGCTCAGCCTCATGGGATGGGCAGTTTTATAACAGGCGTGTTGAGGAAGCTACATGTGTTTTCCAAGCCATGGCAGTGCATGTTTGAGGAGTCGGGCATGGACCCCCAGTCCTGATGGGGGCTGCGTACGGCAGGGTGAGGATCACAGAGTCAGACCACAGTAGATGCCATTGGAGGCTTAGCTTCCCTCCGACTTGTAGGCATTGAGACCTTGTTTTCTGCCCCAGGATGTATATGTAACTAGAATAGAGATCCTTTCACCTGAGAGCTGTTGTCTTTGCTGTTTCTGGCAGGTTATTTAAGCTCTCCAGCCCTTAGTTCTCATTTGTAAAATGAGATAATAATAGTATCCGTCTCAAGGAATTGTGTGAAGATTAACTGAGTTAATACCTTAAAAAAAAAGAGCAGTTAGCGCAGGGAGTTTGCACTCAATGCATATTAACTATTATAATGACGATGATGATGACCTTGAATATTGGATTTCACAGATGGAGGCAGCCTAGGATCCTTAGACAGTTTCCCTGTCTCCAAGCAGGGTTCTAACCAATACTTATTTTACACCTTCATGGCCTTGCCAGGGACACGGTCAAGAGCCTAAGGGGAAAGGGCTATGGTTCTATCTACTTCTGGAGGGGGCTGATGGAAAAATAATTAAGCCTGTGAATTCACGAAATAAAAGGTCAAATGGGAAACTTGACCTTGAGAATTTCATTAATCTCTCCAACTACATTGAAGGCAGCAGAGAAGTGACTTCTCACAAGGGACCCCAAGAATTGAAAAAGCAGATGCTGTCCTCAAACTCTTGGCTCTGCTACTTATCAGCTGTGTGACCTTGGGCCAGTTACTTAACCTCTCTGAGATTCAGTTTCCTCATTTGTAAAATAGGAATAATACATTACAGGATTGCTGGAATTACTAAATCAGACGATATCTGTAGAGTTCTTGGAACCTGCTGAGGGCTCAATAAAAGCCAGTTTTCATGTCTGTTGTTGTGTTTATTATAAATGCTTATTATTATAAGCTACTTTATAGCTTACAGTTGACAAGTTGGAAACTGGTTACTTTCACAACAGGGATTGTCCTGTGATGGTCCTCTCTCTCACCTTGAAAGATGTTAACACTCAGGGGAGTTCCCCCACCTTGGCTGGACCTGACCCTCTGAGCCTGGTGCTTGTGCATGTGAAGATGGGGAGAAGGTACTTCCCACCTGGTTGCACAAGGGCTGGGACCAAGTCATCTTGCCTCTGCACGGGTCAGAAATGGGGAATGGCGCATGGTTCCTATTGGATGATAGGGACTTCTGAGGATTTTTTGAGGTGTCCAGACTCAAATCTTCCTCATCATTGGCTCATTTTGCTGGGCAAATACAAAGGAGTAGAATGGAAGGATTACGGGGTAGATGTGTGCTTAACTTTGTAAGAAACCGCCAACTGTTTTCCAGCCTGGTTGTCCCACTCGATGTCCCCACCTGTTCAGCTTTATAGTCGCTTCGGCCACATTTTCTGGTCTTCCTCATATATCAAAGTCAGTTCTTTCAAACTTTAAAAAATAGCTATATATTTTTAAGAAGCAGAACCTTAAAAAATAAAAAAGGTCATACCTACACCCTCAATAAATACAGCAGATAAGGAGGTAGAAGTCTGGCTGAAGGGTTGGGGAGGTGCATGGAGCCTGAAGGCCTCTGTTTGCTCCGGGGCCCAGGGGAGCCCAGAGTGATGACCCCACTCTAGGTACAAGTTTGAGTCAGCTTTCATCAGATTTAACTTTCAGTTGAGTTCTGAGTCGACCACAGGAGCAGTGATACTGGCCAGGCCTGGGCTGCCCGCATCTCTGCCTGCCGTGCCCAGAGCTCTCCTTGGGGCCCTCCAAGCGGGCGGCAGAGCCGAGGCCCCCGGAGGCTGACCAGGCACAGCAGCCCGGCTGTGGGGATGTTTCCTGCTGGTTGGCATTGGTCTTTCCACCACCACGCTGTGTCACTTAAACTAGCTCCATCTCCAAGACAAACATCAGAAGCTGTGCGACTCCAGATACCAGGAACAAAGAAACAAATTGGGAACATCGTGCACAAAAGAGATTTTAATAAAGATTAAACTGGCTCCGTGCGCAGATGCTGCCACTCTTCTCATTGGGATCTTGACAGTGATGTGGGGCAAGCAGGCAAAGGCTGAGCCCCAGGCGGTTCGCATTCCTGGCACTGACGTCGTCGAGTGTAGCCTGAGTGGCGGCTGACAGCAGACGGGCCTTTGCAGGGGTGCTCCAGGGCTCCAACCCTGAGCTTTCTCAGGGAGTCTGTGAGGGCAGATGCCTGCGCCCTCAGCTTCACTCAGCAACCCCGGGCAGGGGCCTGAGACGCTGCATTTCACCAAGCTCTCCGCACACTCCCTCCTCCTCCTTCTACTTTTTATTATGGAAACATTTAAACATGTACAAAAGTAGATAGAATCGTATCATGAACCCCATCTACCCACAGCCCAGCTTCAGCAGTTACCGATATGATAATCTTGTTTCATCTCTACCCCGACTCATGCCCCTCCAAGTTATTTTGAATCAAGTTGCAGACATCCGATTATTTCATCCATAGACAGCTCAGTACATATGGCTAAGAGATACCTTTTTTTTTTTAAGGCATAACCATTGTATCATTATTATGCCTAAAAAATGAGCAATGGTTTCTGGGTGTTTCTAATGCAGAGTCAAGGGTGAGGACCACAGGCCAACTGGGACATCACATCCTCTGGTGGTAGGAGGCATGCCTGACGGGTTAGAGGAAGCTTGGCATTTTTAGAGGAAGCTGGCAGGAGCCTGACTTCTAAAAATCCACACTCACAAGACAAAATAGAGCAAAGTCAGGCTGACAACTTGCACTGCACAAGGGTCCCTGAGTATTAGGCCCAGGAATCTTGTCATCTTGTAGTCGAAGACTTCTAGTTAATTTTCAGACAAATTTTGTATTTTAACCTAAAGGGCAACTGATGTTGGGTTCCACTGGGGATAGTCTCTTGAGGGCTACCGGTCTGATGTCACTCTGCGGGCTCCCTGACATGACCCTAGGTTTCAAATGTCCAGTCAGAAAACTGGGATTTGATTTGTGGCTCTGCCGTATAAAGGGCTGGGTAGTTTCCTTGTCTGTGTTATAAGGATGACAGCATTGCCCCAGTCAGCAGGCAGGGGTGTGTGCTTGAAGTAATGACAGTAGCTGCTGTGCCAGGTGAGCATGCCGGGAGAGTGCTCCCTTGCCTGGCTGTGCTCACCGCCTGCCCCAGAGCCTGGAGCCCATCCAGGCAGCTTTCCAGGCCTCACCTCCACTCCCAGATCTCCAGTCATGGCTTCTTCCAGGTGCTGAGCGGGAGCCAGCTGGGCTTCCCTGACAGCCAGAGCCCCCAAGGCTGGTGGGCTGCACAGGCCCTGCTGGGACTCTTGCTTCACCTCCCCACCTTCTGGAACCCTCCAAGTGTATGGTGTGGATCTCCTTGGCTGACTGTCTTCTGTGCTGGTGAAGGTGTCCTTGCCCACACCTCCCAGTCCCCTCAGCAGTAAGACTGCTTTGGCCTTGACTCACCAGGTGTCCCTGGATTCCAGTGGGGGACCGGGAGAGAGGAGAGGGAGTTTTGCTGGTGAAGGAGGCTGCACAAGGGGGCAGCGAGTCACCAGGGCCTTCTTTTGCCGTCTCTCACAGGCACATGCTGCTTGGTGGTAGAGGCATCCAGCAAGACGGGCTCGTCCGTGTGGGGCACAGTGCAGTGAGGCCAAAGTCTCAAAGGCTCCCTGGTAACAGAGCTTCTTCCTCTCAGCAGAGACCAGACTGTGTGCAGATCCTTGGAGAGTGGCCGAGGGAGGGCCTGGTGACTCTGAAGTCCGGGGATAGAGGTCACTTCTCTGCCTCCTTTTAGATGCTTGGGGAGACCAAGGTGCATCCCCAAAGGGCCATGTCTGTCCAGGAGCTACGGCTGGAGGGACATTCTTCTACCTTTAGAGCCGGGAAGGCTCCCCTTCTCCATGAATCCCGTGCTTCCAAGGTGGTTCACGAGAGCCTCCTGGCACAGCTCTGGCAAAGGTGTTTAGGGCCTGTCCAGCAGGTCCGAGTTGTGACTTTGAGGGTTTGTCGAGCAGGGGCATGCTGTAGGAGAGATAGCCTTGGCTGTGGAGTCAGGAGGCCCTGGGTACCATTCCCTGCCAGTGGTGGAGCCTGGGGTCATGTGGTACAGCCATACTGGAGGGAAGAGGGTGACACCTCTCAAAATCACAAATGCACATATCCTTTGACGCAGCAATTCCACTTGTGTGAAAGGGGCATACGTGCAAGGAGGTTCATTGTGCTGTATTTTTTTTTTTAAAGAATGGATGCACTTATAAATGTATTTTATTTTTGGCTGCGTTGGGTCTTCGTGCACGGGCTTTCTCTAGTTGCGCTGAGTGGGGGCTACTCTTCGCTGCAGTGCGCGGGCTTCTCATGGCGGTGGCTTCTCTTGTTGCAGAGCACGGGCTCTAGGTGCGCAGGCTTCAGTAGCTGTGGCATGCGTGCTCGGTAGTTGTGACTCACGGGCTCTAGAGCGCAGGCTCAGTAGTTGTGGTGCACGGGCTTAGTTGCTCCGCGGCATGTGGGATCTTCCCGGACCAGGGCTCGAACCCGTGTCCCCTGCATTGGCAGGCGGATTCTCAACCACTGCGCCACCAGGGAAGTCCCCATTGTGGTGTATTTGTAATAGCAGGAGACTGGCAACATCAAAATGCCCATCCATGGGCCATTAAATGACCTGTGGTTATTCCATACAATAGACTCTTGAAAAGAATGAGTCAGCTCTGTACATTTACTGCTACAGAATGACCTTCAGTGATATTGTTGAGTGAAAAAGGCAAGGTTGAAAAGAGCGTATAACATGCTACCTTTTGTGCTTTTTAAAAAGGACTCCTTTGATACGCATAGAATATTTGTGGACAAGTTGCAAGAAACTAAAAACGGAGGTTGTCTCTGGCGTGGTGACCCGGGGGGACAGTGGTGGGGGAGATGTGTTTTTACTGTGAACTCCTTTGTAAGATTTGAGTTTTGCACCAAGTGTATGCATTTTAAATAAATACATGTAAATAAAATCTCTGGCATTTCTCTGGTATTTATGGGCTGGCTGTGTGACTCTGGGCAAGTTGCTTACATGCTCTGAGCCTCATCTGTAAAATCAGATAAGATTAAAGTCACAGTGAGAAGTCGTGGATGAGAAGAGCCTTGTGCAGGATGTGGACATAATGGGGATTCGGTGAGAGGAGCTTCCATGATTGTTTATTGGTTATGTTTAAGCTGTTACCATCCGGATGCCGGGGCGGGGAGAACAAGTCAGGCTAGGAGAGACATGATGGGGGAGGCTGTGGGCACCTCAGAAGCGAGCGTCGCCTCTTTCTCACCCTCGCCTTCTCTGCAGCACCCCCATCAGGCACAGAAACATGTGCTGACTTGTGTTGTGCTGTTGATTTGAGCTGTGCTGTTCCCGAGCACATGTACGGGCAGCTGAGCCAAGACTGTCCACCAGAGGGCATCAGCTGCCACGCTGTCTCCCCTCCCGTTTCTGGAACCACTTCTTCAGCCGCCAGAATGTGACAGGAGGTTTGCCAGGGAAAAGATTTAAGGTGAGCTTTTCTTCCTTTTTACGTCCACTGAATACGCTGATTGGTTTCACTTAAGCCTGGGGGATTCTAGTCACCAAGCTGCTGCAGGAACTGGAGTAACACCCCTGGGGATGGGTGTGTGTGTGTGTGTGTGTGTGTGTGCGCGCGCGCACATGTGTGGGCTTGCAAGGTGTATGACGTGTGTGTGTATGTGTGTGTGTGTATGTGCATGCATGGGCTCGCAAGGTGTATGACACATGTATGTGTGCGTGCATGTATGGGCTTGCAAGGTATATGATGTGTGTGTGTGTGTGTGTATGTGCATGCATGAGCTTGCAAGGTGTATGACGTGTGTGTGTGTGCACAGGACCCTGGGTTGTGAGTTCCGGGTCAGTTAGCATCTGCCTGGAGGTTGAGTCTGCCCGGAAACAACCAAGCCGCCCCACGCCTCTCTGCCCCCAGCAGTCAGAATGCCTTACGTTCCCAGATCCCACCATCCCACCCTGGACCGTGACCTCTCCCTGGCTCAGAGTCTCCCTCATTTCTTACCTCCCTGTGGCTTTGTCAACAACCTCTGCCCAGACAGGAGAAGGAAGGAATCCCCAAGGAAATGCCATGTCCCAGGTTCATTATACTCCAAAGGTTCTTCCCTCTGCAGGATGACGTCCCCCAGCCCTTACTGGCTGGGGCACTTAATAGGCTGTGTCAGCGCCCTTTGCCTCTACCTGCCTGCTCACAGGAGATACAGGGGGCTAGAGGACGTTTTCTCTCAGCAGCCCCTGGGTGGCATCATCACGGGAGCTCACGGTTCCCAACTCTAAGCCTACAGCCACGGCTGTAGATTCCGAGGGGAATGAAGAGATGGTCAATCCATAGGATGCCTGGGTTTGTGGGTTTTTCTAGGCTGGGAAGAGTGCTGGGAACGGCCCTGAGTTCTGACTTTGTAGCTTATGACTCTTGCTGTTGGCTGGTGAGGCTTGGACTGGACCGCACTTGGGGTTTGTAATAATGACAATAATGTTAGCTAGTAACAGTCAATAAGAGCACAACCTATGGGACGGGCACTGTTCTAGGTCCTCTGCACACATCAGCTCATTTGCTCCTCTGAACAGAGGACTAAATATTTACCTCACTATGTATTTAGAACCCCACTGGGTATTACCCCTATTTCACAGATAAAGAAACTGAAGCACAGAGAGGCTGAGTAATTTCCCCAAGGACACAGAGCTGGGGAGAGGCATAGCTGGGACTTGAACTCAGGAAATTGGGCTCTGAAGCCCCAGGGATTTGAAGCCGGTCTATTCAGTCTTGCAGCACTTTCTTCAAGGTACCCAGACGGGGAGTAATCCCATTTTCAAGGTGAGAGAAACTAGATTCCAAAATGGGCACAAAGCTTCTGCGTTCCTAAGATCTTCTCAGAGTCCTGGTCAAGGAATACCCACTTCAGAAAAAATATGAAGAGCAAAGTGTCTTGAAAATGTGCCCAAGTTGGGATTTGGGGCCCATCTGGGGGAGCTGAAGGACCTTTCCGGCTCAGGGCCAGGGTCCTGTGGGCAGCTTCTCTGAAGGGACATCTGAGACCACAATAGGCACCACGTACCTCCCACACCTCTGTCGGCGGCAGAGCGGAAGTAGGAAGCAGCTCGTCCTCCTGGGGCTCCGCTGGCTGCAGGGAGGGGTTGAGCTGAAGCCTCTTCACTCCCGGCACATCCAGTGGAAGTGGGTAGGAGGCCGCTGCAGGCACTTCTGCTCTCTAGCACTTGTTCCTTTTTATTTTATTTTTTGGGTCAGACCCTCCGACGGTCAGGTTGCTGGCTTCCTGCTGGCTCTCCATTGAACCCAACCTTTGAATGGGAGATTGAGTCCGAGATGCCTCAAATGTGCCTGGAAGGTGAGAACCGCTGCTCATAAAAGCACTTTTCCTAGCATTAAATTCCTCTGCTTTGGAGTCTTTGAACCTGGAGTGATCCACAGGCTGCAGCCCAGCTGGAGACGTGTGATACAAGAAATTGGCCTGCTCAGAGCCCAGGGGGAGCTGACAGAGGAGGAGAATTTAATACAGTTGAGGCTGGGGCTGATTCTGAGGTCTGGCGATTCCACCGTGTGCCACGGGTGGGACAGGAGGTCAACCGGCCAGTCAGGATACCACCTGGTCCCATGAGGCCACATCAAGCTCCTCCAGATTTTGAGAGCTTGAAGAGAGACAGTGAACTTAGATAAAGTGACCAGGGTTGGTCTTGCTAATGTGCCCAGGGGGGTAAGGACACTGGCCAATCAGGGATCCTAGGACCTCACCCACCTGGGCAGAGGGGAGGATTACACCTTCCTGTGCCTGTGAGGAGACAATGAGGAGAACTTGGGGCTGAGCCGCTGAGCAGTGGCAGAAGTGTTCGTGGCGGAGATGGCAGGAGGCCCGACTACCTCCTGAGGGCAGTTCCAGGCACCCTGGGAATTGGGAGCTGCACTGACCATTGCCTCAATCTCTCTTTTTTTTGGCTGCACCGTGCGGCATACAGAATCTTAGTTCCCTGACCTGGGATAGAACCTGTGCCCCCTGCGGTGGAAGCACAGAGCCCTAACCACTAGACCGCAAGGGAAGTCCCCAGTGTTGCCTCAGTCTTAATGAAAGTGTCCCTGACAGCGTGGAGTCAAGGCCCCTTCTCAGCCCAGCATGTCCCTGAGTTCTACTTGACGTTTGTTCTCTTGCACCGACTGTATTTTAGTTCCCTAGAGAGTGCTCCATTTCACCAAAGCTGGATGCCCCAGAGTGCCCTCCTTTCTCCACCTGTCTGGCTTCACCTACTCTTGCTGCTCTCATTCTGCAGAGGACTCTGCAATTCCTCTTGAGGAATTGGGAAGAATGAGTATTTTTTAGGCACTGACACAGTCTGCAGTTAAACATATATTTTAAAATGCCTGAGCACTTATTAACCACCTTTGTGCATGCTGTGGATTTGATATTTGATCTCAGCTACCTCGTTAAATATTTTCGGAAAAATAAATCCTCAACAGGAGATCAGCCAAGATGGCAAAGTAGAAAGACCCTGAGCTCACCTCCTCTCATGGGCACACCAAAATCGTAACAATTTGCAGAACAACCATAGATGAGAAAGGCCAGACCCTACCAGAAAAGATGTTCTACAACTAAAGACATAGAGAACGAACCACAGTGAGACAGGTCGGAGGGGTGGACTCGCGATATAGTCGATTCCCATATCCCTATGGGTGATCCACAACCTGGAGAATAATTACATTGCAGAGGTTCTCCCACAGGAGTGAGAGGTCTGAGTCCCACATCAGGTTCCCCAGCCTGGAGGTCCTGCACTGAGAAGATGAGCCCCCAGAGCATTAGGCTTTGAAGGCCAGCAGGGCTTACTTTCAGGAGTCCCAGAGGGCTGGGCAAAATAGAGACTTCATTCTTAAAGGGTGCACGCAAAATCTCACGTGGTCTGGGACCCAGGGCAGAAGAAATTTGATAGGAGCCTGAGTCAGACCTACCTGCTAATCCTGGAGAGTCTCCTGGAGAGGCAGGAGGCAACTGCAGCTCACCCTGGGGACACAGACACTGGTAGCAGCCATTTTGGGAACTTGCTCTACCATATGGACACTGATGCTGGCAAGTGCCATTGTCCCTCTAGCTTATTAACCCCAGGACCCAGCCTTGCCTTGGCCCTACAGCCCGTAGGTGCTGGTGCAGGGACACCTCAGGCAACTAACTGGTGGGGACACAGCCCCACTCATCAGCAGACAGGCTGCCTTAGGACCCTCAGGCCCACAGCCACCTCTGGACATGGCCCGGCCCACCAGAGGGCCCAGGACCCAGCTCCACCGACAGTGGGTAGGCACCAGCCCCAGAATCTCCTGGGCCCTGATCCAGCCCTCCAGAAAGCCTGCTCTAGCCCCTCTACCAGCTTCAACCATCAGGGGGCAGATACCAGACTCAAGAAAATCACTATCGCACTATCCCACAACCTGTGACCCCAGTCTACCCACCAGCAGGCCAGAACCTGCCCTGAGAGCAGCTAGGCCTTGACCCTGCCCACTAGCAGGTCAACACAAGCTTTGAGACACCCCAGACAGTGTACCCAACTGTGTCAAGAACCACCCCACCCCACCCCCAGAAATCTGACACCAGCTCAGGGACCCCTGGGCCCTGAAACCAGACACCAGGACTTGGCTCTGCCCACCTGTAGGCCAGCACTAACCCCAGGACCTGGCTCTGCCCACCAGTGGGCAGGCAACAACAACAGAGTCTTTTGGACCCTGACTCCATCCATCAGTGAGCACTAGCCCTGGAGCCACCTCCTGGAGTTCTGTAATCAGCCACCTCATGACGTGGTCCTGTCCCCCAGCAGCTGGCAGCCTCCACAGGAGGCAGAGCCTGGCAACCACCCGGAATGGGGGCCAGCCACGTCTACCAGACCACCCACATAGTCAGCACGCCACAGTAGAAGGACACACACAGCCCTTGTAGGGGGAACCCTTAGGGCATACAACTCAGGTGATGAGGGGAGTGTGCTGCTGGGAAACATAGGACATCTCCTACAAAAGGCCACTTTTGCAAGGTCGGGAAACATAACCAACCTACAAGATACATAAAAATACAACAGCAAATTAGGCAAAATGAGGTGACAGAGGAGCATGTTCCAGATGAAGGAAGAAGATAAAACCCCAGAAGAAGAACTAAGTGAAGTGGAGATAGGCAATCTACCCAAGAAGGAATTTAGGGTAGTGATTGTAAAGTTGATTAAAGAACTCAGGAGAAGAATGGATGCACAGAGTGAAAAGTTAGAAGTTTTCAACAAAGAATTAGAAAATATAAAGAACAATCAAACAGAGATGAAGAATACAATAACTGAAATGAAAAAATACACTAGAAGGACTCAACAGTAGACTAAATGATACAGAGGAATGGATCAGTGAGCTGGAAGACAGAGTAGTGGAAATCACTGATGCTGAACAGAAAAAAAAAGAATGAAAAGAAATAAGGACAGTTTAAGAGACCTCTGGGACAACATCAAATGCACAAATATTTGCATTATAGGGGTTCTAGAAGGAGAAGGGAGAAAGAGAAAGGGGTTGAAAACATATTTGAAGACATAATAGCCGAAAACTTCCCTAACTTGGGAAAGGAAACAGACATTCAAGTCCAGGAAGCCCAGAGATTCCCACACAGTATTAATTAAAGAAGAACACACCAAGACACACAGTAATTAAAATGACAAATATTAAAGATAAAGAGAGAATATTAAAAGCAGCAAGGGAAAAGCAACAAATAACACACAGGGGTTTGCATAAGGCTATCAGCTGACTTTTCAGCCAAAACTCTGCAGGCTAGAAGGGAGTGGCATGATATATTTAAAGTGATGAAAGGGAAGCACCTACAGTCAAGAATACTCTACCCGGGAAGGCTCTTATTCAGATTTGATGGAGAGATCAAAAGCTTTACAGATAAGCAAAAGCTAAAACTTCAGCACCACCAAATCAGCTTTACAAGAAATGTTTAAGGAACTTCCCTAAGTGAAAAAGAAAAGGCCACAACTAGAAACCCAAAAATTATGAAAGGAAAAAGACCATTGGTAAAGGCAAACATACAGTAAAGTTAGGAAATCATCCACACACAAAGCTAGTAGAAGGGTTAAAAGACAAAAGTAGTAAAATCATCTAGATCCACAATAAGCAGTTAAGGGATACCCAAAACAATTAGATATAAAATATAATATCAAAAACAGTAATCATGAGGGAAGGAGAGTACAAATGTGGGGTTGTTAAAATGCATTTGAGATTAAGAGATCAGCAACTTAAAACCTCATGGTAACCACACGCCTAAAACCTATACTAGATACACACACACACACACACACACACACACACACACACACAGAAAAAAGAATCCAAACATAACATTAAAGATGGTCATAAAATCACAAGAGAAGAGAACAAAGGAAGAAGAAAGAAACAAAAATAGACCTAAAAAAACCCTCCAAACAATTAACAAAATGACAATAAGAACATATATATCAATAATTACTTTAAATGTAAATGGACTAAATGCTCCAATCAAAAGACATGGAGTGGCTGAATGGATACAAAAACAATACCCATATATATGCTGCCTACAAGAGACTCACTTCAGATCTAAAGACATATGCAGACTGAAAGTGAGGGGATGGAAAGAAAATCAAAAGAAAGCTGGGGTAGCAATACCTTTATCAAATAAAATAGACTTTAAAATAAAGACTGTTACAGGAGACAAAGAAGGATACTACCTAATGATCAAGGGATAAATCCAAGAAGAAGATATAACAATTGTAAATATATATGCACCCAACATAGGAGTACCTAAATATATAAAGGAAATATTAACCGACATAAGGGGAGAAATCAACAGTAACACAATAATAGTAGGGGACCCCACTTACATCAATGGAAAGATCATCTAGACAGAAAATCAATAAGGAAACACTGGCCTTGAAGTAAGTCAGAAAGAGAAAAACAAATACCATATGCTAACACATATATATGGAATCTAAAAAACAACAACAACAAAATGGTCATGAAGAACCTAGGGGCAAGACAGGAATAAAGACGCAGACCTACTAGAGAATGGACTTGAGGATATGGGGAGGGGGAAGGGTAAGCTGGGACAAAGTGAGAGAGTGGCATGGACATATATACACTACCAAATGTAAAATAGCTAGTGGGAAGCAGCTGCATAGCACAGGGAGATCAGCTCAGTGTTTTGTGACTACCTACAGGGGTGGGATATGGAGGGTGGGGGGGAGGGAGACGCAAGAAGGAGATATGGGGATATATGTATATGTATAACTGATTCACGTTGTTATAAAGCAGAAACTAACACACCATTGTAAAGAAATTAGACTCCAATAAAGATGTTAAAAAAAAACTGAACAAATTTTTAACAACAACAAAAAAAGGAAACACTGGCCTTAAATGATACATTAGGCCAGATGGACTTAATAGATATATAGAGAACATTCCATCTGAAAGCAGCAGAATACACATTCTTTTCAAGTGCACATGGAATATTCTCCAGGATAAATCACTTGCTAGGCCACAAAACAAGCCTCAGTAAATTTAAGAAAATTGAAATCATATCAAGCATCTTTTCCAACCACAACGCTATAAGACTAGAAATCAACTAAAAGAAAAATACTTCAAAAGCACAAATAAGTAGAGGATTAACAATATGCTACTTAACAACCAATGGGTCACTGAAGATATCAAAGGGAAATAAAAAATACCTGGAGACAAATGAAAATGAAAACACAACGATCCAAAATCTATGGGACACAGCAAAAGCAGTTCTAAGAGAGAAGTTTGTAGCACTACAATCCTACCTCAGGAAATAAGAAAAATCTCAAATAAACAACCTAACATTACACCTAAAGCAACTAGAGAAAGAGGAACAAACAAAACCTAAAGTTAATTAAAGGAAAGAAATCATAAGGATCAGAGCAGAAATAAATGAAATAGAGACTGAAAAAACAATAGAAAAGATCAATGAAACTAAGAGCTGGTTCTTTGAAAATATAAACAGAATTGATAAACCTTTAGCTAGACTCATCAAGAAAAAAAGAGGGCCCACATCAATAAAATCAGAAATGAAAAAAGAGAAGTTACAACCCATGCCACAGAAATACAAAGGATCATAAGAGACTACTATGAAAAACTATACACCAATAAAATGGACAACCTAGAAGAAATGGACAAATTCCTAGAAAGGTACAATCTCCCAAGACTGAACCAGGAAGAAATAGAAACTACGAACAGAACAATCACCAGTACTGAAATTGAATCAGTAATTAAAAAATTCCTGGGCTTCCCTGGTGGCGCAGTGGTTGGGAGTCCGCCTGCCGATGCAGGGGACGCGGGTTCGTGCCCCGGTCCGGGAAGATCCCACATGCCGCGGAGCGGCTGGGCCCGTGAGCCATGGCTGCTGAGCCTGCGCGTCCGGAGCCTGTGCTCTGCAACGGGAGAGGCCACAATGGTGAGAGGCCCCCGTACCACAAAAAAAAAAAAAAAAAAATCTCAACAAACAAAAGTCCAGAACAAGATTGCTTCACAGGTTAATTTTACCAAACACTTAGAGAATAGTTAACACTTATCCTTTTGAAACTATTCCAAAAATTTGCAGAGGGAGGAACACTTCTGAATGTATTCTATGAGGCCACCATCACCCTGATACGAAACCCAGACAAACATATCACAAAAAAAGAAAATTATACACCAATATCACTGATGAACATTCATGCAAAAGTCCTCAACAAAATACTAGCAAATCAAATCCAACAATACATTGAAGGGATCATACACATGATCAAGTGGGATTTATCCAAGGATGCAAGGATTCTTCAATATCCGCAAATCAATCAGTGTGATACACCACATTAACAAACTGAAGAAAAAAATCATATGATCATCTAAATACATGCAGAAAAAGCTTTTCATAAAATTCAACATTTATTTATGATAAAAACTCTTCAGAAAGTGGGCATAGAGGGAACAAACCTCAACATAATTAAGGCCGTATATGCCAAAACCACAGAAAACATCATACTCAATGGTGAAAAACTGAAAGTATACTCTCTAAGATCAAGATCAAGACAAGGATGCCCACTTTCACCACTTTTATTCAACATAGTTTTGGAACTCCTAGCCACAACAATCTGAGAGTAAAAACAAATCAAAGGAAACCAAATAGAAAGGAAGAAGTAAAACTGTCACTGTTTGCAGATGACATGATACTATACATAGAAAATCCTACAGACACCACTAGAAAAGTACTAGAGCTCATCAATGAATTCAGTAAAGTTGCAGGATACCAAATTAATATATAGAAATCTGATGCATTTCTATACACTAACAGGTACTGTTAGAAAGAGAAATTAAGGAAACAATCCCATTTACCATCACCTAGGAATAAACCTACCTAAGGAGGTAAAAGACTTGTACCCAGAAAACTGTAAGACACTGGTGAAAGAAACTGAAGACAACACCATCAGATGGAAAGATATTCTGTGTTCTTGGATTGGAAGAATTAATATTGTTAAAATGACCATATTACCCAAGGCAATCTATAGATATTGCCTTGGGTAATATGGTCATTTACCATAATATTTCTGTGAAAAATACCAAGGGCATTTTTCACAGAACTAGAATAAATAATTTAAAAATTTGTATGAAAACACAAAAGAACCCAAATAGCCAAAACAATCTTGGGAAAGAACAGAGGTGGAGGAATCATGGTCCCTGACTTCAGACTCTATTACAAAGATACAGTAAGCAAAACTGTGGTACTGGCACAAAAACAGACACATAGATCACTGGAACAGAATAGAGAGCCCAGAAATAAACCCACACACTTATGGTCAATTAATCTATGACAAAGGAGGCAAGAATATACAATGGAGAAAAGATAGTCTCTTCAATAAGCAGCCAGCTACATGTAAAAGAATGAAATTAGAACATTCTTAACACCATATACAAAAATAAACTCCAAATGGATTAAAGACCTAAATGTAAGACTGGAAACCATGAAACTCCTAGATGAAATCATAGGCAGAACACTCTTTGACATAAATCATAGCTATATTTTTTTGGATCTGTCTCCTAAAGTGAAGGATACAAAAGTGAAAATAAACAAATGGGACCTAACTAAACTTAAAAGCTTTTGCACAGCAAAGGAAACCATTGACAAAACGAAAAAATAATCTACTGAATGGGAGAAAATATTTGCAAATGATATGACCAGTAAGGGGTTAACATCCAAAATACATAAACAGCTCATACAACTCAACAACAAAAAACAAACAACCTAATTAAAAATGGACAAAAGATCTAAGTAGACATGTTTCCAAAGACAAGCAGATGGCCAACAGTCATATGAAAAGATGCTCAGCATCATTAATCATCAGAGAAATGCAAATTAAAATCACAATGAGATATCATCTCACACCTGTCAGAATGGCTATCATCAAAAAGAACACAAATAACAAATGTTGGGAATTCCCTGGTGGCTCAGTGGTTAAGAATCCACCTGTCAATGCAGGGGACACGGGTTCAATCCCTGGTCTGGGAAGATTCCACATGCCACGGAGCAATTAAGCCCACGCACCACAACTACTGAGTCTGCACTCTAGAGCCCACAAGCCACAACTACTGAGACCTCGTTCCGTAACTACTGAAGCCTGCATGCCTAGGGCCTGTGCTCCACAACAAGAGAAACCACCACAATTAGAAGCCCACACACCACAATGAAGGGTAGCCCCTACTCGCCACAACTAGAGAAAGCCCGTGTGCAGCAACGAAGACCCAATGCAGCCAAAAATAGATAAATTTATAAAAAGAACAAAAATCAAACAAATGTTGGCAAGGATGTGGAGAAAAGGGAACCCTCGTACACTGTTGGTGGGAATGTAAATTGGTGCAGCCACTGTGGAAAACAGTATGGAGGTTCCTCGTAAAACTAAAAATAGGGACTTCCCTGATGGCACAGTGGTTAAGAATCCGCCTGCCAATGCAGGGGACATGGGTTCAAGCCCTAATTCGGGAAGATACCACATGCCACGGAGCAACTAAGCCCATGCACCACAACTACTGAGCCTGTGCTCTAGAGTCCACCAGCCACAACTACTGAGCCCACCTGCCACAACTACTGAAGCCCGTGTGCCTAGAGCCCATGCTCCGCAACAAGAGAAGCCACCGCAGTAAGAAGCCTGTGTGCCTCAATGAAGAGTACCCCAGCTCGCCTCAACTAGAGAAAGCCCACTTGCAGCAATGAAGACCCAATGCAGCCAAAAATAAATAAATAAATTTATTTAAAAAAAAAACTAAAAATAGAGTTGCCATATGATCTAGCAATTCCACTCCTAGGTATAGGTCCAAAAAACAAAGCAAAAACAAAAACAATAATTCAAAAAGATATATGCACCCTGATGTTCATAGCAGCATTATTTATAATTGTCAAGACAGGGAAGCAACCTAAGTGTCCATCGACAGATTAATAGATAAAGAAGATGTGGCATATATATATATATATATATATATATATATATATACACACACACACAATGGAATACACTCAGCCATAAAAAGAGTGAAATTTTGCCGTTTGCAACAACATCGATGAATTTGGAAGGTATTACACCAAGTGAAATAAGTCAGAGAAAGACACTGTGTGATATCACTTATATGTGGAATCTAAAAACTACAACCAACTAGTGAACATAACAAATAAGAAACAAACTCACAGGTATAAAAAACAAACTAGTGGTTACCAGTGGGGAGAGGAAAGGGTATTATTATACAACACAGGGAATTTAGCCAATATTTTATAATACCTATAAATGGAGTATAGTCTTTAAAAATTGTGAATTACTATGTTGTACACCCGTAACTTACGTAATATTGTACATCAACTATACTTCAATAAAAAAATAAAATTCCCCAACAGTTGGGAATTGGCCAGACAGGGACCCCAGGGCCTTACCTACCTGGGTGCAGGGTAGGACTGTGCATCTCAGCTCCCTTGAAGTCAGACGTGGCCACGTGACTAGCTTTGGCGGATGAAGTATGAGCTGCCGCGATACTTCTGGTGGAAGCCTCATCCTTCTTTTCCTCTGCTGTGGTAAACATCAACACTCCAGGTGGTGGCAGTTGTACCAGCCTCAGTTCCAGGGTGAGCCATGTGGAGTAAAGGCCCCAGCTAAGCTGGGATGGACGTACTGCTCGGTGAGAAATAAGTCTTTGTGGTTTTAAGCCACTGACATTTTGAGGGTGTCTGTTACTGCAGCATAATCTAACTTACGCTGACAGGTACGTGGATAATCAGATGGATGAATTCTGGCAGATGGATCCTTCGGCTAATGTGTTATATATCCCAAGAAACAACATGGATTAACCTAATTAAAGTACAAGTCATTTCCAAAATTGAGTCTTTGTGGTGGGCATTGCAAGCACAGTTGCAAGTTAGTTGGGGGGAGAAATTTCGGAAGTGGCTCTGAGACTGCTGAAACCCCACTGCTTACTCTGCCGGGCCTAGAGGATTCCCATAGGTAGGACGCCCAAGGACTGTGATGGGTCAGGTGCTTAGTTCTCTAATGAGTGAATGGAGACAGCTGCCTTTACCCTCATCTACTAAAGAGGCAGAAACACAGTCACAGACCACTTCGCTAAAAGAGGAGAAGCAGGTCCCTTTAATGGGTGGGTCTCACCCTTGGCTGAGCATTAGAATTACCTGGGAGCTTAAAATCCCTGCCCCCGGGTCACGCCCCAGGCGAAGTCAGAGTCTCTGGAGGTGGGATCAGCATGAGCAGCTGGTGAAGCTCCCTACGTGATCTGTGTGTGTTCCAGGCTGAGCACCACAGCTGTGAAGGCTCCTCGTCCTCCAGCAGGGGCCATATTTTAACCAATGTTTGAGGCAGTCATTTTATAGAATTCTCCTGCCTATACCTGTGGCCTGTGTCTCAGGCTGCGACAGATGTTGGAAGGAAAAGGCCTGGAGATTCACCGCAGTCTCCTAAGTGCAAGTGCTCATATGGGGAGATCTTGGAGCCTGACAGCCAGCCATGGTCCCCTCCTAGCAGGATTTGAGAGTAGACAGACCTGGACGTGAACCCCTGCCCTGCTCTTCCCCATGACAGTTCTGTGACCTCGGACAAGTTGCTTGACATCTCTGAGCATCAGTTTCCTCGGCTGCAGTGTGGGGATAAGCTAATACCAACCTAACTGGCTTAGCACAATTGTCTCTGCATAACTACCAACTAGTAATTATTTCTCCCAGGTGACTTATCTTGAATGATGAGGTAGGTCCAGTAATATAACAAATTCCACCTGCTGCCCTTACCTGTAGCTCACTCCTTCAGTGGTGAATGGAACCTCGACTCCCCAGCTGCCCTAGTCAGAAACTGGGGAGGATTCTGGACCCTTCAATTTCTCTTTCAATCCCCACATCCAGTCCGTCATTAACCATGATGCTGCTGCCCGCTAAGAATCTCATAGATCCATCCAGTTCTCCCTATCCCTCCCACAACTCACTCAAGCTTGTGTGTCGTCTGAATAATGCAGTAGCCCCTGGTGGGTCTCCCCAGCGTCACTCTGCCTCTCCTCAAAGCCATTTCCCAGAATGCAGTCAGAGTGATCTTTCTAAAATATAAACCTGCCTATTAGATATTAAAGCAAATTTTTAAGTTGTAATAATTAAAGCAGTGGAGATGCTGGTAGATGAATAGACAAACTTATCAATGGAAAGAAAAAAAAAGTAAGTCTAGAAATAGACCTACATACACAGAGGAAGTTGGTATATTATAAAAGTGACATTTCAAATCTGTGGAGGAAAGATAGATTATTCAATAAACAGAATAGGCACAACTGGGTAGCCATCTTTGCATAGAAATAAAATTGGATCCATACCTCATACTTTACACAAGGAATGGTTCAAATGTATAAATGTAAAAAAGTGAATCCATAAAAGTACTAGAGGAAAACATAGTATATCTCAAAGCAAAAAGGGCCTTTTAAAATAAGATCCAAAATACAGAAGCCAAAAAAGAAAGGATCAAGAAATTCAACTACCTTAAAAAAATTCTCAATGGAAACAATCACTATAGGCAAAATCAAAAGACAAACTGGGAAAAGTATTTTAACTCATATCATAGACCAAAGGTAATTTCCACAATATAAAAAGAGCTTCTACCAATTATTAGAAAAAGACCAACAACCTGATAGAAAATGGGCAAATATATGGACAGACAGTTCAAAGGAAATTATGAATGACTATTAAGCATATAAAAATATGCTCACCCTCACTCAAATAAGTGAAATGCAAATGAAAAGGACATATATTATTTTTCACCTATTAGATTGGAAAATATTTTTTAAGTTGGTGACATAGGAATTGCTGAGAGGGTAAGAAATAAAGCACTGTCATCCATTGCTGCCAGATGTATAAATCTATGGAAGACAACTTGGGAAAAGTTAGCCAAATGACAAATGATAAATGTGATGGTTATCAGCTTGGCAAGGCTCTAGTACCAGTTATTTAATCAAACACTAATCTAGGTGCTGCTGTGAAGGTATTTTGTAGATGTGGTTAACAGCACCTAGAGTCAGGTGACATCAAGTAAAGGAGAGTGCCCTTGATGATGTAGGTGGGCCTCATGCAATCAGTTAAATGTCTTAAGAGCAAGAGCTGAAGTTTCTAGGAGGAGAAATTCTGCCTCAAGACTGAAGTATCAGTTCCTGCCTGAGTTTCCAGTCTTCTGGCCTTTCCTACAGATTTCAGACTCACCAGCCCCTACAAATGAGTAACTGCTTACAATAAGTCCCCCATATCTATCTATCTATCTATCTATCTATCTATCTGTCATCTATCTCTCTGTAATTTATCTATCTGACTGGTGTTTCTCTGGAGAACGCTGATATAATACCCTTTAATCTAGCAATTCCACTTTCCCACTTGTGGGAACACTTGTACCTATGTGAAAC
Organism: Mesoplodon densirostris; assembly: GCF_025265405.1. Classification (NCBI taxonomy): domain Eukaryota; kingdom Metazoa; phylum Chordata; class Mammalia; order Artiodactyla; family Ziphiidae; genus Mesoplodon; species Mesoplodon densirostris. The sequence continues at coordinate 47,754,846 of NC_082664.1, forward strand.
GACCCACGTACAATGTATTTCATCATAGCAGTGCCTGTAACAGACAGAATGAAGGCAGCGTGAGTGCCCATCAGCACGGGACTGGTGAGATCGCACTAGCCCAGAGAGTTGAGCCCGGAGCAGTCCTCAGAAAGTATGAGGCAATGATAGAGAGTGGTTTCCAAAACTGATCTAAGCGGAAAAAAAGAAAAATAGCACACAATGACAAACACTGTGCACATTGTGCTCTTCTGTGTGTAAAAAGAGAGAAAATACATCAGTGTTTGTAAATGTATAAAATATCTCTTGGTGGCTACAGAAGAAACTAACTCTGAATGTCTGGGGGTGGGGTGTGCTGAGTGCCTGGGGCAGGAGGGAGGCTTTTCACTTAGGTTCTTTGTTCTACAAAACCAAAAACCTCATATGTGATCACACTGCTGGCAGGCAAGGGCAGCTACAGTAGTTAAGGTGGAGTCTGCACTTTTCACCACGGTTAACAAGGCCCTTTATGACTCTGCCACTGGTACCAGCTAGTCCCCAGGCCCTAAACCCACCACTCCCCATTCTCCGTTCCAGTTGTCTGTTTACTTATTTCTGTTCCTCAGATTCACAAGCTCTCTCTTGCCTCCAGATCTGGAATGATCCCAGGCTCTCTCCAAGAACTACTTTTCATCAGGGTTGCTTCCTCTCTTCAGAGGAAGCTGGGAGGTTTGGTGGGTGTTTGACTTCCGTCTGCTGGGGAGAGAGCAGCAACCCTTATTCCCCTGCTGCCCCCTCGTGGACACCCTGAGCCCTGGGCTCATATCATTCAGGCTAAGAGACTAAAAAGATCCCCAGGGGGCCTGATGGGGCATCTCAGGTTTTCTCTGGGTGGCACAGGACAGATGGCTCACTGTCACTGGACTTTACCTACTGGGTCCAGAAGGACCTTGGTGCTTGTCCCCTGCAAAGTATCCTCTGTTTCCAGACATGCAGCTGGTCAGCACCTGGTCCCCAGGAAATCCTGTTGTAGGAGGAAGACAACAAAACTGGGGTCTGTTTCCTGAGGCCTTTTCTGGGAGATGGGTTGGATCTGAACACTTTGGAAGCACCTCTGGATAAATGCAGTGACTGCAGGTGAACGAGGGCTTGGGGCCTGTGTCTTAGGAGAACAAAGTGGAGTCAGTTAGGAGATGAAGCCATCTAGACCCCAAAGCACTGAACAGGAGAAAGCACATAGGGTGTGTTTTCTCCGCCCCGGGTTGGATATGCACCTTTGGTAATGGAGGGAGGGAAATGATGTCATGTATGCATTTTATTTCTCTCATCCACAATTTGCTGTCTTTGGACATATTCCATCTTGGATGAGTAACACAGGTATAGGTCAATGCCAAAAGGGACTCAGTCAGGTAGAGGTACTGGAAATCCATGTTTAGCTTTTTCCCAGTGAACAGATCTGGGATAAGCTTAACAGAAAGCAAAGTGGAGAGGTCCAATTGGACAGATTTGATCTTGGGGCTTTGTAGGTTCGTCTGACTTCACTCCAAGCCTGTTAGAATTTTATGGCATGGAAAACTGGAACTATCTCCCAAGGATGTTGGCACAAACAGGGACACCCAGTCCCGGCTGTGGTCCCCACAGGGAGGTTTAACTGGAACCTTTCAGCTGTCTTGAGTTCCAATAGCTCTGGTGGGACCGTTTCACTCACCAAAGCTCCGATTTTGTTTCTCCTGGATTGGACTTAAAAACATAAAACCTCAAAAAACTGTGGAACACACTATTTAAAAACATGCGCTCTGAGTCAAATGTCAACACAAAGCTGTCTTTTTATAAAGTCTGAGCTTTATAACGTTGCCAAAATATTTCTCCGTGGGTTTTAAAAGTTGAAGTAGAAACCACTGAAGAATGAAAAATATTCCTTGGAGGAAATTCTCAGTCATCAAATGGCCAGGTTCATATCACAGAGAAGTCACTGTCTGTGCACAAGGGCCCCTTGGGCAAGGCTGGTGGGCTGACACCCGGGAGGACAGGGAAAGATCACGCGCTCCAGCGGAGCCCCTTGGTCATAACTGAGATGTCGTGCTGACGTTTGCCAAAGTTTGCAACTTCCCAGGCACCCGCATTTCCTACTTTATGTACCCGTGTCCCAAATGCGTGGGCAGACCCCCCCCTCCACACACACACACAGAGGGGCCACCCTCCGGTCTCAAGACACTGGGCCAGAAACTGAGAGGAGGAGCATGAAGACCACTGCTCAAAGTTACCATGGAAACGGTGCTCTTTCACGTGACCCATTTCCAAGCCCTTTAGGTTTGGGCTCTAACCTCCCACCACCGGTCCCATTACCTTCTGGACCCTCCTCTTCCTTCCCTGCTGACATGTCCCCTTTCTCAAGGATTGCGTTTTTAGCTCTTAGAAATGCCCAGTGAACAAAGAACTTGCCACTTGTTTAAAAGATTTTTTCTTTTTTGATGTGGGCTATTTTTAAAGTCTTTTCTTGAATTTGTTACAATATTGCTTCTGTTTTATGTTTTGGTTTTTTGGCCGTGAGCCATGTGGGATCCTAGTTCCCCAGCCAGAGATCGAACCCGCACCCCCTGCACTGGAAGGAGAAGCCTTAACCACTGGACCGCCAGGGAAGTCCCAGCACTTGCTGTTCTTGGGCCAATGTCTATGCATCTCTCAGATGTGATGTGACGGTTACTCCTCTGCTGTATTGCAGGCATTGTTAGCCCAGGGGAGGGAGATGCTGGCGTCAGGATTTCCACCGTCTCATCCTGAGGGCAATCTCCCAGTCTGATTTTGCAGGCTGATCCCAGAACTTAGGGAGCCAGACTAAGACTACTTTTTAGCAATTTGACAAAATAATTTTGTCTTTTGAATCTAGCATGAGATTGGGGGACTGTGATTTTTTTCTTTTATTTTTCTTGTATTTTAAAAAAGAATTAGACTATGTGGGTTGGAAATAAACAGCCACCCCCTACAACTAAAATTCACAGGTAGTTTGAGAAGCACCGAGTGAGCTAGGCCATCCTAGAGCTACAGTTAAGCATCCAGAGGCTGAAATGCCCAGGGAAGGGGTAGTTTTCAAGTTTTGTGATGTGTGGATGGAAGATAGAAAATGAGAGTGCTTGTAGAAGCCTGTGGAACGGTATCTGTGAGATCAGTGCCTGGACAAAGTGTGGGCTGACACACTGTGCTTCGGGGTGGGGGTGGGGGCCAGATCCACCCTGACTGCTCATCTTTCTAGAGGATTAGGTTCTGGTTATGGATGAGATTTTCGATACCCCCAGGCCCTCCCCTCAGCCTCTGGGGACAATAGGTCTTGGGCTGATCAGGAGTCAGGGCTACATATAGATGTAGTGACTGTTCAAGGGACAAAACCAAGGTACTTTCACAGGAGTTTGGTCCCTTTTTCTGTTCCCCTGGGCCGCCATTCTCATTAGCTTGGAGAGTATGAGTTGATTGTACCCATCTGTGCTCCTTCTGGATTCCTGGCTCAAACCCATTGCAGCCTCTTCCGAGCCAGTACGCTATATAGATATTCATCCCCTTTCAATAAATGCAATTAAATCTCTTTTTGGGAGGGGCTGCTAGGGGGAGTCCTGAAAACTTTACTACAGGAGTAACCATTTATCTAGGATTGAACATTCCATTACAAAGATGGCTGACAAAGAGCTACGGCTCTACTGATAAAAATTGCTAACTAACCCCGTTTTGGGCACCGTGCTGAGCCCTTTATGGTCCCTCTAATCTCACAACTCTCTTATCTCCCCTCATTCCACACATTTCAAAAATGAGGCTCAACTTTTCTCTTATACACTATCCCCTCCTCACAGAATACCGAGATAGAGCTCATTTGGGTTATGGGAATTTAACTGTAGGAGGAATTTCATTTAATGTCTCAGCTTACAAGGCATTTCTTCACTTTTCCAGGGATCATTTTGGATTTTGTCAGTCTCTTGAGCAGCTTGAGCCTGGCGGAAAGGCAGTCACCGGATGGTCACTGTCACAATGTTAATTTGTGGTTGCCTCAGAGAAATCTCAGGTTGCTAGGTTTTGGTGGTAATAACCTCTGTATCCTATGTTTTATTTTGTCTTTACCTTTCTTTCTTTTTTTTTTTTTGGACTAGAGTTTTAACTACACAAACCTTGAGTGTCATAGGCCAAAACCCAAACCAAACCCAAGGCTCAGAGAGGTTAAGTAACTTGCTCAAGATCACACAGCCAGAGAATGCTGGAGCCAAATTCAAACCCAGGTTTGTCTCTCCAACCATATGCTTAACTGACACATTATTTAGAATTTATATTAATGTATATTATATATCTTACTGGAATTAGAAGTATTAAAATAAGATTCAAGCCATGTGTATTGAAAACCCCAAGGCTCCAAGGAGGCTACTGTTTATGCTGTGGTTAAGGGGTAAAATATGATTTCAAAGGCACTGACGGTGGAGAGCAAGCTATAAACAGTACCACCTGCAAGGTTAGAGTTTTTATTTAGAAACATGCCCCTAAGTCAGGTGATACATTTATTGGTTACTCTGGGCACAGATCAAGCTGCATAAAATTTTACACCTCTCTCCCTACCTTTTTGTTAAAAAAAAGTAGCTCATGGTTGGAAGACACAGTTTTCATAGAATGGTCAGGGGGGACCAGTTTACAGGGATGTCAGGCTTATTCTTCCTGGCTGGCCTATTTCTAAGATTCAGTTCTTGTTTTCTAATTGACCATATTGAAGAAAATGAAAAAAGACACACACCAGTGTTACAAAACCTTGTATTAATCATTTCCCTTCACTTTCAATATAACATTGATATGAAATATAGCCATGATTCTTAGTTACATGGGAGGAAATGAGTAATAAATACATTGTAGCAAGTTTAAACCACAAGGGTGTTTCACTGGTAACATTTGAAAACTGTACACTTGCAAAGAACAGCTTCGTCAAACATTAGTATATCTGTATATCAGTAAAGCTTTTACATGTAACAAACATGCTATTTCCATATATGACAAATTTAAAAAATATGCATTGCTTGGCAACATGAACTAGGCAAAAATAGTTCTTTGTTCACTAACTTTATACAGGAAAACAGGACGAAAGGCATGCATGTACAATAGGGATGCCTGCACGGGGCATGCAACAAAAGAAAGCTTTTTAAAAGTCAGCTTACATTAGGCATAAATACATGAGGGTTATATATTAATAAGGGAGGAAGTCTTCTGTTTGACATTATTAACATTCCTGTTTTCTTCCTATTCCTCCCAGAGGAATACACATTCACCTTTAAGTAAAGATAAAGGAATTACAAAAAAATAAAACTCACTTTGCAAACATCTCTGATGACTTGTAAAACAAAAAATCAACATTAGTGTTATCACAGCCCCATGTGCAAATTATCCTTCCCCAGGGCCTTCTTGTAACAGGCACACCTGAACGCCTTGGTTAGGCTGCTTCCCTGCACCCAAGCTGGGGCCACCTGCCCAAGACATCCCCAGAGGGCCACCGAGATGGGGGCTGCTTTCTCCTCCCCTCGCTGCCCTTCTGGTTGTGCGCCTATGCATTCAACCCAGCTCAGCCCCCAGCCCAGGCTCTCAGGGAGATCCCGGTTCCAGAGGGGGAACGTGCATCTACAAACCTTGCACTGGCAGTAGCTACAAGACGGGTAGAAGAACAGAAGACCCGGAGAAGGCGCCCATTCCGTAAAAGGCAGCCAACGACACCTCAAAAGAAAACCTTGTTTCCCTCAGTGTCTCTTCAAATGAATGGGAGAGGGGGCCCAGCTCTAGCTCCAATCCTGAGTACCAAAAAGGGACCGTCAATACACAGCATTGGAGAGCTTGGTGCAAATAGCCGCCCTCTCCAGGGCATCTATTTTGCTTGCTGGCCCTTGGTTTAAAAAGTGAAACTCAAAAAGCATGTGGAAAACAAAACAAAACATATCAGCAGCAATGTTTCATTTCTTGTACACAGTTCATGTGTGTCTTCCTACTGTTTCTGGTAAGAAACCACTATGAATAAAAAGCACCAATAAAACATCATACATGATAACAATATCGTAGAACACCACTGTCCCTGGGACAATGTAGAGATGTCAAATACACACTGCTTAAATCAGAACAAGGGGAGAAAAAAAACCCATGTAGTGAAATAGATTTTACTCTGAGATTTTTAATGTTTACTATTTACTTAATATAAAACAGTTGCATTTGGGGGTCAATGGGTAAATACAAAAAAAAGGCACTGCCGCTTTATTACTAAATATCTGACTTCACAGCCTTATATGCATGCAACTGTTTGATTTTTTTTTTTTTATAAATAAAGTTCTTTTGCTTTAGGATTTTTAGATTGAGCTGTATACCTGCAGTCAACACAGGACTCAAAACAAGGTGGGGACAGGCTCCTAAAATTGATCAGAACACTCAACTTAAAAAAAAATTAAAACACTAAGAGCAAAACACAACTAAGTAGATAAATCTATACACAGTCAATGAAAAATAAGCTTTTCTTTTAAAAAAAGAATTATGTTGTTATTAATAACAGACTTTATCATGGTTACCAGCCATAGCAAGTTAATAAGTAACATATCCAAAATAATATCTCTAATAATCAGATAACCATTGTTTCTATATTCAGTGAAGGAATAAATAGAAATTCAGATTTGCAAATACTTTAAGGTCTTCTTCCTTTTAAAGGATTCATGCTAATGTGATTTTGTTCACAATCTGTTTTCTGAACAACCCGAGTGTTTATGGATATACGTGTTTTGCAGCAGATCTGAATGCTTTTTAATTTCTCCACAAGATGTGTTATACCATTGTTCTTTTTCTTCCATTAACGTTCTTAGCATCCAAAAAACACCTTCGCAAACCCTCTGGTCTTGCCTTTGGCCTTCAACATCTTTGACTTGTCCTTCCCGGCTCACACGATTGTCCATCCCAACACATTCCCCAAGTAACCCTAAGCTTGCTTAGAAAAGGGGAGCGGAGGATGAATGTTAATGGCACTTGGTTAAAAAATATCAACTAAAAAATGCTGCCTCTTTCTGCAAATGAATTTGCATCTTTAGAACATAGTCACCCATGGAGAGCCCCCCACCTTTTTAAAAAATGCAGTGCAGGATGTTGTGGATTCAAGTGTTCTTTGCTTGCTAAAGGCTCTCTGTGGTTAAGATGGTCCCACATTTTAGACCTTAAGAAGACTTTGCAAGCTTCACAACATCCAAGGCTGTGCTGGGTGTACATTTTCAATCTTGAAGGTAGAAGAAAGCTGTTTGGATTTCATTAAGGCCTTTTACATTGTATTTACTTCATTATTTAAAAAAATAACCCCAAGCAAACGCAGTGATTTTCATGGTCTGATCTCTTTAATTTCGACTCTGACTTTGCTAAAAAACAAACCCCCCAAAATGGTACCAGACACCCATTCAATAAACAGGCCTCCTACCATCTCCCTGATCTCGCCTCTGGCTGAGCTGTCACACCATCACTTACACAACCCAATTTTCCAGCGCAGAGCACAGCTCCTCTTGGATTTCCTCTAATACCCTCCATTGCATTACATTCCAAATGTAGCCTTTCTTGCCCTTAAGAAATAGAGCTATTACTTTTTGGTAGCGTAGTTTGTTAATCTCTCACCATGTAAGTAGTAGTTTTGTCTCCCTTCCATGTGGGTGGATAAATCAGCCGACAACACAGCAAATCCCTGACGTACGTGATAGAATCATCATTTCCATCATGAAGTCGACCTTTCTCACATCTTCTTCCACTGCCCACCTGGGACGTCTCCCCGCAGCTCTCTCTGCCACTTGCTGACTGACCGTTTATACACTGTTGCCGGACCTTGCTCTTCTCTTCCTCTTCCTCAGCGGTGAGCGAGCCAAGGGGCTGCAGCCCCCAGGCTGGGGTTCCTGCGAGCAACCCCCCAAAAGCGGCCTTTTGAGCTTATTATCTGGGTATTAAGGCCTCTTGCTAGGGAAAAATATCCATCCTTGCCTTTTCTCCTCCAGTGAAACTTGTACCCACGTGTGTGTGTGTGTGTGGACGAGAACAGGAGTGATAGGATGACACCCCACGGTAGGGTGGGGAGAAAGAGGTTCTCCGGGTGAGAAGCAAATCCAGCGCAGAAAGGGCAGCAGGATTCCTTTAGACTCTCTAGGTGACTGCGCGCAATCCCATAACCGATCACATGGTGGCGCCCTTCCCAGTGCTCCGCCCACTCCAGCCACATCCTCAACTCCACCGACACACCTCTCCCACCCCCACAGGTGGGAGACACAACTCAGGCCTACGTGACCGCTCCGTCTTCCCGAGAAGCAGAGCTTGGCAGCCATTTAAAAAGACAACCCTGCTGCTATTATAAAAATAGAGGAAAAAAATGAATCCATAGCGACAAATCCTTTACAAAAACCATAGTATGAAGAAAAGTTCTATCCCAACTCTTTACACATTATGTACCCTTTAAAATTGTTATGTAAACAATACACAAATCAAAGTTTATCTGAAATTTTGTTGGGAGGGAATTTCTCCCTTCCTGCCCCCGTTGCCATGTGGACTTCTTCTGCGGCTGGATTTCAAGCAGGGGCCTCAGGGAATCCAATCAGGGGAGACATAAAAGAGCGAGCCGCCGTTGTGCTTTGGTCGCAGGCATCCGTGCCTTCCTCCTGGGGCCTGACTCTGAAGGCAGGCTTCTGAGAAGGCTCCCAAGGGCTGGGGCTTCTGCCTCCCTCCCAAGTCTCTCATCTCTTTCCAAGCGGTACCCTCTTTTTTTTTTCCCCCTCACTTCCATCCAAGAAGCCACTTGCATTCCCTCCACCCGTTCCCAGTCCTATGTTTCCCTTAGAGATCCCTCCCCATGCCCCACACCAAGCCATCCCACGACAGAAACAAATGACAAAATAACCAGTCCCAGGTCTACTGATATGTTTACAAGGACGACCTACGCTCTCACAAAATCAAAATGGGAGAGGGACCAGGGGGAAAAAAAAGGCTGCAAAGTATCTTGGAGGATTCTGTGCAACCCTGAAGATGGCTAACACTGGACCCGCAGCAGTCGATTTCACGGCCAGCCCGGTCACTCTCATCTTCAGCTCTAGATTGTGGAGGTCCGGTCAACCCCGTCTGGGAGAGAAAGGAGGACACAATGGGCACAGGTGAGCAAAGCAATTCCATTCATGCCCACCGATTCCAGCGTCATGCACGTCGGACCTCCCAGTCTCTGAGGACAGATAAGGGTTAAATTCATCCATCCATCCATTCACTCATTCTTCACATACCCACCCACTCAACATAGCTATTTTTGCCAGGAGCCATACTGAGCCTGGAAACCAAGATGAAAAGACCTAATCCTCACACTTAGTCCAAGTATATATATATCCTAGACAGGACACAGACACGTAAACTGACAATGACATATGAGGGATGGTCGCTGTAATGGAGTAGGTACCAGGCACAGCAGGAACATGGGGCAAGGAGTGTTTAGGTTGCCCTTGGAAGTCAAGGATGGTTTCACAGAGAAAGAAAATGACTTTGTAGATGGTCTAGTAGGAGAAGAAAAGAGGAGGCAGGAGAGTATTAGGGTGGGGAGGGCATACAGCTCATGTACAGGCGTGATGCTGTTCATCAAATGGTGGGCCTGGGGGCGGGCTGGAGGTTTAGGATGAAGGACAGGAGGAGTGGCAGGAGATACGGCAGAGAGCCAGCTAGGTTTTGCAATACACATGCAGGTGGACCTGTCCAGCTCATGTCCCTTTCTTTGGGAGCATCTCCCTTTCCCCGTGAGCCCCTGCTGAAAGGCCGGAGATGAGTGGTGGTGACTGCGATCCCTGATCACAGCTGAGCAGACCAGGGGTATGCAGCTGACCCAAATTGATCCAGATTCTCTGTCTCAAGAATCTGATCAGGGGCAGAGACACCAGGATGAGATTTTTTTTTGGCACCTGGAACTGAAAGATCCAGTGGACATGGAAGAGTGCCGAGGCCACCCAGCATATGCCATGTCGGTGTTATGGAGAATCGGTGAAACCAGGCTATAGAGAAAGTGGGGGACATGCCTGTCAGAGAGGAGAGTCCATGAGTGAGCCAGACCACAGAAGGAGTCGATGCCTGCCCAACCCCTTTTCACACGGGACTGTGGGAGAGTCCCCAGAATCAGACCATAAGGGTCTTTTGTACTATTAACAGGAGCTTGGACATAGGTAATTGGGGATTTATAAGTGGTAGAGTAACCAGATTTGACTTCAGAATGGTTTCTCTGGCATGGCTGGTGGCAGGTGAACCAGTTAAGAGGTCCCTACAATGGTCCATGCTAGAGTTTCTCCAGTGAGCAGAGAGAGGCATGGATTAGTCACAGGAGGTAGAAATGACGATGTTCAGTGACCACTAAATGAGGGCCAGGATGGGATGCAGGATGCCCCCCTGGTTTCGCTGATGTCCACATGTCAGTAGATGTGTCTTGGTCTAAACCTCCGCATCACAAGGCCCGTCTAGCAGAGGTGCGTCTAGATGCAGTGGGCAGAGCTCAGGTGTGAGAGGGGCGTGGCCGACTGTTCCAGGGAAAGCTGGAGGACCTAAGTGATACAGGGGAGTACTGAGCCCACTGCAGGGGTCTCCTGGCCGCCTCATGGGTGGTGCCAGGCTAGCATCTTGCCAGCAGGGACTTGGAGGAAAAATGTTTCTTTCATTCAGATTTTTAATGAGATCACTGTCGGTCCACATAAGAAAGAGCACCCTGTTTCTGAGTTTGCCCCTAAGGTAACATTTTGCAAAAGTATAGTATAGTATTACCACCAAGATAGTGACATTGATGTAATCTACCCATCTTACAGATTTTCCCAGTTTTACTTGTACTCATGTGTGTGTGTGTGTAAAGTTCTACATGATTTTTTGAGAGATTTTAAAGAAGGGAAGCAAATGGCCCCTGAGAGCATCTGTTGTTTCAGATTATCAATCCTAGAGGTCCCCAGATGTGAACGAATCACCTCTCCCTGCCTTCCACGCGTGTCAACCTTAGCCTCTTGAGTGGTGGCTCAGCAGTGGTAACTGGCTGTGGGAGAACAGTGAGTGTGTGTATGTGTGCACACACACGTGTGTGGGTGGGGTGAGGGTGCAGAGGCCACTCCCTCGTCTGTAGAAGCGCAGTGCACACTCTTGCTGGGCCTCACTCGTCCATTCATTAATGTCAACCTTTCATAGTTGTTGAAGTAGGAGCTGAAAACAAGAAAATCTCAACTAACCCAGCCCCAAGTTGCATTTTCACAGAATTCTCACCCTATACCTCATCCTCCAAGGGTGATGGTCGGTATTCACCTGCAGGGGAAATGACCAGTGGGTTAAGTCCAGACTCACCATTTACAGTTGTGCGGGTCGTGCACTGCACAACTCAAAGGGGCACCATTCACACGCAACCATCATAGGTTTTATCATTATTGTGGCAAATTTCAAATGAAAGGCAGAATAATGTCTTGAGAAAGTGGAGCCTTTTCCCGATTTGCACTTATATCGGCTATAAGTGGAGCTTTAAGTCCCAAGAAGTGAGGAGAGAAGGTGAGGAGGAATGACAACGGGATCAGGTGAAGCACAAACCCCAGAACATCCGAGGATGGACCGTGCATTCCTCTTTATGGTTTGATTCACTATGGATGCCATTCTGCCGGGCGGAGCCTCGCAGACTCATTCTGCTGGTACTGAGACTCCCTGAACACCTGGGGCCACCAGTCTCCTAGGAGCAAGCCCAGCAGAGCCAGATGAAAGCCTTAAATAAAGACTCACACACCAAGATGGCAGAGGCAACCCACCCCCTGGGCTTCCTCACCGGTTCTGTCGGAGGGGCCTGGGGAGAGAAAAGGAGAGATGGATAGGGAAGGCTAGGGAAAAGTAGCTTAGACCAACACCGAGAGGGCAGCAGTTACTGGAGGAGACTGAAAGAGCAGAGATGCCAGCACAAAAGGATGGGCCCCAAGGCTTGGGGCCCCGGGGAGCAGCCCCATTAGAATGGCCATCCTGGGATGTGGTGTCCTAGGAACTTGGACACCTCTCCCCCTCTTTTCTTGAGATGCAAGCAGAGGAACATCTTTTTATTTTTTTAACTTTTTTTTCTTAATTAATTAATTTATTTATTTAGGGCTGTGTTGGGTCTTCGTTTCTGTGCGAGGGCTTTCTCTAGTTGTGGCAAGCAGGGGCCACTATTCATCGCGGTGCGTGGGCCTCTCACTATCGCGGCCTCTCTTGTTGCGGAGCACAGGCTCCAGACGCGCAGGCTCAGTAGTTGTGGCTCACGGGCCTAGTTGCTCCGCGGCATGTGGGATCCTCCCAGACCAGGGCTCGAACCCATGTCCCCTGCATTAGCAGGCAGATTCTCAACCACTGCGCCACCAGGAAGCCCCGGAACATCTTTTACTGCCCTGCTTTCCTCTCCCTAATCATTCGTCCTCGTGTAAGATAACTTCACTCACTGGCAGAAATTCTGTTCGCAGCAAAGTCATCTCCGTTGGCACCTGGCAGGGGTCGGCCAGCAGAAAGGTGCTGTCACAGTGGGAGGGCACACCGCTGCCACCGCACCCAACTGGGCCACCCTGAACCTAATTTGCATTCCCTGCTCAGGAAGCTGCTTATGAGGCTTCCCACCAGAGAGGATTATTGAAAAAAAAACCACAGCAATAAAAAGGCTTAGGAGATTAACAAGATGAAAACATTAGCAAGCAAAAAAAAAAAAAAAAAACCAGTTCACAGATGTTTCCTGTAAAAATAGAAGACCAGGCTAAAAATGAAGTCTTTCAATGAAGACCTCCCTTTAATAAAGAGCATTTAGCATTACTGCTATTAATGATGCTATGTTAGTACTTAGTAGATTGATAACAGCTTCCAACACACCAGTTACCTGAGATCTGTCAAGCCCGGGGGGAGGTCAGTCCTCCTGGGTGACTCTCACAGGCAATGCAGGACTCAGTGGAGTCGCCCTGCAAGCCAGCGCCTGTCAGGTGTCAGGTGGGAGGGCACCTGGGCTGCCTACAGGGGGCTGAGCTTGGCCTGAAGGCTCAGGTCCGGAGGTCTTCCGTTTAGGACAAAATTGAGATATAATTTGCACACCACAAATTTCACTCTTTTAAAGTGTACAATTTGGTGGTTTTGAGCATCTTCACAAGGTTGCACAGCCATCACCACCATCTAACTCCAGAATATACTGTCACCCCCAAAAGAAATCTGGTGCCCATTAGCAGCCACTCTCCATTCCCACCTCCCTCCAAACCCTGGCAGCCACTCATCTGCCTTCTGTCTCTGTAGGTTTGTCTATTCTGGACACGTCACATTAAGGGAACCATACACGGTGTGGCGTTTTGTGTCTGGCTTTTTCACCCATTAGCATAATGCTTTCACAGATCAGCCAAGTAACAGTACTTCATTCCTTTCCAAGGCTGAATGACACTCCACTGTGTGGCTATAGTGCATCTCGTCCATCCACATTCATCTGCTGATGGACCTTTGGGTTGTTTCCCATTACACCTCAGGGGCTGTCAGGGTGCTGACCCAAGCTCCTCGGTTACCTGGAGAAGGGGAGCTGGTGGTACCACACGCAGAGGTACCAGGAGGGAACCAGTGGTGCTGCAAAGCTTCTAAGATCTGAACTGAATGGCCAAGGGAGAGGGAGTGGTGCTTGCAAATGGGGTTCCCCGGAACCCCAGCGGGGGGTCACGGAGGGAGCTGTGCACCCCACCGTCTGTCTGCTCAGAAGCCCTGGGAGGCCTTCAGCTAGCTCCCTTCTGGTATTGAGTGGAGGCTTTCTCCAGGCTACGGAGAACCTTGCATGGGTGAGGTCAGGTGGGTGCAGTCCCGGCCTGTACTCTGCTTCACACAGAGCATTTACCTTTGTCCTATTTGGTTTCAGGATAAGACTGTGTTTGTAGAGATTGAAAATCTCAACACCCCTGGTCAGGAGGACAAAGCTCTCTGGAGCAGTGGCTTATGACAGCCTGTCTTTTTGCTGCTGCTGGGCTATAGCACACATTGTGCCTCTCCGTGTACCCGTCTCTGGCTCTGCGGCGGGTGAGCACGTCCAGACAGGACAGGGCTGTTGGGAAGGGTCACAGGAGGCCTGTCTCCATCTCCATGACTCACAGCCTCCCTGGAGGTTGGCAGGAAGGGGCGGATGTCTCTTCTCTAGTCTGCCAAACATCCCCAGGGCTGGCAGTGAGTCCAGGCCAGAGGAAGGCACCCGTTTGGTACCAGGAGGGCACTGAAGGCCTCCCAGGGCTGTTGTGATAGTGCAGGGCTGCAGAGCAAACACACGGTGGGACGACCCAGCTGCTTCTGGGAGCTCCTCCAGGGTCTGCAGCCCTGCACACCACTGGCGCATCCAACTAGACCGTCCCTGTCACACTGTGAAGGACGCCTCGGACGGCTTGGGGCTCTGGGCATCGTGGAAGCCATTGGAACAGCGAGATATAAAAACAAGGAGGGATTTTGGTTTCAGAAATTCTATTTTTAGAGCAAGTTGGGATACGCTTGGACCGGACTGGGGGATCTAGTGCCGAGAAGGAAGGAATCCAGTGCTGTGGGGGAATGTTTCCACTAAAAGCCACGTCTTGTGTTCCTGGCTCCTCCAGTGCCCGCATTGGGCTAGGACAGCTGTGGGGCTGGGACTCCAGTGTGCCCTGGGAGGTGGAGCCCCTGGGGAAAGAGGGCAGCCTTGGTCTCCGGGGCCCCGAGGCACCTCCCAGAGGAGGAGGAGCAGGGCGCTGGCGGCCACTGTGTATCGCGAGGCTTGACGAGGGTCCGACAGCACCCTGCAGCCGCTCTCCCTCTCCCTCGCTGTCCCCTGCCTCCTCGGCCTGTGCCCTTCCCTCTCTCCCGAGCTGTGGAGGATGGCACGTGGCTGGGGGTTCTTGCAGGTGTGCAATGCCATGCGGGGAGGGTGCACTCACCTCCCAGGGCGTGCTCGGTCATACTGAGGCACAAGGACTCCAGCCTGTTGTTGATGTCAGGTTCAGTCACGGGAAGCTGGAATTCTGCAAGGGACAAAGGGTTCCGTTGGTGACAGGGACTCTGAGAGCAAGGAGGAAGTAGGCGTGGTGTCGCTGGCTCCACCTGCCAGGGTGAGGGTTTGGAGTGCCTCCCTGGGAGGACTCGGGGGGGGGGGGCGGGAGAGACCAACAGGGCCGGCGTGGAGGGTGAGCTGGACTCAGGTTCAACCAACCTCTGAGTCTGTTAGACACACTGAGTCCATTGCAGCTGGAAAAAAACTGGTGACTAAAAATAGCTGTCACGGTCACAGTCTGCCAGGCCTCTGCTCAGACCCCTCCAGCGGCTTCCCATCGGAGTAAAAGCCAACCCCTTGCCATGGCCTGCAAGGCCCCGAAGACCTGGCCTCTTGTTACCTCTCTGCCCTCGTACAGCAACCCCTTCCTTCACTCCCTACCAGGCCCTTTTCTACCCCAGGGCCTTTGCACTGCTGTTCCCTCTGCCCAGAATGCCGGTCCCTGGACATTTCCATGGCTCTCACTCTGCCTGCTGTCACGTCTCTGGCTCTACTGTCTCCTTGGAAAGGACTTTCTGTTCATTGTATGTGAACAGAATTTTCCCACCCCATCCCTTTTCTCTGCTTTATTTTTCTTCATAGCCATCACCAACATCTGACATGTGTGCATTAGTCACCTCCTCCCAGTTGAACGTTTGCTTCATTGGAGCAGGACTTGGCTTTGCTCCCTGTGCCTAGAACTGGGGCCTGGTGCATTTCTGCTTCATTGCAAGGAGCAGGAAAGGGAAACCACAGCCTGTCAAGAGCCTCTTCTGAGTCCAAGACCCTGCTGGGTGTCCAGTTCTCAAGTGGGGCTCCCAGAGGCTAAGTGACTTGTCAAGGCTAGCCAGCTGACACGGAGCTGGGACGGGAACCCACATGGGTCTCACCCCAGAGCTGGTGCTCCACTGCACACTGCACGCCTGCCATGCCTGTCAACACTCTTAAACTCCAAGCACTGAGAAGCAAGGGCTGAGACGTCTGCTCTGCGGGTTCCCGCTACCCAGGACAATACTGTGCATTCTAACCACAAAGCCCCCTCTACCATGTGGACCCTCCCTATCTCTCCAGGCTCTGAGCCCTCCTCCTCCAAGGGGGAGGCACCCCTGAGCCTCCTCTGTCGTGCTAGGGCTCACCATCAGCACCTCCCCCATCCTCCCCATCCTGTGGAACTCTTGCACATCCTTAACTAGTTTGGAAGTGCCTTGCAGACAGCGACGATGCTCTCAGATTTCTCTGACCCTCCCATGATACCCAGCCATGGCCTTCTGCACCCCTCATACCTGTCTATGGAGTGATGAAAAAGATGGAACTAGAAGGAAACTGACAGCTATTGTGAAACTCGGACAGAACTGTGAAATCCTGTGGGGGAGGGCAGAAAAAAATCAGCAGTGGGATATGTTCTGAGTGCCTGGGGAGTCTCAGCGTTGCCACTGCCTTCCTGTGACACCCTGGGAAGCTGTTCCCTTCGTTGGGCCTTAGCTCTTCTCTCTGTAAAGTGGGGAAAGGATCCTGCGGCCCAAACTGCAGGCCATTTCCTGGCTCCCTCACATCTCCACTAGGGGGCGCTTGGGGCCAGAGCGGGGAGGGAATGAAAAATGAGGTTGATGGTTTGGTGGGAGAGGAAGTTGAAACCAATGGCTAAACCAAAGTATTTGTTTTCCTCGAGGAGCTATATATTTCAGCCTTCCCTGCAATCTGTGTTCCCCATTACCAGCTAATTCAGAGGCAGATGTCGTTTCCGTTATTTAAAATTCTCAAAGAGAAGGTTGGCAAAATGGATCGATATGAACACTGGGGAGAAGATAAGGTTCTTTCTGACACCGGTTCCAGCATCGATGGGTCTGAAAGACAACTGTGCCAGTTCATGAGCAGACAGAGGACGACTGGGCTTCTAGGGAAGCTGGTTTCCCCACACCCCTATCCACCACTGCTCTGAGTAGGGTCGGGCAATTAGACAACCCAGAGGGAAGAGTATTTTAGTATTTTCATCCATTCATGTGAAAATCATATGCATGCAAAAATTAGCAGCCTTCAGGGTGTGAAATCTATAAAATAGAAACACAATTTTATATATAGCCAGTTAGCAAATAAAAAAAAAAAACCCCAGCAGTTACAGCCATCCATATGCTCATTGTAAAATTTAGTTTACTCTCTAGCACTCCCCTTTAAACAAACACTGTGGAGAGATTTGGATAAATAAAGATGCTCGACATTTGGAGAGAAGTGTTTCAGCTGCAGGATTTCTTGCCAACACGCAGCAAAATGGCATTTTCCAAGCCTGGGATTGCGTGTTCCAAAAAAAGGGGGGCTGAGAAATGTGGGGCTCTCTGCTCCAGAATCTCCAAACCCTAGTGGCTGCTCTTTTAGGTTGAAAGTCGGCATGCTTGCTTTTTATCCTCCAGCTCTTCCCTCTGTTGCACGGGAGAGTCGTGACTCCCAGCCACTCTCAGAGCAGCTTTGAAAAATTCTAAGTCTTGGGAGAAGCCCGTATGTTCACACTCTAGAGTTTCCTAATAGTGTGACTTTTTAATTGTGTATTTGATAAAAACAGATCCGTGGCATCTCCCTGCACACATGAGACAGAGGGAGACCAGACGGGTGAAGAGCAGCTTTCCATCTCGGCTGGAAGCCCTCAGCCATGGGTGGCTTGGTGGGCAGAGCTCTCCATGCCCCGACTAAGCGTGTGGGCAGCTCCTGCCCACAGGTCCACTTGGACCACAGGCCTACTCTTGTCCTTGCTCCTGCTCAGCCTGGGGGCTCATCGCGTTTATCCTGGGCCCCCAGCTGTAACGGACCAGGCAGGTGTAGTTTCGAGTCTTCGGGAGGGCAAAAAGGATAGACTCTGAGCCTTCTGTCCTGTGGCCTGAGCAGGCCTGTTGCCTTAGCTCGGATGGCATCTCTGAGTACGAGGGATTCTTCCCCTCCCCATCAGACCCTTCCAGTATTTAGGATGTATTTGAGGATCCCCAGTTCTAGGATGCCCAAAGTCTAGGCTGACGTGGGACTTTCAAATCGTGCCTTTTCAGAAGTCCCACAAGAACAAGGACTGCCGTTCAGGCCCAGGGTCAAGAGGATTCTGGAAGGAAGCAGCGCCCATCCCTAACGAGGTGTTGCTGCAGGGTCCACCTGGGGGACCCCCACGTGGCTTTTCCTTGGCCGAAGCAGCCATTGCAGCTGAGTCTCATGGCTGTGGCACCTGAAGTGTCCTTCTGCCGCTCTCTGCAAGTCCCTGAGGCTGAGGTAGAGAGGCCAGTGTTTTTAGGACTTTAGAATAAGAAACAAGTTGGGGCATTCTAGGAAAAACCTTGGGAATCCCACTTTGCCAATGACAGCTGAGGCTACCCTGCTGAGTAAACCAGGAGGGCTTTGAGTCTGGTTGAGTGAGAAGTGGGTGGCTGGAAGGCGAGAAATGAGGAAAGTCAGGCTCTTGAGGAAGGGGCAGGGAATGCAGGAGTGGGAGCTACACAACTGTGATGAGGGGAGGAAGGAAGATAAAGGGAAGGCGGGAACCAAGAGGAAAGGGGGAGAATGGTATCAAAAGGAAAAGGGATCAGTGCGGGCAGGGAAATGGGCCGATGCGGCCGTGCAGAGCTGGTAGTGGTGGGCAGGCGGCAGGGAACACAGGTACGCAGTTGCTCCCTGAATCTGCTGTGGGGAATGGAGCTCTTCTCTGGGGACCTCACTCCTAGATCTGCAGAACTAAGTGCTGCGGAAATCCTATGGGACCCACATTTTCACAAAAAATGATGAGGAGGGCTTCCCTGGTGGCGCAGTGGCTGAGAGTCCATCTGCCGATGCAGGGGACACGGGTTCGTGCCCCGGTCCGGGAAGATCCCACATGCCGCGGAGCGGCTGGGCCCGTGAGCCATGGCTGCTGAGCCTGCGCGTCCGGAGCCTGTGCTCCGCAACGGGAGAGGCCACAACAGTGAGAGGCCCGCGTACCGCAAAAAAAAAAAAAAAAAATGATGAGAAGACTATGGTACATGACACTATTGTGCCATCTTGCCCCAAGTCGGTCTCTCTGAATTTGGCTCTCAGAAGCAGTGGGGCACAGACCCAGCTGGGCTCTTGGCTGTGATAGAACTGATTCATTCGCCAACCTCCCTGCCCATTCTCTGTCCGTCCTGAGCAGGGCCGTTTGCCTTGGATTACTAGAAGGAGGGAGCAAATGTTGATCAGGTACTCTGAGTGGGTCCCTGTTCTGGCCTCTGCTTCTGCGGGGCAGCCCCTTCCATCCCCTCAGCGGAGCCAGTGCACTGACGGCACTCCCCCCCTCCCCTCTCTTCCTAAAGGCAGTTCTCTGGAAGGAGTCTGAAACTCACTCACACTAAGGAGAAGGGAATGATAACAGCTTCGTGCCCTACGCTCCCAGGTGTTCTAATGATGGAAGGATTCCAGTCATGAGCCGCTGCATAGGGGAGGTTTGCGATGCAGAACAGATATGTCACATCATGAAATGCTGCCAGGTAAGGCACTGCTTTACCCATCTCACATCTGGGTGGTCCAGCACCAAAGGTAGTTTGCACATGGTTTTGTGCAAGGGAAGGATGAGGTCCCCTGTGAGGCTGCCCCGTCTACCTTTCTCCATGCTTTTCCTTTGAAGTCAGCTGCTGGCCCCCTCTGCCCTTTCCTGTCGGGCCCTCTAGGTGGTGGGGAGCCTCCGTGGCCTCCTAGTGTCACGCCAGGGCTGCTCTGAGATCCTCTCTGATCCCAAGGGTGGAGGAGCCCGGGTCAGCAGGGTCTGCTTCCAAGATAAGGTGTCATTCTGCGAGCAGTTTCCAAACTAATTTTCCAGTTGGGAAAACACCCTACCTCTCAGAGAAACATGATCCCTCTCGCCAGGCACCACCCTGATTTTGAGCTCATCACCCCTTGGTGATGGTATCAGACCCTGTCCTCCTCTCTCTGGGAGGACCAGCTTCATGTTTCTTACTCATCCCACAGGCCAGCAAGAGGCAACAATCACCGATGGCTCTCCTGGCTTGTCCTGGGAAACATCTCAAATCTGTCCACATGGGAATGAAGTGAAGAACTACCCCTCCTGCTCTGGCCTCCAAGGGGCCCACGGATTCTGTAGGTCCAGGAAAGAAAGAAGTGTCTCGCAAATTCAAGCAAGGTGACTGATGAATTGATATACAACTTGGAGGCTGGTTCTAGCCCCCAGGCTTTTCTTTATTCTTCGGAGACATTCCATCATCTTGATGGGATTATTTTAAGTTTATAGAATCCAAACTTCCTTAGAATGTATTGTAGTCTTCAAGATTTGCTCAGATGGGTCAAAATGGGTGCTTTGAAGACATCTAATGGCCAGGAGGAAACCACTATGTTGGAATGTAGCACAGTTTTCTGAGTATTTAATTTTGGGTTGGTCGCACATCTCTATTCCATTTTGCCTTCAAAATTACTACTGCTTGTGTATAGATGAAAGCCACTTTCTGCCTTCCTGATTTCTGCCTACCTGATGTGATGCTTATGGTCTGGTCCCAGCCCCTGGCCCTCAGGCCCTAGATGCAAAGGCTGAGGAGGAACTTTCTGCGCCCATGGGGAGGACTTTCTGCAGCCTGCTTTCCCTTTAGCCAGGGATCCTGGGTCACAGCTGTGCCCTGCCTTGCCCTTCATGGCCATGTCTCAGGAATAGCCACCCCACATGGGCCAAGGATGCTGGGCAGGACTTAGGAGTGGCTTCTGCTGAGCCCTAACCAGGGTATTTGCAATCAGGAAATATGGAGCAGTCCTGTCCCCGTGCTGTGGTTACTAGAAATGCCGTGCCTCATCAGGGCCTTGCTGGAAGTGGGTTTGTCATGCTCGGGTGAGAGGTTAATTAAAACAACAACAATAACCCAAGGGTTCTAGAGTTCTAAGTCCAGTCTGTGAAGAACATTATTGAGAGGCCTGCAGATAACTACCAGGAAAACTGAAAACAGTTGGAAGTGCTGCTTCCGGAGATGGGACTATGGGCTGGGAGGGGAGGGCAGGGGGAGTCATTTTCTCTTACAAGCTGTTTGGTATTATTTGATTCTTTAACTATGGGAACAAGAGGCTTCATGGGAAGAGGGTGGAAACAATCTTAGGGTCACAGCTGACCTGAGCATAAGCCACTGTTCAGCATTGCTGTATAACAGCAGAGGGGAAACATAGTGCAGATGGAAGATTCATATCAACAGACCCAAATGGTTCTTCTCCCAGGGAGGACCCGGCTCTTCCTGGTGGGCCTGGTCTGCCCAATTAAGATGGGGGACAAAGAGGATGACTGAGGACTTGGAAGAGAGCTGCAGGGAGGAAAAAAGAGGTAGGAAAGAATGGAGAAGTCTACAAGTATGTGAGGATTGGAAGAGAGTGGTCGGCTAAGCGAGGGCTCCCGTGAGGTTGCCCGGTGGCTGGGCTGCAGTCCTGGGGCTGAGGTCAGGGTGAACTATTCATTTAAGGTGAAAGGTCTCGTGCCCAGTATGTCTTCAAATCTTGTCCAGATTCTCTTTTTACTGGGAATGGATTATACATAATTCTACATGCAAACAGAGGCTGGGACTAAATGACCCAGGGAGAAGGCCTTCACACCCCCCAAATTTTATCAAGTATTTCTTCCTGGGAAGAAAAATAGCAAGTATCAAAATGAAGAAAAGGAGCTTTAAAACAAAAATGAACAAATAGGTATAGAGTCCTAGAAGTCAAGAAGCAACTTTTTTTTTTTTTTTTTTTTTTTTTTTCAGTACGCAGGCCTCTCACTGTTGTGGCTTCTCCCGCTGTGGAGCACAGGCTCCGGACGTGCAGGCTCAGCGGCCATGGCTCACGGGCCCAGCCGCTTCGCGGCACGCAGGATCTTCCCGGACCGGGGCACGAACCCGCGTCCCCTGCATTGGCAGGAAGACTCTCAACCACTGCGCCACCAGGGAAGCCCGTCAAGAAGCAACTTTAAACCAGCCTCTGGACTATGTAGACGTCCCGTCCTTTCCTGACATACCTTGTGCCCTGGTGGCTCCCTGCTATCAGCCCCCGCCCTTCTCCTCGGTGGCCTCTCCTCCTCCAGCCTGCCTTCCCTTCACTCCTCCATGCTTAGCCCTGTCTGACGCCCCTGCTCCAAGTCTTTTATCGATTCCCCACTGAGAGCAGCTGAAGTCTGAGCTCCTCGGCCTTGGATTCAGGGTCCCACCTTTGGCTGCAGTCTTTCCAGCTTCCTCGGTCTACTTGCTGCTACTTCAGCCCGACCCCTCTGCTGAGCCGCCGTGGGACTCGCTGTGGGACTTGATACCCTTGCAGTCTTGCTCTCTTAGCTCCTTCTGCTTGAACTCCACCCTCCTCTTTCCATCCCTTCACCCTCTGCTCCCTGAAGCTCACCTATGGCTCTAAGAAGCTTCCTTGCCCACCCAGGCCACAGTGACATTTCCCCTCAAACTCCTATAAGACATGGTACAGAGCACGTCTACCCAGGGTGAGGACCTTCCTCTAGGTGCAACCCATGTAGTAATTGCTTGCGGGGCTTTGCATTACTCATGGAGTCTAAGAGGTCACCGTCTGCACAGAAAAACGTGCAGGCATCTGTTGGCTGTATGTAATTCTGGCTACTCTGTTTGAGGAGGCGTGGTCAAAGGTGAAATTGACACGAGGTGCACCAAGCTGCTCTTTAACCAAGTAAAGGGAAGATGGCTGGATCAGCGGTCACGTGTGCAAGGAACTCCCCAACCAGGGGGAGGTGTCTCAGCATCAGCACTGTCAAGTTTTCTTCCTCTGTCTCACTATCTACACATTCCCCCATGTATATACCGACGACACACACGCTACCCATGAAACGCCTCCCAACTCCCCCCTGAAAACTCCCCAGTACTATCTCTGGGTGCATCAATCTAGAAATATAACGAGGATCAAAAACACCCCCAACAGATCGCAACCAACTCGAGCTCCGTGTGCTGGCTCCCAGCCAACCAGCCGCTATTCACGCTGGCACGGCACCGTTTAAAAAAGGAAAGGCTTCTATAAGCTCAAAAGAATGCACGGTGACAGTTGAGGCTAAGCACTTTCTGCCTGGGTTCACTGGGGCATCTATTTTGGCGACCTGGCCTCCCCGAGAGGAGAGCGAGGGCTGGAGGGCCGGGTCCTACCTGGCTGCTGGAACATCAGCATGTTCTGTGGCGAGGTGTGCACGGGCAGCGAGCGGGTCCTTTGGACTGAGCTGTGGGTGCGGCTTGGCATGCTATTGCTGCCCCCGGGGTTGGCGAACCAGAGGTTCTAGGGAGAAACACGAAAGCAGAACCCGTTAGTCCGGACACCTGGGGGGGCCTCCCAGCCAGAATCCAGGAGGCAAGTACCCTGGGAGGACTCTCTGCTAACTTCGGGGAAAGGGCTTATAGGCCAGCGCAATCCATCTGCTTACTTAGCGAGAGGGGCTTTCGATTCCGTTCAATCCCCCCCTTCCCCCCGGCGAAACGTCCTCAGCCCCAGCCTCCTCTCTAAGCCTCAGCTGAATCTGGACACCAATCTCCCTTGCTAGCTCCAAAACTCTTTTTATCCCTTCTGTTGCCTTTGCTTTTCCTATCACTTTTCTAGGAAATGGGGGGAGTTCTATAAATGTCTGCAACGAAGAGCACAAACTATTTCAGGGCTCTCATTTGATTTTCTCTGCGAGATTCTTACAATTTACTACAAAGCAAGGAGGAGAAAAAAGAACCTCTCAGCTGGCAAAGAGCTGGCACAACTCAGCTTGTGTGTTTATTATTACGCGGGTGTCCTAGCAGTGATTTCCTCTTGGACCCATCTGGGGGCTTCCCACAATGGTCAGAGAGTGGGACTTTTTCCTACCCTGTGCTGCTTCCCTGGGGGGAGTGAATCCTGCCTGTCTTGCCAGGAACTGTTTCCTGTTTTTAAATCAAGCTCTCATCCCTTAGTTTCTCGTGACAACCCAGAACCTCAGACTCACTTGGTGTCCCTCTAACCCCAGCCCCGACCTGCAGAGTCCCCACAAAGCAGGGGCTACACAGGTGGGAGGTGCTGGGTGGGAGGGTGGGAGTACTGGGACGAGGACCCAGGGGACAGAGGTTGTGGCTCTATATCCCACGGCGAGAATCTCTGGGCAGCCTGGCCTTGACTGCCTGAGAATGTTTCAATTCTCCCTCTGACAGCCTTTCTCAGGCTCCTTCCTGTGGGTTCTCCACCACAGCTGGGACCATGACAAAGGAGCTATTTGCCTCAGATAAAAAGGCTAAGAAAGCCCTTAGATGCTCTGGAAGCCAAATTTGGAAGGCAGTGGTATCTGCTGGGGCAGGTCAAGGATCAAGGCAAAGAAGAAACAGGTCTTGCATTTCTTCCTAAAGGCCCCCCGTGTGCAGGGCCCCCAAGGTTAAGGCGGTCGTGGGGCAGCCTAAACAAATCCCCACGAACCCAGTTGCTGCTGTGGCCTCGCTTTGTCTTCCCGAGAAACAGTGCAAACGACCTCTGAGCCACAGGGACAACTGTCCTCAGTCTAGCCCCCCCTGGGCCTCTCCTCTCGCCTTGGGGTTGCCTGGGGGGACGTCCGGAGCCTCAGGCCCTGAGCTGGGCCTGCCCACCCTCCTCCCCGGGGCCGAGCAGACCTGTCTTCCTTGTTTCATGATGGTGGGGTTGGCTGCGGTGTTGCGCTGGGTGGAGCTGACGAATCCGCTGGTGCCCAGGAGGCCAAGGCGGGCGGAAGGGACGTTCCGGGAGGGGATCTGGTACTGGCGTGGGTTCCGTCTGCCCATGCCGCCGCCCACAGAGCCAGCCGTCGGGAGGGAGTTGGACTGCCCGAAGCCGCGGCTGTGAGAGCCAAGAGGAAAGAACAGGGGCCGTCAGTCACCCTCAGCCCTTCCCAACCCCCGGGCTGCCAGCAGGATGCCTCCTTGGGGTCTGCTCACATGTTGACCATTATGAGGTCTACGGGGGTCAGGGTTCTATGACTAAATGACAGCTAACATCTGAGAGCTAACATCACGTGCATCGCCCTGGGACTTCGATGTTGATTCTTCAGTCCTCACGACAATCCTATGAAGTAGGCACTCTACCTCCATTTACAGCTGGAGAAGTAAAACAGAGAGCTTAATCATTTCTCAAAGGTCACACAGCCATTGGGGGGCAGTGCAGGAATACGAGCCCAGAAGGTTAACCCGTGTGCTCTACAGCCTTCTTCCACCGTGTCACGGGCCTTGAGCACTCGCGTTCCCGTCAAGAGGCCACACAGTAAGAAAGCGGCAGAGCCAGGATCTGTGCCCCTTCCTTCAGACCACAGTCCGGTTCTGATGTCTGTCTGTCCAGCAGACTTGGAAGGAGTGGCCTCTGAGCCCCACTAGGACGTAAGCTCCATGAGAAAAAGGATGGTGTCTGTCCTTATCAATCCTGCAGGTCCCTCCTGCCTGGATCAGCTCCTGGCAGTAAATGCAGGTGGAGTGAACGAATGAGTGAGTCTCTGGCATTATAATCACCTCTCCAAATGGGAGAGCTGACCCCATGTCTAGGGCTCTGACTCCAGGTGAAGAGGAGGGATATGAGAAGGAAGATGATGATGTTTGCAATCACTCTGGACCTAGGACACCGACTGTTCCCCACTCCTCAGGCCCTCCCCACAGAAAGACCCGGAGGTCCCAGGCTTCGCCTGGGTCCACGCAGGGAGGCGGCTGTGGACCCGTAGCATCGTGCTCGGACACCGTGCTCCCACTGGCCTGGTGAGCTCAGTGCTGAAGAACTCGTCCTCTCCAGCAGGCCTCAAGCTCTGGGAGGGTGCACAGCAGCCAGCAGGGTTTCAGGAACCAGCACATTCTTTCCAAGAAGAGTCAGCTTGAGTCATTCACCGATGTTTCAGTCAAAATGCTTTACCTCCGATGGCCACAAGATGGAATAGACTTGCTTTCCCAGCCACACAGGGGAGGTTTGTACCAAGCCTGTGTGGAGACTCCAGGAGACAGGGCTGACGTAGTTTAACCAGATGATGGGGAGGGGAGGTGCTGCCAAACAGTTATTTCCTGAGGGAGAAAGGGGTGTGTGTGTGTGTGTGTGTGTGTGTGTGTGTGTGTGTGTGTGTGTGTGTGTGTGTGTGTGTGTGTGTGTGTGTGTGTGTGTGTGTGTGTGTGTGTGTGTGTGTGTGTGTGTGTGTGTGTGTGTGTGCGCGCGCGCGCGTGTGTGTGGTGGGGTGGAGCATCTAAGTCATCAGCACAGTTGATCTCAGAAAGTGTCTCTTCCTTCGAATTCCTAAATTTCCTGGGGGTGGGGGGGGGAGCAGGGAAGAGAATGCCACGGTGAGCTGGTGGCAACTGATTTCTGGGCTATGTTTTTCCACTTCTAGGCTTTTGTGACCCAAAAGAATGGTTCCCGATTCCAGTCAGAGGCTCATGTACACGTGGTGAGAAGGACACTCACGGGTTCTAGGGCTCTTGGTTTATCTCATTCTTTCTCCCATTCTCCCCCTTTCTTCCTTCTTTTACTAAGGTTTAAAATGTTTGGTTTGAAAGAAGAAATTCGGGCCCAGAGGAGTCGAAGTAATCTCAAGGGATGGAATAGACCCCTCTGGAGTATGGACAACATGTGACAGGTGGACACAAGGATCAGGGGGCTGTTTTTTTGGGGGGGGGTTGTTTTTTAAACTATGAAAACTAGTCCTTTGGTTTTTGGAGTCAGAATTTTGGCCACCTGGTATGATGATTTAGTATTCTCCGAAGATTTTTCCTTATTTAGTGCAGACAGCTTTTTTGCTCATCTTCCTTTTTGGTTGGATTTTTTAAAAGTTATTTCATATGCAAAACAGAGCAGTCAGCGAGTGATGCTAAAATGATTTGTGCTTCCAGGCAGGCAAGACTATATTCTTAAGCAATATAATGTAGGCAGAGGATTCTGTAATGGGACATTTAGTCACGGGAGAAACGTGGACTCCTAAAGTTAGCATTCACAGAGCTGGTAGAGCCCAGAACAATTTGGGGATAGGCCGGATGGAGGGGAGAATTTGGTTAGGCCGTCGAATGACGGTGGATCTCACCATGGTGCCCTAAACTTGGTTATTACAAAGTCAGGCTTATTGAGGGTTGCCACTGCTGGTAACCAGAGTGAAAGCTTAAGTCACTTAAGATCACGAGGCTTAATGAAATAATCATTCTTTCTAGGGAGAGAACAAAGTGACAAACGTGAGTTTTCGTTTCTCATTCTCTAGCTCTGCCCATCTGTGTCTTTCTGTGCTTTCCTGAATCTAACCAACTGAGTTCATTTCCTTGAAATGCATGAAAAGACTGATAAAATAACATTAATAAGAACCAATTAATTTGGGATTTGTGGTAATTCAAGGAGGGCCTGGGCTGCAGTTACCTTTGTATTATGGGAAAAACAGGTCTTCAAAGCAAATTAATAGCATGAAAAGATCCCAGAGGTAATATTTATGAGAATGAGTTATTTTCTGGAGCTTCAGCAACTTCCAGTTGAACATCCATAATTGATGACTGAATTCATTCTGATCTAATCAATAAAAGGAGGACCAATCTGGCAAACCTTGGGTTAGCCCAATTCAAGCATCAGTTAATAATACTGTAGAGGAGTCAAGGTTAAGGGGAACAGTGATGTGGACCAAGGACAGAGCAGGGCAGACAGAAGCAGCGGATGGCACTTTGTGGGGGGGGAAGAGCAAAGAGCTTGAAAGCTCTGTTTTCATCTTCAACTTCTGAATTCCTTCCTCCCTTTGGAACTTGTCTCCCAAGCGCCTGGTGTTGCAAGAGGGGTCCGGATCTTCCTCCTCTTTCTTGGGGGTTTTGCTCGCCTTACGAGAAGAGGGAGAGCCTGGGAAGGGGGCAGCCCCAGGGAAGAAGGCTAAGGAGCAGGCCTCGCCTTTCATCTGGGCCCCCAGGAATCCTCAGGGTGCACAGGTGGTCCAGCCCAACCCTCCAGGGAGGCTTGGGGCCAAGGAGCTGGCAATAGAGTATTGTTTTGTCTGACTGTCTTTTCTGCACATCATCCGGGGACCAGGAGAGCTGCCCGGCAACCGCAGTGGTTAAGAGCACTGACTCTGGAGCTGACGCTGGCCTGCCTGGTCCAAATCCCGGATGCCATTGCCTCCCAACTCTTCTGTAAATTGGGGTTGATAATAGCACCTCTACCTCATATGGCTGTTGCAAGGATTAAATGTATTAATCTTCTTAAGTGCTTGGATACCCACTTGGCACAAAGTACATGCTAAATGTTTGTTTAATAAATAGCTGTGCTATATATGCTGGAATATGATAACACTTCAATTTTTACATTAATCTTCAATGAAGACTTTTCACAAATTCCAACTGGCCTTATCTCCCTGAAGTAATTTATAAAACAGTGATGTTTCAAGGCACACTTATGCAAATAAATGCCCAACATTTTAACACAGACAGAGCTTCCACATATGCACTGAGAAATGAACTCAGAACTTGCTAGGTGCAAGCGAAAAAAATGAGTATTTAATCTGCTCATGTTGAAAAAAGTAAAATAGAATGTTGATTTTTCAGCATATCTGCATCATCGGCATTCCCTTGTCTCCCCCAAACTCCCTGTCATTGTTCAAGGCTTCACTGTACCCCTCCCCGTGATTCCTCCCCCAGATTGTCACTGTAATTCACCTTTAATATGCAATTAGATTCCTCAATTTAAAACCAGATTAAGGTAATGGATTCTAAAGTACAACGAGGCTTATTTTTAACTGCATCCAAGAAGCTGAAGTACTATGAAAAATCAAGAATGGTACGGCTCCACTCTTAGATTGCAGCTCAGACCAAAATAGACTAGCACTGGGCTCTTCACCCTGCCACCAACTATAATTAGCTTGTCTGCAGCCAGAAGGGAGAAAAAATTACACTACCACTTAAGGTGCGGAGAGAACAACCCGTTTGTGTCCTTTCAGAGCCCCCTGTTGTGGATAAACCACCAGGTGTTTTGTGGGCATTCATTAAATCGTACCCACTCCCCACTCGATGCCCATCCAGACTAATACCGTCATTTTGACCATGTAAACTGAGTTGCCACAGATCACATTCAGCTCTTCCTCTGGGAATTCTTTCCCTCTACAGCTTTTTCCCAACCCCACCTGTTTAAGGAATGCGATCTGGACTTGTCATAGGGCGCCCTGATAAACAAGGAATGATGCCCTGTGTAGTCCTGCCCCTGGAACCTAAGCAGACAGTGAGGTACTGGAACCACCATGCAGTACAAAGACTGAAATCCCAACATACTTTCTTTGCTGTCGATATCCTGATATGTCTAGAAGGGTTTTCCGAGGGAAAGACCGAAAGAGCTTCTGCACCTGCTGTTTCCATGACAACAATCGTTTTTTCTGTGTCTCTGTAAATGCCTGCAAAACAAACAGGACTTTTTAATGGGTGACGCAGCCTGGCATTAGAGGGAGAAACACGCGATTAATCGGGGAAACATCGGAGTCCTGCAGCTGCCTTTTCTTCACCTTGTTTCCAACCTGCTCCAAACAGCAGTCAGTTTTATTTGGGCACTGCCTGTACTGAAAATTCAAGTTATTTGACATTGGAGGTGCCTGGTAAGGTACATGCATTAAGCTTTCTTTTTTTTTTTTTTTGTGGTACGTGGGCCTCCATGTCCCCTGCATTGGCAGGCGGACTCTCAACCACTGCACCGCCAGGGAAGCCCCGCATTAAGCTTTTGACAACCTCGATTTTGGTTGTATTTCTGGCAGATCCATACCCACTTTCCACTTTCCCCTGACTCCACTCTGGACTCTGTTTATTAACCAAGAATGAATTGCAAAATTGATTGTTGACTACTCGGGCTTTTACAGGCATTTTCAAAATCCATGGAAATGCTAAACCACTCCAAAAAATCAATCTGCTTGATGGTGTGTGTTCACCCTGGAGTGGTCTGTGGGGCTTCAGAAAAGGGAATGTACTCTTGGCGTGTCTGGCCTCTGCTGAGAAATCTCCAGTTAAAGGGCCCCATGCTCTACACAGCCCCAGTGCACCATTCCTCACCTAAATTTTGTCTAAGGTTTAGGAAAATGGGTAGATCTGATGCCTTCTCAAGTCTTTTCTAGTAAAATTGGTGTTTGGGGATGCTTTACCTACTACTGCTCCATACGTAATGCACTCTCACCTGTATCATGTGTCTTTGTGTGTACAGCCTATGTACTCATGCGAAGCCCAGGGAAGGACTTCACAGGGGCTATGAGACCCCAAGGCGGGGACTCTCAAATTCATGATATATTAGGATTCCCCCAGGATACTGTTAAAATGCAGATTTCTGAACCCCCTCTCCCCACCAGAGCCTGATTTCATAGATATGGAGAGGAGTCTAGGGGGTTTGTGTTTGCAGCAAGTGCCCTGGGAATTCTGCTGCAGATAGGCCATGGCCATGTAGTATTCTAGATGGTGAGGACCACACATGCAATATAGGAAACCCCTGTCAAGTGCCTAGAACTGTGGTCCACGCACTGTCATAAATCCACCGGATCTGACTGATTAGCAATAACAGTGATGGAGATACCATACCCAAGTAGTTCTGTCAATAAAGCATGAAATACTTTAAGCAGAAATAAATGAATACTTAGAGTAACAGACTATATGTCTGTTTCCCATAAAGGAAACAGATTCCTTAAACAGACAGAAAAAAATAACAGCTTTATTTTCTTCCAATGACATTTCATCTTTAAGGACCTGAATCCAGGAGAGTTATGTGAACAAAAGCAAGAAGACGTTAGTCATATTGTGGAAAAGCTACTGACGACTTGCAAACCCCTTCCTCCTGGCTGACCTTAGCCAGACGCCACTGAGCACAGTCATCAGGAAGGACTTCCCCAGCAGGCACTCAGTGCCCCGTTAGAGAAAAATGTGCTGACACGCCTTAAGGTGCATGGTGGAGGGTCTCACGGCTAAAAGGTGAGGATGTGGTTCTCCTCTGTGGTCCCTCTCATTTGCTGGTGATGCTCAGTGAGTGTCCAGCTATATAGGAATAGCTCCAAAAACTGCAAAAGGCAAGCATTTCTGCTAGACTAATAAAGGGATGGGTAGATTCTGCTTCTGACCAGCTTATTCAGTGAGGACACAAGATGCAGGTGCGCTGGTCAAGATGACTTGGGGAGGAGAGGAGAGTCCAGCCCAGTGGGTCAGTGGAAGCCTCTGGATGCAAATGGGCAGGGCTTGAATCCCTGCACATGTTTTTGTTTTGTTTTGTTTTGTTTTTGCAGCACGCGGGCCTCTCACTGTTGTGGCCTCTCCCATTGCGGAGCACAGGCTCCGGACGCGCAGGCTCAGCGGCCATGGCTCACGGGCCCAGCCACTCCACGGCATGTGGGATCCTCCCGGACCGGGGCACGAACCCGCGTCCCCTGCATCGGCAGGCGGACTCTCAACCATGGCGCCACCAGGGAAGCCCCCCCTGCACATCTTTATGCAAGTTACTCTACCTGAGACTCAGCTCCTTCTAAAACCTCAGGTTAATAATACATCATCAGGGCCTCCCTGGTGGCGCAAGTGGTTGAGAGTCCGCCTGCCGATGCAGGGGATACGGGTTCGTGCCCCGGTCTGGGAGGATCCCATATGCCGCGGAGCGGCTGGGCCCGTGAGCCATGGCCGCTGAGCCTGCGCGTCCGGAGCCTGCGCGTCCGGAGCCTGTGCTCCGCAACGGGGGAGGCCACAACAGTGAGAGGCCCGCATACCGCAAAAAAAAAAAAAAAAAAAAAAAAAAAAAAAAAATAATAATAATAATACATCATCAAAGGGATCTTATAAGGATTAAATGAAATTCACACACGAAGGGCACTTAGAATACTCAGAACATGCCTGGCTCTTCGTCATGGTTCACTGTGTGCTGCCCACAGACACTTGACTAGGTTTTTCGGTTGCATGGACCAGCCCTTTGGTGGCGGCATATGAATGTCCATCACATTCATAAGGTTTGGTATTTAACCACGGCCTTAAACTCCAACCAATGACTTCGAGGTCTCAAAACTACAACATTGAGCTGGTCTGGAGCCCACCTGAGTTTCCAAGTGACAAAGGAGTATATGGCTCACTTTACAGATGTGCATTCAAAGTGCTTCCAGGGACACTGGTTCATATGTGACATCTCCCATGGTGGCAAAGAGTACCCAAGAAGATGGAAATGTTTATGCCCCCCTCAGAGAGGTCAGCTCATCCACTCAGCCGCGGGGCAACAGGCTCACGTAGTTGGGGCTGCAGAAGGGAACGGGCCCCTTAGGAGTGCTGAGTGTGTGGCTGTTCCTCTCAGTCCTGGGAGCTGCAGCTGGGAGGCTTGGAGAGGAGCTAGACCGTGGCTGGTAATGAGTGATTTCTGAGAGCTGTGTGTGCCTGCAAATAGCACTCAGTTGTGGGAGCTCTGCTATCGGCTGGGATGCCAGCGCCTCACCTCAGCCCGCGCCAGGCAGCTCTGGGTTGCGCTGGCAGCAGCTTCCTCGGGGGCTGGAGGGGAAGGAAGACTCCACACTCCAGAATGCCCAGACACAGCTGGTCAGCCACTTCTGAGTTCTCTGTCCCTGTCAGGCCCAGACCCATATGTCTGTCTGGATGAAGATGTGTCCTACAGCTCTTGTGGCTGGATTACAAGGGTCATAAAGGGGGCAAGAGCTCGTCTTCCCAGAACCTTCTCAAGACGGCAAGGAGGCGAGAAGCCTGGGCTTATAATCCAGGAGACGAAGCGACTGGTCTCAGAAATAAGATTCAGAACTTTCCTGTCCTTTTACTCCTCTAGGGAGTTGGCTCCTTTGTCCCTGGGGAGGAAGGAAGGTGTCTCGGCAGTCAACACCCTCCCATCCACTGGCTAAAGAACAGCAAGATCGGGCTGTGAAAGGGAGCCCTGTGTCTCGGAGCCCCGGCGAGTCTTCAGCCCGGATGGAGGCTGTGCCTCGACAGGGCCTTGCAGGGAGGGTGGGTTCTGCATGCACAGAATAACCCGAGGCTGTGCAAAATTATTCAAACGTGTTTCCTCTACTCAAACTCAAATCATAAAAAGCCTCACACACCATTTTCCCTCCCGAAGCAGAGAGCAGGCCCCTCCATCCTGACACGAATGCAGGCAAGCAGACAGGGCACAAGCTCCTTTCTGCCCGTGACTCCTGTCAATGACGCACCCCCTCCACTGCAGTCAGGGGAGATGAGCCCACACGGGGCCACCCTGGCACCTGTCACTTGGAGCTCCAGGAAGGAAAAGGGGAAAGACACAGAAAGGAGAGCCAGGATGCCCAGGGAGGGCATGCACGACGGCAGGAAAGGGAGAAGCACCAGGCCACAGCGTCGGGGCTGGCGTGGACCAATTAGGAAGCTACTGCACCATCCAACGGAGGCAGCTGGAGGACTCGTTACTTTGTCTCCTGGGCTCAGTAGACTGGAGGCGAGGTGGGAGGGAACTTGTCCTCCAGTACCTTCAAGGCTCAGTGCTGAGCGTGGGTGTGGAAGAGGAAGCAGGGTTCCGGTTTGCTTTTCCAGAAATGTAAATGCTCCCCTGATCAGACCCCGCTGAAGCCTACTCCAAGCATCCTCCGCCCCTCCAAGCGCTGCTCCCTCTGCCTGACTGCTCTCTTCCGCTTCCTCACGGACCAAGACTTTCCCACTAAGATTCTGCTCGCCTTTCAGGTCTAGCTTGGATGGAGTGCCTCTGGGCTCTGGGTAGGTACCCGCCACACCTCCTGGGCTCCAGTTCCTCGGAGGTGGCCTTATTGTCATATGTGTGGTGACTTGTTTTCCTTTTGTCTCACCCACTCCCCTCCCACAGGAAGCTCCCTAGCCAGGGGCAGGACCTAGGTGCTTAATAAGTATCTACAGAATGAATGAGCTCTAAAATCCATCCCCTATTCTTGTCTTCTCTCCTTCCTATTGTTTTTTTGCTGGCCCAAATGAGAGCAGTGTCAGGATTGGACATTGAAAAGGGTGAGTGGGAGTTTGGGTGGAGGTTATCTAGAGATTGTCACACTGAGTGAAGTAAGTCAGAGAGAGAAAGACAAATATCGTATGTTATCACTTATATGTGGAATCTAAAAAAAATTGTACAGATGAACTTATTTATAAAACAGAAACAGAGTCACAGATGTAAAAAAAAAAACAAAACTTACGGTTACCAAGGGGGAAAGCGGGGTTGGGGGGAGGGATAAATTGGGAGATATTGGGACTGACATAGACACACTACTCTATATACAATAGATGACTAATAAGGACCTGCTGCATAGCACAGGGAACTCTACGCAATACTCTGTAATGACCTCTATGGGAAAAGAATCTAAAAAAGAGTGGATATATGTATATGTATAGCTGATTCACTTTGCTGTACACCTGAAACTAACACGACATTGTAAATCAACTATACCCCGATAAAAATTAAAAAAAAAATAAAAACAATTCTTATAAGAATCACAAGTCAAAATACAGCAGAATAACCACCAAACCACATACAACATACACACGGACACACATTATTTCTTCTGAACGCTCTCCTTTTCTCCCCGCCCTCCTCCAATTTTCCTGAGCTCAAACGGGAAATGTTTCCACACCCCCGGGGCTAGGTGGCAGGACTGTGGTCGGCCACCCCAGGCTTGGTCCCTCGGGCAGGCTTCTGGAGCCAGACATTTCTCTCAGGCATTTGCCCCCAAGTCAGAGCTCAGTCCAGGTGAATCTTTGGACCCCAGAGTAATACACAAGCTGCGTTTAGGTTTGAAGCCACCACAGCCAAGTTCTGCCAAGCTATTATTAGTGACCCCCCCAACTCAAACACAAGGTGTTGGAGACCCAAATGATCACACCACAGAAATTCTGAGAACCACTTTTAAGCAATGAGAAAAAGCAATTTCGTGAAACCTGTCACTACTCACCTCATGGATTAGACACTTGTCTATGAGCTGTAAATAGGAACTTATATTCTCCTCGTCGGGTCTGGAGACCAAGAGCTGTGTGCACACTGGGAATTAAGAAAAAAAAAAAAAAAGGAAGGTGAATTAGAGAAATGTACACCCATCCTGACCTCTGAGATCTGCCTCTGATTTCCTTTCAGGACCAATATTTTGAGAGGTATGTGTGACAGTGGCTTTATGTCACGTTCACAAAAAAGGCCAAGAGGCTCCTCATTCCACTGAAGTCAAAGGCTTGGTCACCACAGGGGCCCTTGCCTCCAGAAGCCCCTTTGGTTAATTCCACGCATACCATTCTATATTAAGCCTTCTGCAACCCTGCCCACTCTGGGAGAGGAAGAATGCAGCAGCATCGGAGCCCTGTCTTTGAAAGAAGTTCCTTTTGAGAGGGACTTCAAAGGCATTAAAGACCATCAGCCCTTATCAGAGAGCAAGAGCCATAATTTTATGAATGAGCCGCACATCTCATTTGGAGGAGTGAGGCTGGCACGTCTTTTAGGATGTCAGGTGTGTGGGCACGCACATGAGCAGGGAGCCTGCTACTCAATCACAGGAGGGTTATTTTCTCAAAGCGACACCCACATTGATACATGCACACCTACACACTCCAGGAAGTTCTCGTAGAGACAGAGCAGAGCCAGTCTGCAGGTGGAGGATACAACCCCCCGGACAGGTCATGGCCACGCTAGTGTAGCCCATTCTATTCTCATCCTAGAGGTCCTGATGCTCTGATTTTGATGGGAACGTTTAGAAGGCGAGGTGGAGATGGTTGGACAAAGACGTCAGTGAGAAGTAAAAATGCCTCGCCATGGAGCTTGAAACCGGGCATCAGGATTCCTTTCTCTCCCTAATCCTGCATAATGAATCTGTCATAGAATCCCATTTATACCATTTCACATAGATTTTCAGTATAGCATTGTTGGTAATAACAAAACATGGAAACCATCTCAGTGTCCATTGTGGCCCTGTTAAATTATGGTTTATGAACACAGGGGAATAGTACGCAGCCTTTAAAAAAGAATGAGGTGGTGCTTTTGTATTGCTAGAAATACTGAAAGCATATAATGTAAAAAAAAACAAGCTGCAGAGAAACATGTAAGCAAGACCTGTGTGTGTGTAAAAAGGATGCTCATGTGCTTGTATATGATTATAATGTTTCTGAAGGGATATTCTGCACCGTTTAGAGTGATTACCTCTGAGGACGAAGATGGCAGGGCCTGGGGTGGAGGTGGGCATATTTTTCACCTTTCACTATTTTGTTTAGCTTTGATTTTTTATGTAGAGCATGAATTAATTTTATAATTTACTTGAAAGTAGTTAAATTTTAAAAAGACACCATGTCAGAGGACTGCGAGTCCCCTGAGGGCAGAGCCCACATGGTCTTGTCACAGGGAACGGGGGTAACGTACCACACTCTCAGATAACCATGCCCACCTGTACCTCCACCCACGGGGCCATCTGCTCTAATCCACACAGCGAAGAGCCCACTTGGGGGTGAGGGAGAGTGAGAAGGTGGCGGGACCCACCCTGACCAGGAAGCTACTGGCATTTCAGCTCCAAGGGATGCTACAAACCACCTCCTCTGAGCCAGATTTCTACAGATTTCAGTCTTTTTAAGGACGTGTACTACACGGAGTATCTCACTGCACCTGTAAGATTCAGCTGTCCTTTTCGTTAGAATCCAGTTTTAAATGGTCTGAAATATTGCACAGTGGAAGAGAAAAAACTTGTTTCCCCTTCCCAAAGGAAAAGTACTGGTATTCACTACATTTTAAAAATAATCGAGATTTTTTGAGAAATACCCCATCAAGCACAAATTATTCTAGTGTCAGACAGGGTCAAGGATATGTGCATAAGGGCCGGGCACAGGGCAGTCACAGGCAGAAGGGGCGCTCTTACCCAAAGGACCATGTGGGAATTCTATGCTGCCTTACAGACACACACAGCGTGGATGTGGTACCTTCTGTGGCCCGTGGGAAGGCTGCCTTCAGCCTGAGCGTCCAAAGGCCCAATGAGTGCTCCGCTAGCAGGGCCCAGCAGGCCCTGGTCTGAGGAAGCGGGAGAGAAGGGAGCCAGGGGGAAGGAAGACGCCTTTGGGGATCAGAGAGCTTGGAATTCAGATCCAAATACCTTAACCTCTCCGGGCCGCACTTTCCTCGTCTGTAAAATGGGCTAATGACATGTACTCTGGTAGTTCGCCTAGCACCCTGGGGAAGGTCCTCGGGAACTGGGAGCTCTGGTCAGTGGTGTCGAGAAGAGGAAAGGGGAGGCGGGAGAATCGGGTCCTACCTTTCCCCATGACACGTGTGAACTGCCCAGGGAGATCCCCCTCTGGCAGGGGGGTGACAGCCAGCTCCCCGTCACAGCTGCTCAGCTGGTGCGGTTGGAGCCCGCCACTGGCCCCAGCCGAGGCAGTGGCCGTGGCTCCCGCGGCCGCGGCGCTGTCTTTGCAGTCGGGGCTCTGGCTCTCCGGGCCCATCAGCGAAGGAGGGTGTGAGGCCTGGGACTCCTGGCGGCGAGCCTCGGGGGTGGCGCTCGGGGAGCTGTAGGCTTTGATGGGAGTCAGGATCATTTGGTGCAGCTCCTGGAGGGGGATGCGCAGGTTGCCCCCCTCGATGATGTCCTGGATGGTCAGAGGGAGAAGACCTCCATGAGGGTCAGGAACTGGGTGACCCTCCTCCATGCCGCCCCGCCTCTTCTCCGAGCTGTTCCCACGCAGGGCTCGGGGCTGCTGACCCCTTCATTAGAATGTTCTTTGGAAGAGCAACCATTTAAAACTGAATCATTCTATTGTTAGCCCAGGTAGAAAACTTGGAAAATACATACAGGTATAGCGAGGAAAATATGATCACTTTAAAATCCCACTATCTAGTGATGATCACTAAAATGATTTTGGTACATTTCCTTCCCTGGCTTCCTCAATGCCTTTCTTTAAAATGCATTTATTTAGTTTACATTCACACACTTTAGAAGCTGTATAACAAAGTTATACAGGGTCACATGGTGGCTTCCTGACCTGCGTGTGATTTGTTTTAGATGAAGGAACACGCTAATTCACACCTTCATTCAGCGCATGATACAGGCAGCACAGGCAGTGGTTAAAAGCACAGACTCTAGGACAGATGCCTGCGTTTGAATTCTGACACTGCTGGGTGACCTTGGGTAAATGACTTAACCTCTTTGTACCTCAGTTTCCCTGTGGATAAAATGAAGGTTACAGTAGGACCTGCCTCATCAGGTGGTTGTGACGATGTTAATATTTGTAAAGCTGCAGGTTTCAGCGTTATGTGCTTCTTTGTTAAATCTATAAGTACGTTTTGGGTGCTCTGACCTGCTGTGCACTGGGCTAGGCATGGGGATACGGCGGGAAGGCCAGTAGGGTTCCCTCAGGGAGTTAACATCCTGCCATGAGATGAACATTCGTCATGCTAGAGACTAAGGCACACGGCAGGGCTGCTGGGAGGGGAAGCTCTGTGACGGGGTGACATTGGAGCAGGAACCCAGTTGAGCCTGAGCTGCAGGTTCCCGGGAAAGAGCGCTCCAGGCAGAGGGCACAGGCACTGAGGTGGGAGCCTGGAGTGTGTGAGGAACAGCAAGGAGGCTGGGGTAGAACGGGGTGGGGGAGGGGAGGGTGTGGAAAATGAGGTCCAAGGAGCCAAGGGGGCCTGAGTGTAGGAGTCAGCAGTCCGGGGCAGGGACGCAAGAATTTCTTCTACATGAGATGAGAGCTGTATATACTATACAGGCAGACCTTGGACATATTCCGGGTTTGGTTCCCAACTACCTCAATAAACCAGTTATCTCGATAAAACAAGTCACACAAATTTTTTTTGTTTTCTCTTGTATATAAACGTTATGTTTACACTACACTATAGTCTATTAAATATTCGATAGCATTATGTCTAAAAAAGACAACGTACATACCTTAATTAAAAAATACTTATTGGGGCTTCCCTGGTGGCACAGTGGTTAGGAATCTGCCTGCCAATGCAGGGGACGGGTTCGAGCCCTGGTCCAGGAAGATCCCACATGCCGTGGAGCAACTAAGCCCGTGCGCCACGACTACGGAGCCTGCGCTCTAGAGCCCACAAGCCACAACTACTGAGCCCGCGCACCTAGAGCCCGTGCTCCGCAGCAAGAGAAGCCACCGCAATAAGAAGCCCGCGCACCGCAACGAAGAGTAGCCCCTGCTCACCACAACTAGAGAAAGCCCGTGCGCAGCAATGAAGACCCAACACAGCCAAAAAATAAATAAATAAAATAGAAATCTTTTTTTTAAAAAAAGAGTTCATTGCTAAATAATGCTAGCCATGACCAGAGTCTTTAACGAGTCATAATTTTTTTTGCAATAGTAACATCAAAGATCACCGATCACAGATCACCATAACAAATATAATAATAATGAAAAAGTTTGAAATATTGTGAGAATTACCAAAATGTGACATAGAGACATGAAGTAATAAGCAAATGCTGTTGGAAAAATGTCCCCAAAAGCCTTGTTCAACTCAGAGCTGCCACAAACCTTCAATTTGTTAAAAAGAAAAAAGAAAAAGGCAGTATGTGTGAAGTGCAACAAAGTGAGGTATGCCTGTAATGTATATAATTGTCTGTAATACATACATGACTTTATATAATAAAATTAGATCCTCCTATACATAGAGTTTTATATCCTGGGCATTATTTATTAGAAAAAGGAATGAAAGTTGATTCTGATAGACATCTATCTGTTTGCCAGATGCTCACAGAGGCGCAGAACAGGCTCAGATGCTTGGGGCTGGAGGTCAGGGGTTGGGGGGTCTTCCCTGGTGTGGTGGGTGGACCTGCCTTGCCACAGTGCTGCCCAATGCTTACGCAGGAGACCTCTGCCCGGGACCCGGGAAGGACCGTGACTATCAGGGCCCTGATTACCAATGAAGTATTTAATCTTCTGAGAGCCCAGAATAGCAAGGATCCTCTCTTACCAAGAAAAATTGCTTGATGATATCAAGGAACACAAGCTCATGGAATGTGATCATTTCTACACCCAGACTGCCCATCAATCAGTTAGAAAGAGGAAATCTGAGGGCGCAGCCTTGGACAGGCATGTTTCAGTTCTGGGCAGCAAAACACCGACAGCCTGCCCCGTCGCTGGCGGGAACCTGCTTTGTTCGTGGGTTGGAAGCAGAGCCTGAACTGTGCCTCAGCCTAGCTGGCACCCAGGGATTCGGAGGGAAGTGAAATGTTAAGTAGCCATCAGAACTGTCTCAAACCTGGCCAGGGCCACTATCGGCCTATTTCAGGGGAGAGAATCCCATTTTCCTTTTAAAGAGGCAGACTTCTGAGAGTCTACCCTCTTCCTTCTAAACCTGGCAGAGAGGGCTGTGTGTGGTGAGACCAGCCTGCAGCCTGTGTCTGCCAGCCTGATGCGTGAGTCAGGACGCTCCTGGTCATTCCCAGTTTTCCCACTGCCCGGGCTGGACCAGCCCTTTCCCAGAGTCTGATGCCGTCATGTGACTGGTTCCTTGACTTTGGACCTGGTGATCTATCAGGGCATGATACAGGGAGGCAAGCTAGCTGACCTATGCCAGGAGAGCCCCTGCAGCCTTTTCTGACCAAACTGTGTGCCAACTGGGCGACCCCCGCCTCGAGGTCCTCCAGTTTCTGCCAGCCGCCCAGCCAGCACCTGGGTGTGGAAGGTCAGCCCTGACTGAGAAGGGGAAGGGAGAGGAGAGAGAAGGGATGAGGCCTCCCCATGAAAGCAGGCTGGGCAGGCGGAGCTGGCAGGCCCCTCTGGGTGACCACATGTACCCCTGCTGTGCCATCCCACGTGGCAGCTACCACTGAGGGAAGCTAATGCACACTTGTGATACTCTGTCAACTGCCACTGAAACCTTGTCTGCTCTCGTCACGTGGCATGAAGGCTTCTGTAGTTACTCAGTGATGGGGAAGGAGACCTGGGTTATGCTAAGAGCTGAACTCCTTCAAACAGGGAGCACATTCTTGTCCCAAGTTCAGATCTTATTCTACTGGGGACAACTACACCAAGAAGGAAACCATAAACATAATGAATAACATTGGACACTTTCTGAAAATATCACAACCAGGAATCATGCTTTGTTTGACTTCTGTTTTGACTTCAAAGCCACTGTCTCAAAGACAACACCTGGCTTGTGACCAGATGGCAATACTCCTGCTTATGCCAGCCTCCGCGGGGTGGCACTATGACCATCCGGTTACGTTCCTGACTCCTCAGAGTAAAGTCTAGAACTTAGCACTGAGGGCCC
Source organism: Mesoplodon densirostris (assembly GCF_025265405.1). NCBI lineage: Eukaryota > Metazoa > Chordata > Mammalia > Artiodactyla > Ziphiidae > Mesoplodon > Mesoplodon densirostris. Next base: position 47,795,902 of record NC_082664.1, read on the forward strand.
AAGTTGAGAAGGAAGCTAGCTCAATCCTGTACCCTCAACTGGCTGTGGGAATGAATTCTCCATGTTGACAAAAACAGGGAAGCAGCCCAAGTCTCTACTGATCCTTCATACCATAAATATAATCCTGTGTTGTGAACACAAAAAGAAGCAAAGCTGCCCGTTAACTCCCGTGTGGAGCCAAGGAGCTCACGTGCGAGCAGAAGTGGGAAGGCTGGTCCTTCCTGCACAGCAGTCCACTCAGGTAGGTACAGCTCAGGGCCGACAAGTGGGAAGGAGGCTACAATCTGACGATCCCAGCCTTCCTGGCCTGGATTTCTTGGGTCTTGGAGGAAGACTGGTTCAGAGCCTCTCTAGGGGCATGTAACAGACACAAGTTGCACGTCATCTGCAAGCGAGAGCTTTGGCTGCCAGTGGCGGCCCCAGCACTTACGTAACTTCCCACGGCTCTTCCTTCTCTCTGTGGGAGAAGAACTGGACTCCTCACCCAACAGATAGCACTCCTGCATCTACTTAACTGTATTCTCCCTACGGGCCGGGCACTGTCAGACACTGGGGGTCTAAAAACAAATATGAGAAAATCTTTGCCCTAAGATGCTTACAGTTACCGGGACCCATGCAGCGCGAGGATACTGCCAGGACAGGGAGCAGCGGGAACACAGAAGTGTGTGTGTGTGTGAGTGTGAGTGTACGTGTGAGTGTGTATATGAGTGCACGAGAGTGTGTGTGTGAGTGTGTGAGAGTGAGTGTGTTTGAGTGAGTGTGAGTGTGTGTGTGTGTGTGTTTCCTTTCTCCAGGCCAGGTTCCCAGGCTCAGAGAATGGTTCAGCTTCATCATTTGGGAGTCAGTTGAAAAAAGACAGTAAATAAAAGCACGTGGAAACATTTTCATTACTAAAGATAAATGCTGGAAAATCTGCCCTAGTGACCATTCTAATCTTCCCTTTTCCTTTCCTACCAAATACCTTGAGAAGTCTACACTGCCTGACCCCACAGCCTCGATATCCTTTCACGCTCCCCGGTTCTTGGGTTTCTGCTTCCCCTCCCATCTCTCTGAAACCCTACTCATCACGGCTACCGGTGAGCTGCTGGTGGCCACTTCCAGGGGGCAGTGACAGTCCTTATGGGATGTGACCCCTCCAGGGTCGCTCCTTCACTCTCTGACCCTCGGGGGTCTGTTTGCTGTTTGGCCCCTCCATGTCCTCTGCCGCTCCCCACCCAGGGTCTGTTCTCGGCTCTTACCACTCGCCACACACTTCTGGGGGTACCAACGACCATCCACACACAAACGACCCACAGCTGAGCCTTTCCTCGCCTTGTGGACTCTAGACTTGTTCTCCTGGACACTGACTTGCCGTTTCTGCCTGGGTGTCCCCCAGGCACCTCAGACTGCATCTGCCAAACTCAACTCCATTTCTCCCACACTATAGCTCCTCCTCTATTTTCTGTTCCCAAATGGCATGGCACCCAAGCCCACACCTCCTGCCAATGCCCAGACTCCCGCTAACTGACCCTCTCATCCTTCTCCACCGTCACGGCCCCTGCCCTGGCTCAGGGGCCCACCACTGGCCACGGATTCCCAGCGAGTCCTCCCGCCAGCACTGGCTCCCCTCTGCTTTCCATCCTCACCGTGGTGGAGTGGTCTGTTACATCCCAGGAAGACGTCCCCACCAGCCTCAGCGAGGACGCGGATCACGCTGGATTCTGAGAGCACCACTACACATCTATCTGTGGTACCTCGTGTCCCGAGCTCCCCGAGGGTGGGAACCACCGGTTCCTCACGGTGAGCCTCCAGTGGACGGGGGAAATCTAGTCCAAGGCAGCTGGTTAGTCAGTGTTCAGTAACTGAGCAGAAGTGCTCTGGACCTAGAGCTTATCTGCAGTGGCTGCTGATTGTGAACTAGCCATGGGCGGGTCCCGGCCATCTCCTTAGAAACCTCTGGGTTCTATGTGAGGTAAGAATGCCATAGGAGGCAAGGGCATGATGACAGCGTTTCCAACAGCATAATCAGCTGAGGATGTCTGCAATGTCCGGGAAATGGCTGATTGGAGCCTGTCGCTGGTGGCCTATGTGGGAACCGGTTACCCTGGCAGAGCGGGAGAGGTGCGGCTCCCAGAGAAGGGGGAACAGGGCCAGGGGCTGAGTCCTCAGTGCATGCTGAGGAGAGCTGCACTCCCACCCCCAGGCCATCAGCTCCTGAAGGGACAAGCTCGCAGGGGTCTGGACTCGGGTGTTCCCAAGCAAGCCCAACGTGGTGGTCCACAGCTTCCCTCCTCAAAGAAGTCACACCGAGTAAACGCACCATGCTTTCTGCTTGGCCAGTAGCTGCTTTCAGACTCTGTATTACAGCTGTCATCTTTTTTTTTTTTTTTTTTTGCGGTATGCGGGCCTCTCACTGTTGTGGCCTCTCCCGTTGCGGAGCACAGGCTCTGGACGCGCAGGCTCAGCGGCCATGGCTCACGGGCCCAGCCGCTCCGCGGCATGTGGGATCTTCCCGGACCGGGGCACGAACCCGCGTCCCCTGCATCGGCAGGCGGACTCTCAACCACTGCGCCACCAGGGAAGCCCTGTCATCTTTTTAACATTCCCAGTCCAGTGACCCAGGGAGAAGGTCTTTGTGTGGAGTCAACATTATTCTAGGTGTGAAATATAGGACACAGAAAGTGTCACGGACTTATGACAGGCTAGATAGGAGGTCAGTGGCACGTGAGGGCCGCCCGAGCCACCTTGCTGCCCTTGTGTTTCCACGTGCTGATTTGGTCCAGCGTTGCATGGAGTGGAGCCGACAGCAGCTCCATCTCTCTGTCCCCCAGGTGGGTGCATATCCTCAGTGACAAGAGGATATGGATGAGTTCTTGAAGGATGCTCCAGAAATAAGTGCGGAAAACATCGCTCTTTTACCAGAATGCTTAGCAATCTAATCCTGATGTAAAATGTTTTCTGTGCTTTTTAACAGATAAGGAGAAAACTGGCCTGTTGAGTGTTCTCCCAAAGAGAACAGTTATATAAAAACGGCAGTAATCACTCTGTTAGACAAACTGCCTGGTAAAGGAGTTGATATAAAATTAAGAACAACAACAACAACTTCAAGGTCACTTGGATAGGTTACTTGTCATTTGTGATGCACTTTAATTAAGAACAGGCCTTTCATCAAGGAGGCGCCTATGAGTAGCCTCTATCTATCCATCCAGAGGTTTAAAAACCCACCTTCCTTATAAAGATGTATATTCTGTAACTACATATTACTTTATATTTTCTAAGATATGCGTTCAGCATAATTCTATGTTGTCACACATCCTTGTGAATAAGGTAAAACAAACTCCCATGACACTGAAACGTTTATGTGCTTACAAAACTTGCTTTAGCCTCACCTACCTCCATACTTTGCTCCCTTCCAAAGGCACCCTGGGATTACTGGAAGAGATTACAACTCAAGCTCTGAAGGCAGCAAATATCAGTGCCTTCCCACCCACCTTGCTTGCCCCCGACAGCGGTATACAAGGATCTCCACACCGGGGCCACGGGAGCATTGGCTTGCAAGGTCTGCTCTCTTTAGGACCTTAGATGAACTCATAAAGCCACCAAGCCCTAAAAATGACATCCTTACTATGGTGACACCCAGATACAATGATAGGAAGAGAACATGCTTAGGCAGCGCACAAAAAGGGATGGTAGCAGCGAATAAACTGCTTTTAACAATGGAATAAACTCTTTTTCAGCACTGTGCACTTTTGAGAGGGTTCCTATCAGAGTCACAGGGACCCATTCTGGTAAGTTAATGTCTGAAATTTTTCTCTGGAGAGCCTACCATGCCCGTCTGTCAAATGATTTTGATCCTCTCTGTTGAAGCCTGGGGTTTACTTGGTGTTTGCCACTCTGGGGGCAGCTTTCCTCAAAATAAGATCCTTCCCTGGGTGGACAGCAGGAATGAAGCACATCTGTATGTTCGCTACACTGATGTGTCAAGATTGCAGCCTCTAATTGTGGGCTGAACACTCCTTCATCTCTACAAACATATAAAAGGCAGAAGGGAATATATATAAAACATTTCCTCAGAGCTCTGGGATGGCCAGTTGTGGGATGCCTGGAGGCAGGGAATAAGTACATTTCAGTGGTTAGATTACACAGAAGCATGTATAACCAGGAAACGTCACTTGAAAATCATTTCATTTTTTTCTGACTTTGGTAAGGAAACAGCATGATACTCTCTACAAGACCTGCTGATGACACTTTCAACTGAGAATCTCCCTTGGCCCATTTTCCCACGATGAAGGTGGAAGGGGTCCATCACCCGGTAATAACTTACTCTTTCCAAAGACTTCAGGAGGTTTTGTCTCTCTTTGAGCTTCTGAATACTGATGACAATTTTGTGTCTTGCACCTTTGGTAACATTCTATAATGAAGTAAAAGTTATATTTAAAAACATATTTTTAAGCATCAGCTTAGAGATTCTTGGAAGCTATTTAGTACTTTACTGCCTTCTTGGTTCCCACATGTGTGCAGACTAGTAAATATCCATTTGTCTCTCTCTTCAACATCCATTGTCATCAACCTCTTCTTACTAAATATTATAACTCCTCAATATCTATTATCATCGACCTCTTCTTACTAAATACTTTAACTCCATCTGGCTACACATCTGCCTGTGGCCTTTAGGAGAATGAGAAATAGCCAATTATCCCATCCAGCATGAAATTTCTTCATAGTCTTAAAAGATCACTTTTAGGTCATACACTCACTCCTTGTGTCCAGGTTTTATCATTTTGGTCCCTTGCAGTTTTCCTGAAGGTTCCAACCCCACACAGAGATATGCATTGCTTTCTCAAAGCTTTCCTATGTTTACCCATCTCGAGGAGACATGAAATCCAGTGCAGTTCTCACCTGGTGTCAGACAACACAGGCTAGTTTTTGTCAGTTTGCAGCCCCTCTTGGTTCTCCATAAGGAAAACTAGAATAGAGAACTTAAACCTATATTTCAGTCATCACTTCAGATAGAGGATTAGGATTCAAAGTTAGGATTATGGATTTTATCTCCTTAACTGTGCATCAGTGGTGAGCCCAAGGATTGATTCAGTTAGACATTTGTTGACTAGAGAGACTGCAAATTTCCAAATAGAAGATTCTTTCTCAAATCAGGTCTCTAATGTAAACTTCTGATGACTCTTGCAAATATTCATAAAATTTCTCTTAAAAATGGGAACACCAGAGGTATTGCCTTTACTGAGGAAAACTAAGACTCAAATGATGTCTAAACCCACTCTTTAAGATGAAGCACTGGGGGCATATTTCTGTTTAGCCTTGACTTTGGGTTCAAGTGAATTTTTACTCTGAAAAGTCTGTGCTGGCCTCTGGCTTTGCCCTCTGTGTCAATTATTTCTTGTTTTTTCTCAAGTCGAACAACTGATGACTGAGATTTTTTTCTCAACTCTGACCCAAACACAAGAATGCTCTTAGAAGAGGTTCTCATCAGTCCTGGGGATCTCAAGGAGTGATCGAGATAAACAAGCAGTGGGAGAAGTGTTAGGAAGTTGAAATTAGGGCCTTTCATTCTCTGAGAATGTGCAGTGACTCTGGGCTTTGTCTTACAACTCAATACTGGTATTCAGCCAGGCTTGCAGAGGTTAACTGTGGATACTGAATATGCAGTGGGAAACCAGGATCTGCTGGGAGGTCTGCGTCCAGACCAGCCATGCCCCAAATGGTATAATCTCCTCTTCCTGCAGGGGAAATACTATTAGCCCATTCAGACCATTAATTCTCTCAAATCACTGCTCAAAGGAAACTGAGGTCAATTTGAAACAGGCAGATAGCATTTTAAACAAGGGAAACAAAGACATTGGTCAGATCTATTTGCCCGAGCACAGCATGGTAGGAAACATGCTTAGTTTCAGGGGCTCTGCTGACTGGCCTGGGCTTCGGTATCCACAGAGGGAAGGAGGAACTTTGTCCTTTTATGGCACACAGAGGGAACCGACATCTGAGACCTGGGGTAATCCCATGCTCGATGGCTGTCCTATGTTATTTAGGGTGGTTAGAAGAAAATATGTTGTACAACTTTCTCCATTCCAACTAAGACCAGTCTGAATGTGTTTTTGGACAAGTGTTGGGGAAGGTCTGAGACAGGAGCTGGTGCTTCGACTTCCTAACTACTAGAAGTCAAGTGATTTGTAACCGGACTGGACAATACACAACCAATCTGTCATCCTCCAAACCAGTCCTGGCCGGGCAGACAGAGGGAGGGGCCCAGGAAAACAAAAGCAGGGACACAGACTCTTTGAGGCCTTGGTCAATGTACTTCTTCTGATTCCCCCCTAGCCCCCTAGAAGTGTGCACTTAGGTTATTTCTTTTTCATATCACTCCTCCTCACCCTCATTTGCCCTGTGGTTACCCATCTCCTACTGGACCCTGAAGGCAAGAAACCAGCCCTACTCACCATGGCATGCTGGCCAGCACCTGGCAGTTCCTAGAACAAGGCAAGCTACTAGGTGGGTACAGGTATGGATTCAAACAAGGTCTGCCTTGGACTTGAACGTCAGATTCCACCTGGGGTACCTTCTCAGGGATAGCCAGCCAAGCACATACCTGAGCCTCCAGCTGGCACTCAGTGAGGGCCATCATCTCCTCGTAGGTCATCTGGGAGAAAAGCGCAGCATACTTGTGCAGGCGGAGGCTTTTTAACCAGGCTGGAACATCTGTGGTGCGAGATGCACAGGAGATGGGAAGAGAAATTCAGAGGGAAACAGAAGAGATGACAAGAGATGTGGGAAGAGAGAAAGGAAAAGAAGGTGGTGGTCAGAGGGAAAAAAACGAAAGAAAAAAAAAACCTTTATGTTACTACTTGTTTAATTTTGTCAGCAAATTACAGACTTAGAAGTCTTGATCTAGTTCTGATATTCCCACTGTTGGGCTCCCTTACTCTTTACACCAGGGGGCGGCTGACTTGGGGTCCATGGGCTTCAGAGCATACGGCAATTCTCTAAAATTACATTTGTGAATACATGGGTGCTTTTCTGGGCAGAGGGTCATCCACAGCTTCTATAAGATCCTCAAAGGGATTCATGACCCCCACAATGTCAGGGATTCACTGCTTTAGCCAGACTACTTCATTTTTGATTTCGAAAGAAATGACTTAGAACGTAAACTACATATGATGAGTCTTCATCCTCAGGATAATTTCTTTCTAGGTTTAGTGCAGATCCCCATATGCTGTTTCTGCCACTTCCACGGTGATAGGAAAAAATCCAGGCAGCGGCACTTTCCCCATGGGTGGAGCTGCTGTCATTCTTAGCCTGAGTTTTCTTCTGACGTCCTATACCCCAGTGGGAGTAAGGGCATCCTGCACTCTAAAACTACCACATAGTGTGTGTGTGTGTGTGTGTGTGTGTGTGTGTGTGTGTGTGTCTGCTGACCATTTCTCCTAGCTAAGTCATGTATCTGGATGTGTCTTTGACCTTCTCCTCGTATGTCAACCACATATCAGGACTTGAAAGGTCCAAAGATTGCCTAGACTATGGGATAATGGGAATTACAAAGCACATCTGAAATAATTCCTACATTTGGGATTCTAGATTTAGGAAAATTAAACAGTAACTGTATTGAAAATCCACAGGAGAATTATTACCTTGCTAAGTGCAACCAAAACAAAGCACTTGCCCATGCTCTTTTAAAGTCAGGGTTTTTGAGCTGATAGGATCTTTGAGAAGTCTCTAGAATCATCTTCCCCCACCCCAGCTCATTCTACAGATGGCAAAATTAAGTCATTAAATCTAGATCACAGGGCAACTATGTGGTGAAATAGGGACTAGAGCCAGGTTGCCAGATTCCCAGATTTTTCCTACATTGTATCAACTTTTTGTAGAATGAGGACCAAATAGCCCATCAGTGGGAAGGCTGAATAAACAGTGACTGTAAAGTCTTTGAAATGCTGAAGCACTGGATAAACATTATTCATGCTTTCTATGAATTATTATCCATTACTAACCATGTTGATCGCAAGATACTATCTATCGCTAAGTGCTTTATTCTGAGGTGCTGACAGAGTCCACAAACACTACAAAATAAGTGGAAACTTCTAATTTTGTAATGTTTAGAGTAGGTAACAGGGATTGATTAAAGAGGCCTGGCCTACTCTGATTATCAGGCCCTGCCACCTGGGTGAACCCAACCTAGTTTTAGGGAATGTGGGTATGGGGCGATCACCTGAAACTCAAAGATATAGCAGGGGAGAGTGGGCCTGGTGAGGTTACTTCTTGATTTGCAGTAATGTGAAGACCGAAGAGGAGGAATTTCTGGAGAAACAGAATTGGATGGCCAATGGCATTTTAAGAACAGTCTCAGTCATCTCAGGCAAGAAGTCACTTGACTCTGTGCTTGCAGGCCCTTCATTCTACTGCGACAAGTGGAGAGTCCTTCTGGGACCATTGTTAACCACAAGAGACAGGGCTTCCCCAGACACATAGTACCAATCCTCACATCCTCCTCAACTCAAGCTGTGGTTGGATCAAGAGTTCAGGACATCTGCTTGCCTCTGGTGACATCCTGGAACTATTCGACCAGACTTGATTCTCCGTCATGCTTTTGTTGCTGTTAAAACAATGCTAATACTTCCACAGAGTGAGCAGCAAATAGATATATCTCTGGCTTTTAGGCCACTGACATGTTACTGCTTTATCACCAGGTTTCACGTTTGTTGTTTACATCTTTGAAAGGTCCCAAGGAGCTGCTCAGAAAACTCAGTGATCATGATTCAGAGAAGTCTGGGTAACCCAATGCCACGCTTGGGTACAATCTGTCATAAAAGAATATGGAGCAACTTCATGGGCTAAATTTTCACTGGGTGCCCTACAGCTTAATCATGCAAAATCCACTGATGATAAAACAAATAGAATCCCAAGCTACTAAATCACGATGCAAACTGGGTGCTTTATAAGCCAAGGTGACAATACGGTGTTTTAAGAGTTGGAGAGAGTGGGGTGCAAATCTTGGCTTGGCAAGTCTCAGTCCAGTCAGTACTCATTCCTTTCTATAAAGGTATTTTGACAACTAGAATTTCCCTGGTTAGAGGGATGAAGAGCCTGCCTCACTCACTTAATCAAAATGTAGGTCACTGGGAGTCGTTTCCCCAGAAAAGGTTCCTACACAGCTTTAGAACATGGTGAGTTAGGCCTTCCTGAAGAGTTATTTCTGGCTATGTTCCGGAGAAATGCAAGCTCTTCTTGGCCATATGTGCCTTGGGTAGGCATGTTGAACCTGCTCCTAGAGGGTCAGTTCCTAGCTCAGTGCCATGTGCCATCTCCTCCTGCAACGTGAACTGATGAACAAAGAAGAGGAAATCCCAGTTCTTAAGAACGTAGTTTACTAACCTTTCACCCCCTGGTTGGCGGTGAGGCACCTTCCTTTGCCAGGGATTAAAACAAAACTCCATTAAGAGGGAAACACACCAGAGAACTGAGTGCCTTGACCATTTCACTCCTCTGAAGCCAGGAACTCCAATGACTTGGAGGCTAGATTCTGTAAGATATTGGCCAGGGACGAATTCTAACTAGAAGCTCAGTTCCTTTCCCATGGTCCAGATACTACATGGTTGGATGCAAAACTGAGAACCAGCTAACATAACCTCAGGCCTATGGTTGGAAGACACAGACCAACAGGGGTGTTTCCTGGAGTGGCTGATATGTGATTGAAAGCATGCATGCCGCCTGGGCTCCTGCCTCTGGCTGGTACACAGCCATTTAACTTCATCTGGGCTGTTTCTGATGGACATGCCAATGGAGGTCCCAGACTAGAAAGTTATTCTCTTATGCAGTGTGAGAAAGATAAAGATGATTTTACTACACGCTGGAACTGACTTCCTTGCCAAGTGTGGGAATCCTGATATTTGCTCACTCAACATTTATTGAATGCCTATAATGGGGGCTAGGCGTGGCCCTGCCATCAAGGAATTTTTAATACAAAAAAACAGGTAACTCACAAAAAAATTATAAAAGTTGCAGGACAAGTGCTAAGTCTACTCAAAGTTCTGTGGGGGGGGGGGCGGGGGGGGAGGATGGGCACAGAACAATGGGCATTTGGGTTTGCCTTGGGGAGTGGGATAGCTTCACAGTAGCATTGGTCCGGGAGTCACTGGGCAGATCATAATGAGGAAGCCATCTCAGGAAGCAGGAGCAGTGCATAAGCAAAGCAGAGATGCAAGAGAGCATTCCAGGCCAAGCAAAGGCTTGGGTGAATTCTAGAGAAGAGCTTAGACATAAGATGGGACAAATAGGCAAGGGTCGGATGATTGGGATTTCTAATGCCGAACCAAGGAGAGTCAACCTTGGCTTGGGTGATGAGAAACTGTTGAAATCTGAGCAGTAGAGGCACAATCAGATGAGTATGTAAGAATGATGATGGCGGTCGATGTAAAGGCTGGGCTGGAAGAAGTGGGAGTGGAGGCCAGGAGATGAATCCAAGCTCAGGAGGGCAGTGGCAGAGGAGAAGGATAGTATATAAATCCACAGCACTTGAAGGTTAAGGAAGTACAGGGAATAAGGGAGAGAAAGGAGCCTAAAATGGTTCCTCTGAGTAGGTGTGGTAGGAAAGTACAGGGGAGCATCAGATTTGGGGTAAGAGGAGAGAGATGGTGAACTCCACTTTAGGTCAGCTGAGTGTCATCACCTTTGAGCCATCCAGGTGGAGAAGTCAACTGGTCAAGACCTCTGAAGAGGGGGCTGAGCTGGAGAACCACTTTCCTTGTCAGTAGCACATGGTAGTTGTTTTAGCCATGGAAGTGGGTGAGATTACTCAGGGAAGAGGGGAGAGACAAGGTGGAGCCCTGGGAGCACCAACCAGGCTTTTAGGGGAAGGTGAGGGAAGAGAAGCCCATGAAGGAAACTGACAAGGGCAAAGGGTAGGAAGTTTCTGGGAGAAAGTGGCGCCATCCATGTGTGGACAGTGGGCTCCCATGCCACAGTGTCCATCCTTATGAAGCTCCCCTACGTCTTGTTGCAGTCCACGGTGGTTTATCTTCTCATGGGCGTTTTTGATAATAGTGCTTCACCCATCTTTTATACGCTGGTATGTCTACCTGTTGGTCTTTACCAATGGGTCAAGTTTCCAATTACGCTTTCAATTTACCTTTTAGAGTTTGGATAAATCAGCCCCCGAGAGGCTTTGTGGTGCATATTACAGCTCACACAGAAGCTGGGCTCCAGTTAGAACTTGGGCTGCTTTGCTCAAGTGCCTGCTGCTGGAATGGCTGCAAATATCATTCAGGTCAACAAGCCATGCAGCACCTACCCCGCAAACAAGGAGGTCTCGCACGAGAGAAACATGGAACCAATATTGCAGAAGAGCTCAATATGGGGAATGATGTAAAGGGTATAGGGAGTAAGGCACCCCTGGAAGACAGAACCATGAACAGCCGCCATTTCCACAAGAGGCTTCACTGTGGTGGTCCTGGTACCTGCAAATGGAAAAGCAACTCCCATTCGCCATGGAGAGCCAGGCTAATCTCAAACAACTCCCTCTCTCTCTCCAAGACACGACTACATCCTTGGTCTTTGAGGGAGAAGAGCCAACGTAGGAGCAAGAAGGGACTAACTCTTCAGGGTTGAAGCAAGAAGGAAAACATGTCTTTCGAAAATGAAGAAGTCTAGCAGCACCATTAAGATAACTGAAGCCTGTCTATTTTTGGCCAGAGCGGAATGAACAGCCCCATTCTGTACCAGCCCCTGAGCAAAAGAAAGAAGGTGCCTTGGTCTCGGGTCCCTGTGGAGCTGGAGCAGGCTCTGCCATCCTGGGACGTGTCCATGGTGGCCTCCGGCTTCCACGCTTGTGGGGAGCATGTGTGGGTCTTGGAAGGCACAGAGATGGTCGAGTTTGGGTAAAATACCCTCTTTGAAGTGTCTGATACAAACAGAAGGACTAAATTTCTCCCAGTTTCCATCGGCTGTGACACCCGTAAGTGGTGTTCTACTCTTAGCCTGCTTTGCGTCAACAGCAGCTGGGTTCCACATTGACGGCTGTCCTTAAAGCACTTTAGCTGAAGACACACACTTCGTAAGAAATAGCAGCTGTAAGTCTCACAACCTTTAGAATTTGGGGGAATCCTGGGGATTTACTTTTCAAAGATATCAGGGCCTCTCAGCCTATCTGAAAAGAGGGAGCACAAGTCTGAGCCCATTAGGACCTATCCACACAGGTCGTATGTTGGCATTTGGGAATAAAGAAAGGGAAGTAAGTTTACTAAATCCTGGCCTTTAAGTGAGATGGATTCGAGACAGCATCTAGAAAGTCAGCATTCAGAAAATAGTAACTTGTTCCCATGACAGCCATGCTGAAAAGTGTCCCAGCCACACAAGGGGCTGTGTCGCTCCTTTGTCATCACTCACATCCTTATGACCCTCAGAAATGCTGTATTCACAACCCTTCTTACAAAGGTTTCTGATGGGTTCCTTTGTCTTACAAAAATAACACTTCTCCATATTTTGTTTCCCTCATCTCATTCTAAGACAGGCAGAAGTTCAAAGGTCTGCAGCTCAAAACCCCAAACCAGCTATTTCAGAATAGGCAATATATTTCCTTTGCTATGGAGAAAAAAAGTTTACATAAGTTTCATCTAAGAAAGGTTCTTTAGAAAAGAAAACCTGAGCCTATTTTCGTGGTTCCCTCCGCTCTTAATCGCTATGTTTCTATCAAGGTTACTGGACCCAAAGGTTTCTTTTTTACCTTTATCATGTCTATATGCAAACAATGTAAGTTTAAATTACCCCTATATTTTTATACTAACGTAGTGCCATACCTCATAAGTATACCAGCCAATGTTCATTCATAATGGTGAGGCTGAAGCTCATCTCAAGAGAAACAGACCCCACCCCCCATCTCTACCCCTCTCACACCGACAACTGCAATGAGAAAATCATGGAGCTTCTCAGTCTTAGGAGACTAAATCTATGGGCCTTACTAGCCAGAAGTCTAGTGAATTCCCCACATGAACTTCACCACAGGGAGGCAGAACGCTTACTGTGCAGGTGAGGAGGGGAGCCAGGGCTCTTAGGGAGGCTGAGCCAGGGGAGAGCATGGTGCTCTGTGGGCCTGGCTGGCGCGCCTCCACTGGAATCTTCTACAGGGTCCCACACTCAGCCGGCCGCACGCTGTCCTCCCAGTCTGTTTCTTTTCTGATTTACTCTTTGCTGTCGATGACATCACGGGCTACCCAGGTGTCCCAGGCAAAAAGCTGGGCATCGTCCTAAATTCCTCATGCTCCATCCCTGTCTACATTCAATCAGTGCAATTCAATTCAGAGCTCTCTCAGGTCTATCTTAAGAAGACCCCACGAACACGCTACCTTGTCTCCTTTGTTCGGCTTGGTCCAAATTCATTTTCCTCCTCAGGTACTGAAACATCCCCCACTGCCCAGCTGGCCTCCAAATCCAGAATCCCCTGCCCCTCCCCTACTTTGGTATGTCTCCCACTCTTCTGTTCAGGTCCTATTTCTAATATGTAAATCTAAGCAGGTCAGTCTGCTGCTAAATTCCTTCCATATCAGGAAAAAAGCTCCAATCTTTTGCAATGCCTAGCATCTGGCTCGTCCCTCTCCAGACATTGTTCCCATGTGCCTCTAACACACAAGCCATCGGATGATGCACTTGGTCAAGCTGTCTCATAACCATGCTTTCACGAATAATATTCTCTCTGCATAGAATGCCCTTCCCTCACCTTATATATCTGGCTAATCTGTAATCCTGCTCCGAGCGGAAGCTCCAGGCCTCTCCCCCTCCAGGAACTTTCCTTGACTTCCCTCCACTTTGAATTAGGGCCTTCTTTGCTGCCTGCCTCGACCCAGGGCAGGTCTCTGAGAAAAGATGTTTTCACAGATGTGTACATGCATCAGGTCTCTGTTTGTGGCTCGCATGATAGTGAGTCCCTTGAGACAGGGACCATCTCCTTCACCTCTGTCTCCCCAATAACCAGTCCAAAGCCTCTCTCGGCAAGGGCTCAAGAAAGGCAGCTGACTTGCTGAGGACAAAAATGAAACCTGTTAATCGGTCTTTCTTCCCTCATCTCTGTTCCCATAGAACAGCCATATAACTCATGAACAGCCCTTGCCTTCGGATAAGTCTTTAAGTGTTGGGTTTATACAAAATTTCTGAAGACATGATGCTACTAGGAGGGGCAGATGTACTTCTCCCACCAATGAAATTCTGTTCTCTATTTTCTTCTCCTTTCAGGAATTTATGGGGATGTCATTTTTTCCCCTCTTGGCCACCTGGAGGCTTTGTATGAGCAAAGGGGTAAGAGAGCACATTCTACTCATGTGATATGGAGGGGAGAAGAATAGAATTGAGTGTCAACTTAGAATCAAGAATCTTTCCCCTGGGATAAGTCACAGTGAAGCTTTTGCAAGGAACAAGGACAACTGAATTTAGAAACCACAGTCAGCCTATTCCGTCCAAACATGTATTACTAGTAGCCTCCACAGGGCATGTTGAAGGGGAAACATCCATATTACCATTCAGTGTCCCACTTCTGTTCATTAACTTCTAGTTGAGTAGCTGATCCCATGCTTCCCTGAGCCTGAGATATTAGTTTGAGATCTCTACTGCCAGGGACATCCACTCTGTGCTTCAGAGCTGACTTAAACCTTCAGGATGTGTGTTTACTATAAAAGGAAAAACAAAGCAAAGCAGGCAGATGATGTTAATCCTCTGAGAGCAGGAGCTGGTCTACTTGGGAGAGAACTTAGTGACAATCCCTGGCAGGGAACGCTGACACCAAGACAAAAAGAGGGAGAGATGGATGTTTGTGAAAAATAAAAAGGGCAAGAATGCTGGGCTGTGAGCTTTATTTCCCACTCTGGACCCAAGAGGCACATTCCTAAGGGACGATGTGTAGCCAAACCTGGCTCATCTGTCTGGATGAAAAGGAAGCCTCGGATGAACACAGCGTTTCGGCAAAGTACGCACAGCTGCTGTCAAGAAAGATGAATTCACACTAAATTAAGCTCCATTACGGGAATTTTTATTCTTTCCCCAAGGTGTGGGGTGAGGGCTGACATGCATCCCCTGGAGACTTGGAACTCCTCCAAAGTCTACTACAGATTCCTTGTTGTTCTCGTAAACTGGGTGTCTAAAAAGTAGGAAAATAGCTATTAGATGATGGCATCCTGAGGTGGACCAGAAAGTAGCTTTAAAAGGCCGACACTCCTGCCAAAGGGCCAGGTCACAGAAAGGAAGAGACATGGATCCAAGAGGAAGAGCTAGCTCTCTTTAAAAGCACTTCGTTTGATTTCAGATTTCATTTCTCAGAAAAATACAAATGAATTGGGAAATTTAAACCGGTGTCTGCTCTTGGACAGGGGAATCGGATGACACACTCTTAGGACTGGCTTGTTAAGGGTTGCTTCTGCGCTCTCCTGGGAGGCCATCCTGAGCAGCGCTTGATGGTGGGGGTCCTCAGGGGTGGCCTTCGAGGGAAGCTGTTGCCAGGTGCAGCGGGGGAGGGGCATTCGGGTGGCATAAACACTGGCCCCGACGTTCTGGAATGATGCTGTTTTCAGGTGTGGATGTTTCTACGGCTTGACCTACCAGCTGAACTGCAAATATACTTTTCCCACACATAGAACCCTCATCGTCTATTATGTTCCTTCCTTCAAATAGGTTTTGCCAGTTAATTCACTAAGGACTGTATACTTTGGGAGAAGGACCATTCAATAGGTCAGCAGAAGGTGGATATACACAGAAGAGGGTCCTCTGTTTAGTCCTGTCACCAAAGAGCCTGTTTTCTGACCACATGCCTTGGGCCTATAAAGAAAATCTTGGCTATCATATCTTATCTGTATCATTTTCAGATCGAAGAAGCTCTGAGGGGACAATTCTCACCAATTCTAAAAGAAGGAATCAAAGAAGCGGATATATGGCATGTTCCTTGAACTTTGGAATATTTTGGCTTTTATTCTAAAACAGGGATAGGACATTTATTCCATTTTTCTCTCATTCGTTTCTCTTTAAAAGCCTGCTCTCATGACTCATTTCTCACCCTGAAAGGCCAGCATGCAATGAACACACATTTACCTGCTTTGGGAGAATGTCTAAGGTATACAGAGGGCTTCACAACCAAAAACAAAGAAAGAAAACCAAGAAAAGAAAGCAAAAGGAAAAAAGAAAAAAGATAACAAAGCTCCTATAAGCAGACAGCAGACCCAGCATTCCTCCTGGAGAGGCCTGTGTCCTGGAGAACAATAGGCTTCCCACAAGACCCTCCAAGCCCTTCAACGTAAAGGCCAGGCCTCCTTCCCACAGTTACCAATTAGAACCGCATGTAGCTTTCTTGGAAACCATCTGTCCAGACACTCCACTTGTCCAGATGCTCCATTTCACTCGGCAAGAAGCTAGTCCTGAGTAACCATGGCTTCTACCCCTCTTGGGCCAAGCGTGGCTGAGCCTCCCCTGCTACTCATCCCCCGGGGCTCAGCTGCTTGAACACAGAACCATGTAGCATAAACTCAAAAATGGGTTTTGGTAGGTCTCCAAAATTATGACACATTTCCCCGAGAACTGTGGAAGAGAAAGAAAAGAGGACACACATCCCCGCGGCGTGCCAAAAGGAGCCATTGTTTTTGCTGCCTGTTAAACACCTTTAATGACCGATTTGTATCACCAGAGAGAGGAAAACATCAAGATGTGTCCCACCCACTCTGGGCACTCAGTACAGTATCCACCACAGATTGTGGTGGGTTGGGAGGATGCTGGCCTGAGCAGCTGGGAGGGAGGAATGCTCCAGGGAACTGTCTTTGTGTCAGATTCATGTCCCCTGGTGGGCAAGCTCCATTTTTCAGCCTGGTGCTCACTTACAACCAGCACCTGGGCAATGGCGGGCATCTCCCTGTGCCACGCTCCTGTGGTGGGGAGGAAACTCAGTACACAGCCTCCTATGTCAACACTGGTTCTTCTCAAGGGTACGATCAGAAACAGCACAACCTCAGGACTATGCATGCCAGCAACGAGGGCACCCTCAGAGCCTCCCCTCAGCATCGTAGTCCCAGGAGCACGACTAGCTCTTGTTTCTCCATCTAAGATTGTTATTAATGTGTCT
This sequence comes from Mesoplodon densirostris, assembly GCF_025265405.1. NCBI lineage: Eukaryota > Metazoa > Chordata > Mammalia > Artiodactyla > Ziphiidae > Mesoplodon > Mesoplodon densirostris. The sequence goes on from NC_082664.1 coordinate 47,812,973, forward strand.
CTGATGAGCATCTTTCCCTAAGGGCTTCCCAGCCCTTGAACAACTTGCATCTGAAACTACAGAATGTGCGTATCTTCTCTGAACCTACCATGGGTAATTTGGAAATCTCTATCTCCTGATGAGTATCTTTAGAAGAGGAGAGATTTACAGGGCAATGTAGGAACATTTACTTATGCTGCACAAAAGGCCTTTATCACCTGTATGCAAATCTGCTATCAGGCTTACAACACTGTCAGAGAGTCTCAGTGGTATTTTTTTCATGTCCCTTAAACAGATGCAGAGAAAAAGGGTTTGCAAGCTTCTTTGGATATCAAAGGAAAAGGGAGAGAGGAGAGAAAGCAACACTACGATTGTACACTAAGAGAGATTTGAAAAAAGATCCTGTGGTTTGTTTTGCTAAATTATCGACGGTTCCCTGGCCAAAGCAGTGAGGTAGAAGGCTGGAGCAGCTCAGCGTCTTTACAAACAGGGCAGACGGAGGAACGTACATGCAAACAGTAGATGCTATCACCGCCAGCTGTGACACATTTAATTGTCTGCAAGTCACTGCATTCGGAAAAAAAAAAAAAAGAGGGTGTTGACCTCTCTTGCTCTTCCCAGGTTTTGGCAAGAAGCCCTGGAAGGGGAATCCGAGCCCTTTCCTCCGCAGTCAGCTCCGTCAGCCTGGGGAGCAGGGTGGGGGGGGGGGCTCCTTCCTCTTCACTGCCTATCTCTCTTCTCACCCTCCTGATTCCATATAAAGGGATGGACTCTGTTGCCAGTGGCAGTCACTCACCTTTCATACCACTACCTTCTTCTTGGAATGTGTTACGAGCAGTGGTCTGATCTTCTAAGTGTTCACTCCCACCACTTCCTGAAGAGGCTACACTGCTTTGTGGTGACAGGGGGGCATGATCGGAGGGGAGGCACTGGGGTCCTCTAGCTCGTAAGTCCTCATGAGACATCCATCCATGTCCTAGAGGCTGGCTTGGCACATTGATGGGTGGGGTAAGGGACACAGATCGTTTCAAAGGGCTGTGGTGTGCCTGGCCTGAGAGAACTGGAAAAAAAAAAATAAAATGAAATAGGTTATTCCCCCCCCTTTAGCCTGGGCCGCAGAAGAACCCACAGTACCTCTTCACCCTGAGACATGGCGCTGTCTTATTACTGCATCCGTGGGCATGGGGTGGCCCTTCCCTTTGGGGGTGATTAAAAAGGATGCTGTCTGTACCTCTGGGTGGCTTGGGCTTCTCCAGGGAGGCTACATCTAGAGTGCCCAGACCTGTGCTTTTGTGGGCTGGGATCTGGGTTTAGTTCCAACTCTAGAAATCAGGAATTGGAGTAGTAGCCCCATACATCAGGTGAGGCTTGACAGCCTGGCTAAGTGGCCATCTGCCAAGACTGAAAAGAACATGTCCTGGATAATTTTTTTTTTTGCAGGGGAAGAAACACACAAAACCCGACATTACCCATGTCGTTAAGGGTGGACTTCTGGAAGGGCAGGCAGGCCGGTCATCGTCGTTGGGGATCTTTGCTGGGCTGAGCTAGACGAAGTGGACTAGTCCTTCCAACCAGGAATCGGGGGAACCATCACCTCTGACGGGGGTGCAGGCTCAGCCCAACACTACCAGGGGTATACGGGACACAGCAGCTGTCCGTGAAAGGGCCGATTCTTTCTGTTGGCTTCGCAGGTTAACGCCAAGCTTTATATTGAAAACACTTCCAGGTAACAAGGCGTTCATTCAGAAGCCAGTGGGCTGCTCTCAGTCAGCCGGGACTGGTTTCTACCAGCGTGCTCAGCCCTTCCGTGCAGGGGGCAACATCTGCGTAGCCCCCATTTTTAATTTCTTTTCCAGAAAACCAGGAAAAAGCAACAACTCACATATAACTAGCCACATTAAATTGAGGTCATTCAAGGCAGGGATTTAACCAAAATCAACGCCGAGGGAGCCGACGTTACCCTTGGTTGGTTTTTCTGGGCGTGTAAAGTGACAACCTTACAGAATAAGTCTATTCATAACTTTCTCTCTGAGCTGGCTACTGACAGGTCCAGTTTATTTTGACTGCTGCAGTGTTCACATGGAATTGAGCCACATGCATTTTTAAACATTTTTCAGGGAAGCCATTAAGTTCCATCTCAGGCTCTATCCCCTCCAATGAGGTATGCACCCTCCCAAGTTCGGACTAGCAATGCTTTGCTGGCGTTCATCTTTGTGCGTTCTTTAGTCAGCGGACCTGACGTCCCAATGTAAGAAGTTCTGCTTTCTGTTAAACCGCGTTCTGGTGGGGCAGCACCAACAGAGAGACCTGACCAGCAGGCTCCCTTGCCACCCACTTAAAAAGGTAAAGACCAGAGCCGAAAGCCTGAGTGTTTGCAAAAAGTGTGCTTGGGGCAGTAGAGGTGAGGGCAGGCTGCTCCTGGTCAGCTGGCCTTAACCAGGCCCTGAGAGCCATGGGGCTCACACCTCTGCTGTCAGTGTTTCCGTTTGGCTTCATGTGGCCAGAAGGGCCGTCTTGTGTGTGAAAGAGGGACAATCAGAAGGGCTAGAAACTTCCTTATTAAGAAAAAAGGGAGGGAAAAAGGGAGCTGCCGCGTTTAGTATCTGTAACCTGAGAAATTTCTAATTTGGGTCAATTCTATCAAAGGCAAGGAATTATCATCTAACTTCAAAATATGCAAAGGGAACACTGTTAAACATTTTTTTGGATCCTAACAGGCTGAAACAGCTTGCATTTCCACTAAATTAGACTATGGAAGAAACTATTTAAAAAGGCTCCCTGGAAAATGCATTGCTACCTGGTTGGATCCGAATTAGCAAGAGAAAAAGAAAAAGAAAAAAGAAAAAGCAGAAAAGGAAAAAAAGGAAAAGGAAGCAGCAGCAAAAATGAAGAGAGAAGCCAATAGGAAGAAAAGCCAGACATCCAGAAAATTCATTTCATGCCTGTCTAAGTATTTATACAAAATTGGGCAGACTTGTTCAGGGCTGCCCCAAGTGCTGGGACTTTCCAGCTTAGATGTCTTTGCTTCCTGGTACCTCTGCAACCATTTCAGAGTATCTGGTGGATGCTCTGAATGGTGCCAGCCAGGTGTGCCCAGAGGGGAAACGGGGGCTCCTCTTCACAGCCAGGATTAGAGTGAGCCCGAAACCATAAAAACAGGCCTTGCCAAAGAGAGACGCACAGCTCAGAGCTGCTGGAATCCTTAGCATTCCACCTGGTTAGAGGCTATAACTGAATCCATAACCATGAGTGGTAACACTGCTCAGAGAGTCCCCGTTTCTGGATGTGGAGAACAATACCAGACACAGGTAGCAGTTGAATTCTGTTATTAGATGAAGCCAATTTGTTTCTTTCCACCGAAAGTTTTCTTAAAATTCATGCTACCTTCCCACTGATGGGTGTCCTTGGGGAGGCTGTCAGTGTCCAAGGAATCTACTAAATGTTTACCTAACTTCCCAGGACTTATAGGGATTTGTTCATAGAAACCTACACCCATTTCTTCATATAACCTTGAGCTTGACCGAAACTACAGGGATTATGGCACAAACTTGGTTGGTCTCTGTCTCCAATAAAAATCAATTATACCTGAGGTACCAGGACCTTTTCCCAGGGACTTCCTACCTAAGGCCCCACCCTGTCTGTATCATAAAGATTCCCACAGCTGGCACCAAACTCAGAAATGTCCCCGTAGGAGCGAACCTGCCATAGCAACCAAGCACAATGCCTCTCGTTAAGCTTCTGGTTTGGTTTGCAGAGAGGGCCGTGGATTGAGAGCCAGCGGGGGCCCACACCTACATGAAAGCCAAGTTGTGCGGGGCAGACATCTCATTTCTCCAAAGGGAACTGAGGCCTGGAGGCAATACAGGCTCACCTTCCTGCGGGAAGGAGACCGGAGCAGGTGACAGGTCACCTGCCAACAAGGCCACTTTGGCGTGAAGACAAATCTTCAGGTAGAGGTAATGGTGATCGCGGAGCCAAATTTGGTATTACTTCAGGTGCTGGAGTACTTTGTTTGGCATAAAATAGCAGACGAAAGAATAAACGCCATGGACAGAAAGAGTGTGAGAAAACAGGCCACACAGCGGTGGAATGAATGAGGTGGCCCGGGGCAAAGGGTGGATGGCTGTCCCATGGCTCCTTTTTTCTTTTCAACCGAAAGAACTCATCTGAAGTGGTGGTAAATAGAGGAAGAATGGATATTCAGGCAAAAATAAATAAATAAAATTCCTTTCCCTATGAGTAGGGAGGCAAGAGCAGTGAAGTCAGGCTTCTGAGAAGCTCTTCACACTGTGTTAGCTGCCCCAGAATAACTCTAGCTAGAGGCAGACCTTTGGAATGTTCTCGCTTGCTGACTGCTGCACGCCAGACAACAGCAGCGCTCCATTCAGACTTAAGCTGCCCCAGAGTAATATTCAAATGATGCAGAATTAAACACACCTTGCCAAAAAATCTCACTATTGATTAGAAGTTGGCAAGTTCCAGCTGAACCGAGGTCCTGAATTTTGTGACTTTATAATAATGAGCGCTGGAGGGACAACATATTTCAGGGGGGATTCATTCTAACAATTGCCCAGGGGGGCAAAATTGTGACTCTTGCTCTTGAAAAAACTGAAGCTAAAACTTAATACTGTGTAGAGTGTATAGAGCCCGTATCGCTTATATTTTTAGGAATAGGAAATCTCAGGTATGTACACATATATATGTATGTATGTGTACATATGACAGTAGAGTACTATAATAGTTGGAACATTTATAACTTCAAGTGAACTAAAAATAAATAATAAATACTGAACAAGTCTAGTTGAAATATGGGAAAAGCAGCTAAAAATAATCTTGCTTCAGCAGTGGAGCAGTATGATGTGAGGACAGAGGGTCTTATAATCTGGCAATAAACTCTGTCATACCTTATGATTTCTTTTTCATCTCCAAGCACCTTTCATGAGACTACTTTCAACACATTTTTAGGGGAAAATACGATACCTGGCGCTGGGTTCTGTTCTTTTAAGTATTTTCTTGAAAGCCTGGAAATCAGATTTCTTTCCCCTTTCCTTTGACCAAACTTGACTTTGCCTTGATTTTTAGCTATTGAAATTAGGTTCAGGAAAAGACTTTTCAAGATAGACTCTTTTAAGAAAATTAGGTATAACTACTTCTCCTGCCTTCTAATATGACAAATAATGGGGTGTGTGGAAAGAGGAAGGTTTGGGATATGGGCCCAGCTTTTCCCTGGTCCACTGTTAGGTTAAGGATTGTACCCCACTGTCAAGGAGTGAAGTGATCCTCATACACAAACAGTTCGGACGACTGAAGCTCAACTCTTACACTGAAACTTTCTCCTAACAAACAGTAACGGAGATCTTTCAACGATACATTGCATACTCCTCTGTTTTCCTTAAATTTATACAGTGAATGCAAGTAATGCTTTAAAATTAGTATTATGAGCATAGATTAATAACATTTCAGAGCTGCAAGGCCCTGAAAGGCAATGTAATCCAATAATCCCTATGTTGTGAGCTGGGGGCCCCTGGGTAGTGGAAGGACCTGGGAATCCCTACGTGCACCGGCTAGTAGATGAGACGCTGTGCTATACGTGGTTTTTATAGGTATGTAGAGAGTATTAAAATTAATAAAATATAAATTCATTTATAGTTGCTGAATTCATAGCTCTTTTTGTCATTTTTTTCATCATCAGATTTGAAGTACAATTATTGTTTTACGGGGATCCCAGTTTTTTGTTAAAAACTGAGGCCCAAACTCAATAAATGATAGAGATGACTGCTATTCTCCACTGTGTTTGCTGAGCTCTACGGGGAACCTAGTGGCCTCGGGAACTCGTATGTTTAAAGTCCTCTGGTGCCTTTCACAGTTATACTACCTCCTCAAGTTCACTCCACCACCAGGTCTCATTGCTACCACTGTGAGTTTCCACCTATCTCCAGGCTCAGCATTTTGCCCTGGAGTCTAGAAGCTAGACTGCTGAAGCTGATTTCCTTTTGAATAAGGGCATTAAGTACACCCATACTCCTAATGTCATTCTCTTTCATCAAACCCAATAACCTGTCTTCTCAACCCAAGGTTGGGCTCTGCAGCCTCATCAGGCCCTCATGAGTTCAGCCACATAGACATGATTTGCAATTTCACTCTTCTTTCTTCTTAAGCCAGTCTCTCCATTTCTAATTCAAGAAGTTGACCTTCACAGAAATACTTAATGCTTTGTTAATTTTTCAAATTCTAGACGCTCATGTGACAGAATTCAATCTAATTGCTAGCATGACTAAACTTTACAAAAACAACTCATTCTAATTTAGGGATTTTAAAAAATCGAATGAGGAAATCAAATATTTACATATTATTTTAAAATATTAACTTAGAATTTCTTTCCTGAATGAAAAGGTCCAGGTCAATTCCCTACTCGGGTGATACATGTTACGTGTGTCAACAGGCTATGAAAAAGCACGGGGAATATTCTACTTACATGTTGCTAAGGGCGTACTTTAACAATATTTTCTAGACCTACTCCCAAAAGAAATTCAGCAGCATCAGTAGAAACTTTGGTGAATACACCAATTTGAGAGTTTTGCTGCAGGAGGTGGTTTGATACTTGTCAAGTTGAAAGGAGAAAAAGCTCAAGCCATTGCCAGCTATAAAATAGCTATGGCTATTGTTTCAAGGTTACTGGGGAGAGTGTTTCTGTTCATTCCCTTAGTTTAGGCCTGCTTAACAGGCATCTTTCGGGTGCCATCCCAAGAGTTTCTTCTGAGAACACTGATTTCAGAGCATCTAAGGAACTGTTACTGAAGGCTTTCCATTTTCAAAGAGTAGAGTTCTGCTAACACCACTTGTATGCATAATTCTAGGCATCTGCTTTTTAAAAAAGCCAACATCTTTGAGTAAGGCTCAGTGGCGAAATGACATTAGACCCTCGATTCCTCTTCTTTAGTTGGTTTTGTGGTGCCACAACCAGTAATCTGAGGCCCTGTGGTGGGAATCTTTGGGGAAGAAAAGATTAATAGTACTGCAAGAATACATTAAAAAAAAAAAACTTGGGTATTTAATCAGTGACATCATGCAAAAAAAAGACAACACCAGTCACATTCATGGCCAAGAACAGATTTGTGTCGGGGGTTGGAGGGGGAAGGGAATATTAATTATTACGGTTAAAATTAACATGCTCCGTCTCATTGCTTCAGGGAATAGATTAAAAGCAAATCTGAAAGGTTATATGCCTCCACTCTGCATGCTTGTGCCCTGCTTCTTGTCCAAAAGTTTGGAAAACCAGTGCTCACAACATCTGGACACCAGAAGATGATTCCCCCAAACAGCTTTAGACTCCACCTCATCCTGGGGGAAGAAGAAAGAGCATGCTACAAAGCAAAGATGTAGGGGGCGGACCGGGTGTTCCCAACAAGCCCAGGGAGGAAGCCACACGCTCTCTGAAGAGAAAGTATACACTCGCCTATGCAACAAAACAAAACAAATGGAGGCTCTAGAAGAAGACAGAGCCGCAAAGAACATGCCAACAAGGCTGACAAATACACACTGCCAAATCTCTTTTTCCCCGTTCAGTATCATTTTCATACCATCTTTAAGTGAACGCATTCTGACGCAGGGAAAAGCACCTGGAGAGGTTTTTCCATGATGTGAGTCCTTGTTACTGGTGTCAGCCCTTATTACTCCACAGAAGGCTTGGCCTTTGGGCAGAGCAAAGATGTCTGTTTCTGCCTTCACATTATCACTTAAACATTTAGGCTTTTAAGAAGTAAATTAGAATGTTTCTGGCAGACTTTTATTGCTGCATTAATCTTTTGTACATTTCATTTGTCCTCTTTTGTCAGTTTCTATAATGGCAAAACTGGGTGTCATCCAGTAGAAAATCCATTTTAGAAAACTGCTGTTTGACTTTACATTGTCATTATTTATAAGTTAGACAAGAAGCCAATATATTCATTTTATAGAAATCAGTAGAATCTTACAAGTTGAACTTCAAATCAAGCAGTCCTAAAAGGAAACTGCCCAAATCCTCTCATTCCATTCTATCAAAACCAATGACACCAACTATGGAAGTAACTTGACACCACTGAAGCAGATGTTTCAGCCAATTCGAGGGACTGTGGAATCAACCTAGCCATTTGTAAGGTTCCTGTATATTGGGTTCACTTCTACTTTCCTGAAATATTTTCCTTTTCATATCTATAGTTATATCTATATGTGCTTAACCCTTAGGCTTCTTAGACCTTATGTTTGTCCGTGGAATTTCTACTCATGTGGTGAGTGAAGAGTTTAGACAGAGTTGCAGAATTTGAATCATTTTGATTATGACACCAAGTAAAGAAAATATTTGAGCCAAGCAAGTGGCTAGGAGTGGACCGAAGCAGCTATTTCCTTTTTTGTTTACCAGTGTGTCCATAAAAATGCTCCAGTCACTGTGTTTAAGGAAGAGACTAGAGAAACTCAGAAAGTTAGATGTTTGATGACAAAACTACCCTCCTACCCCTTTCTTAAAAGATAACTCTCAAATTGTAATCACTGTTACCTCAGCTCACATGTCTATCCAAGAAGTGCTTCTTAGGTTTACAAAATGCACTGTCCATCCTGTGTTTAACACTCCCCAGTTGCTGACTGAATGCGGGTACCAACAAAGCAATCCAAGTTTGGAACTGCAATAGCCAGGGTTTCATGATTGAGCAACCAAACCCCCCCTCAGAGCATCAGTCCCAAGGCCACTACCAGAGTCACTGAACAAATCATCAGGGTATCCTTTTGCATCTTGACACCACCAGCAGCACTTGTCCAGAGGAGAAGGGGGTCACACTTAAAAGGGGCTTCCAAAGGATACTTTGGAGTCTTGTCTACTAACTCCTGTCTTGAGCTGAACTACTGGCAAAGTCTTCACTGCCACTGGAGCTTAAAAGGCTCCCAGATAAGAGGGCAAGGTGGCTCTTAAATGCAACAGCACTGATTAGGCAAGGACTGGCATCATTAGAAGATGCCGAAATCCTACTGCCATCAGGGTCTCTACTCAGCACCAGCCAAACGCAGGACCGGTGCCAGGATTTCAGAGTGTGAAACTCTGAACTTGGCCTTGATTAAGCAGCAATCTTTTTTCTTTTCTTTCTAGTGTTAGGAGACGGGTTATAAATAATTAGAAATGTATTATGCAGTCCTGACTAATTCTTAACTTAGTTCCTTGATAGAAGAATGAGAACTGGAGATTCTCAGCATTTCGGCCGGCAATTTACTGATGAGGGAATTGGTTCTTGTTTTCATTAAAGCATTCAATCAAATGTCAAGTGTAACAATACACATAAATGACCATTCAAGAAAAAAACCCCCACAATTTGAGCTTACACTGCTAATTAGATTATTTTGGGGGGGTGTTAATTAAGAGAAATTGGATGGTTTGGGTTCTCCTGGTTTCTTAATTATATTTGATTGCATCACCATGTGATTCAAGACAAGCTATTGAGGCTTCACGCATCCCAATTCCCACCTTCTCTTCACCTTCAGCCTCTTCTCAAATTCTAAACGGTCACAACCTGACCCTGTGGGTGTTGGGACACAGTGAGATTGGTACTGTGTTTGTAAAATTGATTTACTGCGGTCTGTAATTACACATAACGATTTGATTTTTGACTTGGCACCGCATTTTTCATTTAAACCGGACCGTTCTTCTCTATCCCAGAGAAACAGCGTTTACGTAATTGCTCTCAACTCATCGACTTGGGTATTATAAATCAGTCCTGCAATAAAAGACTTCCAGAGACACTGCAAGCATGAGGTTCCTGGCATAATTCAGGCCCCAGGACTGTTCTAGTTTAAGGACAGGAATTGAACAGCATTCATTTCTTATTGGGTACGAGATGGGGAGGGCTGTCTGGAGCCTTAAGATCCAGGCAGCAAAGAGAACAGGCTGTAGGGCGATCAGGGGGGCTGGGCTGACCCCAGACAGCCAGCTCAGATCCATAGGTCTCTTTGCTTGTCTACTTCTATGTCCACCTTGACCTGCATACAAACTATACAGTGTGTGTTCCTCTATTATGTCTTATATATCACTGATCCTCCGTATTCACAGATTCTGTATTTGAGAATTCACCTATTTGCTAAAAATTTCTTGTAACCAAAAATGAACATTCGCAGCATTCTCATCGTCATTCACGGACCTGTGCAGACTGGCAAAAAATGAGTCCTTGGAGCACGTGTTCCTGGCTGGAGTCGAACAGGCCTTGTTGCTCAGCCTTCCCATGTCAGTTCTCATACTGTAAACCAGTGTCCTTTACAAGGTTGTTCAGTGCCATGTTTTTCTAACTTCGCTGTTTTTCGTTTGTGATTTACTGTTTAAAACTGCCCCCAAGTGTAGGGCTGGTGTGCTGGCTAGTGTTGCTCAGTGCAAGAGGCTGTGATGTGCTTTAGGGAGAAAACACATGTATTGGACAAGTTTTGTTTAGCATGAGTAAGAGTGCTGTTGGCCTTGAATGCAGATATTAATGAATCAACAATATGTATTAAATAAGATGTCTTTAAACATATATAAAATAATGTTATGTATTGATACGTCAATGAAAATGTCATGAGGTTTGCAGGAACCTAGCCTAGTATTTCCCCTAGCAGCAGGGGGGTTCAGTGTTCGCTAATTCAGTGTCCACAGGGACTTCATAGAACATCAGCACTGCAACTAATGAGAACTGACTAATATAGATATGGATAAAATTCTTCATTCCGTCTTCCATCCTGGAGCATTTTTGTCTTAGGCTAGCAGTTCTCAACCTTGGCTGCACATTCAACCCCGCTGGAGCCTTAAAAAAAATTTCAATGCCCAGATCCCAGCCCAGACCAAGTAACTGAAAATCCCTGTAATGGAGTCAGAGCATTCATACTTTCTCATGCACATGAGTGGTTTTAATGGCTAGCCAGGCTGAGAACCACCGTCCTGGGCTGTCTTCTTACCTCAGTGTTCCCCTCAAACTCTGCCCACATCCTGGACATTGAAAAACCTCCCCAGGTTGGCCGCCTGGTCTTAATAAAATGCCCCCAAAGAATGGGCATTTTTTTACTCTTTAAGTCACTTCAAAAGAAAACATACACATCATCGCTTTGGCTTCACATGCAGAATTCTGCTCAGGCTCTTCAGTCCAGGATTTTATCACTCTTGTCCTGCCCTCCAGGTAAAATAGATATTTTGGAACCAGAATTCCAACGTGAATGATATCTGGGCAGAAATTTCTGAAGACTCCCTATACGATGTTTTGACTCCTGGGCAATAGTGCCTGCCTCTTGCTGTGGCCATTTCATCCTTGCTAGGCAGGAAGAGAGGGTCAGGGGTCAGCCTCAGGCTCTCTCTGGACATGAATCAGCTGCAGAAAGCTCTGAGTACATTTTCTCTTGGTCTGGAAATTCGGTAGGTGAGAGCATAACTGATTCACAAACAGCAAAAAATGTGTTCTAGACCCATGGACCAGTAGCATCAGCAACATCTGGGAACTTGTTAGAAAGGCTGGACTCTTAGGCCTCACCCCAGACCCAGAATTAGGACCTGCATTTTAAGATCCCAAGAGATTTGTGTGCACATTCAAGGTTAAGATGTACTGGCTACACACCCAGCTCTGACTTACTGGCTTGACACCTGTTCTGTTGACACTGGGGGAGGCATCATCTACATCAAATGCAGCCTGCTGAAGTAAGAATTTGGGATTTGGGTTGGAAGACATATGGCCATTCTGTGCCTCAGTTTTCTCCAGCAGTAGCTATCAAAGGCTCCATCATAAGATTGCTGAAAAATTAAATCATTTACTGTACCTGAAAGTGTTTTTTAAACTGTAAAGTCCTACAGAAATATTAGTTGTTAGTCGTCAGAGTAAGAATAAACCAATATAAACCAACACTGCTAACTGAAAGATCAACTCAAAGTACTAGCCAGTCTAATGATATTCATAGAGCATTTTCAGTGTATTATGTGCAGTATGAAAAATATCTCTGATTGCTTGATAGTGTTTCAGAGATTTACAAGAGATGAATTTTCTACCATGGCCTGTTATACCAAAAGAAGTGTCTTCCTTGTTTTTTCAGAATTCTTATCTACAGACAATCTTTTCTCTGCCCCAATCAGAATAACGTTCCTTTGATTCAGACTCAACTTGGTCTTTCCTTTCCTCCCACTCATTTTAAGTGCTTGCATTTCATTTCCATTTTGGAGGGTCACGGCACGTGAATCACCTTCTTTTCCATTAAAGAAAAGAACCCCTCGGGCTTCCCTGGTGGCGCAGTGGTTGAGTCCACCTGTCGATGCAGGGGACATGGGTTCGTGCCCTGGTCCGGGAAGATCCCACATGCCGCGGAGCGGCTGGGCCCGTGAGCCATGGCCGCTGAGGCTGCGCGTCCGGAGCCTGTGCTCCGCAACGGGAGGCCACAACAGTGAGAGGCCCGCATACCGCCAAAAAAAAAAAAAAAGAAAGAACCCCTCACGAGAGCTTCTCTTTGTCCTGATAGTGGTAAGCAACACCGATTGCCAGAAGTCCTTATTGAAGATTCTAAGTACTTCCATTATATTTAGAAATTCAAGCTAAGAACGTATAACACAGCTAGGTGACACTGGGTTCCTCATATACAAAACAAGGAGGTTGGACTAGATGAACTCCTTCCTTCCTTCATTCATCAGACATTTGTTGGGTGCCCATGTGTCAAGCTCTACAAGCTGAGGGCACAACATTGAAAAAGCCATTACAGCCCAGAGGATGATCTCTCAGCCCCTCCCTAAGCCAATCTGCTATGATGCTATTAGCATATTTATGCAGTGCCATTCTCATTTGGACAAGACATTTTCCTCGCATTGTTTATTTCCCCGTTTTTTAAAAAAGTCTGCCTTGTAATACTGATAGGACAGCCAGCGAGGGTGTCAGGGTAAAGGAGCTGCCAGCTGCTCACCGCAGACGACACTCTGCACCAGGGAAGGCACTAGCTGATCTCATCCCTCCCCTTCCTGGCTCACCCCACCGCTCTCCTTTCTCCCGCACGTTTTAGGCTTTCACGGAAGGGTGACTGAACGAATGAATGCTCTGTCTCTTTAGTCTCTTTCTTTCTTCCCGGCCCTAGGCTGGGGATACTGTACTGTCCTTTCCCCAAACACAAGCCAAAAGCACATCCTTAGGACCACCTTTCCTGAACCTTCTCCCTGAAGAGGAGGCCACACGAGGGCGGGCACCACCGCAGCACCGACTACCATCACAGAGGCCGGCCGAGTGTGGAGCACTGCCAAATGCGTCCTCACACTGTTCCAGCCACTCCTCATTTAATGCCCTACGCGGTGGGCTCTATCGTTACTCCTCCCCCACGTACAAACACACAAACACACGCTTCCCCGAGAGGAAGCTGAGGTGCAGAGGGTAAGGGGCTTGGCAAAGATCACACAGCTAGGAAGGGGCGAGGGCCAGGTTTCAAAGCCCAAGGTTCTCTGACTTGCAAGCTTGCCTTGTGTTCTTCAGCCCAACTCCACACTGTTTCTCATGGAAGAAAGAACTCCAGCCCTGACACTGGGCCTTGACACTGAACACTCAATATCCAAAACCCCGAGCAGGTCCACTGCCTCCTCATTCAGGGTCTCATAGTATTCATCTGGAAAATAGTTATAACGATGATAATACCTCTCCTACCCACCTCCCAGGGTTGCTGGGGGATCACATGCTGCCTGTATTATCCATCCATCCATCCATCCATCTATCCAATACTCGCTGAGCATCTGCTCTGTGTTGAACATATGCTGGGTATCAGGAAGGATGATGAAGGCTCACTAAGATGATGTATGCAAGATCCTTTTGAAATAAACTTTTTACCTTCCTGCAACAAGGGTTTAAGCTAACTGCCTTATTCACTCACTCATCCAACAAACACTTAGCTAACATTTCTATGCACAGGGCACTATGCTAGTGACTAGGGCTACAGGCGCCAAAAAAGAGAATAATAAAAGACAGGGCAACAGATGCAAACAGTATCTTCTATCACTTATTAAGCCATCACCTTCTATCATTCAGAAGCACACAGCTGCTAGGAGCTATAAGGCAGTGTTAATATTTTAAGTAACACTTTGCATGAAGGTGAAGAATTGCTGAAGGAAGTAAAAATTTTAGGTGATTTCAATTTCAATGAATTTGCTACAGTATCTCAAGGACTAATCAGAGTTTTTGAGGAGGTGGTAATGCACCAGGACCAAGAAGCCTCTCTGAATCCTGGCTCTCCATTTTAGAATGACAGTGTCAGGAGAAATGCATTAAAATCAGAAAAGATCTTCTCTTCTTTCTTGCTTCTATGGTAAATGTGCATGTTGTTTCTTTGGCTATTCCATGCAGTCACTTAAAATCCGCAGCTCTGAGTAGCATGAAGATTCCCTATAACTGAATTAGAAATCACCTGCTCAGCTGCCTGGGAAGCATCTCTTTTCCACTTGGGCTTTCCCTGACTGGCTCACAGAGCTTATGGCTTTGGTCTTCTGTGGGTGTTCTGAGGACAGAGTCAGATGAGCATTTGCATAAAAAAGCCAAACCAAGATCCTTTCATTTTAAGTTAAAGGCTAGAGGGAACTCCCTGGAGGTCCAGTGGTTAGGACTCCATGCTTCCACTGCAGGGGGCACATGTTAGACCCCTGGTCTGGGAACTAAGATCCTGCATGCTGCACAGCATGGCCAAAACAAACAAACAACAAAAAAATTAAATGCTAGAGGAGCAGCAGACTTAAGAGAAATAACCTAGTTTTTTTTCCCCCTTCAAAGATGTAAGATAACCATGAAGTTTCCCTAAATAGAAAGCTGTGCTTCAAGAAGCATCCCCATAAAATGAACATGGACTCACCAGGTGCCCAATAGGGTGGCTATAGAGCTTCTCATTCCTGAGTCAAGCCCTTAAGAGAATTGGTAGAGGCATAAAACAATGCCAATGTTTTATTTTTATTTTTACTTTTATTTTTTTAAAGATTTTTTGATGTGTACCATTTTTAAAGTCTTTATTGAATTTGTTGCAATATTGCTTTTGTTCTTTTACGTTTTGTTTTTTTGGCCATGAGGCACGTGGGATCTTAGCTCCCCAACCAGGGATCGAACCTGCACCCCCTGCATTGGAAAGTGAAGTCTTAACCACTGGACCACCAGGGAAGTCCCCCTATGTTTTATTGAAAAGTCGTTGTTGTTTAGATACCCAATGGAGTTGGTCCTGATGGGGTTTTAAAGATGGTGTTGCATTTCTTAGGCCCTTCCTCCAAGAATATTATTTTCAGAAGACTGGAAGGTGTCAGGAGCACCAAAATTTGTTTTCCTCATTTATTTAATCCCCAACTATCTCAGAATTCCAGAACTTTAAAAGAGGAAGGGACTTCTTTAAGAATATGATTTAGAAATCATCCAGTCTACCCCCTTGCCATTTTATCACTTAAGGAACCAGAGGCTGAAAGAGATAACAGCAATTGCCAAGGTCACTCAACAAAATTGATATTGAAGCTAATACTAGAGCCCCTATGTTTTTGGTCTTTATCATTCAAATTATATCAATGGTCACTAGTCTTTATATCAATGTCATTGATAGAGAGGGGGAGATTAATAGATCTGTGATTTAAAACAGATAATCCCTCGTTTAACACCAGAGTAACACACTGCAGGACCCCAATGTTGAGGCCTATGTACAATGTCATAAACAATGTAACCCAAACACAGCAGGGTCTAGGGTCTCCATAAACAACAGTATGCCATTGGGTTTTTCCAGAAGCAGAGCTGTTGCATCTTCACAGTGGGTTGGCATTTTCCAGTTCTGGGCACTCTGTGCACCTGTTTTTCTCATATTGGCTGCCTACCACTGTTCAGCCATCGGCCACTCAAGACCTGCCACAGGACGCTCTTGTTTTTGCCAAAGTGGTCAGAGAGATTGCCAGCACTGATCTGAAGTCAGGTATTGTCTGGAGATTGGAAAAAGCAACACCTTCTTCAGCCAGAATCTTCACCAGTGGAAGGCTGGTTTCTCTACTACAGTTAATCTTATTAATCAGTTTGGGTTGTATTTATTTAATTCTGTGGTTTGTATTGTGACAATATATTTATGCAGCTGTTTAAAACTGGGATGTCTATATGTATACCTGGAAGCCATCATTTATATACCTAATTATCTAATGAATTGACCAATCTGCCATTTGAAAAGATGGGGCAATTTCACAGGGATGTCACTATCGTAACACCTGGTCCGTAGAGATGGTGATTTATTGTTTATTGACAGTTTGTAATGATCAGAACACAGAATCTGTCATTTTAGAGCCTGCAAAAGCTTCAGGGATCATTTAATCAATCTTTCTGTTCTCCCCAGCCTACTTTCCAGATAAGACAATGGAAACTGAGGGAAGGTAGGTGACAGGCAGAAGGTCACATAATGAATGAGGAGAACTAGTTCCAGGAGTGCTTCTACTTGGAAATGGGATCTTCAGGCAGTCTCTTACCTTTCGAATGCAGACCTTAATTTAACAGTAACAGGTGACATCCTATTAGTAAAGAGATCACTATCAGGAAAAGTTTGGGCTTGAAGAAGGAGCTCTAGGGGAGGTAAGATATTTCAGGTGCTTCTCAGTAAAGATTTTAACTTAAGAGATAGATTTGTCCCCATTTAAATCAATGGCTGTGAGTAGCATAAAGTTTGGTTTCAATACTTAATCTTCAAAGATTGAAATAATTATGCTTAAGATAGTTATCATTTATTGGGCTGTAAGCATTGTACAAAGAGATCTATATTACATGTCATTCATTCATGCATACATTCATTAAGTATTTATTCAACACCCATGATATGCCAGGGAGTGTTTTGGACAGTAGGAATACTATAGTGAACAAGGCCAGGTTCCCGGCCTCCTGGAATTTATAATCAAGTGGGAGAGATAGATAATAAACAAATCAACAAGTGAAAATAGACTTCCAACATATGGAGATGTTACTGTTCCTTCTGGAAACTCACTAAAAAGATAGCAAAGGCATAAATGCAGAAGGAAAAGGACACAGAGAAATGACGGGAGATGACAATGGGTATCAGCAGACCACTGAAGTCAACAAAATTTTGGAAGCTGGGAAACAGAAGGACATGAAGGTAACTGACTCAGTAGACCCAAGAAAGGGGACACATATGCCCACAGCAATGGAAGCATGACAATTTACGCTGCAAAATTCCCAAGAAGTTTAGGACTCCAAGATCAGGTACCTCTGAAGGCAGAGGTGCTGGGAGGGGCTGAAGACAGGAGGTTTGGTAGAAAGTATGTCTAAGGTACAGGGACAACCTCAGATTCTCTCTCCCACCCCACAAAATCAGTCAACTATCCTGTCTTCTTAGCACCTTTCTCCTGACAGCCCCCAGGACCCAGGCAGCCAGGCCTGTATCTTCCAGAAGGAGAAAAGGATTCCTCTAGGGGAAGTGGACTAGTTCACGAGAAAAGAATTACAGCTGTGAGTCCCCAGGAAACAGCCTGGCCAGGCCCAAACAGATCTCTCCATGGTGAAATTCATACACACAAGTTCTAGTGCCTTCCTTTTAAATGAAAGGACATTTGCTTGAGATACAGGGTCCAAAACAAACAGAAAAATTAACTCAAGGAAGCACAGACAATGTTGGGAGCTGAAAAAGACTCCAAAACTCAACTGTAACATCTTTAGAGATATTAGAAAAGGTTTGCACTCATGAAACAAGAACAGAATGCAATACGAAAAGGAACATTCAAAGAACAAGAACACTTGCCATTTGAAAATACAATAGCAAAAATTAAAAATTATATAGTAGGTGTAGAAGATAAAGATATCAACCAGAAAGTAGAACAAGAAGACTAAAAGTAGAGCAAAAAGATTGAAAACAAGAAAGGGAAAGTTAAGGAAATTAGATGATCAAAAGAGAAAAGCTACTACCTGATTAAAATCAGAGAGAATTATTTTTAAAATTTGAGAAAATTTCCTAGAACTGAAGGAGCACAAGTTTTAGATCAGGAGGGTTGGTGTAAAATCTTTGTCTTCAAAACAAAAAGGACTGTACTTAGGTTCAGAGAGGAATTTCACAATCACTCATGGGTGGGGATTATTACCCCCTTCTTAAATATGAGAAAATAAAGGCCAAGAGAGCTTAAGGCATCTCTCCAAGGTCACACAGCTAGTCATCAGTGGAACTGGGAATCAGTGGAATCAGTCAGACCCAGGTTGGTCTGACTCCAAAGTATGTGCTCTGAACCACAAGTGGATATTGCCTGAGACCTTTCTGGACTCTGATTCTGCCATCAGTGTAAATTAGCAACCCTGCCAGATCCATGCCACCATCATGTGTTCTTGAACTAGCCAAAGTATAACAGAGGAGGGAACGTTGAGAAGTATGGGATTATTTGCCCAAACTCTCCCTTCCATCGTAAAAACTAGGCCACCTCCATGGATAGATTTGGGTGGTGATGCAAACCGGGGCAATTCTGGAGAGTCAGACTCATAGTTGAACTGTGGGACTTGAAGAAAAGCAAACTTCTCCAGCACCAAAGGAAGACCCAACTCTGCTTGTGATAGGCTTAGAGATCAGGTTCCCAATGGGATCCTTATGACCATCATGGATTTGTTTGAGGTAGAGATTTCATCAAAGTTCCCATTGGAAAGATGTGGTGTTGGGAGTCTATAGATTAAAAAAAATTTTTTTTAATTTAATTTTATTTATTTTATACAGCAGGTTCTTATTAGTTATTCATTTTATACATATTAGTGTATACATGTCAATCCCAATCTCCCAGTTCATCCCACCACCACCACCACCACCCCTGCCACTTCCCCCCCTTGGTGTCCATATGTATGTTCTCTATATCCGTGTCTCTATTTCTGCCCTGCAAACTGGTTCATCTGTAACATTTTTCTAGGTTCCATTAATATACGATATTTGTTTTTCTCTTTCTGACTTACTTCACTCTGTATGACAGTCTCTAGGTCCATCCACGTCTGTACAAACGACCCAATTTTGTTCCTTTTTATGGCTGAGTAATATTCCATTGTATATATGTACCACATCTTCTTTATCCATTCATCTGTCGATGGGCATTTAGGTTGCTTCCATGACCTGGCTATTGTAAACAGTGCTGCAATGGACATTGGGGTGCATGTGTCTTTTTGAATTATGGTTTTCTCTGGGTATATGCCCAGTAGTGGGATTGCTGGGTCATATGGTAATTCTATTTTTAGTTTTTTACGGAACCTCCGTACTGTTCTCCATAGTGGCTGTATCAATTTACATTTCCACCAACAGTGCAAGAGGGTTCCCTTTTCTCCACACCCTCTCCAGCATTTCTTGTTTGTAGATTTTCTGATGATGCCCGTTCTAACTGGTGTGAGGTGATACCTCATTGTAGTGTTTTTGTTTTTGTTTTTGTTTTTTTGCAGTACGTGGGGTTCTCACTGTTGTGGCCTCTCCCGTTGCAGAGCACAGGTTCCGGATGCGCAGGCTCAGCAGCCATGGCTCACGGGCCCAGCTGCTCCGCAGCATGTGGGATATTCCTGGACCGGGGCACGAACCCGTGTCCCCTGCATCGGCGGGCGGACTCTCAACCACTGTGCCACCAGGGAAGCCCCTCATTGTAGTTTTGATTTGCTTCTCTCTAATAATTAGTGGGGAGTCTATAGATTCTTTACATCGAAGACAAATCTGGCTTTCAAGCAGGCTTCTTCTAGAGTTCTAACAGCTCAACCAAGGGCCCCAAGTCTTTGCCAGTCTAGATGATTCCAACAGAATCTAAGCTGATTGATCTAAAAGAGGGAGGGGCAGAGGGGAAAGGTATTTCTCTGTATCCTCTTCCCAAAGTCAGGATTCTTAAGTGTTTCGTATCTCTCAGCCCATGCCATTTAGTTGGCAGAGAGGTCTCATAGGGTCAACATCTCCAGAAGTAAATCAATTACCTGATATGGTGAAGTGGAGTTGAAAAAACTGACCTGCGGGCAAAGCAATCTCCTGGGTCAAGGAATTTCATCAGTCCTTTTGCTTGGAGTCACACCAGTTTGAGAGTTTGACCCCTGAGTGTATAAAGCTTCTTGCTCCTAAGCCAGTGCAGGGGCAGCCAAAAATACAAAACCTGGGTTAAGTATAGGAACATATCTTTGTTCTCGGCCAATTGGTGGCTATTTTTCCAGTGAAGACCTAAGAAGTAAACATGAAATCCTTTACTTGCTCTGTCCTTTAAGAAAAAGCACTTGTTTCTCATGTTGACCTTTCTAAAAAGTTTGTTCATGCAACTGCAAAAGGATGGAAGGCAGCTCATAGGCAGACGTGTGGACGTGAATGAGGAGATGGTCACGAGCATGACCCCGGCGTTGAGCTACCCCAGTCGAGCGCTTAAAGAGCTTTTCTCTGAGCAACTGCTTCTCCAGTACCCCATAATTAGCCTGCTCTCTGAACTGCATACAGATGGAGTGGCTGGGGAAGAGGATCAAGGGAATAACTCTAGAAGCAAATAAAAATTATGCAGCTGTCTCCAGCTAGAGAGAGATCATCACCAACAGAAAATTAGGGAAAGAACTGTGACCATACAAAGCTTTAAATTCTTTCTCACAAATCACACAGATTAAAAAGAAAGCATTCAAGCAACACATCTTTGCTTGCAAGACATCCACCCTCACTGACTATTGACAAAACTCATTCCTGAACAGCCGTGAGCTATATGACAAGGCTTACCTTGAATTTAGGGTCTGCAGCTCAGATCCCGATTCAGGGACTGGCTGACCTCAGTCACACTGTCAGCCTTATAACCAAATTAGAGATACTCTTGGGAATCAAAACCTCTTAGACTTCGTAGGGGAGCCCACAATGCTTTGAGATTCCAGGTGAATTTGGAGCTACCTTGCCAAAATTTAACAAACAGTCATTTTTAGCCAAAGATGCCATCATTGTACTTGCAGAGAACTCTGACTTTTACAACAATATTTATATATAACATTCAGTCGGGATATTGAAATTATCCTGCTAAGCCTGTCAGAGTTAATAACTATACCGCAGGCACCAAACAATTTCTTGGATAACGATGAACATGTGTGAATAATCCCCTTTCTCACAGACTATCTCCCTGAGGCCTAATGACTACTCCAAAATTCTTCCAACTTTCCAAACATGCTGCAGTCCTGAGCTTCCTCCCAATGCACCCAGTGGATGCAGACCAGGCATCACTCTAGCCAGGCCCTCACATCCACATCTTTTCTCAGCAAGTTCTCTCTCCAGCTCCTGAAAGTATTTGGGAAGGCCACATTCTCTGTGTTTAGAAATACAGCTTGAGGTGGGAATTAGAGCCACCTGCCCACTAAGTCTGGAAGCATAGAATGAAAGCACCATACAGGATCCTTAGGGGTCACCCAACCTCATGCCTTGATAAAGAAGAGTTCCTGAGAGTGAAGGATCCCACACTGAGTTGGAGAAATCTTATTCTGTTACTTAAGGATCATTTTAATAAATGTGAATAAAATCCTTACACTTATTGCCAATTTAAAAAGTTATTCCTGTTAGCAATGGATCCCAAAGAAGCAACAACAAAATTTTACCTATTCTTATTCTTTCTTTTTCTTCTGGTCCATTTTAAGCTATTTAGTAAGATACATCACTGCCACAGTCCTTATGGGGATATAGGTATTTGGGGAAGGCAGCTCTCTACAGAGCTGACTCAAAGTATCTTGATTTCAATTGAGCCTATTGGAAGAGCCGTGTCATAGAGCTGCCCTAGGAAGCCTATTCCACCCTAGCTTACCGCAGAGCCTGGGCTGGTGGATGAACCACCCCTTACTTGTATCAGCATTAACAACCAGTGCAGAAATAATAATGATTAGGGCTATTATCTGTTGGGTATCTCCTATTGGCAAGTGCTTTACATGCATTTTTCATTTAATCCTCACAACCCTAAGAAGCTCTCTTAACTCATCTTCACTTAACCAACTTACTGGACCAACCAGTACTTTCCATTCCCTTCCAACTATTCACAGATGCCCGTGGCTCATGGACTCTTTACAAACTAGAATTTACTTGTGCACTTCTGCTCCCATCAGCTGACTTATTGGTGTACCAAGAGAAGCTTGAATTTGTCACCAAATCTATTTATGCCAGTTGTACTTACTATTGTAAATGTATCACTTTAAAAAGTATAACAGAAATAACATATGAATTATAAATAAAGTTAACTGCTTAAAAACTTTGTTACAAGCTTTAGAAATATCCATTGTTTTACTTTATTTTTATTTTTATTATTTTTTTTTTTTGCTGTACGCGGGCCTCTCACTGCTGTGGCCTCTCCCGTTGGCGGAGCACAGGCTCCGGACACACAGGCTCCGCGGCCATGGCTCGCGGGCCCAGCCGCTCCGCGGCATGTGGGATCTTCCGGGATCGGGGCACGAACCCGTGTCCCCTGCATCGGCAGGCGGACTCTCAACCACTGCGCCACCAGGGAAGCCCCCATTGTTTTACTTTAAAAAAAAATCTACTGTTGAATTCAGTGTTAGTGAGAAAACTATAAGCTAAATTATAAAAAGAGAAAAACCAGAATCTAGAAAGAGTCTGTGCTCTGTTTTTGCAAATGTCTTCAAATTCCGGTTCCATTTTAAGGAAATCACAGACCATAATGCATCAAGGGTGTGATTTATACAGGAAAAACCAATAGCAGCCTCAGTCAGGAACCCTATCCTCAAAGAAAGGACCATCTCATGATACAAAAGATGGCACATGAATGTATTTACACTTTAAGTTAAAATAATATGTTTAAGGTCTTAAGCCTTTTTTATGATTTCCTGCTTTAAACAGCTATTGCAATTAACACATCAACCATCCACCCTATCAAGCCAATTAAGAGATCTCCTACCGAAGTGTATTCCCATTTTATGGATGAGGAAAGGAGGTTTAGAGGTCAAGTAACTTGTCCACGGTCACATACCCAGTTATTGGTGGGGCTGGAATTTAAAACCAAGACGTCTGACTTCAAAGCCACGTTCTTGATTTTGATCAAGACTGCCTCATCATTTATACCCCAAACTTGAATATCTAAAATGCCACTTATAGCCTTATAATTCCCTTTGCATTGCAATGTCTTACCGTGCAAAGGAGAAGGCTAAAGTATAAAATAATCTGTTATAAATTTTTAGCTCCGTATGGGTTTTGCTGGGCTTTTCCAAAAGGATGCATCTCGGCAAGGCTGGCTGTGAAACAAATCTCTAAAGCAAACCCTGTGCTCTCATTGGCTCTACTCTCTAACTGTAGCCATGGAATTTGTCTGTGGGAATAGTCCAGACTTTTGGCAAAGAATGACTATCCCAGGGTATGTTGGGAGTTTTAGCCTTTCTCCAATCCACAAAAATCCTTTATAGCACTTTCCAGATTTTGGAAGCCCCCTGCCTACCTCACTTCCCCATCTGCATATCCCTTCTCTTACTTGACTTACACCTGAGATTTTCTAAGACCGTATTTTACCTAACAGAATGTCGAGGACTGGGGTGGGGGTAGGTGATGGCAGGAATGAAACCTACAGTGTTCAAGAGTTAGAAAATATACCTCAGATTAATAGTAATTGCTTCTACTAAAATTTATCCTCACCTGTCACCATGAAATTCAAGGGTTTAATTTGCTTAATGTTAACTACATCAAAGATAAGCTACACTCATGATACATCTTTCCTCAGTGTAACCTGAGTTTGTCCCCAGAAATTTTAAAAGTGAGAAAAGAAAAAAAATAAGTAAATGCAAGATTAAAAGATTTTTTTGTCCCATTGTTCGTGGAGTAGCCACTGTTAGACTATAACTCTAAATCTTGTGAAATAATAGAAACTCTAAGACTACAGGGCTCAGAAAAAGTCTTAAAGAATCCAGCCTGTTCATCTTCTTTCTCCCCTCTTCCAGGCTAGTCCAATTTAAGCCATTTATTCCAGCCAGAATCTATCCTATTTTTGAAGTACAGTGGGGAATTAGAAACACTACTGCCTTCCTCTGGAGCTCATCTAGTGTTTAATAACCCTCACTGTCATTAGAGTCGAAAAAACTCCTCCCGGATAGGGGCCGGATGGTACAGCCTCATGACCCAAGGCATGTGTACCATGGAGGTCTTTGACTTTTCCCAAGCAGTGGGATCTCCGATGCATAATAAACTAGCAGGCTTCTTGCTTACTACAGTGTTTTTTCTGATTGTTCTTCCCCAATCCCCAGAAAACAAACACTAGACACAGCGAGGAAAAGCACTGTCCTGTAAAACCTTTGGACTCTTGGAAACAGGAGAAGGATCAGGCAGTGGCAATATTGGGTCCTCTGAGATATCACTGAGCCACCTTCACAATGTCATATCAGGAAGGCCAGGGCCATATTTAAAAAAAGGTTCCCCCAAAGGGGAAGGAAGCTGAAGCTAAAAATATATCATGCCAGCTGTTATAAATGCTTCTCAAAGGAAGCAAAGCAACTAGAGTTACCTCTTTGAAGAGCAAATGAGGGGTTAAGGATCTAAGGGAATTTTTCAGTTACATGCCAGGTTGGCTATGTTTTGGGGAGGAAGAAATTTTCCACCAAGAAAGAAAGTCTGTTGGTAAAAGACAAAATAATTCCATGAACATTTTAAAGGAACTCCAAAGGACACCAGTGGCTCCCAAGGCTTAGGATGGGGATGACCTGCAGCCTGCAAGACACAAGCAAGGTCTCCAAGCCTTGCCCCTCTTTTCAGTTTCCAGGAGACCACTTGCCAAGACCTCTTCTTATCAGGCCTGCCCAAAGTTGAGTGTTCTCTCTCCTCCCCTTGAGTATTGGTGTTCTAATGGGTTTTTACAGGATGGCTGGAATGAGCTCGAAGTAGCTGGCAGCCTTGTAAGAAAATGGGAAGGGCAGAGAGAAAAGGACTTCTTGCGCCAAATGGGCATCTTTGAAAGAGCTGGCCTTGGCTGCCTAAGGGGCTGATGGAATTGGTTTTTTTTTTTTTTCAGTTGCAGATTCAGGGTTCTCAAAGGAGCCCCATTTTCTGAGATCCACAACATCCCTCCTTTTCACCTTGCCCTGCTGAAGTAGTTTTGTTTCAGGTGTTGGCTCTCTGGGGCCCAGCAGCCATCCTTTCCATGAAGGGATGGACCCTCCACCCCGCAGGAAGGCTGAGAAACAAGGATCAAAGTCCAAGAAATATCAAGGCACAGGATGCCCCAGTAGTTTTTACATTTTAACTTTCAATTTGAAATAATTACAGATCTACAAGAAATTGCAAAAATACTACATAGAGAGGTCTCATGTACCCATCCCCCCAGCATCGCCCAAGATGACATCTTACACAACTGTAGTGTATTACCAAAACTAGGAAACTGACATTAAACACAACACCCTTAACAAGACTATAGACCTTACTCAGATCTCAGCAGTTTTTGTACACACTATTTTTTTTTGGTATATATTTGTGCATCTTATCACCTATATAACTTCATATAACTACCTCCACAATCAAGATCACAGTATTTTACTAAAAGCCTGTTAGTATTGAGACCAAGTTGGTAACGTAAGTCAGGATGACTGTAAGGATTATGACAGAATGCTAAATGATCAATATTATCACCAAATATTTAGTGAATTCCCAAGGACACTTTCTTATTTATTTTGGAAATTCATTAATTTCATGAACATTTGCCTAGTGAGCCCAGGAATTTATTAAGTCCCTACTGTTCAGCAAACGTTTCTGGCAGGGCAGGCAGACAGGCTTCAGCTCACATGCCATCTCTTATTGAATTATAGTGGCTGCCTTGAGGGGCATATTGAGGAGGACGCAGAGGCCACATCTGGGCTTAGCAGGAGACAGCCATTATCTAAGAGATGCTCTACCACAGGAGAGTGGCAGCTGAACACGTGCCAGGAGTTTGCCATCTCCAACATTTCTGTGACTTTTTGAGGGTGTTCAAGGTGCTGGGAAAGAGGGATAAAGAAGACAAAACCCCTGTCCCTAAAGAGTTCATAATCAGGAAGGGGAGGCAAATATGTCAACCAAGAACTGGGACACAGAATGCTCAGTATATGAGTCAGTGCAAAGCAAGCATACTTGGGGTATAAGACTTGGATGGTCTGTGACATTGGTCAAGTTGCTTGGCCTCTCTGTGCCTCGGTTTCTTTATCTGTCAAATGGGAATAACAGTAATAGCCACATCGGGGGATTATAAGAATTAAATGAACTAATATTTATGTAAAGCTTTTTGAAGAGTACCCAGCATGTAGTAAGCACGATGCAGCAATTACTGTAAATTTACTTTTCATGATCTATGGTACCCTCAAATTTTTAATGTATTGCTTTTATCATCATAAAAATCAATTTAGATTAATAAAAGAAATACTAAGGTTCCAAGCTACACCATGAGACTGTAGAAGAAGTGGGCAGTTCAAATGGAGCACTTTGGAATAATTTTTGTAACGCAAAGTTTCTGAGTTCTTGCCTCAGTCTAGGCTAGCAAAGGTTGGCATGTTTTTAAATCCAAATGTAAAGAATGCTAAGAAAAATCATGTATTGGCAATGATTTGAATAGAAACAAGTTCCTTTCATTTGTAACTGCAGCACATAGTTTTCTCCCAGGTCAAATTCTGCCAGTGAAGAGTAGAACATGGTTAGAAAGTCAGTCTGGGGCAATGGAGGTGGCACTGACCTCCCCACAGCGAAATTCTGTGGGCTCTTAAGAAAACCTGGATGGTTCTTTTCCTGGACAGTTTACTTTTTCTATGGAAGACTTGAGACAGAAAGCAAACCTAAGGATGCTAAGCCAGGTTCTAGGCATGTTGTACTTGGAATTGCTTGTGATGGTCAATACAAAGGCCATGATTTGTGACAGCCAATACCTCGGTCCTTTCTGGTCCCACAGGCTCATGATGAAGAATCTGCACATTCTTGCTCTGAGTCATCAGACCCATGAGTAGCCTTAAAAGGGGAGCTAGGTACTGAAAATAGGTTCTCCCCTCTCGTCTGAAACACCTTGATGCTCTCCAAAATGGTGCTTCATAGACTCTCGATTGTCTGAACCCATTCTTCTCTTATCTCATGGAAGAAAAGCCCCAGCTCAAAGATCCTGTGAGATCTCATTTGATTTAACTTCTGTAATCAATAAAAGGTACTCTCTCCTCTGTCTAAATGGATGAAAATTGGTTGATCCTTGTTAGATTAGGACATAGTTTTTGCCCTCTACTCTTAGCCTCATCTTAATCCCTTCCTTCAAAAAATCTGTGTGGTTCCATCATCTCTTTTTTAATGTATCATTTTCTCCATCTCAATGTGCCAGCACCTTCTCAAAATCAATATAAATCCAAAGTCAAGCTTATAGCTAGTTTCTCTCCCTATCTTGTTTCTTATCTCTTTGGAATCACTAACTCAACTTTCTTCATCCCTTAAATACCTATCATGTGTGAAGCATTTCCAATTGATCTCTAAGATCTCTCTTTGAGAAATCCAATGGTCACTTCCTGGTCCTCATCTTATTGGACCTATCAGTAGCATTTGACTCAGTTGATCACTTTTTCCTTCTTGAAACCTTTTCTTCATTTGCCTTGACACACACACACACACACACACACACACACATATACACTTGCGTTTTCTCCAACTTCAATGGTTTCTCCTTGGTTTGTTGCTTCCTCTGCTTTTTCCCAGCCTTCATGTTGATGTGCTCAGGCTCAGCCCTTGGTTCTCTTCTCTATCTGCATCTCTACTATGGTAATCTCATCTCATAGTTTCATAGCTTTAAATATCACCCATGTGCTGAACTCCCAGATGTCTATCTTAGGTCAGTCTTCTCTCTCAAACTGCATGCTCATATGTCCAATTGCTTACTAGACATCTCTGATTGTCTAACAGATGTATAAACTCACCATATATGAAACTGAACACCCAATCTTACCCCCAAACCTCCTCAATAAATAGAGACTTCCTCATTTCAACTGACGGCAGTGCCATCCTTCCAAGTTGTGTAAGCAAAAACCCTGAAGTCATTCTTGAATTTTTCCCCTCACAACTCATTTATTCTGTCAGGAAATCCTTTTGGCTGTACTTTCAAAAACACATCTAGACTTGACCACTTCTCCCCCCTTCTACTGCAGCCATTCTGGTGCAAGTCATCAATGTCTTGCCTGGATTACTGCAATAGTTTCTTAACCAGTCTTCATGTTTCTGTCCTTGTCCTGGTACAATCTATTCTTAACACAGCAGCCAAAACAATCCCTTAAAACATGAGTCAGATCACATCACTCGTTTGCCAAAAATCCTCCAATGGGATTGCTGAGAGCAAAAGTCAAAGTTCTTGCAATGGCCCACAATACCCTGTAAGATGTCTCCCTCCCTGTTACCTCTGCAACCTCTCCCACTGCTGTCTACCTCACTCACTCTTTTTCAGCCAGCAACCTCCTTTGCTTCTTCTCAAACAGCTGGTACTCTTCTACCTTGGAATCTGAAGACTTAAGGCCAAACCATTTTCTATTGCAGTGAAATGGTCACAGGAGACTCAAGTCCCCCTAGACCATGCTGCATGGTCTGGGCTCAGGAAAGATACAATGCAAATGAGGGCACAGAGTCTGGGGGTTAGTGCTAGCACTTTGCTTCTCACTGTCTTGCCCAGTCTCTCTCATTCATTTAGCAGACACTTACTGAGTGCTTACTGTTGCCAGCCCTGGCCAGGGCTGGGCATTTCTGTACATAATCTCATTTACCCTCACCACAACCCTCGCAGGCAGATATCATGAATGTTCCCATTTTACAAGTGGGGAGCTTGCTCAGAGACGTGAAGTAACTCAGCCAAGTTGCAGTTAGCTAATTTCAGGTCTGAGATTTGGATGCAGGAAGCAGTGACACCAAAGTCCTTGTCCTGCCCCCACTTTGTCAAGCCGCCTCCCAGGTGCTGAGAAGATAGTTGATAAAAGCACAAGCGAATGAATGACCCAAAGGCTTGCAGTTTTGATAAGCACAATTTAACCACTATCGACAGTGCAGAGGGGTAAAGCAATGACACTAATGTTTTGTTAAAGAGATGTTCCTGAAATGCAAGTGCTGATATGACCTAAGTGTTTGAATGAAACTTTCTGGAGGAGAGATCTGAGCTGTTATCTTCTTTAGTGATGCTCTGAAAAGGGGGCTCTAACCCCTTTCTTCTCAAGATACGTAATATAGTTACTTTGTTAAACCTCCAAGTCCTTTTCAGCTCAAGTACTACACTGGGCTCAAAGGCCTAGGAGGCCGTGACAATCATCTAAGCGTTTCCTCCCCTCTGCTGGGCGAGGTAGCCACAGTGAAATATGAAAGTGTCTGTTGACTATAATCTGATAAACATCTCAAATTGTACTAATCTTATCAAGACCCCGGAATGTGTAAATCAGCAGAGATGGAAATGCGATGACCCAAGACTAATTTCAAGACAAATGACATAAAACTGAACCCCTTAAAATACAAAAGACCAAGTTTTGAGAGGGTAGGCAGCTCGGAGCCCGCATCTCTCCCAGCTATCAAAGAGTTTTGTAACAATTACTGGATTCTGTCACTGACCCAGGAAACTCCGGCCAAGAAGCTCTGTCATCCCAGCCTGCCTGTGTCTGCTTGAATAGTTCAAGCCATCACTCTCTGTCACACAGAGGTTAGTGAAACTGTTCCCTGGATTACTAGTTTGTGAAAAAAACTGTCACCAGAACCTCTGACACAATAAACTAATGATGCAATAATCACCTAATTCCCCAAATTTGAAAATTATCAATATCTAAATATGAAAATGGACGAAAGAATCTTAAACTCTCATGTTGTGGCATTATCAATGCGGTATCTTAAGTACTTCTTTGATTATTCCACTAAAGTACTGTTTCAATCAATGTAGTAAAAATTCAACACTCTTATGTATTTGAGAAAGCCATTTAAAAAGGCCCATTAGCCAAAAGATCCGAGTGGAGGAAGAGGCCAAGAAACTGTCACTGACAATCCTTAATCCTCTCAGATCTTTTAATTGGGGGTTCCTGCATGTTGACAGGCACATAAGGTCTGACCGCAAAAGCTTTTCCCCAAGAAGGTTATCTATGCACTGACGCTGTCTTCAGGGACACATGCAAACTAGCATCAGGGAACTCTGTTTAATGGCAGGCCACTCTCCCACGTTGCCACTTTGCAGAAGCACCAGTGGCATGTTTGTTACTTTGCTCAGCCTAAGTGGGGAGCCATAGAGAGGAGGACTCCTGGCCCTGGTCCCAGCTGTGGGCAGAGTACTTTGCTTTAGTGGTCAAAAGAGGAGGAGGCTGTCCTCTGCTCTCCCCTCCCGCAAAGCCATCCCCGCCCCACCTCTCCTAAGGGGTTAGACTGAGCAAGAGAAGGCCACAGCATCCACACCAGGCCACAGCACAGAGCAGCATTCTCAGTTAGCAAACCTGTTCCCCCTGGTCAGGAGGAAAAGTGACCCTGACAACTGGGGATTAAAACCAGGAGATGCAAGGGAGGGAACATTCCAGGGTGAAATTAAAAAAAAAAAAAAAAAAGAAGAAGAAGAAAGAAAGAAAAAAAGAAAGGAAAAGAAACAAAAGAAGTGAAAAGAAAGGAAAATGCACAAAGCCCATGAGGCTGTCTGGTTAACCATGGGTTAGAATCAGGTTTAGAGAATCACAGGGGAACTCAGTGTCTCAGCAAATCCAAAAACCCCAGGTGAAAGATAGCGGGTGAAAGGCATTTCTGTTTGTGGAAACAGGAAGTTTCCTTCTTTCACCACTTAATCTGTCTCATTTAATTTTTTCTTTTTTTTTTTGGTCTGTTTGTAACCCGAATTTGGACCATCAATCATTTTTAGCTGCCCAGCATTTTTCTCTTTCCAGAGTTGAAAGAACGACAAAGATGGGGTCCAAAGAGCCCTTTCCCACAGCCAATTCCAATCGGCCCTTCTCTCCCAGGGTTACAGGGTGCTCAGAGCAGACACTCCCAGTGGGACATGCCTCACACAGCAAGTCGCCAAACCAGACCACGCTAAAGGGCTTCTCGGGGACTTACTTGTACTGGTGCTGGTTCCAATCGTATTGATTGTGGTGGGGACGGATGAAGAGGAGTAGAGGGGCACGTGGCCATTCTCACACCCCAGGCTTTTGTCCTGCCAGCTGGAGGCATTGATGCAAATCCCAGAATCCCGAGAGTTCTGCCACCCATTAAGCTTGTCGTCGGAGTTCTGTCTTTGGTGATAGTAGTGCGTCTGCCCGTAATCCACAGAGTCCGAGCGGCCTCGGTTCTGGCCGCCAAAGCTGGTTGACGTGCGGTCCTCCAAGTGGTTCAGCCACATGGCCAGAGCACTGCGGTCTTCCAACGAAGTGGCCGGATGGATCAAAGCATAGGACAGCAGCTGCCTGCTCTCCTCGATGTGCTGGTTGTGTTCAATGGAGTGCGCCAGGATTTTGGGCAGCAGTTTCATATACTCTACTTTTGCGTCGAGGTTTCCTGGCTTCAGCAAAGGCAGGTGAGTTAACAGGAGGGAAATCACTTTATCCTTGGACTCCTGTTGCCATTGGTTAATGATTCCTGAAAAGGAAAATATGCAGGGCAAATAAGCAATTACACCCACAGTGGCACCAAGCACCACGCTGTAAAGAGAATTCCTGGGGATTAGAGTCTCAACCTACGTACCCTGCATACATTTTCTCAAAAACAGTCTCTGCATTGAGTTGGATAACTGACCTCAGGTTGTCAGGGGGCAGTGACGTCAATGAAACGTGAAACAAACGCTCTGAGATGTTTGGGTGCTCAATCTAATTCTCATGCAGGTCTCCAAAGAGGCTATGACCACTTCGGTACAAACAAATACAATTTACAGCCATTTTATTTCTTAGGAAAGTCTAGGCATACCCTCAGATAGGTGAAGAAGGAATAAGAAAATCTCCATGGAAAAGTGAGTATAATCAAGGGTCCATATAGTGGAGTCCGCGAAGGTATGGCTGCTTTCCCTTCCCCAGACATTTGTGGAAAGTGGCTGAGGCCCGGGCAAAGGCATTTGTTTGAAGTTGGTAAAACTTCCTAGATGGAGAAATCTGTCAGGGATAAAAGGACACCCCTCAGCTCGGTGAAGTACGCCTGCACCTTCCTCATGAGAAACTGACTCAGAAAATGACTGTGATCTCAAAGCTAGAATGAACAATAGACCCAAGACTTCGCTACAGTGGCACCTCTGATCACACATGCTAAGCAAGCTATTTTTCTTTAAATATAGAAGATCTGTTTGGCTATTTTTATTATGATAAAATATACATAATATTTGCCATTTTAACCATGTTTAAGTGTACAGTTCTGTGGCATTAAGTACATTCATATTGTTGTGCAGCCATCACCACTATCCATCTCCATATCTTTATCTTCCCAAACTGAAACTCTGTACCCATGAAACACAGACTCCTCATTCCCTCTCCCATCCCCTGATGACCATCATTCTACTTTCTGTCCCTATATATTTGACTACTCTAGTTACTGTATTTAAGTGGAATTATATAGTATTTGCCCTTTTGTGACAAGCTTATTGCACTTAGCATAATGTCTTCAAGGTTCATCCATGAAAAGATTTGTTTTTCACACTCTCCCAAGGAACCCTTCCTATTCCCTACTATTCAAAACACAAATCTTTTGCTGTTAGGTAAACATGGATTAATTGCCTTAACTGGCCTTTGAAAAGTAGCTTGTTTTGGAGACTGATAGTTATCCATGGGGCCTGGGATGATAGGAAAGAAAGTTCCCTTCAGAAAAGTCATTCCGAACACCTGAACACCTCAACTCTGGCCCAGTGATGACTGTAGAAGGGCTAGGGCTTTCACAAAGTATCTGCAGGGTTGAAAAGGCATTTCTGGAATTTAGCAGAAAGGCTTCACAATTCTAGTGAGGCACAAACATACCAGAACAAGCTCAAGAGTCAGTGTTGACCATAAGCTACAAATGCACCAGCTGTGTAGGATAAGGCCTCTCAAGACGAAGGGGTGTATTCAATGAAAAGTATCAGGCGAGAAAGACATGGTAGGTAATGAAAGAATGGGCTTCAGAGTCAGGCACACATGGGCATGAATCCCGGCTCTGTCACCTAACTGGCAAAGGAACTTCGCTAAGTTACTCAACCTCTGTGAGCCTCAACTCCCTCATCAGTGAAGAGTGCTACCAAGAGCACCTGTCCCTCCTTGTGTTATAGGATTCAATGAGGTAATGTATCAAAAGGACCAGTCAAGTACTTGATAGTGGAAATAATTCCTTCTATTTGTCTCTGCATTAGTCAGGCCCATGTTAGAGCCATGCTGGGTGGTTTCAGATACCAAGTTTTAAAAATAATAAAGGCCAGATACTCCAATAAATTTCTATTAAAAAAAAACAGAGACCAGAGATGACCCAGGGAAGGTCATTAAAAATTATCAGAGTTGATACAAAGCTACAGTAATCAAGACAGCATGGTACTGGCACAAAAACAGACACATGGATCAGTGGAACAGAACAGAGACCCCAGAAATAAACCCACACACCTACGGTCAATTAATCTTCAAGGAAGGAGGTAAGAATATACAATGGAGAAAAGACAGTCTCTTCAGCAAGTGGTGCTGGGAAGTTGGATAGCCAGCCAGATGTAAATAAATCAATGAAGTTAGAACACACCAGCACACCATACACAAAAATAAACTTAAAATGGCTTAAAGACTTAAATATAAAACTTGATACCATAAAACTCCTAGAAGAGAACACAGGCAAAACATTCTCTGACATAAATCATACCAATGTTTTCTTAGGTCAGTCTCCCAAGGTAATAGAAATAAAAGCAAAAATAAACAAATGGAACCTAATCAAACTTGCAAGCTTTTGTACAGCAAAGGAAACCATAAACAAAACGAAAAGACAACCTACAGGCTGGGAGAAATATTTGCAAGTGATGTGACCGACAAGGGCTTAATTTCCAAAATATACAAGCAGCACATACAACTCAATTATGAAAAAAAACAAACAACCCAATCGAAAAATGGGCAGAAGACCTAAATAGACATTTCTCCAAAGAAGACATACAGATGGCCAACAGGCACATGAAAAGATGCTCAACCTCGCTAATTATTAGAGAAATGTGAATCAAAACTACAATGAGGGGGCTTCCCTGGTGGTGCAGTGGTTAAGAATCTGCCTGCCAATGCAAGGCACACAGGTTCAAGCCCTGGTCTGGGAAGATCCCACATGCCATGGAGCAACTAAGCCCGTGCACTGCAACTACTGAGCCTGCGCTCGAGAGCCCGCAAGCCACAGCTACTGAACCTGCATGCCACAACTACTGAAGCCCATGCACCTAGAGCCCGTGCTCCTCAACAAGAGAAGCCACTGTAATGAGAAGCCTGCATACCTCAACGAAGAGTAGCCCCCGCTAGCCACAACTAGAGAAAGCCTGTGCATGGCAACAAAGACCCAACAAAGCCAAAAATAAATAAAATTTTTTAAAAATTTAAATTGGTACAGCCACTATGGAGAACGGTATGGAGGTTCCTTAAAAAACTACAAATAGAACTACCATATGACCCAGCAACCCCACTACTGGGCATATACCCTGAGAAAACCATAATTCAAAAAGAGACATGTACCAAAATGTTCATAGCAGCCCTATTTACAATAGCCCGGAGATGGAAACAACCTAAGTGTCCATCATCAGATGAATGGGTAAAGAAGATGTGGCACATATATACAGTGGAATATTACTCAGCCATAAAAAGAAATGAAATTGAGCTATTTGTAATGAGGTGGATGGCCCTAGAGTCTGTCATACAGAGTGAAGTAAGTCAGAAAGAGAAAGACAAATACTGTATGCTGACACATATATATGGAATTTAAGGAAAAAAATGTCATGAAGAACATAGGGGTAAGACAAGAATAAAGACACAGACCTACTAGAGAATGGACTTGAGGATATGGGGAGGGGGAAGGGTAAGCTGTGACAAAGTGAAAGAGAGGCATGGACATATATACACTACCAAACATAAGGTAGATAGCTAGTGGGAAGCAGCTGCATAGCACAGGGAGATCAGCTCGGTGCTTTGTGACTGCCTGGAGGGGTGGGATAGGGAGGGTGGGAGGGAGACGCAAAAGGGAGGGGATATGGGAACATATGTATATGTATAACTGATTAAATTTGTCAAAAAAAAATTAAAAGGCAAAGTTCTTAGATCAAAAAAACAAAAAAACAAAAAAACTACAAAGAGGTACCACCTCACACCAGTTAGAACTGTCATCATAAAAAAGTCTACAAATAACAAATGCTAGAGAGGGTGTAGAGAAAAGGGAACCCTCCTACACTGTTGGTGGGAATGTAAATTGGTGCAGCCACTATGCAAAACCATATGGAGGTTCCTCAGAAAGCTAAAAATAGAGTTGCCATGTGATCCAGCAATCCCACTCCTGGGCATATATCTGGACAAAACTGTAATTCAAACAGATACATGCAACACTATGCATAGCAGCACTAGTCACAACAGCCAAGACATGGAAACAACCTAAATGTCCACTGACAGATGAATGGATAAAGATGTGGTACATATATACAATAGAATACTACTCAGCCACAAAAAAGAATGAAATAATGCCATTTGCAGCAACATGGATGGACCTAGAGATTATGATACTAAGTGAAGTAAGTCAGAAAGAGAAAGACAAATACCATATGATATCACTCATATGTGGAATCTAAAATATGACAAAAATGAACTTATCTACAAAACAGAAACAGACTCACAGATGTAGAGAACAGACTTGTGGTTGCCAAGGGTTGGGGGGGGTTGGACTGGGAGTTTGGGATTAGCAGATGCAAACTATTATATATAGAATGGATAAACAACAAGATCCTACTGTATAGCATAGGGAACTATATTCAATATACTGTGATAAGCCATAATTGAAAAGAATATGCAAAAGTATAATATATGTGTGTGTGTGTGTATATATAACTGAACACTTTGCTGTACAGTGGAAGTTAATACAACACTGCATTAATAAATCAACTATATTTCAATAAAATAAAATTTTAAAATATTATCAGAGTTGGAAAAGAGGTAGAAAGTCAAAGGTAAAAAATAATGGGCTTATAACTGAACAATATGAAGAGATACTTGACTTTTTCCAAGTAGGGATTTCATAAGGAGATGGACAGTCAACTACTTGAAGCAGAAGTCTTCAAATTGAAGCATGAGAGAATAAGATTGGATGTGAAGTGCCAGAATGACAAAAGACTCAGAGGAGTCACCAAGGAAGTCTCTACAACCTCCATCCTCGGGGCTTGAAGAATAGAGAAAAATGGTCCAGAGAAGCACTGTCAGATAGAAATATAATGCGAGCATACGCAATTTAAAATTTTCTAGTATTAAAAGAAAAGTAAAAAGGAGGTAAAATTAATTTTAATGATATATTTTATTTAATCCATTATATCATTGTATTATTATTTCAACTTGTAAGCAGTAAAAATTACTGATGAAACATTTTACACTTTCTTTGTATTAAGTCTTCAAAATACAGGGTGCACTTCAGACTACCCAAGGCAAGCTACAGATTCAGTGTAACCTATATCAAAATACTAATGGCATTTTTCACAGAACTAGAACAAATAATTTAAAAATTTGTATGGAAACAAAGAAAACCCCAAATGGACAAATCAATCTTGAGAAAGAAGAACAGAGCTGGAGGAGTCCTGCTCCCTGACTTCAGACTATACTACAAAGATACATTAATCAAAACAGTATAGTACTGGCACAAAAATAGATGCATACATCAATGGATCAGAATGGAGAGTCCAGAAATAAACCCACACACATATGGTCAATTAATATACAACAAAGGAGGCAAGAATATACAATGCAGAAAAGACAGACTCTTCAATAAGTGGTGCTGGGAAAACTGGACAGCTACATGTGAAAGAATGAAATTAGAACATTCTTTAATGCCATATACAAAAATAAACTCAAAATGGATTAAAGACCAAATGTAAGACCAGAGATTATAAAACTCCTAGAAGAAAACACAGGCAGAACACTCTTTGACATAAATCACAGCAATACTTTTTTGGATCCATCCCCTAAAGCAAAGGAAATAAAAGTGAAAATAAATAAATAGAACCTAATTAAACTTAAAAGATTTTGCAGAGCAAAGAAAACCACTGACAAAATGAAAAGACAGCCTACTGAATGGGAGAAAATATTTGCAAATGATATGACCAATAAGGGGTTAATTTCCAAAATATATAAACAGCTCATACAACTCAACATCAAAAGAACAACCTGATTAAAATATTGGCAACATTTTTCCAAAGAGGAAATGCAGGTGGCCAACGGGCACATGAAAAGATGCTCAACATTGCTAATCATCAGGGAAATGCAAATCAAAACCACAATGAGATACTACCTCACACCTGTCAGATGGCTATCATCAAAAAGAACACAAATAACAAATGTTGGTGAAGATGTGGAGTAAAGGGAACCCTCTGTTGGTGGGAATGTAAATTGGTGCAGCCACTGTGGAAAAGAGTATGGAGCTTTCTCAAAAACTAAAAATAGAACTACTATATGACCCAGAAATTCCACTGCTGGGTATATATCCGAAAAAACCAAAAATGCTAATTTGAAAAGATACATGCACCCCAATGTTCATAGAAGCATTATTTACAATTGCCAAGGTATGGAAGTAACCTAAGTGTTCATCAACAGAGGAATGGATAAAGAAGATGTGGTACATATATACAATGGAATACTACTCAGCCATAAAAAAGAATGAAATTTTGCAACAACATGGATGGACTTGGAGGGTACTATGCTAAGTGAAATAAGTCAGAGAAAGACAAATACTATATGATATTACTTATATGTGGAATCTAAAAAATACAACAAACGAGTGACTATAATAAAAAAGAAACAGGGCTTCCCTGGTGGTGCAGTGGTTAAGAATCCACCTGCCAATGCAAGGGACACGAGTTCAAGCCCTGGTCTGGGAAGATCCCACACGCTGCGGAGCAACTAAGCCCATGCGCCACAAATACTGAGCCTGCGCTTTAGAGTCCATGAGCCACAACTACTGAAGCCCATGCGCCTAGAGCCCGTGCTCCGCAACAAGAGAAGCCACCGCAATGAGAAGCCCGCGCATCGCAATGAAGAGTAGCCCGTGCTCGCTGCAACTAGAGAAAGCCTCCTCGCAGCAATGAAGACCCAACACAGCCAAAAAATAATAATAAATAAATAAATTTTTAAAAAAGAAGCAGACTCAGATATGGGGAACAAACTAGTAGTTACCAGTGGGGAGAGGGAAGGAGAAGTGGCAGTACAGGGGTAAGGAATTAAGAGATACAAACTATTACGTATAAAATAAGCTACAAGAATATCTTGTACAACACATGGAATGTAGCCAGTATTTTATAATAACTATAAATGCAGTATAACCTTTAAAAATTGTGAATCACTATGCTGTACACCTGTAACGTACACAATATTATACATCAACTATACTTCAATAAATTTTTTTTTTTTTAATCCAGGGAGAACTTTACCACTGACAGCACATCTCAACTTGGACTAGCCACAGCTGAAATGCTCAGAGGCCGTGTGTGGCTGGTGACTCCTGAATTGGCTAGCACAGGGCTGGAGACATTCAGATGGGGAAGGCGGGTGGGAGGGCACAGATGACCTCAGCAGGTCCCTCCAAGCTCCCTATATTTAGCAAATTGCCACCTGACACAAGACAACCCTCATGCATTCCACTAGGTATACAGTCTTTCTTTTAAAGTTGCTCTGGGAGATGAAGAAAGCATCAGTTCTAACTTTCTCATCAATACCTTTTCAGCAAACACCCAGCATGTTTTAAATTATGAACATGCTTAGGACAAAGATAAAATCTATTCATTAAGCCCAAGGAACTAAAGAGGCACTGACAAGAAGCAAAGGGGCCTGAAGTAAAGATGGATCTATGTCCAACGCCAACACTGATCACACATAGCCAGTGTATACCCTGAAAAATGTATGTTTAAAAATAAAATTTGGGGGCCTCCCTGGTGGCGCAAGTGGTTGAGAGTCCGCCTGCCGATGCAGGGGATACGGGTTCGTGCCCCGGTCTGGGAGGATCCCATATGCCGCGGAGCGGCTGGGCCCGTGAGCCATGGCCGCTGGGCCTGCGCATCCGGAGCCTGTGCTCCGCAGCGGGAGAGGCCACAACAGTGAGAGGCCCACATACCGCAAAAAGAAAAAAAAATAAAAAAAATAAAATAAAATAAAATTTGGGAACAACCTTTAATACAAATCCTTGAGGCTGAGGAACTCCCTAGCTTTTTGCCAGGTTAGTTCCCCGTTTGGCTATTCTACCCTTCCACGAAAGGTCAGCCTAAAAACAGTTTAGGAACAAAAACAAAATTTATCAATAAATAGGACTCAGAGTACAAACTAAACATGTTATCTCCAGGTAAGCCCTCTCTGGCAGGGATTAACCTGGGATCCAGAGGAGGAACAAGCACAGCAAAGAGGCTGCTGACCCTTGGTCCCTTCCAGGCCTGAGAAGGTTTTTTCTCTATCCTCGGGACAGGGCTTGGATGCTGTAGGGCTGTGGCATGGCCATGAAGACAACTATGACTTTTGTTTACTACCTCTGGGAACATGGAAATATGATGGCCTTCTGAGGGCTAACTACACCTACTGGATCAAACTGTTTCTGCCACTGCTCCAGCTGCCATGCTGAGAGCTAAGAGTACTGAATGTTTTCTGTGTGCCAGGGACTCTTCTAAGCTCTGTGCATGTAATTCCTCGCTTAATCCTCACACGAAGCTTATGACACAGGTCCTATTACAGCCTTACTTTACGGATGGGGACACAGAGGCACAGAGAGGTCAAGTAACTTGCCCCAGGTCCCCCAGCTAGGGAGGTGGCAGAATGGGGGTATGCAAATTAGCATAAAGATGCATAATGACTATCATACTAGAAGAGCTTGGTTATAAGCTAAATATATTAATATTTATAATGCATACGTAATTATATACTACATACATAATTATATACTACATATATAATTATATACTACACATGTAATTATATAATACATTAAAATATGATTATATAATATATAATTACACATACAATTAAAAAATTTTTTTTAATTAAAAAGAAAAATTTTGGCCGCACCCCATGGCATATGGGACCTTAGCTCCCCGACCAGGGATCCACCCCGCACCCCCTGCATTGGAAGGTGGAGTCTTAACCACTGGACTGCCAGAGAAGTCCCTAAAATGTTTATATGTACATTATATTTACAAATATAATAATGTAAAAAAATTTTAAGAATACATGGATCAGCAGAAGAGTTGGGTCGGCTATGGAAGTGTAGAAAAAAAGAAGGTAAGAGGACAACGTACCTTCTGTGGTTTTAAACTATGTCCACTATGTCTTTGTCAGTCCTCTCCAAAAGGTGGAGCCAATCAACTCCCTCTGAGAGCAGGCTGGGGTTAATGAGTCACTTCTATCAAATACAGTGTAGCAGAAGTGACAGTGCGTGACTTCATGGATTAGAAGAGGCACTGCAGCGTTTATCTTGCTCTCTCCTGGGTTACTCCCTCTGGGGGAAGCCAGCTGCCATGCTGCGAGGACTCTCAAGCCACCTAGTAGGGACAGAGGTCTGGATGGTAAGGAACTAAGCCCTGCTGCCTGCAGCACCAACTTGGAAGCAGAACTCTTAGCCTCCGTGAAGCCTTCGGGTGACTACACTCCAGAGAACATCTTGAGGGGCCCTGCGTTGTATTCCTGAGCCAGAGAAACTGTGTGTGATAACATGTTTATTGTTGTATTAAGCTTCTACGTTTGGGGTAAAGATAACTGATACACCTATCTAAGTACCCCTCTAGGAAAAAGGAAGTTTTAGCCCTTTGGCTTCTAGTAATTCAGTCCTTAGTGCAAGGTCATTCCCATTCTGAGCTGGACTCATGAAGCTAACCTGTTGCCACTAAACATTCCCCTCACTTAGCTTCCCTCATCCTGGTTATCCACTCACCAAACAAACTTCGGACTATGATTTAGCTCTCCAGGTACCTTTAGGGAGAGGATGAACTGACCATACAGACAAGGGATTTCTAGATTCTGTGATGATGATTTTTCAGGACAACTGGATAAATGGTTTCTGATGATGATTTGGCTTCCTGTGGAGGCCTTCCTGGACTGAGTATATGGACTTTGAGAACACCTAGTCTCTCTGGCTCCTTTGAGTACGTAAGGTCCCTCCTTATGGCAAATTAATCAGCCAGCACTGATTGGCTGAATCAATCTCTCAGGGGGAGTATCCCCAGAGCACTGACGAGAGTGAGAATCTCCACCTTAAAACAGAAGCCAGGCCCTGCGTGCGGGGACTTGGTATAGGAATGGCAGGTCCCGCCCAGCTGCCCACTGGCCTTCTTTGTGTCATCCACACCACCTTCCAGGCAGAAGGAGCCTTTACTGAGATGTGTATTCAAGGAATTCTCCTTACTGGGGAAGACCCAGGAATCCTCAAAATGTTCAACTAATCGATCACTTTTGTGATGCAGTTTCTATTATTATCCACCCCAATATCACTCTAGTCGGTAGACAGTCTAGAGAACGAAGTCCAAGAACAATAAGGTTCAATGATGCCAACTCACCTCTATTACTTTCTCTGAATATTTTCTTTATTATTTCTCTGGATAAGCAGCAGAGATAAGAGTTTTCTGGATGTTTTATGTGGGTAAAAGCTAATGATTTATAATTTATAAACCAGTGACATAGGAGTAGTAAAAAAAATCTTGAAAGAGCTATAATTAAAGACCATGAGGATTAGGAAGCAGTCCCAGTGATTCTTGGAGTGACAAAGAAGGTGTTTAAATACCAAGTCTGGTATTATTACTACACAATGGTATGTCAATGTTTAAGGGCTCCAGTTGTTAGTAAATTACCTTCAAATTGTTATTTTATTATACCCTTGTTTTCAGTTTAATAACATTATAACAGAGTTTCTCACAAGTGTATTTAGGCAATTTGCTCACGCGAGAAATGGCTGGAAATTAAATGCACACGTACAAGAAGCACTGGTTAAATAAATGTGCTAAAAAGGCAGGAATACAGTGGGTCTTAAATGGTCAAAAGCTCCCTGGAAGAATTTGTATTACAAACTCAATCCTAGACACATCATGTAATAAAGGCTTCTAACTGTAGTGCATCTTTGCACAAATCAGGGACCGAAGGACAGTGGGAATACCACATGCCATGCATTTGGTAGGGATGGGAGCTGAGAGGGCACCTAAAAAGTCAGGGGGAAAATAGCAAAAACCAACATGGCAAACAATGGGATTCCTGTGTTGGCACCTGCATTTGCCTACTGTCTCCCAAGGGATCCTCTTGAGCTAGAGATGGCTAAAGTAACATCCCAGTAATTTGGTGGAGCCCTGCAAGAGATGTGGATTAGACCAGTTGTGATGGGGGACCCCAGATAACATGGAAGTGGTGCTCAATGCTTTGAGCAGATACAAAAGATTGAGAAGATAGAAACCTCCTCCCTATTTTCAAGGAGGGTGATTTCTGGCTGGCGGTCCCCACGGATCCTTGCCTCCTGGTCTTCATGCCCTTGTGTACTCTCCCTCAACACCGAATCTGAACAGTTGTATGTGACCAACAGAGTGTGTAGGAGGTGTTCTGAGATCAGGTCATAAAAGGCATTGCAGCTTGCACCTCACTCTCTTGGTTCACTCTCTCTGGCGGAAGCTATGGCCACCCCAATTATGAAGACACTCAGGCAGCCCCAGGGGAGGCCGCCGTATGGGGAGGAACCCAGGCCTCCTGCTAACAGTCAGCACCAACTTGCCAGCCATGTGAGTAAGCCACCTTGGAAGTGGATTCTCCAGCTCTAGTCAATATCTTGATTGCAGCCTTGCCAGAGACTTTAAGCCAGAGCCACCCAGCGAGGCCATCTTAAATTTCTGACCCTCAGAAAACTGTGAGATAAACATTATTATGTGAAGCCATTAAGTTTGGGAGTAATTTGTCATATAGCAATAGTTAACTAGTACAGGGAGCTTCATGTTACTTGGTAAAAAGAATCACTCAAAAATGCTACTGCAGGGCTTCCCTGGTGGCGCAGTGGTTGAGAGTCCGCCTGCCGATGCAGGGGACACGGGTTTGCGCCCTGGTCTGGGAAGATCCCACATGCCGTGGAGCGGCTGGGCCCGTGAGCCATGGCCACTGAGCCTGCACGTCCGGAGCCTGTGCTCCACAACGGGAGAGGCCACAACAGTGAGAGGCCCACGTACCGCAAAAAAAAAAAAAAAAAAAAAAAATGCTATTGCCCCTTGAATTCACTAGAAAAGGCAGGGATCTACATAGTGGACTCCATAGCCCATTATAACCACCAGCGATTTCTCTGAAAGTACAATGGTGGTTAGGGGCTGGTCATTCATAGGCACCTGACCTTCCTCAAAGAGCAAGAACCAGACACCTCTGGCCCCAACAGATACCTATAATAATCCCTTACTGCTCCCAAGTGATCTTGTCATCTCTTCAATGGGGACTTTCCATCTTGGTCCCTTTTCTCCGGGTACCAGCATGGCTGGGCAATCCAGGAGGTGTCCTTTGCTCCTGAAGGACCCAGGTCAGCAGTAACTAGTCCTGAAATCTCAAGTTAGGGTTGGGATTCACCTTCAGGCTTCTGACCTCCTCCTGGCAATGGCTAACTCTCATAGGTCTGAGGCTGCCCCACCCCTGAGGGCACATAAGACAGGCCAACTCCCCCAGCACTTGCCTCAGTTCTGACCTCTGGCCTGACGAGTATGCAGACAACTCCTAGAGTTGTATCTCCAGCACAGGTTAACAAGTCCCAAACTGAACTCTTGCTTTCACTCTCACTAGACCTGTGCCTTTGGTCTTCTTTTCTATCTCAGCAAATGGCTTTTCCATCTTCCCAGTAGTTCAGGTGGAAACCTTGGAGTATCCTCGACTACTTTCATCTGTCAGCAAATCCTATGTGCTGGATCTTCAAAATATTTCCAGAATCTAATTATCAATATAATAAGCAGAATGACCTTTTTATACCAGAAGATAGGTCATGTCATTTCTCTGATCAAACATTCCAATGGTAAAAGCCATAGAACAGACTATTAGCCCCTCTGGGATCTAGCCCACCCCCTACTACTGTCCTTCATTCATGTCAGTCCATCCTGGCTCCCTTGCTGTTCCTTTACATGCCAGACCTGGGCCGACCTCCCAACATTTGCACCTGCCTGGAACGCTCTTCCCCCAGACCCACATCCAGCCTCTCTCAGTT
The DNA here is from genome assembly GCF_025265405.1 of Mesoplodon densirostris. NCBI lineage: Eukaryota > Metazoa > Chordata > Mammalia > Artiodactyla > Ziphiidae > Mesoplodon > Mesoplodon densirostris. The sequence goes on from NC_082664.1 coordinate 47,857,196, forward strand.
CCGTCTTTGCTCACATGTTACCTTCTTAGTGAGACCTTCTCTGTACACAATCTTCAACTGCCCACATCGCCCCCTCACCCTACACTCCCTATCCCCCTGTCCTGCTTTATTGTTCTCCACAGCACTTATCATGTGACCTGCTGTGTACCACACTCAGTTTCCATCTTTCTCTACTAGAATATAAGCTTCATGAGGGTAGTGATTTGTCTCCATTTTCCCTTGCATTACCATTTCCTTATTAATCATGTTTTAAAATGGCTATATAAAATTGTCCCCAGGCATTTTATTTGATAGTTTATTAGACTTCGGGATTTCTTACTCAAAATCTGAGGTTCTTCCTAGAAATTTCCTTTAAACAGAGACTGATGGACTGGGTGACCTGCAAGCAATAGAAGGTACCAACTGTCACCCCAAAACTCTTCAGTCACCTCTTTCTTGTTTGACTCTGTGGAATTCTGATTAATTTTAGCTTTAACGTCAAACAGAAACAGGAATATGTAAAAAAGGAAAATAAAATGATTAGCTCAGTTTTCAAAATCTTTACTACATCCCCCATTTCAATATTCTATTTAGGATGGAAAATTTCCCCAAGTGCTAGAAAACAAAAGCATAATGGGAGCTTTTCCTGCTTGTAACTGACACCAATTAAAGTAATCTTCATGATAAAGATTTGTTAGGCTGAGACAGCAGAATTAAATGCATTTAATACGACTCTTTTGCAAACATCTGTTGAAGAAAGAGACAAAACCAATGCCAATAGGGCCGTGTTAAGGCTGTGGTGTGTCCAAATTTTTTTGGCCATAAGTGATTATGCTCTAATAAAACCTCATAGGAATGGGCCTCCTAAGAGTCAAATAAATTAGAGATGAAGAAAATGTTACCTTACTCTTGACAAATGCAAGACAAATCTTTGCAAACCACATTCGGCTAGTTTTTTAATACCCAAAACCCCTCCGAGGAGAGGCGTTAAATGTTCCCAAAGCAGGAAGCTTTCCCAGTCGCTAATCTTCAGTGCCCCTCTCGCCCTCCCAGACCACCACTGACAAACCCCACATACCACAAAATGACTTTCCAATTGTATTTCAAAATAATGAATTAGCAATCCTCACGCTGACCTTGCAGAAGAGAAGAACAAGCTTTGCACTCCTGCGCTTAGATTCAGGCCTTCCTCTATAAGCAGCACTGGAAATGAGAGCATGAAAAGAAGCACACTGTGGTCCAGGGAGCCTAACTGCCATGAGATTTGTTACCGAAGAACTCCAGGACCAAAATCCCTGGCAATGTCCAGACAGAGTCAACCAAGGAGTGTCAGGAGGACTATAAACAAGGCCAAATCACAAAGGAATAGTCTGTGCTCCATCCAGCAGACCCAACTGAAAAACAGCCACTTCACCCAATACGTTTGTAAACCTCACAGGTCTGGCAAGGGTCAGAGTGAACCACCTCTGACCACGTGGAGACGTACTATGCCTTGAAATGAGTCTGGACTATTGAGTCACGGGTCCCACACCTTCTAAAATAATGAGGAAGTTGCTCGACAAAATTTCCCATCTTGAGAGATGGGAATCCAAAGTGTGAGTGTGAATGTGAGAACCCTGGGATGCATGTAAATATTGTCGCCAAGGAACAGCACACACATATGCCCAAAATACCCATGTTGGAAAAGTTGATAGTAACATGTTTGCATCACTCCCTTAGGTAGGCATTCTTAAATACATGTACAAGTTATTCGGCAGAGGATAGAATGGACAAATTTGTGAAAGCAGGATATTTGAATCCATGGTCACAAATTAACTGTTAATGTATTTGAAAAGAAGGGCCTGGTTAACCGCCCAAGGACAGAGTTGGGTGACTAACCCTAGGACGGAGCCAATCCCACCCTCTGGTCCTCACTACCCACAGCCCTGCAGAGGGAGTTAGAAGCACACCTCCCTTACTGGGAGTTAGACCACTTCCCTTACTGGATCTCTTGAGCTATTAGCCAACTCCAGGAATTTATGCAAAGGCAAGCAGAAAAGGCAGGTCATTTTCACCTCTTACTTGTGCACTGAACTCATTTTCAGGTTAGTAGGTCTGTCGAGGCAATCACACAGAATAAGACTTTTCAGATTTTTTGAGAAGGAGGGCTACTTTTTAATTTCTGAAGTTCTCCCGGGCAGTGGGGTCTGAAGGAGAAAAGGATGGTAAAGGATGTGATTCTCTAATCAGAAAGGAGAGGCCATTTCCCTCCTGGGCATCTCACTGTGAAATTAAACAGACCCACAGGCCAGTGGCTGGGCCAGAATCAGCAGGACTGACCAGATGAGGGCACTCTGCTTTAGGAGACTTTGTGGGAATGCTGCAGAAGACAAGAGCTCAGAGCCCATAGTTATAATGTCTGTGGACAAGGGCCTCTTGCTCATGCTTCCTGAGTCTCAAACACACCGTCTAGAATTCTAAACCCAAGGAAGACACGAAAACAGTGAGAGGACTTAGGCCACACTAATCTAGAGCAGGGAGTGCCAGCAACGGCCTGTTTTGTTTTAATCTGGCTTTATGCCACCACCTTTGGAGGTGGATGTATTTATCCACTGGATATTTATCTTTGGTCCCTATCAGTGTATATGGCCTGGTTCTAGGATCCCTCTTTTTCAATGGGGTGTGCAGGGTCAGAGATAGCCATGGGAAAAGTTTTGTACCCCATAGAGAAGTCTGTAATACAAAGAATTTGGAAAGAATCAGACCAGAGGGGTAGAGAAATACTTTAAAGAGCTCTCCATTTATAGAACAGGCAACTCCGTAAGGAGTAGAATCTATCTTCTAAAGTAACTCCAGAACTTCCAGTATACCTCCAGCCAGCATCTGACACATTATTTACTAGAAAAACATGAAGAGCTTAATCAGTTACAACTATACCAAAAGAGACTTAACCTTGGCTGTTCAAATCCTAAGAGACTATTATTTATCATTAAATATTCTTTGCTGTAGATATGCCCTGTATACATCCACACTCGCTCCCTCCTGCCCCCGCCATTATCCATGACGTGGTTTAAGAATCTACCTCCTTCCTTGAATCCTGTTGATCTACTCTGGCCCTCACTGCTTCTCTACCACACTGTCTACCTCAGTGACATACGATACTCTTTCTCCTCCATCAGACCGTGGGCTCCTTGAGGGCAGGGCCAGTGCCTCCCACTTAAGTCTCTACTGTTCGTTTGCCAAGGACAGTGCTGATCACACATGCTTGCTGGACCAGACTGGAGAAAAGACACATGCACTTTTCTATCACAGCTGATGACGCAGATCTGTTCCTTCTTGGCTTCATCTGTCTCTGGTTAGGTTGCTAAGGGTCCATAGCAGAAATCTCCGGACCAAGGCAGAATGGTGAGGGGACACTGGGCCGCAACAGAAGGGGAGGTCTGGCCTCTCTTCACAAGTGGACGCCCCCCCGGCGTCTTCACATCAGCCCCCTCCCGAGGTCCTATCCACTGAGAGCCCTTCCCACCCACCCACCTACACACACACACGCACACACACACACACACACACACACACACACACACACACACGGGGAAGCCGAGCCGCCTGGAGACTCGGGCCCCAGTATGCAGATTACAAGTGCCTAAGATGGGCTCAGTTGTCTTGGGGCTCCTTTCTGAGGTATTCGTTTCCAAGAACTGTAGGAGTACCAGGTGCTCTAAGTAACTTGAGGAAAAGGAAAAGAAAGATAATAAAGCATTGAGAGCACAGATTCCAGCTCTATTGTTTGGGTCTGGACCTCGACCTTCCTTTTAGTTAGCTGTGTGACCTTGGGCAATTCTGTACACTTCAGGGCCTCATCTGGAAAATGCAACACTTCATAGGATTGCTGTGCTGTTTGAATTATTTAATCTGTGTAAAGCATGGAGACCACTGTCTGGCCCACTGTGAATGTCCTCTAATTGTTAGCAACAGTCCCCATTATCTGAGGAACGAGGCTAAGGCTCCATGGGCCCCTCCCCTACAGGTTGGGGAAGGGGGAGGAGGGGAGAACAGGAGAGCCAAAAAGACCTAACACACTGGTTCTCCAAATGTAGGGGGCTGCACACCTGGGAACTTGTAAGAAATGTAAATTTGGGACCCCTCCCTAGATCTACTGAATCCAAAACTTTGTGATTAAAAACCCCTTCAGGTGATTCGGATCCAGGCTTAAGTTTGAGAACCCCCGGTCAAAGGAACTAAGAGAAAATCGTAGCCTCCTTGGTTAAGGCAGCTCCAATTAATTTCCAGCCCTGGGATGATCTGCAAGTTAAGGCTGGTGTGAAACCAGGTGGGAAAACTAATTTCTTACCAGGAGAAGGGCTGAGAGGAATCAATTCAAAGGGCAAAAGGAATCTTTTTTTTTTTTTTTTTTTCCGGTACGCGGGCCTCTCTCACTGTTGTGGCCTCTCCCGTTGCGGAGCACAGGCTCCGGACGCGCAGGCTCAGCGGCCATGGCTCACGGGCCCAGCCGCCCTGTGGCATGTGGGATCCTCCCGGACCGGGGCACGAACCCATGTCCCCTGCACTGGCAGGAGGACTCTCAACCACTGCGCCACCAGGGAAGCCCAGGAATCTATTTTTAAGAGGAAGTTGCTGGATTAAAAAGTTAACCAACAAATAAGCCAGCAAAATGCCATAATATTTCCAAGACAGGGCTGATCTCTCAAGTTTTCTATTCATAGCCATCTAGCCAGATAAAAGGAGTGATAGCGCCTTCTAAGACTACATGGGGGAGCCACGATTTGGGCCATGTGGGTTTTAAGAGTGTTGTCAGAACAAGAAACAAAGTCTGACCAGGCCTGGGATGGCTCATGAATACAAAGAAGGTGAAAATTCCTGTTTTAAAGCATTGTTACCATAGAATCATGCCTTCACAAGCCACCCCCTCATCTTCCCAGAGTTCTGTGCGGTCCCATGGAGGAGGGTGGAGAGGGGTCTGCAGGAGACCCAGAGGAGCCTGGACCACGAAGCCAGGGCATTACCTCTAAACGGTTGCTCCGGAGAGCCGTTTAGTGAAGAAGTTATCAACTTACGGGTCTGACAATGAACCACAAGACACGTGCAGCAACAGGAGCAAAATTCTCGATTAGAGGACGATGATATTTTGCTGAGTGTGGAAGGGAGGGCGCAGACGCTGTACAGGTTGTATGGGGCTGAACACATTACACCTGAACCAGATGTCCGGTGAAAAAGTTGTGAGTTGATGGGATGGTCACATAAGGGATTGCGCCAACTCCTCCCTCTCCACTTCGTCCTCCGCCTTTTCGTTCCTCCTCTGGTGTCCACTGGGCACAGATCAGCACTACTGAGTATCCAGCTGGGTATTGTGATATCAGAGGCATCACCCAGAGTGGATGATGCCTGAGGAGACTAGCAGCCCAGCCCTGTTTGGGGACACAGGCCTGATTTGAGCTCCCGTGACACCAAGCTCCCTCCATCTACCTGATCACATCTCACATCTCCTACATCTCCGGAAGTCCTTATCCTCCCCTCCCAAAACCAATATGGTGCTTCAGGGAAACTGAGGCACAGAGAAGCTCAGCCAGGGTCAGGCAGCCATACCCTAGTATGGCCATGAACAGTGCCAGAGCTTCCTGACCGCTTGTCCACACCAGTCCAGGGGACCCAGCTGCCTTTTATAGAAAGTTTCCACACACCTTCTATTCCTAACCCCGATCACAAGCATCGCCAGTCCGCATGCCTCCGAAGCACCAGCAGACTCTGTGTCACAGCCTTAGTAACGTGTCTCATTTAGGACCATGAGCACAACTTGTTTGCACGGGACACTGAATTCCTGATATTCTTCCTGGGCTGCTTTTTTGTTTTTATTTCAAACACGGCTAACTACTCAGGCCTTTTATATATCAAGAACGCTGACTCAATGCTCCAAGAAAAATGAGCAGTTTTACCACACACACAACTGTTCTTGGTCATCCCCAAGGTGCCAAGAATGTCAAGAGTTTGCAGTTTGAGGGTAGGAAGAATACTTTGTTCCTAACGGCCCATGGTGAGGCAGGACCCAACTAACAAGTATTTGTTTTTATTTTGCAAGCTAACAGTAACAGTACTGATAAGATGAAAGGTAATCTCATAAATAGATAATCTAATAAATAAATATATATATGTACATATACACGCACACATAAACACACATATATGTATTTTAAAGTTACCAGAATGTCTTGATTGAGATCTAAAATGGGTAGAGCCTTTGGAAGAAAAGGAAGCAAGACCCTCAGAATAAGATCTGCATGTGAAGGTGAAGAACAGACATATAACCTTCAGTACATGGCTTGCTCTACTAATCACTGAACAGATTCCAGTACCTAAATAAAGCCTCAGAAAGCACACATATGGGAAGAACTAGCTCATTTATAAAACAACTGATGGGCCAAGACAGGGAGTGCTCACCAGCCAATAAGGTGACTTGGTTCCTCAACATGACAGAAGTGCATTTTAACTGTGTAGTAAATAAAATAAAACTTCATTGTAAAAGAGCCCCAGTGTCCCCCATGTGATCCGTCTTTGCTGCCTCCTCATGTGACCGGCCTCCCAATTTAGAGCGTAACCAACTCCCAATGACCTGTAATAACACCATTCCCAAATTAGAGCTCTCAATTTGACTTGGCCTCGGTCCCTCCCTCAAAGCAAAATAAAGCATCCGTTTTCTTTTTTTCACATTCATAATACTCTCCTTTTGGAGTTGCCAACTCAAACCCTGTTCCAGTCAGATTGAGCCCTTCCTCTGTTTTTTTTTTTTTTTTCTGGTTAGCCAAAGAGCCTGATGGAAAAACACCAAGAGCAAAAACAAAAACAAAATCAGATGAAAATTCCAAGTAAGTGACATTCAGCTGGAAAAGCGATGATTCACATGCAAATAAAAATCTCCCTGAATTCACTGTTGTATGACGCAAGCCCCTGGCTTCAACATAAAAAGGGCAGAATGAAATCACCCACAATTAAACTCACTGTGGAATACTGGAATTCTCTGGCTAGGCCTCCCCAATTAATGATAAGAAAACCCCCAACTGTAACAGAATGAAGCTAATTGTGCTGGATCCCAGGGCATCCCCACCTCAGCTGACATTCACTGTTGGATATTCCCCATTCCAGCTTTCTCCACCTTCCCTCAGCCCTGACCTGGACCAGCATAGCCTACATGAAGATGGGGCTCCGGTCTCCCAGGGGCAGCCCTCCTTTCTGGGAAGACATCAGGGGATTGTGCTGAGAACCCTGGCCCTCTCACCCCCACTCACCACCACCAGATGCTAGTGTGCAAGGGAGCTTTCTTAGGAGCGCTGGGAAACTCTCCCCAAGACTAAACAGAGCCTTTGTCTGAGCTTCACACCATCATCAGCCTCTGATCTCAAGTCCAGCCAGAGATAGTTCAGCAAGTCACCTCCCCTGGCTGATAAATAATTTACCATTTCACTTTCCCTTTTGTTCCAAGGGAAAGTTGGTCAGACACCACTTTCTTCTTCTCCAGATGGTTCCCTTTAGGATGCACAGTCCATCTGCCTGAGAATCACAGAATTCTGGAGGTGGAAGGGCCCTCAGAGATTCTCTGGCCCTTCCTTTACTAGTTGTGGGCCTCCCACCTTTGTTCCTCCCTGATGGTCACCTGGGCTGAGCCTAGCCACAGGGAGCCCACTTCCACCATCAAAGAGCTAGAATTATCGAAGCCGTAATCCATCTCTCTGCAACTTCTTTCCATTCAACAAAGGTCAGTTTTTCTGAAACTACAGAGAATAAATCTACAGATACTTGTACACTCGTGTTCATAGCAGCGTTATTCACAATGACCAAAAGCAACCCCAAAATCCATCAATAGAGAATAGAGGATGGATAAACAAAAGTGGGCCATACATACAATGGAATATCATTCAGCCCCTAAAAGGAAGAAAATTCTGACACATGCTACAACATGAATGAATCTTGAAAACATTATGCTAAGTGTAAGAAGCCCCATACAATAGACAAATATTGTATGATTCCACTGAGATGAGGTACTTAGAACAGGCAAATTCATGGAGACAGAAAGCAGAATAGTGGTTACCAGGGGTTCAGGGGAGGGAGGATGCTACTGTTTAAACTGTAAAGAGTTTCTGTTTGGGATGATGAAAAAGTTCTGGAAATGGAGAGTAGTGGTGGTAGCACAATATTATAAATATAATTCATGTAATAGAACGGCACACATAAAAACTTTTAAAATGACACATTTTATGTAATGTCTATTTTATTACAATGCAAAAATACAATAAAAAATCAACTTCCCCTTTCACAAGATAGCCATCCCCCTAAATTTTCTTTTTCAGGCTAAAACTCCCCAGTTCCTTCTAATAATCTTTTTTGGGGGGGCCGCACGTCACGTGGGATCTTAGTTCCCCAACCAGGGATCGAACCCGCGTCCCTGCTGTAGAAGTGCAGAGTCTCAGCCACTGGACCGCCGGGAAAGTCCCATCATCTTTAGATAATAGGATTTCTAGACCCCACGCCCTCCTGGCCACCATCCTCTTGGTCCAGGGTCCTCAGTGTCTCCCCAGGGTCTCCCTCAGAGGCACTCAGCTTAACCGCCAATCAAAAGGCTCACAGAATGGGCCCACGGCCTGCCTGTTTTGGCTATCAGGACAGAAAGGTCTAGGTTCAAAACACATGACCTATCCCACCCCACCCACCCTGCGGCTGCTTCCCCAGGCCCAGATCCATTTCCCAGACAGCTGTGGGCAGCTGCGGCTGAGAAGTGAAACCAGCAGAGGCAACTGGCGGAGGGGTGGGAGTGGGGGCAGTATCCCAGCTGAGCACACTCCGGCCTTTACACAGATCTCCCTCGTTTCTGTGGGTGTCTGGCAGATGAAAACGGGGCAGGCACAGGAGGCGTTTCTCTCCAGGCACTCGATGCCTCTTATCAGCCACCCAGCAGAACACACCAGCAGCCTGTGGCCAGCATCACGGGGGGCTCAGCCACCCCGGCTAGACCAGCCTCACTGGGCTTGAAGCACTCGCCCCTATCGGACCATCTGGAAAAGGTTTGAAAGTTTGAGGCAGGGAAAGTTCCCTTTTGCATTTTAAAGGATGTTGAAACTGAGCAGCCTGGGTGTTGGTCTGATTCCACAAGTGAGTAATCCATTTCCTGAAAGTAAACTGCTCACCCTTTGGAAGTGGACCAGGGATTTTGGGGTGCCATTTGAAGTGTCACTAGCTGGGTAAATATTTACTGGCACAAGCCATGGAGCTTTTCTAGGAACGTCAGTTAATTTACTAAATTAATGACCCTTACGGTGGCACCCTTAAAAAAAGTTAATTTGTCTTTTATAATGGGTGAGCAGTTTATGCCTGGGACGGGGTATTGGGGGAAGGGTGCTTCTCTGACTGCTTAGAATAACCACATATAAATTAAAACCAGGCCTGACTTTAAAGTCTCTACCTTCTAACTTTTCTTGACTCCTGATTTTCTATTAAAATCTGAGCCAATGATGGGCTGACTTTGGAAAACTCTGTTTTCTCTGCCAGTGATTTGCCTGGAGTTTCAAATGACAGGATTTGAAAAATCCCTTCTCTGTGAGTCTAGTGGCCTCAGGGATTCCATACAGATCTCCTACATCCCCACTTATTCAAAGACTGTGAGCCTCTGGATATACCTGGAGACATGCCTCCCATGCTCCTGTGTGGAACAATTTAGACTTTAATCAGGTGGTTTGGAAAAGCCTTTCACGTTGAAGAATAAAAAAGGTGATTTCTTTTTGGTTCAAATGATCACTTAAACAATCCTCTCAAAAAGACTCCTGTGCCTCATGCTTCATGAAACAGGCAATCTGCAGGAAGTAATCTAAATTTTCTGATTAAAACTGTTCAGACAGAAGAGTGTTTTTGGAGCTCTGCTGGAAGAGGAGTGTGTGTGTGGTGGCCTCTGAGGTAGGAATAAAGCAAACTGAGAAGCGATTCTCAGTGGAAGAATCATAGAAGTTTACGAAGCTGATAGAGAAAAGGTCACTCTGGATTCCCAATCTCATGCTCAGCCTCCCGCCAGCACTCTTCAACCTCTCTCAGAATGAGCCCTTTTAGTAACGAATTTAGGATCCGTATGTGACTGTGTTGGGCTCAGGCATCACCGCCGCCACCCTCGGGGGTCTTCCTAGACAGAAATGGGGGTTTCTGTGACCCTGCCTGAACCCTGGCGTGGTCCTGCGCCTCCGACTGTGTTCTACCTCACAACCACTTGTGCCCGGGTTTTAGGCCAACCCTACAGTATCCTAGCATCAGATGCCATCTACCTGCTATTCCAACGCCATCAGGGGTACCCCGGGAGGGAGATGGCTGTGACTCCGAGAGACGACAGCTCTCCCCCAGTGTTCTGGAGCCTGAGCCTGTAAAGGCCAGAGCATCAGCACATACTTCTATCCATGGAGAACCAGGCAGGGTGCTCGCTTGGGTACACAGCTTCCCCCAGCAGGGCCCACCTTTCACAGCACTGCACAGCGGCTGGCTACGGAAGAAAACGATATGCTGGCTGCCAAGAACACAGGCTTGGTGATCCAGGTAGCCAGCGATGCTGAAAACGGTGTTTTTCCTTGTTCATTCGTTTCCTTCCTTTCCAACAGGCCTATGTAGAAGGCAGCCTGGCTTAAACAGAAGTCACCGAATGCCTGAAAAATAGGGCTGGCCTATCCTGTTAGTAGAGTGGAAATTTGCTCTTACTTTATTTCCTTTTATGCTTTAATTTGGCACACATTTATTCTCCATTGCATTATCTTTCGTATTTATCTTTTGAAGAATGCAGCCATAGTCAGAGTACAGATCCGGAACAGAACATCATGGGATGTTGACTGTGTGCTGAGAAACTCCATCTTCAATACTTTTTGGAACGAAAGTAAATGCTTAAAATACAAGTGATGATCAGTAAGCATTAATATCAACAGGGTTACCAGGAGTTGGGAAATGTCAGAGAGATTCACAAGATGAGCCTTCAGTGGGATGTGTGCTGGGATGGACACTGGATGAGAGTTAGGGGTCCATGTATGGTGTGTGTCCCTTGGTTACCATTGGCACCAGCACTCAACAGCCCTCAGGAAACCACCTTATTCTATTTTCTGTGACTCTCTCCTGTACAGACCTGGCCTGGGAGATGAAGAGGTCACAGAAGAGAGCAAATGGACTGAAAGAGAAGAGACAGGAGGCCGACAGGGAACTGAACAAGGCCCAGCTACTTCTGCTGCTTTCTGAGTCCTGGGAATAGGTATAACTTACAGATGTCTCCCCCTATAAACTCATACCTCAAGATTCTTCCACGCATGCAGCAGGCTCCCTACGACCTCAGACATTAAAGCCCATGTTGGGGGATGAGAACAGGGCTCCTTCTTCACCCAGGGATTCCTGAACCACACGCCCCTTTAATGGAATACCCACCTCAGGGGTATTCATAATATTCACCCCTGCCCTCCCTGTAAGGCCAGTCCTGTGACCAACACTGGATGTCATGATAGCTCTCTTCAAGAGCTCTGCATTTCTTCTTAAAGTGGGCTATTGCATCCGTCATAAATCTTTTTCCATCATCTGGAGCAGTGGTCCGTCACAACTTACTTCTACTGCTTGTCATTGGGGAGATTTCCAATTCCCACTTTGTTTAAACGTAAGGGAACTGCTGAACTGGTCTCCCTGAATATTTTTAACTTGGGGCTCCATCAAAAAGTGACTAAAAACTTTTCTAAAATCAGCGGTGCCCCACACACATAATGATCAACAGGCACACATAATTACATTTACCTCCTCAACCTCTGGTTATGAATATCTAACATCTGTGGAGGACTTTCTTGAAAAGTTGGCAAAATCTCCATCTAAACATTAGCACATCTAATTTTCAAGACAAGTGTGACTAGGCAGGCGGTGAGAAGCTGAGGTTGGTGGAGGTGAAGCAATGCGCCCTGGGTCCTCTGTGCAGGCTTAATCCCCGTTCCCCAGCCTGGCGCTGCTGTCCTCTGGCCTCTCACTGTGAGGCTAGGCTATGGCTTGCTGGAAGAAGGTCTGCACCGCTCGGCCTGACCTGTTCACTGTTTTCTTAGTTCTTACGAATGACTCTAAATGTCCTGGATGGACATCAGAAATTTAATAATAGTTTAAGCGCACATCCCAGCATGTCTCCAAAGCAATGGAGAATCAGATTCTAAAAGCAAATAAGACACTGCTTTATTCTCCTTTCTCTGGCTCTGCTGGCGGGGTGTGAGTGAGTTGGGTGTGTCCGGTGAGGGGAAAGAGCCTCCAGAACATACCATTATGATTATCTAACAATAACAACACTCTCACTGGCAGTGTCCACTGAAAAGATTAAGAGCCTGAGGCTTCTTTTACTCTACGTGGCCACAAGCTTCTGAAGTAAAAAACATAAAGTAAAAATATAAACTGCTTCATTAGGTCTCAGTGATGCTGGGTACTTTGATTGAGTTTTCTTCAAACTTTAACTTGATGAACTGAAAAATGTGTTGGAACAGAAGTTTCTGGATCTTGTTTCAACTAAATCACTTTTCAATTTGCCAGAAAAGGATATTTAACAAATGTGGCTCTATTTTAAGTAACTTAATTGAGTTAACTTTCCCTTAAAATAAGCCTATCAAAAAGTAATCATACGCTAAAAAGGCCTCAATACCCACATTACAACCCTAAATATCACCTCTGCTCACAGGCCGGGGACAAACACAATCCAAGTCTCTCAGCCACAGACCTCAAAATTACACCACCTTGGTAAGATGCAACTCCACGGCAGAAGCATTCAAAAGTGAGCGGTAGTTATTAAGGCCCAATTCTCCACGCATTGTCTTACTACTTCTCAGAAGCAACTATTTTTTGTCAAACCGAAGAGCTGGCAGTTGTATTAAGACTGTTACTCTTTCACTTGCATAGTTCCTGCATAGTTCTTATTCTACAGCTCCATAAAGCCTAAGAAAAGACTTCTGTCTAAAGAAATACACAGCGATGTCAGACATGCTGGCGAGGTTTCCTGCCAAACAACACGGGAATGAATGATGGTGAAGGACTGTGGAACAGTACACACACAAGGGAACGTGGCCCAGCGGGACTCTGAACACACACACTGCATCTTCTCTGGATACACACACACCTGTCCCACCATCTCTGCCTCCAAATCCTCCAGGTCACCAGCCCATCCTGTCCTCTCTACCTCAGGTCGCAGACAAGATCCTCTTGTCAAATCCTGAAGGCTATCAAACAGAAAGCAGTACTTCCCCTCACACATTCTGAGAGATGGGTGGATCTGGTAAGGAGAAACAGATGGAAGAGTTACCGTGTGGAAACCAGCAACACGAAACAGCTTGCTTGGAAGTTGTTTCCCAACTGCACACGGGGTCTCGGGGTCATAGCCTTAGGTATTCAGCCTAGGAATGTAATAATCTCTTGTGCCTCAGTTTCCCCATAAGGAAAAAAACACCCTTCCATCACCAGCCACTTCCAAAGAATGACATGGCAAACATGATTTGTACATCTAAAGTCAGCATGAAGTGTAATGATAAGGCATTTGCTCTGAAAGTCCTTGTCTAAAGATCTTTACACCTATGAGCTAAAAGCTTCACTCGGGCTCAGGCCTCAGGGTATACTCTGAAATCCAGTCTTTGCCTAGGATCCTGCATCATCTGGAAAGGGAAGAAAGTTTAAATGTTCTTCGTTGCACATTGGTATTTTTAGCACACTTGGAAAAGATTAGACTGTTTTTCATGTAATTCATTTCTCATAATATTAGCACTTGTGTTTTAAGAGCATGTAGCAGGGACCTATTGTTAGAGAAGACAAGATTAGAATAAAATGGCTGAGTTATCAGGTATATTGCTCATTCTCTTCTGTTGCTGAAAATATCTCCTCAATGTCTACTTTCCAATTAGCAGCGCCCAAATATTCTTGGTCTAATGGACTTTAGACATATAAGAATCACCAAAAGCCAACTTTAAATATTTGACCTTCAGGGCTTCTCTGGTGGTGCAGTGGTTGAGAGTCTGCCTGCCGATGCAGGGGACGCGGGTTCGTGCCCCGGTCCGGGAAGATCCCACATGCCGTGGAGCGGCTGGGCCCGTGAGCCATGACCGCTGAGCCTGCGCGTCCGGAGCCTGTATGCCGCAACGGGGGAGGCCACAACAGTGAGAGGCCCGCGTACCACAAAAAAAAAAAAAAAAAAAAAAAAAAATTTAACCTTCAGTCCCAATCTCCAAGAATGATGGGCAGCCGGCTCATCTGTGAGTTTCCACAAAGTCCAACCAGTCTGTCAGACCCCAAATTCAAACCCAAGTCAGTAAAAAATAAGCGTTTGAATATCTGTCTTCCTTGTTTCTCCCACTTCTTCCTGCTGTCTATTTTTTTTGTATTTTTAACTACTTTTAAATGTTACATAGCACAAAGAATGGGGAATGACACTTGAAAAATGTTTGGGGACAAGTTTGGGTCAAGCAGAAGGTAAAATAAAAGGTTGGGATTATCCAGGGTTTCCATCATCCATGCTCTCCCAGTAGACTGTATATTTTATGTATATATATATATATATATATATATATATGTAAATAAATGTGCCACATGCACACACAATTATAGATAGGTAGGTAGAGAGATAGAGGGATAGAGAGAATAAATGAATGATATTTGGCTGTAAGTCATTAGAGACAATTTAAAAAGAATTCAGATATTAGTATAACCCCCAGGAGACTAATTCAGTAGACAAAAATGCCCTTTCAACCAAATAGTTCCAACATATGAGAGAATTTCCTCCTTTCACCAAAGCCAAATATTTTACTGTGCTTTAAAAGACTAATTAAAACAACATTGTGGTATTCAAGCAAGCGTGGGTTGTGGAGAAGAACCTCCACTTCATGAGCAGACACTGAATCTATGGCAAGAGTTATGCAGTAGGACCAGAGACCTTGCTTTGTTTCATTAATATTCACACATCCACTTGGTAAGAACTGTAGCTTGGAACTATGATTTCCATTACAAAGCCCCTGAAATGCCAGGAATGAGTCATGGCATTGTGCCTGGGCAGTGCACTGATTTTCTCCATTAACCAGGCGTACATACTGACAATTTCCAGGAGAAAAGCTGAATGAGTCAGTTTCAGGAATAAACCACATCAGAATGCTATGTGCGTGGGGGAGGTAGGGTAATAAGAATGGCGTGTTTTGGTTATTGTTTTGTTCTCTTTAAATAGAAGCATTCATAAAATGTATTTCTCCAAAGATTGCCAAAAGCATAGATCCATCCAATTACAAGGATTCTAACACCATGATCCAGTAGTTACCCAAACACTACGCAGTGTGGTAAAACTGCTAGGACCAATAATAGCTTCTCAAGGACAATTCCACAGCCCCTTTCACACACACTGCACTACCTTTTGACCACTTCCAAACACCTTCTCTTGTCCTGACTTTCATCTTCAGGTGTCTTCCACTAGCCGGCGTTCACAGAGAAATGGGAAGGCGCTCGAAGATAACAAGTTGGATAACAAAATGGCCAGAATTCAAGCAGGTCATGGGCAGTGTTTCAGCAGGTACACACAGGCCTCTGGCTTCAGTGGGAAGCAAAATGCATAACGCAAGGCTCTAGACCATGGGGACCTCTTCTGCATCCTGGCATGCTCCCTCTTGCCATTCTAGCTAAGGAAATTGGAGTCCAGATGCCTTTAGCTGTCCTCTTTCTTGAGAATAGCTTCCTAGGTTTAAGAGATAAAGACCTAGAACACTGTCATCCTGGCTATCTATTAAGAAGATTTTTATTTGAGTGTATTTTGGGAAGCCCAGCAAGGTAGAAATATTGAAACTGAGAAGAATCACAATAAACGGAGAATTGTGAATACACCAAAAGCACCTGTAAAGCCAGAATGAGCAGTTAACGAACAAGGGTGATTATGAAGAGCCAGCCTATCTCTTTTCTAATAAGGACCTGCTGCAGTATTCAGGGGCTCCTTTGTCCAGGATTATACTCAGTTGTTCTACATCTTTCCTAGGACTGAGCCACAGGCTTGCTTTTTCTTTTTTTGGATTTGGCCTCCAATGTTTAGGCACGAGTCAGTACACAGATGAATAGATTAGCTGAGCTAATTTAAGGGAGCCCTACCATGGAAGGATTCTTTTTTAGCCCTCTATATTTAGGTTAAGGTTTGTGCCTGACGAGCAAGACACTAACTGAAGGGCTGAATTTTCTAAACCATGCAAGGGAGGAAACGCTTTTATGAGATCTTCCTAACAGGCTACTCGTTTGTTCCCTGGGCTCTGATGTCCCCATAGCCACAGAGCCTTAAAACAGGCCAATTAAGGTGACCTCACTGATATTATGGGGTGGCTCTAGCCTCGTTTTCATAAATGCAGTGTGCACACACTGTGTTGGGGAACCCTGGCTGGTAAATATCCCTGCCAGACAAAACTTGATAAAACTTCATTTGATATGACAGCTTGATTGAATTGCTACCAGAAGTAATCATTGTGATTAAATCACAGAGTTCCTAAATCTTACAGTTGGTAACAAACTCAAGACTTTGAAGCTCTTCACTGCTGAAACATCTATTCGCATGTTCTCATCCTGTTGCTTAATCAGACCTAATGCGTGGCTAAGGAATAAGTTTAAAGTTTGGCCCTCAAGCAAACACTTCAGAAAGATTCCGTGGCTTCCTGGGTATAAAATAAGCTGCTCTCCATGGTAGAGGATGCTGTGCCTTCTTTTAAAATCTCTTCCCATCTCATTGATTTGGGTGTCATTTGGGGCATGGCTACATCGATGCTAAGGGATATACTGCACTGTCACTATGACAATGTGTCAATGGATTTCCTTCTCATTTAAAGGCATCTGCAGAAAGGTAGACTCCATCTGTGTCCTCCTGCTGGCAGAGACTAAACACCCATATGGTAGAAACCAAGCCAGGATCCACTCAGTGTCAAACGGGCCTTTGGAGAACAGAATCAATTACCCACTGCCTTTTCTTTTGTTTCTCAAGTTTTAAGCAAGCTGCTGTTGCATTCTTACTTGTTAAGAGAATTTATATCCAAAAAGCAACTTAGAAGAGCAGCAAAGCTCCTGCTTCTCTCCCTAAACGTGGACTAGATTGACTTGGCAGCATCTTTGATGCCACTGAATATATTAACTTCTTAAACGAGGCAAACCTCTTTCCAGGTTCTTCTCACTCATTCCACAGGAACATAAGCTTCCTTTGCATAACCTCCTCTTCCCATTGAAAAGAATGAGAACGCCATGATTTAACATTTTGGCATTTCTTTCTGGATGCAAGTGGAATGCTAAAATGGATTTAGGTCCCAGTGGGGAGAAGTAAATGAATTTTTCACACGCCTCCCCTCCTTAACTGCATGTGCCCTAAGCACGGCTTTGTAAGACTCAGAGAGTAGGTTGCATGCTCAGATAGCATCAGAGGCTTCAGAAAGCAGGGAAGAGTGGTCCCCGGAGTTAAGGTCTGAAAAAGAAAGCAATCCAGATCCATGGGCTGAGGTCTGAAGTTTAACAGTAATGGCTGTGACTGTTTACACAGACAGAAGACAGTTATTTAAGGGTGAAATTTGATCTACCTTTAGCTCAGCCAAAATGATGATCCGAGAGAAGCGTTACGCTATTTCTTCTTAGACTCAGCTGCTGAAGGGCCCGCACAGCGGCAGGGCTGCCAGGCAAGAGGCCGCTGCTTCTTCCCAAGGGCCACAGAGCCACCCACCCTCACCCCAGGGCACAGGGCCCCACTGTAGAGCTTCCCCCAGTGATGCCTGGGCACCCTGACAGCAGGTGGGGATTCAGTGGACTTCCCGAATGCCGGCTGAGAGGGTTAATGAAGCCAGTCCAAACTTCAAGTGCTAAAAGCAACAGGCAGCCTGCTTTGCTGACACCATCACAAAACCCACGGTCAAGAACAAGACAGCCATTATTTCTTCACGATCCTGAGGGAGCGTCTACTGCCTGTATTGTTTTCTAACTTTGGAAGCACTAAATAAGGATAACTTTTGGTTCAAGGTATGAGACTGAATGTTTCTATGACCTCACTCTTTCTTACATAATATATTAATCAGGACCTTTAGGCCTAAGTTTGATAGAGCCAAATTCTGCCTCTGGACATGTGTCACTCCCACTGAAGTTGATGTGACTTGGCCGTCAGACAGTTGGGGGCAAACTTCACTCTTCATCAAGGATGTGATGGATAAGCATTGTTTTCCAAGAACAGAATACAATGCTCTGAAAAAGAGCCACCAGAGGCGGATGGAAAAGATGCCTTTAAAACTCACATCAGCAAACACTCCCCACCATTCCTGAATGTGCATGTCTACCTTCCTAGCTTGCAAGGGAACCTTTGAGCAACGGCCCCAGGCACCTCCCTGGAGATCATTCTAGATCTCAGGTGCACCACGGCTGCAGGCAGAATGCAGCCTGGGCCAGAAGATCTCTCTTCCAACCGTTAATACGGTGATATTTCACTCTCAGTCACTTTGTGGGAAGATGCATAGCAGGTTTCAGAGCCACAAATGAATGTACAGTGGCACTTTATCATTTCATTGTTCCCACTTTACAGACAGACTTTTATGGAAATTGATCTTGATTTGGTACATATATAGATGTATCGTGCTTTACCTTGTTCCAAAAAGAATTTTAAATGGCTTACATGTGGTCTTAGGAACTGCTCCCACATCCCCATAACACTTAAAAAACAATACAGTCGGCCCCGCTATCCACAGGTGCTGCATCCTCAGATTGGAATTGCGGTTCCGGGACCCAAGGACACGGAGGGCTGACTGTATTATCCTGTTGTAACTTGGACGATTCCTTAAAAATTGCATGTAGCCTTTACACAGATAAAGTTGAAAGCAAATCAAACCTAAGGCATTCCAACCCTCCAATTTTTCACTTAAAAACAAATCCCAAGATGATGGGCATCCTCTCAGGGGCTCTGTGACTTTCTGCAGCCCTTTCTGAAGTCCTACTGACCCAGCTATGAGTGCGGAGAGAACGCGGCAGAGCATGACAGATTCCACGCCCGCACAAAGCGCAACAGCCACAGATGACTGAAAACAAAGTCCCCTGTGATTGGTTTTGATCATCCCCACCTCCCCGCCACCCTAGGAAAGAGAGTAAAGATGACTGGGTGCATCCCGAGGCTTAAAGAAATAAAACAACAACGAAACAGCTGACTATACGCTAAAGAAAAAAATCTGTAATCTGAAAAGGAAGCAATCGTTGGGGGCAACGTGTAACGTTTCCTGCCCTCACTCCCCACCCCCACCCCGCCATGCCTCTGCACCTCCCACCTCTTTGTCCCTGACTTTAACTTCCTGCTGGGACTCTGCTGCACATCTTCCCTGAGGTGTCAATTCAGGCCTGATAATCCTGAAAGCTTCGATTTCACGGCCACTGGCATCGGGTTCATCGCCAGGTTCACTGGAACTGAGATGTGGAGACCTACCCTCAGACAGGTTCAGATTCTGGCTTCATGCACACTGAATTCCGGAAGACTGAGTACGTTTCACATTTTCGGTAACGTCCAAGGTTCCTGGCCTGACACTCAAGAACCCCCCATGGTCTCATCCCGAGCTGTCTTCCCCCTCTCTCACCTTCCCCAAGCCCGTGTCTCAGTGTGGACTCTGCCTTGGCTCATGCAACCCTCCATGTGGAAGAACACCACCCACCTTCCCTTGAAGGGTAAATCCATAGCTGTCCTTTGGCAAATTCATTTAACAAACACTAACAGGGGACTCACTGTGTGCCAGGTGCTGTGTTAAGTACTTTACCTATCTCCCTTAATTCTTGCAACAACCCTGAGAGGTAGGTACTATCGTTATCCCCATTTTAAAGATGAGGAAGCAGAAGCACAGAGATGTGACCTAGCCTAGCACTCAAGGAGCCGCAACCAAGTAGCAAAATGCCAAGGTTCAAACCTGGTGATCCAACTCCAGAATCTGCATTCTTAATGATGAGGCTAGGCTGCCTCTTTCATAAAACCTGCATGTTCCAACTCCAGCTAAAATTTCTCTTTCCTCCTAAATTCCATAGCCCTTTAGTGCTATCTCTCTTATGGTCCTACCATTTTCTTCCTAACTTTCAAGACGTTTATGGGTGTTTCCTCTTTCCTGGTAGCAGGTAAGCTCCTTGAGGACAGAATCCATGTCTGATTCAACGTTGGCCCCTACGGTTCGCCCCCAAGCCCTGCACATGCTCCGTGGGTGCCTGTCAACATTTGCGTGTTTGTAGGTGGAAGAGAGTAGACAAGGAGGGAAGAAGGGACCCACTCGGCTAAGGGATCCCCTGCTAGAGTGAGGAAACACCTCCTTCTTTGTTTTCATCCCTACGTGGCTGTGACTTTTATGTTTACTTTGGTTGTTCTTTTTTTCCTTTTTGGCCACACCGCGCAGCATGTGGGATTTTAGTTCCCTGACCAGGAATCGAACTCGCGCCCCCTGCATTGGAAGCATGGAGTCTTAACCACTGGACCACCAGGGAAGTCCCTACTTTGGTTGTTTTTGGAGCAACTGTAGCTGCTGTGGTAGGGAATGCAGGTAGTTTTGAAGACTGAAGCTGTGTGCTATGTGCATGCAAGGCATCAGCAGTCAAGTTCCCCTTTGTTCTTCCCAAATGCACGAGCTGCTTATAGAGGCAGCGCTAATGACGGTGATGTCAAGATCAGCAATAGCAACAACAAAAACTCCTATCAATTATCATATACCCGTGCTAGGAGCTTGCTATCCAGTGTTTGCAATCCTTTCAATAACCCTGGATCTAGGCCTTATCATCCTTATTTTACAGATGGGAACCGAGATTCAGAAAGGCTCGCTCTTTTGGCCAAGGTCACAAGCTGGTAAAACATATAGTACAGAGTTATAAACCCAGCTCTGCTTCCCTCAGGGTTGATCTGGGCTCCTGCAGGAGCTAAGAAGAGCAAGTCACCTGGCCTGTTCTTTCCCTACTTCCTTGACTCTCTCTGTGTTTTAGTCTTTTAGGTGAAAAGCTACCCTCACACACGCACGGTTCTTGCAAGAAACTAGATGAACAGTAACCTACTTTCACATTGCTCAGAGAGCCCTTAATTACTAGGAACAGACAGGATCACAGTCACAAAAATGTACCATGACATCTACAAGAGGGGGGTGCAGCTGGGGACGGGGGGCAAGGGATGGGACCAGACAGATTTGTTTGGAGTCAAAGAGGCAGAGAGAGAACTAAATGTTTTGCTTAGAAGAAAGAATAAATCACTTTTCATTAATCTATAAAGTTGTCTTAATTGGGCCACAACAAACACTCAATGCGTTCAGAACTTCGCCACAAAAACATGTTACTGGTCTGGGGCATAAACAACTATTTTTCCTCATATAGGAAAAGCAGTGTTTTTCACCTCGCAGGGGCGGGGCAGGAGGGAATCCCTCAAAATACAGCACACACTTAAACATGGTTCTGCTCTGATTTATCAAATCTGCAATAGTATTCAATTCACTTTAGGATTATTGGCGCAAAGTGTTCTTTAAATGCTTGCAAAATCATCTTTCCAATCTCCTAAGTGATAGGCTACTTCCCCTAATGTGCTCTTAAGCTCACGACAAGTTTAAATTAGACTTTTCTGTGTGTGAGAAAAAATTGGTGCTATCACAAGCAGAAATACTAACAGCTACTGGGGGTTGAGTTAAAAACCAACCACGTTGCAGCTCAGTATCAAAACAAACAAACAAGCCAATCCAAAAATGGGCAGAAGACCTAAATAGACATTTCTCCAAAGAAGATATACAGATTGCCAACAACACATGAAAGGATGCTCAACATCACTAATCATTACAGAAATGCAAATCAAAACTACAATGAGACATCATCTCACACCGGTCAGAATGGCCATCATCAAAAATATCTACAAACAATAAATGCTGGAGAGGGTGTGGAGAAAAGGGAACCCTCTTGCACTGTTGGTGGGAATGTAAATTGATACAACCACTATGGAGAACAGTATGGAGGTTCCTTAAGAAACTAAAAATAGAACTACTGTATGACCCAGCATCACACTACTGGGCATATACCCTGAGAAAACCATAATTCAAAGAGAGTCGTGTACCACAATGTTCATTGCAGCACTATTTACAATAGCCAGGGCATGGAAGCAACCAAAGTGTCCATCAACAGATGAATGGATAAAGAAGATGTGGCACATATATACAATGGAATATTACTCAGTCATAAAAAGAAACGAAATTGAGTTATTTGTAGTGAGGTGGATGGACCTAGAGTCTGTCATACAGAGTGAAGTAAGTCAGAAAGAGAAAAACAAATACCGTATGCTAACACATATATATGGAATCTAAAAAAAAATGGTTCTGATGAACCTAGGGGCAGGACAGGAATAAAGACGCAGACCTAGTAGAGAATGGACTTGAGGACACAGGGAGTGGGGAGGGTAAGCTGGGACGAAGTGAGAGAGTAGCACTGACATATATACACTACCAAACGTAAGGTAGATAGCTAGTGGGAAGCAGCCGCATAGCACAGGGAGATCAGCTCGGTGTTTTGTGACCACCTAGAGGGGCGGGATAGGGAGGGTGGGAGGGAGAAGCAAGAGGGAGGGGATATGGGGATATAAGTGTATGTATAGCTGATTCACTTTGTTATACAGCAGAAACTAACACCCTATTGTAAAGTAATTATACTCCAATAAAGATGTTAAAAAACCCCAAAAAACCAACCACACTAACATTGGGCTTAAATAAAAGAGTGAAGGTCGCGTCTAACGATAAAAGCCCCCATTAAATAGTCTTCATCTGCTTGTTTCGCTGAAGTTGACATATAAGCTACTCATTACTAGTCGTGGTGATTTCAAGTCTATGACTTTTTCTTTAAGAAAGCATTCCACGGAAAGCACACGTTCTAGAGCAGCGGTCCCCAACCTTTTTTGGCAGCAGGGACCAGTTTCAGGGAAGACAATTTTTCCAGGGACCGGAGGGGTGGGGGATGGTTCAGGCTGTAATGCGAGGGATGGGGAGCGGCCCAGGACCCAGGGGTTGGGGACCCCCGTTCTAGAGGGAGCCTCAGAGAAGAAAGTGGCAACCTTCCCCTCTCTAAGGGACTCTGAGTTGGGGGTATGTAGACTCCTTAAAAGACCCTGGACTAAGTCTCCTATAATGAAGAGACTATAAGGAAGAAGATGTGGAGCTGTGTTTGGGGAGTTTCACAGTAATTACCTTGCAACAGGGATCCAGGCAGCAGTTACAGACTCAGCAGCCTGGCCACTGTTCTGGCTTATAAGTGGTGCTTCTTCTCAGTTTAAATTAAAGGAAGATGAAACACAGCAGCCTAATCTAAATTTCCTCTGCTCAGTCATCTTGGACACTGAATCAAGCTCCCTGCTTCTTTCCGTTTCCTTCCCTGTCTGTCAGTCCTCCCTGACCCTACAGGGGAACACGGTAGAGGAGGAGCACAGACTCGGGGGCCAGACTCCCTGGGTTCAGGTCCTGATAAGTGTCACTCACCAGCTCTGTGACCTTGGGCAAGTTACTTACCTCTCTTGTCTGTAAAATGGGGCTGGTGATAACAGTACCTATTTCATAGGGATGTTATAGGGAATAAACTAGAAAGGGGATTAAATTAAAATAAAATTCCTGTATATGTATAACTGATTCACTTTGCTGTGTACCTGAAACTAACACAACATTGTAAATCAACTATAACTATACTCCAATAAAAATTTTAGAAAACAAAAGAAACTTAAATAAATAAAATTAAAATAGAAGTGCATGTCAGTGTTAGCTATTATTATTTTTTTCTTCCTATCTTCTTTCATTTGCTTTCTTTCAACAAATAGCTGCTGACTATTCCCTAGATACAAGCCTCTACACTGGACGCTACATGAACTTTAAATATAGACAGGATAAAGTCTGTGCCCTCCAAGGAAGGACAGAAGGTAAAAAGTTATCACAGGAAAAAATCACCGGTCTGGGATTTGGGGAAACTGAACTCCAGCCCTAACACTGCCAGTAACTTCTTTATGGCTTTCTCGCCTGTGGACAAGATCCTTCTAGGGATCTTGACCAGAGAAAGGAATAGTATGCAGCCAGCCCTCATGTCATCTACCATGTCATCTGAGTGATTACACAGCCAGTACCACAAAAACTCAGAAGGAAGAGAAGAGGTTTCCTGTCCAGCCAGTCACAGAAGGCAGCACAGGCTGCCAATCTGTGCTCGGCCCTGGAGCAAGGGGCGGAAGTAGGGAGATGGAGATAGGGGCAGGCTGTTTCCGGTGGAGGAAGGCACACGTGCAGATGCACAAGAGTATTTAGGAACTAGGAAAGACACTACTTCGGCTGTTGCCGAGAACTGGTTTTGGGAAAGCAGGAGCGAAGACACGCGAGGTCAGCTTTTGAAGGGCTGGTGCGTGAAAAAACAAGTGGCAGTTTTTGAAGCGCATGGCACGGTATGGGGAGATCCACCTGCTGGTGGCCACAGGAGGGAGCTGGGTGGAGAGAGAACAGTTGGAGGACAACTGCACCAAGAAGGCACAAGGACACAGGGTGAGGGGTGTCTGCAGCCTCGGAAGAGAGGGGGCCCCCATGGAGCAGCTGTCAGGGGGGTTCTCTTAACCTCTCTTATCCACAGTTCTCTCATGTTAACAAAATGATAACACAGTGAAGTGTAAGCACAGTGCCTACACGTGGTAAGGACTCAGTAAACGTTATCTAGAACATAAAGTGATGGATGTGAGAAAAACTGTCAGTGGAGAATTACTATTCACCTAGAAGTCCCAGTTACTGGTGAAACAAATAGCAGATGACAGCAAGAAAGAGGGGGACCATGGAGACTTCCTCCAAGTCACCAGCACAGTGGGCTGGGAGAAGATGACCAAGAGAGCAGGTCATCCAGGAGAATGTCAGGATGTGGAGGCATGGCATGCACCTTTCCTTGACTCTTCAATCAGAATGACCTGGGGTAGCAATACTGCAGTTGCCATGGAGACTAGGGAGAGAATAAAAGCCAATGCCCTTCCTGGCCCTGGAGCCCTGATCTCCACACATGGTCCCTGAGGAAGAGATGAGGGGTTCTACCCTCATCTCTCAGCACAAAGCCACTAATGATGCCAGTCACAGATATCACTGCATCCCATAAGAAGACAGTAAGCATTATTGTTTCCATGTTCAAGGTGAGGAAATTGGGCTGAGGTCACTTGGTGAGCTGGTAACAGCTGAACCCAGAGCCTGGACTTTGTCTTGGACTTGAAAGCCTGTTCCTCTCCCAGCTGTTTCTCAGGCTGTTTTTACCCCATTCATGCTTCACAAACAGATCTAAAACCATACTGCAAAATACAAGAGCATGAAATTGGAAATAAAATAGGTGCGTCTACATCTATTTAAATCCCATTTATTTTTAATAACTACTGAGGCTAAGCTTTGCGTGATAGGTGAGAAGTTGGTTTAAATCTTGATTTATCTCTTGGTTGTCTAGTAAAATATTGTCATTCTGCTCAAGTGAAGAAAAGCCCCATCGAAAATGTCACACTTATTTAGCTTTTCTTAAAACTAAGTGTACACCTCTGGGGCACTTTCTTCCAGGGTCTTGAGCACCTGTGATTTGCCAGCTTTTAGTTTGCTGGTATATTCCATTCCTCCAACAAGTGGGGGTACATATGTGTCCAAAGGCCTATGGTGACCAAAAGGCCAATGCTTACTCTGTCAATCACAGAGAAATTCTCATCTTAAGTGGGAATCATTTGTCCTTCTAGCGAAGTGTCTTTGACAATATATGCTATTTATAAATCAAAGGCATCTGGCTCTGAATGGAGGCTAATTACAACCACAATAAAAATAATAAATACAAACTGGTTAGCAGGAGGGTCTCCAGTATGAGCAAAAACAATTACGTCAACAGGTCTACCTTAACACGGAAGTTAATGAGACTATCAGGCTGTCGATCAAGGACCTCACAAAGACATTTTAAAATTAAATCCACAAGGCATTGCTGTCCCTAGTACTTCCCATAGGTCCCTCCTTCCATTGATCTTGAGGGTCCCCTCTTGACCTCAGTGGCCCAGAACAACACTTCTGGGGCTTTCCCACAATCATCTGCTGCTTCTTATTCCTTGTTCCACAGTTGGGGTAACCTCTAACTCTCAGTCTTGCTTAGTTACGGGGAACTTCATGTCTCTCACCAGACTTAATCTAAGAACCCCAAAGTCTCTCTTTTACTAGGTTTTACCTGAACAACAGTGGAAGCAGTTTGTCTCTTAAACTCACTCCCTGAGCTTTACGGTTCACACCCTGCCCAGTTGTGTCTTCTTATTACGAGGAAAGAAAATCCACTATTACTCGAAGTAAGGAAAACAAGATTCCAGGTTGAGACAGCCCCTTTCTTCCAAAAGCCTGAAATATCAGGTGAGGAGTTCTTTCAATCTGTTCAGAGTTTAGTCAGCACATTTTGGTTATTCTGGACCCAGAAAATCCTCAGAAACCAGGGTCCATTATGTAGGGCCAGAGAGATGGACATGGATGTTGATCGAACAGGAATTAAGGAGGATTGAGGAAATCCAACCAATTTCACCTGGAGATCTCTGTGGCCATCCATCTTTTCCGCCATCTGCTCCAAATTTGGACCTATGCCCTGAGAGGCAAAAGAAAAATCCATCCATCTTAAAAGTCCACTCAGGTGAAATGCCATTAAATTGCATTATTGTCCAGAACTGCAGAGAGAAACATTTCTTTTCTAGTTTATCTGGCAGCCATCAGTTGTTCCTCATTACCTTGAGAGAAGCATCTGGTTTATGCTCTAGAATAAAATACCTCACAATCTGTCAAAATCAAACCCCTAAGAGCTAATACTGAAAGGAAGGACGGCCCCTTACTTGTTGGAGGTGGGTGGATTCATGCTTTCCTATGAAGTTCATATTCTGGCGGACTTATCTTTGGGAGCCGCATTCCCTGGGTGAACAGGAACCCAATTGTCATAACTGTTTTATGATTTTAAGCATTCCACATTAGCATAAATTAAAGCACATTCATATGGCTTCTATTGTTCAAGACGACAGCCACCTCACTGTAAAATATTATTCTTCCTGAGGTTCTCAGATACCTCTGTTAACATGTCTGGAATCCACAGGCATTCTCACATTTTTCCTGCAGTTGTTTGTGCTCTGATACAGAGTCTAGACACAGCACAGAAATAGAGGGAGGTCCTTCCACAATGTTTTTAGACCAAAGAGGATAAAAAATGACTTAAAACACACTGGATTTTAGGACACTTCAAATAAGATTTCTTTCGCTATATCCTGATCTCACTTCATAAGAAATAGGTATATTCCTAAACCACCTAACGTAAGCCACATTGTAATAAAGCAAAGCTCATTATTTAAAGGAATTCCCTCTCCTTCTCTCTCTCTCTCTCTCTGCTTAGTTCACATAAATAAACATATATTCAAACCGTTTTAAGCCAAAGATCTTATCTTTCTTGGAACAAGCGCTTTGAAATATATTGTTGTTCAACTCCAAATGGTTTCTCCTCTATTTCAGAGTTCTTTGACCTCAACTACATTTGCGTAGGGAGAGAGGAATAGAAAGAAGAATGGGAGGTGGTAGAGAGGGGAGAGAGGAAGAAGGGGAGAGAGGATGGGAGACAGAAAGTGAGTGTGCTCCAGAGAGCTTGCGCAAAGGGTTCAGCCTACAGTTTCCCTCAATTAGCATGTGTCCTTGGATGAGGGTGCTAAAGGAGGTGTGTCTGCTCTCTCCTCAGCCTGGCTCAGCTCTCTTGTAAATCACATAGTATAAGCATCTTGATATGCTCAGTAGACATGTATATTTTACACAACATGCCGCAACTAAAAAAGAAACTCTCTAATCCAACACATATAGTAGCTTGGATTGGGTTGACAATCTAAAAAAAAAAACTGGTTAAAGCATGGAATCATAAAAATGATACTCTTGTTATATATATCAACTGACATTTATTCATAGATATTTAAATATATGAGCGTACACTCATTCACAAATTTGGTACAGGAGCAATGCCTTGTCTTTGATGATGGGTCCAACTGTCTGGAATTCCCAATTGTCTTTCCTGTATAAACCAGAGATCTACTACGATTTTCAGGTTTAGTTTCTTAAAGAAGAAAACAACCCCCAAACAACTGAAAAGCAATCTGACTGGGGAAGCTGCCTAGATTTCTATAAATTTTCCCCTAATCTTTTAGAATTATCTTGTTTATACTTAATTTGGCCACAGTTTTTGGTTTTTAAAATCAAATTCATCATTGACAAGTCTTTCCAAGACAACAGTATAGTTTTCATAGAAACACCTCTCCTTTTCACACTCATATATATCTGTTTACATAATATTTAGCTACATGTCCTAAATGGAAAAAGTACAACTGGCATAAACAGGTTTGGCAACAAGCAACTCTCAACTGGCTTCCAACTGAACTGACTGGAGAAGGAAGAGGGCCCACAAGAGACCAGCTGACTACCCCAGCATGCCACAGACATCTGGCACTTGCCAGAGGGAAAAGAGCACAGCTTAATGGCTGAGTGGATCCAATGAGCTTCTCTGTACCTCATCAGAGGCTCATCCAAAGAAATAGCTAATGATCTATTCCAATAATGGAGGGGGGAAAATGACCAAGTTGGACCTAGGGAGGAACTGTAGGTCGGTCTCTAACTTGATGCCTTCCTAAGACTTTGAAGGATAATTTGGGCTTAATTTTTTTTTTTTTTTTTTTTTTTTGCCATTTGGAAGATTTTTTTTTTTTTTTTGGTCTGCTTAATTTTTATCTTACAGACTATTGGATAAGCCTCCTCATAAGATGCAATAAGTAACACTGCTATAAACAGGACAGAAAGAAAAAGTAGCTGTGCTTTTGGCTAAACAGAAAGAAAAATGAAAAGACAGGATATACATTATATAAGTATATAAATATATAAGTCTATACTATACAGGTATGTATATACTTTTAAATATATAGTATATTATATGTAAAAGTACATATACTATGTATTTTAAAGTATATGTAGGGCTTCCCTGGTGGCTCAGTGGTTAAGAATCCGCCTGCCAGTGCAGGGGACGCGGGTTCGAGCCCTGGTCTGGGAAGATCCCACATGCCGTGGAGCAACTAAGCCCGTGCACCACAACTGCTGAAGCCCGCGTGCCTAGAGCCCATGCTCCGCAACAAGAGAAGCCACCGCAACGAGAAGCCCGTGCATGGCAACGAAGAGCAGCCCCCGCTCGCCACAACTAGAGAAAGCCCTCGCACAGAAATAAAGACCCAACACAGCCAAAAAGAAATAAATAAATTTATAAAAAAATAAAAAATAAAAAAAATAAAGTATATGTATACTATATACTTTCTATAATATATACTATATACTTAAAAGTAACTATTGTATTTCTATAAAAGTATATATGTTATACATTTTAAATACATAGTATCTATTATATAAAAATATATACACTTTAAAATACCTAGTATGTTATATATAAAAGTATATATGCTATATATTTTAAAGTATATATACCTGTCTATATATTATATATAATATACTGCTTTTTAGTTATACATGTATATATGTTATATATATAAGTGCATATACAGATGTCTATGGCATATACGTTATGTGTGTGTGTGTGTATACTTATCTGATGGTGCTTTATGAGGTGTGGAAGTTCACACTGTATCTTAAGATCCTTTGACTAAAAACTTGAATCCCTAAAATTCCAGCTGGATTGAAAAATCGACTTAGTTGTCTTGGTTCAGTACTTCAGATCTCAGTCTATCACTTTACTCATCACTGCTACTATACAGGGTTTGGATAAAAATATTCTGGATGAAAAGTATCTGAGGCTGAATCCAGTCTCAGTGTTGAGGAGTGAAAGCCCTTAATCGTCCATCCTGGCTAATTCCGCTTTGCAATACTTGCAGCTGTGAGGGATGGTATATTTAAAGGGGGTTTTATTTAGCTCTGGAGTTTTATTTATTTATGATTTATTATTTACATCCTGCCTACTTCCATGAAGGATTTGAGGCAGCTTGGCTCTTCAGTTAAGCCCGTCCTAAATCAGTTCAGTCACTTCTCCGTCATACTGCTACATCCAACTTCAATGAGTAGTTTTCCCAGTGTGATCAATTAACTCGGACCCCTGTGGTCCGGGCCTTCCACTGAGCAACAAAGGCGGTGCATTTGCAGAGTCTGTGACCTTTGGTTTGCTGCCCAGTGCAGGAAGTCGCCCCAGCAGCACAGGAAATCCTGGACGAACTTCCCAGGGCATCCCCTTTGGAGGCCAAACCTCTCTGGGGGATGCATGGAGTGTGGAGACCCACAGGGTTGTCAGCAGCTCCACATCCTGTGTAGAGGGAGCAGAAAAGTGGTCTCAGGATCCTCCCTGGTGAGAATGTAGGGTATCAGTAAGTGTCCCAACCAGTAGGGGTCTCCACCGATATGTTCTATGATCACACACCCTTCTGTGTGAAGCAAGAGAATGGGTAAAGCCTTGACCCTGGCTACTATGGATCTCCACTCTGTCACGTCTCTGACTTAAATGGAATCAACGCTTACACAAAAATTTTTAAATAGCCATGATAAAAATGGATACCACCAGGGAAGGTGGCAGGTCTCTTGTGAACTGTGAGACAGTTCTCAACCATGACATGTCTCAAATGCATCTCCATAGGCTGTGGAGATATTGATCCCCTCAGCCCTCGAGCAGTCAGGGACGGCCCAGGGTAGCTGGGTGACCCCAGTGTGCTGAACAAATGTTAGCACTTTCTCACATGCCCGGGCACATAAGGGATTGAGAACCAGCCACAGCCATGTGGAACTGCAATCCTAAACATCTCTCTTTTGTACAGAGCCAGAGATAAGATGGATGCTACATTCCCAAGTGTCATTAATACTTCCTTGCCTGATTCCTCACCTATGATATCAGGCCTTCACAAGCACCCTGTGAGCAAGGCATCCCCAATTTACAGGTATGCAAACTGAGCCTCAGAAAAGCCAAGCAACTTGCCCAGAGCCATCTTTTTCAAAGCATCAGACTGGCCCAGTTCTGCTCATTCTCTACTTCCTGCAGAGTGTGTAGGACATGCCCAGCCATGAGGTGCACCTAATTCCCCAATCTGACCTCTCTTCTAACGAATAATCTTAAAAGATTATTCGTTAAGATTAATCTTAACGAATAAAATTAACAGTGGAAATAAAAAATGAAAAGTAAGGACATTATGCTGGGAAGAGTTCCTTGGAGGAAGCCTGTGAATATGGACTGACCCTCATTTGGAGACTGAGTGGACACCACAGTGGGAGCATCACAAATGGCGGAGAGGGCAGGCAATACTGGGTGAGGAGGAGAGTCTTCTTGTTGGGCAGGCTGTGATAAGTCCATGGCAACCCAGAGCAGGATGTCATACAAACTTTTGGAAATGTGGGTCTGAGGCTTGGGAGAGGGGCAATCTAAAGATGGGACTTGGCAGTCATTTGCTCAGAGAAGAAGGCTGAAACTTTGGGGCTGGCTAAGGCCTGGCAGGAGAATATAGCCCAGATCCAGACCATGAGGGGGTGTCGCTGAGCCTCTGTGAAAGGTCTGGGAGCTCTGCAGCTCCAGGTTAAAATTTCTAATGAATTAGAAAACAGATAGTTACACCTTCTCTTTAAGCACCTTTCACATCTACTTTGTGGGATTCAATGTAAGAAAATTCTTGATCTCAAGATCCTAGAACCTAAAGCTGAGCTGGGTTGTTAAGGGTATCTTTACCCTGCAGAGCCTCAGCTCCTGAGATGAATGGAACAATCTTCAGACTATCCACGTCTACCAAATTGCAAAGTAGAACCCAAAGAGGACATTCTCATGCCCAAGGTATAGGTGGGAAAAAGGCTGGCTCTTCATTGGCTGATTTCAAGTCTTCATATGAAGTTTCTTGACATTGTCACTTATTGCACATGGCTGACCTGGCCTACAGGTGCAGCTGACCCCTAGGAAGGAGCTGGTGGTCATTTTACATGACTGCACCACTGCAGAGACAGACAGGTGCCCATGCCTTAGTAGAGAACCCAGCACAACTTTGACAGCAAGATTGCAACACTCTCTACAAAAAATCTTGACCACAAAACTAGAAATAGTACTTCCAGCTGACCTCAACTCTTCCCCTCTGAAAACCTAGCATCTGACTTCTCAACTGGCAATGAACAAGCAAGACCAACAGCCCAATCACATTGCTAATTCTAGCTGCCTTGGAAAATAAGGAAGGGGTCAGGGAGGAAATCTGTGCTTACAGGGATGGGAACACAACAGAGTAGTGAGGAAAAGTATCTATGTGAGCCGATAGTGTTACTTACAGAAGGAAAGTTTTACAAACTTATGGTTACCAAAGGGGAAAGGGGTGGGGGATGGATAAATTAGCAGGTTGGGATTAACATATATACACTACTATATATAAAATAGATAACCTTGGGCTTCCCTGGTGGCGCAGTGGTTGAGAGTCCGCCTGCCGATGCAGGGGACACGGGTTCATGCCCCGGTCCGGGAGGATCCCACATGCCGCGGAGCGGCTGGGCCCGTGAGTCATGGCCGCTGAGCCTGCGCGTCCGGAGCCTGTGCTCCGCAACGGGAGAGGCCACAACAGTGAGAGGCCCGCGTACCGCAAAAAAAAAAAAAAAAGATAACCATAAAGGACCTACTGTATAGCACAGGGGACTATACTCAATATTTTGTAATAACCTATAAGGGAAAAGAATCTGAAAAAGAATATATACAACTGAATCACTGTGTTGTACACCTGAAACTAACACAACATTGTGAATCAACTATACTTCAAAAAAAAAAAAAAAAGGAGAAGGATTAGCTGATTATCAGTTTTAGTTTCTCATTACACCACAGATAGGTGGTAAGTGGATTAATTTGCTTCAGTGGCCAATGTACCTGGAATATTTTATAGTAAAATATTTTAATGGCTAAAAACTTGTAATTTATCACTGTAAGTTTAGTGAAGAAATTGAAAAATGATCACACTACAGGTGCTAAACACATCTATAGATTAGATGGAATGCATGCATTCCTATAAAAGGCATCCTGAATACCAGTCAATCTGGCACTGACTCCCACTGGAAAATAGTTGTTAAGCTTCTCCAGGGGATGGAGAAATGGAATATAATCAAGTTATTTGTCACCTTGCCCTGTGGCTTAGCAAAATATGAGGAAGCACATAAAAAGCTAGTCACAGAATCAGCTTTACAATTATTTTTGCTACTTATTTTAAAGCACATCTACACAAGTGTCTCAGCATCACTCGCTATCTTAGCAGCCAGGTTCATGCCCGTCTGGTATGTCAAGAGCTACCACCTCCAGATAAGGCAAGTTCAAACTCAAGGGGAAAAGTCCGGGAAACAGTGACCTATGGAAGAGACCCAGACAGGAGTCCACCGCACTGAGAACAGAAGCCTCTCCAAAGGTGCAGGTTGGGAAGAGAAGACTTGACAGCTTCAGATCAGAGTATCTCTCCATGTCAGCAGGGAACAGTACACAGTGAAAAACAATCTAGACAGAGTGACACGATATGAAAATCTACTGAAATGGTGAAGGGTAAAAACCGAAACCAAAGGTTACCAGAGAGTTGAATTCTACAGTAAGGAAAGTTAAAGGGTAAGAACCTAACCAATTCTGCCCATCTAATTTGTATTCATTTTTCCATGTCCACTAGCTTCCTCAATAATATTCATTATAATAATAATACATATGTATTGATCATTTATTATATGCCAAGCACTCCTAAGCACTTTCCACATATCAACTCCTTTCCTCATCAAAACAAACCTATGAGGCAAATTCTATTAATATCTCCATTTTACAGATGACAACATTGAAGCAGAGAGATCAAATAAATTACCCAATGTCACACACCTAGTAAGAGGTAAAGCCCGGATTTCCAGACATTTTGGCTCCAGAGCCTTTGCACTTAACCGCTCTGCTTCACTGTCTCTCAACGAGGAGGAATGTCCAAAGGAGAGAAAAAGAAAAAAAAAAAAACAACGGCAGGGAATACAATGGGCTCCCTAAATTGCTGGAATAAATTCAGTCTACCAGTTCCTGCTACTCTGAGCCTGTCATCCCCAAGGAAAGTGGACGCCATGATTGCCCTCTCCCACACCAGCATCCATCCTCCCTCACCCCCACTGTAGGGAGGACATGGGATTTGGGCAGACTGATTCATCGAGGTGGTCTCTGAAAAAGCATATCTTCTACATGTAAAGCAACACGCCGGCATTTTTGTTTATGGATTAGCCTCCTCTGAACTTGGGAAGTGTAAGTCTTCCCAGATCATCCATGAGGTAACTGATCAAATCAACCTTCAGATCTACAAAGCTGAAGATCAGATCAGTCTACAAAGAAAAGAAGCAAAGAAAAGCAGTGTCCCTTGAAGCCCAACCTGAAATAGTCATTCTAATGAATAGCCTAATTCGCTTCTCCAAGAGAGAATAAAAATAAACACCATTTACTGAACACTTCCTATTACTGAGGATCTATTTCATAGGCCATCTTCCTCGTGCATTCTTCTGTGCTCTCCCCGGAGAGGGGGCAGGGGTCTACTAGCCATGGAGTGAAGGCTGGCGGTTCCCAAGTATCACAGGTCAACACTGCTTCTAGGACAAAATTTATACTGGCCTGTGGTTTAATAAGAAAAATCTGGACAACCCAATATGAGTTTTTCTGGAAGCTCTATGTGTGTGGTATAGAAGACTCTCCTTTATTCTGAGATTATATTCTTCCTACTTCTGGTGCTGAAATATCTTTTCTTTTATGAAAAGATTATAACATTATATGACAATTTTTCTACTGCTGTTTTTAATATCCTTACTTCCCAAGATGAAAGCTAACAACCCTATACTGAGCCTCCTGAATTAAAAAAAAAAATTGTTGTTAGATCATAAAATACCAAAGTGTAGGGTTCCTAGCCCGGGGGCTGACATCCTGGGTTTTGCTTGACCTCAACCACAGAGAAAATTTAGAAGACAAGGAGACAATTGGGTGGCTGGAATGTCCCCTGTGCTGATGTCTTCCCTGCTAAGTTCCTAGCTGACCTCCAGTTACTCCCTTAGTCCCCGGTGGCTGCTACCAATAGGGTTTCCCTATCCTTCCTGGCCAAGCTGACGTGCTGGGCAGAGTTCAGGACACAGCTTTAACTGTGGTTTCCTGATTAGCAGAGAGACTCTAGTTAGGCAGGAAGGAGTTCAAGTTTGAATATTATATGTCATAGTCATCTACCAGTTCTTAGGAATGAATACATCAACAGAAATGACCTGGAGCAAAAGAGTATTCCTGAGAAGATCCCCAACAACTCAGAGAGAGACTCTTGTCACTGCACTTCATCTTTTGTGTCTTCCTTTGACAAGAAAGTGACACATTTAAGACTCAGTTACTCTAAAATGTCATTTAAGCCAAACAGTATTTGAGAAGGTTAACGGTGATTGAGAGACATGAGTGCTAACAGGAACCAGACAAAACATCTACATGACTTCCTGGCTAAGAAAGAGCGTGATGAGAAGAGACCCCAAAACAGGAGTCAGGAAATGGGGTAGTTGAGTGGTTCTGCCATTAGATTGCCTTCGAATCTTAGGAGAAACCATTCTCAGGTCTTCTACTACCTCACCTGCAAAATAAGATGGCTGGTCACTCTGCATCCTAAAATTCCCTGATTCTGTTCATTGCCTGGAGAAAAGAACAAAGGACCTTCGTGTGTCAAGAAGGATTGTGAGAAATAATACTGAAAACAAAACCTTGAAGGTAGTGGAAAGTTCCTCAGGGGTCTCAAGGCCCTGATCAGACACTGATGAAAGATGAGCCCCAGGATCGGAGCCCCAGGAACACCTCCAGAGGGGTTCTCCCCGGAACAAGCTTCCAGCCAGAGCTGAGAAATGAAGCATAGGGCCTGTATTGCTGAGACCAAGAGGGAGAAGGTAAGGAAGAGAGCAGGAAGAAAATAGGAGGGAAAGAAACATAGAAAAGGCAAAGGCCTAAAATAAGTGGGATCCTATGAGTATCAAAGAGTATGTGAGGAGAGAGCATGGATGAGTAGAACTCTGTAAGAGGTTGATAGCATATGGGGGAGGAGTGGAGAGGAAAGAAGAGAAAGCTGAAAAGAGAGACAGGGCAGAAGAGCAGAGGTTGAGCAAAGAAAGAAGGAGAAAAGATAATCAAGACCTCTGCCTCTCATTTTGAAAACAAGTAGAATTTCTTAACTCTCCCATCACCCATTCATCAAAAAAAGTCACCAGATGTGAGGTCCCAGGGCATCCTGCCAAATTAAATAGAGAAAAGCTGCACCCTTACAAGATAGTATCATTTTCTATAATTCAGTGCACGCAGAGGCAGCCCATCTACACACAGATATGGAAGAAAAAAGTCCACAAAGGGTCCATAGCCTTAAAAAAGAAAAAAAAAAGATTCTGGTCTAAGCTATCCAGAAATAGAACATTTTGATTACAAAATAAAAACTAGGTCAATAAGATAATGGACATGATTTAAATGAAAATCACAGTATTTGTAATGGGCTAAAAATGGTATCAATATTACTGCAGAGAAGGAATATAATTAAATGTATTTTTAAACAGCAGCTCCCCGACCCAGCCCTACAAATCCCAGACCGCCACCAGTATTTCTCCACCTCATCGCAGAGGAATGTGCTGGCATGCCACAAGTTGGTCTGAAGAATGCAGAGTTTCCTACTACTTTAGAAGATCCCAAATGACACTGGTGAGCTACATTCTTTCACTCGTAGATCACTGTGATTCATTTATAAAGCAAAGAAATGGAAAGGTTAGAGATCTGACCATTTCATTCTTTTACCATTTTGACTATATGGCCAGGAAATATGCAATGGAGGTCTGACTGCCACAGTTCTCTCTGGTCCACTGAAACCAGGAGAATTCCAGACCATCATATGAGGTGGTCATAGATCCTAGGAGTTTAGCACAGGCTAGGAATTAAGATAAAGGGTGGAAGTGTAAATTTCTGGTTTTCTTTCTACAATTTGCAGTGTGAACTTGCAGAGAACTTTAACTCCTGAGTATAATTTATCTTCTAAACCCTCACATGGAAGGAAGGAGGCAAAAAGGAGCAAGATGAATTAGCCGGAAGGAATAATGTTCTGCACAGTGAAGACAATTACTACAATAAGCACACAAAAGTCCTTGGGCATTTCCTCCGATGTCTATACAGAAGCCAAGTCCTAGGACTTTGTTTATGAGGAAATATCAACAGCCCTTCCAAATTTGGGAGGCCTTCAGAGGTCAAATAAAGATTAAGTTGAATATATTACCACTCTGGAATATATATGTATACACATATAATGTATAGTATTCCTTATTTAAGGACATTACATCAATATTTATATCATGGATATCTCAAATAAGCTATCAGCATGACTACATATACATATTAATCATCCAGAAGAGATTATTTACAAAATCTCTTCGTGGGTAGTGCATTTCTACTAGTAAGTTTTTAAAAAGAATCAACTCTTTAATATGCTTAAATTCCAACACACCAATTTAGTTGCAAGGCATTCATTCATCCGTAGAAAGCATAAGCTTACCTCCCATAAGGAAAATCTGTTAAATGACAACTGAACTTGTCAAACAAAAGAAGAGTAGAGAACTTAGTCATTTTATGTTACAACTCATGTAACTGAACTTCCTCAGGGCAATTAAGTGTGTGTGTAAAATATCATTAAGGTAGTGTCCACTTCACCCCCTCTTTACTTTGAGCATTATAATAAAAGGCATTTCAATAAGCGGTGAGTTGACAGATATCATAGCCATGATATGTCACTTTCTGTAAGTGACATAAGGAGCTCTAAAGGCCTGGTATTCTGAGTCAAGTGAAATAAGTCACTATAATAGGTCTTAAGGAATTCTAAACCAAGAGAAAGGCCAAAAATTTAAGGATCATCTGAGCTCATCCTATCACTCTCGGGGTTGTTCTTATTTATAGTTCCTCCCTATCACCAGGGCCTCTAAACCTTGAAACGGAAATAGTGAAGCAAAAGTATGGCAAGGGTTGCCGCAGACAGGGGAAACTTCTGCAATATCCAGAAAGCACGGAGCTCAGTTTTTCAGATGAAAAGCACTCAGTATCGGTTTTAACTCTGACCTTCCACAACCTCAGTCTGGAGATCCTGATAGGGATGAAAGAAAAGAACTAAAAGGCCAATCAAGTAAAAACTACAGAAAGAATGCTCAGTGCAGGCATATGACATGGGCATGCCTCTCTCTGTTCCGTGAGTCTGGTGGGGGGGGAAACGGATTATTTATAGGGGAAGGGAAGGAGGATGACAAAATAAGCTCTTGACAAAGAGGATAAAAGCTTATGCTGGGAAAAGGCATCGCAGTCATTTGCACTCTCATGGGATGAACTTGGTCTAGCAGTGACTTGGGCATACTCTGGCTTCTCAGCAGGGAGGAACCAGCTGGGGCCTGGGGAAACTGGTGTTTTGGGAGAAACAGCTGCTTGAGCACGAGGGTCGGAAGGAAGTCCTCTTCCCTACTGCCAACCCACAAGACACAGAACTGTAATCCAGTCTCAGGAGCTACTATAATGAGACAAAGGGGGACAAGATTGAGTCAGTGCCGATTAGTGACCCAAGAGTTTGACAATGGGACCATGCCAACAAATGCAAGAAGGGGAAACACCAGCCAGTAACAGTGGGATCCTCATCTAACAACAGGACTTGGGGAAGGAATTCTAATTTTATCTATTTAAGCAACTATTAATTACTTATACAGGTTTAGGAACAGGATGGACTGGTGAGTCAATAAGGGATGTAAAGGTTTCTCTATAAACAATATGTAAACCCTCTATTCCAAATCTTTTATCTGATAAAAGTTGTGAGTCTGACGGATTTAATTCACTTTCATTCTCTTCTGTCAACTTGTCAGTGAACTACTAGAGAGGAGGTAAGTGGGAAGACAAGAAACTTCTCTCTAGAGCAATCATCCCCTTAGTAAGAGTTCTCGATAACCCTTCCCACTACCCTATTTGTACGTTATAAGCCAGTAAGAATAATAGAAAACCTTCTCCTCCTTTTTAATAGCTATTCTTTCCAATGGCTAGAAGTCTGAATAGACTAGGAACTAATACCGAGTATATCAACACTGGCCATTTTAATGGGAAAAAATATGAAATATATATATTCATGTACATGGAAATCCTACATTATAAAAGCAGGCAAGATGATTATGTGTGACAAATACAGTCAAATGAGAAAAAGTAGAAAAAAGTTCCCCCTTCTAAACTAATCTTTTTCCAGCGTACAATTCTCCTAAATTCTGACATTTATACTTGCTTCAAAAAACAATTTAAGTCAACACTTCCCACTCTGTTATTCTACCCTGAGGCATAAAAATTTATTAAATAGCCTAAAAATGCTTTCATGCACAAGGAGCAGGCAAAAACTGACTTGCACCATGACAAGGTCAAGCTATAGCCTGACTTCTACCCCGTCCTTGTGCTGGCACCACACTAACCTTCAGTTCTGCTTGCCCACTCTCTCTCCCTACCTTCCCCCTTCTTTGAGAACCACACCAAAGCCTCCCAGTGGTGACCACCACCACACTACGCCAGTGTCTTCAAAACACCTTCTCTGTTTCAACAACATCACAGTCAGAATTACATGTTCCTCTCCTGCTCAACGCCTCCTTCCCAAAACAGGACCCTGCAAATTCCTAAAACCTCTGTCCCACTCTTTTTTTTTCTCGTTGATTCTTTTTTTTTTTTTAACATCTTTATTGGAGTATAATTGCTTTACATTCTTGTGTTAGTTTCTGCTGTATAACAAAGTGAATCAGCTATGCATATACATATATCCCCATATCTCCTCCCTCTTGCGTCTCCCTCCCACCCTCCCTATCCCACCCCTCTAGGTGGTCACAAAGCACCAAGCTGATCTCCCTGTGCTATGTGGCTGCTTCCCACTAGCTATCTCTTTTACATTTGGTAGTGTATATAAGTCCATGCCACTCTCTCACTTCGCCCCAGCTTACCCTTCCCCGGCTGTGTCGTCAAGTCCATTCTCTACATCTGTGTCTTTATTCCTGTCCTGCCCCTAGGTTAGTCAGAACCTTTTTTTTTTTAGATTCCATATATATATGTGTTAGCATACGGAATTTATTTTTCTCTTTCTGACTTACTTCACTCTGTATGACAGTCTCTAGGTCCATCCACCTCACTACAAATAACTCAATTTCGTTTCTTTTTATGGCTGAGTAATATTCCATTGTATATATGTGCCACATCTTCTTTATCCGTTCATCTGTCCATGGACACTTAGGTTGTTTCCATGTCCTGGCTATTGTAAACAGTGCTGCAATGAACATTGTGGTACACGACGCTTTTTGAGTTACGGTTTTCTCAGGGTATATGCCCAGTAGTGGGATTGCTGGGTCATATGGTAGCTCTATTTTTAGTTTTTTAAGGAACCTCCATACTGTTCTCCAGAGTGGCTGTATCAATTTACATTCCCACCAACAGTGCAAGAGGGTTCCCTTTTCTCCATACCCTCTTCAGCATTTATGGTTTGTAGATTTTTTTGATGATGGCCTTTCTGACCGGTGTGTAGTGACACCTCATTGTAGTTTACATTTGCATTTCTCTAATGATTAGTGATGTTGAGCATCCTTTCATGTGTTTGTTGGCAATCGGTATATCTTCTTTGGAGAAATGTCTATTTAGGTCTTCTGCCCAGTTTTGGATTGGGTTGTTTGTTTTTTTCATATTGAGCTGCATGAGCTGTTTGTATATTTTGGAGAGTAATCCTTTGTCAGTTGCTTTGTTTGCAAATATTTTCTCCCATTCTGAGGGTTGTCTTTTCATCTTGTTTATGGTTTCCTTTGCTGTGCAAAAGCTTTTAAGTGTCATTAGGTCCCATTTGTTTATTTTTGTTTTTATTTCCATTTCTCTGGGAGGTGGGTCAAAAAGGATCTTGCTGTGATTTATGTCATAGAGTGTTCTGCCTATGTTTTCCTCTAGGAGTTTGATAGTGTCTGGCCTTACAGTTAGGTCTTTAATCCATTTTGAGTTTATTTTTGTGTATGGTGTTAGGGAGTGTTCTAATTTCATTCTTTTACATATAGCTGTCCAGTTTTCCCAGCACCACTTATTGAAGAGGCTGTCTTTTCTCCACTGTATATTCCTATTTTTTTTTCAATAATTTTATTTATTTATTTTTGGCTACGTTGGGTCTTCATTATTGCGTGCGGGCCTTCTCCAGTTGTGCGAGCAGGGGGCTACTCTTTGTTGCAGTGTGCGGGCTTCTCATTGCAGTGGCTTCTCTCACTGTGGAGCATTGGCTCTAGTCACGTGGGCTTCAGCAGTTGTGGCTTGCGGGCTCAGTAGTTGTGGCACACGGTCTCCAGAGCGCAGGCCCAGTAGCTGTGGCACATGGGCCCAGCTGCTCCGAGGCATGTGGGACCTTCCCGGGTCAGGGCTCGAACCAGTGTCCCCTGCATTGGCAGGCGGACCCTCAACCACTGCGCCACCAGGGAAGCCCCTCCACTGTATATTCTTGCCTCCTTTATCAAAGATAAGGTGACCATATATGCATGGGTTTATCTCTGGGCTTTCTATCCTGTTCCATTGATCTATCTTTCTGTTTTTGTGCCAGTAGCATACTGTCTTGATTACTGTAGCTTTGTAGTATAGTCTGAAGTCGGGAAGCCTGATTCCTCCAGCTCCGTTTTTCGTTCTCAAGATTGCTTTGGCTATTCAGGGTCTTTTGTGTTTCCAAACACATTGTGAATTTTTTTGTTCTAGTTCTGTGAAAAATGCCATTGGTAGTTTGATAGGGATTGCTCTGTATTTGTAGATTGCTTTGGGTAGTAGAGTCATCTTCACAATGTTGATTCTTCCAATCCAAGAACGTGGTATATCTCTCCATCTCTGTGTATCAACTTTAATTTCTTTCATCAGTGTCTTATAGTTTTCTGCATACAGGTCTTTTAACTCCTTAAGTAGGTTTATTCCTAGGTATTGTATTCTTTTTGTTGCAGTGGTAAATGGGAGTGTTTCCTTAATTTCTCTTTCAGATTTTTCATCATTAGTGTATAGGAATACAAGAGATTTCTGTGCATTAATTTTGTATCCTGCTACTTTATCCACTTCATTTATTAGCTCTAGTAGTTTTCTGGTAGCATCTTTAGGATTCTCTATGTATAGTATCATGTCGTCTGCAAACAGTGACAGTTTTACTTCTTCTTTTCTGATTTGGATTCCTTTTATTTCTTTTTGGCTAAAACTTCCAAAACTATATTGAATAATAATGGTGAGAGTGGGCAACCTTGCCTTGTTCCTGATCTTAGTGGAAATGGTTTCAGTTTTTCAACATTGAGAATGATGTTGGCTGTGGGTTTGTCATATATGGCCTTTATTATGTTGAGGTAAGTTCCCTCTATGCCTACTTTCTGGAGAGTTTTTATTGTGAATAGTTGTTGAATTTTGTCAAAAGCTTTTTTTGTGTCTATTGAGACGATCATATGGTTTTTCTCCTTCAATTTGTTAATATGGTGTATCACATTTATTAATTTGCATATATTGAAGAATCCTTGCATTCCTGGGATAAATCCCACTTGATCATGGTGTATGATGCTTTTAATGTGCTGTCGGATTCTGTTTGCTAGTATTTTTTTGAGGATTTTTGCATCTATGTTCATCAGTGATATTGGCCTGTAGTTCTCATTTTTTGGAACATCTTTGTCTAGTTTTGGTATCAGGGTGACGGTGGCCTCGTAGAATGAGTTTGAGACTGTTCCTGCCTCTGCTGGTGTTAGCTCTTCTCTAAATGTTTGGTAGAATTCGCCTGTGAAGCTATCTGGTCCTGGGCTTTTGTTTGTCGGAAAAGTTTTAATCACAGTCTCAATTTCAGTGCTTGTGATTGGTCTGTTTATATTTTCTAGTTCTTCCTGGTTCAGTCTCAGAAGGTTGTGCTTTTCTAAGAATCTGTCCATTTCTTCCAGGTTGTCCATTTTATTGGCATATAGTTGCATGTAGTAATCTCTCATGATCCTTTGTATTTCTGCAGTGTCAGTTGTTACTTCTCCGTTTTCATTTCTAATTCTGTTGATTTGAGTCTTCTCCCTTATTTTCTTGCTGAGTCTCGTTAATGGTTTATCAATTTTGTTTATCTTCTCAAAGAACAAGCTTTTAGTTTTACTGATATTTGCTATCATTTCCTTCATTTGTTTTCATTTATTTCTGATCTGATCTTTATGATTTCTTTCCTTCTGCTAACATTGGAGTTTTTTGTTCTTCTTTCTCTAATTTCTTTAGGTGTAAGGTTAGGTTGTTTATTTGAGATGTTTCTTGTTTCTTGAGGTAGGATTTTATTGGTATAAACTTCCCGTTTAGAACTGCTTTGGCTGCATCCCATAGGTTTTGGGTCTTCGTGTTTTCACTGTCATTTTTTTCTAGGTATTTTTTGATTTCCTCTTTGATTTCTTCAGTGATCTCTTAGTTATTTAGTAGTGCATTGTTTAGCTTCCATGTGTTTGTATCTTTTACAGTTTTTTTCCTGTGATTAATACCTAGTCTCATAGGATTGTGGTCGGAAAAGATACCTGATGTGATTTCAATTTTCTTAAATTTATCAAGGCTTGGTTTGTGACCCAAGATATGACCTATCCTGGAGAATGTTCCATGAGCCCTTGAGAAGAAAGTGTATTCTGTTGTTTTTGGATGGAATGTCCTATAAATATCAGGTAAATCCATCTTGTTTAATGTGCCATTTAAAGGTTGTGTTTCCTTATTTATTTTTATTTTGGTTGATCTGTCCATTGGTGAAAGTGGGGTGTTAAAGTCCCCTACGACGATTGTGTTACTGTCGATTTCCCCTTTTATGGCTGTTAGCCTTATGTATTGAGGTCCTCCTATGTTGGGTGCATAAATATTTACAATTGTTATATCTTCTTCTTGGATTGACCCCTTGATCATTATGTAGTGTCCTTCTTTGTCTCTTGTAATAGGCTTTTTTTTTTTTACAACTTTATTGGAGTATAATTGCTTCACAATGGTGTGTTAGTTTCTGCTTTATAACAAAGTGAATCAGTTATACATATATATCTGTTCCCATATCCCTTCCCTCTTGCGTCTCCCTCCCTCCCACCCTCCCTATCCCACCCCTCCAGGCGGTCACAAAGCACTGATCTGATCTCCCTGTGCTATGCGGCTGCTTCCCACTAGCTATCTACCTTATGTTTGGTAGTGTATATATGTCCATGCCTCTCTGTCGCTTTGTCACAGCTTATCCTTCCCCCTCCCCATATCCTCAAGTCCATTCTCAAGTAGATCTGTGTCTTTCTTTCTGTTTTACCCCTAGGTTCTTCTTGTAATAGTCTTTATTTTAAAGTCTATTTTGTCTGATATGAGAATTGCTACTCCAGCTTTCTTTTGATTTCCATTTGCATGGAATATCTTTTTCCATTCCCTCACTTACAGTCTGTATGTGTCCCTAGGTCTGAAGTGGGTGCCTTGCAGACAGCATATATACAGATCTTGCTTTTGTATTCATTCAGCCTGTCTATGTCTTTTGGTTGGAGCATTTAATCCATTTACATTTAAGGTAATTATCAATATGTATGTTGCTATTCCCATTTTCTTAATTGTTTTGGGTTTGTTATTGTAGGTCTTTTCCTTCTGTTGTGTTTCCTGCCTAGAAAAGCTCCTTTAGCATTTGTTGTAAAGCTGGTTTGGTGGTGCTGAATTCTCTTAGCTTTTGCTTTTCTGTAAGGGTTTTAATTCCTCCATCGAATCTGAATGAGATCCTTGCTGTGTAGAGTAATCTTGGCTGTAGGTTTTTCCCTTTCATCACTTTAAATATGTCCTGCCACTCCCTTCT
The DNA here is from genome assembly GCF_025265405.1 of Mesoplodon densirostris. NCBI lineage: Eukaryota > Metazoa > Chordata > Mammalia > Artiodactyla > Ziphiidae > Mesoplodon > Mesoplodon densirostris. Next base: position 47,902,032 of record NC_082664.1, read on the forward strand.
GGCTTGCAGAGTTTCTGCTGAAAGGTCAGCTGTTAACATTATGGGGATTCCCTTGTATGTTATTTGTTGCTTTCCCCTTGCTGCTTTCAGGATTTTTTTCTTTGTATTTAATTTTGATAGTTTGATTAATATGTGTCTTGGCGTGTTTCTCCTTGGATATATCCTGTATGGGAATCTCTGTGCTTCCTGGACTTGATTCACTATCTCCTTTCCCATATTAGGGAAGTTTTCAACTATAATCTCTTCAAATATTTTCTTCGTCCCTTTCTTTTTCTCTTCTTCTTTTGGGACCCCTATAATTTGAGTGTTGGTGCATTTAATGTTGTCTCAAAGGTCTCTGCGACTGTCCTCAACTCTTTCATTCTTTTTTCTTTATTCTGCTCTGTGGTAGTTATTTAAACTATTTTATCTTCCAGGTCAATTATCCGTTCTTCTTCCTCAGTTATTCTGCTATTGATTCCTTCTAGAGAATTTTAAATTTCATTTATTGTGTTGTTTATCATTGTTTGTTTGCTCTTTAGTTGTTCTAGGTCCTTGTTAAACATTTCTTGTATTTTCTGCATTCTATTTTCAAGATTTTGGATCATCTTTACTATCATTACTCTGAATTCTTTTTTTTTTTTTTTTTTGTGGTACGTGGGCTTCTCACTGCTGTGGCCTCTCCCGTTGCGGGACACAGGCTCCGGATGTGCAGGCTCAGCGGCCATGGCGCATGGACCCAGCCGCTCCACGGCATGTGGGATCTTCCCAGACCGGGGAATGAACCCGTGTCCCCTGCATCGGCAGGCGGACTCTCAACCACTGTGCCACCAGGGAAGCCCCATTACTCTGAATTCTTTTTCAGGTAGGCTGCCTATTTCCTGTTCATTTGTTTGGTCTGCTGGGTTTTTACCTTGCTCCTTCATCTGCTGTGTATTTCTCTGTCTTCTCGTTTTGCTTAATTTACTGTGTTTGGGGTCTCCTTTTTGTAGGCTGCAGGTTCGTAGTTCGTGTTGTTTTTGGTGTCTGCTCCCAGTGGATAAGGTTGGTTAAGTGGGTTGTGTAGGCTTCCTGGTGGAAGGGACTGGTGCCTGTGTTCTGGTGGATGACACTGGATCTTGTCTTTCTGGAGGGCAGGACCGCATCTGGTGGTGTGTTTTGGGGTGTCTGTGATCTTAGCCTGGTTTTAGGCAGCCTCTCTGCTAAGGGGTGGGGTTGTGTTCCTGTCTTGCTAGTTGTTTGGAATGCAGTGTCCAGCACTGGAGCTTGCTGCTCGTTGAGTGGAGCTGGGTCTTAGCATTGAGACAAAGATGTCTGGGAGAGCTCTCACTGACTGATATTATGTGGGGCCAGGAGGTCTCTGGTGGTCCAATGTCCTGAACTCGGCTCTCCCACCTCAGAGGCTCAGGCCTGACAGCTGGCTGGAGCACCAAGACCCTTTTGGGAAGTCTGAGGTCTTCTGCCAGCATTCAGTAGGTGTTCTGAAGGAGGTGTTCCACATGTAGATGTATTTTTCATGTATTTGTGGGGAGGAAGGTGATCTCCACGTCTTACTCCTCCACCATCTGGAAGGTCCTCCTGGTTAAGTCTTAAAATGTATGGATTTCTAGCCTCCAAAGAAACTTTTAAAATTCTCGGGCAGCCGTCCTGTCACGGAGTCACCTGAGGGCCAGGCATCCTGTTGGGGGCTCCTCTCCTTGGGCCCAGAGACACCTGAGGGGCGGCCTCCTGTCAGGGGCTTCCCTGTCAGGTGCAGCCGCCTGAGGTCCGGGCGTCTGGTCTGAGTCACGCGGGGTGCTGGGGTACTCGCCTTCTCTCCTTCACAGCTCAGCATCAGGGGGTTCGGCCAGCTTCTGAGGCCCAGGTTACGGCTTCCACCCAGATTTACACCTGGGACCCACATTTACTACTTGCGGGGGTGGTGTTTATGTCTCCCACTCTTGAATACTCTTGTCAGTCAGCTTCTCTTTCTCTCTTCTGGCTCCTTCCTTCCCCTAAAAACCTTAATAAACCACAACTCATCAAATCATGAGACAACTCCAGGATCACATGTTCAACTGCCCACTTGACAGCCCCACTCGGATGTCTCATAGGCATCTCTAGCTTAATATGTCCAGAACTGAATTCTTGATTTTGGTTGTAAACCCCCAGTATTCCTTCCATGGTCCCCATCTCAATAAACGGTACCACTCACTTACTTAGCGCAAAAGCTTAGAATCACCCCCGACTCCTCTCTGTCTCTCACACCACATATTTCCTCCAACAACAAATTCTGTTGACTCCGCCTTGAAAAATTATCTCCAGAACCCACCGACTTGTCTCCACATCCACCATTGTTATGCTGGTCTAAGCCATTAGCATCCCTCACCTGGAATACTGGAGTAACCTACCTGAGCTCCCCGGTTCCATACTTACTCTTTCACTAAAGGCTATTCTCTGTACCACATTCAGAGTGGTCCAGTGAAATTCACTGTTATCAAACTTTTCCAAAGGCTTCCCATCACACTTAGAATAGAATATAATCCAAAGTTTTACATGGACCATACGGCTCCTGGTAGCTCCATAGCCTATAAGGTTACGCCTCTAACTTCAATTCCTACCACACTTTGCCTCACTCACTCCACTCCAGTCACTGACTTTGCTACTATTTTTTAAATGCTGTACAATAACTCTGAATGTTTTCTATGCACATGGATTAAATATTATCACTATGCAAATGTTAAATCTATTTATCCATCTACCAACCTGCTTCTCAGATATAGCCTCAGGATACATACTCTGTTTATAAGGCATCTCAAGCTAGATGTCCCTCTGCCAACAGAAATTAGTGCAGAAAGGAGCTGTTTTTCCATCACCAGCCTGGAAGCCTTGAAGTAGCTGCCAACCTCCACTGTACTTCAACCCACAATCAGTCAGCTGCCAAATCCTGCCACGTTCCCCACCACAGAAGTCCTGCTTGGCCCGTCCCTCTTGTTCCCTCTATTCAGTCTTGTGTCTGCCCCACTCATCTCATGCCTGAAATCCCACACCTCCTCCAGTTGCCCCTTTGCTTCCTCATATTGCTGTAACAAGTGTCCTTCAAGAGGGCTGACAAGGGCTTCTCTCTACACTCAAGTTCAGGTCCATGCATCTCAGCCTCCATTCCTGCCTCCTATGGCTTAATCCTTCTACTGCCTTCTACTGTCCCTCTGCTTTCCAGTATGATAGCCACTAGCCACATGTGGCTATTTACATTTCAATTAATTCAAATTTAATAAAACTAAAAATTCAGTTCCTCAGCTGAGCTAGTCACAGTTCAGGTGCTCAGTGGCCACATGTGACTGGTGAGTACCCTGTCAAACAGCACAGCTATTCAATTAATTGAATATTAATTCAGTTTATATCTTTTTTGATGCTTGCTCAGCTGTTACACCCTACTATCTGCTCAGTAAAGTTTACTATTTTAGACTGAATGCTCTTGGGGGCAAGGCCAATAGTTAATGATGCCAAGCATAGAGAGCTCTTTAAAAAGTATGTTTTAATAAGGGTAATAGCATAGTGGGAAAGCACTTAGGCTTTGGAATTACCCTGCATCTGAGTTCCTTTTCTGCCACTTGCTAGCCAGGGACCTTGGGCAAGTTATTTAATCCCTCATCATTCTTGGTTTAAGCATCTGTAAAACAGAGAAAATAATAACGGTCTTCCTCATAGGGTTGTTGTGATAATCAAATGAGATCAGACCTGTTCATCTCTTAGCAATGTTTGATACATGACGACCCCTCACTTATGTCAGCTGCTGCTGATGATATCAGTTATTTTCAATAGTTGTAAACAAAATAAACTTCAATACTTGAGGAAGTTGGAAGCAAGATGAAAGAGAAATCCTGAATACAATTGCTCTTCTTAGAGAGTCAAATGAATATCTTCACATACAATGTGATGGATATTACTTAAATATCACACTGTGGAAAATATGTATCAGAGTAACATAAATTTGAACATTTCCATTCTGCTTCTTGTATAAAAGCTGCATAGAGTTTCCAGTTCTTTGGAAAATTTATTTCAGGGACAGTGGAACCTTGCTTGGCAAGTGAAACAACTTTCCATTAGTTAAATGCAAGAAGGATGATTTCATTTTAAAAGTGAAATGTGGAAAGTGGTTAAATGGGCAGGATATAACTAATCATACTAGTCTTTTAAAAAATCTGAAAAACAAAACAATAATAGAGAGAAGAAAGACTTATAATTGAAAGCACATGTGGGTGTTATTTTATATTGAGTGCTTAAAGGTTCATCATCCCAGTGAACAAATAAAGTGGGTACACACATTCCACGCATTTGGAGCATTAAAATCTCTCTCCCTGTCTTCAGTAGCTGAAATTCAGATGTGGGCCCTGAATGTGGGGTAGCTCAAGCAGAGAAGCCATTCATTAGGCCTCCTCTTGGACAGGTAGTATTAAAAGATCTTCAACTAGCTCTCCCCTGTATAATTGCATGGTTTGGATTCAGCCTCCCTCACTAAAACTTGACTCTCTGATGTGAAAATTAATGAAGTCATTAATGATACTGAGCAGAACCCAGGCAGCAGGGACTACTGTGGCTCTAAGGCACCAGCAAGCTAAGCTGGGTCATGTAGAGGAAGCTAACCCTGGAACCATGCATTCTATCTACACAGAGAATGGAGTCAAAATCATACAGCCCAAAATCGCACGATTCAATTTACTTGAACTTTAGAGGAAGAGTTACTGATTTACAATGAGACACAGAGTAACAATACAAAGGATGGAGTACTGCAACTAATTTAGGAAAGCCCCCAACACTTCTTTACTTTTGATCATTGTGAAAAACAAAAAAATCAAAGAATTATATAACAAAATCCTACCAGCTATACGAAAAACAAAAAAGAAAGATACAGGAAATCCTCTCCAGAGGTTTTTCAAAACATAACGCTTCTTAACAGTCAAAACTCATTTAGCGGGAAATGGAGAAGTATCCTGGATTCTCAAAACTTGAATCATCATGTGAAAGTTTTTTTAAGTAAGAATGCCTTAAATGACTTTTGTTGTCATTTTTTAAAAGACCTAAAACAAAAGGAAAGCTTATTTTAATACTTTGATGCCTCCATAATGTTGAAAGTTATATTTTCTCAATTCTAATATTTTCCAGCAGAGTGCCTTATTCATTTTTCAGTGGAAGGAAATAAAATTCAATATGCAAAAATTTAAAGTCTTGTGCTTTTTTACAAACAGGTTTTGTTCGAAATGTTTTTTTTACCAAGTGCATACAGTCACATATTGTTTTTATAATTAAGATAATTTAAAGAAACTAGCAGAGTCTTTTATAAATTCACATGAAAGATGTGTTGCATAGTTGTATATGTAGAGCTAATTTCTAACGCTAGTTATGTCTGGGCAGTGGAACTGGGGGTTCCACTGGGGGTTGGGAGGCAGAGAAATAAGACTATTACTTTTTCTTTCTTTCTTTTTAACATCTTTATTGGAGTATAACTGCTTTACAATGGTGTGTTAGTTTCTGTTTTATAACAGAGTGAATCAGCTATATGTATACATATATCCCCATATCTCCTCCCTCTTGTATCTCCCTCCCCCGCTCCCTATCCCACCCCTCTAGGTGGTCACAAAGCACCGAGCTGAACTCCCTGTGCCATGCAGCTGCTTCCCACTAGCTATCTATTTTACATTTGGTAAAGACTATTACTTTTTCACTTTAAATCCTTGAGGCCTATGCAAATTTATTTTTGTACCTATTTTGTATAATTCTTTTAACTGTACTAGTTAGAAATCAAATAAGTTAACTTGAAAATAATTAATCCATATTATTGGACCATTAACCTTTTGTATCCATTTCACTGACTGTTACTTAATAACTCTAGGTAGCATTTTCAGCTAACTTTTCCTACAATTTGAGTATGGGATCACCAGATGACAGAGGCTCTCAACTGGTACAACTCAGTCGAGCTGCAAATGAAGAAGCTGAGACCCAGAGAGGTTAAAGGATTTGCCCATTTCTTCAAACTGCCTGACTCTGGAGGCAAGGCTCACCCTCAGCTCTTGGGCTTTTTGGTTTATGCTCCTTCTTTATCATATCGTGTTGCCCGTCACAGGTTCTACAGCACCACTCATGGGTTAATCGAAGGTCTGAATCATAATCATGAAGTTACTACAGTGTTACAAAAACATAACTCCTCTACAACTAAAGTTGTACACTGTAATTAAACCTTGAGCTTAAGGATGGTCTTGTGCAGAGGACCTGTATGCAGGCAGTGATGGGAGGACTCAAGATCAGGGATTCAGCAGTTTTCTGCCTGAATCTGACTCCTCCAGTTCCTAACTGTGTGACTAACTGCGTGTAACTTCTTTTTTTTTTTTTTTTCCTGAATGGTTCTTTTGTTCATTTGTTTATTTATTTATTTTTTGGCCACTCCAAGCAGCGTGAGGGCTCTTAGTTCCCCAACCAGGAATAGAACCCGTGCCCCCTGCAGTGGAAGCGTGGAGTCTTAACCACTGGACTGCCAGGGAAGTCCCTGCATGCAACCTCTTATGCCTTCTTTTTCTCATCTGTAATATCGTGATAAAAAACAATATCTACGGGGCTTCCCTGGTGGCGCAGTGGTTGAGACTCCGCCTGCCGATGGAGGGAATATGGGTTCGTGCCCTGGTCTGGGAAGATCCCACATGCCGCGGGGCAGCTGGGCCCATGAGCCATGGCCGCTGAGCCTGAGCGTCCGGAGCCTGTGCTCCGCAATGGGAGAGGCCACAACAGTGAGAGGCCCGCGTACCGCAAAACAAAAACAAAAACAATATCTACCTACTTAATGGAATTGTGAGGATTAAATGAAATCATTTATGTCAAGTACCTAGCCAAATGCCTGGTATATAATAGGTGCTCAATAAAAGTTAGTTATCATCAATCAAAATTTAAATTCATAAACTAGGTATAATTTAGAACCTTCCACACTAATTCCTGTTTTCAATCTATTACAACCATAGCCTCTTCCCCCAAATTTGATTATAAGTGCTCATCTTTGAGAAGATCTGCGTTTACCACAAGTTAGTAACCTCAGAAATGGCACACCTCCCTGTCTCATTCTTCCCAGCAGTGGGACAGACAAGCTCGAATTTAATAAATATGTGTGAAAACTCTACAGAATGGTAAAGTTTCCTAAACAGAAGATATGCTTTTGTTTGTAGCCACCCCTGCAACATGGCTGGTCATTATGGTTTGCTCTCAAGTCTCCAGATCACCCAACTGACCTCTGACTGTGTCCCCAGCTCGCCACCAAAATGAGAGCTTGTCCCAATAGGTCTCTCGTGGGCCTGCCTGCCTTCCCAGTGCTGTGTGAAGCCTCTTCGCTGGGCACCTCCCATCCATTAGAGCCCTTCTTTTCTCCTTCCCACTGGTGGAGAGGGCTCTTTTCTCTAAGCCAAAAGTGAAAAACAAAAAACAAACAAACAAAAAACCTGTGACTCATTTCTTTTCAATTCTCGAGAAGGCAGCTTTCCACTATTCTCTTCAGTAAAGAAGAAGTCAAATCCCTGTGACCTCCTTAACAAAAACACTCTTTGAAGGCACAACAGAATAAGCAATAACTGACAATTTAAACATACCTGGAATACTTTGCCACACATATTTCTCTTGAGTGTCTCATAACACCACAAAACTTCAAACAGCATACCAACCCCTGCCTACCGGCTTAAATGGAAATTAAACTTTCTAAGCCCATTGTCAAGGCATTTCAGGGATATTTTAAAATACTTTCTGGATATGATAACAACAACCTATTGAGAGCTCCGGCTGTAAATCTTTGGGCCTAAGGAGACTTCCTAGCTCCAGGCTGGTACTTCCATTAAAGGGCAGACATTTGCCAACGTCTGGTTTAGCAACAAAGTCAAAGGAGCAGCTTTGGGTTTTGAAACCAAACAATCATGGGTGTGAGGCACGCACTTGCTGTGACCAACAACTGGGTTGAGAAGAAGGTTCACAGTCAATTCATTTGCGTGGAGTTAGACCAATAATGCGCTTACTCAGTGAGTTTCACAATTAGGGCAAACAATTCTGAAGGGTGTATTCCTTTTTTCCCTTTCTTATTGTTCTTTTTCAAAATCAGATTTGTTGAAGAAGAGTAGAAGTCAAGTCAACAGAGCAGGGGATGGAGTTCTTTTTTATAAATTAAGATATAATGGACATATAACATTTTATTTGTTTCAGTCATACTACATAATGATTTAGTATGTAGTATAACTGACACACACACACACAGGGAAATGGTCACCACAATAAGTTTAGTTAATATCCATCACCACACATAGTAACAAATTTTTTCTTGTTCTGAGAACTTTTAAGACCCACTCTCTTAGCATCTTTCTGATATACAATACAATATTGTTAACTATAGTTACCATGCTGTACTCTACACCCCCATTAAGTCCATAGTAAAGACATTTATCTTGTAACTGGAAGTTGTTTTTTTTTTTTTTTCTTTTTTTTGCGGTACGCGGGCCTCTCACTGCTGTGGCCTCCCCCGCCGCGGAGCACAGGCTCCGGACGCGCAGGCCCAGCGGCCATGGCCCACGGGCCCAGCCGCTCCACGGCACGTGGGATCCTCCCGGACCAGGGCACGAACCCGCGTCCCCTGCATCGGCAGGCGGACTCCCAACCACTGCGCCACCAGGGAAGCCCCTGTAACTGCAAGTTTGTAACTTTTGACCACCTTCACCCATTTTACCCACTCCTCCCACCTCACCCCTACCTCTGGTAACTACAAATCTGATCTCATTTTCTATGAGTTTGGTTGTTTTTTCTTTGGTTGGTTGTTTGATTTTAGATTCCACATATAAATGAGATCATACTGTATTTGTCTCTCTCACGTATCTCACTTAGCATAATGCCCTCAATATCTATCCATGTTGTTGCAAATGGCAGGCTTTCCTTTCTTAAGGTTGAATAACACTCCATTTTAATATGTACATCTTCCTTAAGGGATGGAGTTCTTGGAGCGAGGTTCCAACTAACTCCCCTGCTCTTGCCTGTTGTCTACATGATTTTTACCAAGTTGCTTGCTGATTCAATGCCTTATTCTTACTGAATATATGCCTTCCTACCCAGATATTAGAGGAACTAAAGATACAGTTGAATCAGTAAATTGCCTTGAGAACTTTGAGGAAAGGAAGTTATTTTCCTTTACAGTTCAGGGCTTTCCAACTGCATGTTGGATTCACTGCTGGGTTCTCAATCATTCAGAGGTTCTGGCGGGCCAATAACACTGTGTGATATATCTCCTAATATTTATTAGTACTCACCGGCATATGACACCATGTTCAGAAATGCAGGGTTTGCAGGTATGGTTACGGCAGACTTGCCTCCCCCTTGATTCAGAAAGCTTTTCTCTTCATCTGACTCTCTGCCCTTCCTCCTCCTCTCCCCCTCTCCCCCAACCCCCCACCCCGGAACCAGGAAGCTGGATCGTCCACTCCACAGGATCTTTCATCCCTGTTATTTCAGTGACGAACACAGCACCAGGCACACGGGTGGTATTGAGTGACTGTCTGCTGAATGAATGAATGAACTTGGTATCTATTGCTGCCCAGGTAGCAGAGCAAAGATTTTCCTGGATTTGGGGCCAGGTCAGCACCAGATGAATTAAAAAAGGATTCTTCTACAGCCAATGCCAGGCCAATTTGAGGGCAGCAGTTATGTCAGGTTCGCAGACATCTTGTTTTTGTGTCACCTATATCCACCTCCAATTCTCAGAGTACACCTGGTGCCACTCTTGTTGAATGGAGAGCCCTTGTATCATACTCCACTAAGACTACTTTTCCAGCCTAGACAAAGTCTCATCCTTGGTGTCATGACCTCAGTCCTCAGTGTGATGCCAGGAAAGAAACCTGGTAAGTAAGTTCAAGGCATAGTGCTAGGAGAAGACTAGATATATGCATTTTAGAAAGAGACTTAGAACTAAGAGTTACCTTCCAACAACTTAAAATTTACCGACTTTTTTTTTTTTTTTTTTTTTTTTAGCTGTACGCGGGCCTCTCACTGCTGTGGCCTCTCCCGTTGCGGAGCACAGGCTCCGGACACACAGGCTCCGCGGCCATGGCTCGCGGGCCCAGCCGCTCCGCGGCATGTGGGATCTTCCGGGATCGGGGCACGAACCCGTGTCCCCTGCATCGGCAGGCGGACTCTCAACCACTGCGCCACCAGGGAAGCCCTACCGACTTTTTAGTTAAAGCCTAGATAGAAAATTAAATGTCTTTGCTCCTCCACACACAATAAATGGCTCCATACGGAAACTACACTGGACTTGGAGTCAGAAGATGTGGGTTTGCATCTTGGGTCTGCCTTTTACTGGCTGGTTATCATAAGCAAAAGATGTAGTCTCTCTGATCTGAAATGTTATCACATGTAAAATGGAGAAGGTAATGCCCTCATCTCATAGTGCTGTTATATTGATTAAACGCAGTTTAATTTATAGAGCAGCTTTGTTAAATCTGATGTAGTAAATGAATGAGTGAGGTGAAAACCGTACAGAAAAGAAGGGTCAAGAAGACTAGTCCTTGAAAATCCAAAATATAAGATAGAAGGGAAAATTAGTACCACATGAAATGAGTTCCAGAGGAGACTTGGGTTGTGATCTGTACAGCCTAACACATAATCATACTATCAAAATTACGAGGGGTCCCTGCCTGTAGACCCAGAATTGTTGGTGATGCTGATGATGAAAAAAGAGATGATGATGATGATGATGACTTTACTGAGTGAAGACCATGTATAGCACTATTCTGAGCACTTTATATGTTTTATCTTGTTCACAATAACCCTAAGAAGTAAGTAATACTATTATCTCCATTTTACAGATGAGAAAAGAAACAAAGGCCCAGAGAGTTTAATTCATCATACAGTGCAATTCTCTCCGAGCACATATGTTTCTTTTCAATAGACTGTTGAATGAGAGGAGAAAAGCATCAGGAAGTAAAAGCAGACTTTTATTCATCAGGACTGAAAGGTTGAAACCCAGAGTGGTGAAGTTCAAGAGCAGGGGTGGAACGAAGTTATAGACCCTGAGAAGAAACCTGGGAGAAACCTAGTGGAAAAGACCAAAAGGAAATTCTTTTTTATGGAAGACAAAACCTAGTCTGCCTGGAAGGTGAAGGCCAGTAGGAAGCAAGGAGAATGTAACTGTTGGGAAATCAACAGAGATCAGACTGTGGCATTTCCCCCACAGCCTGCCCAATGCACCAGGCACACTAACTAGCAGGTGTTATGCTCTGAGGCACGACCTGCTGCTGTGACAATTGAGGACTGGGGTGAGGGCACACTGATGAAGCTGCTGCCATCCCAAAGCCTAGTGCCACCTCTGAGTATTCAGCACCATTCCTGTGAGCGATGACACGGGGAAACAGCTAGAGCTAGCTGTCACCACCAGACTGCTCAGGAAACCAGAAAGTCTGCAAACAAAACCGCCAGCTTCTTCACGACCACCCGGAACAGTCTAAATTCGGAAAAGGAGCCCCTTCTGCTGGGAACAGTTTCCCTCAGTGGTGAGTCCCCAAACAGGCTTGTCTTCGAGACCATCAACCAAAATGAGATCTATAAATACTGACAATGTCTTTGCTGTTCTCTATTTTTCTCCTTCTAAATCAATAAATAATTGATTCTGTGTCAATTGGGACCTCTTACATCCCAAACACAGGTTAAGAGATTTCAGGGATTAGCTACAGATCTTTATGGTCATGAAACAAATTTACAAACTAGAGTAAAACGTGGAAATCCATGGCACAACAACTGCCAGATACTGTTATGAGAAAGAGAGAAAGAGACACAGAGAGGCAGAGAGAGATAGAGAGGGAGGGATAAAAGAAGGAAAGAGAAAACACTTCTGAGGAAAGGGTATTTGGTCTTGTTTAATTGGGGGAAGGAAACAGAAGCCACTCTCTGCCTTGACTTGCTTGGGTCAAAGGCTTGCACTGGTGATTTGAAGGCACACGGAAAACAAAATACCAAGGTTATTATTTTTTTTTATCAAACATAAGTACTTTCCTCTAATGAGCCAATTTATGCAGACTTTTTGGCCAAACAGATCCAATGAAAATAAACACAATCACAAGGATTTGGCACTTTTATCAGGGAGTAGTTTGTCAATAGAGGAATGTTAGACCTCTTTACATTCTCATCAGTGAGCCAGATGTATTAGAACTAGAAAGTGGAAGCATGTAAGCATGTGTGTGTGAGTGCGTGTGTGTGCGTGTGTGTGTGCGTGTGCGTGTGTGTTCTAATCAACGCCGACTTGACATTCAAAACATCTAATCAACGTAGGCAACTAGCAGGCACCACTAGCATCCTGAGGAAATGGATGCAGTGATATGAGCTGGCCTGTCTGAAATCCCAAAGCAAAGGGCAAACAACCTAAAAGCCGCGGGGTTGAACATGGGGAAGCAGGCTCTGCAGAGAAACGCTGAGAGATTCTGAGAGTGAGAGGAGCCTGTCTGAGGGGCAAGGAGGGAGCCACACCACCACTGACACAGGTCCCCCTGGCCGCTGCTGCTTCATGTGGCCCAGCTGGTAGTGGCTGCGAGGGGCGGCCCCCACTTGTGAGGCTGGCTGCCCCCCACCTCCTCCTCTGTCCCCTCACTCCCAACCCTGATGCCTCCATTGGAAGAGAAGATGGGGCTAGATGAGAGCAAGGTGTTTTAGACAAGCATGTAACACACACTGGAGAAACAAAGGTGCTGAGATAGTTCACCAAGGCTCAACCACCATGTTTCTCTTCTTACATCTTCAAGACTGCAGGGTAGAGGAGAGCACAACAAAAATAATAATAGCTGCCATGTATTCCATGCCCCTACGCACCAGGCACTGTGCTAAGAACTTCACATAAAATATTTAATCCAGTTCTCACGATAACTCTGTGATGCAGGTTATCTACCCCACAACAGAGATGAAGAAACAGGCTTAGAGAGATAAAAGTCACTGCTGGGAGCAATAAGTACCAAGTGGCACAGTCCAGAGCTGCTAAGCCATGTCCCTTCCTCTAGTGTGCCAACCTTGCTCAGCCATTTAGAGAGAGAAATGGGATTCTGTGCCCTAAGGTTAATAAACCTAAACTTGGTCAGATGTTAACAAATAATAAATGCCAAAAGGCAAAATCAACCCTGTCTAACATAAGGAGGAATGTTTTTCAACAACAGCATTTATAATAGAACTGGTTACATGTCCACTCTCCTAGAACATCAGTAGACACTGGATTCAGATAATAAAACTAACTTTTCAATTTCTAGCTTAGCTACAAATTATTACAAATAGTTTTCATGATAACAGAAATTAATTTCAGGATTCTATTATAACTCAAAGTACAATCTCTCCTGGAACAGTAAGTGACTAGCTTAATCTCCTAGAGAAACCTTTCTTGCTGCTCAAAGATAGTAATGGAAACTGTTTTTTGTTGTTGTTGTTGATGTTGTTTTTTATTGGAGAAGAGTTGATTTACAATGTCATGTTAGTTTCAGGTGTATAGCACAGTGATTCGGTTATATATATATAGTTATAGTTATATATAGTAATATATATATACAGTCTTTTTCAGATTCTTTTCACTTATAGGTTAATACAAAATATTGAGTATAGTTCCCTGTGCTATATAGTAGGTCCTTGTTGGTAGAAACTGTTTTACTTATAGACGAATCTGCTTTTAAATCAGGAAATTTAAAAAATAGCTTATTTGATCATTTATTATAACTCCTCTTCTTCTTTCACGTTTATTCTCCTTAAGAGGGACTATCCATAAGACTAAAAGTTTATAATATCCCTCACTAAATATTCACCTTCAGAATGGCAATATTCTAGAATTCTATTACTTAGGTTCGAGGTAAAATATTACTGTACACAGAAATTTGGGTAGGATTAACAGCCATCTTAGCATGACAAATGGGGCAAATTCCATGCACAACATTTTGGGAAACATCAGGTCAGAATGCTCCTCAGACCAGCTGCTCTGTGATGTGGCTCCCTGGTACAGTCACCCATGAGTCACGAGGATCGCAGTTGCCCTAAGCCTGTGGCATTCACCAAGTGGCCTGCTTAAGCAAAGACAAGACTTTGCTTCTGCTCCTGGAGGGTGAAGACTCCATATGTTGTGCCATATTTTCCTTGTAGCAAAAATAGCCTTGAGGATTCACATCCCTTCAGGAAGGAACGATGTACGGATGGTGACCATTTGGCAAAAAGCTACGAGCGTTAGGTCTCTGTGCAATAACTGAGCTGTTCTGTTGCCCAAGACCTTCCTTAAACATAAGCTCAATGTGTTAGCAGAGAGGCTCTTGAGTCTGGGCATTGTTTATTGGCGTATGAGGAATTCTTAATAAAAATTTCAAGAATTCAAGAGATCCTCAGTGGCACATGAAACAAAAGGGAAATAAATTTCATCTGCTGGGGATTCTAAAAGGCCATTTAGAACCAATTTAAGACAACCAGTGTCAAAAAAGGGTCAAGAAGTCATCACCATGTCACTAACCAACCTACCTTCCATCCCTGCTCATTTCTCTTCTTCTTGAGAAGCCAGAACTGCTGGAGGAAGATGCTTCCCTTTTCTTCTGAGGATGCTGTTGACAGCTCTGCATCTACTAGGTGTCTTCCCAGTCTCCTCTATGCTGACACACAGTGCTGACTGCTAGATCTCTATTCCATGTGGAAGAAGGTAAGACTCTCACTTGACCTATGAGCAGCTCTGGACACAGCACATCATTCTCTCTTCCTTGGTGATCCTTCTTCATTTGGCTTCTAGGGCTCCACGCTCTCCTGGCTTTCAGCCAACCTCACTGTGGGCTCCAATTCACCCTCTTTGGCTAGTTCCTACACTTCTCTCTGACTCTTGATACTGAAATGACTCAGTTCTTAGTCCCTGTCTCTCCTCTATCTTTCCTCTCTCCCTTGGTGATCTCATGCAGTCTCATGCCCTATAGATGATATTTAAGGCAAACAACTTCCAAATTTATATCCCCACCCTTAATCACTCTCTTGAATTCTAGACTTGCATATCCAATTGCTTATTCAACACTGGACTTGGAGATATAATAAACAACTCAAATTCAATATGTCCCAAACTGAAAGCATTTTACACATATTAAGTCATTTATTCATAACCACCAGATAAGAATACTGAAATTACTCTCATTGTATAAAGAACAGTGAAGTACAGAGAGGTGAGATTACCTCCCCAAGGTCATACCTCTAGTGAGTGACAGAACCAAGAAGCCACCATCATCCTGAGTCTTCTCTCTCCCTGTCTTCCTCCCCTCTGACCCCCACACCCAAGCCCTTAGTCCTTTGTGTCCAATCCATTAGCAAAGCTCACAGGCTCCACCGCCCCCATCTCTACCACCACCCCAGGCATCCAAGCACCATGCCCTCTCTTGCATGGGTCACTGCAGTAGCTCCTAAGTAATATCCCTGCCTCCCTCCACTTGCCCCCAATTGTCTACTTTCAACCCCACAACCAGAGTGATCTTATAAAACCAAACTTTATTCCCTCTACTGGCTTCCCTTGCATGTACCAATAGAACACACTCCTGAGTAGAGTCTATGTGAACCTTGTCTTCCTGTCCAACTCACAGCCTGGTACCCTCCTCCTCCCCTGCCAGCCTTCAGCCACACTGGTCTGCTTTCATGCCCTTGGACACACCAGGGCCACTTCTGCCTTGTAGCTTAGCCCCAGTTGTTGTGACCCTAGATCTTACATGGATGGCTCTGTCTTATCATCTAAGATTTAATCTCAATGTCACATCCAAGGAGTGACCTTCCTTGACCACTCAATTTAAAGTAGCCCCTCCCTCTACCCCACATACTTTCCCTTATATACTCTAGTTAGGACTGTGGATTGATACAATCTCTTCAGACAGCCAGCTGGCAATATCCATCAATACCTAAAGGCACATACATAGCCATTTGACCCAGCAATTCTACTTCTAAGAATTCATTCTAAATATAAACTTGTACATGTGTGAAATGATATATTTTGCAGGGTTATGTATTGCTGTGCTGCTTCTTATAGACAAACACTGCCAACAACCTTAATGTCCATCCATAGGAGCTCCTTAAATAAACAAGCCTATTACAAAAAATGGGCAAAGGACTTGAATAGACATTTCTCCAAAGACATGCAAATGGCTAATACACACATGAAAATATGCCCAACATCACTAATCATTAGGGAAATGTAAATCAAAACTACAATGAGGTGTCATCTCATACCCATTAAGACGGCTACTATAAAAAAAACCCCAAGTGTTGGCAAGGATGTGAAGATATTGGAATCCTTGTAGACTGCTGGTGGGAATGTAAAATGATGCAGCTGCTATGGAAAACAGTATGGCAAGTCCTCAAAAAATTAAAAATAGAATTACCATATGATCTAGCAATTCCACTTCTGGGTATACACCCAAAAGAACTGAAAGCAGTATCTCAGAGAGATATTTGTACACCCATGTTCATAGCAGCATTATTCACAATAGCCAAAAGGTGGAAGGAACCCAAGTGTCCGTTGACAGATGAATGGATAAACAAAATGTGGTATACACATACAATGGAATATTATTCAGCCTTAAAAGGAAGAAAATTCTGATGCATGCTACAACATGGATAAAACCTGAGGAGATGTCAAGTGAAATAAGCCAGACACAAAAAGACAAATACTGTATTATTCCACTTATATGAGGTACCTAGAGTAGTAAAATTCCTAGAGACAGAAAGTAGAATGGTAGTTGCCCAGCGCTAGGGGTTAGGGGAAAATGGGGAGTTTTTGTTTAATGGATACAGAGTTTCAGTTTTATAAGATGAAAAGAGCACTGCAGAGGGCTACTGGTGATGGTTACACAACAATGTGAGTGTACTTAATACCACTGAACTGCACACTTAAAAATGGTAAATTCTATGCTACATGTATTTTACAATTTAAAAAAAAGCTAAAGACTTAGAGATCTCTAAGATACATGTGTAAGCTTTAAAAAGAAAACGTTGCAGTAAAATGCATACAATACAGTCCCATTATATAAAAATGAACGTAAATATACATGCATAGAAAGGAGACAAATTGTCCCCAGCAGTTGTCAGTAAGATGGGAAGGGGGAGATGAAGCAGAATGGGAATGTTCGTGCATCGCTGTGTGCCTCTGTATCGACTGAACCTGGTACAATAAGAACATATTTGTATTAGCTTCCTGGGGCGGCAGTAATGAACTGAGTGGCTTAAATAACAAATTTATTCTCTCCCAGTTCTGGAGGCTAGCAGTTTGAGATCAATGTATCAGCAGGGCCACACTCCCTCTGAGACTCTGGGTGGAGTCCTTCCTTGTCCCTTCCCAGTTTCTAGTGGTGGCTGTCTATCCTTCCTTGGTGTTCCTTGGCTTGCAGCCGCAATCACTCCAACCCCGCTGCTGTCGTCATACGGCGTTCACCCTGTGTGTCTCTCTTCACTTGGCATTTTCCCTTCTGATAAGGACACCAGTCATATTGGATTAGGGCCCACCTTAAGGACCTCATCTTAACTTGATCCCATCTGCAAAGACCCTATTTCCAAATAAGGTCACATTCATAGCCACTGGGGGTTAGGACTTCAATGTTTTTGAGGGGACACAATTCAAACTATAATAATATCTGTGCTTAAAAAAACTATATTGTGTGTGTGTGTGTATGTGTGTGTGTGTGTGTGTGTGTGTATACCACATCTTCTTTATCCATTCATCTGTCGATGGATATTTAGGCTGTTTCCATGTCTTGGCTATTGTAAATAGTGCTGCTATGAACATTGAGGTGCATGTATTTTTTCTAATTAGAGTTTTCTCCAGATATAGGCCCAAGAGTGGGATTGCTGGATCATATGGCAACTCTATTTTTTAGTTTTTAAGGAACCTCCATACTGTTTTCCATAGTGGCTACACCAATTTACATTCCCACCAATGGTGTCGGAGGGTTCCCTTTCCTCCACACCCTCTCCAGCATTTATTGTTTGTGGACTTTTTGATGATGGCCATTCTGACCAGTGTGAGGTGATACTTCACTGGAGTTTTGATTTGCATTTCTCTGATAATTAGCGATGTTGAGAATTTTTTCAGGTATCTATATGCCATCTGTATGTCTTTTTTTGGGAAATGTCTCTTTAGGTCTTCTGCTCATTTTTCAACAAGACATGGAAGCAACCTAAATGTCCATCAACAGATGAATGGATAAAGAAGATGTGGTATACACACACACACACACACAAAATGGAATACAACTCAGCCATAAAAAACAGTGAAATAGGGCTTCCCTGGTGGCGCACTGGTTGAGAGTCCCCCTGCTAATGCAGGGGACACGGGTTTGTGCCCCGGTCTGGGAGGATCCCACATGCCGCGGAGCGGCTGGGCCCGTGAGCCATGGCTGCTGAGCCTGCACGTCCGGAGCCTGTGCTCCGCAACGGGAGAGGCCACAACAGTGAGAGGCCCACGTACCGCAAAAAAAAAAACAAAACAGTGAAATAATGCCATTTGTAGCAACATGGGTGGACCTAGAGATTATCATACTAGGTGAAGCAAGCCAGATAGAGAAAGACAAATATCATATGATATTACTTATATGTGGAATCTAAAATATGACACAAATGGACTTATTTACAAAACAGAAAGAGATTCACAGACATAGAAAACAAATTTATGGTTACCAAAGGGGAAGGGGGTGCAGGAGGGATAAATTAGGAGTTTGGTATTAACAGATACAAACTACTGTATATAAAATGGATAAACAACAAGGTCCTACTGTATAGCACAGGGAACTATATTCAATATCCTGTAATAAACCATAATGGAAAAGAATATGTATATATATGTATAACTGAATCACTTTGCTGTACACCAGTATCTAATACAACACTGTAAATTAATTATACTTCAATAAAAAAAGTTTTAAAAAAACTAATTAAAAAAAAACTACAGTTAAGCTCCCTTGAACACTCTATCTATGAGCCTTCAAGAGGATAAGTAAAGATCCTTTAGAGCAGCAGTCCCCAACCTTTTTGGCACCGGGGACCTGTTTCATGGAAGGCAGTTTTTCCACGGACCAGGGGTGGGGGGGGATGGGTCAGGCGGTAATGCGAGGGATGGGGAGCGACAGATGAAGCTTCACTGGCCCACCCGCCACTCACCTCCTGCTGTGCAGCCCACTTCCTAACATGGGTCCCCGGGGGTTGGGGACCCCTGCTTTAGAGGCAGTATTTCAAGAATTAAGAGCCTGGATTCAGGAGTCACACGGCAAAGGCTCAAATCCCAGTCAGCCATTTACAAACTACGTAACCTTGGGGAAGTCTATTAACGTCTCCTTGCCTCAGTTTCCTTGTTTTAAAATAACAGCATCTAGTTCAGATTGTCAGAAGGATCAAACGAGGTACAAAGCGTTTAGGGCAACCTAAGCGCTCAATCAATGTGAGCAATTGTTGTCATGGTTATCACCATTTATAGGATCTCGAAGACCCCTAAAAAGCATTCCTGGGCATACAGTGCCTTTATGTTTGCAGCACCTACTGAATGCCCTTCTCCATCATTCCTTGCCCAAGAGTGTCATGCCTGACTTCACAGCTCCAGCAATTTCATTTGATATAGGGTTACACTACTGCACTAAATACTCCTCCACACAGCTATCCAACTCTCATCCTGGGTGTGATCCCATCTGCAGTGTGGCAGTTGAGCTCTCCGTGGCTGACAGGGTCTCTGAGCAGTGCCACCTAAGCCATCAGGGCAGAATGCCCATCATATCACGTGCAGCCCACAGAGGGATGCAGAGTGGTCCTTGGCCTCAGACCTCCCACTTTCTGTGATCAGTGCCCTAAATTTGGATTTTGATCTTGGCCTCACTTGCTGCTAAATCTGTATCCAGTTAATCTTACAGGGTTGTGGGGGAGGAGTCAAGTTGCTATGGCGACCCAACAACTCTGGGCAGAAGAAGAGAAGAAATGGAATCTCAGGATGGAGACCACCAAAGGTTCAGAAACTGCCATTTCTGCCTTTGTTTCACAGAAATGAATCTTGATATGCTAAAATAAACAGACCTCTCTTTTCTTTTTTTTTTTTTTACAGGTTTCCAGCCATTGACAAAAATAAAAGCCTGCTCATACAAGTATTCTTTCTATTCACATGTCATTTCCTAACAGGATAGAAACTAAAACTCACACTTCATTCAGCAAGTCAGGAAGTCAGCTGATTTCCTTTAAAGCTCTCTCTCTGCATGAAACGAGCAATTGTCCAGTCTGGATTTTATACATAATATTACTTTTTGACCTGCAGTTTACAAATAAACTAACAGACACAAATAGAACTTGGGCCCTCTCATCTCCCAGTGGTTTAGAGAAGCCGGGGGAGGGCAGAGAAAGATGAAAGAAACTGCCTTGGGACGCTGAGACCTCATCTTCCAGCAACTTCTATGCTGTCCACACTGTGACAGAGCCGCTCACATACAGCAGAGCTGACTCACTAGATTTTCCTGTCTTTGTTTTCCTGTCTACATTCTGGTGGAGCTTCTAAGGAATAGTAAACGATTGAAAAGGTAAATCTCAGTCAAACAAACACATGAACGCAAAACACAGATTGTGTACCAGATATGCAGGCACTAAGTAATCGAAATTTGACCAAAAGGGACTTCCCTGGTGGTCCAGTGGTAGAGAATCTGCCTTACAATGCAGGAGACATGGGTTCGGTCCCTGGTCAGGGAACTAAGATCCCACATATCGCGGGGCAACTAAGCCTGCGTGCTACAACTACTGAGCTCGCGTGCCTCAACTAGAGCCCACGTGCCGCAAACTACAGAGCCCACGCGCTCTGGAGGCTGTGCGTCACACTGAGAGAAGAGAACCCGCAGGCCACAACTAGAGAGAAGCCCGCGCACCCCCAACGAAGAGTCTGAGCGCCCCAACGAAAGGTCCCGCGTGCTGTAACTAAGACCCGATGCAGCCAAAAATAAATAAATAAATAATAAATCTTTATAAATAAATAAATAAATTTAAAAAACTGACTAAATAAAGTTCTGGTACACTAGCTCAGGCTAGGACCAGCCAGAGGACAGCAAATGTAACTAACACGTTTTGTCTCTGAAAAACTACTCTGGGTTAGACTGAGAACTGACATCTTAGGCAGCAGTTAAAATTTTCTTTAAAAGAAAAAAGGGTCAGAAGCACCCCTGGACCTGATTTTCTTTACTTTCTATCATTTTTACCTCCTTTTCAAAGACAGTTTTATTTTTGAGCTTGAGTGAAGAACAGAGTCAGTACTGGAGTAGAATTTGTTAACTCAGGGGTCTGGGAGTGGGAAGGTAAAAAGATGATGAGTTAGCTTGGTTATGATTATGTAACTTTTCTGAATTTCTAAGGGAATGGCAATTGCTCAGAATTACACAATAAGATTTTATGCGTAAACAGCTGAGAAAAGCAGGATGTGATCAGGAAAAAAACTCTGGAGCAGAAGTCACAGACTCAAGTCCTTGGCGTGGCTCTATCACTTAACAGCCACATAATCACAGACCAGTTAGTTAAACTTCCTGAATCTTGGCTGTTTTAACTATAAAATGGGTATAAAAATACCTGCCTTGACCTCAATAATTCAAATTGAGGAGCAAATGAAACCACATACATGAAATCCTTTTATAAACTATTAGGTACTGCTCAGTGAATGTATTATTATTTCGACTAGAATCTAGATTTACTAGATGTTCTCCTGCTTTGTACATCCTTCAGCCTCCATAGGAGTTCCTTATATCTAGTGGGGACAAAAATGCAACTGAAAACAAAAATATGCCAACCAAATATGCATATAGTTTTTTAGACCAACTTCCCCAAAGTTGGTTTAAAGGTAAGCTGTTCTACTTAGAAAGTCAAAGGAGTCAGCCATCACCCAGAAATCAGCGATGCAGCCACAAAGTACAGAACACCCGTAGGCAAGGCCGTTTTTCTTCCTGAATGGCACTTCCATAATGAGTTCACTCACTGTTGTGCAAGAGATAAAAAGTTTTAGTTCATAAGATTCTAGTTGGTAGCCTGCCATGTCAATTAGCTTCTTACTCTATGTTCATAGCATTAACACTAGATTAGAACTAATTACCCTCCAATTAACAATTTAGAGGCCATTAAAATATAGATTAGCATGAAAGAAATATAGTATCCTGTGGAAAGTTAAATTCTGATGGAAAGGAGATAAACTCTAACATCTAACATTAAAGTGTGTTAATCACCCTGTATCAGGTGCTAAAAGAGGACATTAATTAAAGTAGAGCTACTACCTTTCCTGACTTCCTGAAACTTGTGTTTAAAAGGACAAAGTAACTCAGACACGCACACACACACACACACACGTATGTGTACAAACACCTAGCAGTAGAGCTGCTATCCAGTATGACAATACCAAACCTTGGTATTGTTTGAAACAGACTTTGCTTAGCATGTTTCAGAAACAACTAGAAGTTTTTAAGCAGAAGTCAAAGAGAGATCAAATCAGAGTGGGATCATTTAGAGGTGCGATGTATAGAGAAATGATGCAGGAAAGAAAATGAAGAAAGGAAGTGGGGGGGTCCTTTCTCCAAGAACACTTGCAAATGTGGAAACAGATTTTTAAAGAGGTGTGGAGGGACTTAACATCTCATTGTGTAAACATCACCTGGTGATCAGAAGAGTAACAGTCTGTCAATAAACGAGCCCCACCTGGGTTCACAAACAAATCAAAATGGTTTTTCCAGGTTCTAGAAGGAAACTGTATTCTTGCTATTTTCGCCACTGAACTTTGCGGCAGCTAATTACAGAATGGCAGTGTTTACCTTACTTTCCCTACAATCTCACACCTAGTGTAGGGAAGACTAATGACAGTGTGGGGAGGCAGAAACGTGGGAGTAATTGCTCAGCAAGTTGGAGCACTTGCACTCTGGTTGCAACAGCAGGAAAGCCCATTATTCCAGTTGCCGAATTATGTCTCACTGGAGTCAGGTTTACAGAAATATTTATAGGATTAACAGAACACTATCACTGGCAGTTTCTTTGGGTTGCCTGATCTCCTGAAAGCTTTTTTTGTTTGTTTGTTTTGCAAGGGATGGAGGGTTGGGGAAGGAGGAACAAGGGAAGCCACCCACCAAAAAATGCTGTTAAAAAAGAAACGATTGGGCTTTTTGCTGCAGCACTGTAGTGTTCAGAAAAAGCATGGGGACCCAAACTCACGTCACTATTCATCCTAAAGAACAGACAGACTGACGATGGCTGTCAACTCCAGATGTGCGTTCCAAAGACTTCGATTAGCCAACAAAATCCTTACAATTGGAATGCCCTCTGAAAAGCTGTATTTATTTTTCTGATACTTTTTAAAAAATTATTTATTTTTGGCTGCGTTGGGTCTTCGTTGCTGTGTGCAGGCTTTCTCTAGTTGCAGCAAGTGGGGGCTACTCCTCGCTGCGTTGCGTGGGCTTCTCATTGCGGTGGCCTCTCCCGTTGTGGAGCACGGGCTCCAGGTGCATGGGCTTCAGTAGTTGTGGCACACAGGCTCAGCAGTTGTGGAGCACGGGCCCAGTTGCTCCGCGGCACGTGGGATCCTCCCAGACCAGGGCTCAAACCCGTGTCCCCTGCACTGGCAGGCGGGTTCTCAAGCACTGTGCCACCAGGGAAGCTCGATTTTTCTGATACTTTTTAAGAAAAACTACTGCATATCTTTCTGTATGCTTCAAGTTTTAGTCATTTGTGGTCACTTTCCCCCACAAAAATAAAATCTCTTTTCCCAGGTTGTCCTACATATTACAAAGTAATTGTGGCGCGCATCAATTGAATGCAGTAATTGAGAGTAATTGTACAGTCATATGAATAAAACTATTTGCTTTCTTGGCAGTTCTGTCAGTTCTCGGTCTATTGAAAGTCACAAGTGACTCAGAAGGCAAACAGCATTTACTTTCTAGGTCTCAACTGTAGGCTTTTTTACCAAACCTCAGTGAGCACATCATTTGCGCTCAGTTAAACTGGTTGTTTCTGAAATTTCCTGCTAGCATTGAAATAGATGTCAAAGCAGGTGGTCTCCAAAAGGTCTTAGATCAGTAATGCTTGGAATCCCTGGCTCAGTGAGGGTTTGTGTAGTAAGAGTCAATGGAAGTGGTTCTGGAAGAGACGTATGGAGTCATTCAGTAATACTTGATGTCTTTGTCCTTCTCACATTGCACAGTGATGTGTAAGTTACCGTGCGACTAGAGAAGATATCATAGAAATTAAATAGGAGTGGACGAAATCAAACCAGTTCCATTAGACTGTCTCTTCACACTAAGTTCTTATGAAGACAGAAATATCCTTCTCATATTTTTCCTGGTTGCAAACTTAGAGGAGAAGGGTCCTGGGCAGCCATAGTCCATTTCCTCCCAACAGTTCAGGGAGAGTAGAAAGAATGAGAATATTCCAGGCCAAGAGATTCTAAAGGAGGTAATGCAGTAACAACTGGGAGCTCCCATATGTTGTCTCCAACTGTGTTCATGATGTTTCCACATTGATACCCTCCCTTAACTCAAATTCAGCAAGTCCAAATCAAGCTCATCCTTGTTCTCTTCAAAACAGATCCCTATCTTTTTATTTTATTTTATTTTTTTATGGTACGCAGGTCTCTCACTGTTGTGGCCTCTCCCATTGCGGAGCACAGGCTCCAGACGTGCAGGCTCAGCGGACATGGATCACGGGCCCAGCCACTCCGCGGCATGTGGGATCTTCCCGGACCGGAGCACGAACCCGTGTCCCCTGCATCGGCAGGCGGACTCTCAACCACTGCGCCACCAGGGGAGCCCCAGATCCCTATCTTGATTTCTCTATTTCCACCAATGAAATTAGCCATCATTTTCCCAGTGTCCAGTGATTAATACTTTGGAACCATCTTTTACACATTTCCTCCCTTTTCACCAATGGCCAAGCTATTTCTGAACAAAGTTGCCATCATAGTTATCACTTAATATCAACAGATTTGGGCCCCCTGCCCCACGCTCCAATATTCACTGATATGGACTTGACTTAGCTGTGAATGTAAATGCTCTCCCACCTGCTCAGGGTCTTTAAAAAATGGAAGTGGGCTTTATGATACTAAAAACAATTTGGAAAGTACACAAGGACTACACCGAGGTCCTGCTGAGAAGCTAGAAACTGGAGAAGTAAGATAGCCTCTGAGAGACAAAACACAGGAGCAATACCTGGGACAGGTGTGTAGGTGAGCAAAGACACCTAATGGGACTAAAGAGCAACCAGGCCATCAAGACGTCAAAAGAAAAGAAGCTGGCCAGCCACGGGGTCAGAGCGTATGGAAAGTCACTGGGGAAAGCATTGGCGGAAGCCATGCAAGGCCAGCACGCTCCTGGGAGCTGGGAGAACAGTAGTGAACAGAACAAGTCTCTGCGTTCACAGGGCTGTCAGTCTAGTGGCGGGGACAGAAAACAACCAAACTTAGAACATAATCCTTTCCATCCACCCAATTTCCCTGTTCTGATCCCCTACTCACCAAACAACCTTCTGGTATGATCTGCCTTTTCATCTAGGTCTGCTTGCAAGGAGAAAAAGCACTGCCCTGTGGCAGTCATATTTCTCACTGTAAATTCTCCATGGCCTGTTTTCACACTTTACTCTCATGAGTTTGGAGACCGAGTCTGCCCCTGGAGATGGATCTCCTCTGGGTATGTTGACACATCAGACCAAGGACGGGACCCAGGAGTGTGGTTCATTCATGGCAATATCTTGACATATTTTCACTTAACTTTGCCAAGTTCTCAGTCTACAGTAGAATCATGTGACTCCCAATGATCCCAACTGTACTCAACAAAGTCTGCCTTTATAGAAATGATCTCAGCAGCAGTGATGTTTCTGTTTTCAAAACAACAAAATCTATTCTAGACACTATCCAATGGGTTTCAACAGTTTCTAAATCAATTCATTATTCAGCTACAGAACTAAACCACTTCCATTTGCAGCTGCCATTCAGACCCATCAGCCTAGGAGGGCTGTAAAAAGTGCTCCTCAGACTTGACGGCACATACCTGGGATGTGGGCTCTGATTCTGTAGTGCTGGTGTTGGGCCTGAGATTCTGATTTGTAACAAGCTCCCAGGCGATGAGATGCTGCTGATCTATGAACCCCAATTTGAGGAGCAAAAATCCCAATACCCAGGCTGCATGACAGACCAATGAAATCAGAGTCTCAGGGACGGAGACCAGGAATCAGTAATGCTGAAAGCTCCAGGATGATCCTACAGGCAGCCCAGGCTGAGACAGACCGGCCTAGATGCCGGTCCAGGGCCAGGAGCCTTCCCACAGCCTGAATCGCTGCTCCTGACACTCAAGAGCAAATCAGCAAAGCCCTGTCTGCAGAGGCCTGAGCTGATTCCTTTTTTTTTTTTTTTTTTTTTTTTTTGCGGTATGCGGGCTTCTCACTGTTGTGGCCTCTCCTGTTGCGGAGCACAGGCTCTGGACGCGCAGGCTCAGGGGCCATGGCTCACGGGCCCAGCCGCTCTGCGGCATGTGGGATCTTCCCGGACCAGAACACGAACCCATGTCCCCTGCATCGGCAGGTGGACTCTCAACCACTGCGCCACCAGGGAAGCCCTGATTCCATTTTTTGAAGTTCCTAATGCCAAGGCAGAATTACCCAAATTGTGGCATATTGTGAGTGTTTACATTTATTACGCCAAAGCCTTTACACAAAGTACAACTTTACATGTAAGTTCATTTGAACATAACATCACAAGTGCACATCTGAGGCCCATGATAATCCTACATCCTACCTCCTCTGCCAGACCCTGAACAGTGCCTCCACCAGTTGCCTGGTTATTTGAGAAAAAATTTCTCTGAGAACTAGATAGTAAGAATGCAAAGTGGAAGAGAGACATTATAACTATTCCTTTCTCAGTAAAACATCAAAATTGATGTAACAAAATAACTAACCCTAAATGATTAACTTCTAATTTAAACAAAAACAACAGAATATTAATATAAAGAAATAAGCTTTTTCCCCCACTAACAAGCTGTATCCTAGTGTCACTACCACAAAACTATTCCCATTAAGGAAAATTAGTTTTCTAAGTCAAAATCACGAAGATTGTACAAAGGTAGCACATTCTAATACATGAAAAATCAATGAAATATTTCCCTTCCTCCAGAGGAAAATTTTCATAAAATACTGATTATTCTATTCCTAAATTTCATAGATTATGAGTTACACAGAAGAACTAAATGAATGAATAAAAATAATTCTTAAAGGATTAATTGCTGCAGAATTCCCTCCAAAATATTGTTCCCCTCTGCTTCACTGACATATCAAAAGTGAGTCTGATTGTATTTGGACACTTTCAAATCAGAAGATTTCCCCCTTTTTTTCTTAGACAATGTGTTAGAAAGCATCAATGTTCTGTACATTTTAGGGAATAGATTTGTTTTTTGTTTTTGTTTGGTTTGGGTTTTTTGGGTAGAGGAAACTAGAAAGAAAGAATCTGATCTGGAATCTAGGGGATGCTTCTGTCCCTCAAAAAGGAGATCTGAAAATAAACACAAATTGAACAGCCTTCGGGCATTTTTAACCCTGAGGGTCTTGCTTGGTGATAGCCTTCTTGAGTTCTCTGTGTTGGTGAGTGCTAGCAAGTGAAGGCTATTCTGTGATTGTGCCATTTGGGTTCAAGAGTTGCTATTTTAAAAATTCAAACAGGAAATCTGGGAGTTGAAATGCACCAAACCTTCCCCTAGAGGTCACACCTTCAAAATAGCTCTCAGATTCATCTCTTCCTTTCTCCCTTCGTCACCTGATCTCATATGAAACTTCAGTTGAACATAAGGAAA
Organism: Mesoplodon densirostris; assembly: GCF_025265405.1. Lineage (NCBI taxonomy): Eukaryota > Metazoa > Chordata > Mammalia > Artiodactyla > Ziphiidae > Mesoplodon > Mesoplodon densirostris. The sequence goes on from NC_082664.1 coordinate 47,929,835, forward strand.
AAGAAATGGAACACTGATTTTCCCCCCTAGGTTCAATTTTTAAATTACGCCTACGTTTGCTTATAAAACCCCATAGCTTTAGCCCGTATTCCTTGAGACTTCTTTCCTACCTGGTTTAATTCCAATTAAAAAAAAAAAAAAAAAACACGAGCTTAGATCTAAAAACAGTCAAAATCACTCCACCTTATACCAAGAGAAGCTGTTCCTAAACTGGGAAGGCAGGGCCAATGCCATAGAAATCTGCACTACTTATCTGTTGCCTCATTTGGGAATTCTCTGGGTAGACCACAGCCACCATAGCAGAGAGAATGCCACTGACTATTCTATTCACTTGGCACTTTAGGCAGGGCTGTTAGCCCCAATTTGGGGATCAGATTGACCTAGTTTTGATGATGATGATGGAGGCGGCACTTAACCAGTGCCTATTCTTGTTTCAGTCACTGTTCTCAGCAGTTTCCATTTGCTAATTATTTTAATCCTCAAACAACCCTATGGGATGGGCACTGATGTGAGGTCCCTTTACAGATAAGTTTTGGTTTGACAGCTGCTAACTGTGACTCCTAGGATGAGTTAGTTAAACTCCCAAACCCTTCATTTCAACATCTGAAAAGTGAGGGTGATAATATTGTCAATCTCGTGAGATGATGTATGGAAGGCTCTCCACACTGGCCTGGAGTATATATGGTACCCACTGAATGGTAGCCATCTATATTAGTTGGATGCCTGGAGCAAGAGGTGCTCACCAGTCTCATGGCTATGCATCACCTCACATCACAGCTGAGGCTGAATTAGGGGGATGCTGTCAGTGGTTAGTGTGGCTAAATTTAAGGTCATCCACATGATAGTTCTCCTGAGATCAATGAAAAAAGACAAACATCTCCCAAGTCCAAAGGAGAACAATATTTTTTAAAAGTAATTGACTTGCCTACCTTTGTTTTTGTCTTCCAGCTGAAACAAAAAAGGTTATCCCTAGCCACAAGCATGATCTCCTTCCCGATTTCTTAACATGTTCTAGATTAAATTAGTTCGAGTCATTTCTCCAAGTATATGTTATGTAGGGAAAGAACACCTGTTATGTTAAATACACTGAGTGCTAAGGCGTGCCTTACGGACACAGCCAGAAAAGAAAAATGTAAATGAGAAGGCAGGATCTCAAGATTCTCTCTCCTGCCTTCAAGGAATTAAAGAATTTTAAATATAATTTAGAATGCAGTGGTAAGAAAGTTGTTATCATTTTCAAAGTCTTGCTAACAACTGTATCTGAATACCCGAAACTGATCTTGGCTAATTAACATTTTGACTTGAAGTAATTACCTATTAATTATATCAATAAGTGGATTATCATTCTTAGCAATTTTTCCATTTATAATTCACGCTATTTTAAATCATTAACAGATGATGGCAGTTGTATTCACGTTGGAAAATATTCAACAAACCTACTCTCAAAATATATTTAAAGTGATATATTGATCCATAAAGAGGGGCTTTCTTATCTTCCTATATGAAAACTATATACTTTTCCAGCATTTAAAAAAAGACATGACTTTTTTATAGAATGTTAGCCCTATTGTATAGTTAGCCTTAGGAAAAAGTACATTACTTTATAGAGGTCCAATAAATAGTGAAATAAAACATTTTTCTTTCCTGCCCAAGACATCTCTAAGTAATCTTCCAAAGGACAAGTGTTAGCTTAAAAATAAAACAAACAAAAGGGGAAAAAAAGGAAAGGAAAGCATCTTAGTGACTGGCCAACTTCGGTGAGTACCAGTCAAGATTAGCAGCCCTGAGGGAATATACCTTAGTAACTGTACCTGGCTCTCTCCACACTAGAGAGAGATCCCGGAAAGATCTATTAAATCAAATTAACATTTAAAAATATATTTGGGGGCCTCCCTGGTGGCGCAGTGGTTAAGAGTCCGCCTGCCGATGCAGGGGATACGGGTTCGTGCCCCGGTCTGGGAGGATCCCATATGCCGCGGAGCGGCTGGGCCCGTGAGCCATGGCCGCTGAGCCTGCGCGTCCGGAGCCTGTGCTCTGCAACGGGAGAGGCCACAACAGTGAGAGGCCCACATACCGCAAAAAGAAAAAAAAAAAATTAAAAAATAAAAATATATTTGGGGCTTCCCTGGTGGCACAGTGGTTGAGAGTCCGCCTGCCGATGCAGGGGACACGGGTTCGTGCCCTGGTCTGGGAAGATCCCACATGCCACGGAGCGGCTGGGCCCGTGAGCCACAGCCGCTGGGCCTGTGCGTCCAGAGCCTGTGCTCCTCAACAGGAGAGGCCACAACAGTGAGAGGCCTGCGTACCGCAAAAAAAAAAAAAAAAAAAAAAAAAAAAAAAAAAAAATATATATATATATATATATATATATATTTGAAGACATATTTATCTATGCTAACATAGGCTTAAAATCTCTAGATCATTTTCAAGTTTGAAGGGAGATGAATTTGATAAATGCTTGGGTGGAGGTAGTTTGGCTAAATCTGTGATTTCTCAATGTCAAAAGACTTATTTGATATTTCCTTTATGATTGATTTTTGGTAGGTATTGTTTAAAACCTCAAAACTGCAAAATGTACTATCTCTTGGTTTTGAAGCAGTAGTATGTTAGTAAATGTTTTAACAACTGATTCTCTGTGGGGTGAAAGGCAGGATTTATAGCATGTGCCAATTTCCCTGGTATTAAGACTACCAACATGGTTGATTTCAGACTACCTAGGTGATGTTATTGAAAGTGCAGTTGGGAAGAGTTGTTCTCTGTCAGCTCGTGGGAGGTGGTGTGAGCTGACCCTAGAACACCACTGGAAATAAAGTACATCAGCGATACCATATAGCTCTAGGCCAGGTTTATTCTGAGTTGTACCAGAAGCCACCTCATCCAAATTGAAAGCACTGAATTGTTTCTTCTTATGGTGTCTGTCACCAAAAGACTAATAGTTTGGGGGCACAATCAATTGCCCACCCTTGAAAAAAATCAGGGTAATGAATGGAATGGCTCCTTAGAGAACAAATCCTCTCATACTAATCTCCTCCAATAACCCAGGGCCAGGCCTAAAAGGTATCATCTGTCTTGATGTCAGGAAGGCTTTATGTCTTTCTCACACAAGGTAGTAATCAATAAACTTGTGAAAACATAGTTTACATCATGCTTAAAATCAGGTACCCAATTTTCAAGAAGTTTCTAAGCGAGGCATAGTTATGAGTTGCAGAGAAAAGAACTGTTTTGGGTACACTTACTGAATGGTGATCCAGGTCCAGTTTAAAGTTACCGTCATCCGTGCCTGACTATTAATTCTATAGATAATGTGCAAGTAGTGGTAGTTACAACCCTGATGGAAAAAGAGGTAGGATGACTTCTTAAAACGAATCATGAAATCCAATGGCTCATCAGAATGACTACATGCAGTATGGGATACCAGACATTTGCTCATTTTCTCAACTTCAAAGAAGACCAAAATGTGAATCCACCAGGGAACGGGCTACACCTAAACTATCTTCGTATACCACTTTTCTCTGAATTGTGAGGTTCTTCTTCCTCACATAATTTTAACAAACTAAGCCTGAGCTCATGTCTTTAAGAAAATGGTTTACTGGGCTTTCCTGGTGGCGCAGTGGTTGAGAGCCCGCCTGCTGATGCAGGGTACATGGGTTCGTGCCCCAGTCAGGGAAGAACCCACATGCTGCGGAGCGGCTGGGCCCAGGAGCCATGGCCGCTGAGCCTGTGTGTCTGGAGCCTGTGCTCCTCAACGGGAGAGGCCACAACAGTGAGAGGCCCGCGTACCACAAAAAAAAAGACTTCCGGGAAAGATGGCGGAAAAGTAAGACGCGGAGATCACCTTCCTCCCCACAGATACACCAGAAATACAGCTACACATGGAACAACTCCTACAGAACACCTACTGAACGCTGGAAGAAGACCTCAGACCTCCCAAAAGGCAAGAAACTCCCCACATACCTGGGTAGGGCAAAGCGGAGAGATTCCCGCACAGAGGATCGGTGCCAACCAGCACTCACCAGCCCGAGAGGCTTGTCTGCTCGCCCGCCGGGGCGGGCAGCACTGGGAGCTGAGGCTCGAGCTTCAGTCGGAGCACAGGGAGAGGACTGGGGCTGGCAGCGTGAACTCACCCTGAAGGGGCTAATGTGCCACAGCTAGCCGGGAGGGAGTCCGGGAAAAAATCTGGACCTGCCAAAGAGGCAAGAGACTTTTTCTTCCCTCTTTGTTTCCTGGTGCGCGAGGAGAGGGGATTAAGAGCGCTGCTTAAAGGAGCTCCAGAGACAGAAGCGAGCCGCGGCTGAAAGCGCGTACCCCAGAGACGGGCGTGGGATGCTGGGGCTGCTGCCGCCGCCAAGAGGCCTGTGTGCGAGCGCAGGTCACTGTCCACGCCCCCCTTCCGGGGAGCCTGTGCAGCCCGTCACTGCCGGGTTCCGGGATCCAGGGACAGCTTCCCTGGGAGAACGCATGGCGCGCCTCACGCTGGTGCAACGTCACGCCGGCCTCTGCTGCTGCAGGCTCGCCCCGCACTCCGTGCCCCTCCCTCCCCCCACCCCCCGGCCTGAGTGAGCCAGAGTCCCCGAAGCGGCTGATCCTTTAACCCCGTCCTGTCTGAGCGAAGAACAGACGCCCTCTGGAGACCTACACGGAGAGGTGGGGCCAAATCCAAAGCTGAGACCTGGGAGCTGTGAGAAAGAAGAGAAAGGGAAATCTCTCCCAGCAGCCTCAGAAGCAGCAGATTAAAGCTCCACAATCAACTTGATGTACCCTGCATCTGTGGAATACATGAATAGACAACGAATCATCCCAAATTGAGGAGCCAGGAGTCAGTGCTGTGCCTCTGAGGTGGGAGAGCGAACTTCAGGACACTGGTCCACAAGAGACCTCCCAGCTCCACATAATATCAAACGGCGAAAATCTTCCAGAGATCTCCATCTCAACACCAGCACCCAGCTTCACTCAACGACCAGCAAGCTACAGTGCTGGACACCCTATGCCAAACAACTAGCAAGACAGGAACACAACGCCACCCATTAGCAGAGAGGCTGCCTAAAATCATAAAAAATCCACAGACACCCCAAAACACACCACCAGACGTGAACCTGCCCACCAGAAAGACAAGATCCAGCCTCATCCACCAGAACACAGGCACTAGTCCCCTCCACCAGGAAACCTACACAACCCAGTTAACCAACCTTAGCCACTGGGGACAGACACCAAAAACAACGGGAACTACGAACCTGCAGCCTGCAAAAAGGAGACCCCAAACACAGTAAGATAAGCAAAATGAGAAGACAGAAAAACACACAGCCAGAGAAGGAGCAAGATAAAAACCCACCAGACCTAACAAATGAAGAGGAAATAGGCAGTCTACCTGAAAAAGAATTCAGAATAATGATAGTAAAGATGATCCAAAATCTTGGAAATAGAATAGACAAAATGCAAGAAACAGTTAACAAGGACCTAGAAGAACTAAAGATGAATCAAGCAATGATTCAAAACACAATAAATGAAATGAAAAATACTCTAGATGAGATCAATAGCAGAATAACTGAGGCAGAAGAACAGATAAGTGAGGTGGAAGATAAAATAGTGGAAATAATTACTGCAGAGCAGAAGAGAAGAAAAAAGAATGAAAAGAACTGAGGACAGTCTCAGAGACCTCTGGGACAACATTAAATGCACCAACATTTGAATAATAGGGGTTCCAGAAGAAGAAGAGAAAAAGAAAGGGACTGAGAAAATATTTGAAGAGATTATAGTTGAAAACTTCCCTATTATGGGAAAGGAAATAGTCAGTCAAGTCCAGGAGGCACAGAGGGTCCCATATAGGATAAATCCAAGGAGAAATACGCCAAGACACATATTAATCAAACTGTCAAAAATTAAATACAAAGAAAACATATTAAAAGCAGCAAGGGAAAAACAACAAATAACACACAAGGGAATCCCCATCAGGTTAACAGCTGATCTTTCAGCAGAAACTCTGCAAGCCAGAAGGGAGTGGCAGGACATATTTAAAGTGATGAAGGAGAAAAACCTGCAACCAAGATTACTCTACCCAGCAAGGATCTCATTCAGATTTGATGGAGAAATTAAAACGTTTACAGACAAGCAAAAGCTGAGAGAGTTCAGCACCACCAAACCAGCTTTACAACAAATGCTAAAGGAACTTCTCTAGGCAAGAAACACAACAGAAGGAAAAGACCTACAATAATGAACCCAAAACAATTAAGAAAATGGGAATAGGAACATACATATCGATAATTACCTTAAATGTAAATGGACTAAATGCTCCCACCAAAAGACACAGATTGGCTGAATGGATACAAAAACAAGAACCATATATATGCTGTCTACAAGAGACCCACTTCAGACCTAGAGACACATACAGACTGAAAGTAAGGGGATGGAAAAAGATATTCCATGCAAATGGAAATCAAAAGAAAGCTGGAGTAGCAATTCTCATATCACACAAAATAGACTTTAAAATAAAGACTACTAGAAGAGACAAAGAAGGACATTACATAATGATCAAGGGATCGATCCAAGAAGAAGATATAACAATAGTAAATATTTATGCACCCAACATAGGAGCACCTCAATACATAAGGCAAATACTAAGAGCCATAAAAGGGGAAATCAACAGTAACACATTCATAGTAGGGGACTTTAACACCCCACTTTCACCAATGGACAGATCATCCAAAATGAAAATAAATAAGGAAACACAAGCTTAAAATGATACATTAAACAAGATGGACTTAATTGATATTTATAGGACATTCCATCCAAAAACAACAGAATACACATTTTTCTCAAGTGCTCATGGAACATTCTCCAGGATAGATCATATCTTGGGTCACAAATCAAGCCTTGGTAAATTTAAGAAAATTGAAATTGTATCAAGTGTCTTTTCCGACCACAATGCTATGAGACTAGATATCAATTACAGGAAAAGAGCTGTAAAAAATACAAACACATGGAGGCTAAACAATACACTACTTAATAACGAAGTGATCACTGAAGAAATCAAAGAGGAAATTTAAAAATACCTAGAAACAAATGACAATGGAGACACGACGACCCAAAACCTATGGGATGCAGCAAAAGCAGTTCTAAAAGGGAAGTTTATAGCAATACAATCCCACCTTAAGAAACAGGAAACATCTCGAATAAACAACCTAACCTGGCACCTAAAGCAATTAGAGAAAGAAGAACAAAAACACGCCAAAGTTAGCAGAAGGAAAGAAATTATAAAAATCAGATCAGAAATAAATGAAAAAGAAATGAAGGAAACGATAGCAAAGATGAATAAAACTAAAAGCTGGTTCTTTGAGAAGATAAACAAAATTGATAAACCATTAGCCAGGCTATTCAAGAAAAAAAGGGAGAAGACTCAAATCAATAGAATTAGAAATGAAAAAGGGGAAGTAACAACTGACACTGCAGAAATACAAAAGATCATGAGAGATTACTACTAGCACCTCTATGCCAATAAAATGGACAACCTGGAAGAAATGGACAAATTCTTAGAAATGCACAACCTGCCAAGACTGAATCAGGAAGAAATAGAAAATATGAATAGACCAATAACAAGCACTGAAATTGAAACTGTGATAAAAACTCTTCCAACAAACAAAAGCCCAGGACCAGATGGCTTCACAGGCGAATTCTATCAAACATTTAGAGAAGAGCTAACACCCATCCTTCTCAAACTCTTCCAAAATATAGCAGAGGGAGGAACACTCCCAAACTCATTCTATGAGGCCACCATCACCTTGATACCAAAACCAGACAAGGATGTCACAAAGAAAGAAAACTACAGGCCAATATCACTGATGATCATAGATGCAAAAATCCTCAACAAAATACTAGCAAACAGAATCCAAGAGCACATTAAAAGGATCATACACCATGATCAAGTGAGGTTTATTCCAGGAATGCAAAGATTCTTCAATATACGCAAATCAATCAACGTGATACACCATATTAACAAATTGAAGGAGAAAAACCATATGATCATCTCAACAGATGCAGAGAAAGCTTTCGACAAAATTCAACACCCATTTATGATAAAAACCCTGCAAAAGTAGGCATAGAGGGAACTTTCCTCAACATAATAAAGGCCATATATGACAAACCCACAGCCAACATCGTCCTCAATGGTGAAAAACTGAAAGCATTTCCACTAAGATCAGGAACAAGACAAGGTTGCCCACTCTCACCACTCTTATTTAACATAGTTTTGGAAGTTTTAGCCACAGCAATCAGAGAAGAAAAAGAAATAAAAGGAATCTAAATCAGAAAAGAAGAAGTAAAGCTGTCACTGTTTGCAGATGACATGATACTATACATAGAGAATCCTAAAGATGCTACCAGAAAACTACTAGATCTAATCAATGAATTTTGTAAAGTAGCAGGATACAAAATTAATGCACAAAAATCTCTGGCATTCCTATATACTAGTGATGAAAAATCTGAAAGTGAAATCAAGAAAACACTCCCATTTACCATTGCAACAAAAAGAATAAAATATCTAGGAATAAACCTACCTAAGGAGACAAAAGGCCTGTATGCCGAAAATTATAAGACACTGATGAAAGAAATTAAAGATGATACAAATAGAGATATACCATGTTCCTGGATTGGAAGAATCAACATTGTGAAAGTGACTCTACTGCCCAAAGCAACGTACAGATTCAACGCAATCCCTATCAAACTACCACTGGCATTTTTCACAGAACTAGAACAAAAAATTTCACAATTTGTATGGAAACACAAAAGACCCCGAATAGCCAAAGCAATCTTGCGAACAAAAAATGGAGCTGGAGGAATCAGGCTCCCTGACTTCAGACTATACTACAAAGCTACAGTAATCAAGACAGTATGGTACTGGCACAAAAACAGAAAGATAGATCAATGGAACAGGATAGAAAGCCCAGAGATAAACCCACGCACATATGGTCACCTAATCTTTGATAAAGGAGGCAGGAATGTACAGTGGAAAAAGGACAGTCTCTTCAATAAGTGGTGCTGGGAAAACTGGACAGGGACATGTAAAAGTATGAGATCAGATCACTCCCTAACACCATACACAAAAATAAGCTCAAAATGGATTAAAGACCTAAATGTAAGGCCAGACACTATCAAACTCTTAGAGGAAAACATAGGCAGAATACTCTATGACATAAATCACAGCAAGATCCTTTTTGACCCACCTCCTAGAGAAATGGAAATAAAGACAAAAATAAACACATGGGACCTAATGAAACTTCAAAGCTTTTGCACAGCAAAGGAAACCATAAACAAGACCAAAAGACAACCCTTAGAATGGGAGAAAATATTTGCAAATGAAGCAACTGACAAAGGATTAATCTCCAAAATTTATAAGCAGCTCATGCAGCTCAATAGCAAAAAAACAAACAACCCAATCTAAAAATGGGCAGAAGACCTAAATAGACATTTCTCCACAGAAGATATACAGACTGCCAACAAACACATGAAAGGATGCTCAACATATTTAATCATTAGAGAAATACAAATCAAAACTACAATGAGATATCATCTCACACCAGTCAGAATGACCATCATCAAAAAATGTAGAAACAATAAATGCTGGAGAGGGTGTGGAAAAAAGGGAACACTCTTGCACTGCTGGTGGGAATGTGAATTGATACAGCCACTCTGGAGAACAGTATGGAGGTTCCTTAAAAAACTACAAATAGAACTACCATAGGACCCAGCAATCCCACTACTGGGCATATACCCTGAGAAAACCATAATTCAAAAAGAGTCATGTACCAAAATGTTCATAGCAGCCCTATTTACAATAGCCCGGAGATGGAAACAACCTAAGTGTCCATCATCGGATGAATGGATAAAGAAGATGTGGCACATATATACAATGGAATATTACTCAGCCATAAAAAGGAACAAAATTGAGCTATTTGTAATGAGGTAGATAGACCTAGAGTCTGTCATACAGAGTGAAGTAAGTCAGAAAGAGAAGGGCAAATACTGTATGCTGACACATATATATGGAATTTAAGGGAAAAAATGTCATGAAGAACATAGGGGTAAGACAGGAATAAAGATACAGACCTACTAGAGAGTGGACTTGAGGATATGGGGAGGGGGAAGGGTAAGCTGTGACAAAGCAAAAGAGATGCATGGACATATATACACTACCAAACGTAAGGTAGATAGCTAGTGGGAAGCAGCCGCATAGCACAGGGAGTTCAGCTTGGTGCTTTGTGACCGCCTGGAGGGGTGGGATAGGGAGGGTGGGAGGGAGACGCAAGAGGGAGGGGATATGAGAACATATGTATATGTATAGCTGATTCACTTTGTTATAAAGCAGAAACTAACACACCATTGTTAAGCAATTATACTCCAAGAAAGATGTAAAAAAATAATAATTTAAAAAAAAGAAAAGAAAATGGTTTATTGCTTTCAGTAAAATTACTGACATAGTAATTCATATTTGCATGTTCGTATAACTTATTGATCATTTATGCATTTTAATGCACAGTTGTATTTCTTCCCGATTGAAAGAGCCTACTGTGTTTGGGGAGCCACAATCTTTTCATGCACAATTGAGAAAGAAATACCTATGGAGAAATATCCTATGGAATACATTACCTCAAGGAAATGAATGACCTTTTCACCTTCCTTCCTTTATTCTCAGAGAATTGCAAAAAATGGTACCATATTTACACACCTCCACTTTATTAAATACATAACTTCAGTACCTTTAAAAAACCCTTTGGTTTGTAAATATATATTTTGTTACTCACCAGGGTTTTGAATAACTGACACATAAGTAAATCAAGGATCAATTTTACTCAAGGGTAAGTTGACTGGAAACAAATTCCAGTTCTGGCTTCAGCTTTCACTAGCTCACATTCAAAATTCTCCTTTCTCAATTAAAGAGAATTATTTCTTTATTGCTACCTTATAAAATACAGTTTCAAATTTTTTTGAAAATTCAGAATTCTTGAAGTGTGCATTGTTACTTCAGGAAAAATAAACAAGGTTGGTGACAAGATAGGCATTAAAAGGCTCTGAATTTGTCAAAACAAAATAATTACATCAATTTAGCAATAATAAATCAACAATAATAAGTTTAATTCTATAAAAGCTTAGTTTAATCAAAGGAATTCACAAGTCAAGTTTCCATATTATTAAATTCTGGAATAAGCCAATGAGAGAGATTATGCTGACTATATCCACTTATCTAAGGATGGGGCGATTTGTTTTGGATGATTTGAGATATCACCTTGCCTCAATCAGCAAGCTTGGGACCTCAACCAGAGCCTTCCCACGTGCAGATCCTATGCTTTAAAGAGTACTGACACAACCACCAAGACATATGCAGCTTTATACAACGGCACAAAGCTCTAACCGGCAGAATAGGCTTCTAATGGGATAAGAAGAGCAAAATAGCATAATTGATTAGTATGTAATCTTTCTGGGAGATGGGTCTGTTCATGAAAAACTTAAGTTCTAAAGAGTTAAAAACAAAAACTAGGCCTTGCCACATAATTCAATAGAGTTATGGAAAAAAATTTTCCCCAGAATATAAGAAAGTGTGGAGTAACTCTGAATAGTTCTAAAGAGAACAATAAGACAGGTATAAAATGTGCATGAGCACAGGGAGCAAGGCAATTTATAACCTTTCCTATGGGAAGGTTTATATTTTCATTCTCTACACTTAAATAGAGGCAGCTATTTAATGGTAGTTATCTTCTCTGGAAATAATGTGTGGTTGATACAGAGTCTCACAGGATATACTGTAAATTGTATAGCCAACTATAAATACAAGTAAATTTTATTTGAAAGAGGATGGAGTACAATGAAATTTTATTCTTACACAGGAAATTTCTGATGAGAGAAGTTTTTCCCCACTCACTTCTATTATATAATTAAATCTGCCTTCCACGTGGGCAAAAAAGTTCCTGTAATTATTAATAATGTTTTATGTAATATTACATAATAATGTAATATAATAAAATAATGGAGTAAAGCTTTTTGAAATAGTATATTTTTAACACTATCACTTTCAGGTAAAATATTCTTACTTATTAGTAATACCATATTGTGATTTCAAATAAGTCACAAAATAAAAATGATAAACATTAAAATAGAGAACAGAGAGTACCTAGCTGCAGAATTTTTTTGTATTCTAAAAGCTTATTTATATACATGTTATACAGAACTTGCAACACCTTTTTTAAGAAACAATGCTGTAAGAGGTGATGAGGGTCCTAGGTCAACCCACAAACATCTATGTAGCCCAGGATGTTCCTGAAATGTAGTACTTAAAGTATCCAGTCCTGAAGAACCACAGGTAACAATATTTCTATATGAAATAATTCAGAGTTCCAACTTGAAAAGTCAAATACATCTCCTGTGCTCTGAACAGGTGTTTCTCAAGGGTCAAGAGACTGGTTCATGTTTTTGTATTGTTAGGAAAAAGAATAAAGTGTCATCCTTTACTAATCACATAATCTCAGGTATTTCCTCAACTGCAAAATGAAAGTAATGACACCTGCCCTAGTTACTTCAGAGGTTTGCTGTGAGCATTCAATGAGATAGAGAACCAGAAAATTACATTCTAAAACTACCTCCCTCCTCTCCTGGCAGGTAAGTCCTCATTTGACAGATGACCCAGAGCACACGGGAGGCTCGGTGACTTGTTCAAGGTTGCAAGGTGAGCTTGTGAGAAGCCTAGAGAAGCAGCCAGGGCCCTTGACTTCTGGTCCATCTCCCTCTGCACTAGATGTGGCATCTAACTTACACTTTTGGCAGTTAATCTTTATGGAACACACACTGGGCAGAGCACCGAAGAAAGGTGACAGTAATAATGGTACATTCTGAGATGACTGAGCTGAACTCCGGAGAACCACATCCCGACCCTGGCCTCACCTCTGACTCTAGGACTTAATTAGACAATCACACAGCCACTTCCCACTTCACAAGCTCTCTCTCTTTAAATTGGGGGAAAAAATGTGGCTTCTCCAGTCTTCCTCTTAGGAGGCTGTTCTCTGGCTCTTATTTTAACGGGTAAATAACTGAAAAATCAATGAAAATTTGTTGTAAAGCTCCGTGTCCCTTAGGCAAAAAGGGCAAAAACTGCTTGCTTTTATTAAAGTATTACTGGCACCTAGAAACATTTTATGAAAAGAGAATAAATAGTAACTGTTTCCCACGTATTTATACAAGGCCTACATCAGGTTTTACAGCTAAGGGGATTCAACTGGTGTGTAAGGGGAAGAATGAAGAGGGAAACACACTAACCACTGGCACAGAAGACAAGAGAGATCCAGACCAAGTGCCTTTTAAAAGTCACTTCTATTATCAATAGCTGATTTTATGGTATATATTTATGTCATTTAACAACCAAATTTTTGCCTTATCCATAAAATGCTTATTTTAAAGCTGAGGTTCTCAAACTTTTTAGTCTTAGGTTCCAGTTCCACTCTTAAAAATTATTGAAAACCCCAAAGAACTTTTGTTTATATAGATTATATTTATCCAGATATACTATATTATAAATCCAGATTAAATATATTATAAATTTAAATGAAGAAATTTTAAAAATATTTATTCATTAATTTATTTTAAAATAAGTAAACCCATTATACATTAAAGTACATAACATATTTTTACGAAAAATGACTGATTTGCAGAAAAAAAATTTAGTGAGAAAGGCCACAGTATTTACATTTTTGCAAATCTCTTTGATGTCTGTCTTAACTGAAGTCAGCTAGATTTTCATATCTCCTTCTGCACTCAGCCTGTTGTGATGTTCTTTCAGTTAAAGTATATGAAGAAAATCTAGCCTCACAGAAATGTAGCTGGAAAAGGAAGGAGTATTTTAATACAGTTTCAGATAACTGTGACATTCTTCTTTGATAAAGGCTAAAACATCACAACTGGTCATCTCCTTAAAGGTTACTTGCAACGTGGAATCTGAATCTTTACTGATGAACCTGTACTCTAAACAGTCATGAGATAATGAGAGCGAAAAGGCAAATAATGTCTTAGTATTATTGCAAAAATGTGTTTGACCTTGCAGATCCTCTGAAAAGGTCTTAGGGATCTTAGGGTTCCCCAGACCACACTTTGAGAATCTCTGCTTTAAAGATACAAACTGTCTTATGATGGGTAACTGGTAGAATGAGGGATATACTATATGAAACTTAAGGAACACGGTGTGGAAGAAAGATCAAGTGCAAACAAATCAGTCACCCCTTGGTCCACCTTCATGTGGATGTGGGAACTGGAAAGCAGGCGTTATAAGGCAGAAGCCCCAGCTGGAACTCAGAAACAGTAGTTGCACCATAATGGTCCAAATATCTCAGACAGGGTGACCTTTTCAGCAATATGTGAGAACCCTTGGGCACATTGTAAAGACATTTTTATTGCATCATGACTGCTCACAACCAGCCACAGACCTTTAAACCAGCCTAGTATACATACACCATAGCCTACTACCAACAGAGGCAAACCAGAAACACCCAGTCCCATGGGATGCTTCATGTCATCCCAACCTGTTCCCACCTCCCTCCAATCTCCACCCAGCTCCCAAGCCAAGGCTTCTGCCCCTGGTATGCATCCTGTTCTTGCTGTTAGAATCAGCGAGTATATTTGCTTTCCTTGGCTCTTCCTCTTTAGGAGGACTGTGTCTCTTTCCACTACTGACTGTCTCAGGTAGCACCCCATTCCAACTCCACACTGGTTTTAGCCCCTCACACTCAAGTCCTGATACCCAAGTAGATGAGTGGGTGCAGCTCCCTCAAAAGGGCCATTCAAGAAAACTGATATTTTTCAGTCTTCTTGTACAAATTTTTCTTTTTGTCTGTTTCTTAGCATAGTGTGACAGAGAACAGGGAAATAAGTCATTTTCATGCTATTAGCACATTTAGGAAACAGGCTTCCACAGTAATTAATCTAATGAAGATGACCCTAGACTGAAGAAACAGCAATTAGAGTTGCCGGAATAGACATTAGGGAAAATGAAGACATTTACATTCAAAGAAAGATAAGATTTTTAAATAAGAAGTAAAATTAATAACAGCCCAAATTCTATGGAGCAGGAAAGAGCTTCTAATGACTCAAAGAAGGCTGGGAGACATGCAGATTACACTGTCATATTCAAGTGAATACAAAAGTGATGGTATCCTATCATGAAAATATGGACATTAAGGGATAGGCTAAAAGAAAAGGAAAATTAGAAGAAACTGACTAGCTATATGCAATCTGATGGAAAGGATTTTCTCTGAATAAAGATTTTTTCCAGGTAAATTTTCAGTCGTTATTTTCCAAACATAAATAACCAGCTGTTTAAGTAATAATTCAAATTCTGTGCTATTCAGAGATGCAATTTGGAAACCAACAGAAACCCTGTTCCAGTGGTGTAAGGAACCCACTACTACCTACCCAGCTGACCTCAGCAAGGGGTCTGCACATCTCGGGGGTCAATCAAGGGAAGGCCCATCTGGGGGTTTCCATCCAGATTGAGGAGATCTGTTGACACTAATTATTAGCAATAACAACAGCTCTTGCTGGTTTATTTCCCATCAAACTCAGTATGTTACTAGAATCTAGTATGTCAGGCTCTCTTTTTGACCTTATAGGAAGCCAGGGGACAAAACCAGAGGGGAAAAGCCTAACATAAGGAAGAGTTTCTTCAAATGCCTTCTCTATGCTGATTTCTATGTAAAGCTTGATCAAATGGTTTTCTGGGACCTGGGGCTACCTAGGGAATTTCGGCCCACTCTGGAAGGCAACCAGTGTTCTGAGCACTGCACACCCACCAGGCAGAATGAAGAGCTCTGTGAAACCTCGAAGGCCACTTTTAGGGCAGAGAAGGAATATGATTATTGTTGATGCTGTTACTATTAATAAATGGGGCTTTATGAATAAAAAGGGAAGTGAGCTATGACATTATTAACATCAATTTTCCCTTATTACTTCTTTGGTTTTTAGGATTTTTAGGGTTTTTTTCTTCTTTAAGACCCATATGCCCAGTCAAGAGTCAAAGGCTTCCTTTCGGCTAAAGTACTATATTTCTATGCCATTATTATATATAGCCTTGAGTAATCACAATGAATATGATTTTTAATGTACAAATTAAATGTGCTATAAATTCTAGATATCATCATGCTGGTTTTTAATCATTATTATTAGGGGAAACCTTAGAAAAAATTTAAGCCTATCATGGGCCCTATCAGCTTCTTGTTTTAATTCTGAAGATTTGGGCATATCTGCTGTTCAGAGAGAGAAAGAATCAAAACTTCCTCTTTTCCATCTGGTTACAAGTGCTTTTCATAGCTTATCTTTTCCACACTCATTCCTAAAAAATGCACTAGAGCTGAGCTATCGTGAGATTGTGTCAGAGTCAAACTATTATATCATTGACTATTAGCTATTTCACAGGAGAATCAAACTGCCTGACTTTTTTAAAAAATCAGAATGGACTTTTATAGTAGTAAGACTTTGTCAACAGAGACTGAGTGCTACATGCAACTTGGCTCAAAAAAAATCGAAAGCTTCGGAAATTAACTTTATCACAGAAAACATTTAGCTGTAAGCAATATCCAGCTGGAGAGGCACAGAACCAAAGGTCAGAGAAATGTACTAAAAAAATAAATACTTTTCAGACACCGAGTGGAGAGAATAGTAAGAGCTAGTGTCAGCCTGTTGCTGTGCCAGGCTGAGCTAGCTGGTAAGTTCTCCGGTAAAGAAAACGCTTTTCTGGAATGATTATAATGGGTAGTCTGTGAGCTCTGGGGCCTGGACTTGCTTTTCTATAGATGACTTTGTTCCTTCTTTACATTGTAAAGTTCAGTTTATATTTTTGTAGAAATACATTCTCATCATTTCAAATGACGATGCTGATTTGGCCACATTTAAGTTTCATTCTCATTTGAAGGACTGAGCCCTAGCTTGTTTGGAAGAGAAAATGCTACAAAAGCTCTTGCTTCCTTTTGAAACTTTTATTAAATATTCAGAACTGAATGAAAGTAATCTAGCTCTGGAAGGGATGGGTCATATTTATAGAGAAAAACAAAAACCAGGTTGTGGAAAGATGGAAAGACAAAAGGAATTCACTAACCAGCTGAAAGTTAGAAACACACCATACATAGTCGAATCACTGTGATACTCCAACTAAAAATCAGCAGTGCCAATAAAAGAGGTTTCTAAAAGTCATAATAGGCTCCCATTTTTCAGAGAGTAAATAAATTCCTTACTGGGGAAAGATATCCACAAAGAGATGGTAATTTTACTTTTATTTCAAAGACTAAACAATACAAGATCCCACAAACAAGTTTAAACACTCCAAGAAGATATTCTGAATGATTTTGCTAACTTTTGCTGTCAGTCTGACTCATGAAGGACTTAACTAACTGCACTTTCTTTGATAGCCAAGAAAGGTCCACTCAGAATAATCATGTGGCAGAAAAAAGAAGTGCAGTGTGGCCAAGAGGAACCTATGATGATTTATTAGTCAATTACAGCTATTTCTTTCAAACTGTGTCCTATTAAATTCACCTTCCTCTCCAGATGCATAAATTAACCCTGCACAAAAGCATGTGAATACCAAAAAGCACATTATTCTCTAGAGGTGAAACATCAGGGGCAGACCATATTGGAACTGTATTAGTTTCCTGTTGGCTACTGTAACAAATCATCATAAACTTAGTGGCTTAAAAAGAATGATACTTTTACTATCTTATACTCCTGGAGGTCAGAAGTCCAAAATGGGTCTCACTGGGCTAAAATCAAGGTGTCAGCAGGGCTGTGTTCCTTCTGAAGGTTCTGGGGGAGAATCCATTTCCTTGCCTTTTCCACCTTCCACAGGCTACCCACATTCCTGGGTTCATGGCCCCCTTCCATCCACAAGGTCAACAGCGGCTGATCAAGTTTTTTCTCCCATCACATCTCTCTGGCATTGACTCTTCTTCCACCTCTCACTTCCCCTTAAGGACCCTTGTGATTACATGGAGCCCACTCGGATAGTCCAAAAGAATCTTCCAGTTTTAAGGTTAAACTAAGAACCTTAATTCCATCTGCATGTGTGCCATGTAACATGAGATTTTCGCACGTCCCTGGGATTAGGATGCAGACATTTTCTGGAGGCCGTTATTCTGCCTCCTACAGGTACAAAGAATAAGACAAACATTTTACCTTCCTCTGCCTCTCTTCTGTTACAAACTGTCCAGCCAGAGTTACTCCACATTCTTGGGTACAGGCACCTCACCTTTAAAAAAGTGGTAATAATAAATCTTGCTTCTCCTGCTGTCCCCTCTACCTCTAAATCTGTGACTCTATGACTAACAATTCTTTCCATGTTTTCACCTAATAAAATCATAGCCTCATCTCCCACTAAAAAGACAACGTCGGGTGGCTCTGAGTACGATTCCCTTCTTCCAGCTAGCTTAAATGCAAAATTCACAGCTCAAAGAATTTGGCAAGACATTTGTTCATTCATTCACATATATTAACTCAACACCTACTGTGTGCCAGGCACAGCAAGTCCAGTATTAAACAAAAGAGACATACTCCGTGCCCTACCTGGGCTTAACTTAGCATTTTCCTATATTTGCTGGCAGGATATAGAAGAAAGCTATTTTCTACTATTTATGCCCCACTTCTTTTCAATACATATCTGAGAACATATGATAAAAACACAGGTGCAATGTGAATCTATAAAATCAGGCATGGTGTAACAAAAACTAATAGTTATCATGACAGGTGAAGGTCTGGATTGAGACACTGGGACTCAAAGCAGATTTTCTAAGTTTTGTATGAGACACCTCAGTATACTAAGTGCTTTCCAATACATTATCTCCTCTGATCCACACTACGACTTGGTCAGGTATGGAAAGTGTTCTAATCATCCCCAATTGGCTGGTGTGAAATTCCCCAGAAAGCTTTAGTAACTTGACTAAGGCCACACAGTAAATGGCAAAGTCCAGGACCCAGATTCAGGTCTTAATTCAAATGATTTGCTCTCTGTCATTTTTATGCTATTAACTGAGAGCCCTTCTCCTTGCCTGGCTTGCAGGATGCCCTGCTGCTTCTCCTAACTTCGAAGCCCTCCTTCTTCCTACACACTTCTTACTATCTCCTACCATGGGCACGGCCCAAAACTCCATTCTCTTCTCAGAGCTTGGACCAGCCCCTCTTCGTAAATGGAAACTATGTCTACCTCCCATGACTGCCTATCCCCATGAGGAACTTCCCTCTGACACAGAGCTCTCTGAGCTCCACCGCCAGCTCTCTCCACCTGCCCATCAGGAATGTCCACTGGGATGACGTAACCCAGGCCCTCTGCTCCATTCCCTGGCCTTAGCTCTATTCCCTATTTCCACCACTGACATCACTAAACTCCTGTCTCTCCTTTATATCTTGTTCTGTCGAGGCCTCGTGTTCTCATGACTCCAATGGTAACCCAGCTCCAGTAAGAGTCATCCCCTCAGACTCTGTGGAAGCTCCACTGGCCAGGCTACCCTCTGACCCCCACGTCCCACCAGGCAAGAAGGAATTCGCAGCCCAGAGAGGAATTTCCCCCGAAAGTAGGCTCAAATGTTCTCTCTTCTTGGGTAGCACCAAAGACAACATTGGCAAATACGTGAAGATGTGTCGACCACCCTTACACCTTCTTCAGCATTTCCACAGTGAGGAAGAAACCCAACTGAAGATTCCCTTCAGCCACCAAACTAAAGGACTACAAGAGGTGGGTATCAAAAACATGGTGCCAGGTATCATGAAGCTTGCTGAATGAAGAACTTTCTGAGTCACTAAATCTCTCTGGACTTTGAAAACAGTCTTTCAAACAGACATTATGAAAAGATGTCTTACAGAAAACCCTCAAGAAATGTGCTGAATGAATGCTGACGGTCTAGTGATGATTTCTAGAGCACGGAGACCAAACCGGGCCCGTGCCCTTCACCTTTCCGAGGTTACCGTGCCTGCCTCAGAGAAGCAGCCTTGTGCCAGCCTGACTGCGCAGGGGCCATACTCCCTGCCAGGGCTCAGCTCTGCCTCCCACAAAGGGACACGTTAGAAGCAGACACGTGCCACGGGTTAAGCAGCACCAAGCAACATTCCGCAAGCAGCTTGTAAACAGTAAAGTCCTATCAATCTGTGATGGGCAACCAGGACTGCAAGGGGCTCTCCAGTCTTGAGCTCTCACTATTGGAAACTACATGTGAGCCTGCCTGAGGCATGGAAGCAATGTTGCAAAAGCGTGTGAACACACACACACACACACACACACACATACACACACACACCAGAACTAAGCCATGTAGAGGTCTGAGCTCTTTTCCTTACCATAGAAAGGACACGCTTTCTAGTTCCTAAAAGGTGGGGCTGATCCTTAAACGTATCTTTACACTTTCCCTCCTAGTACTGGGCTGGCCAAAAAGTTCGTTCGGGATTTGGTACCATCTTATGGAAAAACCCGAATGAACTTTTGGGCCAACCCAGTACTTAGAACAGTCCTAAGGTAAAAATGGGCACCTAGTAAACACCGAATTGAGTTCATTATTGCTTTATTCTAAGTTAAGCTCTACTCTTTCTCTACCAGAGAGTCAGAAGAATGAGGATAACTTGTTTTTAACGATTTAACAAGGATGTTTTAAGGACACGAATTCCTTAAGAAGTCTACTTGTAAAGTCAGTCATGGTGGAAAGTGATTACTGTGAAAATTCGATTTTTAAAGTTATATATATATGTGTGTGTTCTTAATGACCCAATCTATTTTTTTTTTTTTTTTTTTTTTTTTTGTGGTACGCGGGCCTCTCACTGTTGTGGCCTCTCCCGTTGCGGAGCACAGGCTCCGGACGCGCAGGCTCAGCAGCCATGGCTCACGGGCCCAGCCGCTCTGTGGCATGTGGGATCTTCCCGGACAGGGGCACGAACCCGCGTCCCCAGCATTGGCAGGCGGACTCTCAACTACTGCGCCACCAGGGAAGCCCCCAATCCATTTTTTAACCATTTTTTACTGAAGTATAGTTATTTTAGGAAAATACAGTTTATTCACAAAGATTTTTATGAAAACAATTAATTATAATAGTCAAATACCAAGCAATGGAGCAGTATAGAAATTACAGAGCCATTAAGATTATATTTGCAAAGATATTACAATGATAATACTCATCATTATGTTATCATTTTAAATGTAAAGGAGTGCAAAATTGTTTATAGAGTATGATTATGATCACAATGATATTAAAAACAGCACAGAAGAAAACAGAGCAAAGTATTAACAGAAGTTGTGTTTGGATAGTGGTGTAAAGTGTTTTCCCTATTTTATTTCTACATATTTTCTAACCATTCTATTATAAACATTATTGCTTATAATAAAAAGTGAGTTGTTTTCTAAAATGTTAAAATATCTGAATAGTCTCAGGCTTCAAGAAATGCTCAACACTGACTCCATGTTCTACAAATTAGCTCTTCTTTCCTAAGCATGCACTATATACCAGGCCTGACCAAGTGCTTTACAGTCTTTACTTCTTAGTCCTAAGCACCACCCTAGGAGGAAGGGAAGGCTATTATCCCTGTTTTACAGATGAGAAAACTGAGGTACACAGCAGTTAAATGAACTTGCCCAAGGCCAGAGAGCCAGTAAGTGGCTGAGCGCAGTGTGAGCCCAGATGGTCTGCCCCAGAACTCATCCTTGTAACCCCGTGCAATGCTCTCTCTACAAGACTCTAGCAGAGACGCTGATTAAAGTAATGCAACCCTGGCAGGTGCTGCAGCTTCTCTGGGCCTCAATTTCCTCATTTATAATGGCACCTACTCGATAGAGTTGTTGTGAGATGATACATGTAAACACAGTGCTGAACACGATGGCTGGCACATGGCAAGCACTCACTTAGTGTCAGCTCTGGTCATTTCTAAAAAAGAACCAGGGGCTTTCCCTGGTGGCACAGTGGTTAAGAATTCGCCTGCCAATGCAGGGGACACAGGTTCGAGCCCTGGTCCCGGAAGATTCCATATGCTGCGGAGCAACTAAGCCTGTGCGCCACAACTACTGAGCCTGCGTTCTAGAGCCCGCAAGCCACAACTACTGAAGCTCATGCACCTAGAGCCCGTGCTCCGCAACAAGAGAAGCCACCGCAATGAGAAGCCCACGTACCACACCAAAGAGTAGCCCTCGCTCGCTGCAACTAGAGAAAGGCCGCACGCAGCAACAAAGACCCAATGCAGCCGAAAATAAATTAAAAAAAAAAAAAAAAAAGAACCAGCACCTTTGGCCATGGGCCCAAACCTGCAGCAGGATGGGCAATCCACAGGGCCTCCTGAGAACTGTCCTGTGAGACATCTGCATCACTGTGGGGTTTTCCTTCCTATTTTAAGTGACGCAATTAATAGCAACGTGATAGCTACTTCACTGCAATGTAATAGTATCCTTCAGTCTCCTTTTTTCAAAACTCTGCTTTTCACCAAAGCACATATTTTTAAAAATATATGCATCCAATCTTGCCTCCTTGGAATTATAGATGGCAAAGAAAATCCAGGTCACAAATGAAAGTGTGACTGCCTTCAATGCCCCTAGCATGCACCTAGGAAATAATGCCAACTTATCTGGATTTAATGTTGATGAGTTAAAGACAGTTTCCATTAGATATGCTCTCCTGGTCTTTCGCTTTCTCCGGGGTGGATTTTCAGCATCCCGGCTCCTTGCTTTCTTTGCGGCAGAACCTCAAGCTGACAGATATTCATCCTGTGCTCAGGGAAGCTACCGCCACTGTAACTGTCATGTGAGCAGGAAAATTAAAATCACAAACAATGCTATTATTTTTCAGCAGGCTGCTTAGCTTACTAAAGATCAGTTTCTAAGTGGTAAAACTTAACTATTCTTAAGTCCAGAATCAGACAGATTGCAAACCTGAAAAGGTCTGGGCATGAGGAAAAATGGGCCACTGTCACGGGGTACCCACTGATGCTACTGCTCACAAATAAGACACTGCAGTACACGGGTCTGAGACAGTAAAGCGGCCTAGAAATGCACATTAGCAGAGACAACTTCAAAGACTGTGATGCTCTATTTCTCAGTTGAGGAGCAAGGGCGGTTATTAATCTTTAATGGCACATAAATATGATATATTCTTTTGTATGAGTGATAGATTTCATGATTTAAAAGAAGATCAGAAGTGCAATGGAAACTCAAACTTTAAAAGTGCATATTAGATAGAATATAAATTTAAGGCAGGGAGCTCTTTTTCTCTTCATTTAGGACTGATAAACAACGTTCGTAAGAGTTCATAAAATTTCAGACTACAAGAGACTGAAGACCACCTAATCTAATGGGTTTCCAACGGTGTTCCCAAAATAAAATTCCATCTTGCGCAGACACACCATAAACTCCTTACTCAGAACTGGGAGTTTTTTTTTAAGAAAAATGATTTTTATTAATAGTTTACTATATTTTCAGAGAACTGGGAGTTTTCTTAGCACTGGAACTTCACTTTGTACATCAGAAGAGGGGCCTAAGTCTCTCCATTACCTGCCACCATCCCTGGTTCCTCCTTTCCTTCTTGATTCAGGAGACTCTTTCCCATCACCTGAATTGCTTCAATAAAGATACAGATTTAATTTATGTGTCTTCAAGAAGTTCAGAGAGAAATGTACCATGTGCCTTACAGAGACATATTCTATTTAAAAGGCATTATGGAAATCTACCATTCTTGCTGAAACAGTTACTAAAGAGGGAGAAATCAGCAACTTCAAATACCAAAAACTGGAACAGCCAAGCAAGGAGCAAACGGCTAACCATACCTTAAACAACTGTGGTCAGCAAGGGTGAGCTAAGGGAATAAAGCACTCAAATAATAATAATAATAATAATAATAATAATAGTATATATGGGAAGGGGGTCTACAGAAAATCTTTGTACCATCCCCTCAATTTTCCTGAGAACCTAAAGTACTCTTAAAAAATTGTCTTAATAAAAAATTAAAACGGGAGGGGCCGCGACAGTGAGAGGCCTGCGTACCGCAAAAAAAAAAAAAAAATTAAAATTAATTTTTAAGAAGGCAAAAAATTCTTTAAAATAAAATAATGGGGGCTTCCCTGGTGGCGCAGTGGTTGAGAGTCCGCCTGCCGATGCAGGGGACACGGGTTCGTGCCCTGGTCCAGGAGGATCCCACGTGCCGCGGAGCGGCTGGGTCCGTGAGCCATGGCCGCTGAGCCTGCGCATCCGGAGCCTGTGCTCCGCAATGGGAGAGGCCACAACAGTGAGAGGCCCGCGTACCACAAAAAATATGTAATAATAAAATAAAATAAAATAAAATAAAATAATGGAAGTAGAAAAGATCTCCCTTTTTAAAAGTTGCCTTCTATGTACCAAATGTACCAAATTACAAAAGAATCCTGTGTCCCTGGGAATGACTAATCCACATACACCAGTCCTTGAATAGTCCAACTACTTACTCATAGAGTAATACTAAAACGGGACACATTTGCTCCATCATACACTTGGCTATAGGCCAAATGCCCTTACAACCATTAAAAAAAATAAATTTCACAGGCTAATGGGCATTATGGGAGCCAAGCTATGCACACTGGACTCCAGACAGAGCTAGGCACTACCAGGTTTGTAAACACTAGCACTGATTAGTTTCTGCTAGCTCAAAGCAAAAGGTAGCTATTGTTAAATTACCCGAGAGCTCATTTATGTCAGAGTTCAAAACTCATATTCGTACAACTAAATTATATATATTCTACAGTGTTCTCAGGTTTAATTATCTTTGGGCTAATGAAAGTAAGATAAATAAAACAATGACACTTTAAAGTAGTAATGGCACTACAACCAGTTTTATTTCTTTTTAAGTAAATCACTAGATTTCTCTATCAACTTTGTCTTAGCACTTGGGAACCCCCACGGCCCTGACAGAGATGCTACAAGTTAAAGGAAAGTCCAAGAGCCTTGGGCACTGTATACAACGTGCCTGGCCTGGCCTCTCCCTCCTACAAGCCCCGGTGGTGTTCATGTTTGTCACATGGCCCTGCCCCCCCCATCCAGGATGATGACATTAGGGTGGGCACTCGATGAAAAGAAACTACTCTGTAAGTAGCCAGTGACCTACACCAGTGTTCCTCAAACTCTAATGGGCAGCGAATCACCCGGGGGTCTTGTTAAAATGCACATTCAGATGGGGAGGGTTGCACTTCTGTCAAGATCACAGATGAGGTCCATACTGCTGGTCCCCAGTCCGCACTTGAAGTAACAAGGACTTAGACATTTGGACTGACAGACATGATGCACTGAGACAGAAATCCAGCAAGTAGCTGTCTTGAGGGCCCAGATCATCTCAATTCTAGCCCCTCTGAGGCTGGAAAGTTTCTTGTTCATGGAGTCTCATGCCACTCCCCTGAGAACTTATTTGTATGCTTGCAATAGAGCCCCATTTCCTCAAGCCAGCTTACGCTGGCTTCTGTTTCATGTAACCAGAGGAGCCTTGACTAGGACAGACACAAAGGGACGTACCTTCATCCCTGAAGCCACTGTTGGTGCCATTCTGGTTTAAAAGGGGGGGGGATTGAGGGGTGGGCATCTTCTAGCAATAAGTAAATACATTATTCCAGTTGAAAATAACACAGCAGTACATGGATGTGCTTCCCCTTTGAAACAGCGGTTTTCCACTTAATCCTAAGGGAATGGTCCAGACCTGGAAAGATGTTCCAAGTAAAAGGGTTGCTGATTCCATGGTTACCTAAGCTATGACCACTCACTCCCACATCCCCCTTCTAAACCACAAGCCTCCCTGGGCCCAGCTGAGACTTTGAAGGAAGAAGAGAAGAAGTTTCTGGTACCACCTGGATCCCCAGGATCCTGCTGTCTTTGTCTTGCTTTCCCCTTTGTTTTTATATTGTTTTCCTTGATATTCTCTCCATCATTCTTGCCAGATGCCTTTGGAGTTTTCTCCTTTTTCCAGCGACCTAGAATCATCATCTTATCCTAAAGTCTTTAAGTCACTCTAGCCAGACTGTAGCCTTATAACCCCAGCACCCATATCAGTTCTTATGAAAAGTGACATAAGGGTGTCTGAGTTTTTTCTCCAAGTCATCAGCCTTGGTTTCTGCTTAAAACAACAACTCTGCACCCAGACATGCGATTCAACTAAAAAATGCTTTATAAATTCTAACCCTAAAGGCTCCAGGGGAGCCCTGGGCTGTGAGATCTACTATTTAACCTCAACAAAGTCTACTAGCCAATTACTCTAACACTTATACTGTAGCTAAGATAAGTGATGGCTCTTTGATTTACATGAAAATAAAAATATTTGCACAGTAGCCTTTATAACTTTATACTTTAAACTACAAAAATGTTGCCCAGCTTCAGTTGAGGATTGTATTCCTTTTTGGCCCCTATTCCTGTTTTTCATCTCTATCCAAATGTGAATGAATCAAAAAGGATAGAGAAATTCAGAGGGAAGCAGGAGCCTAACACCAAAGACCAGTCAATAATGTGACTGTGACAATAATGCAAGCGATGCCATTTTATTTATAATCTGAACTACCTACTTCCATAAAGGATTTTAAGTGCCTTAAAATAAACACATGTACAGGATAATTGGAGTAAAGGAAAGAAGAGCTAATCCACCTGGAAGAGAGGGGAGATAACTACCAGGAAACAGAGATGAGAGTTATTGTAACGAAGCACTAATTTTGGCTCTCAGCTTAGGAAGTCACAGCTAAAAAGGAAACATGATAGGTTAGGAATTCTCAATTTCGTAAATGTGGAAGCAGATGGATTTGTTAGAAGGGACAGTCCATTGTCTACTGCTGAGCTCAAAGAGGAATTTATGGCATAATCCTTCCATAAACTAAGGAAGGGGGACTTCAGCTGAAGCCAGGTGGCCATTTCCTCCTTGAACTGTTGGAAGAAGCCAAAGCCCAGATGCTGAAACCCAGATCTGTGCACAGCTGAGTTAGCATAGTCTAAGCAAGCTGGTCTCTGGTACTAACATGGCAAAACGGTAGCTCTTGGAGAACTGGAGTAACTGATGACCAACCTGCCCTGCAGACTATTTCCTCAAGGAAGGATTAAGGTTGTGATGAGCATTTCAAGTGCAGTGTGTGGATACTGATGGCTGATGTTCTGCTAAGAAAATGAAGGACACTGCCTTGAAATCTTACCAGGAAAAGGGCTCTACAATAGCTCCTCCAGGCAAGACCCATATTATTTGTCAGTAGCATGCTTTTAATAAGCTTCACATGCTAAACCAGTTACTTGAGAGATACCAGCCCAAAGTTCTGGGCAACAGAGAGAAATCACGTTAGTCTAGAAAGTAAAGAGCAGGGGTTCTCTGGTGGCTAACTCAAGTCACAAAAACACCACAGCACAGTACCAGCAGAATAACACATTCTGAGAGAAATCACATCCTGTTGATAGTTCACCAGATTCCAAGCAGCTAGGTCAACGTAAGTACTGGGTGAACTTAATAAAGACTTTTTTAGGAACAAACAGAAAAACGAAACCCGTAATAAGAGCAACAACATCCTGGAAAATGTCTTCCAAAGATCCTAATTTCAGGTGTGGGCACTTAATGCTGCAACATTATTTCATAAGTAGCTGCCTCACCAGAATGCCTGGGTTTATGACAGTGATGTGTACAGAGGAGGGGCCTGGCTCCCCTTTGGTCTGGCAGAAACCAGGCATCTCACTTGCCTAAAAACAGAAAAGGAACATTTGGCTATAATTTAAAAAGAAGAAAGGCCAGGACACGGCTTTGCTTCCTGGATTTTAAAATTGAAATCTGATCTGCCAAAAGGTTGTTATTACTCACTCCAGTCTGGCATTAGGAAATGATGTGGTACAAGGTTTGGAGTAGAATAAAAGTAGGATTAATGATCTGGGAGTATGCAGGAGTACATGTCTCTTCTCTCCAAGATCTAAGGCTACAAGTCCATAAATTCTCCTGAAATTTTTAGTTCAAATGGAGAAACCCCAGTGTTTTAAGAAGAAAAGAGGCACAGAGTTTTAATGGGATGTCCACTGAACTAATTAACCTGTAATTTGAGGACTAATCAGAAGGAACGCTACCTGAAAAATTTAGGAATAGTATTACTGCTGTTATTGATGATATGGGTATATTTGTATATTGCTTTGTAGTTTACAAAGTACTCTATATTTTCACCTAGGTATTATCTCATTTAATTTTTATGATAATACTGGGAGTCAATTATGGCATTCTTCATCACTGAATAGGTGAGAAAATTAAGACAAGCCAAGTAACCTGTCCAAGATCATATAGACAGAGAAATACCCGGTCCAGAATTAGAACTCAATTCTTCTAATTCTAAATCTTTTATCATAGAAATTGGAGCCCGTTTCTCTTGATACAACCCAAGCACTACAATGTTTTTAAAAAATCTGCTCGTACTACAAAGAAAAAAATTTTTTACGCAAAATTTTTGGACTCCACATCAACTGATGAATGGATAAACAAGAGGTGATATTTCCATACAACGTGATATTATTCAGCCATTAAAAAAAGAATGGAGTACTGATACATGCTACAACATGGAGGAACCTTGAAAACATTATGCTAAGTGAAACAAACCAGACCACGTATTGTAGGATTCCATTTATATTAAAAACAGAACAGGGTTTCCCTGGTGGTGCAGTGGTTGAGAGCCCGCCTGCCGATGCAGGGGACACGGGTTCGTGTCCCGGTCTGGGAAGATCCCACATGCCGCGGAGTGGCTAGGCCCGTGAGCCATGGCCACTGAGCCTGCGCATGATGTGCTCCGCAAGGGGAGAGGCCACAACAGTGAGAGGCCCGCGTACCACAAAAAAAAACCAAAAAACAAAAAAAAAAACAGAACAATAGAGTCAGAAAGTAGATTAGTGGTTGCCTGGAATTAAGGGTGGGCACAAAGAATCTTTTACAGGGTGATGAAAATGTTCTATAATTGGACTGTGGTAATGATTACACAACTGTAAATTTGCTAAAAATCATTGAATTGTACACTTCAAATGGGTGAATTTTATGGCATGTAAATTTTACTTCGAAGAATCTGTAAAAATAAAGATTAAACATTTAAAAAATTATGGGCTCCAATTTTCCCACCTATAGTTTAACAAAGATAATTTAAGGTGCTGAGATTATTTATAATGATGGCGCTAGTAGATAAAAATGTAGTGTGTTCCTGTCACACTACAGGTTGACCTACGTAACAGGTTGACTTTATGTTGGCTTATGTATGTCCATATCTGAGACCTCACTTCTTTGAATAGTGGCTATTACTCCAGAAATATAGGTCAATATGACAATGGAAATTAAACATCTTAAAATAGGTATATTATTTGGGAATATCTATCAAAAATGTAAATGTGCATTACCCCAGGGGCTTCCCTGGTGGCGCAGTGGTTAAGAATCTGCCTGCCAATGCAGGGGACATGGGTTCGAGCCCTTGTCCGGGAAAATCCCACATGCCGCGGAGCAGCTAAGCCCGTGCGCCACAACTACTGAGTCCATGTGCCACAACTACTGAAGGCCGCACACCTAGAGCTCATGCTCTGCAACGAGAAGCCACAGTGATGAGAAGCACATGCACTGCAACAAAGAGTAGCCCCCACTCACTGCAACTAGAGAAAGCCTGCACGCAGGAACAAAGACCCAACGCAGCCAAAAATAAATAAATAAATAAAATTTTTAAATGTGCATTACCCCAGCAATTCCTCTCCTAGGAATTTATGCTAAAGCAATCAGGGTAAGTACACAAAAGTGTGAGTAACAGGATGTTCCTTTCAGTGTTGTTTATATTAATAAACAGGTTGTTTATCTTCTTCTCTGCTTTGTCTTGATTTACTTATTTTTTTGCGATGAGCTTGTGTTTCTTTTAAAATCAGAAAAATAAAGCAATTTTTATAAAGAGAGATAAAAAATAACTTTTGACATAGTAAAACTATTTTTCCTAAGGAAAAGATGAGGATCAGTGTTTGAAAATATGTGCATAAAAAAAGTACAGCACAGTATTTTATAATAGTGAAAAACTGAGACAAAACTATATTTTTTTCTGTCATAACAATATTTAACAATCATGATATCTTCATAAGATTGGCCACTACATAATCATTAAAGATGTTGACGTTTGCTTTTATTACTGAATACAGAAAGCCAATTATAAAAGAGGATGTATACAGTATTACCTCATTGTGTGTATGCACATAGCTATATGCATATATTTGCAGGGGGAAACTTTAGAAGGCTGTGGCTATGTTGCAATTAGCCTTGGTGGACAGGATAACATAATGGTTATATTAGGCAAGGACTCCAGAACCAAACTGCCTGAGTTTGAATACTGGATGTGCCATTTTCTGTGTATAATCTTAAACATTTTAACCTTCTTTGTGCTTCACTTTTCTCATTTGTAATGAGAACAATCATGACTACCTCATAAGCCATTATGAGGAATAAAAAGGTAAAGCACCTATTTAGCAGAGGGCCTTGCACACAGCGAGGGTCACACACATGCTATCATCATCATCCTTGATGATGCTGGGGTCATCCATGGTTGCTTTTATATTTTATCTGTATCTTTCAAGTTTTCTACAGTTTGTGTGGGTTTTACATGGATTACTTATGTAATGTTTAAAATAACAAATAGTTGGGGCTTCCCTGGTGGTCCAGTGGTTAAGACTCCATGCTTCCACTGGAGGGGGCACGGGTTCGATCCATGGTCAGGGAACTAAGATCCCGCACGCTGCATGGCGTGGCCAAATAAATAAATTGATTTAATTAAATTTTTTAAAAAGTAAAATAACTGATGGCAGGGATTTGAACAGATGTATGTACACGTATGTTCATAGCAACATTATTCACAATAGCCAAAGGTAGAAACAACTTAAATGTCCATCAACAGATGGATGGATAAACAAACTGTGCTATGTACATACAAATGGAATGTTATTCAGCCTTAAAAAGGAAGGAAATCCTGATACATGTGTACATTTTGAAAATATTGTGCTAAATAAAATAAGCCAGACACAAACGAACAAATATTGGATGATTCAACTTATATGAGGTACTTAAAGTAATCCAATTCATAGAGACAAAAGTAGGATGCTGCTTGCCAGGGGCTGGGGGAGGAGGTATGGGGAGTTAGGGTTTCATGCACACAGAGTTTCCCTTTGGGAAAGACGAAGAGTTCTGAAGATGGCTGGTGGTGATGGTTGTACAACAACGGGAATGTACTTAATTCCATAGAACTATACACTTAAAAATGGTTAAAATGGTAAATTTTATGTTATGTATGTTTTACCACAATTTTTAAAATTACATAGCCAATCTTCAGGCTTAAGGAGAGGGGAACTCTGAGTCCATTCATTCGGGCCCCAGCATGTACCCAGCTCTTGTGAAGGGACAGAAAAGCCGTTAGGAGGAAAGAATGGACCAAAGAGCAGAAAGGCTCCTCTCCCCATTTCCAGAGTCTCCTCATCTTCCCTCTGGTTCAAGGTCTCCTGGGCCCCACCTCAGCCTTTCTCTTTCCCTAGCACGCCCTTGTTCTGAAACAAGGGATGAGCTGGGAACACATGCCATTCAACAACCGTTGCTCTATGGAAAAGAATGAAACGTTTAAAAGAAAACTTAGAGACTGACCTAAAAGAGTAAAACTGAACTTCATTCATCTATGAAAAACCTTCTTCTAGTTAGTCTAAC
Organism: Mesoplodon densirostris; assembly: GCF_025265405.1. Lineage (NCBI taxonomy): Eukaryota > Metazoa > Chordata > Mammalia > Artiodactyla > Ziphiidae > Mesoplodon > Mesoplodon densirostris. The sequence continues at coordinate 47,961,523 of NC_082664.1, forward strand.
ACTCAGACTGTGTCTCTAGGGACAAGATTGGTCTCCCTGTCTCTCTATTTCCTTTGTAGAGAAGTGTGTCTTCCAAGACACAGTTCATTCTCTTTCTAGATTGTGTGACTCATCTGTCCTTCCTTCTCTAAATTGCTTTGTTGAAGTCAGGTTCATGAACTCAAATGTCTACAGGGACCAGGCAGAAGCAATGTGGGTTTAAGACCACAATAGGGAATGGTGGGGATTGAGGCAAAGTGAAGAGCTCCTACCTGTCTAAAGGGGTAGCTACTACTAGGCTTAGCAGATTGTTTCCATACAGGACTGCATGCTCAATGCTCCCAAATTTTCCACTTGCCAAAAGAAGTAAAAAACTCACATTTTGATGTGGATCTCCCCAAAGACAATATAGATTTTTTTTAAAGAAAATACTGTAACCCAAACAAAACTCTTCCACATGGGGCTCCCTTTCATGACATCTGATTTACAGGTTAGTCTGCAAGCAATAAAATCCTAACAAATGAAGCACACCAGTTAACCCTTCAAATGAACACAGGAATGCTATGAACAGGGAAGGCTACTTTTTATAACTTAAAGACTTTCCTCCCTGGCTGGATATTCTCCATTTGCCCCTCCAGATCCATGCCCCGCTCCTTCTTACCTTACTCTGTGACCGAGGAGGCCACCCTCCTCAGCCTACATCTCTTGGCTCCCTGATCTCTGGGGTTTACTTGGGTCATCCAGTGGAATGGCCAGCAGGAAACCAAAGGGAGGGAAGAGAGAAAGGCTGGGGTATTTATCTCCCAGTTCCTGCTGCTGCAATCTTCCCCTGAAAGCCCACAGCTCCTGTCAGACAGAACTTTCCTACAGCTAAACCTCTTACAAGTTACAAGAGATTCTCTCTGTCCTTGTCTCCTTAGGACCAAGGAGTGACAATGGCTTTCTATTGTTAACTCTAGGATGCTTTGCCAAGTTTTGTTGATTTCCCTGACCTCTGCCTAGATTTTGTTAGGAGTCCCTCTATTTCCTCCATTACCCTTTTTGAGGGAGCCAATCTCTTTCCTGCCAGGACCTGACTGGCACATCTTCCCATATCACATACCACGATGTACTTATGATATTAAACAGACAAGATCAAGATCTCTCCCTTCCACACCTACAAGTCTGATTCCACAGGGGAAAGAGGTGAGGCTACCTTGACTCTATTTTTTCTAGCTTTAAAAGATATTAATTCTTGAACCTTACATGAACTCTAATTTCTAAATCACAGTTCTGAATTACTAAAATCCTTAGATTACCAGTCCCACTCTGGAACAGGTAACAGGAAAGGCAAAAAATGGTATCCTCCCACTAGAAATAAAATTTAGAAATCATATATGCTCCATAGGGCAAAGATCTTTTTCTTATGTTTTCTTGAAATGCCCACATAAGATGGTTAATAATTTTTAAATAATTTTGAAAGAGATGTGTCATTAAGACATGTTATATTGAAACTTTTCTTCCCATTTAACCCCATTAAACACTTTTAGGAGCAGGGAATTCCCTGGTGGTCCAGTGGTTAGGACTCCGCACTTCCACTGCAGGGGGCGCAGCTTTGATCCCTGGTCGGGGAACCAAGATCCCCCCAAAAACACTTTTAGGAGCAATGCTTAATCCAGTTATCTTAATATTCAAGTATCAATATCATACATTAGAGAACAAATGTATGGGTGGGGGGGAGGAATTGGGAGATTGGGATTGACACATATACACTATTGATGCTATGTATAAAATAGACAATGTATGAGAATATACTGTATAGCACAAGGAACTCTACTTAATGCACTGTGGTGACCTAAATGGGAAGGAAATCCAAAAAAGAGGGGATATATGTTTAGCTGATTCATTTTGCTGTACAGCAGAATCTAACACAACATTGTAAAGCAATTATACTCCAATAAAAATTAATTTTAAAAAGTATCATATGCTAAAGATCTGCATTAAGAGGGACACTACTCCTCTCAAGACTGTTTCTTGACCCCTTGTACTGTAGTTAGGAAGGTAAAGATTTTAGTCAACATTACTAGATTTTTCATTTCATTTTTAGAGAACTTTTCAGTCATTTATTCAGTAACTATGTATTAATCTATATACATTTAGCACCAACTATGTATCCATTCTGACTCTGAGGCTATGAGATATGAGGTCCCTGACCTTAGAGAACTCAGTATCTATGTTATTTACAAGACAATGAGATAATGCTTTAGTAGGATGTGTCCAAATGTGAGAACATCAATGAGGAATCTGCTAAGTCAGTCTGTAGAGCTAAAAGGGCTGGACATCATAGGTGACCTCTGTGTTGGGACATGAAGGATGAGGGAGATGAGGGTGACAGGGGCAAGTCTTATAAGTTTCTCTCTCTAATACTGAGTATAGCTCATGGCACAGAGTAGGCTTTTTTTTTTAATGAATGAACAAAGTGGTATTTCACATACAGAAATTCTACTGTTTTCATTATTTAAACACCTGTTAGAATAGCAATATAATCATTCATGGTTGGCCCTAAACTGGAAATAGACCTTGTGAAATTCATTATTTGCAGTGTTCCCAAAATTAAAAGTCCTAATGTTGGCAATGTACATTCCTGTCACTTAAACTGCAATGCAAAAATTAAGCTCCAACAAGTTGCTGATATGTTAGTATGACTGAGACTAGCTTAATATTTTCAATTCATTCATGATTTAGTCATCTTGTCATAGTGACTATTTTAATGTGTTCCCGAGGGAAAAAGTACAACCACCAATTAAATCTGATTCAGCAATAAAAATCTAACCTCTGAATAATAATATTGGGCTCTTAACTCCTTCCTTTTCTTACGTTCTCCCTTCTGCTACAGTTTTCTATACCTAGCAAGTTCTGTCCTGTTATTTGTACTTAGCATCTTACCTCTAACCAGGAGAAACTGCATGTGGTCTCTATACGTCAAAGGTCTGGACAGTTACTGATTACCAAATTAACACAAGCATTTTAAAAGATAGCATTTCTGGACTTCCCTGGTGGCGCAGTGGTTGGGAGTCCACCTGCCAATGCAGGGGACACGGGTTCGTGCCCCGGTCCGGGAAGATCCCACATGCCGCAGAGTGGCTGGGCCCGTGAGCCATGGCCGCTGAGCCTGCAGGTCCGGAGCAGGAGAGGCCACGACAGTGAGAGGCCCGCGTACCGCAAAAAAAAAAAAAAAAAAAGTAGCATTTCTTTTCTGTATGTTATTCATACAATGTATGCTAATATGGGCATGGAGAAATCAAGATGAGCATACTCACCACTGCTAGCATGGTCATTCAGTGGCAAGGGGTATGGGTATGGGAGACTTCTGCTTTCTATGTTATACATATCTATTAAAAAAATCTGAAAATCTACTTTTTGTTTTACAGCAACCATATTTTACTTTGTAGTACAAGAAACAGTCATTTCTTAGAGTAGGTAGGTACATGAGTCATCTTCCTGTATATGATCTGGTCTAGAAATTTCAGCAGATACTGCAGAAGAAATCCCATCAGAACTAGGGCAACAGTAATCCTTCCTTCGCTTTCACAGGGAACTAGTAATCCTACCACCCATCCAATTGTCTCCCACTTGCTCCTTCTCCCACAGCTCACAATGGGCCAGATCTAAGAAAACCATCTCTCTCCACTGCCTGAGAAACTACCTTTTTAAAGAGAAGCTGTATGTAGGTCCTTTCCATTTAAAGATGCTGGGTTTTTAAATTAATACCAAATATACTTGTTAAAATACAAACTTAAATCAGCTGGATAAAAACACTTATACCTACTGGTTCAAGGGCACCTTAGTTTAGGTAGATGGTCACTATTCCAGCCTATAAGAGGGGCCATTTTTCAATCAAAATTAAGCAAAATTAAGTATTTGTAAAATAAATTTCCATTGGGCAAAGACTATAATTTACCAGATATTGTTTCTCCTGAAACCATTTTCTCCTTCCTTCTTGCAAGTGTCTCTTAAATTATCTAGAAAGTAAGTACCATTCTTTTACATTGCCAGTTTTCAGGAGTTTTTTTCTCTAAAAAAAAAATGAATAGAGAAACATAACTTGTTACTGTAATTCATTTGAGACTCATTCTGGCTAGAACAAGAAATATTTGATGGATGGAGAAAAGAAAAATGACAATGAAACCAGCCACAGATATGAAATATAATACAAATCCCAGAATACAAAACTAATAATAATCATAGTTACTTAATCATGAAGAAATTAATTAGGTTAACCAGGAAGCACGAATAATAATTATGACAAGAAGAACAAAAACGTAAGCCTCTATAATTATAGAAAAGTAGAAATCATCTAAATTTACAATAACAGAGAAATGCTTAAATAAATTATGTATCATCCAAACAATGGAATGGTATGCATCCATTTAAAACCACATATTCAGGGGCTTCCCTGGTGGCGCAGTGGTTGAGAGTCCGCCTGCTAATGCAGGGGACACGGGTTTGTGCCCCGGTCCGGGAAGATCCCACATGCTGTAGAGCGGCTGGGCCCATGAGCCATGGCCGCTGAGCCTGCGCGTCCGGAGCCTGTGCTCCGCAATGGGAGAGGCCACAACAGTGAGAGGCCCGCGTACCGCAAAAAAAATCCCAAAAAAACACATATTCAGAATGGCAGAATGCTGATGTTACTGACGCTGAACGCTGGGTACCTAGGAATTTATCATACTGTTCTATTTTTTGTATGTCTAAAATTTTCAGTAAAACCTGTTTTATATAAATAGTTTCCTAAGACTATTTAGTAACGAAGGAAAATTCTCGTGATATAGCATTAAGTGAAGTAAGCAGGGGGTAAGCCAAATACAAACCATATAAAGTACATGGTTCTAATTTTGTTAAAGACATAGATATACACAGAGAAAACAGCTTGAAAGGAAATGCTCTAAAATGATAGGCAGTGAGTGGCTCTGGGTGGCAGATCAGTAATGATGATTATTTTCTTCTTTTACTTTTCCCTAAATGTCTTAACAATGAACGTGCTTTACTTTTGTAATGAGCAAAATGACAGACAGGAAAGAATTCATATTCGGGAAAGGAAAGAAGACGAGAGAGTGCAGCCCATGAGCGAGAGCTGGCGAAACATCAAGCATTCCTCGGCACTGCATGGGACGAAAAGACAGGGTCAAGTGGACCCTCTGAAGCTTGCAAGCTATTCAAGGAGATAACTTAAACATAAAAAGATACCTGATGCCACTGGGCTGCAGACAAGTGTTGAATGAGGAGTTCTTACAAGTGCTACAGTAGTTAAGAAAAATAGAAAGCCACTGAGCTGTGGTAGTTGAGGAATGATGATGACTTCACAAGGCTGCCCAGGGAACTGGGCTCTGATGGGTGGGTGCGGTTTATAGAGGGGGAGATGGAAGGAACGTGGAGGAGAAGGCGTGGTTTGAGGCACACGTGGAGGGAAAGAAAACGTGGGACTCAGAGCAAATAACTTTGCCTGAAACAGGGTTCATGTAGAGGAGTAGTAAGAAATATAACCTCTGTCAGGTTAGAGTGAAGGTTTTCAAGCTCATCAGACTCCATGCCCCCTTTATAATCTGTAATGAACATCACAGGTAATATAACGTAATGCACAGACAATTCTAATAAATCAATGTTACGATCTAGCTGCAATATAAAGGAGAAATAAAAGGAAAATAATTTATAATGGTAGAATATACATTACAATATGTACATTTTCAGACACGAGATCTCCAGAAGACAAAATGAAGTGGTCAGATCCTCGCCCCTATCCTACAATCACTATGAATGCAACAGCTATGCACACCAACTGATAGCCAGTTACAAACCACAAGTAATGGTGCCAGTGTGGAAGGTGACTCTAGGTAAAGTCCAGAAGAAAAAAAAATACAGACCTCCAGCCAAGTTGTGCAAAAGTACCTTTTGCTTATAGCGTTGGTTGTAGGCTCTGATAATTATCAGTAGGGTTTTTCACTTCCCTGTTGCCTGGTGGACATTGGAAAGTCAAGTGGGAAGCAGGGAAATTCTCCAAGGTGGACATCTGCCCCATGCATTGCAGGACTTCTAGCCTCCTTGGCCACACCCATTAAATGTCAGTAGCGTACCACCCCCTAACATTGTGAAAACCAACACTATCTCACAGGTTTCTAAAGTACCCCATAGAGGCCATGACCACCCTTGTTGAGAAGGACTGGGAAAGAATCAGCATTTATGCTAGGGGCACCTGGGCAGGACATTTTTCTCATGGGAAAAACTGTCTCCTGTCTCATGTCTTGCAGGATGTTGGGTATCCCATGACAGATGCTAAAATCCTGTCATGGTGATAACCAAAGAACAGCCCTCGTCCATCCTCTTTGGGTGCTACCACTTTGCCTTTGAGAGACACTAGCTGAGATCTTAGAAGGTTTGAATGACAAGCTACAGAAGCAAGTGGGGAAAGGGAAGGTCTGAGATAAGGAACTCTGACTTAAAACTTGCAAGTCTTTCTATTATGCATCTCTCAAAGAACTTAAGTTCAGAATCACATGATTATTATGCAAAAAAAATGAAAACTATAATAAAAGCAGCCTTGAACACTTACTAACATTTAACTTTCTCTCAAATCCTAAGGCAACCTTTGGCTACTTCTAAGCTAGCTGCTGGAAAGCATGTCACCTGAGGGTCTGGGAAATACAAACTCAAGAGCTGACCACTCTTGGGTTTTCATGTTACTCAAGTGGGAAGGCCCACTTGGAGTGAGGCATGAAAAGAATGTAATGTCACGCCTTAGAAAGCCTCGGCACAACTAACAGAGTGGCCATGACATAGCTGGGAGAGGGGAGGACGCAAAGACACTCAGGAGAAAGAAAAGGGAAGATAAGGCTGTCTAATCAGTGTCTTCCTGCCTTATAACCCAGACCCTTTTAAGACAGACATTTTTAAGATCTCTCTGTCTCTTTACCCTGCTTTATTTTTCTTCATAGCATTTATCACCACTTACAGTGCCAGCACATCACAGGCATGCAAATATTCAGTGAATTAATTTATTCAACAAGTACTTATTGCGTGCCTGCTATATTCCATGTTCTGTTTATGATGCTGGGGTGGGAAAGCAGTCAACAAAACTGACAACACCCTTCTTTCATGGACTTTACCTTCTAGAGGGGGGTTTGGATGATAAACAGATACATAATTTAATATGTCATATGGTGATGAACACGGTGAATAAAAGAAACCAGGGTAGGGCCTCCCTGGTGGCGCAGTGGTTAAGAGTCCGCCTGCCGATGCAGGGGACGCGGGTTCGTGCCCCGGTCCGGGAGGATCCCATATGCCGCGGAGCGGCTGGGCCCGTGAGCCATGGCCGCTGGGCCTGCGCATCCGGAGCCTGTGCTCCGCAACGGGAGAGGCCACAACAGTGAGAGGCCCGCATACCGCAAAAAGAAAAAAAATAAAAAAATAAAAGAAACCAGGGTAAGAGATTTAGAGAAGGTGGTCAGGAAGGTTTCTCTGAGAAGGAGACATATGAGCAGAGACCTGAAGGACATGAAGAAATGAGCCACACAGACATCTAGGGAAAGAGGGAATTCCTGCCTTTGAAAATTAAAATGAAGCTATCATGATTAAAACAAATCAAAGCAATGGACTTTGCTTTCAAATTAAGGAAAGGGCTATGTCTTGTATACTGTGGGGTCTCAGCTTCTAACACCACAGGTGTCGTTTCTTACCAAAAATATAGTTTTGAATAGGCACAAAATAAAATTAGTTAGTGAATGAACGACACAAGTCACCTTATTACCTTCTGGAAGGACACGCAGACTCCCCACATTGAGAATCACTGGCTTAACTGATGTTAATATCGCTTGGCTTCTGAAGTAATTTCACATAGAGTGGAGTCTTGCTACTTATATGGCAGCACAAATCTGATTCAGAATGGACAGAAAAATATCAACATGGAAAATCTAACCAAAGTATTCATACCACATATGGCTACAAAACTCCATCCCTGGAGTGGAAAGCATGAGGCTTTTTGACCCAGTAGGTGTCTATGAATCAGAAAGTCATCAGCTGTGGCAGGCCCATTGCAGTCATTGTTACCATCCCCAAGTCTGGGCATTCCTGATAGATGAGTATGTAAATTACTCTGTCTTCAGAAAATTTCACACACAATGAATCACTCATCCATTTTAACTCTTGTCCCACCTTTAATGTGCCTTGATATAAAATGGACCAAACTCCAAAATGAGAACTTTCTAGGATGAAAGTACTAATTTGAGCTTTTGGGTATACTATTCAAACAACGCAAATACAGACATATCTTGATTCTTAATACATAAGTTGTATACACTTTAGTAACTTAAAACTCTTCTGAAGGAATTAAACTAAAACTGAGCAGCTCCTCTTCCTTCCTTCTGGAAAACTAAATGATACCACACAGGAGGAGAAAATAAGCTTTTGATAGAAATATCACTTGCTCTCAAAAATCCTTTTCCTACCAGTAGACTGACTGCATCAAAATTCTAAACTTCCGGACATCAAATCACATTATACAAACTGGAAAGAAAAAATATATATATGTGATAATGATCATAAATTAGTAAGTAAAAACAAATGCCCTGGGCCTCCCTGGTGGCGCAAGTGGTTGAGAGTCCGCCTGCCGATGCAGGGGATACGGGTTCGTGCCCCGGTCTGGGAGGATCCCATATGCCGCGGAGCGGCTGGGCCCGTGAGCCATGGCCGCTGAGCCTGCGCGTCCGGAGCCTGCGCGTCCGGAGCCTGTGCTCCGCAACGGGGGAGGCCACAACAGTGAGAGGCCCGCATACCGCAAAAAAAAAAAAAAAAAAAAAAATGCCCTGATGGAAAAAGAGACAGAAAGAAAGGATAAAACCTATAATTGAACCATAAATATTAAAAAAATCATCAAAGAAATGTACCTGAAAATAAGAACCTAACAAAAATAGGTTTCTTTTGCTTGCTTTTAATTATATCCATTGTAGAAAAAAGTGTACAAGAATTAAATAATTAAATGTTCACAGGAGCAGTCATTTGCCCAAACTTTCAGAAGGACAATATGGTTAATATACTATAAACAAAATTGTAAGGATGTGTGACCCAGAACTTGCATTTCTGGGCATGGATCCCAAAGTAATAACCGTGCTTTAAAGGCTGCTTATCACAGCATTGTAAAAAACTGGAAATAACCTAAATGACCAAGTATAAGGCTTTGGTTTAATAAATTATGGCACAGCCATGCCATGAAATCCTATAGTCATTAAAAATACTGTTGTAAAAAAACTAATGGTGATGCATTAAAATATGAATGGTATATTAAGTTTTAAAAGGCAGTTTAAATATATTTTTTCAGAGAACAGCATATAACACATGTATACACTACATATAAACACTACAATATGTTCATATGGTCCTAATTTTGTGTATGTGTGTAAAAAAAATTGTGTAGTGATGGTAGGAAAGAAGACTCAAATATATTCGAGAAAATGAGAAATAAGATTACAGGGGTTATTTATGTGATCTCTCTTTTTCAGTTTTTCCCCATAGAAACGTAATTCTCCTTATAAGAATGTTGTTTTGTAAAAAAAAAAAAAACTCTTCTACCCAATTTGCTAGGACCTGATTTGCACAAAGTAATAAATCTTTTCAGACACAGGAGAAAGTACGCTTACTAAAATAGACTTCTCAGAAATAGCTTTTGTGACAAATTCCATTTCATCCATTTAATGCCCCTAATTCCTTATATTATAATATTATCTAGAATAAACTTAGATTGGAACATTTATTTTAATCAGAAAACATGTTAACAAGTGTGTTGCCAAGCAATTGAGTAAAGGGCAGTAACGGAAAGATCGAATTCAAGTAATTAAATCATATAAAAAGTTAAATAATAACCTAAACATAACTATCTATTTCATTCTATTGAACAAATTTTACTGTGAGTGCCTACTATGTGCTAAGCACTGCACTGATAATTAATTTGACAGAGCCCTCTGCTAAGACCAAGGAACATTTAAGTCTAAAGGGTTCACCTGAACAGTTGCCCCTAAAGCCCAGTAGAACAACAGCTCCTCTGGTAAAAATTCCTCTGCTTCATAAAGAAGATCCTGGATATTTCATCCCTCAGCTGCTATGTCTCATCTGCAAAGCTCTCCTGTTCCTGCACACGCAAGACAGCCTACCCTAAACCCAAACCTCAACACTGACATGCGATTTGCCAAAAATGAAGTCAGTCTAGCACATAATCACAATTCCAATGGTAAAATAATGCAATGCTTTATTTGAATCACATTTCAGTGAACGCAGGCCAACTGAAGCCACCTGTTACTTGCATAGACCCCTCTTTTAGCAGCTCAACAAGAAAATACTATAAATATTCATTCTTTATAAATTGCTCAAAGGTCATTTTTAAAGGGAAGGTTATCAATGGGACAGCTGGCAATAGACTAGCTGTATTTTAAAGACTCTACACCTGCATTTTAAAAGGCACTGATAATAGAGATCATTGTAATGTACTGTTACTACATTGGTGGGGAAAATTAATGGAAAATGTTACTACATGTATAATTCCTAGGAGCATTATATTTGATAATTTAACCGTGAACATCAAAATCATTTAAATTCTATAAAATACTATTTGCCTTAACAGGGTGCACATCTTTTCAAAAGGTTCACTGAATAATACCACTGTTACAATAATACCAGTGTTACAAATAACCTCTTTAACCTGCTGTAGCAACAGTCTAGGTTTTCAACAGCTGTCAAAACAGATTCCAGCATCCATTCTACTCAAGTGTGTTAGAAGAAGATCTTAAAGCTGTCAGGAGTGTTAGGATGTGGGTAACTTAGTATAAAATGTAACCCAGCTGACTCCACCAACTACAGAGAAATGGAGAAAGCTCGCATCAGCTCAAAGAGAAAAGATCCATCAAAGCGAGTAGGACGGGAGGAGATCAAGTCCAAGAACAGGTAAAGTCCCAGCTCCGTGCTCAGACACGATGGGTTTTACCTAATAGGAGCCTTCAGATCAGGATTCCGAAAAGCCATATCATTCATTCCCCATAAAGGGGGGACATTTCCTAGATACATCCCTGGCGCTACTGGGGGCACTGCTGGTTCAGGACAAGGTTGCCAGAATCAGCAAATAAAAATACAGGAACCCCAGTTAACTCTGAATTGCAGATACACCAAACAGGTTTTTTTTTGTTTTTTTTTGGTTTTTGTATAAGTGCTATAAGTATGTCCCACTATTTGTGGTTCATCTGCAAGTCAAAGTTACCTGGGCATCCTGTATTTTATCTGGCAACCTACACAAGGGTGATAAAAAAAACACAGGCCTTTCCTTCCTGGAGCCAACGTTTCAGTGAAGGATATCAAGAACTAAGAGAGGTAAACATGTTGAACTTTTTATTTTAAAAAATGTGTTCTTTATACATTTCACCAAGATTCACCAATTCTTAATCTTTGTCACCTTACATACGACAACCATTTGAGAATAAGTTGCAGACATCATGTCCCTTCACCCCTAAAGACTACAGCATGCATCTCTTAATAATAAGGACATTTTCTGATGTGACCAAGGCATAAGGATAATATTAAGAAGATCTAAAATTGATATAGTATTATCCTCTATAGTAGATAGAGCCCACATTTAAATTTCACCAATTGTCCTAATACTGTCCTTCACGGCAATATTTTTTTTCCCAATCCAGGATCCAATCCAGAGCCCCATGTTGCATTTCGTTGTCATCTCTTTGTAGCTTCCTTTACCCTGGAACCGTTCCTTAGCTAACACAGTAAGTGCAACCCAATGTGCTAAGTGCCAATCTGGTCGTGTGCAGAGGGGGATGTGGGAGTACCAGGGACAGCAAGTCACCTCCTGATTTGTCTTCACACAGACACACACATCTGCTCTATCCAAGGACTGAGAAGCTCATGAACACCACTCACCATTTGACTTCCTGTGGAGTTCAACAAAACACTCCAGCATTTCCTATTTTAACTCTGGGAATCCTTCTCTCTCAATGAAAAGGGGGAAGCATCTTAAAGAAAACCAGCAGCAGCACCAGTAGCAGCAATTCTTGTCCAGATTATTCCTACCGAAAATACTGCCAACTAAACCTATATGCACCGCGGTGATTTTCGTGTAACTCATCAGCACCTTAATATCAGAATCACACACGAAATCCAACTTTGATCTCACAACTCACAGTTTCAATATTTTAACTGTGCTCAGATCATCTGCAAATACCACAATAATCTGGAAAATTTGCTAACACTGAAATTCTGCCACTAAAACAAAAATGTGAGAACAGCAAGTTTTGTTTAAAAAAAACAACAAACAAGAACAACAGCAAAAGACTGTTCTCCTTTTCCAACTAACGCTTGTTCCGTGAAAGGTAAAGGTGAAGATAACATTAAAGAATAAAAAGCAGAGTGTAATTATTTTCTTGTTTCACTGAGGTATACAAAAATACTCAAAGATTTCCCACTGCATGTTGTAAGTTGGATAATAACTTTTACGAAAAAGTTACCTCTTTAATAATAAAGCTTAGGGGCTTCCCTGGTGGCGCAGTGGTTGAGAGTCCACCTGCCGATGCAGGGGACGCGGGTTCGTGCCCCGGTCCGGGAGGATCCCACATGCCGTGGAGCAGCTGGGCCCGTGAGCCATGGCCGCTGAGCCTGCGCGTCCGGAGCCTGTGCTCCGCAACAGGAGAGGCCACAACAGTGAGAGGCCCGCGTACCGCAAAAAAATAATAATAATAATAATAAAGCTTAAATAAAAACTTAGCTATCACAAGTTTTTAAAGAATCCAGACCTGCCAATTCATGTATAGAATCCCTGTGGCATGCTTTCAATGGCTCTATGAACTCTCATACCAGAATATTTGCAGGCAGGGATATAGTGGTCACCATACAGCATTTCATGTAACTTTCCCCAAAAGAAGTTCTTTAACACTGACATCTGAAGTCCTTCAAACTGGAAGAGAGCGCCCTCAATGATCTAATCAATTAAAAGGATAAAAGTGGACACAAATCGAACTTTGACAAGTTACAGCCAGGCCAGCCTGTGGGGACTCCGGGCCATTAGCTACAAGTCTCAGTTGAATCATCAGATCCAGGCCTTGGTCCAGGCCCAGAGGTGGCTGGTATTCATTACTAGAACTGTGTGTTTATTTCAGCTCTTGCTAACAAGCAGAAATCCTGAAAAAGAACCCATGGTTATCTTTTCCTGGACCTCTTAAAACACCCACGTTCCCGAACTTTTTATCCCATTGTTTCAGCTGGTCATTTGAAAATAATGTCACCCCACATTTATATAACATGATTCAGCTTACAAAGTACTTTACACATAGGTGATCCCACCTCATCCTGGTAACAGCCCTGACTCTTGTAGAGGTAACTCCATTTCACAGATGAGGAAACTGAGGCTCAGAGAGTTTAAATCATTTTTACACAGTGATACATTTCTAAGGGATGATGCTAAGCTAACCCATGTCTTCTGTAAGGGACTGAAAAGTAACACATCTATTTCTCTCATCTGGCCTTTATCACATACCTGTTGGTAACAGCACTAGGATTATCATCTTGTCCTGTTTTTATTACTCAGTCTTTACGCATTTAGGTTTTTCTCACATCCAAGATGTAAGCCCCGTCTGGACAAGAGCCATAAGTTAAATTTCTTTGTATTCACTCATCTATTCTTTCAACAAAAATGTACCAAAACCACTTGAGTCCAGGCACAATATTCAGTGCTGGAGGACAAAAGTGACTAAGACACTGACTAGTCTGGAAGATGAACAATGACAAGGTCTTGTGACAGATGCTGTAAAGGAGGTGACTGCAGGGTGCCAGCGAGCCCTGAGGGGTCAGGGGATGTTCTCAGGAGGAGTCTCAGCTGCTCCACCACACCGACATGCAAAGGAACTGCTTCACCAACCAGTGAACGAAATCCTTCCCATAGGGGCCATAGGGGCAGTCATGAATGACACCCAGTTCTCTGCTGGGATTGAGGGTAACTCCAGGGGCTGAGTCAGATCCTGCATAAACCAAGAGGACATTACTGGAACTGTGATTAAAACATGCCAAAATAAAGCCAAACCTTCCTATGCTATAACTCTCTGTCATTTCAGAATATGAGTGCTAATCATTCTCCAATGAAAACAAATCTGTGTTTTATTGTGGGTAAAGAAACAAAAAAGTGGGGGGGGAGTCTGGAAACAACTTTGAGGAAGGAAACCATCCTGATGAACGCTTTGACAATCAGGTAAACAGAATATCTCCCATGCCCCGCACAGTCATTCAATGTGGTGACCATGGTGGCCGAGTCAGCCACGGGAAAGTTGTGGGAGATCAAGGTCTAGGACACAGATGGCCAAGAAGCAACTGGGTGTAACACCAGCCCTTCCCTACTAGCAGGTACCCTTAGTGGATCTCAGTCTTCTCAAATCTTCAAAAGAGGGGCTGGAGTAGACAAGGCCTCTTTCACCTCCTTAATTTTTATGCTGCTAGAAAATGAAATAAGTAGAATTCACTCTTAGACCAACTATATGTTTTCCTAATCTTCAGAAATTTTCCACCATTTAAAAACAATGGGAGAGCTTGTTTTAATTTACAACCCTCAAGTTGGTGCTTTGCCCAATTCCAAATCCTAAGGAGATCCTGACCCAGGATCATCAATTGCTAGTTTGTCAAAGTCAAGGATACCACGAGCTATTAGATAACACATTCCTCATTCCTTCCTCTCTGCAGCTTGCCGAGCCTGTTTCCTTCACCAAGTCCTGCCTGTTCAGGCAGAGGCGGCAGAAGCCTCCCGTCCCATGAATCTCCCTAATAGGAAGGGAAATGTTTGAATCAGTGCTTTTCACTTAATTTTTTTTTAATGCCAGAGGAAAAAAGAAGCCAAGCCATGTCAAGCTACATAGGATTAAAATGTGATCAATAAGAGGGACATTAAAATAGACAAGCTGAAAAGAATTCTTCCAAGATTGAATTTATAAAATGTTATTCAAACTACCATTAAATACCTTTATGTACTTTTCTTTTAAACACCAACATTTTATTTACCCAAGAAGTGCAGGAGATCTGCAGCATTCTACAGTGACGAAGATTCAATATGGGCTTTTAGATCACAAACACCTCGATGACCTCAGCACATTTACAACCACTCTCAACCTAAGTTTCCTCATCTGTAAAATGGAGACAATATATAGTTTCTATTATATACACGGTATTTATTATACTACTTTGTATTATGCACATACTATTGTACTATTTGTATTATCTACATAGTATTATGTTACCTTACTTTATATACATATATATAATATATACACACAAAATACATAATTCAGAAACCAGTTATTAATCACTTACTATGTGCTAGACTCTAGGTAATAATAAGCACATTATCTAATTATTGCACTATATTGCATTAGTTTTTACAACCATTAGTTCTGCCTCTTCGTATCACTCATCTATTCAATAATTGAAGATAGTTGTGTGTGTGTAGCTATCTGCACAGCGCCCAACACCACAAAATGCTAAAAAAGGTGGGAGGGGAGAAAAGGTATCCATTACCATATATAAAGAATATCCTATAGTCACTTTTATTTATTTACTTTTCTGACCATGCCACGTGGCTGCCGGGATCTCAGTTCCCCGACCAGGGATTGAACCAGGGCCAAGGCAGTGAAAGACCAGAATCCTAACCACTAGGACACCAGAGAACTCCCCTACAGTCACTTTTAGAACTACACAGAGGGAACAAAAAAGATCTGGAGACACAGATAGCAATTACCATTAACCTTTGCTAATAAATGACTGGTACAATCAGAGATTATCACTGCTATTGTGTGACTCAAAAGAAACAAGACTGCATTTGGTTCATTACATCTCTTCTTAAATGTGGTGGCCCTAATCTTCATGGTGACTTAGCTTCACCACACTGCCTACTTCAAAAAAAGCACAGAAAATCACTCTACTTTGCATTTCCTAAACAAAGTGCCACAAATCTGTAGCCCAAACAGGCTAAGAAGCACAGGAGGAATACGCTGGAAATAATTTGAAGAAGACTTTTAAGACCCGCCCTTATGCATTCACTCCTTCATTCATTTATTCATATTCTCTCTCTCGTTCTTTCTCCTCTGCTCTGGACAGTTCTGGATAAGTTTTATCTTTATTCCTGATTCACAGAAATCATAGAATCTTAAGGTTAGAAGGGACTTTGGAGGTCACTAAGAGGTCACGCTTCTTTCCTAGAGAAATCCATACTGTCTCCCTGCAGTGGAGAAGCACATGGAGGCGTTCTGAGGCCGAGCTGCTTGTTTCCTCCCTGACCAACAGAAAAATGACAGCTTCTACCTCATCTCAAAGGGGTGCTGGGATGAATATATGCAAATGATAATGTATGCAAAGAATTCAGTAAGGTGACTGGCACAGAGCAGGTGCACAAGAAATAAGGGCCAACCTTATTTAGAAGTTATTCTGTGCCCTGCATGATGTTGAATGCTTGTCTACCTCTGGTGAAGCTCAAGCCTCTGCCTCCTAAAGCAGCTTGTGACGTTGTTTGGGAGCTCTCACCATTGCCAGGTTTTTCTTTACTTTGAGCTAAATGAGCTTTGGCTTCCACACACTGCCCTCTATACAGATATGGAACGGAACACCTCAACTCCAAGCTAACTTTTCAGGCAACCAATGACAGTTGTCCTGTTCTCTGGTCATTTTTTTCCCCAGCCTGAATGTTCCCCCTGGTTCTCAAGTGCCTCACCATCCTCCTCCTGCCAGCCACATCCTGACTCATTCATCTTCCTCAAAGTGTGCAGTTCCTCAGAACTGCACCCCACACTCCAGGAACAGGATGGCTTGCCGAGAAGACCTGTTCTGAATAAAATATTATTATACATTGCATTGTATATACAATGTACTGTTAAAAGCTTAGCGGATTTGGGAGGCAACCCCCTTGTGACATTATTCATACTGAGTTCTAAGTCCACTGAAAGCCCAAAGTCCTTTTCGTGCACACTACTAATAAGCCATGTCTCCCCCAGAGGAGGTCTAGGGGACGCAAATGTAGAGCCTACACTTTTAGTGGTTTAATAGTCATCTTGTTATATGGAAATATTTTGGATCATGATTCTGTCATCAAGCTCTCAGCTATCCCTCTGGGTTCACCCACAGATTTGATAATTACACCTTCTCAGTCCAGTTTACACCCCATTCCTTGCTGTGGCCACCAGCTTCAGGCAGGTGAAACCTGACAGCACCCCACCTCCATCACGCCACTTCTCTCTAGCTCTCTGCCTTGGGGCTTCTCCAACACCATGCCTGGGACACTGTGGAAAGGATCAGCACGTGCACATGTGCAAACCTGGAAGTACGGGGACTTAGCACCCTGGGGCAACCCTTGACTAAGAGGAGAGGGGAGCCCGTGGATAAATGCCCACCGTGTCCGTCCCTTCTGAGGCACAGTCTGCATGGCCCTTCAGAGGGTCCCATGGGGCTGAGCCCCAGTGCCCATGACAGTGACAAGTTCAACCACACAGGCTTGTGTTGGCCTCCCCTCCTTCCCTGTTTCTCTCCTCCCCAGCCCCCTTTCCTGTTCCCCAGGATCACTGCCAAAAATAAACTGCCTGTACGCCAGCCCTTGCCTCACGCTCTGCTTTCTTGGGGACCCCAGGCTAAGTCGCAGTCAACATGAATAATGATGTAGGACGTGTGAGCCTCAAGGCACAGCACCAAAGACCTCCCTTAAGGCTGACAGCGGCAGAAGTCACTCTAACGCCACCCAGCCCTCTTACGGGTGGGTGACTCTCATCCAGCCCTCCCAGGTCTCCATTTTACTCATCAAGAAATAAGAGGCTTTGTCAAAGGCTGTGCTGAAACTTAGATATGGAATGCCTACCAGAATTCCTGTAATCTGCCCAAATACAGAAGACTGTCCGTAAATGTCAATGCTATCTCCCTTCCTTTCCTATTCCCCACCAAAAGGGAAATGACATTAGTTCTCCATGACCCAGTCTTCCCATTCTTAGGAAAACCAGGCTGCTTCCTATTTCCTCATCCAAATGCTCATATATCAAGTTTCAGATACTCTTCTGGTATCTTGCACAGGATCACTGTTGACCTCACATATCCTTACAAGGTACAGAACTTACTTTTTCCCTCCTTTTTGCCTTCTCAGTGACATCATTATTTATGGAGGCTTCTGATGATTCCTCTATTATTCCTTCACAACTCTTTTTTTTTTTTTTTTTGCGCTACGCGGGCCTCTCACTGTTGTGGCCTCTCCCGTTGTGGAGCACAGGCTCCGGACGCGCAGGCTCAGCGGCCGTGGCTTACGGGCCCAGCCGCTCCGCGGCATGTGGGATCTTCCCGGACCGGGGCACGAACCCGTGTCCCCTGCATCGGCAGGCGTACTCTCAACCACTGCGCCACCAGGGAAGCCCTCCTTCACAACTCTTGAGAAATTCAAAAGTGGTTTCCCATCGCCATTCTAGTCACGTATTTAAATCACATATTTGGTGCACATACTCACTCAGATATAAACGTATACAATGAAAGTACGTATTCTATATGTATTTATGCTGCACACACACACTTGAATTCTACTGACAAATCAGGATAAGCTGCTTCAGAAGTTCCTATGTTGCATTTTATGGGAGGACGCTGGGGAAGTAGGAAGAGATCTCTCCCATCCGGTCTCTGGAGTTAACATTCCTGCTCTTACCAGCTCAACTTTACAGTCCATAGCGTCAGCACACACTCACACACAGAAATCTTTCCTGGAACCTCATTTTCCATGGGACACTGATCATTAGAATGCCTGGAAATTCCAGCAGGGGCACGGCCAAAAAGCTTGGGAAATGCTACAACATAGCTCAGATCTGCCTTCCTCAATCCCAGCCTCCATTCAGGCTGTGACGATCTCCAAGCCTGGGGAAATCACAGAGATTTCAAATTGCTCTCCTTGGAAAGTTAGTGTTGGGGGGTGGAGATGGGGTTTGGTGGGAGGGGGACCATCCACTTACCATAAGCTTCCATCTAAGTTTTCATTTGCAAACAAAAACCTTGCGATACTCATCCATAAAACTTGAAAGCCAATGCACCAATTACCTCTAAATTACCTTCCACCTCTAATAGCCTATGATCTTTCTACTCAAAGTGTGGTCCACAGACCTGCAGCAGCAGCATCACCTGGGAGTTTATTAGAAATGCAGGAACTCTGGGCTCCCGACAGGCCTCCTCAATAAGAATTTTCGGTTTAACAAGATCCCCAAGCGATCTGTATGCATATTAAATTTTGAAAACTAGTTTAAGACACTTTTATCTTTTTCTGTAAGTCAGCGGTCCCCAACCTTTTTGGCACCAGGGACCGGTTTCGTGGAAGATCCACAGATGGCGTTGGGGGGGGGGGATGGCTCAGGCGGTAATGCAAGCGATGGGGAGCAGCAGATGAAGGGCTGGCTCGCCCTCCGCTCACCTCCCGCTGTGCAGCCCGGTTCCTAACAGACCTCAGACTGGTATCAGTCCGTGGCCCAGGGGTTGGGGATCCCTGCTGTAAGTGTTTAACATGTTTCTTCTTAACACTAGCTCTAATCAAAGTAACATATGGAAGTATTCTACTAAAAGGAACCAAGAGAACTACTACTAAGAACTACTAAGAACCAAGAGAACTACTACTAAGTCTCATAATTTTAATGGGTAATTTTAGGGAAAAAATTTTGGCGTGAGCTGATATGCTGTTTTCCTCCTTTAAACATGTTAGAAATCAGAGGAGTGTTTGGATTGCTCCTTCTTTCATTCAAGAATTCATTCCTGATGGACAATATGCACCATGCTCCCCTCTTTCTAATGTACTCATACTCATCTTTCAAAGGCCCAGGAAGGACTTCCCTGGTGGCACAGTGGTTAAGAATACGCCTGCCAATGCAGGGGACACGGGTTCGAGCCCTGGTCCACGAAGAACCCACATGCTGCGGAGCACCTAAGCCCGTGCACCACAACTACCGAGCCTGCGCTCTGGAGCCCGCAAGCCACAACTACTGAAGCCCACGGGCCTAGAGCCCGTGCTCCACAGTGAAGAGTAGCCCCCCTCGATACAACTAGAGAAAGTCTGCGCACAGCAACGAAGACCCAACGCAGCCAAAAATCAATAAATAAATTTATTTTTTTTTTAAAAAAGGGCCTGGAATCCTGCCCCTTACATGGTCCAACAGACTCCCCACTATATGTGTGGTTTTCTTGACAAAACTTTCATTAAAGGTACTAAAAAGGCAAGAATCTTGTAAGCTCTAAAGCACTTGTTGCAAATGACCCACTCAAGTTTACTTCTTCCATTCGTTACTTCTTGGATGACCCAACCCATCCTGTTCTCTCCACTTCACTCAAGTCCAGTTTTGTTCTCTCACTGGAAGCACAGCATTTAGCAACTTTTTACGGTCGAATTATTATATAAACAGATCATCCTTAGCTTACAACGGGGTTGCCTCCTGATAAACCCATTATGAGTTGAAAATGCATTTAATACACTTAACCCACCTAGCTTAGCCTTGCCCACTTAAATGTGCTCAGACACTTTCATTAGCCTACAATTGGGCAAAACCATCCAACACAAAGCCTGTTTTATAATAAAGTGTTGAATATCTCATGTAATTTATTGAATACTGTACTGAAAGTGAAAAACAGAATGGTTATATGGGTCCAGAATGCTTCTAAGAGTATTGGTTGTATTCCCTCGTGATTGTGTGGCTGACTGGGGGCTGCCACTGCCCCGCATCACGAGGGAGGACTGTGGGGCACACTGCTAACCTGCAAGAAGATCAAAATTCAAAATTCCAGGAACAAGGGCTTCCCTGGTGGCGCAGTGGTTGAGAGTCCGCCTGCCGATGCAGGGGACACGGGTTCGTGCCCCGGTCCGGGAAGATCCCACATGCCGCGAAGCGGCTGGGCCCGTGAGCCATGGCCTCTGAGCCTGCACATCCGGAGCCTGTGCTCTGCAACGGGAGAGGCCACAACAGTGAGAGGCCCGCGTACCGCAAAAAAAAAAAAAAAAAAAAAAAAAAATTCCAGGAACGACTTCTACAGCATACATATCGCTTTTGGAATCGTAAAGTCAAAAAATTGTCTAATGCAAACTACCATAAGTCAGGGATAAACTGTATGTATGTTGTTTTACCTCCACAACTCGAGTGTAAGCTCCTTGAGGGGAATCATCACACCTCCTTTGCCTTTGGACACAGCTCCCAGCTCTCGGCTGCAGGACTTGGTGAATTAATAAGTAGTGAGGAACTTGATCCCCCAGTTTCTTACCAGATACTCTTCTCCAGGTACCACTTAACAGTCTTACCTATTGCATAAAAGAAACCACTGAATCGTTTGATTGATTTTTTTCTCCCTGCTAAACCAAGACAAGGAAAACTGTATTAAAATGATGATACCTAGGTGAGAACAAAACCCTAGAACTAGCTTATGAGTCCCAAGGAGTGAAATGCTCCTACATACAATAAAAGCAGCAGGTTCCTCTGAACTCCGGCTGGCTCCGGGAGTGCAGTCTTCAGAGCAAAGCCCAAGCTTTGACTAGCTAACCTTGAGAGAAAGCTTCCCTCCTCTTCTGAAAGTTCTGCTTTCCTTGGGAGATTCCTGCCTCAGGCGGCTTCCACAGAAGCAAAAAATAGCTCAGAGGAGACGTCTGATTCTGCATCTTAATCTATGTGAACTGGATGAACTCAGTAAGGCCTTGGAAGGAATGATTAGAAAAGATGGAAAGAAAGGAACAGGCTAAAAATTCAAAGTAGTAATTATATTTTTAAAAGAAAAAAAAGGATTTTTATGAGCACCACAGCTTTCCTAGCAAATGACTTACGTAAGGCACTTCCCTCGTGGATGAAAACCTCCAAATTTTCCTCAGGTCAAGGAGGAGAGTATTTTCTCTTCTCTGGTGTTGTCAATTCTTATTAGAATTAAGCCTCTAGGATATACTGGGGAGTTTTCAGTTACTTCTCAGCCCTTCTGACACTCATTTCACTCTCAGTTTGTTTATTTAAACATAAACAAACCAATTTGACTGCTATAAGTTTGTCTGCCTTCTACTTGCTTTGATGGGACCTATTTATAACACATACTCAGTTGCTAAAACCTTTGAGCATCCAAGCTAAACAACCAAATGCAATTTATTTGCAACAAAGATCACAAATGTGTGTGACCTGCTCCCTGTCATCCCAGACCAACCCAAAGAAAATTACAACACCCAAAGTGAAAAGTGTTTCAGATATGAAGTCCCTAGATATTTCATTCCTCCAAATGATTTCTTTTTTTCACATTTACCAACTAAAGGTAAAAAGTGTTGACAAGTTATTTGGGAAAACTGGGTCAGGGCTGTGTTTCTTAGGACTCAACATGATATAAAATAGAGTAATACAGCTAAAATATAGAAGGTGGAGCAAAATAGACTCATATCTTTTCAGGTTCCAAGTCACCTTCAATCTCTTCCAGATAATCCTTTAAATAAAAGGTGCCCTATCAGGACTTCCCTGGTGGCACAGTGGTTAAGAATCCTCCTGCCAATGCTGGGGACATGGGTTCTAGCTCTGGTCCAGGAAGATCCGACATGCTGTAGAGCAAGTAAGCCTGAACGCCACAACTACTGAGCCTGTGCTCTAGAGCCCACGAGCCACAACTACTGAGCCCGTGTGCCACAGCTACTGAAGCCCGTGTGCCTAGAGCACATGCTCCGCATCAAGAGAAGCCACCACAATGAGAAACCTGAGCACTGCAATGAAGAGTTGCCCCCACTCACCACAACTAGAGAAAGCCAGCTCACAGCAATGAAGACCCAACGCAACCAAAAATAAATAAATAAATTAAAAAAAAAGATGCCCTATCATTTAGGAAAACATTATTTATATAAATTTCATATTAATTAGAGGCAAATTTAAACCTGGGGGACAGAATAGGTCCTTACTGGATTGTTAACAAG
The DNA here is from genome assembly GCF_025265405.1 of Mesoplodon densirostris. Classification (NCBI taxonomy): domain Eukaryota; kingdom Metazoa; phylum Chordata; class Mammalia; order Artiodactyla; family Ziphiidae; genus Mesoplodon; species Mesoplodon densirostris. The sequence goes on from NC_082664.1 coordinate 47,984,468, forward strand.
TAGCTTCCAGCCAATAACGAGGTTTCATTAGTCCCATTCTACAGATGAGAAAACTAAGGCTCAGAAATTAAGTGACTAGCCCAATTCAAAATCCATACTCTAAGAATCCTCTAGACATATCCCCTCCTATGGATATAAATAAATGGTCACCTGGTAATACCTTCTTTTCCTCTCTATCTCAGTCCTTCCTTCTCCCCCATACAGCAATGCTGAGAGCAACAAAGCTGCCTTTGGCTGATGATGCCACCATGTGGCCAAAATGGAAATTGTCTGAACCAAACTGCCTCACTTCTCCCATTTTTGCCTCAGAGAATCATGCATATATTACAAAGCTTTCCCAAAAGTGTACACAGACACACACACACACACACCCTTTTCATCTTTTAACTTCCTTCTTCTTCCCTCCTCATTCTCAGCACACCCATGCCTAAAAGTCTTCTTGGGTTCTCTATCATCTCTGCAGGATTAAGTCAAATTCCTTAGCTGGCAAAGACCTGCACACACATGACTTCTGTTTTAACTTCTCTCTCTTAGATCCCAGCATTCTACACCCTTTGAGCCACTCCGACCTCATTATTTCTTGCACACAACAAGGCCCTTTCATAAGACAACGTTTTTATAAATGCTATCTCTTCTGCGTGGAAAACACCTTCAAGCCTGCTCTCTACAATCCTTTTTACATACTGAACCAACTCTTATTCACCCTTCAAAACTCAAACATATCTCCTCTGCAGTGGAGGCTTCCCTGACTCCTCCAGGCAATTAGCTGTACATTCACAATGCTCCCAGAACCTGTCCCCTACCCTTTTAATTCCTATATCTATGTTTCTGTACCTGTGATATGGTATTAGTCATTTACTCAACACTTGGTATCTATGCACCAGGCACTGGAATACAGTAAATTACCTTTGTATTCCCACTGCATAACACAGGGCCAGGAAAGTAGTAGGCAGTCAGTAAATGTTTGTTGATGAAAAAGTGAAAGGAGACTGGGCTGGACTGAAGCTAGACTGGGCCCAGCGTGAGGCATCAGGTGAATAAATTTTGTTTTAAGGCCAAACAAGCGGGTTAAACTTACCCAAGATAATCGTGAATTACAGCGGCCACAGCAAGAACTTTTAACCTGGATAAGCTTTTCCATTTATGAGGTGCCCTAGAGAAAATTGGTTCTTGGCCAAGCACTCACTAAAAATAGAAGAAGGAAAACTACTTTTCTGCCTCTTCATGAGCTTCTGGTGGCCAGGATAAGACCAGCTGGAACATCCCACTTGCTCCAGAGCCTGCAGAATCCTGGGGAAAACTGGCAGAAGAAAGCAAAGGATGTGTGGCTGACAGGGTCTTGGTGCTCCAGCTGGGTGTCAGGCCTGAGCCTCTGAGGTGGGAGAGCCAAGTTCAGGACATTGGTCCCACAGAGACCTCCTGGCTCCACGTAATATCGAACGGCGAAAGCTCTCCCAGAGATCTCCATCTCAAAACAAAGATCCAGCTCCACTCAACGACCAGCAAGCTACAGTGCTGGACACCATATGCCAATCAACTAGCAAGAGAGGAACACAACCCTACCCATTAGCAGAGAGGCTGCCTAAAATCATAATAAGGTCACAGACACCCCAAAACACACCACTGGATGTGGTCCTGCCCACCAGAAAGACAAGATCCAGCCTCATCCACCAGAACACAGGTACTAGTCCCCTCCACCAGGAAGCCTACACAACACACTGAACCTACCTTAGCCACTGGGGGCAGACACCAAAAACAAGGGGAACTACAAACCTGCAGCCTGTGAAAAGGAGACCCCAAACACAGTAAGATAAGCAAAATGAGAAGACAGAAAAACACACAGCAGATGAAGGAGAAAGATAAAAACCCACCAAACCTAACAAATGAAGAGAAAATAGGCAGTCTACCTGAAAAGGAATTCTGAGTAATGATAGTAAAGATGATCCAAAATCTTGGAAATACAATGGAAAAAATTCAAGAACCATTTAACAAGGACCTAGAAGAACTAAAGAGCAAACAAACAATGATGAACAACACAATATATGAAATTAAAAATTCTCTAGAAGGAATCAATAACACAATAACTGAGGCAGAAGAATGGATAAGTGACCTGGAGGATAAAATAGTGGAAATAACTACCATAGAGCAGAATAAAGAAAAAAGAATGAAAAGGATTGAGGACAGCCTCAGAGACCTCTGGGACAATATTAAATGTTCCAACATTCAACTTACAGGGGTCCCAGAAGAAGAAGAGAAAAAGAAAGGGACTGAGAAAATGTTTGAAGAGATTATAGTTGAAAACTTCCCTAACATAGGAAAGGAAATAGTCAATCTAGTCCAGGAAGCGCAGAGAGTCCCATACAGGATAAATCCAAGGAGAAACACACCAAGACACATATCAAACTATCAAAAATTAAATAAAAAGAAAAAATATTAAAAGCAGCAATGGAAAAACAATAAATAACATACCAGGGAATCCCCATAAAGTTAACAGCTGATCTTTCAGCAGAAACTCTGCAAGCCAGAAGAGAGTGGCAGGACATATTTAAAGTGATGAAAGGGAAAAACCTACAGTCAAGATTACTCTACCCAGCAAGCATCTCATTCAGATTCGATGGAGGAATTAAAACCTTTACAGACAAGCAAAAGCTAAGAGAATTCAGCACCACCAAACCAGCTTTACAACAAATGCTAAAGGAGCTTCTCTAGGCTGGAAACACAAGAGATGGAAAAGACCTACAATAACAAACCCAAAGACGCATATATATGCTGTCTACAAGAGGCCCACTTTAGACTTAGGGACACATACAGATTGAAAGTGAGGGGATGGAAAAAGATATTCTATGCAAATTGAAATCAAAAGAAAGCTGGAGTAGCAATTCTCATATCAGACAAAATAGAATTTAAAATAAAGACTACTACAAGAGACAAAGAAGAACACTACATAATGATCAAGGGGTCAATCTAAGAAGAAGATATAACAATAGAAAATATTTAAGCATCCAACATAGGAGCACCTCAATACATAAGGCAAATGCTAACAGCCATAAAAGGGGAAATCGACAGTAACACAATCATAGGAGGGGACTTTAACCCCCCCACTTTCACCAATGGACAGATCATCCAAAATGAATATAAATAAGGAAACACAAACTTTAAATGATACATTAAACAAGATGAACATAACTGATATTTATAGCACATTCCATCCAAAAACAACAGAATACACTTTCTTCTCAAGGGCTCATGGAACATTCTCCAGGATAGATCGTATCTTGAGTCACAAAACAAGCCTTGGTAAATTTAAGAAAATTGAAATCATATCAAGTATCTTTTCTGACCACAACGCTATGAGACTAGATATCAATTACAGGAAAAAAATCTGGAAAAAATACAAACACATGGAGGCTAAACAATACAGTACTAAATAACCAAGAGATCACTATGGAAATCAAAGAGGAAATCAAAAAATACCTAGAAACAAACGACAATGAAAACACAAGGACCCAAAACCCATGGTATGCAGCAAAAGCAGTTCTAAGAGGGAAGTTTGTAGCAATACAATCCTACCTCAAGAAACAAGAAACATCTGAAATAAACAACCTAATCTTACACCTAAAGCAACTAGAGAAAGAAGAACAAAAACCCCCAAAGTTAGCTGAATGAAAGAAACCATAAAGATCAGACCATAAATAAATGAAAAAGAAATGAAGGAAACAATAGCAAAGATCAATAAAATTAAAAGCTTGTTATTTGATAAGATAAACAAAATTGATAAACCATTAGCGAGACTCATCAGGAAAACAAGGGAGCAGACTCAAATCAATAGAATTGGAAATGAAAAAGGAGAAGTAACAACTGACACTGCAGAAATACAAAGGATCATGAGAGATTACTACAAGCAACTATATGCCAATAAAATGGACAACCAAGAAGCAATGGACAAATTCTTAGAAAAGCACAACCTTCTGAGACTGAACCAGGAAGAACTAGAAAATATAAACAGACCAATCACAAGCACTGAAATTGAGACTGTGATTAAAAATCTTCCAACAAACAAAAGCCCAGGACCATATGGCTTCACAGGCGAATTCTATCAAACATTTAGAGAAGAGCTAACACCTATCTTTCTCAAACTCTTCCAAAATATAGCAGAGGGAGGAACACTCCCAAACTCATTCTATGAGGCCACCATCACCCTGATACCAAAACCAGACAAAGATGTCACAAAGAAAGAAAATTACATGCTAATATCACTGATGAACATAGATGCAAATATCCTCAACAAAATACTAGCAAACAGAATCCAACAGCACAGTAAAAGGATCATACACCATGATCAAGTGGGGTTTATGGAATCCAGGAATGCAAGGATTCTTCAATATATGCAAATCAATCAGTGCGATAAACCGTATTAACAAATTGAAGGAGAAAAACTATATGATCATCTCAACAGATGCAGAAAACGCTTTTGACAAAATTCAACACTCATTTGTGATAAAAACTCTCCAGAAAGTAGGCATAGAGGGAACTTACCTCAACATAATAAAGGCCATATATGACAAACCCACAGCCAACATCGTTCTCAATGATGAAAAATTGAAACCATTTCCACTAAGATCAGGAACAAGACAAGGTTGTCCACTCTCACCACTATTATTCAAAATAGTTTTGGAAGTTTTAGCCACAGCAATCAGAGAACAAAAAGAAATAAAAGGAATCCTAATTGGAAAAGAAGAAGTAAAGCTGTCACTGTTTGCAGATGACATGATACTATACATAGAGAATCCTAAAGATGCTACCAGAAAACTATTAGAGCTAATCAATTAATTTGGTAAAGTTGCAGGATACAAAATTAATGCACAGAAATCTCTTGCATTCCTATACACTAACGATGAAAAATGTGAAAGGGGAATTAAGGAAACACTTCCATTTACCATTGCAACAAAAAGAATAAAATACCTAGAAATAAACCTACCTAAGGAGACAAAAGACCTGTATGCAGGAAACTATAAGACACTGATGAAAGAAATTAAAGATAATACAAATAGATGGAGAGATATACCATGTTCTTAGATTGGAAGAATCAACATTGTGAAAATGACTCTACTACCCAAAGCAATCTACAGATTTAATGCAATCCATATCAAACTACCAATGGCATTTTTCACAGAACTAGAACAAAAAATTTCACAATTTGTATGGAAACACAAAAGATGCCAAATAGCCAAAGCAATCCTGAGAAAGAAAAACGGAGCTGGAGGAATCAGGCTCCCTGACTTTAGACTATAATACAAAGTTACAGTAATCAAAACAGTATGGTACTGGCACAAAAACAGAAGTATAGATAAATGGAACAGGATAGAAAGCCCAGAGATAAACCCATGCACACATGGTCACCTTATCTTTGATAAAGTAGGCAAGAATATACAATGAAGAAAAGACAGCCTCTTCAATAAGTGGTGCTGGGAAAATTGGACAGCTACATGTAAAAGAATGAAATTAGAACACTCCCTAACACCATACACAAAAATAAACCCAAAATGGATTAAAGACCTAAATGTAAGGCCAGACACTATAAAACTCTTAGAGGAAAACATAGGCAGAACACTCTATGACATAAATCACAGCAAGATCCTTTTTGACCCACCTCCTAGAGAAATGGAAATTTAAAAAAAATAAACAAATGGGGCCTACATCGATAGACAAATGGATAAAGAAGATGTGATACATATATACAATGGAATATTACTCATAAAACGGAACGATATTGGGTCATTTGTAGAGACGTGGATGGATATAGAGACTGTCATACGGAGTGAAGTAAGTCAGAAAGAGAAAAACAAATATCGTATATTAACGCATATATGTGGAACCTAGAAAAAAGGTACAGATGAACCAGTATGCAGGACAGAAATTGAGACAGAGATGTAGAGAACAAATGTATGGACACTAAAGGGGGAAAGCAGTGGGGGGTGGGAGGTGGTGGTGTGATAAATTGGGAGATTGGGATTGACATGTATACACTGATGTGTATAAAATGGATGACAGGATAAGAACCTGCTGTATAAAAAAATAAATAAAATTAAATTCAAAAACAAAACAAACAAACAAACAAACAAAAATGGGGCCTCATGAAACTTAAAAGCTTTTGCACAGCAAAGGAAAACATAAACAAGATGAAAAGACAGCCCTCAGAATGGGAGAGAATATTTGCAAATTAAGCACTGACAAAGGATTAATCTCCAAAATTTACAAACAGCTCATGCAGCTCAGTATCAAAAAAACAAACAAGCCAATCCAAAAATGGGCAGAAGACCTAAACAGACATTTCTCCAAAGAAGATATACAGATTGCCAACAAACACATGAAAGGATGCTCAACATCACTAATCATTACAGAAATGCAAATCAAAACTACAATGAGGTATCACCTCACATAGTCAGAATGGCCATGATCAAAAAATCTACAAACCATAAATGCTGGAGAGGGTGTGGAGAAAAGGGAACTTTCTTGCACTGTTGGTGGGAATGTAAATTGATACAGCCACTATGGAGAACAGTATGGAGGTTCCTTAAGAAACTAAAAATAGAACTACCATACGATCCAGCAATCCCACTACTGGGCATATACCATAAGAAAACCATAATTCAAAAAGAATCATGTACCACAGTGTTCACTGCAGCTCTATTTACAACAGCCAGGACATGGAAGCAACCTAAGTGTCCATCGACAGATGAATGGATAAAGAAGATGTGGCACATATATACAATGGAATATTACTCAGCCATAAAAAGAAACAAAATTGAGTTATTTGTAGTGAGGTGTATGGACCTGGAGTCTGTCAAACAGAGTGAAGTATGTCAGAAAGAGAAAAACAAATACAGTAGGCTAACACATACATATGGAATCTAGGGGGAAAAAATGGTTCTGTAGAACCTAGGGGCAGGAGAGGAATAAAGACACAGACGTAGAGAATGGACTTGAGGACATGGGGAGGGGGAAGGGTAAGGTGGGACAAAGTGAGAGAGTGGCATGGACATATATACACTACCAAACGTAAAATAGATAGCTAGTGGGAAGCAGCCACATAGCATAGGGAGATCAGCTCGGTGCTTTGTGACCACCTAGAGGGGTGGGATAGGGAGGGTAGGAGGGAGACACAAGAGGGAGGAGATATGGGGATATACATATATGTATAGCTGATTCACTTTGTTATAAAGCAGAAACTAACACACCATTGTAAAGCAATTATACTCCAATAAAGATGTTAAAAAAAAAAAGAAAAAGAAAGAACTACAAACAAGATCTTATCTAGGAAATATCATCTGGAAAGCCTATACTCTTCTGCTTTCCTTTTACTCAATTTATGATCTAAAAAATCAACTAAGGTATGGCATACCTATACCATGGAAACCAAAAACCATAAAAACATAGGACCCACATCTTTGCCCTCTAATGAGAGTAAATACACCCACAAGCCCTTTTCAATCTCCACAATTAATTTTGTCTTTAACACTACCATTTCAGATAATCCTTTCTCTTGTATTTAATTATAAGTAGAGCAACAATCTCTTTGCCATTTATTTACTACAAACATACGCAATTTCCCCACAAAATATGCACTGTTTTGTGAATTAATAAACTTGTGGATTCACTTGTGAATCTCCATTTATTACACTATCTCCACTGGAAAAAATATTTCAAGTTCAAATGACAAAAGTCCTAAACTAGTGCCACACAATCCATTTTTCTTTGAATATTTCCAAGTAAACTCAGCGGGTTCCATTTTTAGGTATCAAATGACATTTTAGCACCAAAAACAGAGAGCTACAAACTGAGACTGGCCAGAAATCTCAATGTTAACCTGGGCTGGTGGCTGAAGGGCACGTATCTAAGGTTATGAGCGTTCTGGAAACAAGCCTCTACTTTAGAGAGCTGAGCATGACCAGTACCCACTGACCAAATCCGGAGTAAAACACACACACACACACACACACACACACACACACAACACACAAACAAATCCATAAGGACTAACTCAACCATGTTCTTTGGATCTCAGATGACCACGAACCTGAGGCAAAGGATGAACCAGTGAACCACTAGAATCTCAATAAATGCTAAATTTAAGAGAACAAAAAGTTAGTATCAAAATACGTCCCATGGATCTCAAATAAACCATGTTTAATGTGGAGGATTATCTATTTAACGTTAGTCCTGTAGAAAACAGAGCCAAGTTTGCATTATTAGTAATTTTTTTGTTGTTATACTGAGGTCAAGCCCCAGATAAGAATTTCGTTCTCATGCACCAAGTTTTAAAATCTCTGAACACCAGAAGAAATATGTGTTTGTTCAATTGATGATTACAAAATAAAGTAAGTCACACATGATGATTTTGGTATAGGAAACCTCAGCCAGCCAATAAGTGAGTCATTCTAAACAGCCTAGTTTTCTGAATGGGTAATAGCTTCACATGCCAAAAGAGCTCTGGAGGTTAATTACCTTGAGTGTTAATATTTCCAACATTTATGGCATATTTCCCTCTCTTCTCAAAGAGTGTATTTAAAAATTTATCTTTTTTGGTAGTTCACTCTCATTAATGGTAAATAGCCATCATGGATTTATGTTATTACAAAGTAATGTCTGCAAGTCCGATTGAGGGTTCCTACCTTAATATTCCCAAACCTTCAGGGCTTTTGTTCCCAACTCTCGTATCTAAAGTTATAATTTTTCTGTTTCTTTCCTAGTTGTCAAGCTGTCAGGGGTCACTTTTCACCACTGGTTACAGCAACTCCTCACCCCATTCTAAATGTGCTACCCCATATATTCTATGGATCATTTTTCAAATAAAAAAAAAAGTTAGGATTGTTATCTAAAATAAGAGTAAGTTCTGAAAGAACATCTGAAGTATTCTCCCAGACTTTACGCCATCTATTCCAATGCTGAGTAGGCGTTTTTTGCCCCTTGCCTGGTACTTGGCTAGGTTCCAGATACGTAAGAGAGCTGTGCTCCAGACAGGCATTCTAGGGCAAATCTCGATGTTCCTTATGATCCCTTAATGCAGAAGTAAACCAAACCATCACATGACCTCACTAATAAATTTCTGTCCTGGCCACATAACAAAACAAGTGCAAAGTTTCCAAGGAAGCAAAATATCCAGGTTGAAAGATTAATCCAGAAACTGGAAAATGGTCCCTATCTTACATAATGGTTATGGTTTCATATATCTACAGCATTTAGCATCATGAATAGGTAGGCAGCTTACACCAATAAGTATGGTTAAAAAAGATTTTTTGAGGGGAAAAATAACCAAATTATGTTTTTAAACTCACAGAAGTTCAATTTTTTTCTTGGTTTATTAAAGTAAAAGATTTTTAAGCTAAGCAACTTCTTTTTAATTCCATACATCTAATGGCTTCACTTACTAAACGGATGGCTGCTATGTTGGGAAAAGTCTTCTCCTTTACTCAAAGGGAAAAAATGTTCCTCTAACATTTGAGTAACCTAAGGATTAATTATCATTGTTTTAAACAGCCCCTACAAGCACTGAGGTCAAGCATTCAACATAAATCACTGTACTTAAATTCTGTGCATTCTATAAAACGCAAAAGTTTATATAACCTTGCTTGTCAAACCTGAAAAAGCAAAATCAAGCAGGTGATCCAGGCTACCCTGTCACATTAAGAATGGAAGTAAAGAGGGACTTCCTGATAGTCCAGTGGTTAAGACTCCAAGCTCCCAGTGCAGGGGGCCGGGGTTCGATCCCTGGTCAGGGAACTAGATCCCGCATGCCACAACTAAATAAGATCCGGCACGCGGCAACAAAGATCCCCTGTGAGGCAACTAAGACCGGCGCAGCCAAATAAATAATTTTTTTTAAAAAAAAAGAATGGAAGTAAAGAGAGCAGGTCATCAGTTATCCTAGTTATGTTTCCACACCCTTATGAAGGAGACTGGCCCTTCAGCTATTTATAAACACAGAACTGAAAGGGAAGGGGGCCCTGCCACTGCCACCCTTGTGAGTAACCAACAGGGTGGGCTGTTAGGCTCAGGCTGAATCCCAGTGGGACCTGTGGGATCTCCCTCAGGATGGCCCACCACACTAGGCAGCACCGGATCCTCTGGGTGCAGTCCTGTCTGGTCAGGAAAAGGGCTGTGAGGATTTCCAGCAGTCACTGCCAGCCTAGGATTCTATATATGGAAACATCCCATCCTAGTGTTTCCAGCACCACGGGCACAACACCAGGGAGGAGGAGGAGGGAGGAGCAGGCCAGCCCCCCTCTTGCTGCGCTGCCGGCACACTCACTTTCGTGTCTCCCAGGCCCTGCTGCCCTGGACTGGACCCCGTCATCAAATGGCAGCCCAGCCCTCTGCTGAGTCTTGCAGGCTGGCGGCTCTAACATGGAACAGCTGGAAGAGGACCCTGCATTCTTTTCTCTGTGTAAACACTGGGGGCTCTGTTCACCCTCCTGCTGCAGCATGAACTAAAGAATTTTCCCCATGCAATATTACAACCAACAGACCTTTCCCCATCCCCCATCCTCACCTCCCACCCCCAGGCCCGGATATAATTTCAGTCTGTCACCACCCATGCTAGCAAACAGCAAACTGCTGAACCTTTCAGTACATTCACTTTCTATGCTAGTCGAGGTGTCTGTAAATACACTAGCAGGGTAAGAGGAAACAATTCTGTTATGTTCAGTAAAGTTTCCTGACAAAAGCATTAAGGACCCTGATTCATGCCTGCTCCCTATGAGACCCTTTCTACAAGACGTATATCAATATAAATAATGTCGTGATAGTTAAGTATAACCACGTAGTATACGAACGGCAAATATTTTAATAGTCTATAGCATCACCTACAAATTATTCTGAAGACAGAGCTCTAAAATTGGAATATCCGTGGGGAAAAATGAATAATAAAATTGGATTTTCATGTATTCCTCATACAGCCTCATCAAAGCTTGTCTTCTGAAGGGCAGTCCCAGGCTTCATGTGTTGCTGAAATCCAGAGAGCCACGTTGCCCAAAAGAAGAAGAAAGGGGGGGGCGGGGGAAGAGCCCAGAAAATCCAGACTCTACGTGACCTGACTTACTTATTTCCCAGGAAACTGCATGAGAGAAAAATCAATCATTCATGCTACCGTAGCTACCACATGGAATGGACTGAGGGAGTTGACAGTGGGCAAAACAACGAAGCGGCCAGCGGAGGTTAGTGGGTGGCAGGGCCTGGGGCGGGGGCCGGTGGCGGGAGACGCCAAGGACCCGGGGGCCTCGAGGTTCTGTCGCCACGGACCAGCGGCCGGGGGGCGGGGCCAGGCCCGAGGCTGGGAAGGGGTGGGGGGCGTGGACAGGACAGCGGGACGGCGGCGGCCGCGCACTTACCGGGACTGTTGGCCTCGCCTTCGAGGACGTGCAGCTCGGTGCAGTCGGCCAGCGAGTGCTCCAGGCAGAGCTGGAGGAAGCGGGCCTGGGTCTGGCTCACGCGCTTGAGCAGCGACAGCAGCGCAACAGTCTGCTCGCACTCGTTCCAGCCCTTAAACCAGCCCGCCAGCACCCCGACCTGGTCGCGAAACATCATGGTTAGGGGGCGGCCCTAGGTCTACAAAGCCCCCTCCGAGCCCCAGCCCGCCCCGCCCGCCCCAAAGTTTGGTGGAGCCGCAGCCCAGCGGCCGCCGGAGACGCGTTCCCGTTCCAAGGTGGCTCTGGTGCCCGGACGCTGCAGGTACTGCCTCGGCTCCTGCCTCTCTCGTCTGGTTTCAGTTACGTTCTGGTGGTTCTGGCTGATTTCCCCAGAGATGATGACAGACAGTAGCACGGAAATGTTTTTTGTTTTGTTTTTTTAAAATAACGATTAAAAAATTTTTTTTTCCCCACAAGGCACACAAACTGAAGAATGCTCTCTTCCCCCGCGCCTTCTTCTCGCAGCTTCGGGATGGTGATTTCCGGCGTCCCGGGGTCTCTCCCCCGCTGGGCGGCAGCTCGGACCCTTCACACCCGCATTCCCGAGTGGCGATCACCACTGGAAGGAGAGAAAAGGCTGCAGTGAGACCTCGGCCGGCGAGGGAGCGCGCGCGGGAAACGAGTGCATTAGAAGGGGTGGAGGGGGGCGCCCCGCGGGGGGTTTGGTCCCCCAAATTCCGGCCGCCCCCTTCGCACCCGGATGCTGGAGAGGAGCTATTCCCGTTCTGGGAAGGGCAAGAAGCCTCCTTCCCAGGTGCGTGAGGAGACCGCCCGGCTTCCTGTTGCTGCCGCTGCGAACGGCTAGTGCTCCCCACACACCCCACCCGGGGTGGCCTCGGGGACTGTGCCTGCAAACACCCGCACCAGCAACAGATCTTTCTCGCGCAGAAAACTTGCAATGCGGCTGCGGAGGGGCGCGGGGGTGGGGGTGGGGGCTAATGCAAAGCAGAGGCGGAGGCAGCAGCAGCCCGAGTTCCTTCCTCCTCCTCCTCCTCCTCTCCCGCCTCCTCCTCCGCCACCTCCTCCTCCCGGAGAAGCTGCCGAACGGCTGCAGCTCCATCTACAGCAACAGCCAGCATCTCCACCGCCAGGCGCCCCTCTGGATTTAGGCCGTGAGCAGCCGCGGCAACAGCTCGAGACAAAAATAAACTCTCCCCACCCAAAGCTCAGCGTCCAGCGGGCGGAGGCGCAGCCGGAGCCCCGGCTACCCCGCACCGCGCCGCTCCAGCCCACCCGGGAGGTCTCCGAGGGCCTGCTTCTCCCTGAGCGATCAGATGTGTGCGTGCGTGTGCGTCTGTGTGTATGTGAGTGTGTACGCGTGTGTGTGCTGTAGGCATCCTGCCCCCGCTGCCGCCGCCTACGGGCGGGTCTATCCGGCCCACCGCCTCGCCCGCGCGTCCCAGGCCGAAGGCAGCACGGCTACGGGCGAACGCCGAGCGCGGAGACAGCTGAGCCTACAGCACTGCCTCCCCCGGCGGGCAGGGCGGCTCCGCGGGAACTGCGGCTCCGCGCCGCCCGCACACGCCCCCGAAGGACCGCAAAGAAGAAAAGTTCGGTTTCGGGGGCTCCCCCAGTCCTAACCCTGTTCGGGTGGCAGCCAGCGGACGGCGAAGAGAGCCCAGCGACTCAGCCAGCCCTCGTGAGGCGGCTCGCTCCCAGCACCCCGTTTCCCGGCTCCCAGAACTTCCCGGCTCCCAGAACTTCTCCCCTCCGGGAAGGGGACCCAGTGACCCACGGGCCCCCTACCTGGGGCAAAAGAGAGAGAGGGCGCTCACCTGGGAGCGGCTCATCCTGGCGGCTCGCGGCCCCAAACGCGGGTCCGGGACCGCAGCGGCTCTCAGCGAGATTGGGGGCGCCCGGAGCGCGGGCTGCGGGCCATGCCGTCGGGGCGGGCGGCGCTGAGAGAGTGCGGCGCTGCGGGTCCGGGCCGCCGCCGCCGCCGCTCCTGCTGCCTCCAGTGTCGGCTCGCGGAGGACTGAGCCGCCCGAGCCGGAGCTCCCCACATGCTACTGATTAACATACACCATTACATCATGGGCTTGGCAGGGAGCGCCCGAGAAGGGGGGAGAGGAACCCGGGCGGCGGCGGCAGCGGCGGCAAGCGGGGGGAGTCGGGGGAGGATCCCCGGGCCCGGCCTGCGGCGGGGGTGGGGGGGCGGATTCCTAAGTGGGGACCAGAAAAGGGGAGGGGAGCGGAGAGGGAGGAGCCGGATGGCGCAGAGGGGTCGGGTTGGAGGAACGGCCTGGCGGAGGGAAGAAGTTTGGGGAAGGGGAGGGGTCCAAGTGAATGCCTGCCCTCTGCTGCTTGCGTGTTCCGGAGGGGCCGGGGCGCTCGAGACGCCGGAGTGCAGACGGGAGGGGACCCCGAGGGCGCTTGAGAGGGCACGGTGCTGCCACCGGCTGCTCGTCCTTGGGAATGTGGTTCACCGACTCCGGTGACCCCTCGGCCCAACTGGGGCCCGGGGGTGACAGAGACGTGGGGTCAAGGGCGCTGGAGGCGTGGACGGGTTCCGGGGGTCGAGGACGCGAAGGGCGGAGGAGGCCGAGGGGCGGTACGCAGTGCTGAAGAGCCCGGACGCCGGACGGCCCGTGTCTGAGGAGCGCGAGAAGTTCCCGGGCTGCTCACCCCTCGCCCGGGTCGGACCTTGGATGCCCTTTGCTCCTGTGGGCGGCCTCGCGGCTAGCCCCACACCCCTCTCCGGCCTTGCTCTCCCCTGGGGAAGCCGCCTGACTTCTGGGGCCGGCCGGGCAGCTACACCTGGCGCGCGGGCTGCGGCTGCGGCTCCGGCTGCGGGCCTGGAGCGGAGAGGAGCGCCGCCCCAGGCGGCGGGGAGGCGGGCGAGGCCACCTGTCAGCGCGTCTGAGTCGCCGGGCTGGGCAGCGTTTATCTGGCCCTGCAGAGTGCACGAGGCCGAGGCCAGGCAGAGGGCTTCAGAGGTCCTCGCCGCGCACAAGAGGATGGGGGTGGAGGTGCAGCGCCGAGGCCAAGCAGTTCAGGGAGGGCTGGGAAAGTGCCCTCGGGTAGTCTCGAAAGTAGAGGATTGGTTTAAAATACCCTAAAACGTAACAATCGCTGTGCCTTCTAATAGTAATCGAATATTCACAGGAGGACTTGATGACCAAATCCAGGCTGTCTCTGTGTTTTCAGTGAAAACAGTGAGCCCTGGAACATTTCTCCAGCAACTTGAGGCTTTCTTTATAAGAGTACTTCTGATAAATTAGTGAAGCCTATGCTTCAAATCCTGCCTCCCCTACTCTGGTTAATACAGTATTTCTGAAGATAAAGTATCTGAGATATTATTCCACTGATTTACCACTTCCTTCTTTAACTCCAGCATATGTTCCTGGATTTTCAATCATTTCTTCCTTCCATCCTCAAACCTAGTTTCTGCACCGCTTAGTTCCTGTGAGACATGTGACAGCACCTAACCATCTGTTGGGGTATTGAAAGGTCTTGTGGAGCTGCAAAAATATAGGTGTTAACATTAAAATAGGGTGTGTGGATAATTTTCTTAAGCTCATCATTAACCAGCCAAGAAAGGTGTCTGCATAATTTAATGAATATTTTGCCCTAAAAACAGTTCTAGAGTCAGTGTTTTAATTTTGTTTTATTATTACAGAAGCAGGAAATCTTGAAATATTTTCCCCAAAACATTATTATCATTAGCTAGTACTTAGTAATAACTTCTATCAAGAAATGGGGAGAAAGTTTAGAGCATGGTGTATCTCAATATATACCTTGCTATCAACTGCAGCCAAAGCAGAAGTTCCCTACCTGGGGATTTTAGAAGCCTCCAAGAGTGATTTTTTAAAAGAAAGTGAAAAAATCAGTTTCATTAACTTATTTATTGTCACCTGAAGTTTACTAAGCGAATAGTAAAACTAAGAAACAAAAACAACAAACCTTGAGGCAAATTGAATTCTGCTTAAACTGAAGAAAGAAAATACTGCCACCTACTGGAAAAGTGTACTTCTTACAGCAGCCTGTGACCTAAGAAAAGATCTTGATTTAGCTAATTTTTTAGCTATTTTTAAAAAAATACAAAGAGGAGCACGACTCATGAGTTGCCAGCCGGCCTTGTTTTTGTGGGTTCACAATACTTGCGATTTCCCTCACCTCTGGGCCTTTTCCCTGACTGGAAAGGGGGTGGAGATAAAACCCAGTGATGCTGCTTCACGATTCCTCACAGGGTGAAGTCAGGACTGAAGGAAGGAAAGTAATACTATCAGCTAAATATATATTTTTGTCTAAATATGGACTTTCCTATTCGAAACTTTACCCACTTTTTATGGGTAATTAAGAAGTGGCTTTGGGATTGGCATGTACACACTGCTATATTTTAAATGGATAACCAATAAATTTTTTTTGTAAAAAAAAAAGTGGCTAACAAGTACTAAATATCCACATGACTTGGAGTTTTAGAGCAAATTCTAACTTCCAAAGAACAGTTGATTAGGCGGTAATCTGGGGGGAATGGGATTTAGGTGAGCTAGAAACATGGCTGGCAGGCAGGGAAACCATTTCTTGGTTAATGGAGACAAGCCCAGGTGCTTCTCCATACTCTGTACACAGGAAAGGTGCAGAACCACTGATGAGCGTGGAGGCAAGAGTAGGCTACTCAGCCCAAGATGTAGAGAAGGAATTGACTATGAAAAGTTTAAACTTGGGGGCTTCCCTGGTGGCACAGTGGTTAAGAATCCGCCTGCCAATGCAGGGGACACGGGTTTGAGCCCTGGTCCGGGAAGATCCTATATGCCGCAGAGCAACTAAGCCCGTGTGCCACAACTACTGAGCCTGCGCTCTAGAGCCCAGGAGCCACAACTACTGAACCTGAGAGCCACAACTACTAAAGCCCACGCGCCTAAAGCCCATGCTCTGCAACAAGAGAAGCCACCGCAATGAGAAGCCTGTGCACTGCAACGAAGAGTAGCCTCCACTCACCGCGACTAGAGAAAGCCCACGTGCAGCAATGGAGACCCAACGCAGGTATTAATTAATTAATTAATTTTTTTTTTTAAAGAAAAGATTAGACTTGGGTGACTGAACAGAAGTGCCCAGGAGTGAGGAAATTTGAAGACTGATTGAAAGTGAGCCAAACTGGCATCTGCATCAGATAGAACTCTATCTGTGTAATATTTGCCACTGGGATCTAGTGTGCTTCCTGAAGAGCAGGCACAGCTACAGTAAAGTAGTTTCTGTGTTAAGAATATTATTTAAAAATAATTGTAATGCCTGCCCTCATAAGGTCTGAAAATAACTGGCACATTACTTGGCACATAGGAGGTACCTGATAAGTATTAATTTTCCTTCTTTGTAGGTACAAATTAGAGTATGTTAATTTGCCTCATTTACATCTTGGGTCTGCCTCACACAGAAGCATGCTTTTTCATTCTTCAAAGACATGCCCTCTCAAAAGCCATGTAATAAGGCCGAGGACAGGATTGCCAGGGCTTGAATCAGGATTCAAGGGGATGATGAGAGAGATGTGGAGGAAGAAACTGCAGAACTGGTGACAGATGGAATGTGGGAAGGCTAAATCAGGAGTCAGGTCTGCTAAGATAGCAACAGTGAAAGGCAAGCTGGGTGAGGCCCAGGAGCCATGGCTTAGGGAGACTAAACTTGAGTTCAGATCTCATTAGAAGTTCAGAAATATCTCAGTGTTGGGAGGGGCACACATTCAGATAGGAAGCTGGTGTTCTGTTAGCCCAGGGCAGAGTGCTAATGGCCAGCACCAATTTCCTATACCCCTAGCACGTTTTTATACTGACGGGATCGTGACTGATAACTGACCCAAGGTAAACCTGGCTGAGCAAGCCTCAGGTAAAGCACTGGGACTCTTGAGGAATCTGCTTTCACTTTTCACTGAAGTTCTTACCACTCTAAAGATAGTTTTCAAATTTTCTTCAGTTCCTCAATTTAGAGAGTTTTTCCAGAAAAAAAAGACTTCTTAAACCCAGTTTTAGGTAAATAGAATGCCACTACCCAAAGACCATAACAGGTGTGATTATTTACTCTTCAGGAGTGAAACAAGAATATGAATTGGATGGACATGTTGAATCCATAAGGAAAAGGTCTTTTTTTTAAATTTTGGTAAAATATGTATAACATAAAGTTTACCCTTTTAACCACTCTTAAGCATAAAATTCAGTTGCATTAAGTACATTCACATTGTTTGTGCAACCATCACTAACTATCCATTTCCAGATCTTTTCCATCTTCCCAAACTGAACTTCCGGGCTTGTTAAACAATAAATCCCCATTCTTCCCTCCCCTCAGTCTCTGCTAACCACTATTCTACTTTTTGCCTCTATGAATTTGTCTGTTCTAGGTACCTCATATAAGTGGACTCATACAGTATTTATTGTCCTTTTGCGTCTGGCTTCTTTCACTTAGCATAACGTTTTCAAGGTTCATCCATATTACAGCATGTATCGGAATTTTATTCCTTTTTAAGGCTGATTAATATTACATGAAGAAAACTTTTGAGACAGCTTTCTCTAGAATGGAGTTAGATAAGAAAGGTGAACTCTAGATAAGAAAGGTGAACTCTAGTTTTTAGAACATTTAGTCAGGTACACTGTCTTTCTGACTGATTTCTAAAGAGTATAATCCAAACCAATTAAGTGGTACTTAAATAAAATATAAGTTCAGGCAACTGAACCACAATTTCAAACACAAATGCAGATGGGTTCACACTCTTTAAAAATAAACAAATGTGTGAAATATTAAATTATATTTTCTTACAGTAAAACATAAGGCGTCATAGATAAATTTTCAAATAAATATAGTCAAAAGGTTAAATGTAAGTGCTGCAAAACTACTCCTATTTATAGGATTTGTATAGGTCAGGATTACAAAAGTGGAGCTTAGACCTTTTAGAGGGATAAATTGTCCCAGATTGGCATGAGAGAAAGAAAGTAAAAATTACTCATTGTAGAAATCATCAAATCCTAATTCTGATCTTTGTTGTTGATTAAAGAATTGCCAGTAGCTTTTCCAACTGAAAGTGCCATTGAAATGTGTCCACAGTTTTAAATAGCTGAAATTTTTTAATGTACAAGTCTAAAGTCATATTTCTATAATCTAAACAAAGATCAGACTCCCCTTCTCCAATATTCTTTAAAGCAACCTCTGTGATGAGAATATTCCAAGACTGCTGGCACCAACAACTTTCTCTTTACCAGGTACTACTGTTGCATCGGATACATTAAATATTGATTAATCCCACATTTTTCCACATCCTTGGAATATCCCCATTCAGAAAGTTTATGAGAAACTGCCTGGTTATACATTTAAATTTTATTGCAAGATTTCTCAAGGCCTTCATTATGCTAAAGTTCACTGTGCTCTTCTGGAGAGTACAGTATATGGCAGGTCCTAAAGTTACTTGAGCCCAGAACACATCCTAGGTCTTGTAGTATAGTGTTGCCTGGGATATGTTTGGGGAAATGCTGGGTCTGATAATGGGTTCAAGAAAAGCAATAAAAATGATGAAAGAATTTAAAATTGTACCCACAGTTCAGTGTTGAAAAACCATGTGCTTTTCATACAATGTAGGAAGGTGACTAGTGATTAAGAGCCCAAGCTTCAGGCAAAACAAAACAAAGCAGAACTGGATTCAAATCCTAACTCTACCACGTAGTAGATGTGTGATATGGGCTATTTAACCTCAGTTGGTCTCAGTTTTCTGTCTACCATAGTAAATTGAGCCAGGTATGTAAGAGGTAAGATCTAATTGCTATCAATTAGAGTAGCCAGGAGAGAGGCAACACCAATTATTTTATCAGAGATCATGAATATAAAGAGTTGGTAACTGAAGAGTCTAAAGGAAAACATGAAGGTATCTCACAGGAAGCAACTGCAGGAAGCAGCTACCATCCACAGGGCTAGGGAAACAAAATGAAGTTGGAATTATAAAAACTTAGAAGTTTGGAGGACAGGCCCTCAGAGCTGGAACGCTCAGCCCTCTGAGGAAGGGCTGTTGCTAGGCTGAGGCTGGCGTCCTAAGGTGGGGGTGAGGAGGCAGGTTTGGCAAATGTTGGGAGAACTGTGATCTGGATTCAACTGCTGCTCCTGGAATTAACCACCACTGCCAAGGTAAAGAAGCGAGGCTCCGGTGATGATCACAGGAACAGGAAACCAACATGAAGCCCACAGGAAACAGACAGGAAGGAGCAAATCCCTCCTTCCTCCTGTCTTCCAGTTTCCCTCTATTGCTCTAGTTTGCAAAGCCTCATAGGGAGCCCACTGGCAAAGCATAAATGTGGTTTGCAGAGCATTACCCCAGCATCACAAAGCCGGTTGTAGAAGGGTGGGTTTGTAGCTGAGACGCAATAGCTTAACTGTTGGCACAAATACAAAGCGCTCAGAGCAAGGAAAGTATCTGACAGCTATTCCTCCTCCCCCAACCTGACTAACTGACTCAGTCCTATGCCTGGGGCAGATTTGCAGAGTTTCCATAGGACCTAGCTACAGTAAAGAGAGAGGAGAGTAAATGTCTGGAGGTTCAACTAAATAAATAAAACCAATAAGGTAGGCTTAACATCACAGCTCAAACTTCTAACAACTAAAACTGAACTCCTGGTTCTGCCCCCTTCCTCCTCCCCAAGATGCATTCCCCTCAGTCTTTGAAAATTGCAACATGGACAAGGTTACCTCCCTTCTTTGGCTCTCTAAGGTCTTCCCACTGCACAAAAGACTATCCTGACTCCTGCCCATGACAACACTTGCCCTCTCTCCAACCCCATCCACATTGCTCCTTCGTGTTTATACACTTCAAGTCACATAGGCTTTTTCTCTCCCTCTACTACCCAAGCTCTTTTTCACTTTGTGCTTTTTGTTCCTTCCATCCAATATGCTGTGCCCAGCCTCTTTTCTTTTTTAACATCTTTATTGGAGTATAATTGCTTTACAATGGGGTGTTAGTTTCTGCTTTATAACAAAGTGAATCAGCTATACATATACATATATCCCCATATCTCCTCCCACTTGCATCTCCCTCTCACCCTCCCTATCCCACCCTTCTAGGTGGTCACAAAGCATCGAGCTGATCTCCCTGTGCTATGCGGATGCTTCCCACTAGCTATCTGTTTTACATTTGGTAGTGTATATATGTCCATGCCACTCTCTCACTTCGTCCCAGCTTACCCTTTCCCCTCCCGGTATCCTAAAGTTCATTCTCTACTTCTGCGTCTTTATTCATGTCCTGCCCCTAGGTTCTTCAGAACCTTTTTTTTTTTTTTTTTAGATTCCATATATATGTGTCAGCATACAGTATTTTTCTCTTTCTGACTTACTCCACTCTGTATGACAGTCTCTAGGTCCATCCACCTCACTACAAATAACTCGATTTCGTTTCTTTTTATGGCTGAGTAGTATTCCATTGTATATATGTGCCACATCTTCTTTATCCATTCATCTGTTGATGGACACTTAGGTTGCTTCCATGTCCTGGCTATTGTAAATAGAGCTGCAATGAACAATGTGGTACATGACTCTTTTTGAATTATGGATGTCTCAGGGTATACGCCCAGTAGTGGGATTGCTGGATCGTATGGTAGTTCTATCTTTAGTCTTTTAAGGAACCTCCATACTGTTCCCCATAGTGGCTGTATCAATTTACATTCCCACCAACAGTGCAAGAGGGTTGCTTTTTCTCCACACTCTCTCCAACATTTATGGTTTGTAGATTTTTTGATGATGGCCATTCTGACTGGTGTGAGGTGAATACTTCATTGTAGTTTTGATTTGCATTTCTGTAATGATTAGTGATGTTGAGCATTCTTTCATGTGTTTGTTGGCAAACTGTATTTCTTCTTTGGAGAAATCTCTATTTAGGTCTTCTGCCCATTTTTGGATTGGGTTGTTTGTTTTTTTGATATTGAGCTGCATGTGCTGCTTGTAAATTTTGGTGGTTAATCCTTTGTCAGTTGCTTCATCTGTAAATATTTTCTTCCATTCTGAGGTTGTCTTTTCGTCTTAGTTATGTTTTCTTTGCTGTGCAAAAGCTTTTCAGTTTCATTAGGTCCCACTTGTTTATTTTTGTTTTTATTTCCATTTCTCTAGGAGATGGGTCAAAAAGGATCTTGCTGTGACTTACATCATAAAGTGTTCTGCCTATGTTTTCCTCTAAGAGTTTTATAGTGTCTGGCCTTACATTTAGGTCTTTAATCTATTTTGAGTTTATTATTGTGTACAGTGTTAGGAAGTGTTCTAATTTCATTCCTTTACATGTAGCTGTCCAGTTTACCCAGCACCACTTATTGAAGAGACTGTCTTTGCTCCATTGTATATTCTTGCCACCTTTATCAAAAATAAGGTGACCATATGTGTGTGGGTTTATCCCTGGGCTTTCTATCCTGTTTCATTTATCTATATTTCTGTTTTTGTGCCAGTATCATACTGTCTTGATTACTGCAGCTTTGTCATATAGTCTGAAGTCAGGGAGCCTGATTCCTCCAGCTCCGTTTTTCTTTCACAAGATTGCTTTGGCTATTCGGGGTCTTTTGTGTTTCCATACAAATTGTGAAATTTTTTATTCTAGTTCTGTGAGAAATGCCATTGGTAGTTTGATACAGATTGCATTGAATCTGTAGATTGCTTTGGGTAGTATACTCTTTTTCACAATGTTGATTCTTCCAATCCAAGAACATGGTCTATCTCTCCATCTCTTTGTATTGTCTTTAATTTCTTTCATCAGTGTCTATAGTTTTCTGCATACAGGTCTTTTGTCTCCCTAGGTAGGTTTATTCCTAGGTATTTATTCTTTTAGTTGCAGTGGTGTTTAAGGAGTGTTTCCTTAATTTCTCTTTCAGATTTTTCATCATTAGTGTGTAGGAATGCAAGAGATTTCTGTGCATTAATTTTGTATCCTGCATCTTTACCAGATTCATTGATTAGCTCTGGTAGTTTTCTGGTAGCATCTTTAGGATTCTCTATATATAGTATCATGTCATCTGCAAACAGTGACAGCTTTACTTCTTCTTTTCTGATTAGCATTCCTTTTATTTCTTTTTGTTCTCTGATTGCTGTGGCTAAAACTTCCAAAACTATATTGAGTAATAGTGGTGAGAGTGGGCAACCTTGTCTTGTTCCTGATCTTAGAGGAAAAGGTTTCTGCTTTTCATCATTGAGAATGATGTTGGCTGTGGCTTTGTCATAAATGGCCTTTATTATGTTGAGGTAAGTTCCCTCTATGCCTACTTTCTGGAGGGTTTTTATCATAAATGGGTGTTGAATTTTGTCAAAAGCGTTTTCTGCATCTGTTGAGATGATCATATGGTTTTTCTCCTTCAATTTGTTAATGTGGTTTATCACATTGATTGATTTGTGTATATTGAAGAATCCTTGCATTCCTGGGATAAATCTCACTTGATCATGGTGTATGATCCTTTTAATGTGCTGTTGGATTCTGTTTGCTACTATTTTGTTAGGGATTTTTGCATCTATGTCCATCAGTGATATTGGCCCGTAGCTTTCTTTCTTTGTGACATCTTTGTCTGGTTTTGGTATCAGGGTGATGGTGACCTCATAGAATGAGTTTGGGAGTGTTCCTCCCTCTGCTATATTTTGGAAGATTTTGAGAAGGATAGGTGTTAGCTCTTCTCTAAATGTTTGGTATAATTCGCCTGTGAAGTCATCTGGTCCTAGTTTTTTGTTTGTTGGAAGACTTTTAATCATAGTCTCAATTTCAGTGCTTGTGATTGGTCTGTTTATATTTTCTATTTCTTTCTGGTTCAGTCCCAGACGGTTGTGCTTTTCTAAGAATTTTTCCATTTCTTCCAGGTTGTCCAGTTTATTGGCATATAGTTGCTTGTAGTAATCTCTCATGATCCTTTGTATTTCTGCAGTGTCCACTGTTACTTCTCCTTTTTCATTTCTAATTCTGTTGATTTGAGTCTTCTCCTTTTTTTTTCTGGATGAGTCTGGCTAATGGTTTATCAATTTTGTTTATCTTATCAAAGAACAAGCTTTTAGTTTTATTGATCTTTGCTATCATTTCCTTCATTTCTTTTTCATTTATTTCTGATCTGATCTTTATGATTTCTTTCCTCCTGCTAACTTTGAGGGTTTTTTTGTTCTTCTATCTCTGACTGCTTTAGGTGTAAGGTTAGGTTGTTTATTTGAGATGTTTCTTGTTTCTTGAGGTAGGATTGTATTTCTATAAACTTCCCTCTTAGAACTGCTTTTGCTGCATCCCATAGGTTTTGGGTCATTGTGTTTTCATTGTCATTTCTTTCTAGGTATTTTTTGATTTCCTCTTTGACTTCTTCAGTGATCTCTTGGTTATTAAGTAGTGTATTGTTTATGCTCCATGTTTTTGTATTTTTTACAGATTCTTTCCTGTAATTGATATCTAGTCTCATAGCATTGTGGTCAGAAAAGATACTTGATATGATTTCAATTTTCTTAAATTTACCAAGGCTTGATTTGTGACCCAAGATATGATCTATCCTGGAGAATGTTCCATGAGCACTTGAGAAGAAAGTGTATTCTGTTGTTTTTGGATGGAATGTGCTATAAATATCAGTTAAGTCCATCTTATTTAATGTAACATTTAAAGCATTTGTCCTTATATTCATTTTGGATGATCTGTCCATTGGTGAAAGTGGGGCGTTAAAGTCCCCTACTCTGATTGTGTTACTGTCGATTTCCCCTTTTATGGCTGTTAGCATTTGCCTTATGTATTGAGGTTCTCCTATGTTGGGTGCATAAATATTTACAATTCTTGTATCTTCTTCTTGGATTGATCCCTTGATCATTATGTAGTGTCCTTCTTTGCCTCTTGTAATAGTCTTTATTTTAAAGTCTATTTTGTCTGATATGAGAATTGCTACTCCAGCTTTCTTTTGATTTCCATTTGCATGGAATATCTTTTTCCATCCCCTCACTTTCAGTCTGTATGTGTCCGTAGGTCTGAAGTGGGTCTTTAGCTCTTCTAGGTCCTTGTTAAACGTTTCTTGTATTTTCTCCATTCTATTTCCAAGTTTTGGATCATCTTTACTATCGTTACTCTGAATTCTTTTTCAGGTAGACTGCCTATTTCCTCTTCATTTGTTTGGTCTGCTGGGTTTTTACATTGCTCCTTCATCTGCTGTGTGTTTCTCTGTCTTCTCATTTTGCCTCACTTACTGTGTTTGGGGTCTACTTTTTGCAGGCTACAGGTTCATAGTTCCCATTGTTTTTGGTGTCTGACCCCAGTGGCTAAGGTTGGTTCAGTGGGTTGTATAGGCTTCCTGGTGGAGGGGACTGGTGCCTGTGTTCTGGTGGATGAGGCTGGATCTTGTCTTTCTGGTGGGCAGGACCATGTCTGGTGGTGTGTTTTGGGGTGTCTGTGACCTTATTACGATATCAGGCAGCCTCTCTGCTAATGGGTGGGGTTGTGTTCCTGTCTTGCTAGTTGTTTGGCATAGGGTGCTCAGCACTGTAGCTTGCTGGTCGTTGAGTGTTGCTGGATCTTTGTTTTGAGATGGAGATCTCTGGGAGAGCTTTTTCAATTTGATATTAGATGGAGCCGGGAGGTCTCTGGTGGACTAATATCCTGAACTCAGCTCTCTCACCTCAGAGGCACAGGCTGACACCTGGCCGAGCACCAAGACCCGGTAATCCACACAGCTTAGAAGAAAAGGGAGAAAAAAAGAAAGAAATAAAGAAATAAATAAAATAAAATAAAAGTTATTACAAAAATAATTATTATAAATATTAAAAATTAAAAAGTAATTTAAAAAGATAAAAGAAAGAACGAAAGAAAAAAGCTAGCAACCAAACCAAAAAACAAATCCACCAATGATAACAGGTGCTAAAAACTGTACTAAAACAAACAAACACACAAAAAACGGACAGACAGAACCCTACGACAAATGCTAAAAGCAAAGTTATGCAGACAAAATCACAAAAAGAAGCATAAACATACACACTCACAAAAAGGAAAAAAAATATTTATCTATATATATAAAAAAAAGGAGGAAGAGAGCAACCAAATCAATAAAAAAATCTACCAATGATAATAAACTCAAAATACTAAACTAAGATAAACATAAAGCCAGTAACAAATTAGATGCAGAAAGCAAACCCCAAGTCTACAGTTGCTCCCAAAGTCCACCGCCTCAGTTTTGGGATGATTCGTTGTCTATTCAGGTATTCCACAGATGCAGGGTACATCATGTTGATTGTGGAGATTTAATCTGCTGCTCCTGGGGCTGCTGGGAGAAATTTCCCTTTCTCTTCTTTGTTCGCACAGCTCCTGGGGTTCAGCTTTGGATTTGGTCCCGCCTCTGCATGTAGGTCGCCTGAGGGCGTCTGTTCCCCGCCCAGACAGGACAGGGTTAAAGGAGCAGCTGATTTGGGGGCTCTGGCTCAGTCAGGCCCGGGGTGGGGGGAGGGAGGGGTACGGAATGCAGGGCAAGCCTGCAGCAGCAGAGGTCAGCGTGACATTACACCAGCCTGAGGCGCGCCGTGTGTTCTCCCGGGGAAGTTGTCCCTGGATCACGGGACCCTGGCAGTGGCAGGCTGCACAGGCTCCTGGGAGGGGTGCTGTGGAGAGTGACCTGTGCTTGCACACAGGCTTCTTGGTGGCTGCAGCAGCAGCCTTAGCGTTTCATGCCCGTCTCTGGGGTCCGTGCTGATAGCCACGGCTCGCGCAGGTCTCTGGAGCTTGTTTAGGCAGTGCTTTTAACCCCTTCTCCTCGCGCACCCTGAAACAACAGTCTCTGGCCTCTTAGGCAGGTCCAGACTTTTTCCCAGACTACCCCCCAGCTAGCTGTGGCGCACTAGCCCCCTTCAGGCTGCGTTCACGCAGCCAACCCCAGTCCTCTCCCTGGGATCTGACCTCCGAATCCCGAGCCTCAGCTCCCAGCCCCCGCCCGCCCCAGCGGGTGAGTAGACAAGCCTCTCGGGCTGGTGAGTGCTGGTCAGCACCGATCCTCTGTGCGGGAATCTCTTCGCTTTGCCCTCCACACCCGTTGCTGCGCTCTCCTCCATGACCCCGAAGCTTCCACCCTCCGCCACCCGCAGTCTCCGCCCACGAAGGGGCTTCCTACTGTGTGGAAACCTTTCCTCCTTCACAGCTCCCTCCCACTGGTGCAGGTCCCGTCACTATTCTTTTGTCTCTGTTTTTTCTTTTTTCTTTCGTCCTACCCAGGTACGTGGGGAGTTTCTTGCCTTTTGGGAAGTCTGAGGTCTTCTGCCAGTGTTCAGTGTGTTCTGTAGGAGTTGTTCCACATGTAGATGTATTTCTGATATATTCGTGGGGAGGAAGGTGATCTCCGTGTCTTACTTCTCCGCCATCTTGAAGGTATCCCTGTGCCCAGGCTTTTGACAAGGCTTTTTCCCTCAACCCTCAGTGCTCAGCTCAATTGTAGGCTCTTCAGAGAGACCTCCACAGACACCGTCCTATCTAGTTACCTGCTAACTTGCTTTTTTTCTTCAGAGTATGCAGCATAAGCAGTATCATCTTATTTTTTTAATTTACTATTTATTGTTAGTCTCCTCCAGTCATCCAAGTGAGTTCCACAAGCGCAAAGATCTCACATGCCTTGTTCATCCTCTACCTCTAGCACCAAGCACAGCAGCTGATCCATGTAAGACCTTCTAAGTATTTGTTGAATGAATGGATGGTGTTCCGGGGGTACAAAGATGAATAAAACAGAGTCTTACCAGTTTTCCTGACTCACTTTACCCAAGCCAGAAGCCTAAGAGCTATCCTGGACTCCTCCTCTCCATGATCCAATTTGATGAAGTCCTTTGGTCCTTATTGTTTCTCAGCTGGATTACTGTAATAGTGTCTTGATCCTGATTTTTCCACATTTAGTCTTCCCCACATTTCAAACAACAGACCATCTTCCAAACTTATATATTTATTTATAAGTGATAGGCATGTTCTCCAGCTAATCCAAGATTAGTAAAATGTGATTTCTCATGCAGATAAAAATAAACATGAGTTCCAATATTTTCCCCACATTCCACTTTGTAGACTGCTACATTCAAAGCACCTCCAATACTGACATTTCCAAAATGCATATCTGATTATATTGCTTTTATATTTAAATTTATATTTAAATTTTATATTTAAATTTAAAGTATATTTAAATTACTGCAGCAGTTCTTCAGTACATTTAAGATTTGATTGTATGAATTTTATCCTTTGTTTTGTTAATATGGTGCAGCACATTGATAGATGTGCATCTGTTGAACCATCCTTGCAACCCTGGAAAAATTCCACTTGATCACGGTGTATGATTCTTTTAATGTATTGTTGAATTTGGTTTGCTAATATTTTGTTGAGCATTTCCACATGTAAAAGAATGAAGTTGAACCCCCTTCTTCACACCATATACAACATTTGACTGACTATAGGCCTAAATGATAAAACCCTCAGAAAAAACATGAGTAAATCTTTGTGACCTTGAGTTAGGCAAAACCTTCTTACGCATGACAATAAAAGTGCAGTAACCGAAGAAAAAATAGGTAAGGTGGACTTCGTCAATATTAAAAACTTTTATGCTTCAAAGGCACCACCAAGAAAGTGAAAAGACAGCCCGCAGAATGGGAGCAAATATTTGTAAATCATATATCTGCTAAAGGCTTTGTATCTAGAATACAAACACAAATCAATAACAAAAAGTCAACACAATTTTAAAATGGGTCAAAGATCTGAATAAATATACAAATGGCTAATAAGCACATGAAAAGATGCTCAACATCATTAGCCATTAGGCAAGTGCAAATTAAAACCACAGTTACACTGTAGAATGGTAGTTGTCAGGGACTGGGGTGAGGGGGAAATAGGGAGTTGTTACTTAATGAGAGTAGAGTTTCAGTTTTGCAAGATGAAAAATTCTGGAGATCTATTGTTCGACAATGTGATGTACTTAATGCTACTAAACTATACGTTTTTAAAGGGTTAGGATAGAATTGTAAATTTTATGTATTTTTTACCCAGTTAAAAAATTTTGATACCACTTCATACCCACTAGGATGGCAATAATAAAAAACATAATAACAAGTGTTTGTGAGGATGTGGGAAAACTGGAACACTATACATTGCTGGTAAGAATGTAAAATGGTACAGCTGCTTTGAAAACATTTGGGAAGTTCCTCAAAATGTTCATTGTAGAATTTTGATATGAACCAGCATTTCCACTTGTAGGTATATACCCAAGATTAATGAAAACATGTGTCCATGTGAAAACTTGTAGCCAATGTTCACAGCAGCATTTTTCATAATAGCCAAAGAGTGAAGAAAATCTAAATGTCCATAAACTGATGAATGGATAAACAGTGTGGTATATCTATGCAATGGAATATTATTTGGCAATAAAAAGAAATAAAATACTGATTTATGCTATAACATGGATGAACCTTAAAAACATTATGCTAAGTAATGTTCTGTGGCCAGTCACAAAAGGCCACATATTGTGTGTGATTCCATTTGAGATTCTACATGTGATTCCATTCCATGTAATGTCCAGGACAGGCAAATCTATACTATAAAGAAAGTAAATCGGTGGTTGCGTAGGGTTGGGGAAACATGGCAGGGATTGGGGGCAATGGCTAATGCACACAGGGTTTTTCGTGTGGGTAATCAAAATGTTCTAAAATTGACTGTAGGGGTGGTTGGAAAGCTTTGTGAGTACATTAAACCCTTGAATGGGGCAATTGTATTGATATGGTATTTAAACTATATTTCTATTAAGCTGTTAAAAAGAAAAAAATGGCAAAAACAAAAAAGGCCATGCAGCTTTTGCCTTGTTCACTAAAAACACTTACTCTTGGAATCCTGAGCCCCCATTTAAGAAATGACTATCCTGAGGCCACCTGGCTATGACAAAGTCCAAGCCACATGGAGAGGACACAAGTTGTCCTAGCTTGGCCCAGCTTTCAAGTCATCACAGCCCAGGCACCAAATACGTAAATGAAGAGTCTTCAGATGATTTTAGTCCTCTGGACCTTGAGTCACTTTAGTCATTTGGGTCTTCCCAATTAAGGTCCCAGACAGGCCCATCCCTGCCATATCGTGTCCCAATACCTGACTACACAATCTGTGAGTATAATAAAATGGTGATGGCTTCATACAACTCCATTTTGGGATGGTTTGTAAAGCCCACGCTTCTGGTTTTCCTCCTACCTCACCATCTATTTCTCAGTGTACTTGTTCCTCCCAATCTCCCTGAATGCTGGAGTATCCCCTCAGTCCATGGACCACTTCTATTCCTGTGCTCACGTCGTCGGTGATCTCATGCAGACTCTTGGCTTTAGATGCCATGCTGATGACATGGCATCAAGAAAAGATGAAATCTATCAGCCAGATCTTTCCCCTGAACTTCAGAGTACTATATTCACCTGCTTATTTGAGATCCCTACTTGGATTTCCAACTGGCATCCAAAATGGAACAAGAACAAAATTGCTCTTTTCCTCCAAACCTACCTTTTCCCAATTGTTTCCATCTCAGTAAGCTGCACCTCTCAGCCTTGCAGTGGTTAAGGTGTCTTTGTCTAGATATACATAGCTCACTTCCTGGCCTTCTACAGGTCTCTATTATCCTGGTGAGGCCTTCCTTGACCATCGTATTTGAAATAGAATCCTCACTTCCATCCTTCACATTCCCGACTCATTCATCCCAGCTTTGATTTTCTCCATAGCACTTAATCTCCACGTGATATATGATATTGCTTACTAATTTGTCTCTCTCTCTACTAGAATGTAAGGCCTATGAAGGCACGGGTTTTTGCCTATTTTTTTTTACTGCCGTATTCTCATGCCCACACAACGTGTAATGTCTTTGGCACTCGGTAATATTTCAAGTACTGAATGAATATTTAAATGAACTCAGGGAGCAAACAGAGATCAATAACACAAGCAGCGTTGACCTCAGAAGTATCAATATATATAATATACCTCCTCTTTTGAGGAAGAGAGAAAAGAATGTCTACTGGCTTTGAACATCTAAACAAAGCAGTAATGGTAATACCTGTCACACATAGAGCTTACTATATGCTATGCCCAGGTCTAGGCACTTCACATATATTAACTGGAATAAAACTCAACAGCCTATAGTTAGGTTCTATTATCACTATTTTTCTAGATGAGGAAACTGATCAGAGTGAGTGAGGTTAAACAATTTGTCCAAGGGACAAGTAGCAGAGCTGGGAAAAAACCCAAGATATATGACTTTGGGGGTCTATCATCTTCACCTACCTTTTGAAGGTTCTTTTCTGAAAGTGAGACAGCAGTGGTGGGGTACAAAAGTTGCTAAGAGTGGAAGAGAAGTAGCTATGGGGAGCTCGGTAGGGGCTCCATTAGGAAAACAATAAAAGGATTGTTGAGCAGCAGGGAAGACCTGGAAGCAACTAAGCAGAGGGGCTTCATGGTGGACTCCATAAGAAATTGGTTAGACCACTTGACCTTCTGAGGTAACAGCAGGAAAGAAACATAGTTGAGGTAAGCCAAGCGTGTGGGTTGCTGGGGCAGGTAGAGTGGAGAGGCCAAGAAAGCAAGCCAACATGGTAACACATTTGAAACAGTTGAGCCAGCAACCCAGGAGCAAGTTCATGAATTATTAGAATAGACTCAGGGACCCAGAAACTAGAGGTCATGATGACAAGAGAGAAACGACTCAGGAGAAATATAATATAGGGAGATATGAAAAGAGAGGGGAATTCAGTGTTCAAAATCTAGGTAATGGAGTTAGGGAATTATCCAGTGGAATAAGGGCCATCTGAGGCAGGATTGAGTAGAAGAGGCTGAAATCATCTCCACTGACCCTTCCTAAACCCCAGATTACCTATATTGGTGCTACAAATTCCCACAAGCCAAGACAAAATTTCATTCCACAGTTAATGAGATGGCTTAAAAAATACAGTAGTCCCAGTGGGAGATAATTCACGATTATCTGTGATGTGATGAGATGATTTGTGTTGTGTCCTTAAGCAACAGCTTTTAAGTTCCTCCCCTAGAGCTGGTTTCGACATTAAGAAAAAATCCTGAAGACGGATACTGGTGGTGGTCACATAACAATGTGAAAGTACTTAATGCCACCAAATTGTATTCTTAAGAATGGTTAAAATGGTAAATTTTATGTTATGTATATTTCACTACAATAAAAAAAGTTATGAAAAATGGAATAAGATTGCTGGTGGAAGGTATCTCAGATGAGAAAGCAACCATGTTATCTAGGACAGTTTAGGTACAAACAGATCTGTAAAGGGAAGCAAGATGGATAGGATGGGCAAAATGATCCCTGAGTATTCCAACTGACCTACAAAGTGAATTTCCCAGATGAACTGCTCTACAGCTAGCCAACTGCAGCAGGGACTGTAGCTTTTGACCGCCCTGCTTCTAGGGCTAGAAAGAGAACAGGGCCTTAGGAATTACTAAGATAGGGATGTGCTTCTAATAAGCCATCAGTGCTTCTGTTAGGGACAAATACTTTGAGGTCAGGAGCCTTGTCTGATTCTTTGTAGCCCAGACTCCCAAAAGGTATCTGGCCCCTAGAAGGTATTTATTACATAGCTATTGAACATAGATGAAATTTGCTTTGGTTTATAAAATGGAGAATAGGTAATGTCTTTTTGAGAGTGCTATATTTGATGGGAATGAAATAATAGTACATAAACACACTGATACAAAGATAAGGCATTATTCTTAATACAAACAGGACAAATGAGGCTTGGAAATCTCCCTGCATGTCACAGTTTATTTGCCATGATCTAATTTCTTAGTGAGTTAAAGGTAATTTCCACTGAAGAAACAGGAAGCTCTGATTTACTTTTTTCTTCTTAGTCATCTTGGGAAAAGTGGGGAATGGGGCTTTTTTGACTATCAGGTTACTCAACTCTTAAGAGGATGTAACAAGGGATGAACAAAGTGACTTACTATTCAGAAGGACATGAGGTTTACTTAGAATAAAAAACACCCTAGAAAAAAGAGTCACTTGTTTCTTTTAGTGATTTTTCTGGCTCTAAACCCCTTCAGTTTTGGATGGGTTCGTGTGCAGGAGGAACTCTAAGGTAAGGCATTGAGAGCCTCGCAGATCTTCCCTGGTAGGTCACATCCAGCTACTATAATCATATTGGACAATGTATTTAATTATCCAATAAATTTTATTATCCATGTTTTATATATCTGCTTCCTATAAATGAATATCATTTAAGTCTATGATACACTGAGAACAGTCAAGAATTGTTTCTTGCATTTATGATTTAAGAAGCTATATTTAAAAATTAAGACTTGTGTTTATGTGACTAGAATTATAAGGAAAATTAGAAACCGAACAGCTGGATATTTATAAAAATGGTTATTTCAGGAAAGGATTTAAAGTTAGAAGCCCTTTCCAACTCTTTTGTAAACCAGAGAACATACAATTATTTTAAGAAGGATTTCAGTTTTACCCAACTGCATTCTAGGTTTTGTCAAAGGAAAAACATTCAGAAATCTTAAGACATTTACTTCCTCGAATTTTAGATGGATTGCTTTTCAGAATTTTTCTAATCAACATTATGTGAAATCCTCTAGCTGATAAAAGGCCAAATGTTTACATTCTTCTCAAGAGGTTGAATGAATTTTTATGCATTGCTCCAGAATGGGATTCCAGTATTTGCCATACTGAACAGCAAGGAATAATTAATTTTCACCATCCATGTATTGTACAAATATGAAGTTAAAATAGAATTTTCACTGACAGTTAACACTGTAGATTCCATGTTATGATTAATTCCAAGAACACAAGAACACTGCATCTTCAGTGGGAAGTGTACTTCTCAGTTGTAACAACATCCTCAGAGACTTTTCAGTTTGTCTTTACCTTGCTCTTTTTGACTGCAAAGTGCAAAAGATTCCCGAACAAATTGCCTGCACATTGGGCACTGCTGAAAATACTTAACACAGCCATCACACAAGCATGTGTGTCTACATGGCAAGAGCACCCAGTTCACAGTCCCATTCTGGCAAACCACGCAGTCCTTGCTATTCTCTTCTGGAGGCTCCATTTCACTTTCAGATAGTCCAGCCTTTTCCAGCAAACTTCGGTCTGTGTTTTTTTCCTCTGGAGAGGAACTGCTGGAGGGAGTGGAATTATTATTTGCCGACATGAAAAGTTGCTGAAAATCAAAGAAACAAATGTAAAGATATTACAAATGACAATTATGCTTCAAATCCGGGGGTCATAAGACGTGCTAAAAATTTATGAGCTAGCAAATCCAGTAACAAATAATAGCTAACTTCTATGATAACTGAAAAATATTATCTCTTTATAGACAGTCATTCTTTGAAACTCTGCAAACAAAAAAGACAGAGGATAAAGACTAGAGGGTACAACTTACCTTAAGATCATGAAATTGACCTTGAGCCAGGAGTAAATACTGATATAATATTCTACAGGAGAGTTTATAAGTCTTATCAGGAATATGAATTACTGACACCATGGAAATCTAAGATAAAAATTGAACACCAGTCAGTACATACCTCCTTACATTATTTCACAGATATGTGAAAAATACTTCTCAAATAAAAATAAGAGGTTGATAAATTAGAAAACTTACAATAAATTCCTTAAATCAGTCACAAAAGAGGACCCAGTTACATATTTTTGCCAGAATTATTTTATTTATACTCAAATTTACAAATTCAATGTCATCTCAGCAAAAATAGCAATTAGTTTTTATACAGCTGTATAAGTTGACTAAAATTTTCATATGGAAAAATAAAACATAAGAACAGCTAAGAAAGGGGCTTCCCTGGTGGCGCAGTGGTTAAGAATCCTCCTGCTAATGCAGGGGACACGGGTTTGAGCCCTGGTCCAGGAAGATCCCACATGCCACAGAGCAGCTAAGCCCGTGTGCCACAACTACTGAGCCTGCACTCTAGAGCCCATGAGCCACAACTACTGAGCCCGCACACCACAACTACTGCAGCCCACGTGTCTAGAGACTGTGCTCCACAACAAGAGACCCCACCGCAATGAAAAGCCCATGCACCGCAACAAAGACTAGCCCCTGCTCGTTTCAACTAGAGAAAGCCCATGTGCAGCAACAAAGACCCAACGCAGCCAAAAATGAATAAATAAATTAAAAAAAAAAGAATAGCTAGGGAAATATTGAAAAGAAAGCTATGAGAGGGACTAAGCTCAGTCAGATATTAAAGCATACTACAAAGCCTCTAAAATTAAAACAGTGTGGTACTGGCACATGAATAGACAGATGGATGGAACAGAATAAACAGTCCAGAAACAGACATAAGTATATATACAAATATGACAAAGGTAGCATCTCAAATCACTAAACAAAGAGAGCCTTCTTAATAATAAAAAGTATTGGGGCAACTGGATAGCTGTTTGGAAAAATATAAAATTGGATGCATTCCTCATTCCATACATAAGAATAAACTCCAAAAGCATAAGAGATCTAATTGTGAAAAATAAAACTATACAAGTACTAGGAAAAACATGTGAATTTCTTTTTAGTTTCAGTGTAGAAAAAGACTTTCGAACTATGACCCAAACCCAGAGGCAGAAAAATTTGACAAACCTAACTACATAAAAATATAAAATTTGGGCCTCCCTGGTGGCGCAGTGGTTAAGAGTCTGCCTGCCGATGCAGGGGATACGGGTTCGTGCCCCGGTCTGGGAGGATCCCATGTGCCGCGGAGCGGCTGGGCCCGTGAGCCATGGCCGATGGGCCTGCGCATCCGGAGCCTGTGCTCCGCAACGGGAGAGGCCACAACAGTGAGAGGCCCGCATACCGCAAAAAAGAAAAAAAAAAAAAATATATATATATATAAAATTTGCATGACAAAAAGCACTATAAGTAAAGTGAAAAGACATATGACAAGCTGAAATATATATTTACAATGTATATCACAGACTAGGGGTTAATATCTCTAATTTATAAAGAACTTTTAAAAATTGAAGAAAAAGTGAATAAAAATCCTATAGAGAAACGGGCAAAAGACATGAACAGATAATATACAAAAAGATAAAAACATGGTCCTTAGCCATATTAAAAGATGTTCAATTTCACTCACAATATGATAAATGCAAATTAAAACTTGACTGAGATATAATTTCTTTCTCATC